>NC_056624.2:231366755-232841755 GCF_002870075.4 Lactuca sativa
TCCATCAAAAACACTCAAAAGGATAGATAATAGGCTCTGGAGTTTAACAACTCATAAAGCTTCAAGCTTTGGGACCAAAAACCCTAAAATGGACCATATTATGCACAAATAAAAAGGAATACGAAAGCTTTGAGCTTTATACCTTCAATTGATGCTCCATTCTCATAAAAGCTCAGATCCAAAGCCTGGACTCCAACTCCTTCCCTTTTAATGCTCCTTCTTCACTCCAAGGATTCACAAGGTCACCCCAAAGGCTCTCATGCAATCACAAGCCCATATGGACGAAGACTTTGGGTTTTTAGAGGGTTTGCTCTCTGAGAAGGTGGCCAGGAATGAGGCTATCTCATTGTTTATATAGGGTCACTTAAAATGTTTGGGTTTTCATTCACAACCTCGTACGCCTAGCGTACCAGGTGGTCCTCGCGTCCATTCCATGCTCATAGGTACGCTAAGCGTACCCACATTTACGCCCAGCGTACCTGCTTGCCACCCATTTCTTAATAAGGACTAAATTTTCCATATCTTCCAAACTATCATAGCTTCTCTGTTACAAGTCCGATTCCAGCGATTCTTATCTCCACTGAAAGGTGACGAGAAGCTCTACGCTTCTATGAACTTGTCACAGTCTCAAGGCTCTACGAACCAAAGCTCAAAACTTATATTTGATTAAACTGGATGTTACATAAACCGAGCCTGAGCCCGGGCCCATACAATTCTTAACGAGTCAATCTCGATCTTTGTACCACAAGGCTTGAAATGAGCCGAGCTCAAGCTCGAGCCTATAAATATATAAACGAGCCGAGCCCGAGCCTGGTCAGGCTCGAGCTCGGCTCGGCTCGTTTGCAGCCCTAGAACAAACAAACTAGTGTTAAGAGACAGGTGGAGACTCTTATGGGGTGAGAACAGAAGCACAATGACTACTTGCCTACAAGATAAAGACAATTTCAGTTTTGGAGCTTATAAATAGACAGTTCACCTCGTTACTAACGGGAGTAGATTATTGGGGTCTGATGACACTCAGGTATATAGATGTTATCTTTTTATTATGTATTTCAAGAACAAAATTTTGATCATTTTACTATAACTCATGTAACACAATACATTGTCATTCCCTAAGGGACATATGTGACCGTTTTTATAACATCATTGTCATTCCAAAAGGGCATTAAGTCATAATCTAATGGGACATAAAGGATTCATTAATGGTAGTACAATGCCTTGCAATTTTGGTATCCTAACTCTCTAACCATGTCATCAAGGTCGTGTATTGAAAAAAGGTCTATATCCATAATGTCAACATATGAGACAATCCTATCTACATATTTTCTACATGGTGGATTGGTGACCAGTCGACTATAATGTATCTTAAACATGAAGTATTTGGAAAATCCTATTGCAATCACAAATAAGAAAGGGTAAACACATTGTGAGTCTTTGATCAACATATTATTAGTAAATAATAGCTTCTTTGATGTAAAAGTGTACCGTATTCAGCTTCCAAGTTAATATATATATATATATATATATATATATATATATATATATATATATATATATTGGTTTTTTCATGGACATTTCACACACAGAGTACCATTATTCTTTGTTAGTTGAAACCTTAAGATGCTTGAACTTGCTATATTAATTGGAAGTTTGGAGGACGAAGGAAGATATGTGTTTCTTGGGAGAGGGACAAGGTTGATAGGATGTAGAGAAAGACAAAAGTACGCCAGACGAAATGATCAATAACATTAAATAAGGGAGCTCAACTTGACGAAAATATCCTCACATCGTCTGTCTCCAATCTCACCGAGTTAGCCAAAAGAACCAAACATTAAAAGTTTTGAAACCCCAAAAACCAACGTTTATAACCTAAAAAATTAAGAACAAGCTGAATTCATTTAGAAATCACATGAACCACTTTTAAAAATTTTATTTTTTATAATATATATATCTGTTAACAACTTAACATTTTAGCTATATAGTTTTTCATGCACAACTTGTTAGGGGTGAGCATGGTACGGTTCGGTGCGGTTTTTGTATAAAACCGCAACCGCAAATTGCGGTTTTTTAAAACCAAAAACCGAAAATTGCGGTTTTGATTCGGTTCAGTTTTGCGGGTTTTCAGTTATTTCGGTGTGGTTTTGGTTTTTAACCACAAAATGAGGTGGTGCGGTTTTTCGGTTAAAAGTGCGCGGATTTTCATGTTCAAAACAAAAAATTTAGTCGACTTTCATTTATTTCTAGATTTTCATTGCAAATAAATCACAATTTTGGTCCATTTTTATTCTTTCAAGTTAGCATTTTATTATGTTATATTGAATTCATTTCATTCAAACAGTTAACAATATGTCTAACAGTTACTAACAACCATTTACGCACCAAAAATTAAACAATAAAAATTGTAAGATGATAAAATTGATAAATTTAAACATTGTCTAACTTCGACATACTAATTTATTTTTATCAATTAAATATAATTATTATAAATATTTCAATAATATATTAGATTATGCGGTTTGCGGTTATTTCGGTTAATTTGGTGCGGTTATTAAACATAAACTTAACCGCACCGCAATTTTTCGGTTTTTCAAAATTGAAAACCGCACCTTCGGTTTTTGTTTCAGTTTTGGTTATTTGGCTTCGGTTTTTGCGGTTATTTCGGTTTTTTTGGGTTTCGGTTTGTTTTCTGCTCACCCCTCCAACTAGGGTTTCGGTTTTTTTGGGTTTCGGTTTGTTTTCTGCAACCGGGGGCGGATATTAACGGGGACTACAATACCCGTCCCCCGTATCCGAACTCCGATCACCATACCCATCCCCGCCCCCGTCCCGTTTAATCCCCGACGGATTCGGATAGAAAAATCCCCGCCAGATACGGGCAACCCGATGGATACCCGTTTAATAAAAAAACATAAAAAAAAAATGTTACACATAAATCATTTTTCATTAAGGCTGTATGGACTCCTACAATTTTAGAGTTTTGTTTATCAAAATATGGCTCTATCGGTAAACAAAAAATTCACTTGGGTACATATACATCTCAATCAAACTAAATAACATTCCAAAACCACTAAACATAAACATTGTTAATTCTTCAAGCTACAGTGATTTTGAGTCTTGATTAATGATGGCAACGATTGTTGGATGCGCTGAATACTGATGAATGATAGGAGAATGGATGCCGATGCTGATGCTTGAGTGCTTGAATCTTGGTGGTCGAATGTCGAAGAGTTCAATGAGAAGTCGATGTGATAATGATACGAAAATCCACTACTCGATACTCCGATATCTACAAAGATTTGATTCCGTACAACATAAAATCGATTATTGTGAAATCGAGTTCAGACATGCAGTTCATATTGCAAAAAATCGAGTTTATATCAACATCGAGTTGAAATTGGAAAAATCGAGTTCATAGCCCGTTACTACGTTAGCACGCTATGCGGATTGAACCGCTACTTGATATCTTTTATTTAGCTTTATTCTAGAACTTTAAAATTTAATTCTGGTTTTACTTTTCATAATTTATCCAAAACTTACCTATTTTTATCAATTCTGTTAATAACATACAATTACGTTAGTACTTATTGCATCTTATCGTTAATCTCTAAATATTATTAAAAGAGAACCTTTAATTCTAAACTGAAGAAATCAGGACCATTGATTGCATTTCAATCATATTTTTTCCACCTTTGGATTATTTGATGACATCATCTTTGTCAACTCATTTATTTTTGTCAATAGATTTTATAAAACGTATATTACGTTTTAAATTAGAATTTCATTAATGACACTTAAATCTCACCAAAAATAAAATGAATTAAATTAGGAATTCTATTAATGATAATTAAATATCACCAAAAATAAAATGAATTAAATTAGGAATTCTATTAATGACAATTAAATCTCACAAAAAATAAATTACAAAAATACCCCGCCTCCCTCAATTCTTTACATAATATATCTAACTTAAGTTTTGTAGTGGAGAAGAAAATTGAGGAAAACAGATTGTTTTGATTTTTACTTAACGATTTAGATTTGTAGTTGAACGACTGAAATTATAAATACATCAGATAAATGTAAGAAAACAAGTAACTCAAATTCCACTTGACAACTTTTTAGTCATCTCATATATGCTTATTTCTTGATAACTAATATTTGTACTATTTATCGATATTTATGCTAAAGTTGTGACAACATTAAAATGATTGTTACTCAAGTTGCTTTATTTTTTTTTAGATTTCTTGTAGGTCGAAATTGGAGTTGACAAACAACAAAAATGGTCGAATTCATCTGGGTTCTTGTGAACGTAAGTAAAATATATTTTGATTTTTATGTTATGAGGGTGTCAAATTTTGTGGTAGAAAATTAATTGTCACAGTTGTGTTATTTAGAAATTTGAATCGGATCTTTCTATGAGATTCCCCATTTTTTTCATACTTTTGACGAATTGTTCAATAAGTTAAGCAATCAAATTATAAATGATAGACTCATACACAATGTACGTCATATCCTTTGCTTTTGGTTGTTAAAATCACAAATTTGTTTTTTTTTTTTTTTTTTTTTGATGTGTTAGGATTTAAGACATTGATTTAGATACTTGAAAATTTTGTTTGGTCTACCTGTCTACAACCTGTTCGATGAAATGCTTAAGGGAACAATATTGGGATAAACTTGTGGCCCGGTTTAAATTACTTTAAAAATATATTGGTTTAAATTACTTTAAAAATATATTGGTTTAAATTACTTAAAAAATATACTTGTCGATCTTTGTTGTCCTTCACGGTTTAAATTTGTATGTTTCTTCTTAAAGTTTCATGTTTCATCCATAATAGTTCTTTGTTTATGTTTTAGTTATAATGTCTTCTTTGACCCTTGATCACATTGGTTAGTTTCTCATACTAAGTTTTATTTGAAAATTATATTTAATTGCAAGTTATTACACTATCTAATACCCTAATAATCTCTAACATTTGTATAAGATGATGACAATTATTATTTTTATTGCAGCTTCTCTTCATATTGATTATCGGATGTGGTTTGAGTTATGGAATGTTGCGACTGAGGGGATTCCACATTGTGGGGCGTTGGAATTCATTACAGAAGGAGGCATGATTTATATACTTTATTGGGTATTGATGGAAACGTTTAATTCTTGCTCATGTAAATCGATAAATATTTTACAATATGTTCTTTTTAACCTTATATTAGGATCTTTTTTGGAAAAAAATTGCTTTTAATATTAAACTTTGAAAAAAGGTTCATATATAGCATCATACTCTTAAAAAATGACTTTTTTTTTATTATTTTTGGTTGATATGGAAAGTTATATTTTTTGTATATTGAAGCTCATTTAAACGATTGTTTTCTGAAATAAAAATCATTAATAGCATTAAACTTTGCAAAAAAGTTCATTAATAGCATCGTAGTTTCAAAAAATGACTTTTCCATATCTAGAACAATTTTTTTTTCTACATTAGAGCTAATTAATAGGACTTTTTTGAAAACATTTTATTAATGGAAAGTATATTTTCATTTTCTTTTACGTAATAAACCATTTATGTAAGAAAAACATTTCAAATATGGACCATTTGTGTACTTTTGTTCACATGTGAACCATTTATGTAATATATAAATTTAATTGTTAATTAGTAGGTCATTAAGATGACAATTTTCTAGGGAAAATTTGTTTTTAGTATTGAAATTTGCAAAAAAAAAAAAAAAAAAAAAAAAAAAAAAAAAAAAAGTAGAATGATAACAATATATTAATTTATTTTGTGTGTGTGTGTGTGTGTGTGTGTGTATATATATATATATATATATATATATATATATATATATATATATATATATATATAACTTATGAGTTCAAATTGTATCCATCATTTATCTATCCTTTGAAAATCATCTTGATGATCAATCATATTTTCAAGATAAAGCTATTTTGGTCCCTACAAATGAAGAATTTGATGCTACCAATGACTACATTCTAGGATTGATGAAAGATGAAGGGAAAACATATGAGTTCAAATTCTTTATGTGATACAGAGTTACCAGGTTTTTTTTAGGAATCAATTTACTCTTCGGTTGTGTTGGACATCTAGAAATTTCAACCATAAACTTAGACTAAAAGTAGGTGTTCCTGTCATATTACTTTGTAATATCGACCAAACCAAAGGACTATGCAATTGTACTAGATTATAGATTGTTAGGCTTGGAAGAAACGTCATTGAAGCCTGAATCATATATGATAGATTCTTTATGGAGACTATTTATATACATTGCATGAATTTAACTCCGTCCAATGAAAGAATCTTATTCTGTTTTCAGCGGAGGCAATTCCCTATAGTAGTTTATTTTGTTATCGCCACTAATAAAAATCAATGACAATAATTATCAAATGTTGGATTATACGTGCATAAGCTTGTCTTCACTCATTTTCAGTTATATATTTTTTGTTTCTCGCGTCACAAGTGAAAAGAGATTGAAGGTACTCATATATTACGAGGAAGGTTATCCAACTAATAAAACAAAAAGTTATGCTTACAAAGAGGTCCTTCAATTATTATAGATATTCAAGTGTTTCTTTGTTTTTTTTTCAAACATTTAAATGTTAGCAGTAATGCTAAGTCTGTTTATGTTACTTTATTTTTTTATAGTGTCAACTTTTTTATACATTTACATTTACATTTTTATATGTTCCCCGCGTTATACGCGGGGTCATAATCTAGTTATACATATAACTCAAAGATGAATCTGAAGTCGTTGTTTGTAAATTATTAATTATTATAAAAATCTGTTTTTTTTTTTTTTTGGATAATTCTTGGGGGCTAAGGCTTTTTGAAAACGCGTATAAAAATCTCTTTTTGTATACCATAAAAAAGACAAAGGAATCGCTCTTTTTCCTTGTCCATTACTCCTCTCTGTAAATCCATACTCAATTTCCCATTTCCACCCGCGCGCAAACTGCTGAAAGTGAAAGATTACTCAATTTTGTTACCACACAGACACAGACACAGACACAGTTGAAAACATTAGAAGCGATCATGGTGAAGCTGACAGTCGTTGGAAGGGTGAATGACGGATTGCCCATTTCACAAGGGCCCTTATACGAAGAAGACGGCGACAATACCATCTACAAGCAACATGCAGAGTTCTTGCTTCATGAAATCTCCATGGCAGCATTGCCACCTTCCGCCACCACAATCCTCCTCCCTCACCACCATTGCTTCAAGTATGTAACATTGTAGCATTAGATAACCCCAATGCTGTTTTCTTTCCAATTTTTTTTATAAATTTGATCCATTTAAAGTAGAAAACATATACTCGACAGTTCCCTATCCCTAATTTTAGTTTAATTTGTTGTGACAATTAACCGAAGCTATGTGGTGAAGAATGGGGTTTGCTTCATTACTTTGTGTGATGCTTTATATCCAAGAAAGCTTGCATTCCACTACCTTCAAGATTTGCAAAAGGAGTTTGACAAGATTGATCTGAGCCTTGTTAAACAGATCACAAAACCATACAGCTTTATCAAATTCAGTAACCAGTCCTCCAAATTCCTGTTTAGTTCGAAAGAATTATGTTCTATTTTGTTCCTGATTAATCTATTTTATGTTGCAGATAACATTATTTGCAATATCAGAAGACAATATATAGATACAAGAACTCAAGCAAACTTATCGAAGCTAAAGGCTAACCACAAACAAGAATTACATGTTCATACTGAACAAATGTCTCTAGTTGTTGAATGGAGGAGAAGATCAGGTAACATTAGTTCAACATGTAAAATAATGTATCTTCATATGTAAAGTTATACACTAAAAGTGTGTTTTTTAATCACCGATAAACAAAATATCATCTGTTGGTATTCAAACTCTGGTTTAATGTTTGCTTTTGGTGATTTCTGAAAGCTTAAATTCTTCCCACATTTTTTTATCATCAGATATGCTGGAGAGAATGATGAAAGCACATAAAAGTGCTTTCCCAGTGTGGGGATCCGAGTCCCTTGAGGTAAATATATATAGAATGGTTAATTGCAAGAAATAGCAATGTACTTTCGTTTTCTTGTTTATTATAGCATCACAATTTCATTTTGTCCTGTTACAACAATGAACTATAAAAAAAGTTATCCAATAATAGCAATGTAATCCAAATAAAAAACAATTTTTACTGTTATAATTGATTAGAGTTTTTTCAGTGCAATGTCTTAATAAGAAAAACTGAGAGTACAATGCTATAATCATTGTGTTAGTAAAAAAAGAATGGAAAATACAATGCTGTAATAATAATAAACAAATAAACTAAGGAACTTTGTTATTTCTTGCATCTAACACATGTTTGGCCAGTTTTGTTACCCTGTTGGAAAAATACTTTTTTTTTTTTTTTTTTTTATCATCCAATATAGCTAGCTGTTAACTTAAAATTCACAGGTTATTGCAGTGAAATGGACACCGATTACAATCATCTTCATTGTTTCATTTGTTCTCTTATGGAGCAGCTTTAAGCAATGAGAATCTGTAAACTCCATCCCTTAAATGGCAAAAACAGTAAGCTTGGATGTGGAGCAACCATGAGAGAAGGATCTGTTTGTACATTATCAGCATGAATATATCTCCAGAAAATCAAAATATTGAGGATTCTGTCTCCAGAATATTGTTGTTGTGTATTTTGTGTATATGTTCAGTTAGTACTTGTATATGTATTGGATCATTCATGATCCCAAGTTTTTTAAGTTATTATTAGTTAACAAGGTTCCATAGAAGTAGTTCAAGAATTCTTTTATGCATCGATAATTATAATGATAAAAAAAAAAGACAGAGTAACACATTTAATTATAGAGGTGGAATGTCAATGGCTTTATTATAATTCATGATCTAAAAACATTTCATAATCTAGAAACAATGTCTTCCTGTCTGGAATCTCTTGAGGTAAACCCACCTATAAAATACAGTTGAAACTTTTATATATATAATTAATAATCCTGGCCTGAAGCTTGACATCAGCTTTAATTAAACATAAACATATGCATTTTTAACTTATTCCAGAATGCATTAATGATTTCTACTGTAAGACCCTGAAATTTATTTATGTGGAAGCACACAAAGTTACAGCATGGGGGAAGAAAAGACAGACAATCTAGCTACAATTAGTTACAACTATACAATGTTACATCACTGTTGTTGAAGTTTTGAGAAATATTAAGTTGAGAGATTATATCAAAGAAGTCACTTTCTTCATATTGATGCTCATATTTCAATTGCAAATGATCCATGGAATCCACAAAACCATAGGTTGATCCTACTTGTTGAATGCCAGATCCTTCATTCAGTAGTAGTGCACCATTTGTGACTGTTTTTTGAGAGCCAAAAGTATAACTACTCATGATGTCTTCCATTCCTGAAGTGTCAAACTTATGAAACTGTTGGAGTGAGAGCCATTCAGCAAATAGAATCTTGGGTAGATTTCTGCAACCATCTGCTTCTGATGATTCAAGACTTGAATCTGTTCTTGTATAGCTGGAAGAAGATGGGGTTTGTTGATGAGATTTCATGTTTTCAAAGTTTACTACTTTTTTCTTCATATGAGAATGCCAGTGGTTCTTTATCTCGTTATCAGTCCTTCCAGGCAAATGCTCTGACATCTGAGACCACCTGTCATGCGTTATTAAAAGATAAATATATAGTATATATTTATGGTTTCTTTGTGTGATGATAATTTAAAAAAAAAAAAAAAAAATGGATCTACATATGCAGCATAGATGGTTAATTTGGTTGCTTACTTATTGCCTAGCATGGCATGAAGAGAGAAAATGATATTCTCCTCTTGTGATGTGAATGTTCCTCGCTTTAATCCTGGCCTTAGATAATTAATCCATCTCAATCTGCAGCTCTTTCCATTCCTTTGCAAACCTAATATAATATAATATTAGTCAAGGAGAAAACTGTAAATTTAAGATATGTTGATTCTATAGCTTCTACAGTATATATTATGCATACAAGCAAACACCCACATTGAAAATAAAATCAAAAAAATTACTGACAGCCTCTTTTCTTTTCTATTAGATGTTAAAAATATCAAAGAAACTGGCTTTTAATTTCTGCATAAAGTAAACTCATATATAATTAATCCCCATTATACATATAAGCCTATAAAGTCAAAAAGGAAGCTATATATATTACCAGCATGAATGGGGACAGAAGTCCAGCAGCCAATACCATGGTTTACGATGTAATTTCTGAGCTTCTGATCTTCATCAGGTGACCATAAACCTCTCTTATGCTTTGTCTTCTCTAATAACCTGCACCTCATTATGAAATGGGAATATGAGAAAAGTGATATATGACTTTATGTGTGTTATAATATAAAGAGAATTGGAGATTCCTTAGGATATAACTAAACTTAATTAGTATTAAATTATGAAGTTGGTAGACCACCTTTTCCATTTTAATTAACCTAACAACTCAATGACAAGTCTAAAGGTTAATTAATCTACATGCATGGAAAGTAAAGACCAGAACAAGATTTGGAACCAATATGAATATGCATTTATTAAACCATGATGTAGCACAAGTTTGTTACCTCACAAGCAACACTTGAATACGTAAAAAGTTGCAGTAATTCTAATTATATGAATTAATATGCTTAATTTAATTAGTTCTAATTGAGATCAAAGAGCCAAGGCCATTGGTCAACCAATGACATATATAATAAGATGCATGGTTGATTAAATCTATAACAACCATTACATGTCCTCTTTTTTTTTTCTTCTGAAACAGGTAGCAGCCGATCCAATAGGAAAAGAAGTAAACGGATAGATTAGACTTTAGACTTTAGACTTTAGACTTTAGAGGGAGTAGAAGCGCTCTCTTTTTGAGTTTTGACCGGTTCTCCATGCGTCTAATTAATCAAATATAAAAACAACATAAAACAACTTATACCAAAGTAACGATCATTTACTTTTGCTTATTAAATGTAAGAAATATTATTGTTTAAACAAGCAAAATCAAACATTTTTTCTCCATATACAACAACTATGTTTTATGTAGTTGTACAGCGTAATATTTTAAAACACAAATTATAATGTAAGGAGAAAAATTGTTAAGTCTTACAAAAAATTAAAAAGAAAAACATCATTCTATTTGAAAAAACGAAAGAGAAATATACACAAAAACAAATTTGTAAAAAACTAGAACTTGATAAAAGCCTCATCTTCTCGACTTTCCTTATTTAATCATTCTTGTTGCTTCAAGTATAAAATTAAATTAGATTAAAAAAAACTCATGTATAACATACTAATTTTGACTTTTATCCATTAAATTCATTAAGTAGAAACAGAAATAAATAAACAACATTTTAATTGAGTAACTAATGATAGGGACAAGCTCGGGCTTTTAACAACTTTCCTAATCATGCCATGATAATATTTATTATATGCAACTTAATATATCAAATTGGGTTCTAATCGTGTGGTCCTCGCAACTTAAGCAGAATGATTCCTGCATACGTGTAGTTCCCAGGTCATCATAAAGTGTCACTATCGTGCATGTTATTACAATATAATCTGCTATATCTATAACTTCCCATAATATAATATAATATAATATCATAGAGATATAATCACCCTTTCCAATTTTTGTGTTGGCTCATGAATCATGAGATCAATAATAAAACGCAACCTCATGATCCTCATTTTAACCCACGACCTACACAGAAATATAATCCTTTCCGCATAAAATACAATGATATATTGCCTGTCCAATATTGTACTTTTCTACATAACATAGTCTCATACACATCACAAATATAGTTCAAGTTTAACCTCACAAATCCGACTTCCTTGCTTCATATATTAATTAATTCCCTGCTACATAAACGTTAAGTAAACCACTTTTTATAGAGTATACACGAGACATTAAGTTGTTTAAACTAGTATTAAATTACTAATCGATGATAAACATCTCTTAAGAGACACCCACTCAATCATCAGCATCAACACACACACACACACACACACACACATATATATATATATATATATATATATATATATATATATATATATATATATATATATATATATATATAT
Organism: Lactuca sativa; assembly: GCF_002870075.4. Lineage (NCBI taxonomy): Eukaryota > Viridiplantae > Streptophyta > Magnoliopsida > Asterales > Asteraceae > Lactuca > Lactuca sativa. Next base: position 231,378,841 of record NC_056624.2, read on the forward strand.
ATATATATATATATATCAGATTTCTAGTCCTTTAGTATCAGATCATGAAGTTTATGCGTGAACCATGTTAAATTGAAATCTTGACAGCTGTTGCGGGATGGTGGATATCACAGGTCCATATCTCTGCATCCAAAACATACATGAGATTAAGTTTAACATTAGATAATTAACACAAAGTCACAAAGTAAAATAATCAATGAGAGATTAAGGAAATGAGGTTTTCCCAATTTAGTCCTAAGTTTTTATAAATCTTCCTTCATGTTCATTTTCTGAAATAATTAGAGAAGACAGGTTACCTGAACGTTGTCATAAAGCTCAAACAATGGAACAGCAAGAAGTTTTAAATTTTTTGGCACTGCAAAGTACTCTCTTTCTGACAAGTGAACAAGGAAAAGTTTCTTACACTCCTGCATAGTCAACCAAATCACATCACAATCAATTAGCCTAGGCACAAACCATAATCATTTAAAAACAAATAATGTGTAGATGCATTTATGCTATTCACATCTCATGTTACCTTGGGTTTGGTTATGTGTGGAGGGCAATACGGGTACATTATGGTCTCAAAATTAGGCCTCCACCACACAGCCACACACTCTCCTATCTGTAATTGCATTCCATTTACAAACCCATGAATAATTAAGAAATCTTTAAACTGAAATTTGTTTTTAAAAAAAAAAAAAAAAAATCTAAGCTGAAAACCTGCCAATCAGGCTGAAGTCCAGTAGAATTAGCTGCAAGTTTGCTACACAGTTTCCTTTTCAACCCCTCAGTTTCTGCAAAAGTAGAAGAGGGTTATATATATATATATATATATATATATATATATATATATATATATATATATATATATATATATATATATATATATATATATATATATATATATATTTCATATGAAACAAAGAAACAATAAAAAATATATATATGAATCATTATTATACCATTTTCTCCTGGTTTCAAACGACCACCAGGTAGTTTGCAGAATGTGTTCCCAATTTGCAAAAGCAGAATATGAGGATGATTATGCTCCTGTACCTGTTCATTAACCCATTTACTTTACTCATTTTTCAATTTCATCATACAATCTGTCAAATGATTTTACTATATAATCAATCATAACAATCTACCATGAAGTAGCACCAAAGATTGTATCTTCTTTTTCAAATTCAAGATATATACCATAAACTTTGCAGCACCAAACAGGCTTGGGGCTTGCAAGTTAAATTAATCATACATCTATTATACATGTTTAAAGTTTGAACTTGAATCTAAACTGCTGTTACAAATTTATAATTAAGTAATGTTGCAATTCTTTCAAAGAAATGGGAAAGCAACAAAACAAGGTATTTGTACATTAATTATGATATTACAAACAATGAAATTGTATTGAAGAAAAGATGGAAAGACCAGCAAGATTCCTTCAACGCTAGTCCTCATGCCTTCCTTCATATAGCTGTAAGGGAAAAAAAAAAAAAAAAAAAAAAAGAATATAATTTCAGTTTATAACTAAACAGTGCTCCAAAAACGATGAACAGTAAAAAAAAAATAAAAAATTTACATCTGCCCTTTTAATGTTTTCTTGTAAGTTACATAGTTATACTTATACAACTGGATAATAGTATACTCTCATGGACACATCATCATTAGCTCCAAAGGTACCAACTCGTTTTTTAGGAGGTGTTTGGAAGTGTTGCAAAAACTGATTATAAGTTATTAGCGTTTTGACAAAACATATTCTGAATTCTTTAATTTTAAGGATCAAAATAATAAGATTTTGAAGCAAATACGAAGTTGCAGCAAAAAAATGTAAAATTGATATTTTGCTTTAACCAATTATTATTATTATTATCTAATTCTTGTTCTTGAAGTTGCAATAATGACTTTGAAATCGCACATCCAAACACCCCCCCTAAATACAAGATTCAGTTTTAAACTTGGTATCAAAATTACTCTGTAGTGATTTAATGTCCTGACCCTAACATTTTCATGTAGAGAAGTTATCTACTACATAGTCCGCTTCATCCTTTTTCGACCTGAATAAAGTAACGGGCTAATAGTAAAATAATTCCAAAAATGAAATCAAGAAAGTTCATTTGAGCATGAAGGAAGTATTCAAGGTTCCATTTAGAACTAGGGTTTTCATCAAAATATGTTGCCGGCCAGCTTCATTGCTTATAAAAAATGGAATTACAAAATTGAAGGGAGTAAGCTTCAAAAAAGAACGTACTTGAGTTTCATACGAGCCAGGCGGTCAGCGACGGAAGTGTCCTTCTCCATCTTCGGCTCCTTAGTGCCGAAGGTGTAGCTCGACAGTGGATACGTATTCACCACCGACGACGTAACCATCTTTACCTGAAACTTTTTTTCCCCTAGCTAGAATTTTCAGGTGAATTCTTGGATCGTCTGATGTAGTGGACAGATGGAAAGATGCGAAGATTTTTGAGGGATCGGGGTTTTCTGACGAAGCAAATCCTTGACTCCTTCAGAAGTTGGAGATATATACTAGGGACTTCTCTAGAACTGCACTCTTTCTCATTTCTTCGTACGTGTCACGAAACCTCGTCTCTGCTCTTTCTTTTTCGAGAAAACTTCGTAAATGATCCCTCTTCTATTTAAAAATATGTCATATAGTATTTAAGTTAAAAAAACTTTTACAAAGTTTTGTGTTTCAAAACTTTGTATGTTGTCTTTATTATTCATTATGTGTAAGACTCATGTATCATATGAGTTTATTTAAAAGAAAAACTAAATACAAAATTTTAGACATTTGAGAAGTATGAATATATAAGAAAAGTGAGAAAATATTGAATTATAAAAATTAAAGTGTTTTTTTTCTCTTTTAAATAAATAATTTAGATAAATAAATAAAGAAAATTAACAAATCTTTAATTTAGTAATTTTGAAATTAGAAAGAAATTCATTAATGAAATTGATATGCATTTATTATTGCATTTAAATTTAAATACTATCTACAATTTAATAAAATGAAAAAACCATAAAATGACAAGTGGAATAAATATTAATTTAAAATAACCACAAAATTACATGTGGCAAAATAAATGAGAATATTACATGTGACAAAAAAATCTTTATTTATTAGGGAAGATTTTTTCATCTTTTGTTTGTTTAAGTCTTATTTTATTAAAATAATTGAAAGCTACTTTCCTCATTTCATAACCATATGGACCATTTATGATGTTTTTAACTTGTTTATATATATATATATATATATATATATATATATATATATATATATATATATATATATATATGGAAAAGTGAGTATACCTTACAACAGGACATAAGCTTAGTACCCAATATATAATAATGTGTCGTTTCCTTTATCTTTTTATTTTATAGACATCGAGTTTCTGATTAAACCCACAAACATCGTTTTTGTTTTATTTCTCAGATTCAAAGATGAACATATATATTCGTGATCTTCACCCGTCCACGGAGGTGGTTTCTGGGAATGGGTTCACCAAAAACCCCAAAACAAACCTCGCACCGTCGTCCGTTTCGCAAGCCTTCACCATCGAAATCCAGATATTTTCAGCCACATTTAAAAATCGATTTTTGATCAGTATCGTAAGTAATGATGCAAAAGACTCAACGTGGGGTTTAAAATTAGCTCTGTGACAAAGTATTGAAAAAAGAAAGAGTTGTCTGGGACTTCAAGTTGGTTTGAAGAATCTTTCAATCGGGCCTCACTATTTCAAGAATTTGTGTACTCTTTAACATTTATCGATCTTGTTGCTTGCTTGTCCAACAAATTCATCAATTCCACTCTTTATCCAACCAGATTCGTTCAATTCCACTCTTGTATCCAACTAAGTGTTGGATTAGTGTCTAAGTCCATAACTATTTTGGTATGTACTTGACCCGATGGTGCATGGTCCTTTTGGGTTGCCTTCACCAAAGCAACTTGATAGGATGAATTATGGAGAGAAAGGATTAAATATGATTTATTAATATATTATGAGAATAATATATTAAAGGAGAAATCATATTGTTTAATTAATATTAGTCAATAATTAATTGGTAATTAGTTTTGTGACTAAAAGAGATTAATTAAACTTAAGGGACTGGAATTGTGATTATGAGATAATTGCAATTTGGGCCATGGATTGACTTTTATTATAAGGTGGACGAATTCTATGGGGGAAGCCCATATGAAATCGTCCAAGGCCTTAAGGAAAGGGCTCCATGGGTTGCTTAGGGCTTAAGCAACCAAATTAGGGTTTCCTTGTTAGATAACCCTAATTGCCTCCTATATATATGGATCCCTTATGACCCAAAAACGTGGCTAAGACTTCTCTAGGGTTTGTAGACGGTTTTGGGCAGCCTCCATCCTCTCTCCTCTTCATCCTCTTGCTTATGGTGTTTGTGAACCATTAGAGGAGTGACACTTGTGACTCTAAGCCTTCCAATGTCAATTCAAGGAGGAATGGGGATTGTTATTGCTACATAACAATCAAGGTACTATCTTAAACCTAATTATATGTTAATATTGATTCCCATATGCTAGAATTAGGGTTTATAGTCTTGGATTCATAGCATGTACAATAGAGAAACCTAGATCCAAGCATTAGGGTTTGTATGAGCACATAGGATGTCTTATGACCAAAACCCATCAGTGGTATCAGAGCCTAGCTTGGTTTCAATTGTATTGATGCATTGTATAACTGGAAAATTCGTTTTTTGGGTTTCTGGAGGCTGGACTCGCCGAGTCCAAGGTGACTCGACGAGTCAACTCGTCAGATGGAGGTTATCTCGGGATTTCTTGCTGTTTTTGCATTGGGATAGTTACCTTATCATGTTAGATCAATATTAATCCGATTATATGATATATTTGACTATAATTTTGATCTAATTGAAGATATTTATCAATTAATAAGATAATTGTTTCCTTATAAGATAATTGATTAATTATTTTGACTAAATTGATAAATTGTTTTGCAAGAAATCATTAAACAAATCAAATATGGATAATTATGTGATTAAATGTTAATTTAAATTATTTGTTATTTGATCCTTGTTGTTATGAAAAGTTTCATATTTTGCCCTTTAGGTTTTATAGTTTAAATTTGAGCCCAAAAGTTTTGTTGTTTTGAAATTTAAATAGTTAAAACCCTAATGTTTTGAAAAAGGTTTCAAAACTTGCCCTCAAGTTTTGGAATTTAAATTTTGATTAAATGGTTTAATTTTGATGTATATTTAAATTCAAAACCCTAATGTGTTGAAATGTTTCAAAACTTGCCCTCAAGTTTTGGAATTTAAAAGTTGATTAAAAGTTTAATTAGGAATGTTAAATTCTAAAACTCTAGTATAGTTTTGAAAAAGTTCAAATCACACCCTTATGGTTTTATTAATTAATTAAGGTGTATAATTAAAAGAGGTTTAATAAATCCATAAAAGTTTTGGTTTACAATTTAATTGAATTAAAGGTATAATTGTTAAATTTGACCACTTAGTATTTTGAAAGTATAAAATACACCCTATACTATATATAACATTAAAAGTCTAACATTATATATATATATATATATATATATATATATATATATATATATATATATATATATATATATATATATATATATGTATGTATGTATGTATGTATGAGTAAAAGTCAGTCTTACCGTTAGTAGGCATCATTCACGAAGCTGGTCTGTAAGGGGTGTTTAAGGAAATTGCCTATAAAATGGCGATTGAATGGGTATCCACTCTTACCCACCGCACTCTTGACTAGTGGAGGGTCGTTAGCCAAACGGGTAGGATAGGACGAAACCTTCCATTATAAGTATAATGAATTATTAAAGTAACTAAATGTTTTCATAAAATTCCCAATTTTAGTTACTTAGGAAAAAGTGAATTGATGCAATTCCATGAAATTACACTTTGTGCCCTTGTGAAGACGTTAGTGGAGCGTGTGTGGTTTACCGGCACACTAAATGGTTCTAAGCAAAGGTAGCAAAGGGTTACTCAATGTTTGTCATAGTTCGGTGGTGCGTGTGTGGTTTACCGGCACATCGAATAGGTAACTGTAACATGTGAGGGCACCATGTAAGTTTGCATGGTTATTCACACCCGCTTTGTGATCCTCGGCATCCCAGTCACAAACAAGAGGGGCATATCGAGATTTAAACATGCCATTGAAAGTTCAATGAATCTCAAAGGATCTAGGAGTTTTCATAGATTTAAAACTTAAAATTCTTTTTCGTTTTTCGTGGTGGAAATTAGTGAATCGTCATTCACTTACCTTCAAATGTTCTGCAATTTGGGTTACGGCATCCCTCTCCCGAGTTGTAGAATATTGTGTTGGGTCGTAGCCTTAGTATCTCATTTGGGTGATTTACTAAGGACTCTATCAATCAACTAACTTGAATTCGTTTTCTCCCGTTTTGTAGATGTCAAAGTTTGACAACTATGGTCTTCTCAAATCTCATGGAACAAGCATTCCACATGAAGATGATATTCCACGATTCGATCGAGTAATAAGAAATCATGCTTCAATTCCTCCACCTCCTCCAATTATTCTCCCTAACCCTCAAGTTCAAAGGCTTGAAAAGTTCAAGATCACTCAAGCCCTTTTGGCAAGTAAACATAATGAAGGAAAGCCGGTGTGTGCACACGTCCTAGAGATGAAGTCACATATTGATAGGTTAAGAATGTTAGGATCCGTTGTCTGTGAGGAAATGGCTGTTGATTGGGTTCTTCAGTTACTTCCTAACTCATATAGTGAGTTCGTAAGAGAGTACTATATGATGAACCGCGACATGACCCTTATAGATCTCACCTATATGCTTATTGCTGCTAAATCAGCAATGGTTTGGCGCAATAGAAAAGCAAAGTTGATTGGTGAATCTACCTTCAAGACCTCTATGGATATAGACAATAGCAACAAAAGACATGCTATGATCAAAGAGTCTGATCATAAGAGAAAGTCAATGTCTGAAGTAGTTCCATGTCCTGTTCCAACATAGTCAATTTGCTTTTATTGCCAAGAGAAGGGGCATTGGAGACGAAGTTGCCCTATTTACCTAAGAGATCTAAGAGATGGGAGAGTCAAAACGTATGGCTCTGCTTTAGGTAAAATCCATTGACTAACTATTTTAAGCTTCTATTCTAGATTCTTAATACATAATGTGATGAGATTACAATTGATGTTTTGTAGGATCGAAGTAAAGAAAGGAAGCTTAAGGGAAGAAGTGAGCAGAATCTAACTGTGAAGGAATGGATTTCGATCACATTTCTCGAAGATTAGATTCTTGAGCTACTACTTAGAGTTAGAATTAGATTGCTAAGAACGATGTATTAGCATAAGTTTTTCAATGAGTTGCATTGTAAGGACAAAATTTTTCCGCAATAAAATAAATTTTGATTATTTATTCATCCTTGCAATGGCATATATGAAAAATTGATGTTTTGAATGTTTCTAATATTAGCAATAATGGATTTGGTCCTTATTATGTTATTTATGGAAAGTTGAAAATTTACCAAATAGGGAGAGTTTCTCATCGCCCAAGTTTCAATTGGACAGAAACTTGGAATCATGCAACTTGGTTGCACAATGAATGAGAAATTTCATATTTGGAAATTAGACTAATTCATTGACAAAGTGTCAAGTGAAGGACTTGGAGATCGAATACACAAAGTTGCGTGTTGATCAAGTCCACCATAAGAGTAACAAAGATATTCGTCATGATTTACTAAAGGTTTAGCAAATATGATTATACTTACAAGATTAAGTGTAATTCTGAATTGATTAAAGGGTTTAGATCAATAGCAAAACGAATAAGAAGAATCAAGTAGGCAGAAAGATAAAAGTTTCTTCTTTCTAAGAAGATGGGAGAGCACCTTTTATGCTTGATGATAGGTCTTAATGATTAATAATCATATCTCAATTGATCCTCTAAGTGAGTCTTAGCACAATTGTATGTCTAAGAAGAGGAATCAAGAATTGAAGAAATGGTTAAATCAAGAAGTCAATCATACTTCAAAACAAGTCTTAGAGTTAAGATTGAGAAATTGAGTGATAAGTATTAAGAAGGTTTATAACATTCATCAAATGTGGAAAGTTGTGATGTCTTGAATAAGACAAAAACCAACTAGGACCAATTTATGAAGTGTTTTGATAAAAGCTACACTAACTCTTGAATATTTGGTTGTCAAGAAATGTTCATTGACAAAAGAATCTTATATGTCAAGGAGTCAGTGGGAGCCTTAATGGTCTTGAAAGGTTTCAAGAACAAATCAAATAAACCTTATCGATAATCACTAGCACACGAGTTAAGGTTTACAACCTATCGTGTTGACATTGTTTTTGTTTCTGTGCCAATCCGATCGAGTTAATTATGCATGTGAGTCCTATGAGTTCTCATTTGAATGCATAAAAGGCAAGGACCTTGATCAATAGAGAGTACATTGATAAGAAAAAGGTGAGTTGCTTAACTACTTGGAAGACATGATGGGCAGTTGTGCTACCGAAAGGCAAGAAATCGAGATTAAGAAAGTTCTATCCATATGAGTTTGAATTTGTCGTAAACTTTGGTTTTAACAAATTCACATGGATAGGAACACATACACCATTTAAATCTAAGTGTCATAAGATTTCCTCCTTCATGAAAATGATTGTGAGGAAATGCTTTCACTAAGAAAGATTTTAAGAAGATAGTGATTGTAAAATTGCATTCTCAAATTCGATTATGGTTACGGTATCCCTTTCTATAATTTGAATTGTGAGGTTTGGCAATGGTTTAGACACATATATGAACTATCTAAGGCAAAGGTGTATAAGTTCAAGAAGCCTTGATAAAAGATTATCAAAGCACTAAGTATTAGAAACATGAACTTAAGATATTCAATAAACATTGTTTTTCTGAAAGTTAAGCTGTTTCTGAATACATGTCAAAGCTAGTGGGAGCATAAGTGTTATGTTTTATAATAATCATCATGATAGTGGGAGCATAAATGTTATGATTGTATGATTATTAAGGCACGTATTGCAAGTTGGCAATATTAATTATAGAAAACAAGAGTTATACCTTGCAAAGTCGTAAGGGTTGTAAAGTTGTTTTGCTATAATTAAGGGAGAGAATATTATGCTTCATTTCAAGTATAAAGGATTAGGTTGAGAAATGTTAATAAATTTAGTCAAAGGTACATCGTGTGTTCTTAAAATTTCGATTATGATTACGGCATTCCTCTTCACAATTCGAATTTTAAGAACATAGCAAATAAAACATTATGCGTCGTGTCCCATACGCTTCGGGTATAGGATCGATTGCAAATGCTTAAATGTTTGACCATTCTAAAATTTTCCAAATGTCAAGCACATTAATAGGGAAAAGGGACTAGAATCGGTTTGGACTAAAATAATTACACAACTATCAAAGGACAATCCAAGTTCGACGAGGACTGGTTGCTTGTGAGTAGTTGGAAGCATGGTATTGAATGGACCATATCGACATTATTATAAATAGAAAAGATTCTATTAAGAATGAGTTGTCATATGGAAATTATGAAAATGTTTCCATATTGGATGGACCATATCAACTTTATCATGAATAGAAAAGATTCTATTAAGAATGAGTTGTCATATGGAACATATGGAAGTGTGTCCATATTGGGAGTTGAATATTGAGAAATCTATGACTAGATTAGAAACTTCTATGCAAAAGGATGTTCAAAGAAAGTACTTTGAGTGAGAGACATCACATCTATGGAATTGTCTTGTAACAATCTCCGATAGAGTAATATCATTGGCAATAGTCTTTGTGACTTTAGTGCAGTGACATTACGAAAGGACAATTGCATAAAATGTTAGAATCTAGCATATTTTATAAGTAGCAAGAATTTGATATTCTTTAACTTATGGAAAAGGATCTGGAATTGTGAAATGAGAATGATTGGAAATGTGCTCAATTTAGTCTATTTCACAAAGTAAGAACCATAGGTAAAAATTGTGTGCATGCTAGGAGCATGGGACAAGTGTAATAATTCAAGTAAGAAGTTGATTACCCGAAACGACAAATAATGAGTAATCGATATGGTGATAAATAAAAGGGGTTTTATTTATACTCAAAGGTTTGAGGCCATATGGGATTAGTATTATTCTTGTGTTTCACATTTGCATGTTTTGACTTCCAGAATAATTGAGTTTATTAAGAATAATCGAATTATTCAAATGGGCCACAGTTGTTCATATGTTGGAAGTAGATATGAATGAAGACTGTCATGAATTGGTGTGTGGATTGTCTATAAGGTATTAGACATAAGCAAATGTTTGCTGCAACGTTCATGAGTGCTTATGAATGAGAATTTGAGCATTGGATTAAACCCATGCTCACTTGGATCACTCCATGAATTGTATCACGAGTGATTGGTGAGACGATAACATCTTATATTCTTGAAACCGAGATGTGTGAGTTGTATCTTGCAAAACAGTTACACATTGATAATATGTAAACGCACTAGTAACTTGGTGTTATAAAACATATTGTTGTGTGTGATTCGGTGAGTGAGTGCAAGCAAGCATTGTATCAAAGTTTATCCGTTCCTTTTATCCAAAGAAGGATGAAAGCAATATCTTTGGGCCCCTCGATGATTTAGTGATGACAAACGTAAATGCTCTGCCGGGCTAGGGCTAATTTGATTTGTTCAATTAGTCAGTCGTCATAAATCGGAAATCGAGATATAGTACAAAGAGAATGATTTGAAATCATATCTCATACGATATCTAGAATGAAGGAATATATGATCCCTTATCTAAGGACACGCATATCTGATAGGATCAGAGTTGACAGCGGCTTTGGAAAGCTATGATTGCAGATCAGGATCTGAAGTTATACGCATAATAGTTATTAGACTTATCCAAGTGGGAGACTGTTGGATTAGTGTCTAAGTCCATAACTATTTTGGTATGTACTTGACCCGATGGTGCATGGTCCTTTTGGGTTGCCTTCACCAAAGCAACTTGATAGGATGAATTATGGAGAGAAAGGATTAAATATGATTTATTAATATATCATGAGAATAATATATTAAAGGAGAAATCATATTGTTTAATTAATATTAGTCAATAATTAATTGGTAATTAGTTTTGTGACTAAAAGAGATTAATTAAACTTAAGGGACCGGAATTGTGATTATGAGATAATTGCAATTTGGGCCATGGATTGCCTTTTATTATAAGGTGGACGAATTCTATGGGGGAAGCCCATATGAAATCGTCCAAGGCCTTAAGGAAAGGGCTCCATGGGTTGCTTAGGGCTTAAGCAACCAAATTAGGGTTTCCTTGTTAGATAACCCTAATTGCCTCCTATATATATGGATCCCTTATGACCCAAAAACGTGGCTAAGACTTCTCTAGGGTTTGTAGACGGTTTTGGGCAGCCTCCATCCTCTCTCCTCTTCATCTTCTTGCTTATGGTGTTTGTGAACCATTAGAGGAGTGACACTTGTGACTCTAAGCCTTCCAAAGTCAATTCAAGGAGGAATTGGGATTGTTATTGCTACATAACAATCAAGGTACTATCTTAAACCTAATTATATGTTAATATTGATTCCCATATGCTAGAATTAGGGTTTATAGTCTTGGATTCATAGCATGTACAATAGAGAAACCTAGATCCAAGCATTAGTGTTTGTATGAGCACATAGGATGTCTTATGACCAAAACCCATCACTAAGATCGTGAATTCAACTTTGATTAATCAGGTGACAAGTTGAGGCGTTTTTCAATTTTATGTTTTTCAATTTGTTCCACCTGCGCATCAGGTGAGATTACATTAGATTGATTCCATTTTTTTTTACTTATTTCGTTAGACTGAGATGTCTGATCACCAGGTGTTTGATTAAATGCACCAGTGAACTTTTTTCTCAAAATGGCTTAAAAAGCATAGGTTGTTATGAGAAAGGGTGTTATCACTCAAAACGTGAATTTACGCTTTGTGTCCTTGGTCCACGTGTAACTTGTTCAGATTCTCCATCTGTGTGACTCTTCACAATGGCTTCTTTTATCTTGCACAAGTATTACATGTCACTCCTTCATTATTTTGAACAAGTTTACTACTTTAAAGCAAAAGCATGGACTCCTATTCAATGTCCAAAATGAACAAAGTCATGCTCCCTGAAAATCAAGTCATATTAGGGAAGAGGTAGGAAGAAATCCGACACTGCCTCAGTCCCACATTGTTCCTCCTTTTTTGTTGGTGCAAAAAAAAAGTTGTAATTTTTGTCTAGTCATGTTATCTCATCATCTCATGTCGTGTTTGATTCTTGATATATATTTTTCAATTTTTTTTTGCTTCAGGTTTACCAGGAACTACAAAACCAAAATGGAGCGTTATTTCAGAAGATAGCCACTCATAAACAATGCAGTAATGCCATTTCAGAAACATTATTTCACAAATATGATGTTGGATGACAACCCTAAAGTGATGGTGAAAACTCTCATCAAACTCCTGAAAACAAACTGAATTCAGGGTATTCTGACAATGAAAAGAGCAGTAGTGAAGCTGAAGAGGGTACCAAAGATAAGAATTTAAATCTTCTAATTCTATTAGCAGTTTAAATGGGAGCTGAAAATTATGACACTGAAAGGAAGCCAAATTGTAGTTCAAGATTTTATCAAGTTTAGCTTTCCTCAACAATGTTGCTTTTAGAGATTTTAGTTTACCTTTAATGTTTTTATTTCTAAGGTTTTGTTGGTAATATGTTTGGTAAAAGTAGTGTGTTTATAATACTACTTTCTTGATTTTTTTGATTATGGATATTGATATGTTTCTTAATAAAATTTGAGTTTTTAGTTGACTATCAAAGTTTTCAGATTTTTAATTATTTTCCAGATTTCATATTTAGTTGTATTTATTCACTGTGTTTTGTACATGCCTCACTAAACACATTTGTCTATGCAATATGTATCATCCGTTGGTGTGCACAAATAATAGTTCGCTTGTTTAGGCGTAATAGGGGCAAAATTGACTTTCTTTAATTTTTTTTGTTCATGGATACATTTTTATTTTTGACCCATAACAACATCCTACTTTTATTTTTACTTTTATTATTAACCCATAATGACATCCTACTTTTACTTTTAACCCATAATGGCTGTATATTTTCACTTTTAACCCATAATGGCCGAATATTTTCATTTTTAACCCATATTAGCATCCTAATATCACTTTTAACCCATTGTGGTTGTATATTTTCACTTTTAACCCATAATGGTTGTATACTTTCATTTTTAATCCATAATGGCTGAATATTTTCATGATTAACCAATATTAGCATCCTAATATCACTTTTAACCCATTATGGTTGTATATGTTAAAAGTATGCGCCTTTCCACGTGATTATTTCTTGTATGTGGCCAACCTTCATTACTGAAGTGGTCAAAATTAGTTCCTATTTTTTCTGCTTTGAATAAGTATTTGAGTCTCCTTTATTTCCTAATTTCTAGCTATTAGAGTAGTGGCATCGTGGCCTTATCTTTCATTATTTATTTTCTCTGTAACCTAGTAGTTAATTGTCTACTTTTGTTTTCTTTAATCAAGAAGTATCAGTAAAAGCTTTCAGCTTACTTTTGCTGTTCTAGTAATTTACCTGCTATTATTGTCTTGTGTGTGGTAGTTGTATTTGAGTTCACTCTGTTTATCAAGTGGTATCAGAGCCGGCTGTCATTGAAGCAGAAACATGTCTGAGTTTCAAGCCATTGGTGGTGTTAAAAGACTGGGTACTACAAACTACAAGACGTGGTCGACATGCATGAGTTCATACCTAACTGGTCAGGACTTATGGGATGTAGTAGGAGGAGCAAATACCACGGAACCGAGAATTGACACCAACGGAGCAATACACAAATGGAAAGTCAAGACAGGCAAGGCGATGTTCATTATCAAAACAACCATCGAGGAGGAGCTACTTGAATACATTCAGGATCTTACCACACCGAAAGAGGCGTGGGACACTTTAAAGACTTTTTTTTCGAAAAAGAATGACACGAAGTTGCAATTCCTTGAAAATGAATTGCTTTCGGTGTCACAACGGGATTTAACAATCCCTCAGTATTTTCACAAAGTCAAAATGTTGTGTAGGGAGATTGGCGAGCTTGATCCGGAAGGAAAGATTGGAGAACCGAGAATCAAACGAATTATCATTCATGGTTTAAAGCCGGAATACAGGAGCTTCGTGACTGCGGTGCAGGGTTGGCCTACACAACCGTCCTTGAATGAGTTTGAGAATCTTCTGGCGAGTCAGGAGTCCATGGCTAAACAATTGGGTAGTGTGTCAATGAGTTCAACATCCAAGTCTGAAGACCAGGTTCTCTATGCTGGAAGGGGAAAGGGTAAGCACAAGGAAGGTAACAAACAAAAGGGCTGGTACAAGAACAGTGATAAAAACAAGCATCAGGAGCATGGTGACAAAAAGTCAAATAGCCAGAGACAAGAGGAAGCTTTTGGTGAACGCAAACAACAGACGAATGGGAAATACTTTCCATATAAATGTCATAGATGTGGACGCAAGGGTCACATGGCCAAGAATTGTCCGGTGAAACAAGAATATGAAGGGAATAATGCCACAGTTGAGCAAGAAGAAGGGTGGGACATCGAAGCCTTAGTAGCTCAAATGGAAGAGGTGGTTACATTCACATCAACAACTCAGAAAAATAAGCTTGATGACTGGATTATGGATTCCGGCTGTTCCAATCACTTGACAGGTAATAAAGATCAACTTCAAAATCCGTCTAAGTATGATGGTAGCTGTGTTGTAGTAATCGCAGATGATTCCAGACATAAGATTGCACACATTGGTGATGCAATTTTACCCTCTGAAGGCGACAAAGTGAAGCTCTCATTAAGAAATGTATACCATGTTCCGGGAATGAAGAAGAACCTACTTTCGGTGCCTTAGTTGACAGAAGATGGGCGCTACGTATTGTTTGGTCCAAAGGATGTCAAAGTATTCAAGGAGTTCGAGACTCAGTCAATTCCAATTCTGCAAGGACGAAAGACGGAAGCTGTGTATGTGTTAAACGCAGAATCAACATATGTAGAAAAGGCGAAGGGGAAGCAAATGGTTGATCTTTGGCACCAATGTTTGGGCCATGTAGGGTTTGATAAATTGGGCCTAATGGTAAGTAAGGAACTTGTTGTTGGGCTACCCAATATAAACGTAAAAAGGGACACAATTTGCTCAGGGTGCCAATATGGAAAAGCCAAACAGTTGTCGTTCAATAAATCTAATCAAGTGACCAGTAAACCTCTCGAGCTTGTTCATTATGATGTACTAGGTCCAATTACACAACCATCGATGTAAGGTTTGAAATATATGGTCACGTTTATTGATGATTATTCACGATTTGTATGGTTGTATTTCATGAAGGAGAAATCCGAAGTATTCTCAAAATTCAAAGAATTTGAGATCGACGCTGAACTAATGACGGCTGTAAAGTTCAGTGTTTGAGATCGGATAATGGTGGAGAGTATTTAGCAAGCGATTTCAACAATTATTTGAGGCAGAAGCTAGTTAAAAGGAAGTTGACGTGCTCGAATACACCGCAACAAAACGGAATTTCAGAGCGAAAGAATAGGCATGTGAGAGAGATATCTAAAAGCCTAATTCATGAAAAAATATGCCTGGTCGCTTTTGGGCGGAGGCAATGAACACAGCCGGGTATGTGATTAATAGGATACCGTCTCAAAACCTTAATTATGTCTCTCCTTATGAAAAGCTAACCGGCATCAAACCAAATGTGAGCTATTTCCGTGTGTTTGGGTGTATCTGCTATGTGTTCTTACCAAATCACCTTTGCCATAAAATGGAAAAGAAGGCGATTCGATGTGTATTTGTAGGGTACGATTCACAAAGGAAAGGTTGGCGTTGCTGTGATCCTAATAGTGGAAAGGTTTATGTATCCAGGAATGTGATATTTGACGAGCAATCATCATGGTGGTCACCAGAAAACAAAGTCTTACCTGATAGTGATCAACTCAAAAATGACCTCAAGAACTCCAAGATTGCTTTGGACTTCACTGATGATAACAAAGTGGAAGTAGAACAAGGCTCTTTGGACCAGCACAACGAGCCTCAAAACGATGCAGAAAGTGAACCAAGCAATCAAAATCAGCCAACCTTGAGGCGGTCACAGAGGGTAAGCAAACCTAATCCTAAGTATGCTAATGTAGCTATTGTTGAGGATGTTTTAGCAGAGCCTAGCTCCTTTGAAGAAGCAAGTGTGAAAGTGGAATGGTGGCAAGCTATGAAGGCAGAAATGGCAGCCCTACAAAGCAATGAAACCTGGGAATTAGTTCCCACGCCACAAGAGGTAAAACCTGTAACCTGCAAGTGGGTGTACAAACTGAAGCAACGGACAGATGGAACAATCGATCGATTCAAGGCAAGACTAGTAGCTCATGGATTCTCACAAGAATATGGTGTCAACTATGAGGACACCTTCATTCCAGTGGCGAAATTGACAACTGTCCGGGTCCTTCTCGCCATCGCTATGAGTAAACAGTGGGAAATGTGGCAAATGGATGTGAACAATGTTTTCCTTTATGGAGAGCTGGATCACACCATTTATATGCAACAACCGAAGGGATTTGAAAGCCAGCAAAATCCAGACTACGTGTGCAGGCTAACGAAATCCATCTATGGCCTAAAGCAGTCCCCACGTGCTTGGTTCGGAAAGATTGGAGAATTTCTTGAACAAAATGGTTTTATCTCAACTAATGCGGATACTAGCTTATTTGTCAAGAAAGTTGGCAGTAATGTAGTGGTTGTACTTGTTTATGTAGATGATCTAATCATCACTGGTGACATTAAAGAGGAGATTGATCAGCTTAAGATGAATCTGTCTGTTCGATTCAAAATAAAAGATCTTGGAAGGCTATCTCACTTTCTTGGGCTTGAGTTAAATTTCAATGAAAAGGGAGTTGTGTTACACCAGTCAAAGTACTCCACTGATCTCTTGCACAAGTTCAAAATGGCAACTTGCAAACCTGCTGCAACACCAATGGAGTCTGGTGTAAGGTTGTATGCTGAACAGGGTAAGGAACTTGTTGATCCTCTTGAATACAGATAGATAATTGGTAGTCTAAACTATTTAACTCTAACTAGGCCCGACATTTCGTTCTCGGTTGGGGTGTTGAGTCGGTTCATGTAGTGTCCAAGAAAACCACACTTGATTGCTGCCTGAAGAGTTCTGCGGTACATAAAAGCTACGGTAGGAAAAGGTTTATGGTTTAAGAGGGAGATTAATCCAATTTTAGTGTGCTATTGTGATGTCGATTATGCCGGTGATCTAAACGGAAGGAGGAGCACCACGGGTTATGTCTTCAAGTATGGGTCCAGTGCAATTTCTTGGTGCAGTAAACTACAACCAACTGTGTCGCTATCGACTACCGAAGCTGAATATCGGGCAGCAGCAATGGCTGCCCAAGAGTGTGTTTGGTTGACAAGGTTGTTTGAAGATCTTAATCAAAGAATCAAGTATCAGGTACAGATGCTTTGTGATAATATGTCAACAATTAAACTTGCAGAGAACCCCGTATTTCATGTACGTACAAAGCACATAGAGATACATTATCACTTTATCCGGGAAAAGGTATTAAAGGGTGAAATCAAGATGGAATGGATTGACACGAGTGAGCAAGTTGCAGATGCATTCACAAAGAGTGTATCTGGTCCAAAGCTATTGAAACTCTGTAGTGATCTAGGTTTAAGTCACGTGAACGGTGAGAGGGAGTGTTAAAAGTGTGCGCCTTTCCACGTGATTATTTCCTGCATATGGCCAACCTTCATTACTGAAGTTGTCAAAATTAGTTCCTATTTTTTCTGCTTTGAATAAGTATTTGAGTCTCCTTTATTTCTTGATTTCTAGCTATTAGAGTAGTGGCATCGTGGCCTTATCTTTCATTATTTATTTTCTCTGTAACCTAGTAGTTAATTGTCTACTTTTGTTTTCTTTAATCAAGAAGTATCAGTAAAAGCTTTCATTATTTAAACCATAATGGCCACAGTTATCTATCCGTGATCCTCTTGGTCCAACTACTACAAAAGGGCGTCCTAAAGCTGCTAGTAGTTGGACCAAGAGGATCACGAATAGATAACTGTGACATCATATCTACTTGCGAAATTCCCATACAAGAACCTTGAGATGCATTCTCAAAATATATAGATTTCTTCTGTACTGCTTGATCCTCTAAAAGACTTATCAATCACGTATTAAGTTTCTGTATCTCCGAAGGGGAGTCTCTTGCTTGTTCAATTAGTTTATTAAAATTTGAACGGACATACCATAATGTGAAGGTACTAACTCCATTTTCAGTATTCATATCTCCGAGTCCGATGCTAACATTACCTACCTTGTACCTAGCATTAAGGGTCCGCCGAGGTAAAATATAATGAATGTGGAGTGTTTGAACATGCCTCTTCTTCATCACATACAGGCTATGCTTGCATAAAATTCCATGTGTCTCATACTTAGCACACGAACATGTGACGTTGACTTGATTCAAAGAACGAAAAGTAACAATACACCAATACATTTTATCAACATCTAGTCGCCCAACTTGATATTTGCTTTCTTCTATCTTTTGCTTAGTATCTCGTGAGTTAAATTATTATTAGCTTCTATCCATTCTTTTTTAAAAATATCAAAAATCTTTCAGGTATAACACTCACCTGCTTTTGCTTCGATTGGATGTACTGAGGACAGAACCGGCCTCGAATTCATAGTCTTGAAATCTTCATCTTCTTCGGCCGCCCTTCGTTACACAACTACTTTGTCATATTGTACTACAAATTCATTCAACATAGTGCTTGAGTTAACAAATCCATCAAAAAATGAATTAATACTCTCAATTCGTCCTGTTGTGGACATACCAGCCAAAAAAATATCCTTAAAGTAAGCATTAACCCAATCGATTCGTTGATTATACATGCCACTTATATAACAATTACTTTCTAGTTTGTACTTGCAACATATAACTTCCCACGTGGCTTCAAATTCTTAAATGGTTTCATTGTTTACCCATTCTTTATATGATTGTTGAAAATCACTATAACGGGAAATATAAGGTCGGAGGTGTTCCGGTTCATGCTTCTTGATATGCCATTCACAAAAACAATGATGCGTGTTTGGAAAAACTTTTTTTTATTGAATTTCCCATAGCTTTGTCTTGATCAGTAATAATTGCTTTCGGATATTTGTTAAACATACATTTGAGGAAATGCTCAAATAACCATTCAAATGTTTTTTCCTTTTCGTTTTCTAGCAATGCTCCACCAAAAAGTATAGACTGTCCATCATAATTCACCCCAGTAAAGGGAGCAAAAGGCATCTTGAATTTTTTTGTCATATAAGTGACATCAAACACAACAACATCTCCAAACTTTGTATAGGCATCTCGTGATCTTCCATCAGCCCATAAAATATTTTTAGGACACCCATCATCGCACAAATCCACGACAAAATACTGGTCATTATCAACTAATTTTTTTATCTTGAAAATGTTTTATAAGTCCATAGAACTCTTTTCCTTTATGTTGTTTTCGTTGCTCGGATAAGACATCAACACATTGCTTTGAAGTAACATCAGCTTCATTTGAGGTTTTCATTGCATTAATAGCCTTTTTAACCATACTAGGTTTCAACCCTGATTGTCCAAGTTCAACCATAAGAGATTTAGATTCCATGGAACGGTGGAACTTATTATGAGATCGATGCTTCGACACTTTCGTTGGTGTCATGCTCAATTCATGATTATGTGTGTCATTAAAAAAGTCCACTAACCATTTCCCATCCTTCTATATTGTAATTCGAAGCCTTGCTTGACATCCGGTTCTAACATCTCTACGACGTTTTGTCTCATTTTCACTTGAATTGTTTTTTTAAATCCATTTGAACCCTTCTTTGTTGCATACATAAATCTTCCAAAAAGGCTCATTTGTTTTCAAGCTTTTAAATATGTCATTTTTACGTATATCAAATCCATGTAAAAACGAATAATGGTATCGAAAACTTTTCCCAATATACTTTCATCATTAACTTCATCTTTGTCACTCTCAATGCTCACATCAACATCGTTAATTTTTTCAGATTCACGTGTTGCTTCTATGAAATCATTTGTGTCAATATCTTAAGTTACATGTAGTTCAATAGCGTGATCATTTGCTTCGATTTCAACCATTATAGCCTGCACAAGACCATGTATCCATGTTTCTAAATAAAAGATTAACACCATTTTGTTTACTATTAGTAAAGATTGAATCATTATACTTAAAAATCCTAATGAGAACGAAGAATATACAAAAATTAATTACATCGGCTATTTATGTTTTAGAGAACTCAGAGCAACCAACAATATGGAGCTCTAAAAAACAACAATGTCCAGCTCTAAAAAAACAACAATGTCCAACTCTAAAATCTCTGAACAAATAAGACTAATCAACAAATTTCAAAGTCCGGAAACAACAATATCCAAGATTAAAATTTTGAAAACATGAAAAACGAAATCCCAAAATTAAAATTCTGAATTAGTAAACAACAAAGCCTTGGCAATTGTTTTTTTTTTTCAAAAAGCAAATCCTTATTTACTAGGAATCTGATTTCAAGATTTACCGTAAACAAGAGTATTTGTAGTTTTTGAAGGAGGTCGATTTCATGAAGCAATTTCTTCAATTCGATTTCTTGAACCAATCCTTTGAAATCTGAATTCTTTAAGAATACCACAAAATCCAATTTTGTGAAATTCTGTTTCTTCAATTAGAAGTCGTATGACAAAATCCAATTCAATTCTTGAACCTTTTTTGTTTCGTGAGTTATTAAGAATCCGATTTCAAGCAGCAAAGTCGTATGGTAATCGTTTTTTTCAAAACGATGATGATCTCAACAACAATCGAAAAAGAAGGAAGATATGATATCTATTTTCATAAAAATAAGGAAACAAATTAGAACATATTGTTTTTTTTTTTTTCCAGAAAATAACATTTTTCTTTTTCATCAAATAAAATAATTAATCAAAACTACGTAGTTTTGATAATTAGGTACCTAAGCTTATGTCCTGCTGTAAGGTATACTCACTTTTCCCATATATATATATATATATATATATATATATATATATATATATATATATATATATATATATATATATATATATATATATATATATATATATATATAATTTACAAAGGGTCCCACCCCTTTCTCTCATACATACACACACACACACAATAAAAGGGTTGTTGATTTCAATTTCCCAAATAGAAATATGCTAAGATATGCAATCATCGTATATAAGAGCAATGTTTGACTGAAAAAAACTCAAAATTGGACTTTGATTTCAACACAGAAGGGAAAGGGCAACCACACTTAGATTGAGAACATAGTATCATGAGAGGCTCATATCTATAATGTTGGGTCTTAAGACAGAAACAACTATTTGGGAGATACAAAATTTCCATTTCTTTTCCTCTTTTTTTATTTTAAAACTCGAGAACAAGGTGTAAGTTATTGTGGTATGAATCTTTTTTTTTATTAAAATTTTCATATTTATTTGAATAAAATTTATTAAACAAATGCATTATATCCAACACAAATAGAACAAAAGGATAATACAATCATTTTATCATTCAGCATAATCAGTCAAATGCATACCAAATAACATGGTCCAATTCAGAGACAGACTCAATTAGACCTCTAGACCTCAGACCCATTTAGGCATTTGATTTAGTCAGATGGATATTTCTGAATCAATAAACAACTATCAAACAACCATAAATAATAAAATGGTGAATTTTGTATATGCCCTTATTAAATAACAAAATATCATATTCATTCAACTAAAAATCTATATATCATATATATCCTTTTTAACTTTTAAAATATTGTAACAACCCAAATTTCCAATAAAATTTTTCATTTTAAATAATAAAATCATTTTCATAAGATATAAAATTTCCATTCACATTTGTTTTCAAAATCTATAACATCAAATGAATTATTCATAATATCAGAGTGTCCTAAATAAAATGCTAGAGAGTGCATGTTGTGCCATCACGTTGAGCTCTTGCCCTTAGATCCTGAAGTACCTGAAACAACCAAAAAATTGTAAGCTTAATGCTTAGTGAGTTCCCAGAGCATACCCCACATGATCCACATAATCACACAATCCATATCAATCACATAACCCATATCAATCACATAAGGCATGCATATAACCTATAAGGATGTCGTAGGCTCCCCACCAGGATCTTACTCCAGGATGACATGGGCTCCCCCAGGGTCTTACACCTATGTGTCATCGACTCCCCTATGGTCTTTACCTAGAAAGCCATGAGCTCCCTCACATGGTCTGATATCCAAGTATCATGGGCTCCCCCATGGTCTTTACCTGGAATGCCATGGGCTCCCCTACATGGTCTGATATCCAAGTGCCATGGGCTCCCCCATGGTCTTTCATATAAATATCACAGAGACAACTAGTATACCACATAGCACATAACCAACTAGTGTACCACATATCACAAAATGGGTCGGCCTAGGTGCCTTCGACCCATTGGTATGGTGAGGAGACTCACCTCTCAAGAAATGTTGAACTGGTAAGATCCAATACCAATTCACAACTCCGAACTCAACCGCCTACAACCACCCTACAACTAACTTCCATAAAATCCTGAATTAACAAAGATACCCTTAAAGTTAAACTTGGTCAACCCTGGTCCAAGTCAAAGTCAATAGTCAAGGTCAACATTCCATGTTGACCCAACTCGTCAAGTGCAATTGCTGACTCGTCGAGTTCCTTCAGTTCTCAGCAAAATCGATAAAAACTCTAGTCAACTCGCCGAGTTGACAGGATAACTCGTCGAGTTCGCACAATGTCCATAGGATCGGGGAAACCCGAGTCAACTTGCCGAGTTGGTAAGGAAACTCGTCGAGTTTTCCTAGTCTTAACACATTCAACCACTTTTCCAGCGAGTCTAAAGCCCTAAACTATAGATCTAATCCCCTATGGTGAAGATACCATGTAAAGTTGCTAACATTATGTCCATGCATGGCATTAAGGGGGCTAAAACACTCAAACATAGCTTATTAAGGGATTTAGGACATGAAGGAGGGCCAAGACTAGATAAAGATGGCAACTTTAAGTCGAAATAGGCCATAAGATGTCCATATCTGAATTCATAGCTTTATTGTAACATCCCAAAATCACAGTTTGAAAATTTCGTTTAATTTAATAATAAAAACCATAGTCGATAAACCTCATGTAAAAAAATCATAAGCTATGTATCTCAAAATATCATAAGAACTGTCAAATATATCAGAGTATAAACATCCCAGGCTGAACAAATGGTGTGTGCGCTGCAATCTTCCCGAGCTCCTCTTTTGAAAACTGAGTACCTGAAACCAAAACTGAAATTGTAAGCACGAAGCTTAGTGAGCTCCCCCAAACTACCGCATACCATACAATAACATATAAAGCAACTACTGGGCCTTACCCACTGCATCGGACCGAAGTCCGGAAACTGCATCGGACCAAAGTCCGGAACTAATCAGGGCCTTGCCCTATGCATCGGACCGAAGTCCGGAAACTGCATCGGACCGAAGTCCGGAACTACCAGGGCCCCTCTACATCGGACCGAAGTCCGGAAACTGCATCAGACCGAAGTCAGGAACTACCAGGGCCTTGCCCTCTGCATCGGACCGAAGTACGGAAACTGACTGAACATAGCATAACATAATCATAACTACTAACATAACACATATACTGCATACATCATCGGAAAGAGTCCGGAACACATAACACAAAACATGCTTGAATCACAAAGACATCAAGCACTCTAACTACTGCATTGGACCAAGGTCTGGAACTAACTGAACATAGCATAACATAATCATAGCATATAATATGAACACATATACTGCATATTGCATCAGACCATAGTCCGGAACACATAACTCATACCATGTCTGTATCACAAAGACACCAAGCATACTGAATTACTGCATCGGACTGAAGTCCGGAACTACTGCTAACTTAAACGGGCCGGCATAGTGGCCGTAGACCCGTTCCTACTAGAAGGAAACTCGCCTCACACTGCTGAAGTCCCGTAGACACAATCTCATACTGCTGAAGTCCCGCAGACTTAACCCTAGCTGTTGGATGACAGATTCCCGAACTGTCAACACCAAAATGACACCTAATTAATAATTGGGTTCTAACACATACTATAAATACATACTTTTGATAATTACTACATTACCCCTAGCTTGGCTTACCCAAGCCCAAGGCCCAAATCCATAGGCCCAAAGTCAACTAAGGATCAAAGCCCAACATATGGCCCAATTTTCCAAATTGGGCCCAAGCCTCTACATGGACTTCCCTCAAGGCCCAATTGATAAGTCCAGTCCAACATGTCTCATTCTAAGGACCCAATATCACACAACCATCTAGGCCCAAAATATGGCCCATCTATGGCCCAATTTTCCAAATTGGGCCCAATCCTTCATATGGACCTTACCCTAAAGCCTAATAAATTATTCTAGTCCATATGCTTGTTCTTGGATGGCCCAACACAAAGCCCAAGTGAAATTAGGGTTTCACATAAAATGATAACTAGGGTTAAGTGTTTCTTACTTAACCCATTAAGGACTTAATCCATTAAGTCCTTTCCTCTACTAGATAAGTGATATGGAGTGACTTGGGCTTAATACACACTCCAATCCCAATGACCCAAAGATGGGTCCAATAAGTCTAAGGCCTAATTTCTCACAATTAGGGTTTCCAATCAAACATTGCCCAATAGGCCCAAAATTAACCTTTAAGCCCATTAGGGTCTTGCTAGGCCCATTAGGGTTTGCTTGAGGGGCACCACCCACTACCACCTCAGGTAGTGGTGGTCAATGGCGGCTCACGACGGCGGATCCATTTCTTTTCATTATTCTTTTGGCAATTACAGTTATAATGCTTTAATCAAAATGAACACACAACACTAACTAACTAACATACACACACACAACCACACCATGGTGGCTGGCGGTGGCTCGTGGCGGCAGCCACCACCTCACGGTGGTAGTGATGGCTTTTCCGGCCAAATAAACTTCCACACACTTCTCTATTGAAATAAACCCACACATACAGGCTTCTGATTTGCGATGTGCACCCCAGCCACCCGCTTGGTGGCTCATAGCGGTGACAACATCACCGGGAGGCGGCAATAGCGACGACCACCATGACAGGCGGCCATGGTGGTTCTTTTCCTTGATTTCCGGCCAGCAACAATCTCACAACACTTCATGGTTCAACAGCAACACGTATCTTTGCGTGACACGAGACCACCGCTCCCACCACCGACTAGGCGGCTAACGACGCTGAAACAAGCTGGGGGGGTAGTGACCAAAAGTCGTTGTCGGCGACAACAATGATCCCGAAGTTGAAATCGAAGAGTAGAATGAATAAATCAAGTGCTACTGGCATACCGAGAAGTTCCTGATCGCTCCTGGACCATCCGACGACGTTCTCGGCTTCCATCTTTGGTTTTCGTCGACTCTTACGGTTGCACACAACGACATCGGCATCAGGGGCTGTTGGGTGGCGTCCGACGGTAAGGTTGCAGGTGGAGGGATGGCAATCGGACCTGAGATCGGCGGTGGCGGCTGGAGGGGCATGCATGGCGGCGGTTTCATAAGGATAGGGTTAGGGTTTTGGGAGTGATGACCTTATGACGGGAATGATATACCACCGAGTTCAATCCCGTGCTCATTCAAACTTCAAGCGAAATTGACACTTCCAGTCCCTCCTTCTCATAACTCTTCAAAACAAGTCTGTAATTTACACTTCAGCCCCCAACACTCCCAATTCCTTTCAATTTAGATCCTAAAAATTACCAAGCAACCCCCAATTCTAAAATCCTTTTCAAATTACATCCGAAACTTACACTTTAGTCCTTCCCTCAAGATTTATCTCAAATTGAATCCAGAAATTACCAAACCACCCTAAATCTCCAAAATTATTTACAAACTAATCCAGGAATTACATTTATAAATTTACTTGAATAAACGGGGCGTTACATTCATGACATGCTCAAATCCAAGAATGACCCCAAGATAAGCTAAAAATGACCATATACTTTCATAAGAGAGAATCTAAGCAATAAAATGTCAAGGTATCAACTTTATACCTTAAAATGGTTGCACAATAGAGTAAACACCGGATCTATAACCTCTCTCTTTAGCTATACACCAACCACTTCAAGCTTCTTCACATAAACACCAAAAGGCACTCTTTAAGCTCTCACACACTCAAAATGGTAGGAAAAGCACGAACTAGGAATTCTCTGGACAAAGGGGCGATAAGGGGGCTAATAATGAGGCTTAAGGCCTTTAAATATGGTGCAAACCCTGAAAATTAGGGTTTTCCTTTCCGGCGTCTACTCGTCGAGTTGGGGCTCCCCAACTCGCTGAGTTGAGTCCTTAAACCCGCGTCCAAATAAATCTCTACACGACGAGTTGGAGCTCCCCAACTCGTCGAGTTCCAGCCCAAAACCCTAAAATATTGAGAAATAATAATACCTGAACCAAATGTAACAAATATCGTATTTGCCTGAAAAAAAATAAATAAATACTTTTTAACAATTTATAATTGATTATTATATTTAAGACTCATTATAGTTTAAATAGAAACTGACCATATTAACCTTTAATATTAAACCCCTTCTTAGCATAAAATTGATCAACCATTAGTCTTGGATTATACCTACATTTATTTATTTACTGCTAATAGCAAATTCGGTGACACACGAGGTGGATTCATACGCATCCATATGAACTACACGTTTGTTTGGAATTGATAAATAAAGAGATTAGAGATTACTGGAAAATGATACATGTTGTATCTTTCCACTTTGAATGTAATTATGGCTTGAATTGGCCTATACTAATCGATGAGCCTTGATTGGAAACATGTTCCATTTGGAGAGGTTTTGATAATGGTTTAGATGCAATGTTTCTTGTGTCTACTTGACCTGACCATAAAAGTTATCCAAGATGCCCATCAATTTCCAGAATTATAGTATACAATAACAAAAGAATTTAGGGATATGACAGATAATTAATGTTTTATCACATGATATAGATTTCAATATAGTACAAGATGGCTATACCAAGTATATTTAACACCTAGACTAGATTATATACAAAGACAACTAGATACAAATTGGCTCTTCAAAGATCGATGGACTGTAACCATTATAGGATACGTACACTTCTAAACCTTAGAAGGTTAAAGAGAGAGAAGGGTTTTAATATTTAAGGGTAATATGGTAATTTTTTTTGAAGTTATAATGATTTTAGACATAACAATTGATTATAAATTGTTAAAATATGTTTAAAAAATGGTTTTGGCAAATATAATATTTTAAAAGGTTAGGAAAAATTATTGTTCTTGATATGAAATAGATGAATTCTCCAAAAAAAAAAAAAAAAAATACTCCCAAAATCATACTCTATGTGAAGTATACTCAAAAACATGTTTAATGGAGGTGGTTACAAATAATTTTTGCGTCGACATGAGCATGTTGCTGGAACGGTCGTATGGTGAATAAAGGATGTCCAGAATCTACCTTAGCACGGTCATATAACATTTGATTATTTGATAATATATCCGGTTTTGATAACTTTGGTATTTTATTTTACTGTATATTAAATAAATAAAGAATGGAAAAGGAAATCTTGCGTTATTTTACTATATGACTTTTTAAGAAAAATAGACAGCCTTGGCTTGTTGGTAAGGATCGAATTTAGATTTTACCGGAGGGAAGCCCATTGTCGTTTGGACACAAGATCCAGGGGTTCCAGCTTTAACGTGGCATCAATTACCGTAATTTCCGATCTTTTTCAATAGAAAAAGGTCGAATCCTACGACTAAATGAAAAGGGCCCGTTCGAGAATAGGAAGCAGAAGAGCTTCTAGGTATGTCCCTCCTCTCTCGCTCTCTTCCCCCCCTACGTGTTTCGCATGTCTTATTACTGTGTATCTGATAGTTCCACTTGTCATCATTTTTCTCTTTCTTTTCAATCGAATCGAGACTGATTTGTGCGATCTTGTCAGGAATCGGGTATTTCTGGTATGCGTCTCGATTTTCGGATGTTAACCTCAATAATCAAATGTCTAACATAAGTTTGAATGTTAAGTTTTGTGAATTTATTTACGAATTGCATGCGAATTGTTCCATTCCAAGCTAATTCTGCTTAATCTTCGATCGATACAGTAAAAGTAAGAATTCCAGTAGTTACCCGTTGCAATCTGATTAACAGGTTGGGGCTTTCTACTCCTGTCAGTGAAATAACGATTTATTTCTCCATCTTTTCGTCGATCGAATTCCAATTTTCAAATACTGGGAATAACGCAGTTAAATTTGAGTGTCTTGTGTTATTTGAGGCCGATCTTGCACTAGAATTTCACAAACCCCCAAATTGGCTTTAATTACGAGGATGGGGTCTTATAATTTCTGTAGATTAGGGGTTTGGATTAGATGCGAATTGCTCCATTTTAAGCTAATTATGTCATACTCTTCGATCGATTAAGTTTAAGTAAGAATCAAGTGGTTAGCTGTAGCAATCTGTATAAAAATGTTGGGGCTTTCGGCTCCTCTCAGTGTAATAATGATTAATTTCTCCATCTGTTCGTCGATCAAAGTCGAATTTAGAAACATTAGGAAGACCGCAGTTAAATTTGATTGCCCTGTGTTTTCTGACGCCGATCTTGCACTAGTATTTTACAAATCCCAAAATTGGCTATAATTACGACAAGGATTTTTGCTGAATTCCAATTTACATTGAGACTGAAGCGCACAATAACTTCCTTTTTGTTCTAAAAATGCTCGTAATGTTTGATAAAAGGGTAGTTCCCTAATATGTTTCAGGAAAAGCCTAGTTGGAAAATACATGTCCTCAGTTTTGGTTTTTGTGTAAAGATTGTGGCAGAAACAATTACCATAGTTGACATATAAATGTTGATTTCCTTTACTAGATGAATTATATGTTCGCCCAAGCCTAAAAATGTTTAATTTTCTTGTTTTACTCAATATATATTTATGTGATGAAGTATATGTACAATGTTGTAATAGGAACAAATAAAAGTACATTGCTATTTCTTGCATTCAACCTTTTTTTATTTGCAATCTCACAAAGCCTTATCAGCTAATATTGGTCTTTCTTGTGAAAAGATACATAACTAAAAAACCTAACTTTTTGCATCAATTAGGTCCGTTGATTGTTGCAAGACTGGATTATTTCTGTGAGAAGTCAAGAATGGAACATGATGAAACGACAAAGTGGGAGGAGTTAGATATTGACATTCTGGTGAAGATATTTCAAAGGTTTGATGTTTTTGAGTTGACTTCTGGTATCGGTCATATCTGCAGCACATGGCGTTTAGCTGCTTGTGATCCCCTATTATGGAAAACTCTTGATTTATCAATGTTGAGATCCAACTTCATAAAGATTCCCCTCGAGCCTTATGTTTATGTCGATGGAAGATCCGATAAACAACTCACACGGCTTTTGAAGATCGCTCTGAATCTTAGCCGTGGAAGCATTACAACTTTGATCTTCCATTTCAATCTCTACGTCAGCGATGATCAGTTGACCTACACCGCTGAAAGGTATCATCTCAACCATCAGGGCCCACAGGCTGTACTGTGTTCGACATACATTGAACTGAATGGAACAAAGATTTCAATCTTTTGTCCCACCCCTTAAAGGTGGGATAAGGAGGGAAATATTTGTTCCATTGACATCGGTCTCAGTCCCAGTCCAATGCATGTCAAACACAGTTTAACCTGTTATGTTATGTCATGTCACTTATTGTATTGTTTATGCAGGACGCCAAATCTGAAGCGCTTGGTGTTACCTGCATGGAACCGTATAAAAAGGACGGGTATATGCAAGGCTATTAGCAAGTGGAATAATCTCGAATCCCTCACAATGCCAAGCATAGCGAATCCACCTTATTTCATGGAAGAAATCTCAAAGCACTGCAAGAAGTTTTCAGAACTCAAAATCATGGGGCCATGTGACATGTTATGCGTGCAGACACTCATCCGTTGTGTCCCTAACCTAAAAGTGCTAAGCCTTCGTGTCTCCATTGTGTACAAGGACGCCCTTTTATTGATCCTAAACGGGTTAAAGAACCTTGAAGTGCTCAACATATCTCATTCTCTCATCATAGATGCCCCTCCACCACCTGCAACTCGCAAAGTGGTGACCGAGCTCGATGATTCGATTTTCAAGAAGGCTTCAAGGTTGCGACAGTTCTTGACATGCATGGATGATGAATCGTGTATCATGTGTCACAGAATGAAGCTTGATGAAGGGCTTGTGAGGTGGTACAAGTATGAAGAAGGGCTGTGGAAGGAAGATGAGGTAAAAAGTCTTGCGGTTTGAGGTTTGGGGTTTTTGATCATGGATTTAAGATGTTGGTGGATGATTTTGATTAGCTTTTTGTATATATATGGAGAAACATATAATTGGATACATTTATGGTTAGGTTGCACCACACCAAACAAGGGGTTTATCTGAGATGTTCAGCTGCTGCTGCCCTCGTATTATTTGGTGCTTTTTAGGACAAGTTTCGTGCAGTTTTCTTTTCATTCATAAGTCTCATATCCTAAGTACTTAGGGTTATTACTGTTTTATACATGTATTGTTGTCTTAAATTTTAGATGCCTTTCTTACAAACGACAAGATTGGAGAGATTGATTTTTTTTTTTTTTTTTTTTTTTTTTTTTTTTTTTTTTTTTTTTTTAACAAGGATAAGGAAAATCACCTGAGTTTTTAAATGACTATTTAAAAAGGTTTATGTGAGTCTGTTACTTACTCAACAGGCTCAATTCAAACGACCAGCTCACCTTGCTGCTATAGTTTTTTTTTTTTTTTTTGGTTGAATGGCCAAGGTTGGATTATGGACCACAAGCCACAAACCATGTACATGGAACTACAAGTGTACTCATGTTCCTTTTCTAGTAATCATGACTCTCATTTTATTTATGATGGTAACGGATGTCGCATCATTGTAGACAATTCACTCCTCGTAATAAATAAAATATTGAATTTGATGAGTTTTTTTTATTGTAATGTTTGACAATTTGCATTTTCTTTGGGACTACCCCTTTAAACAAAACATTCACGTTTTTATCAAATTCCTTCATTTTTCCACATAAATTAAAATCAATCAATTAAGATGTACCGTCAATTTCCTCAAATGTGATAATGGTAGTGAATATGATAACACTTCATTTCATGAGTTTTTTTTTTTTTTTTGCTCCTTTAGGGTATCGAGTTCCATTTTTTGTGTTTCTATACATCCTAATATTGTGAAGAAACCGACTGGTTAAATTGCAAAAAAACCCCAAGAGTGTGGAATCAACATAACGACTGATTATATTGCAATAAGTTGTAATTCCTTTGGGGTGGAGGGGATGAAAAGTCTAAAATACATTGGGTTGCATGGCCGAAAGTTATTGCCTCAAACAGTAAAGGGGCATTGGAGTTGGTTCATTCAAAACTCAAAAACTAGCTCTAATTACAAAATGATGGTGGAGACTTAGGTCCCGTTTGATAGTTTCTGTCTGGGAAAGTGCTGTCTGATAAAGTGTTGTCTGGGAAAATTTTCTGACTGGAAAAGAAACCATGTTGTTTGATTGTATATCTGATTGACTGTGCTGAATGATGAAAAAAAATAATAAAAAATAAAAAATAAATTAAAAAAAAGTTATTTAAAAAAATTAATAATCCAAGTAAGAAAGAAAGACACAAGGTTTGATGCATAATTGTCTTTCCAGCCCATTCAGTCAGAAATATATGATTTTAGGGCTTTTTGGGAAAGACATATCTTACCAGGAAATATCCTTTTTTTTGTGCAAATCAAAC
Source organism: Lactuca sativa (assembly GCF_002870075.4). Classification (NCBI taxonomy): domain Eukaryota; kingdom Viridiplantae; phylum Streptophyta; class Magnoliopsida; order Asterales; family Asteraceae; genus Lactuca; species Lactuca sativa. Next base: position 231,410,782 of record NC_056624.2, read on the forward strand.
AGTCTTTCTGGTCCATTCAACCAGAAAGATCTATTTGAACCTGAAAAATGCGTATCAAACGGGAGATCCGAAAGTAATTAATGTTATGACATAAATATACAATCAACAAGATTAATTGAAATAAAACAAACGAAATTGAGATATATACATGAAATATACAAGAATCAGTTTACAGAAAACATACTTGATGGTTTATGTTTACAACAGAAACACAAAAAACGAAATTATGTAGATTGAGGCTTGCAAATTGCAGTGTCCTAAGATAGAAATTTCCCTTGTAGGGATCTGTCTAGAGGATACAACAATCAACCAAGAACTTCTCTTGATTCTGACGAAATACTAGACTGTTTGGGGTCAACATTCAATCTCCTTTTTGTGCTCTTTGCGGTGAAGAAAATAAAACAATCGACCATGTGCTTATCAGATGCGACTCGGCTAAGATTGCTATAGAATGGGTGCTAAAATGGTGTGATATTCTAATTTGTCAATTTTTCGTAGCGGTTGATTTCATCGATTTTGCTGTCATTTGGGATCACCGTCCTTGGACGCAATATCATCACATCCATAAACTACTATTTGTTATGGTGTTTAGACTTCGGGAAACAAGGTGTTCAAAAAGATTTATATCTCCCCTTTAAGATTGCAAATAATGTTATTTCATTGTCATACATTTAGTGTAAATATATGAGTATACTCAACTCTATAATTAGATATATTAGATTTGTTCGCCTTTGACCCGTCTCGGAAATATGGACATTGTTTGTTTTGTCGTGTTTTAGCTACTTGCTAGTGGTGGTGTTTTATAATTTGCCGTTTCAAAAAATAATTAAGTTTAATGTACTTTTATTTATTTTTTATTTCTCTAGGTGTATCATTTTCTTAAAAAAAGTTTACTTCATTAATCCTGACAAACATTCTATCAATACATCAATTAATAAGATTAATGACATAAATTACTTTGGTTCCCCACCAATCGATGTCATGACAAATGTAGAACATCAATTAATAAGATTAATGACATAAATAACTTTGGTTCCCCACCAATCGATGTCATGACAAATGTAGAGTAGTTGGTTACAATTAGTCAATGATGTCCGATTACTTTTGAATCGGAAATTTTATTTTTGATTTTTCTATTTGTTTGTCATACCAAATATTGTTGGATTGAAGTTAAATGATACAAAAATGATGCAACAACAAGATTTTTGTTCTGTTGTGTAGGAGATGCCTAAACCCTATATGGTGTGTTGAGACTAATGCGATACATCATACATGCTTCAAACTTCAAAGGCTTTGGAGGTTTGTCAAAATCGGGCCACTGCTGCCCTTCTTTGACCAATTACTTATTTCTTTTTGTATACCATCTAATTGACTATTAATATTTATGTAAATTTTTTATTTTGAGATTTCATGAAAATGTAATATCAGAGAAAATAAGAAGGGACGTTATATCTTCAGAACAAGAAATATATATTTCAAATATTAATGCGGTACTATACTTGTGTGTTCTCATATTTCTAAAGGTCACAACAATAGTTTAATATCTTTTAAAAACTTTTTTCAGATAAACTAAGCATTTGTAATGGCAATTTTAAATATGATAACTCATGGTAATGTCAGTAGACTTTTGACTATTTAACTTAATGAAATCCAAATGTACATTTTCTTTTCTCAAATAAGAATGTCATGTTAATAAAAATTTAAAACATGCAACATAATTAGATATGAAACTTTTCTTTTTCTATAAGATATTGTTATTAAATAATAACAATATATATATAAAATATTTTTATCATAATTTACGTTCCATGTTTTGTTTTTTTTAAATAAAATAAAAAATATATTAATGTTAACATGGAATCTTAATGAATATTTTGTCCATATAATTTAGGGCGAGCAACATTTCCGTTCACAATAACTTTTCTCACACCCACACCTCGATCATCAATCCGCCATGGCCGTGGAACTTCTGGAGACTCTGAAAGAATCCATAACCGCATATACCGGACTCTCTCCAACCACTTTCTTCACTGTAGTTGCTTTAGGACTTGCCATCTACTATGTCTTCTCCGTTATGTTCGGTGGCTCCTCCGATCATCATGTACAACCAAGGTCTAGTTCTTTCGAGGAGTCGGAACCTCTCCCGCCGCCGGTTCAGCTCGGAGAGGTAACCGAAGAGGAGTTGAAGGCTTACGACGGCAACGATCCTAAGAAACCTCTGCTTATGGCCATAAAAGGTCAGATCTACGATGTCTCGCAAAGCAGGTACATCCTCGTAAATCGCTCTATTTCTCTTATAATTTAAAGCTGGTTACATAAATTAAAGTTCGGTAATTGATATATGAACTGAAGTTATGATGTATTAGCTTAGACGGATACTAATTTAGTGCTTTCAAAATTTTGCAATTTGGGGTTTTCTGTTCTTCGGTGAAGTTTATTGATTTCTATCCTGTTTGATGTGATCCCTTGATGCTTTACCTCATGGAGAGGGACATAATCGTCATGAAATCGATGGGGTTCCCTTTTATGTGAAATTGGTGTTAACTTTTGATATAAAGTCCCTTTAGTGAATTTGTTGGACCATGGATAGTGGGTCAGATTTAGTGCTTTGCCTTTTTATGGTGACCTTTTTCATTTGTTGTGTACTTTTCAGAATGTTTTACGGACCAGGTGGTCCCTATGCACTGTTCGCCGGAAAAGATGCTAGCAGAGCACTTGCAAAAATGTCATTTGATGAGAAAGATTTGACAGGTGATATCAGTGGTCTTGGTATGTTCGAGATGGACGCCTTACGTGATTGGGAATACAAATTCATGAGCAAGTATGCTAAAGTAGGAACTATCAAAACCCCTGAACCCGCAGCACCTGAGCCTGAGTCATCAACCTCTGAGTCTGAGGCCACACCCACTGAGCCTGCTGAGTCCAGTGCAGCCCAGCCCACCGACACTGTGGTTGCTGCTGATCATCACAATAAGGTTACAGAAGATGCTCCATCGGAAAATGTAAGTACTGTAACAAGTGAAGCCAATAAAGAAGAATGAGCTTATGATTTGTGATAAATGGGTGTAACCATGGTTTAAAGTTGTTCATTTTCTTTTACTTTTAATAATAGGGACCACCATATTGGGTATTTGTCAACATACATGGGTGTTGTGTTATATGAAAAAACTCAATCAAATATTGTTTCAAGTTTTATATTTCTATCAGTTGAACTGATAGGAATAGTTTGTTTTGGTTGAGATGTTTCACGAGAGAACACTACTGAACACCACATTGTTGCAATGAGATCTAATATGTATTCACCGCCCATCTATATCTGTAAGACTAAACTCTTATACCTCTCTCTGGTCTCCACCCCATGCGGGGTGTTGAGGTGGAGCCATGGTGCCCCGAGGGTGGCCCCGGTTGGGTGAAGGGCCACACACCACATTCCCTCTTCCCTTATTTTAGAGCGATGACAACTTTCATATTTTTTCCCTCGGATATGTAGCCCTTTAATCCCTTACAATTTTACACAACTGCTTCACTCCCAATTTATAATAATTTGCTTACAAAGGGTGAGAATTGAAAGCTATAATGCTATATCATCTTCATCCTCGAGCAACATTTTAGAAGATGAAGATCATGCAATTTGTAGTTACAATAACAACTTTTTTATTGATAACCGAGGACCCCACCCGAGTCATCACCAGTGACCTGGAAGGGAAACCTTCGGTCCCTTCGTCCATCCGGTAGTACACACATGTTGTTTAAAGCATCAACTTGGGAGGCTGGTGGCCACCCTTTGATCGAAACCTAGGAGTCACCTCCCCTTTTGATTCCCAAAACTTTCCATCGCTAGGTCACCAAGGTGATGGTTTATTCTAGGGGGAGGAATTGGTACGGTACCGGTTATTTTTTTTAAACCATATACCATATTAATTATAGTTATAAAAATTTTGCTACTAATATCGTACCAAATATAGTTGGTACCAACTTGTTTGGCTACCAATAAATTTGGTTTGTCCATGGTGGTAATGGTATATACCAATATGTATTCGAGTTTTGTGAATAAGTGTTTTCATGTACTTAAGCATTATGAAATGTGGATAAGAGTTTTGTAATGGTTGAGATTGAAAAATTGATTTTATTAATTTCTACAATGAGCTTAGAAGTTAAAGCCATAGAAAAAATGGGACACGCCAATCAAAAGTTAAAGCTATAGAGAAAATGGGACACATAAACACGAGTTTAAACTTTAAATTTTACTAATACCATAAAATATCAAAGCTCTTAAAATCTTCAGCACCATATATATATATATATATATATATATATATATATATATATATATATATATATATATATATATATCCCGTAGTATTGAAAAATTTGTACCACTACCGTATCATGGTTACTCGGTTTGTGTGATATTACCTACCAAATATATTGGCTACAAACATTTTTGGTTCGATTGGTAACATGTTTGATTGGTTATCCATTGTACATATTTGACGACCCTACCATCTTATGAACAAGAAACTAATGTCTAACAACAAAGCCAATGTTAGGGAATAATGTAACAAAGAAACACATAACAATCTTTGTTTATATTTGGTGAACAAGAAATATATTTGTATATATTTTTTGTTTTATTTTAGGTTTATGTTTTTTTAATTGAAAGTGAAGCAATCTATCTTTTTAACTGTGTAATTTTTAAATTGTTAAGTTTAAACTAATAAAAATTTTCAATTAATATTGATCTTATGTTTTTGAAAAATCAAATATTCTTCTACTTTCCTATCCGCTTATCAAAATAAGTGTTAAAAAAATATGATTAAGTGAGAAATCAAATATCTCGTACTGTAATTTCCTATCCACTTAATCAAGCAAGTGTCAAAATCAAAATATATGATTAAAGAGAGAAAATTAGTGGATTCTATATGATATTATCTTATATAAGTAGAAAAATAAATAAAAAGAAAATGTAGGAAAATATTTAATTTTTCTATGTTTACATATATTTGAAAACAGAAAATCGTCTTTATTATATACAATTTCTTTGGCTAAGGTCCAAAAATATTTCAACTTTCAAAAATAGTCATTTTAGAGTGGTTTGGTTTTAGACTTATCCATAAAGTTATTATCTGTTTGAGGATTTGGTCTCTACCAATTTTGAAATGACTATCTTGTCACTTTAAAATATATAATTTACAACCTCTATTATTTAGTTTAGATAAAATTAATATTACTATATACAAAATTCGGTCCCACCCCTTCCCCTCCCCCACACTCACATTATTTCCTTTCTTTCCACTAATGAACACCCCCTCTTATCGCCTCCTTTCCACTGGTGACCTATCTTCCATCTGACTTCTCGTCTTCCTCTAATATTAGTGAGTTTGTATGTTTAAGATTGAAAATGTCATGATATTTACATAAATTGGTAAGATCAAACCTACTTCAAAAGTCAAAAATGTCAATTCAAATGAATTTAATAATTAACTTGAAATAAAATTAAACCTATTTGTAACATCCATGAAAATCACAAGAAATTTGAACTTTTAAAATCAACCCAAAATCATAAATTGTTACAAATCATGGTTTTCAAAATATTTTCCAAATATCAAAGTCTCCCAAGATCATAAGCCATAAACAAGAGGATGTATACGGTCACGCCTTTGCCTTCCCACAATCATCTGAAGTACCTGAAACTATAACCCAAAACTATAAACCAACGCTTAGTGAGTTCCCCCAAAGTATCACCACATAACCATAATAACGAACAACATGCATACACAGCCTTCAACCTGAATGGAATGCCACACCAGCCTACAGACTATCTAGACCGCCTATAGAACCTTCAACATGATTGGATCGCCTCACCGGGCCTTCAGCCTATCTGGACCGTTCTCCGGGCCTTCGGCTTGACTGGTACGCCTCTCAGGCCTTCAGTCTATCCGGGTCACCCTGGGTCTCTTGGCCTTTGAATTACCTAAAAATACCCCTTGGTCAAACTTGGTCAAACTCAACTGAGTCAACCTAGCCGAGTCAACCCAGAGAGCGTATGCGGGGCGTACTCGCATTGACTGGAAACGGGGTGGCTGATTGAGTACACTTGTCTTACACATAGGTACGCTCGACGTACTCACATGGTATTCTCTTTTCATATTAAGAGCATAATACTTCGACTTAATGCGTCCAATTGCAGATCCATGGTAAAAATATCATAAAGAGTTATAAAGTTTCCAACTTTATGACCTTGCATGTCTAATAAGTGCTTAAAACACCAAAACTCAACATCTTAATGAATTAAGACCTTCTAAATGATGCATGGAGCAAAACCAACCATTTGGATCCCATTTTTATGACTCAAGACCCTTCCAGAGGTCTAAAAGGACGGCTTATTGGGCCAAGAACATGCTATGCTCATGAGACACCACATTTTGGACAAAAAGGACCTAAAACCAAGCCCAAAACAAGATCTAATAGAAACTTCACCAAGTTCATAACTTTATACCTCCAAATGATGCCAAAAGGTGGTGTAATCCTGGATCTTAAGAGTTTTACTCCTCCAAGATGGCCTCTCCTTCCTTCCTTCTTCTTCAAAAGCACAAAACACACACACTCAAGCTTAGAAATGCTTCATAACAGGGATTAAGGTTGCAAAAACATTTTAAGAGGATGGAGGCTGATGAAGTAAGGGGGAATGAGGCTATAATGCGTTTTAAATATGAGCCAAACCCTAAAAATTAGGGTTTGCATGCTTGCCACGTACGCCCTGCGTGTAGATATACGCCCAATGTACTAGGGCGCGCCCTAGTACGCTTAGTGTAACATGCCAACTTTCATGACCAAAAATTTCATTTTTAATTAAGTAGCTTATAAAATTGTTTACTGAAAAACATCATCAATATCATATCAACCCATAATCTCATAAGTCAAATGCCATAAAACATGTTGTGGAATAATAATAATGTCACAGTACAATCCAATGGTTCCCAAAATGCGGAAATCATATGTGTGTGTGTGATGCACTGCTACTGTGCCAGTTCCTTCCCCTTCGATGAAGAGGTACCTGAAAACAAAACTGAAAACTATAAGCACGAAGCTTAGTGAGTTCCCCCATCATACCACATACCATATAACAAACATATTGCTAGACAATTCTGGGGTGCCTGACCTACCCATTTCAAGCCGTTCTGGGGTGCTTGACTTACCCAGATCAAGCTATTATGCGGTGCTTGACTTACCCATGTCAAGCCGTTCTGGGGTGCTTGACTTACTCGTCAGTTTATCTCAACTGACTACTGGGGACTATTTCACCCCTACCACTACCATATAATAACATAACATAAATATAATGCAAGGCATGCATGGGTACTTACTAACCCTTCAATATCTTTCAACCGCTATCTAGGGACTATTTCATCCCTACTACTACTAACACATATAACAGAGCATCCTAGCATATAAAGCATATCAGATAGTGGAAAACCAGGCAATTATCACAAAGACAATCATCTCATACATAATCACCTATTGGTGGGCCGACATTGGTGCCTTAGACCCACCTCTACTGGATGGTGACTCACCTCGTAAAGTTGAGTGTCGAATCCCATAGAAAGTGATCTCTAATAGTTGCTCCGATGACTCCTGACTATCATAATCATAATGACAATCAATCTGAATCTATAACACTACTTAGGGTAAAATGACCATTTTAGCCCCTCGGCCTAAATTGAACCATTCATAAGGCCCAATGCTAACTTATTAAATCCAATGCACTCATGGCCCATCAAAGGCTCCCTAATGGCCCACTAATGGCCCAATTTTCTAAATTGGGCCCAACCCTTTTTTTCACAATTCTAATAAGTCCTTAGCCCAAAATGAAATAATCTCGAGTGGCCCAATATGGCCCAATACTTCTAATTCCAAATTCTTAGGCCCATAACTATACTCCATAGTGGGCTACGGGGCCTAATAGTCCAGGCCAATCCCTAAGGCCCAAAAAGCCCAATATAATCACTATGCTTACGTATGCACGACGTACCTGTCACGTACACCCAACGTACGCTGGCCTTGATCAAAACGGGGAGTTGACCTAGTACGCGCAACATACAAGGGTGTACGCTTAGTGTACTGGCCAACTTTCTTGGGACTTAATTTGTGAATTAATTCATTAAGTCTAAAATGTAGATCCAAGTCCTTTAAGACCTCCTAATCCATAAAGTCACAAACTTTATGTGCTTGCATGCATGGTTGGGGTCAAAACATGATTTTGGTCCTTTTAACAAGCTTTATGACCATCAAACACTTGCATGGTTGTGGCTTAACCATCAAGATCCGATTTTTATGAATCTTAGTGCCTCCAAGAGCCCAAAAGGACAACTCTTATGGTCTGAAATCATTAAGATGCAAGAAGCCTCAATAATGGAGTCTAAAAGTGATCTTAAACAATCCTATAAACAAATCTAATCATGCAATGGTCAAGTTTGGAACTTGATACCTCAAAAGAGTCAGAAATGATGCCAATCTCTAGGATCTACAAGCTCTTGTGAATTCTTGCTCCTTCTTCAAGCTCCTTTCTCTTCCAAAGCACCAAAACTACACCAAGATACTCTCAAATAGCTTCTAAATCACAAGGACACACAAATATGGGTTAGGGTTTTCATGGTGGCTGCCTAGAGATGAGAGGGAGGCTGGACCAAAGGCATAAGGTCCTTTATATAGGGATCAAACCCTAAAAGTTAGGGTTTTAGACTCTGCGCACGTACGCTGCATGTACCCTTTGGTACACTGGACGTACGTGCATGGCCTCCCTGCCCAATCCTCTTGAGTACGCTGCGCATACCTGGCATGGTACACCCCGCGTAATGCCTTTCTCATCCTAAATCTTAAAGTCCAGCTATCCTGGCCCAAACCAAAAACAACCCATTATTCAATAAAATAAATAATCTTAATACCTGCAAATCCAGGATGTTACACTTAGCGTACACACGTACGTATGGCGTACTCCCCCCACACCTAAATTACGAAAATGCCACTAGGGCCCTCATTGCACTCTTTCTTTTACTTAGGGTCCAAATTGCAATATAAATAAATTGTAGGGTCAAAATTAGAAGTACCTCATCATCAGGATGTTACAATATTGAAAATAAAATATGTCGTCATTGGATACTCATAAACATAAACAAATCCGATATGTTTTTATGCAAGAGAAATCAAAGAAACGGACCTCATAATACTTACAAACCATGACTAAACGTAATTAAAAAAAATATTTCCATCTTCTTCCTATCGACCTTCATCTAGTATTTGTGCTAAATCAAATCCCTAACATTTTGAATTCCACTAATTTTCTTTGAAACCCAATAAACTTTTTAAATATTTCAAAGTACTAACATATTGAACTTACATACACTCTAAAAATCTAGAACCAAATAAACTTCAAATATGGAACCATTCTTACACACATGATTGTCGAACAACAAGAAGAGGAATCGATTCTTGAAGAATTTGTCGAGCCTTTTGTTTTTGTGATATTTTAAATATGAAGTCAGCAGGGTGGTTGTGATGGATAGAGTTTCTTGTTTTTTTTTAAATAATAAAAGGCCCCCATATTTTTAGCTATGGAGGGGCATAATGTCACGACCAAAATTTTGTGTGACCGTGAAGACCAAAGAGAAAGAAGACAATGTCGCTAGTTAACTTGTCATTGAGATCTATGGGGCTTGTATTAGCCTGTAAGGGTGTTGTTAGTCTAGTCGCTTCCGTTTGGCCGAGTCATAAATGCTAGTGGGCTTGACTATAAAGGGGACCGTTGCAGGTTACACCCAACCGATAAGTGCTAATGCCGCCTCCATGATAAGCCCATGGCAGGACGAAAGTAGTTGCACTGTGTATTTGGGTAGGCTGGTCTTATGGTTCCAACAGGAACCTCGGGATGTCTTATGAGCAAGGAAGAGTGTCGAAGTCAATTCAGTGACAAGTGGTATCAAATTCGCGTTTGAGCAAGGGACATATGTTGAGTCAGCTGTGCACTTTTGTGGGGTCCGTAGAGGCGGACTAGCGGGTGGGATGCCTACAGGGGTGACCCTCCGATAACTGCTCCACCTCCTCGTATAAGTCTAAGAGTAGACTGGGGGTGGCTACATGCCGAGGACTCCGACCCTATGCGTATGCGGTTGGGATCAGGGAGTGCGGTACACAACTGTACGTGATGATGATCGAGATTGGAAGGGACAAGAGTTTTTCTCCTACCACACGAGGACGTGCTATATTTTGGCGATGGGAGAATATCACGAAAAAAAGTTGGCGTGGTTGTGAAGACCAAATAGAAAGAAGACCATGTTGCTGGTTAGCTTGCCATCAAGATCTATATGGGTCGTATTAGCCCGTGAGGGCGTTGTTAGTCTAGTCTCTTTCGTTTGGCCGAGTCTTCAATGGTAGATGGCTTGACTGTGAAGGGGACCGTTATGGGTTAGACACAACTGGTCTGGGGCTAATGTCGCCTCCCTGATAAGCCCTTGGTAGGGTTTAACCAGTTGGCATGTGTTTCTAGGTAGGATGGTCTCATGGTTCTAGCGGGAACCTCGGGACGTTGCACGGGAAATCAAGAGTGTCGAAGTCGAGCCCATTACAATAAACTTCCTTTTTATGGGTTAAAAATGTTCTTCAAATGAGGTGCCAGGTCATTACCAACTCAGACTAATGCCTAAAAATCTCTCAATTTGAGATGCCTTACGATAATCTCTCAACTGTCAGAAACCTAGGCTCGCCCATCTTCGAGTTTTGGGTTTATCTTTAAAATGTATGTTCAAGTTAGTTATGATAGGAGACTTTGAGGTTGGTAAATTGAGTTTGCTTTCTTAATTCGCTAAGAATGAGTTCGATCTTGAATTGTTATCTGGTAACTTTCATTCCTAGAGAATGGAACCAAGAAGGTCGAGTAATTTATATTTTCGTACAACATGTTTCTAAGTTCTAGGGATGAACACATACATAACCGTTAAAAAATCGAACTTTGAAATCGGACCTTCAAGAAATCGAGTCTTAAAAACATGAAATTAGAACTCAAGAAATCTATACCTGAAATATGAAAGATGAACCTTCAAGAAAATATGATCTTCAAAACACATACCGGAAAGATGAACCCAAAACTCGAAGAAATCTAAAAGATGAACCTAAAACTTGAAAAATCTAAAAGATGACCCTAGGAAGTCGATTTGGATATTATTAATTTTGAGTGTTCTTGAGCATGTAAAAGTATTTTTGTTGTTCTTATTCTAGTTCGTTCCTTCCATCTGTTCAAACTTTTCTTCAACCCTTGTCCCACAGAAGAAGCAAGGGGTTTTAATAAAACATTGAAAAAATATATCATGTGGTGAGTAGAAAGGCACATCATCGTGGCCTACAAAATGCCACATAAACATGACTTGGCGATGGAAACCGGTTAAAACAAGTGTAGGTTCTTCATATGTTGGTTAGAATGGACTTAATGCCTTTAGAACGTCAAAAAAACATAAGGATCTTTTAAACTATATATATATATATATATATATATATATATATATATATATATATATATATATATATATATATATATATATATATATATATATATATATATATATATATATATATATATATATATATATATATGTATTAGTGGGGTACCCGGGCGATGCTGCGACTGCAAATATTTTCTTTCAACAATTAGTTTCGGGTGGCAATTAGTTTTCTTACGGCAAAAAAATAATTTTACTTTCAGCATGTAGTGGATACTTTTCTTTAACAAATACTTTATTATCGACAATCAGTTTATTTTTGCAAAACATGTCACAGTTTGTAGTATATCTAAGTATAACAACCCAAAACCAAGTCGAAATCAAATTAAAGGAACCATTATTAAAATAGGTGGCGCGGTTTCTAAATCCTGTTAACAGAATATTAGAGTTTCGTTTTTGGATATAAACTTGAATTTTTTGAATTATGACCATCCATCCAAATATTATTTTTAATATACAAATAAACCAAAATATTTTCTTTCAAACTAATAACCACACGTGAATCACACAAGCTTGAACCGTTCAACTCTAGTCCTAGTCTTCTGTGTACCGTTGTGTAGTGGCGCATATTTAGGATGCATTCAATTCTTTATTGTATATAAATACTGATGTATAAGTTATACATCAGTATTTATATACAATAAAGAATTGAATGCATCCTAAATATGCGCCACTACACAACGGTACACAGAAGACTAGGACTAGAGTTGAACGGTTCAAGCTTGTGTGATTCATGTGTGGTTATTAGCCCCCGGCAAGCTGAAGGTTGGGACGCACTTGAAGCTTGGAACGAAGAAGATGAACTCGATCTCGTGACAATGGTTTGGTGAATATATCTGCTAACTGATCAACAGAGGAGATGTAGTTGATTTTAAGTGCCCCGGTTTCAACTTGCTCCCGAATGAAATGAAAGTCGAGAGCAGTATGCTTTGATCGAGTACTGATGATTGGATTTTTGCTCATGAAGATGGCACCTACGTTGTCACAAAGAATCAATGGTTGTTTTAGAATAGGAGCCCGGAGTTCATGATTCAACTGTTTTAGCCACAGTAATTCAGCGGTGGTGTATGCGAGCGATCTGTATTCTGCTTCGGTACTGGATCGGGCTACAACTTGTTGTTTTCTGGATGTCCAGCTGATGAGGTTGGAACCATGAAAAATTGCATACCCATATTGAGATCGACTATCCTCTTGACTTGAAATCCATCCGACATCTGAGTAGGCAAGAAGTGAGTCGACTTTGGTTGGGGAGAAATGTAGACAATGATGCAAGGTGCCTTTTAAATACCGAAGGATGCGTTTTGTAGCTTGCCAATGTTGAGTGGTAGGAGAATGCATAAATTGGCAGACACGATTAACAGCATAGGCAATGTCTGGGCGGGTTATGGTAGCATATTGAAGGGAACCCACAATTTTTTGGAATAACGTTGGATCATTGAATGGTTCGCCTGCAGGGGATAGACGAGAACTTGGATCGGCCGGTGTTGATAAGGAAGAAGCTTCTTTCATTTTACTTCGTTGGAGAATATCAAGGATATATTGTTTTTGTGATAGATCAAGACCAGTAGCTGTGGAGTTGATTTGTATGCCCAATAAATGATGTAGTGGCCTAAGATCTTTGAGAGCAAAAACTGTATTAAGTTGGTGGATGAAGCGTTGTATTTTGATTCCATCATTTCCGGTGATGATTACATCATCGACATAAACGAGAATGTAAATGGTTGTGGTGGAACTGATGTGAACAAAAAGCGATGTATCTGATTGGCAAGCTTTAAACCCGTGATTAACAAGGTAGGTTTTGAGTTTGTTGAACCAGGCTCTTGGAGCCTGTTTGAGGCCATAGAGGGCTTTATTGAGCCGACATACATGATGTGGTCTAGTTGGGTCTTCAAAGCCACGTGGCTGTTTCATGTACACTACTTCATGTAGATCCCCATTCAGAAAGGCGTTGTTTATGTCAAGTTGTCGAATGGTCCAGCCTTGAGAGACAGCTATGGACAAGAAAAGTCTGATGGTTGTTGGTTTAATGACCGGGCTGAAAGTGTCAAAATAATCAACATTGGCTTCTTGAATGTAACCTTGAGCCACCAAGCGGGCTTTGTATCGTTCAATTTTGCCATCAGATCGCCATTTAATCCTGAAAATCCACTTACAACCAATAACATTGACATTAGTAGGACAAGCAACAATAGACCATGTGTTATTCCTCATGAGAGCATCATATTCATGTTGCATAGCTTGCTGCCAGCAAGGAAATTTAATGGCTTGGGAGAACAAACGAGGTTCATAATAAGAAGTATCGGAAAGGGTTGTGAGAAAGACTTTGGGTTTGAGAGAGTTGGTACGAGCTCTAGTGATCATTGGGTGTGTATTGGTGGGTGTAGGACGATAGTGAGAAGTGGAAGGCGGTTTTGAGACTATGGGAGGGTGGGTTGGAATAGGTGTGTGTGAGGGAGGTGGTGAGGGGATGGTGGAGGCTGTGGAAGATGAAGTAGTAGATGATGGTGGAGAAGAAGGTGAGATGGAGGGTGCATGTGTAAGTAAATCAGAGGCGGATGGAGGAGAAGTAGAAAAAGAGTGTGAAGTGGTAGGGAAGACAGAAGGTATATAAGGAAAAACACTTTCATTAAAGACAACATGGCGAGAAACATATAGCCGAGAGGAGGATTGATGATAACATAGGTAGCCCTTGTGAGTAGTGCTATACCCGAGGAAAATACAGGGGAGAGAGCGGAAGTCAAGTTTGTGAGAGTTATAAGGACGTAAGAAGGGATAACACAAGCAGCCGAAAGTTTTAAGGAAGGTATAGTCGGGAGATTTATGGTATAGAAGTTGATAAGGTGAATGAAAGTGGAGAAGAGGGGTAATTGTACGATTGTGTAGGTAGGTAGTGGTTTTAAACGCATGTTCCCAGAATAATTGAGGGAAGGATGATTGAGCTAATAAGGTGAGGCCTTTTTGTTCTTGGGTATGGGGGCATGAGACTCTATGTGCAATGCCATGTGTTTGAAGAAAGGTGGAGACATTGCGATATTCTCCACCCCAATCAGTTTAGAGGGCTTTAATGTCATGTTGAAATTGGGTTTTGACCATATGTTTAAACTGGACAAATTTGGAGAAGACCTGTGATTTGGTAGCTAAAAAATAAATCCAAACAAATTTGGTACAATCATCAATAAAAAGCAAAAAGTAGCGACTTCCATTAAGTGAAAGTAACGGGGCGGGACCCCAAACATCCGAATACACTAAATCAAAAGGAGCAGATGAATTTATGTGAGAAACAGGAAGATGTAAACGACGACTTTTGCCCAGTTGACAGGATTCGCACACAACTGGAAATGTGTTGGAAGAGACCGGAAGCTGAAAAGATGAGATAAGTTTGCACAGGAGAGGCTCGTGTGGATGAGCAAGTCTTTGGTGCTAACCATGAACAGAAGTGCGAACACCGGAGAGAGCCATGAGAGAAGAGTTCTTATTGGTGGTGTTTGGGACCCGATATAATCCATGATTAACGTCCCCCTGCAGAAGGATTTTACCCTGCATATTCTTAACAGTGCAATGGTTAGGCCAGAATTCCATGTACACATCATTGTCTCTTGTTAACTGAGACATGCTAAGAAGATTTTTGGTCAAGTTTGGAACAACAAAAACAGATGGCAAGCGAAGATTATGTAAAGAACTGATGCCAACATGAGAAATGGACAGATGATTACCATTGCCGAGACATTCGATTTGGAATCCTTCATCCTCAAATCCGATTCCCTTCCTGCCACATATGTGTCGAGCGATTCTGAAGATGACGCCGCTCCTACCTCAAAACCCAATCCCGATTATGCTCGCTGGAAGAAACAAGACCAATTCGTTCTGCTCTGGATTAAAACCACACTCTCTGAACGGGCTCTTTCTTTGATTGTTCGGGCCCCCACTTCTTTTGACGCCTGGACCATTCTTGCAAAGTCGTTCCAGTCCTAGACAAGATCCCGCCGAATGGTGATGAAACTACAACTCCAAACCATATCCAAGGGATCCCTCTCAATGATCGACTACATTGATCGTAAGCGGTCTACTGCAGACTCTCTTGCTGAAAGTGATTATTCCGTTCCCGATGAAGACTTAATTGGGTATCTTCTCACCGGCCTCGATTCCTCGTATGCTTCATTTGCTACCGCCTTCATGATGAAATCAGATCACGTCTCCGTTGATGACCTGGTCGGCTTTCTTCTCCAAGAAGAAGCTCGAATGGACCAAGACAACAATCGTCATGCCCAAGTGCTTCCTTCCACTGTCACTCCTAGCCCGCACTCATCCGTGCTTACCACAAATCGTTCCTCACCTAGGTCATACTCCCACTCCAATCACACTACAATACAAACCAATTTATTATCTCTGCAAAAGTTCAATTAAAAACATAATATGGAATGGAGTTTAAAAAAAGTGCCAATATGAATATTTCTACTACTTTTGACTCGTCTTTCTAAAATATATCATTACTTATCCTCTCTATTTAAAAAAACACCAAAATAAAACAATTTTCATGCTTTTAATCAACTATTTATAAAACCCATATTTTGTTTTCAATAACAAAAGTAAAAAATAATTATCAATTAAGATATTGTGTTAGTGATTAAGGTAATGTTTTAAACCAAAAGTTAAGAAAATTATATTTATGCTATGATTTTTTGGTAATGAACTAAGTAAATTAAAGTAGAATTTAAGGTGGTCATTTGTTGCTTATGGTGACAAAATCACAAACTAAAAATTAACATAAATTGGCATATTATAATATAATAAGTGACTTAGGGCCTGTTTGTTTTTCTTCTGACTCAGTCCGGTCATAATTTTTCTCAGACTCGGTCCAAGTTTGTATGTTTGATTAGGATATGTTAAACATCTGACCCAGTCCATGGCAGTCCATCACATCTGATTTGGTCCTCCAAAAAAATGACGCTGACTCGGTCATTTCTTCCGCCTTCACGTATTTGCCCTTTCTTTCTCCTAGCATTTTGAGGCGATTTCTTCCATCTCCTCCCCCCCCCCCCCCGAAGCATTCAAGCTCTCCTCCCACCTCCAAACTTTGCATCGGATCCTCCCACCTCCGACCCATGCCTTTGCCGCCACCTCGCCTAAGCTCCGACCTCCTTCAAACAGTAAGAAAAATGTTCTCTATTGATAGCCGCAAGTGAAGATGATCGTCACCAATACAGTCGGTGAAGGTGATTGTCACCAGATGTGGGAGGCACAGGATCACAACCACAATCTACTGACAATGAAGAGCAAGTGCTTACGAGCCCTAATTTGGTAATCTTGTTCATCTATTTATCAATTCCAAATGTTAGGGAGCTTTTCAATTTTTTTGTTTTCCTAAAGCATATACCATTGATAGTTGATAATTTGTTATTGGCCCTAATTTTATTTTCAATTTCTTGTTTATGTTGGGTCGTGTGTGTATGAATTTGCAATATTCATAGGTTACTCTCCTTTTTTTGCCGAAAGTGACCCATGATTGCTCCTGTAAGGCATGATTGCTACACTTTATTAATTGGAATAACAAAAAGAGCTGTGTGAGTTGTTTGCTTTTTTGTTGTTGTTGATTTTGATTGAAAAAAGAATTGAATTTCGAGGTCGTTTGATAGCTGCTAACTTAGTCAAATCTGACTGAGTTAGAAGTTCCGACTGAGTTAATTTCTGACTCAAACTTGTAGTTTGAATTCACATCTGACTGACTGTGCAAAATAACTATATTACCCTTAGACAACATTTTTTATAATAATTTCTTTACAATTTACCATTTAATTTATAACATTACATTTTTCATCAATCAAAATCAACAAAAGAAAAAAAAATCAAACAACTCACAATAAAACTTCAATCAGCAAACACATGAAATTCAATTCTTTTTTCAATCAAAATCAACAACAACAAAAAAGCAAACAACTCACACAGCTCTTTTTGTTATTCCAATTAATAAAGTGTAGCAATCATGCCTTACAGGAGCAATCATGGGTCACTTTCGGCAAAAAAAGGAGAGTAACCTACGAATATTGCAAATTCATACACACAGGACCCAACATAAACAAGAAATTGAAAATAAAATTAGGGCCAATAACAAATTATCAACTATCAATGGTATATGCTTTAGGAAAACAAAAAAATTGAAAAGCTCCCTAACATTTGGAATTGATAAATAGATGAACAAGATTACCAAATTAGGGCTCGTAAGCACTTGCTCTTCATTGTCAGTAGATTGTGGTCGTGATCCTGTGCCTCCCACATCTGGTGACAATCACCTTCACCGACTGTATTGGTGACGACCATCTTCACCTGCGGCTATCAATAGAGAACATTTTTCTTACTGTTGGAAGGAGGTCGGAGCTTAGGCGAGGTGGCGGCAAAGGCGTGGGTCGGAGGTGGGAGGATCCGATGCAAAGTTTGGAGGTGGGAGGAGAGCTTGAATGCTTCGGGGGGGGGGGGGGGGCGAGGAGATGGAAGAAATCGCCTCAAAATGCTAGGAGAAAGAAAGGGCAAATACGTGAAGGCGGAAGAAATGACCGAGTCAGCGTCATTTTTTTGGAGGACCGAATCAGATGTGATGGACTGCCATGGACTGGGTCAGATGTTTAACATATCCTAATCAAACATACAGACTCGGACCGAGTCTGAGAAAAATTCTGACCGGACTAAGTCAGAAGAAAAACAAACAGGCCCTTCATGTGTTTGCTGATTGAAGTTTTATTGTGAGTTGTTTGATTTTTTTTTCTTTTGTTGATTTTGATTGATGAAAAATGTAATGTTATAAATTAAATGGTAAATTGTAAAGAAATTATTATAAAAAATGTTGTCTAAGGGTAATATAGTCATTTTGCACAGTCAGTCAGATGTGAATTCAAACTACAAGTTTGAGTCAGAAATTAACTCAGTCGGAACTTCTAACTCAGTCAGATTTGACTCAGTTAGCAGCTATCAAACGACCTCTTACTTTATAAACTTATAAAATGAATAACATAACAAAATGATGAAATTAATAGCGCTTCTTTTAGGAAAAATGATTTGATGATTAGATCACCCTATATTGCGATTATTGCAAATATTTTTATATTTCAAATTAATAATAATTTTTTTATTTCAAAATAAAAATAAAAATAATTTTTTGTTTCAAAATCTGACATATAAACCATTTTTTTTTGAAATGACAATCTAACCTACTTTTAAACTACACCTTAAGTCCACCTATATCCACAACGAGACTTGAACCCTCAAACTCAAGAAAGGAAGGTAACACCGGATACCGCTGGGCTACAAGCCCTTTGGTACCAAGAGTTTTTTTATATTTATCTTCCCAACATACTCTCCGGTTTTCATTTGATTTTCCCAATACATTTTACATCATATTAACAATTATATCACTTACCCTATTTTACTTGATCTTTAATCTTTTATGATATTCAAACAAACATAATATGACATATATAAATTATATAAAAAATGTTATACGTATGAAACTATTGATTTTCTAATATAAATATAAAATCACCAATATGATGTTAGTAAATTTTTGTTGTCACGTGGTTGATAGTTTTAAATTTTACAATTCTCAAACTATATGAAAAAATATGTTGCTTGAGGGTGTGGCTTTTTACAGCCTCTTATTTTTGTCTAATGATAAATTAAATTTTTATAATATATGTTTAGTTTTCAAAAACAAATTATAAATTCAGTTTACAATCCCCATACTTTATGAATAAATTTGTTACTGAGGGTGTGGCTTCTCACTGCCTCTTGTCATTTTGCATTTATAGAATTAAATTACTTCATTTGTTTTTGTCTAAGATGAATTATATTTGTATAATATATTTTCAGTTTTAAAAAACAAAGTATATAAGTATAGAAGGCTTAAATATACGATTAGGACCTTGTGCTAAACAATATGATACATTAATATGTTTAATAACATATGCAACTAAAAAAAAGAATATAAATATAAAAAAGGAATACGATTAGAACAAACAAAACAAACTAAAAATATACGATTCAAATTTTTACATAAAATCAAAAGTGTTATTACTAAAAATTTACGCTAATAAAACAATAGTATAGTACATAAATATACTTGAAAATGGTTCGTCTGCCTTTTCTTTCTTTGTCAATAGCACTTGATTACTCATGGTTTACAAATAGTGCCTTCTTCCTTTTTATCGGTTGTCAGAAGAAAATTAATGAATTTTTTTTTTTTAAGTTTTAGTTAACTAATAATAAAATGAATTATCGAAGAAATCATTCTTTTTTCCATATGTTACCGTTTCTAGGTAGTCATCAAAAAATGCATCACCAATTTCTTAATCTAACATTTCAGTTATTGCTTTCTCGTTTTCTTCTCTTTTTATCAAAAACAAAAACAATATTTACATAAATACATTTCTTATGTACACAGAGAAAAATAAACAATAAACATAAAGATCTACAACATAAACACATAGACATGAAAGATCTACAACATATACACGACCATACACCAGATAGTTCAATAATCCGCGCTTCTACATCATACAGATCTACTATACAACCATAGATCTGAAAATGTAACCTGATCGGTGTTGATCAGTGCTCGATGGTAGTAAGGGGAGATAGAAAATAACTGAAACCTAATGATGGCTTATGACAAAGTAGGTGCAGCAGAGGCTTCACTTTTTGCATATTTGGTCGCGTTTTGTTGAAGAAGAAGGCGATGAATCGGTGATGATGTGGTGCAGAAAAGTTCTTAATGATATGATACGTAGAGAAAAATACGGTGTAGGGAAGGAAGGATATGTTGCTACGACATTGATGACTGGTGTTGGTGAGCACCGATAATGACAGCAACACGGAATGGTGGTGCAAATGAGAGGAATCAGGGTTTTAGAGGTTGAGAGAGTTTGTTAGGGTTAAAAGAAGGTAAGAGTATGGATTTATATGTTGATTTCTTATTTGGCTTATTTCAGATTGGTTTATTTTTTTCATATGGATTACCAACAGTTCTTAAATCTAACCATTCAAATTTGATTCAATGGATATTTATCTTCTTGTTTTTAAAACTGTCTTAAAGTTTTGGTGGGTCCTAATTTATGTATGCATTATATATATATATATATATATATATATATATATATATATATATATATATATATATATATATATATATATATATATATATATATATATATATATATATATATATATATATATATATATATATATATATATATATATATATATGAAAAAAGGGTGTGGGGTAGGAATTGACAAACTCTGAAAGTATAGTTACTTAATATGAAAATCAGTTGAATCAGGTTTCATACAATATTTGCAGTATTCTTTTCCGTATATATCATCATCCGCACAAAACCTTAAGACGTATTCTATTCCAATACAAACACTATGCCTTATAAATACGAGATCTTATACCATGCATCCAATACATACGAGATCTTACACCAGGTCTGTATCACAAAGACACCAAACATACTGAACTAATGCATCGGACTGAAGTCCGGAACTACTGCTAACTAAACGGGCCGGCATTGTTGCCGTAGACCCGTTCCTACTGGAAGGAAACTCACCTGAACCGCTGAGCTCTGCTGATAACCCTCTGGCTGCTAATCGACAACCCTCTGAGCCGCTGCTCCTCTAGCTCTCCGAGCTACCAATATCAATATAACACTTAGTCTGACAGTCCTCCAAAAGTCAACTAAGTCAACTCTGGTCAAAGTCAAAGTCCTGGTCAACCCTACTCGTCGAGTCTGCCTACTGACTCGCCGAGTTCATACGCTCAGAATCTATTCATTTGCGACTTGACTCGCCGAGTCAGCCCCTAACTCGTCGAGTCTACCGATTTCCGAGTCCTGACCTGACCAACTCACTGAGTCCCCACTCAACTCACTGATCCGAGTCTTAACTCGAAGGGTTTGGGGTTTCGCAACTTGACTCGCCGAGTCCAAGAACAAACTCGCCGAGTCCGAGGCAATCTTCAACAGACTCGCCGAGTTGTTCATCCAACTCGTCGAGTTCATCTCCATCTTCATACTACTCGCCGAGTCCACTCGAAGGACTCGCCGAGTCTATTCAGTCCTTCATATATTCAGAGGCTTTTGAGTCATGCATGGACTCCAAACTGTAGATCCACTCTTCAAAAGCCTATTCCTTACGTAAAGTGGCAAACTTTACGTGTAGCTAAGGAGATCTAGGCTAAATACACCATGAACTAGGGTTTAAGACAAAGGGGCTTAACAATCAACCCATAAACTGATGCTTTATGATTCTCTAGGCCAAGATACACTTAGATCTGAAGTAGCAACTTCAGATCTGGGCTTCTAACTCGAAATGGTTCATAAACTTGTCCAAAAAGCCCCAAATCTCACAACTAGAATAGATCTAAATGAAGGAAACGACTTAGTACCTTCAATAACTCAGAAAGGTTCCACAAACTCCAGATCTAAGACCAATCCTTGAAGCTTCCTTGATTTCCCTTTTTCTTCTTCCTTCAAATCACCCAAAAATGGCTTGGAAGCTTGAATGAGCAACAATGGAGGCTTAGGGTTTCGGGTTTTGGACTATAGGGGCCGCAAATGAGCCCTAGGGAAGAGAATAAGATGCTTAAATAGGGTACCAAGTGCCGAAATTAGGGGTTCCCAACCCAGACCAGCCTCGCCGAGTCCACTTGCCGACTCGCCGAGTCGGTCACTTACTTTACACCCGGATCCCGCTCCGACTCGCCGAGTTCGTCCCTAGACTCGCCGAGTCAACCCTTTCTAACTTAGGGTTTTTCCTTTCCTTTCTTGACCTTTCTGATTTCGGGTGTTACACTGCCGCTATATAAACATCTTATTATTAATTGAGTTAAGGGTCATGACTCGTTGAGATGAAATACGTGTTAGCAAATCTTTAATCTTTAATACATATTAAAACAGAAACCTAACCTTATGATATTATGTTAACCAATCGGGCCCTTGATTATATCTTAATTCTATGTTTACAATACTTAGATCAAATTGCTGACATCATCTTCCCCAAACAGAATGTATATAATTTCAATAAAAGCTTTCCAATTGTCAAATAAAATTAACTTACATTCATTCAAATGAAATGTATTTAATTTCAATAAAAAATTTCTCATATTTTATATCTTGAATTTCCGGTTATAAAGGTTTTAATATGGTCAACTTTAAAAACATATTATTAAAAACGATTTCAATTAAGACATTAAATATCAACCATTAATATAAATCTGTTTATATTAGTAAACCATTAATATAAAATCCATTTTTATTAGGAAACCATTAATACAAAAAAATCATAGTCAAATCATCACATACATATGCGATTCATCCTTGAATCCGCAGCTTACACTTATTTTCAGTCGTTGTTTTTCTTTAAACATTCTCCTACAACATCATTCTTATTGCTTACATCATTCTCTGCTTCAAACATTCGTTGTTGTGCACTAGAAGGTCAGTACCTTCTTTCGCTTTTTATATTTTTTCCGATTCTTTTTTTGTTCCTGTATCAAATATATGTATTCATATATTTCGATTTTTTTGTCACAAATTACATGAAATCGCTTACCTACTTTTCTTTCTGAAGCTTTTCAAATAAACAAGAAACGATATTATGCACCTTTAATCCAGAAAAAATAATAATAATGTACTTTGATGGAAACCAGTTAAAACACATTATAGCAATGTACTTTAATGGAATGACAAATGCACCCCTACCCATTTTCCTATTCATGGCAATAATTTTTTTTTGTGTATTCGCTTAGCATGATACTTCCATTTTTTATCCGATGGGTAAATCATTAAGTTAGTATGTATAATGTTCATCAGAATGGTAAATCAATAATTTAATTTAAACATGGATCAAATCGTGAGCTGCTACTATTTCTGTTTGTTTGATTATCTTAACCTGGTTACTGTTTTTGATTGTATATAATATCTTAAATTGTTGGCTGAATTACAAGGATTGCAATCTTGATATAGAACTCAAATAATCTGTTAAGAAAAATATATGGTAATATTGAATGGAAAATGGAGGATAAGGGTACAATAGGAATAAAGAGATATTTTTTTTAGTGTTTGAATGTAAATTAATATCCTAATATGATGGTTAAATTATAGAAGTTATAACTTTAAATTCAAATAATAACTAAAGGGTATTGATATTGTTGGATGGATTTTTTTAAATGTTAAGTATGATTTTAAGGTTTAGTAACAGAAATGTAATTCTATTTGGGATAGAATAAAAACAGAAGATTCGAATTTACCTTTTGAAGGTATTAATAAACGCCTAAATTTATATGATTTATTTTAATTTGATTGCAAATTAGATGCAAAAAACCTTTAAGTAAGAAAATATAAGGGCAAAAAGGTAATTCGAATTAGAAAACTAGAAAAACATTGGGCTGAAAAAACAATTCAGCAATAAATATTGAGATGAAACGTGTACTAAAATGATTCTTTTAGCATGATACTTCCATTTTTTATCTGAAGAGTAAATCATTAATTTAGTATGGACAATATTCATCAGAAGGGTAAATCGGTAATTTAATTTAAAAATGGATCAAATCGGTTGCTACTACTATTTATAGTTTGTTTAATTATCTCAACTTGGTTACTGTTTCTGACCATGTTGTCGAATATAATAATTTCATATTATACCATTTTTAAGAATGTACTTTTAAAATATATTGTTATACTATTTTTAATACTAACTTGTTGTGATTTTTTCGTGTTTTAAATGTTTCTTTTAATTTATCTTTTATTTACTATTAAGGGGATGAATTTTATAAACAGTTTAATCCAGAAAGGGTTAAACTATAATTATTCTAATTTGTATATGTTTATGTACAGTAAATACAACATTTCAAAGATTTCTTTCTGTGACTAACAAAATTATGTTTCTATTTTTAAAATCTCATAAAACATTACATAAGGTTTGTTGGCTTAACATATTACATCATTCAGTCTAGATTAAGCTAAACAAAACTATCAGATAATTAGATAGTAAATTATTCAATTATGTATTTTATATTTATCTCTCCTTTATTATAGGAGTTTATTGTAGTAATCTATTCTATATATACAATACAACACACACAAATTAACGTGTGGTTGATTTACTAAGACCAACATGGTATTAGCCCAACTAATATTTTCCATCCTAATCGTCAATTCTCTTTTTTCCTTCACTTTTTCCAATTTCTTTCTTCCTGGAACCTGTGATCATGTTGACATCTACTGATGGTACTTTCTCTATGAATACCGTCTTACACATGATACCAGTTAAACTTTTCTCCACAAATTATCTTTTCTGGAGAAATTAGATGTTGCTGCTTTTAACCTATCAAAAGCTCTTTCTCCATATTGATGGCACGTCTCTTAAACCATCAAAGACCATTGAATTTGACAGGAAACCTGCCCTGAACTGAACTTGATCAGCGGGCGGTCATTATCCTCAATTCCTCTTTAACCAAAGAGGCAGTAACAAAAGTACTTGGTCGCTCTGATTCTCACTCCATCTAGACGGTCTTAGAAGCCGCCTACAATAATTCCTCTGTTGAACGAATTCACTATCTTTATGATTCCCTATGCCAGATGCAAAAGGGCAACACCTCAGTCTCTAATTTTGGTAGAAAATTCAAGATTGTATATGATAAATTGATTGCCATAGGCCAACTTATTGATGATATGGATAAGATTAATTGGTTTCTTTATGGCCTTGGATATTCGTTTGAGACTTTCTCCATAACTATACGTACCTCAAAGCCATCTCCTGCTTTTCGAGACTTATTATCTCAAACCGAAAACCATGAGCGCTTTTTACAGTCAATTCACTGTTCTTCAACCCCTATTGTTGCGTCTGTTTCTCAGTCTCGTAACAACAATACACAGGGTTGGTCTTCATATTATCCTCGTGGAGGAGGGTCTCGTGGAAACACTAATAGTAGGGATAGAGGACGAGGAGGAAGACGAACTCCCCATTGCCAGTTATGTCGCACTAATGGACATTATTCCTCCTCTTGTCCAAACCTTCACACATATGCATCCAACTCCATACCCTCTACTGAAAACCTAGCTCATGCATTCCATTCGTAATGCCATGTCACTCAAGGAAATCCATATTGGTATGTTGACTCAGGAGGCTACTTCACATATGAATTCCTCCACCAACAATGTATCTCAATCGGTGCCTTATTCGGGTAATATGCATGTTCTTTTTGGAAATGGACAAAATCCTCCCGTTTCTCATATTGGTAATTCTATGGTTTCTAGTAAGTTGTTGTTATGAGATTTCCTGGTTATTCCGCACTTAACCAAGAATCTTCTATCTATTAGTAAACTCACTGTGGATCACCCAGTTGATGTACTTTTTTCTCAACCATTCTTTACTATTCAGGACAGGAAAATCAAACAAGTGATAGATCAAGGCAGATGCGAGGATGGTCTTTACGTGCTTACAGATATTCATACAACTTTGGTGGCTTCTTCTCCAACTTTAAACTAGGATTCTTTTGAAACATGGAATAATCAATTGGGACACATTTCCTTTGATTTTATTTCTAGTTTACATAAATTGGGTGTTTTGTATGTTACTTCACTTTTACTAAAACAAGTTATTTGTGAACCTTGTCAGCTTTCCAAGGGTCAAAACTTATCTTTTGAATTAAATCACAAACACTCTTTGCATCCTTTAGACCTAATACATTGTGATCTATGAGGACCAGCTCCAATCTTATCCGGTGAACATCTTTATTATGTTATATTTGTCGATGACTATTCACGGTTCACATGGCTTTACCCCTTGAAGGCTAAAAATGGTTTTTATGCTATTTTATCTATTTTTATCAAGCTTGTGCAAACCTAATTATCAAGAAAAATCAAAGTTTTTCAAAGTGATGGAGATACATAATTTTTCAATAATATTGTGCGTAAATTCTTTGAAGACAATGACACTTTTCATCAGCTTTCTTGTCCATACACTCCTTAGCAAAATGGACGAGCAGAACGTAAACATAGACATGTTGTTGAAACGGGTCTTATAATGCTCTTTCATGCTCAAATCCTTGCCTCTTATTGGGTTGATGCTTTTAGTTCAACAATGTTCATCATTAATCACATGCCCACTAAAGTACTTGACAATCGGTCTCCTCTTGAGTTACTTTACTCATGCATGCCAAATTATGGAAACTTTCTCACTTTTGGGTGTCTTGATCCAGCCACTTCTCGCATATATATCACGTGACATGCACTTTTAATGAACAATCATTTCCTTTTAACGGGTCCAACAATGCTTCGGATTTGTCCACTTTGGATTTATCTTCTTTCTTGGATGATAGGTCTGTTAGCCTAACCTTCCCAATACTGAATGAGCCCACGGTGCCATCTAGGCATAATCAGACCACTATGGGCCCTTTCGTTCCTTGTTCACTTTGTTCTCCTCCCTCGGAATTGGCTGCCCAACCACAACAACCTCTAACCAATGCCCCCAATGATCCTTTTGATCATGATGATCATTCTGCTCATGCTGTTCTTCTGATAATAATGAGCATTATGATCATCATGACGTCGACATTCATCCACCAACTCCAATCCCTTCCACGTATCCAATGCATACTTAGTCCAAGTCAGGTATTTTTAAAAAACGACATATAGCCGATTTTTTGTCACTCACCAACCATGCATTTCATGTTGATTTACTTTCTACATTTCATCCTAAAGGGTACACATCTGCTGCTAAACAACCTCAAGGGATGGCCGCCACGCATGAAGAAATTGAGGCCTTACGTGCATATAACACTTAGACCTTAGTGTCTCGACCCTCTCACTCCAACATTGTCGGTTCTAGGTGGGTCTATCGTACTACGTATAACTCTGGCGACTCAAATGAACGTTTCAAATCCCTTCTTGTTGCTCAAGGTTTCACCCAAATTCCTGGACTCGATTACTCTCATACTTTTAGTTCGGTTGTTAAAGACTCCACAGTTCGCATTGTTCTATCTCTTGCTGTCTTAAATACATGGCGTTTACATTAGCTTGATGTTAAAAATGCGTTTTTCATGGTCATCTTACTGATATAATTTTTATAGACCAACCGCCTGAGTTTACTGATCTTCAACTTCCTATTCATGCTTGCAAACTACCTAAGGTTCTTTATGGCTTAAAATTGGCCCCTCGTGCCTGGTTTCAACGCCTTAACACCTTCTTGCTTGCTAATGGTTTTGTTTGTAGCCGTGCTGACACCTCCTTATTCTTTTTTTCTCGACATTCATGCATCGTGTACCTCCTTGTCTATGTCGACGATCTCATCCTTACTGGTAATGAGGAATCTGTCATTACAGCCTTCACCGCACGAATACACAAAGAGTTTGCTATTAAGGATCTTGGTGCTCTCAGTTACTTCCTTGGTTTAGAAGTCACTTATACTGATAATGGTCTCTTATTAAGCAAGTTAAAATATACTGATGATATTCTTACTCGTTCTGATTTAATTGACTCTAAACCAGTACTAACACCCTTGGCCACTCATGATACTTTCACAATTGATGGAACACCTTTTTCTGACCCTACTCTTTATTGATCCCTAGTTGTAGTTCTCCAATACTTTATGATTACTAGATCAGATCTCTCATATACTATGAATCAAGCTAGCCAATATCTCCATGCACCTACTGATGCTCATTTTCAGTCTGTGAAACGTATACTATAATATGTAAAAGGCACTATCTTTTTTGGTCTTATTTTCAGACGACCTCAAACCAACAACATTCTTGGGTATTGAGATGCTGATTGGGATCGTTGTCTTGAGACTCGCCAGTCTATTTATGGATACTCAATTTTTCTTGGTGGCAACTTAGTCTAATGGAGTGCCAAGAAACAACCAACCGTCTCATAATTTGCAAAACTGCAAAATGGTCCATGCAGCATGCATTTTTTTAGGTTTAGTCAAAACCTTGATTTTTTTGGTTTCGTGGTCCTTTCGTGCTAGTTTCGTTTTGGATTTGGTCCCTTAGTAAGCTGAAATGACTATAATACCCTTGGGCTATTTCTTTTTCATTTTTCTTTCATTTTTTTAAAACCTAATAGTTATTTATCTATTTTAATAATTAAAAAAGAGAGGAGCACCCCTCTCTCTCTCTCTCTCTCTTGGAAAAGAAAGTCAAACCCCCACACACTTCTTCATCTTCCTCGATCCATATCTGATGAACACATACACACACACACACAAACTTCTAAATCATATGAACACTGTAACATCCCAAACTTCAAAAATATGATTTAAGGGCTTAAAGTGTAAATTGAGGAAGCTACTCGACGAGTAGGTTCGATTACCCGTCGAGTCGGAGCGGGTTTTGGTCGCTAGTTAAGTGACCAACTCGCCGAGTCGGCGGCTGGACTCGACGAGTTGGTGCTGGGAAGAGAAAAACCTAATCTTAGGGTTTGCACCCTATTTAAAGGACCTTAAGTCCTCACCTCAGCTTCCTTGTTACCCCTTGAGAGTTAGAAAACCCTAAAATCGTGTGTGAGCCTTTGGAGTGAGCTTGGAAGCTTTGGAAGGAGATTCTAGCAAAGGAGGCTTGTAGATCAAGTGTATAGCATCAAAGGACTCGTATAGATCCATAATCTATTTCAGCTTAGGCACATTTTTGAGGTAACAAGTTGTTACCTTGATCCCTTCCTTTCTAGATCAACTTATGGATGGATTTGGGACCATTTTAGTATGTTTAAGATCTATTTCGGATTATGGGTCTAGATCTGAGGTTGCAACTTCAGATCTAGACTTGCCTTGGTCTAGGAAATCATAAAGCATCAGCCCTTGGTTTGGTTGTGAAGCATTCTTGCCTTAAACCCTAGCCCTAGCTTGTTTTGGGCCAATAGCACCTTGTACTCATGTAAAGTTGGCAGCTTTACGTGAGAGTCATGCCCTAGGAGGATGGATCTACAGTATGGAGCCTCTTCAAGGCTCAAAAAGTGACTGTATGGATGAAGGACTGAAGAGACTCAGCGAGTCTCATGGGTTGAGTCGAAGAGTCATATGATGATGGGCATGGACTCGACGAGTTGGATGAACAACTCGGCGAGTCTGATGAAGATTGTCATGGACTCGGCGAGTCTGTTCTTGGACTTGGCGAGTTATAACTCAGAACCCCCAACCTCTTCTGGTTAAGACTCGGATCAGTGAGTTGAGTGGTGACTCAGTGAGTTGGACAGGATAGGACTCGGAGATTGATGGACTCGACGAGTCATGGGGTGACTCGGTGAGTCGAGTCGTGATATGAGAGTCTTCTGAGTTTAAGAACTCGACGAGTCAATGGGTTGACTCGGCGAGTAGGGTCAATCCAGAAGGTTGACTTTGGCCAGGACTTTGACTCTGACCCGTTTGACCTTCAAGGTTATTATGGTAAATTGGATATTTTTTTCAATAGACCATTGATGGCTATAGGTGTTGGAATTTGGAGCAGTGCTTCGGGATTGTGCTTTCGTGGTTCAGTTCGACAGTTGCAAGGTGAGTTATCCTCATTATACCCAAGGGTCTAAGGCACCAAGGTCGGCCCTTTGATTGTTATTTGAGATAGTTACTACTATGATATGTTAGTTGGTATTTTGGTAGAAAGGATGATTGTGTGTTAGTATTGATTGTTAGATCGGGATCCTAGTAGATTGGATGTGGCTATGCTTAGTGACCTATAATTAGTCTGACTGTCTAAATGTTGGTAGGAGATTACCTGTTATATGTGCACATGTTTGAGTAGTAGTAGAGAGTATTCCATCCGGTAGGATGATAGGGCCATAGTATGTTGTTTCTGTAGACTGTTATGTGATTATCTGATAGGTGCACATGTTTGTTAGTGTGTGGGCATTCCAACCCGATGGTTGTGGGCCAGGAGTATTCCACCCCAGTAGGATGATTGGACTCGTAGTAGGTAGGGCATTCCAACCTGATGGTTGTGGGTCAGGAGTATTCCATCCCGGTAGGATGATTGGACTCATAGTAGGTTGGGATTCCAACCCGATGGTTGTGGGCCGAGAGTATTTCATCCTGATAAGATGATTGGACTCGTAGTATGTTGGCATTCCAACCCGAAGGTTGAGGGCCAGGGGTATTCCAACCGGATGGTTGATTGGGCCCATAGTATGCTGTTTATTGCTGTATGTGTATGGTTATGTGTGTATGGGTATTTTGGGGGAACTCACTAAGCTTTTGGGCTTACAGTTTCAGTTTATTGTTTTAGGTACATCAGGAGATCGTGGCAAGGCAAAGGCGTGATCCTACTGCTCCTCATATTTCATGATTTTGTGATTTGGTTCTGGGGATACTCTAATGTTTAAACTATTTTGAAAACAAGTTGTAATAACTTAATGGTTTTTGAATGGATTAAAATGTTTTAAATTGGCGTAAATTTTATGAGTGTTACAAACACGTGGAGTTTTTTAGATTCAATTCTTCACACAAACACACATCTATATTTTCATCTAAAGACGAAAATGTTTGCAGAATGTGGTTTGTGGTTCATATATGTGGAATGAGGTGTGATAATGACTACATGGGAATGTCGGAAGTGAGAGATAGCAACAAGACCTGTCTTCTCCATTCTCTCCGATTCAGCGGTAACCCTAATCGGATATTCATAGCAACGGCGACGAAAGCCTAATCAGAAAATTCCATCTTCGATTTGTAGAATTGATTTAAACGAGAGAATACCAAAAACATCAAAGCAAAAGTGTAAAACTGATCTAAACAAAAATCGGATTCTAACCGGGCTTATTGTGAGTGAGTAACAGATGGAGGTCAGAGGTACGTAGGAGCAAAAGGTCTCCGCATGCTGGAGTGGAAAGACAAAGAGTTGGTGCGATTGTGATCCATGAGAGACGAAGTAAGGAACGGATGCGACTCTGAGAGATTAGTGCCGGAGGTATGGTTACAAATTCGTATTTGACTGAGAAGGATAGAGAGTGATTGGAGAAGATGGAGGAAACAAGCAACGACGGAACCAGAAAATTTCCATAGGGGTAGCACACATTTTTTATAGTAATATATGATAAGATAAAAAGAATTAAATTTTACGATTTCGTTAGATATGAGTATAGGGGTAGCTAAAGTTGACACGACACCACGGAAATACAATGAGAAATTATATATCTTCCTACCTTTTAATCCTACCAATCCTCCTACCCATTTAAATGATGACATGTGTCATATTAGTATCCTAAAATATCATTAAATAAACATTAAATGTTACACATGTCACAATTTCATTGGGTAGGAGGATATGTAGGAACAAAAAGTAGGAGAATATTTAATTTTTCAAATACAATAAACGAAACAATATTGAAACCAAATGGAAATTTGAATTCATATTTGTGTCTTCTTGTATAAAAAAGCCTATGTTGTATTGTGTCGTGTTCGTGTTCAAATTTTGACATGAAAATTAACACGATACGACATAAAACTAAAACTCAATAAACACGACATATAATGATTTGTACACGATGTATACTCAATTAAATATTGCCCATAAAATATTTTAAATTTAAATAAAAAAATTTATTTCAATGACACAAACCATGACGGTTCTTCGAATTTCCTTATAATTCCAATGCCAAACACTCAAAGAACTTCAATCGACATGTATTTATATTTCTTATAATTCTAATAAGTGGGATTTGTAACTTATAGTAACCACTCCTTCAAATAAACAAATAAGGATATGCTCACTCCACCGTAGCATTTGAATGGAGTTAATGGACTCACATATTTCATAATGACATTTGATGAACATAATTTGGCTTTTAGCCTCTTTGGGCTTCAAAATTAAGATAAATAGAAGCACCCCAAGTTCTATAGGTACTAGAAACTTAAACTAACATTTTTTTATTAAAGAAAATTAAACATTATCCATGATTTTTTGAGGGGTAGCACATGCTACCCTTACCAACCATATAGTTCCGCCCCTGGAAACAAGTGTACATCAAACGAGAATCGTGCCTAATACCCCTTCCTTAAAGAACAACAATCAAATGAGCGCTTGAAAACCCATTACCACAAACTTTTTTTAGATTCAGAAACCGTTTTCAGTTCTAGAAACAAACTCGGAAAATCGATTGTTCACCAGGTTAAGCAAAGGGATATATGGGATTAGGGTGGAGGAGATGGAGGTGGTTGGCAGCGGATGGTGGTGGCGGTGTATGCTGATGGGTTGTGGAGATGGAGGTGGAGGTGTTCTTGAGATTGGGCGTATGTGTTCTTGATAGTGTTATTTTTTTTGGAGAGAGAGAGAGAGAGAGAGGTGACCCTATAATTTTTATTAATAAAACTTTAAATTAAATAGAAAAAACCATAAAAATATAGAATAAGGGTATTTTAGTCTTTTCAGTTTTCTGAAGGACAAAAAACGCAACGAAACTAGCTCAAAAGAACCATGAAGCTAAAAAAAGTCGATGTTTGGACTAAACCTCAGAACAAATCACTGTTGTAAAAATCCCGACTAGGTTCCGATTAATCTCTGATTAATCCGTAAGCGCTACTCGATCGATTAGAGGGCGCCTAACGATTAATCCCTGCATACATAATGAGTGAAACATTATAAAACGATGAAATTTTAACATTTTGAAGAAGTTTTATATCAATGGAAATTATTTGAGGCATGATTAGTATTGTATTAATCATATTAATCTATTTTGTTATCATATTAGTGATATTTACAAACTTTGATATGATATTAGTCATATTTATTTTTTTAAAATTCAACAAATTAGCAATTAATGGTCCCCGAATAATCTTCCGATTAATCTCCGCCTAGCCGATTAATCCTTTTACCCAAATCCGCCGACTAGCTAACGTCGAACGTTTTTTACAAATATACCACGGGTACCATTTTTGCAATTGTTTTTTGTTTATTAAATAATTTTTTTTGAACAGTTTAATGAAATTTAGTTTCTATTTTTAACCGTTTCAATATTATTTAATGAGTTTTAAATGTATCATATCTTATAAAAGTCGTTACTTTTTTATTTGATTAATGAAAAATCTGAATCAACATGTGTGTAAATTAATAACTATGACCAAACAAATTACATGGGGGTAACCGTTGCTATTAAAAATGAAAATACGTTTAGTCTCTTCTGCAGTATACCTTATGTGGGATATATATACATACCATTGGAGTCCCTTCGAATTACAAATAAAAAACAACATAGCAATTAGGAGAATCGGCTTTGGGTCGAGACATAAAGAAGGTAGGCTATATCCTACCTAATAAATGAAAATCATTTTGCCAAATGTCACTCTCTCATTAACTTAGACACATGTCATTTTTTGGTATTTTTGATTAAATGTTTTTCCATTTGTCATTTTCTTATTTTTTATCTTTTCTTAATTAACACATCATATTTACACTTCAATTAATAATTACCTTAATTCAAAATAACCAATAAATTATAATATTACTACTATATAATATTTAATATGTTTCCTTTTAAATTTAAATTTTAAATTTCAAATTTAAAATTTAAAATTTAAATAAATTTTTGTTTAAACTTTCATATTTGATTTTTTGTTTTATCGAACCCGTATAACATACGGGTCTCACACCTAGTAAGTATATATACACAAGTTGGGCTCACACTCAACAACGATTTGAGGTACAATTTATGCAGCCATCTCATGTTTTATCATTAAACCCTGTAGGCATGCATGTGTTTTGTAGTTTGGTTGAGCCCACGTACCCAGAAAACTAATTTGCATGATTCGTTAGACATTTTTCTTTACAAACGATTATTTGGAAGGGGTGTAGATACCACAGAAACTTGTTAGTTCAAATCGTGATCAAAATGATGGAACTTGAGCTGTGATTATTTTCTACAAGGGAGGCTAATTATTAGCTTATAACAATGAGAATCAAAACTTTTATTTTTCAATCCATGGGCGTGAGTTTTTTTGTTCCTCGTGTTTTTTAATACATATTATAATTATTTCAATTTTCAACAAGACCTGAACCTTCAACATTTGATATATATTCATTAATTTTTCATACCGATAGACCAAAGACCTTTTAGTCGATAGGATAGTTATACTGGCCTAGCTAAATATCTAAAAATACGAGTTTTTCTAATCTTATTTTAGTATGATCAAATCAGGGTGTATTTTATCACTTGTTTTGATGATGTTTTTTTTTTTACTCTTTACAATTTGTTATTAAATTTCTAGAATTTAAAGGATATACAAATCAAGACACAGTCGGATAAATAAATACAAAATGATATTAGGAGGTAAGTATAAATCCTAGTTGGTTAGTGGAGATGTGGGGAACTTAATTAACCAAACATTGTGAAACATTTTAGGGTATAAATTTGCTAGGATGTTTTCGTTAAAACTTAGCACATCCATAATGATGAGTTCAATAGGAGAGTTAAATGAGGTGGTAAGTCTTTGTTTCATTCAATGGATCAAATTCTACAATTATAAGATGTCACATTGACATTCAATGAATTTAAAGTTCAATGACCATTGAACTTTTCAATGAGAAAAAAGAAAAATTTTAATTCTTAAATATTTACTATAAATTACATTTTGTAACATTCTATTAAGTTCAATGTATTGTAGGAAAAAAAGATAGAGTTGTATAAATTGTTGAAAGATGACGTAGCAATCCATTGAACTTGATGAAGTTCATTACATTGTGGATGCCCTTAACAACTAATATTTTCCCCAAAATAAATAACTAATTGAACTTATAGAACTTCTTGTTGATGGAGACAGACGTGCTTTAAAAATTGGGTTACCTTTGTATGAATTTTGTGGTTGTTTATCCATGGGAAGGCGAACCATATATTAATGTTAGTATGAAAACAAGATCATGGAGAAGATAGAAGGTCGGGGTTGTGAGTGCTTTAAGTGATCGCGCGAGATTGGGTTTCGGTCTAAGATCACGTGAGAAAGGTCATGGCGATGGTTGGTAGTTGGAAGAGGTGCCGGAGGGAGGGGGCTACATGGTGAATGTATGTATGGATGGGGGGAGGGCATATTCTTATTTTATAATTATATAAGTATTAAATTAACCAAAAAGTTTATAAAAAAAGAATATCTAAAAGGAAATTAGTTATTTCATTTTGCACAATACCAAAACATAATGAAACCCAACATGCATAAGGGTGTTTTTTCTGCAAATATATTCCCTTTGAACTAGAACCTATGATATAATAGAGAGACCATATTGTAATTCACCCAAAAATATATTTTTTGTAGATTGGTAAAAATATCAAAACATGATTAGCTTTTTTTTTTAAACGACTGTGAAGAATTATATTTAAAAATGAAAGGCCAGCAGGAAACATATTGGTTGTGTACAAAAAGGTTTATATGAGAATCCAAGTAAAGCATAGAAATAGCACTGAACTTTGAAAGAGAATCACCAAATAGCAATGTGCTGTTGATGACTTTTCCAGTAGTAACAACAAGATATATATGTATTTCTTAATTTCCATATTTACCCCAAAATCCATGCCCCAATCCTCAGTTGTTTCTATCACAACACATTTAATTTTCGGATGAAAAGCAAAGGGAAAAGTGTCTAAGCGTCAAAGTTTTCTGATGTATCCAGAGCGCGCAGCAACAACAGTGAATACGAAATGCACCCAAGGGCAAATATGTCATTAACCCAAGAGCTCCATGAGATGACAACAATAGCAACCAATTAGAAACATCATTTATTTTAGTCAAACATGAAAAAGATAATTACTACTCCACATTACATTAACTATTTCCGATACATAAAACAACTTTACTAAATAACCATACGTACATATAAAATTAAGGAAAAATGCCACATAATCTGGAGATATTTACAAAAATATTAAATTAGATAATTAAGGCAAGTTCTGTTGCTGTATTTTTTGAAATAGTTTTACGAGAGTCGAAATTCCCATATATTATGGATTTTTTGCTTGTCTCTCAAGTTAGTTTTATATTAGGATGTTCCCTAACTATATATTATAGGTTTTAGAGTATTATTAGGACTTCTTGTAAGACTCTATATAAAGCCATTATTTATCTAATTTTTTCATTCGTTCCATCATTCTTTTCTGACCCTGATCTCCTCGGACGTTTTTGTTCATAGCCATTGTAAGCTTTCTTATTGCCTAACTTTCAAGAATTAATATTAGTGCTTTATAGTTTTTCCGTTTTGAGTTTTCATTCCATTTCTTGTGGGTTCTTCTCGGCTGATCTGTATGTTCCAAGCATCATGTATTTTATAGCACAGCTAGGTTTCAAATTTTGCTCGTTATTTGAGTATAGATGCAGACCCATGTAGTATAATGCTATATATATCTGATTTCTTTTACTTCTTCTGACAATATAACTTTTTCAAGATATGTATATAAGTATCATAACTTTTATGCAGATTCACCCATAATTTTCAAATCAATCATTTAGTTGTTTACTACACTGAATTAATTTATAATTTAAGGTTAATTTTTTTATCGTTCAGTTGTTCTAAATTTGTTTTATTTTATTTTCTTTTAACGTTTAAGAAAATACTTGTTGGAATTACTCGGTATTAATAGGTGAAATTAGAACTTGCCTATAAATTAATAATCCTCTGCAACTACCTAAAACCATATTCCACTTATTTTAGATCTTTAACAATCTTTCTTCTTTCTCTCCTCAGAAAATGAAGATTCAAATTGCTGTCTTGCTCGTGATTACAATCTTGCTCGTAACATCTGTGCAACAGTCAAGTTGTAGGAATATCGTTGATCACTCGATTGATGAAGAAAGAATAAGAGAGAACTTTATTTCAACATTTAAGCGTCATTTCAAAGTCAACCCGAAGCTCACATATGGAGAAAATCAACTGCCTTATGTGGTATCACGTCGCCGAGTTCCTTGTGGACCAAATCCACTTCATAACTGAGCATGGTTTCTTGCAATTTTTTGTGAAGCATAGGATCTATTAAGTCGTTTTAATTTGTTTTCATATTTTATACACATGTTTCCACTATCTATGAACAACTTATTATTCATTGATTTATAAATGTCATGGCTCCGGGGGATGAAATACATGTTGGCAGATTAAATATATTTTTTCTTCTTGCTGTTCAAAAAAAAGATTAAATATATTTGACATTTTTTCATTCAGGTGAACAAAACTCATTTATGATATATTGTTTTGAAAATTTATTTGCTAAAATTGAATCATAAATTGCTTAATTTTAAGATATGTC
Source organism: Lactuca sativa (assembly GCF_002870075.4). Lineage (NCBI taxonomy): Eukaryota > Viridiplantae > Streptophyta > Magnoliopsida > Asterales > Asteraceae > Lactuca > Lactuca sativa. Next base: position 231,448,580 of record NC_056624.2, read on the forward strand.
AACGACTTGAAAGCGTGTATTGTTGTTTGTTAAATATTTTGTATGAAACAATTTAAAGAAAATTAATTTCTATTTTAACTCTTAAGATGTTTATGCCAAAAGAGCAGTTCCATGTAATTAAATGATAATCAAACTACTAGAAAATTGATATAATAGCTACAACACAATCAGTAGCTATTCCGTAGCTATAACCGGATAGCTACGGAATTGCTACGGAAAAATGTCTGTAGCATAATGGCTCGTGGCTAAATTATAGCTACGGAATAACTACGGAATAGCTACGGAAAAGCTACGGAAATAAATAGCTACATATTTCCTACAAAATAGCTACGGAAGTGAATAGCTACGGATCCAAATAGCTACGGAATAGCTACGGATCCTAATAGCTACGGAAATCCTTAGCTATTCCGTAGTTAACTTCGATTTATTTAAAAAAAATAAAATCAAAAAATTTCTGTTTTTTGTCATATACCACATTCAATTCATATTTGTTCCAAATACCATATAAAATACACCAAAAAACGTCCTAATACCAACTTTGACACATTTCATTCCATTGTTCAAAATATCTTACAAAAGTAAATATTAATTAATTAAAAAAACAAACACTACATGTTTACAAATTCAATTGTTCCAAAATAGCTAGTAGCTCCATGGTCCATATATTGAATTGCTTCAACAGGGGAATCAAGAAAGTGGAAACACACACAACACTTGGGCTCACCATTTTCAGCTTGTTTGTAAACCGAAAACAATTTAAACATTACTAAAATAAAGAAACATATACCTAACACAAAACGTACTTTCTTGTTTTATTGTTGTGACAATGTGTAGGATTGTATCTTTTGAACTGAAATTTAAATACACAGATCTACAAACTCAAACATTTATGCAACTAGGTCAAGTAAGCAAATATACATTAAAAACAAAAGATAAGTAATTAAATATATAATATAGAATCATCTCTTACCAAACCAAGTTGATTTCCAACTGCTAAACCTAGTTTAATTCTAAAAATTACTGTTGACGGACCTGTCATACACAAGATCAAAAACTTCATTCTCATGTAGAAGCCACAGTAGGATAATCACTGAAACTCATAAAAAAAAGTTGAATATTTACTCAAAATTGATTGATTTGATTCTCAATAAACTCAAAAGTCATATTGATCTCCTTACCCGTAGGGAAGATTGCAAAACTGTGATTACCTGGATCACCAGCTTTCCGAACCTATTGAATTAGGAAATCCCAAACATTACTGTTGAACTTTACCACAACTCTAACATTTTCAACCAAAATTTAACCTAAAATCTCAAATTCGACCTAAAATATAATTTAAAACCTCACATTCAACAAAACAAACCAGAATTATCAATGAATTAAACATCTAAATTGTATACATGAAGTAACTTCAGAAAAGAAAAGAAAAAAAAACTAGGGTTTTACCTTTTTAGGGAAGAAATCGAGCAAAGGTGCAAAGAGAGAGATGAGGGCAATTGAGCCATGGAGTAATAACCTTGGTCGCCTTGATAACAAATGGAACAGAGGAGTTTGAAAAGGCATCAATAGTTTGAAGAAGGCATCGAACTGAACCCAAAATCAAAACACACCCTAAATCAAAACAAAGTCTACCCAAAACGAAAACCTAATTGGAATTAAACCAAAAAAAATCTTACTTGAAACCATGATGACAATGGCGATGGCAAGCCGATGACGGCGACGAAACGCAAACGACCGGAGCTAAAAAGGGGGACGATGAATCGGTGATGAAGATATACGGATTTGGTGATGGCGAAGAGAGATGACCGGGGCTAAAAGAGTCTCTATGTACAACATTGACCGCATCGGCGGTAAGATGGAACTCCGACAATGAAAACGAAGACGAGAGGGGGTGTAAGGGAGAGGTGCGAGTAGGAAACAATGAGAGAGAAGAGGGAAAACGAATCAAGGAGGGAGATAGAGAGAAGCGGGAGAATAAAAAATTTCGTCGAAAAATCGAAATTAAAAAACTTTGTAGCTAATTAACTACGGATTAGGTACAAATTATTTTTATTTTCGATTTTTTGGGCACCAAACATCGTTTTATTCACACTGGGACCCCGCTCCCATGGGCGCTGCCCCTGAACCCCCATTCATTTAGGGGCTTCTCCCCTATTCTGAAGCTATTTCGTCGCTATTCCGTTACTAAACTAGGGCATCCCATTCTGTAGTTGATCCGTAGCAATCCCGTAGCTAATTAGCTACGGAAATAAATAAGGATATGCTCACTCCACCGTTGCATTTGAATGGAGTTAATGGACTCACATATTTCATAATGACATTTGATGAACATAATTTGGCTTTTAGCCTCTTTGGACTTCAAAATTAAGCTAAATAGAAGCACCACAAGTTCTGTAGGTAGTAAAAACTTAAACTAAACCTTTTTTATTAAAAAAATTGAACATTATCCATGATTTTTTGAGGGGTAGCACATGCTACCCCTACCAACCATATAGTTCTGCCCCTGGAAACAAGTGTGTATCTAGGACTCGAATGATATTTAGACATTTTGAATGAGAATCGTGCCTAATACCCCTTCCTTGAAGAACAACAATCAAATGAGCGCTTGAAAATCCATTACCACAAGTTTTTTTTTTAGATTCAGAAATCGATTCCAGTTCTAGAAACAAACTCAGAAAATCGATTGTTCACCAGGTTAAGCAAAGGGATATGTAGGATTAGGGTGGATGAGATGGAGGTTGTTGGCAGTAGATGGTGGTGGTGGTGTATGCTGATGGGTTGTGGAGATGGAGGTGGAGGTGTTCTTGAGATTCTGTGTATGTGTTTTTGATAGTGTTAAGTGTGTGTTTTGGAGAGAGAGAGAGAGAGAGAGAGAGAGAGAGAGAGAGAGGTAACCCCATAATTTTTATTAATACAAGTTTAAATTAAATAAAAAAACCATAAAAATATATTAGAAGGGTATTTTAGTCTTTTCAGTTTTCTGAAGGACCAAAACACAACGAAATTAGCTCGAAAGAACCATGAAGCCAAAAAAGTCGATGTTTGGACTAAACCTCGAAAAAAACCACTATTGTAAAAATCCCGATTAAGTCCCGATTAATCTCCGATTAATCCTTAGGCGCTACTCGACCGATTAGAGGGCGCCTAGCGATTAATCCCTGCATACATAATGAGTGAAACATTATAAAACGATGAAACGTGGCTAAGACTTCTTCAAGGGTTTCACACGTTTTAGGGCAGCCTCCATCCTCTCTCCTCTTCATCCTCTTGCTCTTGGTGTTTGTGAACCATCAGAGGAGTGACATTTGTGACTCTAAGCTTTCTAAAGTCAATACAAGGAGGAATTGGGATTGTTATTGCTATATAACAATCAAGGTATGATCTAAACCCTAATTATAGGTTATATAGATTATCATATGCTAGATCTAGGGTTTATAGTCTTGGATAACTTGCATGTACAATAGAGAAACCTAGATCCAAGCATTAGGGTTTATATGAGCACATAGGATATTTTTAGGACCAAAAACCATCAGATGGTGATGGTGATAGTCATGGTGGTGATGGTGATGGTGCTGTTGGTGATGTTGATGTTGATGGTGATGGTGATGGTGATGAAGATGATGGTGTGACGGTGATGGTTGTGATGGTAGTGATGATGATGATGATAGTGATGGTGATGCTGGTGATGGTGATGATGAAGGTGGTGATGGTGATGTGTGATGGTGATGGTGATGATGGTGATGGTGGTGGTGATGGTGATGGTGATGTGTGATGCTGATGGTGATGGTGATGGTGATGGTGATGGTGGTGGTGGTGGTGATGGTGGTGGTTTGATGGTGGTGGTGATAATGGTGGTGGTGGTGGTGATGGTGATGATGATGGTGATGGTGATGGTGATGGTGATGGTGATTGTGATGGTGGTGATGGTGATGGTGATGGTGATGGTGGTGGTGGTGGTGATGGTGATGGTGATGGTGATGGTGGTGATGATGATGGTGATGGTGATGGTGATAATGATGGTGATGGTAGTGGTGGTGGTGGTGATGGCGATGGCGATGGTGATGGTGGTGGTGATGGTGGTGAAGGTGGTGGTGGGGTTGGTGATGGTGGTGGTGGTAATGATGTTGGTGATGGTGGTGATGATGATGATGGTGTGATGGTGATGGCTGTGATGGTGGTGATGATGATGGTGATAGTGATGGTGATGGTGGTGATGGTGGTGGTGGTGGTGATGTTGATGGTGATGGTGATGGTGGTGATGATGATGATGGTGTGATGGTGGTGATGATGATGGTGGTGGTGGTGATGATGATGATGGTGATGATGATGGTGATGATAATGATGATGATGGTGATAGTGATGGTGATAATGATGGTGATGGTGATGATGGTGATGATGATTATGTTGTTGATGATGGTGATGATGGTGATGATGATGATGATGATGTAGGTATACGTGTTTGTGAGATGTATGTGAACGTATTCATAAGCATTATAGTGTTAAACCAGTAAACGAATAATGGATCCCGTATGTGCACATGGCTTTATGAATGATATTAATAGCTATAAGTTGGTGAAAATATAGATAATCATGTATAATAGAGGTGTGAAAAAAACGGAGCGAAAAAAATGACATTTGGTGCCCGAGAAATCGAAAATAAGAAAAATCCGTAGCTAATTAGCTACGATTTTTTCTTATTTTCGATTTTCTGGGCACCCAACGTCGTTTTTTTCGATCCGTTTTTTTTTCACACCTCTATTATAAATGATTATCTATAATTTCACCAATTTATAGCTTTAATATCATTTATAAAGTCGTGTGCACATACATGATTCATTGCTCGTTTAGTGGTTTAACACTATAATGCTTATGAATACGTTCACGTACATCTCACAAACACATATACATACACATATACACGTACAGACACATATACCATAACTCATTAATGTGTATAAATATACATATAAAAACATAATCCATCACAAGTTGGTGAAAAGTATATGCATTACAATGTTAAACTGTGAAACGAGTGCTTGATCCCGAAGCGGCACACAAGTTTATGAACGATATTAATAGCTACGTGTTGGTGAAAATAAAGATAATCATGTATAGTAGAGGTGTGAAAAAAACGAAGCGAAAAGAACGACGTTTGGTGCCCAAAAAATCGAAAATAAGAAGTATCCGTAGCTAATCCGTAGCTAATCAACTACGGATTAGCTACGAATTTTTCTTATTTTTCATTTTTCGGGCATCAAACTTCGTTTTTTTCGCTCCATTTTTTCACACATCTATTATACATGATTATCTATATTTTCACCAACTTATAGCTATTAGTATCATTCATAAAGTTGTGTGCACATACGGGATCAATTACTCGTTTAGTGGTTTAACACTATAATGCTTATGAATACGTTCACAGACATCTCACAAACACGTATACATACACATATACACGTACGCATATACCATAACTCATTCATGTGTATAAATATACATATAAAAACATAATCCATCACAAGTTGGTGAAAAGTATATGCATTACAATGTAAAACTGTGAAACGTGTAATTGATCCCGAAGGGCACACAACTTTATGAACGATATTAATAGCTACATGTTGGAGAAAATAAAGATAATCATGTATAGTAGAGGTGTGAAAAAAATGAAGCGAAAAAAAACGACGTTTGGTGCCCGAAAAACTAAAAATAAGAAAAATTCGTATAGCTACAGAATTTTAACGTAAAGCATATTCCGAGCTAATCTGTAGGTAATTAGTATCCGTAGGTATTCCGTAGCTAATTAGCTACAGAATAGCTACGGACCCGCTTCCGTAGCTATTCTGAAGCTATTTCGTAGCTATTTCGTTACTAAACTAGGGTATCCCATTTTGTAGCTGATCCGTAGCAATTCCGTAGCTAATTAGCTACGGAAATAAATAAGGATATGCTCACTCCACCGTTGAATTTGAATGGAGTTAATGGACTCACATATTTCATAATGACATTTGATGAACATTATTTGGCTTTTAGCCTCTTTGGACTTCAAAATTAAGCTAAATAGAAGCACCACAAGTTATGTAGGTAGTAAAAACTTAAACTAAACCTTTTTTATTAAAAAAAATTGAACATTATCCATGATTTTTTGAGGGGTAGCAAATGCTACCCCTACCAACCATATAGTTCTGCCCCTGGAAACAAGTGTGTATCTAGGACTCGAATGATATGTAGAAAATTTGAATGAGAATCGTGCCTAATACCCCTTCCTTGAAGAACAACAATCAAATGAGCGCTTGAAAATCCATTACCACAAGCTTTTTTTAGATTCAGAAATCGATTTCAGTTCTAGAAACAAACTCAGAAAATCGATTGTTCACCAGGTTAAGCAAAGGGATATGTAGGATTAGGGTGGAGGAGATGGAGGTGGTTGGCAGCGGATGGTGGTGGTGGTGTACGCTGATGGGCTGTGGAGATGGAGGTGGAGGTGTTCTTGAGATTGTGTGTATGTGTTCTTGATAGTGTTAAGTGTGTGTTTTGGAGAGAGAGAGAGAGAGTGAGAGAGAGAGAGAGAGGTGACCCCATAATTTTTATTAATACAAGTTTAAATTAAATAGAAAAAACCATAAAAATATATTAGAAGGGTATTTTAGTCTTTTCAGTTTTCTGAAGGACCAAAACACAACGAAACTAGCTCAAAAGAACCATGAAACCAGAAAAGTCGATGTTTGGACTAAACCTCGGAAAAAATCACTATTGTAAAAATCCCGATTAGGTCCTAATTAATCTCTGATTAATCCTTAGGCGCTACTCGACTGATTAGAGGGCGCCTAGAGATTAATCCCTGCATATATAATGAGTGAAGCATTATAAAACGATGAAATTTTAACATTTTGAAGAAGTTTTATATCAATGGAAACTATTTGAGGCATTATTAGTGTTGTACAATACAAGAAATAAGGGTATTAGCGGCGACGGATTTAGCAGCGACACCAGGCATTAGCGGCGACATGGAAATGACGCGTTACATGTCGCCGCTAATGCCAACTGTCACCGCTAATACTCAACAGTTGCGATCCGCGTCAAATGAAACTTATCCGTTCGATCTGTATTCAATTGAACGGTTGTAACGGCGTGAAAAAAGGCGCCGACTTTTCCCTCCAGGCTAGTCGCCGCTAATACCCATTCGTCGCCGCTAATACCAATGCGTCGCCTCTAATATTTGTCGCCGCTAAAGGTCCGCGAAGATAACCCCTCCAGTTCGCTCTTTCCTGCGTATTCTGTCTGCCCTTTTCTCTCATTCTCTCCATCGCCGGTCTTTCTTACACCACCGCCGCCACCGTCCAAACCTCCATTGCACAAACCACCGCCGTCCAAACCTCCATTGCCACCAATACCGGCGACCTAGACTTCCATTACCGACGACCAAGAGGAGACGATCATACTTCAATTCCGGAATTTTTACTCATTTAAGGTCGAAATTTTTCCCTATTTTTGATTCTTCTTATGTTTTGATGTTTATTTACTTAGTTTAAGCTTTTAATTTAAGGTTGTGTTGTTGTCGGAGTTGTGAAATTTTTGCCGGAAAATTTTGAAATTAGACTACCACAGGTTCATTTTCATCTTTCATTTTATAAAAAGAATGTATTTATGTGTATGATGCATTTATGTGTTTTTACATTAGTATTTTTTTTGTATGTGTGTTATTTGTATGTGTTTTATTTGTGAATGTGAATGTGTAATTTGTATGTATGAAAAAATGAAAGAAATTAGGTTGCTATAATAGAAAAAAGTATGATGTTATAATGAGTATGTGTAGAAAACATGTTTATGTGTATTTGTATATATAATGTATGTATTTATGTATGTAATATGTGGAAAAAATTGAAAATAAAATGTATTTATATATGTAATGTATGACTTTTGAAATTATATATGTAATTTGTATGTATGAAAAAACTCAAAAAAAGTTAGGTTGCTATAATAGAAAAAAAGTATGATGTTATAATGAGTATGTGTAGAAAACATGTTTATGTGTATTTGTATCTATATAACATGTGTATTTATGTATGTAATATGTGGAGTAAATGAAAAAAAATGTATTTATGTATGTGATGTGTTGAAAAAAATGAAAAAAATATGTTGCTATAATTCTATTCATATTGTAATTTTGCAGGTTGTATATGGGGTTTAGTTAGGCGATACTCTTCTATGTGATGGCAGAAGTTATGGGCTTAGGACATGGAGGTGATGGAGTCGGGGATCCACCACCTCCAGTAGGCTTTGGTCGTGGACAACACGAACAGGATGGTAAGTCTTATTATAATATATTTATCAGCTATTTTTATCCATTTATTATAAGCTATCGTGACTAATATTTTTAATTATATTTTTCAGCTGAGCTCCCTAAAAAAAGAAGAGGTCTAGCAAAAAACATCCAACTATCAAAGCTGATACGGGCAAACAAGGGAAAGCCTGTAGAATTGGATTTCGATAAGGAGCTGACATATACCCCTGTCGGGAACAATGGTAATTGGTTTACCCGTGAGACTGAGAGGTATATATGGATAACATCCCTTTGAACGTATCTGGTTGGGACAATGTTTCCCCCGCTTTAAGGAATGCCACAGTGGTTCATCTAAAGGTAACATGGACAATATTTTAAGTTTAGTTCTGATTGGTATTTAACTAACTAAGTTTTTTTGTATTTGTAGAATAAGTTTGATTTAGATAAGTTTAACTTTGATCCCGAGCGTGCTCAGTTGTTGCAGAGCATTGATGCGACTTTGCAAAGAATTTATAGATGCCGAAAAAATAAAGCGCATATTTATTTTGAGAAAGCCGGGGGGCTTACAGATATCCCAAAGGCATTAGCCAATCCCCCCGATGGTATGTCACGTGAAAATTGGGCGCACGCAGTCGAACATTTTCAAACTCCTGAATTTCTAAAGCGTTCGGCGTCAAACAAAGGAGTCCGTGCACAACAACAAGTTGTAAACAGAGGGGGATCGTGCTCGTATAGCAATGCATGTTTCAAAGAAGTATGTTATGATATATATAACTATTTATTTAAATTATAATTAATCTAATTTTTAATGTTAAATAGGACATCGCTCGAATCGAAGCATTTCGTAAGGCCAATACTGATCGGCAAGGGGTATTTAGTAGTCCTGCAGTCGAGCAACAGTACGTAAGTGGTTCATTCGAATTTTCATATAAGTGTTTATATCGTCAATAGATATTTAGTAATCTAATTTTTAATATGTGTTATCATTTTTTGTAAATACAGAATGCTTTACTCCTTGAGATCAATCAACAAACTCAAGCTTCTTCTGAAGTCAGCGGTCTAACACCAAAGGAGACACAAAATTGTTTTGAAAGAATATAGGCATTATAATTAATCCCAAAGGCATTAGCCAATCCCCTCGATGGTATGTCACGTGAAAATTGGGCGCACGCAGTCGAACATTTTCAAACTCCTGAATTTCTAAAGCGTTCGGCGTCAAACAAAGGAGTCCGTGCACAACAACAAGTTGTAAACAGAGGGGGATCGTGCTCGTATAGCAATGCATGTTTCAAAGAAGTATGTTATGATATATATAACTATTTATTTAAATTATAATTAATCTAATTTTTAATGTTAAATAGGACATCGCTCGAATCGAAGCATTTCGTAAGGCCAATACTGATCGGCAAGGGGTATTTAGTAGTCCTGCAGTCGAGCAACAATACGTAAGTGGTTCATTCGAATTTTCATATAAGTGTTTATATCGTCAATAGATATTTAGTAATCTAATTTTTAATATGTGTTATCATTTTTTGTAAATACAGAATGCTTTACTCCTTGAGATCAATCAACAAACTCAAGCTTCTTCTGAAGTCAGCGGTCTAACACCAAAGGAGACACAAAATTGTTTTGAAAGAATATAGGGTGTTCGACGAGGCCATATCAGAGGCATCGGGCGTAAACCTTCTACGGTTATGTCGATGTATGATCAGGAACAATCACTGACACAACCATCGCCACAATCATAGGTGACAAGACTATTTAATTTTGGTAATTGTTTAAAATATTGGTAATTGTTAGTTTGATAATTATATATTGGTAATTGTTAGTTTGGTTATAGTTTGATATATTGGTATTTTACAACTTGGTAATTGTTAGTTATAGTATAATGCTATAATGTTTTATATGCAATATGTGGAATGTATATTTTGTATATAGAATATTGTAATGCTAGTTCAACTTATAGTTTTAATTGTAGTTGGAAATGCTTCAAACAATATTAAAAGATCTGGCATGCAGTGCTGCACTTGAAGATTGGTTTCGTTCGTTACCACAACAAAATGAAACCGAAGGAAACAAGGAGAGAGATGATGACGAGTAGATAGTTGTAGGATTTTTTTTATGTTTTGTTTGTGTAAATATTTTAGAATAGTATTTTCGTTATTTTGTTATATGTTAAATCGAACGAGTATTTTAAACGGATGTTGTATTAATATTTTGGAATAGAATGATGTAGGATTAGACTAATTAATATAATACCGGTTTTTTTTTTCAATTTTAATGTGATATATATATATATATATATATATATATATATATATATATATATATATATATATATATATATATATATATATATATATATATATATATATAAGAAAAACACCAATACCGGCGACGCCTTTAGTGGCGACGATATGTTTTTACCGGCGACGCCTAGCAATAGCGGCGACAAGTCTTTTACGAAGACAACACGCATTAACGGCAAATTATTGATTAATAGCGACAACGCATCATCGTCGACGTTTTAGCGGCGAAAAACCCCAGTTTTGGCGACGACGCCTGTCGCTGGTAATACTCTAATTTCTTGTAGTGGTATTAATCATATTAATCTATTTTGTTATCATATTAGTGGTATTTACAAACTTTGATATGATATTAGTCATATTTATTTTTTTAAAATTCAACAAATTAGCAATTAACGGTCCTCGATTAATCTCCGCCTAGCCGATTAATCCTTGACCCCAGTCCATCGACCAGCTAACGTCGAACGTTGTTTACAACCTTGGAAAAAATGCATACCACATGTACCATTTTTGCAATTGTCTTTTGTTTATTAAATAATTTGTATCGAACAGTTTAATGAAATTTAGTTACTATTTTTAACCGTTTAGATCTTTATACCAACAGTGCAATTTTATGGAATTAGATGACAGTCAATATTATTTAATGAGTTTTAAATGTATCATATCTTATAAAAGTCGTTACTTTTTTATTTGATTAATGAAAAATCTGAATCAACATGTGTGTAAATTAATAACTATGACCAAACAAATTACATGGGGGTAACCGTTGCTATTAAAAATGAAAATACGTTTAGTCTCTTCTGCAGTATACCTTATGTGGGATATATATACATACCATTGGAGTCCCATCGAATTACAAATAAAAAACAACATAGCAATAAGGAGAATCGGCTTTGGGTCGAGACATAAAGAAGGTAGGCTATATAAGTATATATACACAAGTTGGGCTCACACTCAACAACGATTTGAGGTACAATTTATGCAGCCATCTCATGTTTTATCATTAAACCCTGTAGGCATGCATGTGTTTTGTAGTTTGGTTGAGCCCACGTACCCAGAAAACTAATTTGCATGATTCGTTAGACATTTTTCTTTACAAACGATTATTTGGAAGGGGTGTAGATACCACAGAAACTTGTTAGTTCAAATCGTGATCAAAATGATGGAACTTGAGCTGTGATTATTTTCTATAAGGGAGGCTAATTATTAGCTTATAACAATGAGAATCAAAACTTTTATTTTTCAATCCATGGGCGTGAGTTTTTTTGTTCCTTGTGTTTTTTAATACATATTATAATTATTTCAATTTTCAACAAGACCTGAACCTTCAACATTTGATATATATTCATTAATTTTTCATACCGATAGACCAAAGACCTTTTAGTCGATAGGATAGTTATACTGGCCTAGCTAAATATCTAAAAATACGAGTTTTTCTAATCTTATTTTAGTATGATCAAATCAGGGTGTATTTTATCACTTGTTTTGATGATGTTTTTTTTTACTCTTTACAATTTGTTATTAAATTTCTAGAATTTAAAGGATATACAAATTAAGACACAATCGGATAAATAAATACAAAATGATATTAGGAGGTAAGTATAAATCCTAGTTGGTTAGTGGAGATGCGGGGAACTTAATTAACCAAACATTGTAAAACATTTTAGGGTATAAATTTGCTAGGATGTTTTCGTTAAAACTTAGCACATCTATAATGATGAGTTCAATAGGAGAGTTAAATGAGGTGGTAAGTCTTTGTTTCATTCAATGGATCAAATTCTACAATTATAAGATGTCACATTGACATTCAATGAATTTGAAGTTCAATGACCATTGAACTTTTCAATAAGAAAAAAGAAAAATTTTAATTCTTAAATATTTACTATAAATTACATTTTGTAACATTCTATTAAGTTCAATGTATTGTAGGAAAAAAAGATAGAGTTGTTTAAATTGTTGAAAGATGACGTAGCAATCCATTGAACTTGATGAAGTTCATTACATTGTGGATGCCCTTAACAACTAATATTTTCCCCAAAATTAATAACTAATTGAACTTATAGAACTTCTTGTTGATGGAGACAGACGTGCTTTAAAAATTGGGTTACCTTTGTATGAATTTTGTGGTTGTTTATCCATGGGAAGGCGAACCATATATTAATGTTAATATGAAAACAAGAACATGGAGAAGATAGAAGGTCGGGGTTGTGAGTGCTTTAAGTGATCGTGCGAGATTGGGTTTCAGTCTAAGATCACGTGAGAAAGGTCATGGCGATGGTTGGTAGTTGGAAGAGGTGCCGGAGGGAGGGGGCTACATGGTGAATGTATGTATGGATGGGGGGAGGGCATATTCTTATTTTATAATTATATAAATATTAAATTAACCAAAAAGTTTATAAAAAAAGAATATCTAAAAGGAAATTAGTTATTTCATTTTGCACAATACCAAAACATAATGAAACCCAACATGCATAAGGGTGTTTTTTCTGCAAATATATTCCCTTTGAACTAGAACCTATGATATAATAGAGAGACCATATTGTAATTCACCCAAAAATATATTTTTTGTAGATTGGTAAAAATATCAAAACATGATTAGCTTTTTTTTTTAAACGACTGTGAAGAATTATATTTAAAAATGAAAGGCCAGCAGGAAACATATTGGTTGTGTACAAAAAGGTTTATATGAGAATCCAAGTAAAGCATAGAAATAGCACTGAACTTTGAAAGAGAATCACCAAATAGCAATGTGCTGTTGATGACTTTTCCAGTAGTAACAACAAGATATATATGTATTTCTTAATTTCCATATTTACCCCAAAATCCATGCCCCAATCCTCAGTTGTTTCTATCACAACACATTTAATTTTCGGATGAAAAGCAAAGGGAAAAGTGTCTAAGCGTCAAAGTTTTCTGATGTATCCAGAGCGCGCAGCAACAACAGTGAATACGAAATGCACCCAAGGGCAAATATGTCATTAACCCAAGAGCTCCATGAGATGACAACAATAGCAACCAATTAGAAACATCATTTATTTTAGTCAAACATGAAAAAGATAATTACTACTCCACATTACATTAACTCTTTCCGATACATAAAACAACTTTACTAAATAACCATACGTACATATAAAATTAAGGAAAAATGCCACATAATCTGGAGATATTTACAAAAATATTAAATTAGATAATTAAGGCAAGTTCTGTTGCTGTATTTTTTGAAATAGTTTTACGAGAGTCGAAATTCCCATATATTATGGATTTTTTGCTTGTCTCTCAAGTTAGTTTTATATTAGGATGTTCCCTAACTATATATTATAGGTTTTAGAGTATTATTAGGACTTCTTGTAAGACTCTATATAAAGCCATTATTTATCTAATTTTTTCATTCGTTCCATCATTCTTTTCTGACCCTGATCTCCTCGGACGTTTTTGTTCATAGCCATTGTAAGCTTTCTTATTGCCTAACTTTCAAGAATTAATATTAGTGCTTTATAGTTTTTCCGTTTTGAGTTTTCATTCCATTTCTTGTGGGTTCTTCTCGGCTGATCTGTATGTTCCAAGCATCATGTATTTTATAGCACAGCTAGGTTTCAAATTTTGCTCGTTATCTGAGTATAGATGCAGACCCATGTAGTATAATGCTATATATATCTGATTTCTTTTACTTCTTCTGACAATATAACTTTTTCAAGATATGTATATAAGTATCATAACTTTTATGCAGATTCACCCATAATTTTCAAATCAATCATTTAGTTGTTTACTACACTGAATTAATTTATAATTTAAGGTTAATTTTTTTATCGTTCAGTTGTTCTAAATTTGTTTTATTTTATTTTCTTTTAACGTTTAAGAAAATACTTGTTGGAATTACTCGGTATTAATAGGTGAAATTAGAACTTGCCTATAAATTAATAATCCTCTGCAACTACCTAAAACCATATTCCACTTATTTTAGATCTTTAACAATCTTTCTTCTTTCTCTCCTCAGAAAATGAAGATTCAAATTGCTGTCTTGCTCGTGATTACAATCTTGCTCGTAACATCTGTGCAACAGTAAAGTTGTAGGAATATCGTTGATCACTCGATTGATGAAGAAAGAATAAGAGAGAACTTTATTTCAACATTTAAGCGTCATTTCAAAGTCAACCCGAAGCTCACATATGGAGAAAATCAACTGCCTTATGTGGTATCACGTCGCCGAGTTCCTTGTGGACCAAATCCACTTCATAACTGAGCATGGTTTCTTGCAATTTTTTGTGAAGCATAGGATCTATTAAGTCGTTTTAATTTGTTTTCATATTTTATACACATGTTTCCACTATCTATGAACAACTTATTATTCATTGATTTATAAATGTCATGGCTCCGGGGGATGAAATACATGTTGGCAGATTAAATATATTTTTTCTTCTTGCTGTTCAAAAAAAAGATTAAATATATTTGACATTTTTTCATTCAGGTGAACAAAACTCATTTATGATATATTGTTTTGAAAATTTATTTGCTAAAATTGAATCATAAATTGCTTAATTTTAAGATATGTCAACGACTTGAAAGCGTGTATTGTTGTTTGTTAAATATTTTGTATGAAACAATTTAAAGAAAATTAATTTCTATTTTAACTCTTAAGATGTTTATGCCAAAAGAGCAGTTCCATGTAATTAAATGATAATCAAACTACTAGAAAATTGATATAATAGCTACAACACAATCAGTAGCTATTCCGTAGCTATAACCGGATAGCTACGGAATTGCTACGGAAAAATGTCTGTAGCATAATGGCTCGTGGCTAAATTATAGCTACGGAATAACTACGGAATAGCTACGGAAAAGCTACGGAAATAAATAGCTACATATTTCCTACAAAATAGCTACGGAAGTGAATAGCTACGGATCCAAATAGCTACGGAATAGCTACGGATCCTAATAGCTACGGAAATCCTTAGCTATTCCGTAGTTAACTTTGATTTATTTAAAAAAAATAAAATCAAAAAATTTCTGTTTTTTGTCATATACCACATTCAATTCATATTTGTTCCAAATACCATATAAAATACACCAAAAAACGTCCTAATACCAACTTTGACACATTTCATTCCATTGTTCAAAATATCTTACAAAAGTAAATATTAATTAATTAAAAAAACAAACACTACATGTTTACAAATTCAATTGTTCCAAAATAGCTAGTAGCTCCATGGTCCATATATTGAATTGCTTCAACAGGGGAATCAAGAAAGTGGAAACACACACAACACTTGGGCTCACCATTTTCAGCTTGTTTGTAAACCGAAAACAATTTAAACATTACTAAAATAAAGAAACATATACCTAACACAAAACGTACTTTCTTGTTTTATTGTTGTGACAATGTGTAGGATTGTATCTTTTGAACTGAAATTTAAATACACAGATCTACAAACTCAAACATTTATGCAACTAGGTCAAGTAAGCAAATATACATTAAAAACAAAAGATAAGTAATTAAATATATAATATAGAATCATCTCTTACCAAACCAAGTTGATTTCCAACTGCTAAACCTAGTTTAATTCTAAAAATTACTGTTGACGGACCTGTCATACACAAGATCAAAAACTTCATTCTCATGTAGAAGCCACAGTAGGATAATCACTGAAACTCATAAAAAAAAGTTGAATATTTACTCAAAATTGATTGATTTGATTCTCAATAAACTCAAAAGTCATATTGACCTCCTTACCCGTAGGGAAGATTGCAAAACTGTGATTACCTGGATCACCAGCTTTCCGAACCTATTGAATTAGGAAATCCCAAACATTACTGTTGAACTTTACCACAACTCTAACATTTTCAACCAAAATTTAACCTAAAATCTCAAATTCGACCTAAAATATAATTTAAAACCTCACATTCAACAAAACAAACCAGAATTATCAATGAATTAAACATCTAAATTGTATACATGAAGTAACTTCAGAAAAGAAAAGAAAAAAAAAACTAGGGTTTTACCTTTTTAGGGAAGAAATCGAGCAAAGGTGCAAAGAGAGAGATGAGGGCAATTGAGCCATGGAGTAATAACCTTGGTCGCCTTGATAACAAATGGAACAGAGGAGTTTGAAAAGGCATCAATAGTTTGAAGAAGGCATCGAACTGAACCCAAAATCAAAACACACCCTAAATCAAAACAAAGTCTACCCAAAACGAAAACCTAATTGGAATTAAACCAAAAAAAATCTTACTTGAAACAATGATGACAATGGCGATGGCAAGCCGATGACGGCGACGAAACGCAAACGACCGGAGCTAAAAAGGGGGACGATGAATCGGTGATGAAGATATACGGATTTGGTGATGGCGAAGAGAGATGACCGGGGCTAAAAGAGTCTCTATGTACAACATTGACCGCATCGGCGGTAAGATGGAACTCCGACAATGAAAACGAAGACGAGAGGGGGTGTAAGGGAGAGGTGCGAGTAGGAAACAATGAGAGAGAAGAGGGAAAACGAATCAAGGAGGGAGATAGAGAGAAGCGGGAGAATAAAAAATTTCGTCGATGGATCCTGCTAAATGGAGGCGGACAAAAGTTTCGATTTTGTGAAACCCTAAAATCGAAACTGCCAAAAAAGGGGGTGGTGGGACTCGAACTCGCGTCTATCATAAATAGAACCAAGGGGACTACTAACCGGCCGGGAATGTCACATCCATATCTTCTTTGTCTACAATAGTTTTTGACCACTTACAATTCCGTTATTATTATTATTATTATTATTATTATTGTTATTATTATTATTATTATTATTATTTCTATTATTATTATTATTATTTCTATAATTATAATTATTATTATTATTATTATTATTATTATTAGTATTATTATTATTTCTATTATTATAATTATTAATATAATTATAATTATTATTATTTGTATTATTATTATTATTATTATTATTATTATTATTATTATTATTATTATTATTATTATTATTATTATTATTCATTATTCGAGTCTTAATTTTTTTTTTGTATAAATTTTCGTACATATTTAAGATACGACCGGTTAATAGAAGTGTGAAAAAAACAAAGAAAAACGACCTTTGGTCGCCGAAAAATCGAAATTAAAAAACTTTGTAGCTAATTAACTACGGATTAGGTACAAATTATTTTTATTTTCGATTTTTTGGGCACCAAACATCGTTTTATTCACACTGGGACCCCGCTCCCATGGGCGCTGCCCCTGAACCCCCATTCATTTAGGGGCTTCTCCCCTATTCTGAAGCTATTTCGTCGCTATTCCGTTACTAAACTAGGGCATCCCATTCTGTACGTAGTTGATCCGTAGCAATCCCGTAGCTAATTAGCTACGGAAATAAATAAGGATATGCTCACTCCACCGTTGCATTTGAATGGAGTTAATGGACTCACATATTTCATAATGACATTTGATGAACATAATTTGGCTTTTAGCCTCTTTGGACTTCAAAATTAAGCTAAATAGAAGCACCACAAGTTCTGTAGGTAGTAAAAACTTAAACTAAACCTTTTTTATTAAAAAAATTGAACATTATCCATGATTTTTTGAGGGGTAGCACATGCTACCCCTACCAACCATATATTTCTGCCCCTGGAAACAAGTGTGTATCTAGGACTCGAATGATATTTAGACATTTTGAATGAGAATCGTGCCTAATACCCCTTCCTTGAAGAACAACAATCAAATGAGCGCTTGAAAATCCATTACCACAAGTTTTTTTTTTTAGATTCAGAAATCGATTCCAGTTCTAGAAACAAACTCAGAAAATCGATTGTTCACCAGGTTAAGCAAAGGGATATGTAGGATTAGGGTGGATGAGATGGAGGTGGTTGGCAGTAGATGGTGGTGGTGGTGTATGCTGATGGGTTGTGGAGATGGAGGTGGAGGTGTTCTTGAGATTCTGTGTATGTGTTTTTGATAGTGTTAAGTGTGTGTTTTGGAGAGAGAGAGAGAGAGAGAGGTAACCCCATAATTTTTATTAATACAAGTTTAAATTAAATAAAAAAACCATAAAAATATATTAGAAGGGTATTTTAGTCTTTTCAGTTTTCTGAAGGACCAAAACGCAACGAAATTAGCTCGAAAGAACCATGAAGCCAAAAAAGTCGATGTTTGGACTAAACCTCGAAAAAAACCACTATTGTAAAAATCCCGATTAAGTCCCGATTAATCTCCGATTAATCCTTAGGCGCTACTCGACCGATTAGAGGGCGCCTAGCGATTAATCCCTGCATACATAATGAGTGAAACATTATAAAACGATGAAACGTGGCTAAGACTTCTTCAAGGGTTTCACACGTTTTAGGGCAGCCTCCATCCTCTCTCCTCTTCATCCTCTTGCTCTTGGTGTTTGTGAACCATCAGAGGAGTGACATTTGTGACTCTAAGCTTTCTAAAGTCAATACAAGGAGGAATTGGGATTGTTATTGCTATATAACAATCAAGGTATGATCTAAACCCTAATTATAGGTTATATAGATTATCATATGCTAGATCTAGGGTTTATAGTCTTGGATAACTTGCATGTACAATAGAGAAACCTAGATCCAAGCATTAGGGTTTATATGAGCACATAGGATATTTTTAGGACCAAAAATCATCAGATGGTGATGGTGATAGTCATGGTGGTGATGGTGATGGTGCTGTTGGTGATGTTGATGGTGATGGTGATGGTGATGGTGATGAAGATGATGGTGTGACGGTGATGGTTGTGATGGTAGTGATGATGATGATGATAGTGATGGTGATGCTGGTGATGGTGATGATAAAGGTGGTGATGGTGATGTGTGATGGTGATGGTGATGATGGTGATGGTGGTGGTGATGGTGATGGTGATGTGTGATGCTGATGGTGATGGTGATGGTGATGGTGATGGTGGTGGTGGTGGTGATGGTGGTGGTTTGATGGTGGTGGTGATAGTGGTGGTGGTGGTGGTGATGGTGATGATGATGGTGATGGTGATGGTGATGGTGATGGTGATTGTGATGGTGGTGATGGTGATGGTGATGGTGATGGTGGTGGTGGTGGTGATGGTGATGGTGATGGTGATGGTGGTGATGATGATGGTGATGGTGATGGTGATAATGATGGTGATGGTAGTGGTGGTGGTGGTGATGGCGATGGCGATGGTGATGGTGGTGGTGATGGTGGTGAAGGTGGTGGTGGGGTTGGTGATGGTGGTGGTGGTAATGATGTTGGTGATGGTGGTGATGATGATGATGGTGTGATGGTGATGGCTGTGATGGTGGTGATGATGATGGTGATAGTGATGGTGATGGTGGTGATGGTGGTGGTGGTGGTGATGTTGATGGTGATGGTGATGGTGGTGATGATGATGATGGTGTGATGGTGGTGATGATGATGGTGGTTGGGTTGATGATGATGATGGTGATGATGATGGTGATGATAATGATGATGATGGTGATAGTGATGGTGATAATGATGGTGATGGTGATGATGGTGATGATGATTATGTTGTTGATGATGGTGATGATGGTGATGATGATGATGATGATGTAGGTATACGTGTTTGTGAGATGTATGTGAACGTATTCATAAGCATTATAGTGTTAAACCAGTAA
This sequence comes from Lactuca sativa, assembly GCF_002870075.4. Taxonomy (NCBI): domain Eukaryota; kingdom Viridiplantae; phylum Streptophyta; class Magnoliopsida; order Asterales; family Asteraceae; genus Lactuca; species Lactuca sativa. The sequence continues at coordinate 231,468,767 of NC_056624.2, forward strand.
ACGAATAATGGATCCCGTATGTACACATGGCTTTATGAATGATATTAATAGCTATAAGTTGGTGAAAATATAGATAATCATGTATAATAGAGGTGTGAAAAAAACGGAGCGAAAAAAATGACATTTGGTGCCCGAGAAATCGAAAATAAGAAAAATCCGTAGCTAATTAGCTACGATTTTTTCTTATTTTCGATTTTCTGGGCACCCAACGTCGTTTTTTTCGATCCGTTTTTTTTCACACCTCTATTATAAATGATTATCTATAATTTCACCAATTTATAGCTTTAATATCATTTATAAAGTCGTGTGCACATACATGATTCATTGCTCGTTTAGTGGTTTAACACTATAATGCTTATGAATACGTTCACGTACATCTCACAAACACATATACATACACATATACACGTACAGACACATATACCATAACTCATTAATGTGTATAAATATACATATAAAAACATAATCCATCACAAGTTGGTGAAAAGTATATGCATTACAATGTTAAACTGTGAAACGAGTGCTTGATCCCGAAGCGGCACACAAGTTTATGAACGATATTAATAGCTACGTGTTGGTGAAAATAAAGATAATCATGTATAGTAGAGGTGTGAAAAAAACGAAGCGAAAAGAACGACGTTTGGTGCCCAAAAAATCGAAAATAAGAAGTATCCGTAGCTAATCCGTAGCTAATCAACTACGGATTAGCTACGAATTTTTCTTATTTTTCATTTTTCGGGCATCAAACTTCGTTTTTTTCGCTCCATTTTTTCACACATCTATTATACATGATTATCTATATTTTCACCAACTTATAGCTTTTAGTATCATTCATAAAGTTGTGTGCACATACGGGATCAATTACTCGTTTAGTGGTTTAACACTATAATGCTTATGAATACGTTCACAGACATCTCACAAACACGTATACATACACATTTACACGTACGCATATACCATAACTCATTCATGTGTAGAAATATACATATAAAAACATAATCCATCACAAGTTGGTGAAAAGTATATGCATTACAATGTTAAACTGTGAAACGTGTAATTGATCCCGAAGGGGCACACAACTTTATGAACGATATTAATAGCTACATGTTGGAGAAAATAAAGATAATCATGTATAGTAGAGGTGTGAAAAAAATGAAGCGAAAAAAAACGACGTTTGGTGCCCGAAAAACTAAAAATAAGAAAAATTCGTATAGCTACAGAATTTTAACGTAAAGCATATTCCGAGCTAATCTGTAGGTAATTAGTATCCGTAGGTATTCCGTAGCTAATTAGCTACAGAATAGCTACGGACCCGCTTCCGTAGCTATTCTGAAGCTATTTCGTAGCTATTTCGTTACTAAACTAGGGTATCCCATTTTGTAGCTGATCCGTAGCAATTCCGTAGCTAATTAGCTACGGAAATAAATAAGGATATGCTCACTCCACCGTTGAATTTGAATGGAGTTAATGGACTCACATATTTCATAATGACATTTGATGAACATTATTTGGCTTTTAGCCTCTTTGGACTTCAAAATTAAGCTAAATAGAAGCACCACAAGTTATGTAGGTAGTAAAAACTTAAACTAAACCTTTTTTATTAAAAAAATTGAACATTATCCATGATTTTTTGAGGGGTAGCAAATGCTACCCCTACCAACCATATAGTTCTGCCCCTGGAAACAAGAGTGTATCTAGGACTCGAATGATATGTAGAAATTTTGAATGAGAATCGTGCCTAATACCCCTTCCTTGAAGAACAACAATCAAATGAGCGCTTGAAAATCCATTACCACAAGCTTTTTTTAGATTCAGAAATCGATTTCAGTTCTAGAAACAAACTCAGAAAATCGATTGTTCACCAGGTTAAGCAAAGGGATATGTAGGATTAGGGTGGAGGAGATGGAGGTGGTTGGCAGCGGATGGTGGTGGTGGTGTACGCTGATGGGCTGTGGAGATGGAGGTGGAGGTGTTCTTGAGATTGTGTGTATGTGTTCTTGATAGTGTTAAGTGTGTGTTTTGGAGAGAGAGAGAGAGTGAGAGAGAGAGAGAGGTGACCCCATAATTTTTATTAATACAAGTTTAAATTAAATAGAAAAAACCATAAAAATATATTAGAAGGGTATTTTAGTCTTTTCAGTTTTCTGAAGGACCAAAACACAACGAAACTAGCTCAAAAGAACCATGAAACCAGAAAAGTCGATGTTTGGACTAAACCTCGGAAAAAATCACTATTGTAAAAATCCCGATTAGGTCCTAATTAATCTCTGATTAATCCTTAGGCGCTACTCGACTGATTAGAGGGCGCCTAGAGATTAATCCCTGCATATATAATGAGTGAAGCATTATAAAACGATGAAATTTTAACATTTTGAAGAAGTTTTATATCAATGGAAACTATTTGAGGCATTATTAGTGTTGTACAATACAAGAAATAAGGGTATTAGCGGCGACGGATTTAGCAGCGACACCAGGCATTAGCGGCGACATGGAAATGACGCGTTACATGTCGCCGCTAATGCCAACTGTCACCGCTAATACTCAACAGTTGCGATCCGCGTCAAATGAAACTTATCCGTTCGATCTGTATTCAATTGAACGGTTGTAACGGCGTGAAAAAAGGCGCCGACTTTTCCCTCCAGGCTAGTCGCCGCTAATACCCATTCGTCGCCGCTAATACCAATGCGCCGCCTCTAATATTTGTCGCCGCTAAAGGTCCGCGAAGATAACCCCTCCAGTTCGCTCTTTCCTGCGTATTCTGTCTGCCCTTTTCTCTCATTCTCTCCATCGCCGGTCTTTCTTACACCACCGCCGCCACCGTCCAAACCTCCATTGCACAAACCACCGCCGTCCAAACCTCCATTGCCACCAATACCGGCGACCTAGACTTCCATTACCGACGACCAAGAGGAGACGATCATACTTCAATTCCGGAATTTTTACTCATTTAAGGTCGAAATTTTTCCCTATTTTTGATTCTTCTTATGTTTTGATGTTTATTTACTTAGTTTAAGCTTTTAATTTAAGGTTGTGTTGTTGTCGGAGTTGTGGAATTTTTTCCGGAAAATTTTGAAATTAGACTACCACAGGTTCATTTTCATCTTTCATTTTATAAAAAGAATGTATTTATGTGTATGATGCATTTATGTGTTTTTACATTAGTATTTTTTTTGTATGTGTGTTATTTGTATGTGTTTTATTTGTGAATGTGAATGTGTAATTTGTATGTATGAAAAAATGAAAGAAATTAGGTTGCTATAATAGAAAAAAGTATGATGTTATAATGAGTATGTGTAGAAAACATGTTTATGTGTATTTGTATATATAATGTATGTATTTATGTATGTAATATGTGGAAAAAATTGAAAATAAAATGTATTTATATATGTAATGTATGACTTTTGAAATTATATATGTAATTTGTATGTATGAAAAAACTCAAAAAAAGTTAGGTTGCTATAATAGAAAAAAAGTATGATGTTATAATGAGTATGTGTAGAAAACATGTTTATGTGTATTTGTATCTATATAACATGTGTATTTATGTATGTAATATGTGGAGTAAATGAAAAAAAATGTATTTATGTATGTGATGTGTTGAAAAAAATGAAAAAAATATGTTGCTATAATTCTATTCATATTGTAATTTTGCAGGTTGTATATGGGGTTTAGTTAGGCGATACTCTTCTATGTGATGGCAGAAGTTATGGGCTTAGGACATGGAGGTGATGGAGTCGGGGATCCACCACCTCCAGTAGGCTTTGGTCGTGGACAACACGAACATGATGGTAAGTCTTATTATGATATATTTATTAGCTATTTTTATCCATTTATTATAAGCTATCGTGACTAATATTTTTAATTATATTTTTCAGCTGAGCTCCCTAAAAAAAGAAGAGGTCTAGTAAAAAACATCCAACTATCAAAGCTGATACGGGCAAACAAGGGAAAGCCTGTAGAATTGGATTTCGATAAGGAGCTGACATATACCCCTGTCGGGAACAATGGTAATTGGTTTACCCGTGAGACTGAGAGGTATATATGGATAACATCCCTTTGAACGTATCTGGTTGGGACAATGTTTCCCCCGCTTTAAGGAATGCCACAGTGGTTCATCTAAAGGTAACATGGACAATTTTTAAGTTTAGTTCTGATTGGTATTTAACTAACTAAGTTTTTTTGTATTTGTAGAATAAGTTTGATTTAGATAAGTTTAACTTTGATCCCGAGCGTGCTCAGTTGTTGCAGAGCATTGATGCGACTTTGCAAAGAATTTATAGATGCCGAAAAAATAAAGTGCATATTTATTTTGAGAAAGCCGGGGGGCTTACAGATATCCCAAAGGCATTAGCCAATCCCCCCGATGGTATGTCACGTGAAAATTGGGCGCACGCAGTCGAACATTTTCAAACTCCTGAATTTCTAAAGCGTTCGGTGTCAAACAAAGGAGTCCGTGCACAACAACAAGTTGTAAACAGAGGGGGATCGTGCTCGTATAGCAATGCATGTTTCAAAGAAGTATGTTATGATATATATAACTATTTATTTAAATTATAATTAATCTAATTTTTAATGTTAAATAGGACATCGCTCGAATCGAAGCATTTCGTAAGGCCAATACTGATCGGCAAGGGGTATTTAGTAGTCCTGCAGTCGAGCAACAGTACGTAAGTGGTTCATTCGAATTTTCATATAAGTGTTTATATCGTCAATAGATATTTAGTAATCTAATTTTTAATATGTGTTATCATTTTTTGTAAATACAGAATGCTTTACTCCTTGAGATCAATCAACAAACTCAAGCTTCTTCTGAAGTCAGCGGTCTAACACCAAAGGAGACACAAAATTGTTTTGAAAGAATATAGGCATTATAATTAATCCCAAAGGCATTAGCCAATCCCCCCGATGGTATGTCACGTGAAAATTGGGCGCACGCAGTCGAACATTTTCAAACTCCTGAATTTCTAAAGCGTTCGGCGTCAAACAAAGGAGTCCGTGCACAACAACAAGTTGTAAACAGAGGGGGATCGTGCTCGTATAGCAATGCATGTTTCAAAGAAGTATGTTATGATATATATAACTATTTATTTAAATTATAATTAATCTAATTTTTAATGTTAAATAGGACATCGCTCGAATCGAAGCATTTCGTAAGGCCAATACTGATCGGCAAGGGGTATTTAGTAGTCCTGCAGTCGAGCAACAATACGTAAGTGGTTCATTCGAATTTTCATATAAGTGTTTATATCGTCAATAGATATTTAGTAATCTAATTTTTAATATGTGTTATCATTTTTTGTAAATACAGAATGCTTTACTCCTTGAGATCAATCAACAAACTCAAGCTTCTTCTGAAGTCAGCGGTCTAACACCAAAGGAGACACAAAATTGTTTTGAAAGAATATAGGGTGTTCGACGAGGCCATATCAGAGGCATCGGGCGTAAACCTTCTACGGTTATGTCGATGTATGATCAGGAACAATCACTGACACAACCATCGCCACAATCATAGGTGACAAGACTATTTAATTTTGGTAATTGTTTAAAATATTGGTAATTGTTAGTTTGATAATTATATATTGGTAATTGTTAGTTTGGTTATAGTTTGATATATTGGTATTTTACAACTTGGTAATTGTTAGTTATAGTATAATGCTATAATGTTTTATATGCAATATGTGGAATGTATATTTTGTATATAGAATATTGTAATGCTAGTTCAACTTATAGTTTTAATTGTAGTTGGAAATGCTTCAAACAATATTAAAAGATCTGGCATGCAGTGCTGCACTTGAAGATTGGTTTCGTTCGTTACCACAACAAAATGAAACCGAAGGAAACAAGGAGAGCGATGATGACGAGTAGATAGTTGTAGGATTTTTTTTATGTTTTGTTTGTGTAAATATTTTAGAATAGTATTTTCGTTATTTTGTTATATGTTAAATCGAACGAGTATTTTAAACGGATGTTGTATTAATATTTTGGAATAGAATGATGTAGGATTAGACTAATTAATATAATACCGGTTTTTTTTTTCAATTTTAATGTGATATATATATATATATATATATATATATATATATATATGTATATATATATATATATATATATATATATATATATATATATATATATATATATATATATATATATATATATATATATATATAAGAAAAACACCAATACCGGCGACGCCTTTAGTGGCGACGATATGTTTTTACCGGCGACGCCTAGCAATAGCGGCGACAAGTCTTTTGCGAAGACAACACGCATTAACGGCAAATTATTGATTAATAGCGACAACGCATCAACGTCGACGTTTTAGCGGCGAAAAACCCCAATTTTGGCGACGACGCCTGTCGCTGATAATACTCTAATTTCTTGTAGTGGTATTAATCATATTAATCTATTTTGTTATCATATTAGTGGTATTTACAAACTTTGATATGATATTAGTCATATTTATTTTTTTAAAATTCAACAAATTAGCAATTAACGGTCCTCGATTAATCTCCGCCTAGCCGATTAATCCTTGACCCCAGTCCATCGACCAGCTAACGTCGAACGTTGTTTACAACCTTGGAAAAAATGCATACCACATGTACCATTTTTGCAATTGTCTTTTGTTTATTAAATAATTTGTATCGAACAGTTTAATGAAATTTAGTTACTATTTTTAACCGTTTAGATCTTTATACCAACAGTGCAATTTTATGGAATTAGATGACAGTCAATATTATTTAATGAGTTTTAAATGTATCATATCTTATAAAAGTCGTTACTTTTTTATTTGATTAATGAAAAATCTGAATCAACATGTGTGTAAATTAATAACTATGACCAAACAAATTACATGGGGGTAACCGTTGCTATTAAAAATGAAAATACGTTTAGTCTCTTCTGCAGTATACCTTATGTGGGATATATATACATACCATTGGAGTCCCATCGAATTACAAATAAAAAACAACATAGCAATAAGGAGAATCGGCTTTGGGTCGAGACATAAAGAAGGTAGGCTATATAAGTATATATACACAAGTTGGGCTCACACTCAACAACGATTTGAGGTACAATTTATGCAGCCATCTCATGTTTTATCATTAAACCCTGTAGGCATGCATGTGTTTTGTAGTTTGGTTGAGCCCACGTACCCAGAAAACTAATTTGCATGATTCGTTAGACATTTTTCTTTACAAACGATTATTTGGAAGGGGTGTAGATACCACAGAAACTTGTTAGTTCAAATCGTGATCAAAATGATGGAACTTGAGCTGTGATTATTTTCTATAAGGGAGGCTAATTATTAGCTTATAACAATGAGAATCAAAACTTTTATTTTTCAATCCATGGGCGTGAGTTTTTTTGTTCCTCGTGTTTTTTAATACATATTATAATTATTTCAATTTTCAACAAGACCTGAACCTTCAACATTTGATATATATTCATTAATTTTTCATACCGATAGACCAAAGACCTTTTAGTCGATAGGATAGTTATACTGGCCTAGCTAAATATCTAAAAATACGAGTTTTTCTAATCTTATTTTAGTATGATCAAATCAGGGTGTATTTTATCACTTGTTTTGATGATGTTTTTTTTTACTCTTTACAATTTGTTATTAAATTTCTAGAATTTAAAGGATATACAAATTAAGACACAATCGGATAAATAAATACAAAATGATATTAGGAGGTAAGTATAAATCCTAGTTGGTTAGTGGAGATGCGGGGAACTTAATTAACCAAACATTGTAAAACATTTTAGGGTATAAATTTGCTAGGATGTTTTCGTTAAAACTTAGCACATCTATAATGATGAGTTCAATAGGAGAGTTAAATGAGGTGGTAAGTCTTTGTTTCATTCAATGGATCAAATTCTACAATTATAAGATGTCACATTGACATTCAATGAATTTGAAGTTCAATGACCATTGAACTTTTCAATAAGAAAAAAGAAAAATTTTAATTCTTAAATATTTACTATAAATTACATTTTGTAACATTCTATTAAGTTCAATGTATTGTAGGAAAAAAAGATAGAGTTGTTTAAATTGTTGAAAGATGACGTAGCAATCCATTGAACTTGATGAAGTTCATTACATTGTGGATGCCCTTAACAACTAATATTTTCCCCAAAATTAATAACTAATTGAACTTATAGAACTTCTTGTTGATGGAGACAGACGTGCTTTAAAAATTGGGTTACCTTTGTATGAATTTTGTGGTTGTTTATCCATGGGAAGGCGAACCATATATTAATGTTAATATGAAAACAAGAACATGGAGAAGATAGAAGGTCGGGGTTGTGAGTGCTTTAAGTGATCGTGCGAGATTGGGTTTCAGTCTAAGATCACGTGAGAAAGGTCATGGCGATGGTTGGTAGTTGGAAGAGGTGCCGGAGGGAGGGGGCTACATGGTGAATGTATGTATGGATGGGGGGAGGGCATATTCTTATTTTATAATTATATAAATATTAAATTAACCAAAAAGTTTATAAAAAAAGAATATCTAAAAGGAAATTAGTTATTTCATTTTGCACAATACCAAAACATAATGAAACCCAACATGCATAAGGGTGTTTTTTCTGCAAATATATTCCCTTTGAACTAGAACCTATGATATAATAGAGAGACCATATTGTAATTCACCCAAAAATATATTTTTTGTAGATTGGTAAAAATATCAAAACATGATTAGCTTTTTTTTTTAAACGACTGTGAAGAATTATATTTAAAAATGAAAGGCCAGCAGGAAACATATTGGTTGTGTACAAAAAGGTTTATATGAGAATCCAAGTAAAGCATAGAAATAGCACTGAACTTTGAAAGAGAATCACCAAATAGCAATGTGCTGTTGATGACTTTTCCAGTAGTAACAACAAGATATATATGTATTTCTTAATTTCCATATTTACCCCAAAATCCATGCCCCAATCCTCAGTTGTTTCTATCACAACACATTTAATTTTCGGATGAAAAGCAAAGGGAAAAGTGTCTAAGCGTCAAAGTTTTCTGATGTATCCAGAGCGCGCAGCAACAACAGTGAATACGAAATGCACCCAAGGGCAAATATGTCATTAACCCAAGAGCTCCATGAGATGACAACAATAGCAACCAATTAGAAACATCATTTATTTTAGTCAAACATGAAAAAGATAATTACTACTCCACATTACATTAACTCTTTCCGATACATAAAACAACTTTACTAAATAACCATACGTACATATAAAATTAAGGAAAAATGCCACATAATCTGGAGATATTTACAAAAATATTAAATTAGATAATTAAGGCAAGTTCTGTTGCTGTATTTTTTGAAATAGTTTTACGAGAGTCGAAATTCCCATATATTATGGATTTTTTGCTTGTCTCTCAAGTTAGTTTTATATTAGGATGTTCCCTAACTATATATTATAGGTTTTAGAGTATTATTAGGACTTCTTGTAAGACTCTATATAAAGCCATTATTTATCTAATTTTTTCATTCGTTCCATCATTCTTTTCTGACCCTGATCTCCTCGGACGTTTTTGTTCATAGCCATTGTAAGCTTTCTTATTGCCTAACTTTCAAGAATTAATATTAGTGCTTTATAGTTTTTCCGTTTTGAGTTTTCATTCCATTTCTTGTGGGTTCTTCTCGGCTGATCTGTATGTTCCAAGCATCATGTATTTTATAGCACAGCTAGGTTTCAAATTTTGCTCGTTATCTGAGTATAGATGCAGACCCATGTAGTATAATGCTATATATATCTGATTTCTTTTACTTCTTCTGACAATATAACTTTTTCAAGATATGTATATAAGTATCATAACTTTTATGCAGATTCACCCATAACTTTCAAATCAATCATTTAGTTGTTTACTACACTGAATTAATTTATAATTTAAGGTTAATTTTTTTATCGTTCAGTTGTTCTAAATTTGTTTTATTTTATTTTCTTTTAACGTTTAAGAAAATACTTGTTGGAATTACTCGGTATTAATAGGTGAAATTAGAACTTGCCTATAAATTAATAATCCTCTGCAACTACCTAAAACCATATTCCACTTATTTTAGATCTTTAACAATCTTTCTTCTTTCTCTCCTCAGAAAATGAAGATTCAAATTGCTGTCTTGCTCGTGATTACAATCTTGCTCGTAACATCTGTGCAACAGTCAAGTTGTAGGAATATCGTTGATCACTCGATTGATGAAGAAAGAATAAGAGAGAACTTTATTTCAACATTTAAGCGTCATTTCAAAGTCAACCCGAAGCTCACATATGGAGAAAATCAACTGCCTTATGTGGTATCACGTCGCCGAGTTCCTTGTGGACCAAATCCACTTCATAACTGAGCATGGTTTCTTGCAATTTTTTGTGAAGCATAGGATCTATTAAGTCGTTTTAATTTGTTTTCATATTTTATACACATGTTTCCACTATCTATGAACAACTTATTATTCATTGATTTATAAATGTCATGGCTCCGGGGGATGAAATACATGTTGGCAGATTAAATATATTTTTTCTTCTTGCTGTTCAAAAAAAAGATTAAATATATTTGACATTTTTTCATTCAGGTGAACAAAACTCATTTATGATATATTGTTTTGAAAATTAATTTGCTAAAATTGAATCATAAATTGCTTAATTTTAAGATATGTCAACGACTTGAAAGCGTGTATTGTTGTTTGTTAAATATTTTGTATGAAACAATTTAAAGAAAATTAATTTCTATTTTAACTCTTAAGATGTTTATGCCAAAAGAGCAGTTCCATGTAATTAAATGATAATCAAACTACTAGAAAATTGATATAATAGCTACAACACAATCAGTAGCTATTCCGTAGCTATAACCGGATAGCTACGGAATTGCTACGGAAAAATGTCTGTAGCATAATGGCTCGTGGCTAAATTATAGCTACGGAATAACTACGGAATAGCTACGGAAAAGCTACGGAAATAAATAGCTACATATTTCCTACAAAATAGCTACGGAAGTGAATAGCTACGGATCCAAATAGCTACGGAATAGCTACGGATCCTAATAGCTACGGAAATCCTTAGCTATTCCGTAGTTAACTTCGATTTATTTAAAAAAAATAAAATCAAAAAATTTCTGTTTTTTGTCATATACCACATTCAATTCATATTTGTTCCAAATACCATATAAAATACACCAAAAAACGTCCTAATACCAACTTTGACACATTTCATTCCATTGTTCAAAATATCTTACAAAAGTAAATATTAATTAATTAAAAAAACAAACACTACATGTTTACAAATTCAATTGTTCCAAAATAGCTAGTAGCTCCATGGTCCATATATTGAATTGCTTCAACAGGGGAATCAAGAAAGTGGAAACACACACAACACTTGGGCTCACCATTTTCAGCTTGTTTGTAAACCGAAAACAATTTAAACATTACTAAAATAAAGAAACATATACCTAACACAAAACGTACTTTCTTGTTTTATTGTTGTGACAATGTGTAGGATTGTATCTTTTGAACTGAAATTTAAATACACAGATCTACAAACTCAAACATTTATGCAACTAGGTCAAGTAAGCAAATATACATTAAAAACAAAAGATAAGTAATTAAATATATAATATAGAATCATCTCTTACCAAACCAAGTTGATTTCCAACTGCTAAACCTAGTTTAATTCTAAAAATTACTGTTGACGGACCTGTCATACACAAGATCAAAAACTTCATTCTCATGTAGAAGCCACAGTAGGATAATCACTGAAACTCATAAAAAAAAGTTGAATATTTACTCAAAATTGATTGATTTGATTCTCAATAAACTCAAAAGTCATATTGACCTCCTTACCCGTAGGGAAGATTGCAAAACTGTGATTACCTGGATCACCAGCTTTCCGAACCTATTGAATTAGGAAATCCCAAACATTACTGTTGAACTTTACCACAACTCTAACATTTTCAACCAAAATTTAACCTAAAATCTCAAATTCGACCTAAAATATAATTTAAAACCTCACATTCAACAAAACAAACCAGAATTATCAATGAATTAAACATCTAAATTGTATACATGAAGTAACTTCAGAAAAGAAAAGAAAAAAAAAACTAGGGTTTTACCTTTTTAGGGAAGAAATCGAGCAAAGGTGCAAAGAGAGAGATGAGGGCAATTGAGCCATGGAGTAATAACCTTGGTCGCCTTGATAACAAATGGAACAGAGGAGTTTGAAAAGGCATCAATAGTTTGAAGAAGGCATCGAACTGAACCCAAAATCAAAACACACCCTAAATCAAAACAAAGTCTACCCAAAACGAAAACCTAATTGGAATTAAACCAAAAAAAATCTTACTTGAAACAATGATGACAATGGCGATGGCAAGCCGATGACGGCGACGAAACGCAAACGACCGGAGCTAAAAAGGGGGACGATGAATCGGTGATGAAGATATACGGATTTGGTGATGGCGAAGAGAGATGACCGGGGCTAAAAGAGTCTCTATGTACAACATTGACCGCATCGGCGGTAAGATGGAACTCCGACAATGAAAACGAAGACGAGAGGGGGTGTAAGGGAGAGGTGCGAGTAGGAAACAATGAGAGAGAAGAGGGAAAACGAATCAAGGAGGGAGATAGAGAGAAGCGGGAGAATAAAAAATTTCGTCGATGGATCCTGCTAAATGGAGGCGGACAAAAGTTTCGATTTTGTGAAACCCTAAAATCGAAACTGCCAAAAAAGGGGGTGGTGGGACTCGAACTCGCGTCTATCATAAATAGAACCAAGGGGACTACTAACCGGCCGGGAATGTCACATCCATATCTTCTTTGTCTACAATAGTTTTTGACCACTTACAATTCCGTTATTATTATTATTATTATTATTATTATTGTTATTATTATTATTATTATTATTATTATTTCTATTATTATTATTATTATTTCTATAATTATAATTATTATTATTATTATTATTATTATTTCTATTATTATAATTATTAATATAATTATAATTATTATTATTTGTATTATTATTATTATTATTATTATTATTATTATTATTATTATTATTATTATTATTCATTATTCGAGTCTTAATTTTTTTTTTGTATAAATTTTCGTACATATTTAAGATACGACCGGTTAATAGAAGTGTGAAAAAAACAAAGAAAAACAACCTTTGGTCGCCGAAAAATCGAAATTAAAAAACTTTGTAGCTAATTAACTACGGATTAGGTACAAATTATTTTTATTTTCGATTTTTTGGGCACCAAACATCGTTTTATTCACACTGGGACCCCGCTCCCATGGGCGCTGCCCCTGAACCCCCATTCATTTAGGGGCTTCTCCCCTATTCTGAAGCTATTTCGTCGCTATTCCGTTACTAAACTAGGGCATCCCATTCTGTACGTAGTTGATCCGTAGCAATCCCGTAGCTAATTAGCTACGGAAATAAATAAGGATATGCTCACTCCACCGTTGCATTTGAATGGAGTTAATGGACTCACATATTTCATAATGACATTTGATGAACATAATTTGGCTTTTAGCCTCTTTGGACTTCAAAATTAAGCTAAATAGAAGCACCACAAGTTCTGTAGGTAGTAAAAACTTAAACTAAACCTTTTTTATTAAAAAAATTGAACATTATCCATGATTTTTTGAGGGGTAGCACATGCTACCCCTACCAACCATATATTTCTGCCCCTGGAAACAAGTGTGTATCTAGGACTCGAATGATATTTAGACATTTTGAATGAGAATCGTGCCTAATACCCCTTCCTTGAAGAACAACAATCAAATGAGCGCTTGAAAATCCATTACCACAAGTTTTTTTTTTAGATTCAGAAATCGATTCCAGTTCTAGAAACAAACTCAGAAAATCGATTGTTCACCAGGTTAAGCAAAGGGATATGTAGGATTAGGGTGGATGAGATGGAGGTGGTTGGCAGTAGATGGTGGTGGTGGTGTATGCTGATGGGTTGTGGAGATGGAGGTGGAGGTGTTCTTGAGATTCTGTGTATGTGTTTTTGATAGTGTTAAGTGTGTGTTTTGGAGAGAGAGAGAGAGAGAGAGGTAACCCCATAATTTTTATTAATACAAGTTTAAATTAAATAAAAAAACCATAAAAATATATTAGAAGGGTATTTTAGTCTTTTCAGTTTTCTGAAGGACCAAAACGCAACGAAATTAGCTCGAAAGAACCATGAAGCCAAAAAAGTCGATGTTTGGACTAAACCTCGAAAAAAACCACTATTGTAAAAATCCCGATTAAGTCCCGATTAATCTCCGATTAATCCTTAGGCGCTACTCGACCGATTAGAGGGCGCCTAGCGATTAATCCCTGCATACATAATGAGTGAAACATTATAAAACGATGAAACGTGGCTAAGACTTCTTCAAGGGTTTCACACGTTTTAGGGCAGCCTCCATCCTCTCTCCTCTTCATCCTCTTGCTCTTGGTGTTTGTGAACCATCAGAGGAGTGACATTTGTGACTCTAAGCTTTCTAAAGTCAATACAAGGAGGAATTGGGATTGTTATTGCTATATAACAATCAAGGTATGATCTAAACCCTAATTATAGGTTATATAGATTATCATATGCTAGATCTAGGGTTTATAGTCTTGGATAACTTGCATGTACAATAGAGAAACCTAGATCCAAGCATTAGGGTTTATATGAGCACATAGGATATTTTTAGGACCAAAAACCATCAGATGGTGATGGTGATAGTCATGGTGGTGATGGTGATGGTGCTGTTGGTGATGTTGATGGTGATGGTGATGGTGATGGTGATGAAGATGATGGTGTGACGGTGATGGTTGTGATGGTAGTGATGATGATGATGATAGTGATGGTGATGCTGGTGATGGTGATGATGAAGGTGGTGATGGTGATGTGTGATGGTGATGGTGATGATGGTGATGGTGGTGGTGATGGTGATGGTGATGTGTGATGGTGATGGTGATGGTGATGGTGATGGTGATGGTGGTGGTGGTGGTGATGGTGGTGGTTTGATGGTGGTGGTGATAGTGGTGGTGGTGGTGGTGATGGTGATGATGATGGTGATGGTGATGGTGATGGTGATGGTGATGGTGATTGTGATGGTGGTGATGGTGATGGTGATGGTGATGGTGGTGGTGGTGGTGATGGTGATGGTGATGGTGATGGTGGTGATGATGATGGTGATGGTGATGGTGATAATGATGGTGATGGTAGTGGTGGTGGTGGTGATGGCGATGGCGATGGTGATGGTGGTGGTGATGGTGGTGAAGGTGGTGGTGGGGTTGGTGATGGTGGTGGTGGTAATGATGTTGGTGATGGTGGTGATGATGATGATGGTGTGATGGTGATGGCTGTGATGGTGGTGATGATGATGGTGATAGTGATGGTGATGGTGGTGATGGTGGTGGTGGTGGTGATGTTGATGGTGATGGTGATGGTGGTGATGATGATGATGGTGTGATGGTGGTGATGATGATGGTGGTTGGGTTGATGATGATGATGGTGATGATGATGGTGATGATAATGATGATGATGGTGATAGTGATGGTGATAATGATGGTGATGGTGATGATGGTGATGATGATTATGTTGTTGATGATGGTGATGATGGTGATGATGATGATGATGATGTAGGTATACGTGTTTGTGAGATGTATGTGAACGTATTCATAAGCATTATAGTGTTAAACCAGTAAACGAATAATGGATCCCGTATGTACACATGGCTTTATGAATGATATTAATAGCTATAAGTTGGTGAAAATATAGATAATCATGTATAATAGAGGTGTGAAAAAAACGGAGCGAAAAAAATGACATTTGGTGCCCGAGAAATCGAAAATAAGAAAAATCCGTAGCTAATTAGCTACGATTTTTTCTTATTTTCGATTTTCTGGGCACCCAACGTCGTTTTTTTCGATCCGTTTTTTTTCACACCTCTATTATAAATGATTATCTATAATTTCACCAATTTATAGCTTTAATATCATTTATAAAGTCGTGTGCACATACATGATTCATTGCTCGTTTAGTGGTTTAACACTATAATGCTTATGAATACGTTCACGTACATCTCACAAACACATATACATACACATATACACGTACAGACACATATACCATAACTCATTAATGTGTATAAATATACATATAAAAACATAATCCATCACAAGTTGGTGAAAAGTATATGCATTACAATGTTAAACTGTGAAACGAGTGCTTGATCCCGAAGCGGCACACAAGTTTATGAACGATATTAATAGCTACGTGTTGGTGAAAATAAAGATAATCATGTATAGTAGAGGTGTGAAAAAAACGAAGCGAAAAGAACGACGTTTGGTGCCCAAAAAATCGAAAATAAGAAGTATCCGTAGCTAATCCGTAGCTAATCAACTACGGATTAGCTACGAATTTTTCTTATTTTTCATTTTTCGGGCATCAAACTTCGTTTTTTTCGCTCCATTTTTTCACACATCTATTATACATGATTATCTATATTTTCACCAACTTATAGCTATTAGTATCATTCATAAAGTTGTGTGCACATACGGGATCAATTACTCGTTTAGTGGTTTAACACTATAATGCTTATGAATACGTTCACAGACATCTCACAAACACGTATACATACACATTTACACGTACGCATATACCATAACTCATTCATGTGTAGAAATATACATATAAAAACATAATCCATCACAAGTTGGTGAAAAGTATATGCATTACAATGTTAAACTGTGAAACGTGTAATTGATCCCGAAGGGGCACACAACTTTATGAACGATATTAATAGCTACATGTTGGAGAAAATAAAGATAATCATGTATAGTAGAGGTGTGAAAAAAATGAAGCGAAAAAAAACGACGTTTGGTGCCCGAAAAACTAAAAATAAGAAAAATTCGTATAGCTACAGAATTTTAACGTAAAGCATATTCCGAGCTAATCTGTAGGTAATTAGTATCCGTAGGTATTCCGTAGCTAATTAGCTACAGAATAGCTACGGACCCGCTTCCGTAGCTATTCTGAAGCTATTTCGTAGCTATTTCGTTACTAAACTAGGGTATCCCATTTTGTAGCTGATCCGTAGCAATTCCGTAGCTAATTAGCTACGGAAATAAATAAGGATATGCTCACTCCACCGTTGAATTTGAATGGAGTTAATGGACTCACATATTTCATAATGACATTTGATGAACATTATTTGGCTTTTAGCCTCTTTGGACTTCAAAATTAAGCTAAATAGAAGCACCACAAGTTATGTAGGTAGTAAAAACTTAAACTAAACCTTTTTTATTAAAAAAATTGAACATTATCCATGATTTTTTGAGGGGTAGCAAATGCTACCCCTACCAACCATATAGTTCTGCCCCTGGAAACAAGTGTGTATCTAGGACTCGAATGATATGTAGAAATTTTGAATGAGAATCGTGCCTAATACCCCTTCCTTGAAGAACAACAATCAAATGAGCGCTTGAAAATCCATTACCACAAGCTTTTTTTAGATTCAGAAATCGATTTCAGTTCTAGAAACAAACTCAGAAAATCGATTGTTCACCAGGTTAAGCAAAGGGATATGTAGGATTAGGGTGGAGGAGATGGAGGTGGTTGGCAGCGGATGGTGGTGGTGGTGTACGCTGATGGGCTGTGGAGATGGAGGTGGAGGTGTTCTTGAGATTGTGTGTATGTGTTCTTGATAGTGTTAAGTGTGTGTTTTGGAGAGAGAGAGAGAGTGAGAGAGAGAGAGAGAGGTGACCCCATAATTTTTATTAATACAAGTTTAAATTAAATAGAAAAAACCATAAAAATATATTAGAAGGGTATTTTAGTCTTTTCAGTTTTCTGAAGGACCAAAACGCAACGAAACTAGCTCAAAAGAACCATGAAACCAGAAAAGTCGATGTTTGGACTAAACCTCGGAAAAAATCACTATTGTAAAAATCCCGATTAGGTCCTAATTAATCTCTGATTAATCCTTAGGCGCTACTCGACTGATTAGAGGGCGCCTAGAGATTAATCCCTGCATATATAATGAGTGAAGCATTATAAAACGATGAAATTTTAACATTTTGAAGAAGTTTTATATCAATGGAAACTATTTGAGGCATTATTAGTGTTGTACAATACAAGAAATAAGGGTATTAGCGGCGACGGATTTAGCAGCGACACCAGGCATTAGCGGCGACATGGAAATGACGCGTTACATGTCGCCGCTAATGCCAACTGTCACCGCTAATACTCAACAGTTGCGATCCGCGTCAAATGAAACTTATCCGTTCGATCTGTATTCAATTGAACGGTTGTAACGGCGTGAAAAAAGGCGCCGACTTTTCCCTCCAGGCTAGTCGCCGCTAATACCCATTCGTCGCCGCTAATACCAATGCGCCGCCTCTAATATTTGTCGCCGCTAAAGGTCCGCGAAGATAACCCCTCCAGTTCGCTCTTTCCTGCGTATTCTGTCTGCCCTTTTCTCTCATTCTCTCCATCGCCGGTCTTTCTTACACCACCGCCGCCACCGTCCAAACCTCCATTGCCACCAATACCGGCGACCTAGACTTCCATTACCGACGACCAAGAGGAGACGATCATACTTCAATTCCGGAATTTTTACTCATTTAAGGTCGAAATTTTTCCCTATTTTTGATTCTTCTTATGTTTTGATGTTTATTTACTTAGTTTAAGCTTTTAATTTAAGGTTGTGTTGTTGTCGGAGTTGTGAAATTTTTGCCGGAAAATTTTGAAATTAGACTACCACAGGTTCATTTTCATCTTTCATTTTATAAAAAGAATGTATTTATGTGTATGATGCATTTATGTGTTTTTACATTAGTATTTTTTTTGTATGTGTGTTATTTGTATGTGTTTTATTTGTGAATGTGAATGTGTAATTTGTATGTATGAAAAAATGAAAGAAATTAGGTTGCTATAATAGAAAAAAGTATGATGTTATAATGAGTATGTGTAGAAAACATGTTTATGTGTATTTGTATATATAATGTATGTATTTATGTATGTAATATGTGGAAAAAATTGAAAATAAAATGTATTTATATATGTAATGTATGACTTTTGAAATTATATATGTAATTTGTATGTATGAAAAAACTCAAAAAAAGTTAGGTTGCTATAATAGAAAAAAAGTATGATGTTATAATGAGTATGTGTAGAAAACATGTTTATGTGTATTTGTATCTATATAACATGTGTATTTATGTATGTAATATGTGGAGTAAATGAAAAAAAATGTATTTATGTATGTGATGTGTTGAAAAAAATGAAAAAAATATGTTGCTATAATTCTATTCATATTGTAATTTTGCAGGTTGTATATGGGGTTTAGTTAGGCGATACTCTTCTATGTGATGGCAGAAGTTATGGGCTTAGGACATGGAGGTGATGGAGTCGGGGATCCACCACCTCCAGTAGCCAATCCCCCCGATGGTATGTCACGTGAAAATTGGGCGCACGCAGTCGAACATTTTCAAACTCCTGAATTTCTAAAGCGTTCGGCGTCAAACAAAGGAGTCCGTGCACAACAACAAGTTGTAAACAGAGGGGGATCGTGCTCGTATAGCAATGCATGTTTCAAAGAAGTATGTTATGATATATATAACTATTTATTTAAATTATAATTAATCTAATTTTTAATGTTAAATAAGACATCGCTCGAATCGAAGCATTTCGTAAGGCCAATACTGATCGGCAAGGGGTATTTAGTAGTCCTGCAGTCGAGCAACAATACGTAAGTGGTTCATTCGAATTTTCATATAAGTGTTTATATCGTCAATAGATATTTAGTAATCTAATTTTTAATATGTGTTATCATTTTTTGTAAATACAGAATGCTTTACTCCTTGAGATCAATCAACAAACTCAAGCTTCTTCTGAAGTCAGCGGTCTAACACCAAAGGAGACACAAAATTGTTTTGAAAGAATATAGGCATTATAATTAATCCCAAAGGCATTAGCCAATCCCCCCGATGGTATGTCACGTGAAAATTGGGCGCACGCAGTCGAACATTTTCAAACTCCTGAATTTCTAAAGCGTTTGGCGTCAAACAAAGGAGTCCGTGCACAACAACAAGTTGTAAACAGAGGGGGATCGTGCTCGTATAGCAATGCATGTTTCAAAGAAGTATGTTATGATATATATAACTATTTATTTAAATTATAATTAATCTAATTTTTAATGTTACATAGGACATCGCTCGAATCGAAGCATTTCGTAAGGCCAATACTGATCGGCAAGGGGTATTTAGTAGTCCTGCAGTCGAGCAACAGTACGTAAGTGGTTCATTCGAATTTTCATATAAGTGTTTATATCGTCAATAGATATTTAGTAATCTAATTTTTAATATGTGTTATCATTTTTTGTAAATACAGAATGCTTTACTCCTTGAGATCAATCAACAAACTCAAGCTTCTTCTGAAGTCAGCGGTCTAACACCAAAGGAGACACAAAATTGTTTTGAAAGAATATAGGCATTATAATTAATCCCAAAGGCATTAGCCAATCCCCCCGATGGTATGTCACGTGAAAATTGGGCGCACGCAGTCGAACATTTTCAAACTCCTGAATTTCTAAAGCGTTCGGCGTCAAACAAAGGAGTCCGTGCACAACAACAAGTTGTAAACAGAGGGGGATCGTGCTCGTATAGCAATGCATGTTTCAAAGAAGTATGTTATGATATATATAACTATTTATTTAAATTATAATTAATCTAATTTTTAATGTTAAATAGGACATCGCTCGAATCGAAGCATTTCGTAAGGCCAATACTGATCGGCAAGGGGTATTTAGTAGTCCTGCAGTCGAGCAACAATACGTAAGTGGTTCATTCGAATTTTCATATAAGTGTTTATATCGTCAATAGATATTTAGTAATCTAATTTTTAATATGTGTTATCATTTTTTGTAAATACAGAATGCTTTACTCCTTGAGATCAATCAACAAACTCAAGCTTCTTCTGAAGTCAGCGGTCTAACACCAAAGGAGACACAAAATTGTTTTGAAAGAATATAGGGTGTTCGACGAGGCCATATCAGAGGCATCGGGCGTAAACCTTCTACGGTTATGTCGATGTATGATCAGGAACAATCACTGACACAACCATCGCCACAATCATAGGTGACAAGACTATTTAATTTTGGTAATTGTTTAAAATATTGGTAATTGTTAGTTTGATAATTATATATTGGTAATTGTTAGTTTGGTTATAGTTTGATATATTAGTATTTTACAACTTGGTAATTGTTAGTTATAGTATAATGCTATAATGTTTTATATGCAATATGTGGAATGTATATTTTGTATATAGAATATTGTAATGCTAGTTCAACTTATAGTTTTAATTGTAGTTGGAAATGCTTCAAACAATATTAAAAGATCTGGCATGCAGTGCTGCACTTGAAGATTGGTTTCGTTCGTTACCACAACAAAATGAAACCGAAGGAAACAAGGAGAGCGATGATGACGAGTAGATAGTTGTAGGATTTTTTTTATGTTTTGTTTGTGTAAATATTTTAGAATAGTATTTTCGTTATTTTGTTATATGTTAAATCGAACGAGTATTTTAAACGGATGTTGTATTAATATTTTGGAATAGAATGATGTAGGATTAGACTAATTAATATAATACCGGTTTTTTTTTTCAATTTTAATGTGATATATATATATATATATATATATATATATATATATATATATATATATATATATATATATATATATATATATATATATATATATATATATAAGAAAAACACCAATACCGGCGACGCCTTTAGTGGCGACGATATGTTTTTACCGGCGACGCCTAGCAATAGCGGCGACAAGTCTTTTACGAAGACAACACGCATTAACGGCAAATTATTGATTAATAGCGACAACGCATCATCGTCGACGTTTTAGCGGCGAAAAACCCCAGTTTTGGCGACGACGCCTGTCGCTGGTAATACTCTAATTTCTTGTAGTGGTATTAATCATATTAATCTATTTTGTTATCATATTAGTGGTATTTACAAACTTTGATATGATATTAGTCATATTTATTTTTTTAAAATTCAACAAATTAGCAATTAACGGTCCTCGATTAATCTCCGCCTAGCCGATTAATCCTTGACCCCAGTCCATCGACCAGCTAACGTCGAACGTTGTTTACAACCTTGGAAAAAATGCATACCACATGTACCATTTTTGCAATTGTCTTTTGTTTATTAAATAATTTGTATCGAACAGTTTAATGAAATTTAGTTACTATTTTTAACCGTTTAGATCTTTATACCAACAGTGCAATTTTATGGAATTAGATGACAGTCAATATTATTTAATGAGTTTTAAATGTATCATATCTTATAAAAGTCGTTACTTTTTTATTTGATTAATGAAAAATCTGAATCAACATGTGTGTAAATTAATAACTATGACCAAACAAATTACATGGGGGTAACCGTTGCTATTAAAAATGAAAATACGTTTAGTCTCTTCTGCAGTATACCTTATGTGGGATATATATACATACCATTGGAGTCCCATCGAATTACAAATAAAAAACAACATAGCAATAAGGAGAATCGGCTTTGGGTCGAGACATAAAGAAGGTAGGCTATATAAGTATATATACACAAGTTGGGCTCACACTCAACAACGATTTGAGGTACAATTTATGCAGCCATCTCATGTTTTATCATTAAACCCTGTAGGCATGCATGTGTTTTGTAGTTTGGTTGAGCCCACGTACCCAGAAAACTAATTTGCATGATTCGTTAGACATTTTTCTTTACAAACGATTATTTGGAAGGGGTGTAGATACCACAGAAACTTGTTAGTTCAAATCGTGATCAAAATGATGGAACTTGAGCTGTGATTATTTTCTATAAGGGAGGCTAATTATTAGCTTATAACAATGAGAATCAAAACTTTTATTTTTCAATCCATGGGCGTGAGTTTTTTTGTTCCTTGTGTTTTTTAATACATATTATAATTATTTCAATTTTCAACAAGACCTGAACCTTCAACATTTGATATATATTCATTAATTTTTCATACCGATAGACCAAAGACCTTTTAGTCGATAGGATAGTTATACTGGCCTAGCTAAATATCTAAAAATACGAGTTTTTCTAATCTTATTTTAGTATGATCAAATCAGGGTGTATTTTATCACTTGTTTTGATGATGTTTTTTTTTACTCTTTACAATTTGTTATTAAATTTCTAGAATTTAAAGGATATACAAATTAAGACACAATCGGATAAATAAATACAAAATGATATTAGGAGGTAAGTATAAATCCTAGTTGGTTAGTGGAGATGCGGGGAACTTAATTAACCAAACATTGTAAAACATTTTAGGGTATAAATTTGCTAGGATGTTTTCGTTAAAACTTAGCACATCTATAATGATGAGTTCAATAGGAGAGTTAAATGAGGTGGTAAGTCTTTGTTTCATTCAATGGATCAAATTCTACAATTATAAGATGTCACATTGACATTCAATGAATTTGAAGTTCAATGACCATTGAACTTTTCAATAAGAAAAAAGAAAAATTTTAATTCTTAAATATTTACTATAAATTACATTTTGTAACATTCTATTAAGTTCAATGTATTGTAGGAAAAAAAGATAGAGTTGTTTAAATTGTTGAAAGATGACGTAGCAATCCATTGAACTTGATGAAGTTCATTACATTGTGGATGCCCTTAACAACTAATATTTTCCCCAAAATTAATAACTAATTGAACTTATAGAACTTCTTGTTGATGGAGACAGACGTGCTTTAAAAATTGGGTTACCTTTGTATGAATTTTGTGGTTGTTTATCCATGGGAAGGCGAACCATATATTAATGTTAATATGAAAACAAGAACATGGAGAAGATAGAAGGTCGGGGTTGTGAGTGCTTTAAGTGATCGTGCGAGATTGGGTTTCAGTCTAAGATCACGTGAGAAAGGTCATGGCGATGGTTGGTAGTTGGAAGAGGTGCCGGAGGGAGGGGGCTACATGGTGAATGTATGTATGGATGGGGGGAGGGCATATTCTTATTTTATAATTATATAAATATTAAATTAACCAAAAAGTTTATAAAAAAAGAATATCTAAAAGGAAATTAGTTATTTCATTTTGCACAATACCAAAACATAATGAAACCCAACATGCATAAGGGTGTTTTTTCTGCAAATATATTCCCTTTGAACTAGAACCTATGATATAATAGAGAGACCATATTGGCTCGTGGCTAAATTATAGCTACGGAATTGCTATTCCGTAGCTATAACCGGATAGCTACGGAATTGCTACGGAAAAATGTCTGTAGAACCTATGATATAATAGAGAGACCATATTGGCTCGTGGCTAAGTTATAGCTATTCCGTAGCTATAACCGGATAGCTACGGAATTGCTACGGAAAAATGTCTGTAGCATAATGGCTCGTGGCTAAATTATAGCTACGGAATAACTACGGAATAGCTACGGAAAAGCTACGGAAATAAATAGCTACATATTTCCTACAAAATAGCTACGGAAGTGAATAGCTACGGATCCAAATAGCTACGGAATAGCTACGGATCCTAATAGCTACGGAAATTCTTAGCTATTCCGTAGTTAACTTCGATTTATTTAAAAAAAATAAAATCAAAAAATTTCTGTTTTTTGTCATATACCACATTCAATTCATATTTGTTCCAAATACCATATAAAATACACCAAAAAACGTCCTAATACCAACTTTGACACATTTCATTCCATTGTTCAAAATATCTTACAAAAGTAAATATTAATTAATTAAAAAAACAAACACTACATGTTTACAAATTCAATTGTTCCAAAATAGCTAGTAGCTCCATGGTCCATATATTGAATTGCTTCAACAGGGGAATCAAGAAAGTGGAAACACACACAACACTTGGGCTCACCATTTTCAGCTTGTTTGTAAACCGAAAACAATTTAAACATTACTAAAATAAAGAAACATATACCTAACACAAAACGTACTTTCTTGTTTTATTGTTGTGACAATGTGTAGGATTGTATCTTTTGAACTGGAATTCAAATACACAGATCTGCAAACTCAAACATTTATGCAACTAGGTCAAGTAAGCAAATATACATTAAAAACAAAAGATAAGTAATTAAATATATAATATAGAATCATCTCTTACCAAACCAAGTTGATTTCCAACTGCTAAACCTAGTTTAATTCTAAAAATTACTGTTGACGGACCTGTCATACACAAGATCAAAAACTTCATTCTCATGTAGAAGCCACAGTAGGATAATCACTGAAACTCATAAAAAAAAGTTGAATATTAACTCAAAATTGATTGATTTGATTCTCAATAAACTCAAAAGTCATATTGACCTCCTTACCCGTAGGGAAGATTGCAAAACTGTGATTACCTGGATCACCAGCTTTCCGAACCTATTGAATTAGGAAATCCCAAACATTACTGTTGAACTTTACCACAAATCTAACATTTTCAACCAAAATTTAACCTAAAATCTCAAATTCGACCTAAAATATAATTTAAAACATCTAAATTGTATACATGAAGTAATTTCAGAAAAGAAATGAAAAAAAACTAGGGTTTACCTTTTTAGGGAAGAAATCGAGAAAAGGTGCAAAGAGAGAGATGAGGGCAATTGAGCCATGGAGTAATAACCTTGGTCGCCTTGATAACAAATGGAACAGAGGAGTTTGAAAATGCATCAATAGTTTGAAGAAGGCATCGAACTGAACCCAAAATCAAAACACACCCAAAATCAAAACAAAGTCTACCCAAAACGAAAACCTAATTGGAATTAAACCAAAAAAAATCTTACTTGAAACAATGATGACAATGGCGATGGCAAGCCGATGACGGCGACGAAACGCAAACGACCGGAGCTAAAAAGGGGGACGATGAATCGGTGATGAAGATATACGGATTTGGTGATGGCGAAGAGAGATGACCGGGGCTAAAACAATCTCTATGTACAACATTGACCGCATCGGCGGTAAGATGGAACTCCGACGATGAAAACGAAGACGAGAGGGGGTGTAAGGGAGAGGTGCGAGTAGGAAACAATGAGAGAGAAGAGGAAAAACGAATCAAGGAAGGAGATAGAGAGAAGCGGGAGAATAAAAAATTTCATCGATGGATCCTGCTAAATGGAGGCGGACCAAAGTTTCGATTTTGTGAAACCCTAAAATCGAAACTGCCAAAAAAGGGGGTGGTGGGACTCGAACTCGCGTCTATCATAGATAGAACCAAGGGGACTACTAACCGGCCGGGAATGTCACATCCATACCTTCTTTGTCTACAATAGTTTTTGACCACTTACAATTCTGTTTTTATTATTATTATTATTATTTCTATTATTATTATTATTATTTCTATAATTGTAATTATTATTATTATTATTATTATTGTTATTATTATAATTATTATTATAATTATAATTATAATTATTATTATTATTATTATTATTATTATTATTATTATTATTATTATTATTATTATTATTCATTATTCGAGTCTTAATTTTTTTTGTATAAATTTTCTTACATATTTAAGATACGACCGGTTAATAGAAGTGTGAAAAAAACGAAGAAAAACGACCTTTGGTCGCCGAAAAATCGAAATTAAAAAACTTTGTAGCTAATTAACTACGGATTTGGTACAAATTATTTTTATTTTCGATTTTTCGGGCACCAAACATCGTTTTATCCGCTTCGTTTTATTCACACTGGGACCCCGCTCCCAAGGGCGTTGCCCCTGAACCCCGCTCCCAAGGGCGTTGCCCCTGAACCCCCGTTCGTTTAGGGGCTTCTCCCCTAATCAGCTATGGATTTGCTACAAATTTTTCTTATTTTTCATTTTTCGGGCACCAAACTTCGTTTTTTTCTCTCCATTTTTTTCACACATCTATTATACATGATTATCTATATTTTCACCAACTTATAGCTATTAGTATCATTCATAAAGTTTTGTGCACATACGAGATCCGTTACTCGTTTAGTGGTTTAACACTATAATGCTTATGAATACGTTCACATACATCTCACAAACACGTATACATACACATATACACGTACGCATATACCATAACTCATTCATGTGTATAAATATACATATAAAAACATAATCCATCACAAGTTGCCGAAAAGTATATGCATTACAATGTTAAACTGTGAAACGAGTATTTGATCCCGAAGGGGCACACAACTTTATGAATGATATTAATAGCTACATGTTGGAGAAAATAAATATAATCATGTATAGTAGAGGTGTGAAAAAATCGAAGCGAAAAAAATGACGTTTGGTGCCCGAAAAACTGAAAATAAGAAAATTTTGTATAGCTACAGAATTTTAACGTAAGGCATACTCCATAGCTAATCTGTAGGTAATTAGTATCCGTAGGTATTCCGTAGCTAATTAGCTACGAAATAGCTACGGACCCGCTTCCGTAGCTATTCCGTTACTAAACTAGGGCATCCCATTCTTTAGTTGATCAGTAGCAATTCCGTAGCTAATTAGCTACGGAAATAAATAAGGATATGCTCACTCCACCGTTGAATTTGAATGGAGTTAATGGACTCACATATTTCATAATGACATTTGATGAACATAATTTGGCTTTTAGCCTCTTTGGACTTCAAAATTAAGCTAAATAGAAGCACCACAAGTTCTGTAGGTAGTAAAAACTTAAACTAAACCTTTTTTATTAAAAAAATTGAACATTATCCATGATTTTTTGAGGGGTAGCACATGCTACTCCTACCAACCATATAGTTCTGCCCCTGGAAACAAGTGTGTATCTAGGACTCGAATCATATTTAGACATTTTGAATGAGAATCGTGCCTAATACCCCTTCCTTGAAGAACAACAATCAAATGAGCGCTTGAAAATCCATTACCACAAGCTTTTTTTAGATTCAAAAATCGATTTCAGTTCTAGAAACAAACTCAGAAAATCGATTGTTCACCAGGTTAAGCAAAGGGATATGTAGGATTAGGGTGGAGGAGATTGAGGTGGTTGGCAGCAGATGGTGGTGGTGGTGGTGTACGCTGATGGGTTGTGGAGATGGAGGTGGAGGTGTTCTTGAGATTCTGTGTATGTGTTTTTGATAGTGTTAAGTGTGTGTTTTAGAGAAAGAGAGAGAGAGTGAGAGAGGTGACCCCATAATTTTTATTAATACAAGTTTAAATTAAATAAAAAAAACCATAAAAATATATCAGAAGGGTATTTTAGTCTTTTCAGTTTTCTGAAGGACCAAAACGCAACGAAATTAGCTCAAAAGAACCATGAAGCCAAAAAAGTCGATGTATGGACTAAACCTCGAAAAAAACCACTATTGTAAAAATCCCGATTAAGTCCCGATTAATCCTTAGGCGCTACTCGACCGATTAGAGGGCGCCTAGCGATTAATCCCTGCATACATAATGAGTGAAACATTATAAAACGATGAAACGTGGCTAAGACTTCTTCTAGGGTTTCACACGTTTTAGGGCAGCCTCCATCCTCTCTTCTCTTCGTCCTTTTGCTCTTGGTGTTTGTGAACCATCAGAGGAGTGACATTTGTGACTCTAAGCTTTCTAAAGTCAATACAAGGAGGAATTGGGATTATTATTGCTATATAACAATCAAGGTATGATCTAAACCCTAATTATAGGTTATATAGATTATCATATGCTAGATCTAGGGTTTATAGTCTTGGATAACCTGCATGTACAATAGAGAAACCTAGATCCAAGCATTAGGGTTTGTATGAGCACATAGGATGTTCTTAGGACCAAAAACCATCAGATGGTGATGGTGATAGTCAAGGTGGTGATGGTGATGGTGCTGGTGGTGATGTTGATGGTGATGGTGATGGTGATGGTGATGATGATGATGGTGTGACGGTGATGGTTGTGACGGTAGTGATGATGATGCTGATAGTGATGGTGATGCTGGTGATGGTGATGATGAAGGTGGTGATGGTGATGGTGATGGTGATGTGTGATGGTGATGGTGATGGTGATGGTGATGATGGTGATGGTGGTGGTGATGGTAATGGTGATGGTGATGGTGATGGTGATGGTGATGGTGATGGTGATGATGGTGATGGTGGTGGTGATGGTGGTGGTTTGATGGTGATGGTGATGGTGATGGTGATGGTGATGGTGATGGTGATGGTGATGGTGGTGGTGGTGATGTTGATGGTGATGGTGATGGTGATGGTGATGGTGATGGTGATGGTGATGGTGATGGTGGTGGTGGTGGTGGTGGTGGTGGTGATGGTGATGATGATGGTGATGGTGATGGTGATGGTGATGGTGATTGTTATGGTGGTGATGGTGATGGTGGTGGTGGTGGTGGTGATGGTGATGGTGATGGTGATGGTGATGGTGGTGATGATGATGGTGATGGTGATGGTGATAATGATGGTGATGGTAGTGGTGGTGGTGGCAATGGCGATGGCGATGGTGATCGTGGTGGTGATGGTGGTGAAGGTGGTGGTGGGGTTAGTGATGGTGGTGGTGGTAATGTTGATGGTGATGGTGGTGATGATGATGATGGTGTGATGGTGATGGCTGTGATGGTGGTGATGATGATGGTGATAGTGATGGTGATGGTGGTGGTTGTGGTGATGTTGATGGTGATGGTGATGGTGGTGATGATGATGATGGTGTGATGGTGGTGATGATGATGGTGGTGGTGGTGATGATGATGATGATGATGGTGATGATGATGATGATGATGATGGTGATAGTGATGGTGATAATGATGGTGATGGTGATGGTGGTGATGGTGATGATGATGATGATGATTATGTTGTTGATGATGTTGATGATGGTGATGATGATGATGATGATGATGATGTAGGTATACGTGTTTGTGAGATGTATGTGAACGCATTCATAAGCATTATAGTGTTAAACCAGTAAACGAATAATGGATCCCGTATGTGCACATGGCTTTATGAATGATATTAATAGCTATAAGTTGGTGGAAATATAGATAATCATGTATAATAGAGGTGTGAAAAAAAACGGAGCGAAAAAAATGACATTTGGTGCCCGAAAATAAGAAAATAAGAAAAATCCGTAGCTATTTAGCTACAAATTTTTCTTATTTTCGATTTTCTGGGCACCAAACGTCATTTTTTTCGATCCGTTTTTTTCACACCTCTATTATAAATGATTATCTATAATTTCACCAATTTATAGCTTTAATATCATTTATAAAGTCGTGTGCACATACATGATTCATTGCTCGTTTAGTGGTTTAACAGTATAATGCTTATGAATACGTTCACATACATCTCACAAACACGTATACATACACATATACACGTACGTACACATATACCATAACTCATTAATGTGTATAAATATACATATAAAAACATAATCAATCACAAGTTGGTGAAAAGTATATGCATTACAATGTTAAACTTTGAAACGAGTGCTTGATCCCGAAGCGGCACACAAGTTTATGAACGATATTAATAGCTACGTGTTGGTGAAAATAAAGATAATCATGTATAGTAGAGGTGTGAAAAAACGAAGCGAAAAGAACGACGTTTGGTGCCTAAAAAATCGAAAATAAGAAGTATCCGTAGCTAATCCGTAGCTAATCAGCCACGGATTATCTACAAATTTTTCTTATTTTTCATTTTTCGGGCACCAAACTTTATTTTTTTCGCTCCATTTTTTTCACACATCTATTATACATGATTATCTATATTTTCACCAACTTATAGCTATTAGTATCATTCATAAAGTTGTGTGCACATACGGGATCCATTACTCGTTTAGTGGTTTAACACTATAATGCTTATGAATACGTTCACATACATCTCACAAACACGTATACATATACATATACACGTACGCATATAGCATAACTGATTCATGTGTATAAATATACATATAAAAACATAATCCATCACAAGTTGGTGAAAAATATATGCATTACAATGTTAAACTGTGAAACGAGTATTTGATCCCGAAGGGGCACACAACTTTATGAACGATATTAATAGCTACATGTTGGAGAAAATAAATATAATCATGTATAGTAGAGGTGTGAAAAAAACGATGCGAAAAAAATGACGTTTGGTGCCCGAAAAACTGAAAATAAGAAAATTTTGTATAGCTACAGAATTTTAACGTAAAGCATACTCCATAGCTAATCTGTAGGTAATTAGTATCCGTAGGTATTCCGTAGCTAATTAGCTACGAAATAGCTACGGACCCGCTTCCGTAACTATTCTGAAGCTATTTCGTAGCTATTCCATTACTAAACTAGGGCATCCCATTCTGTAGTTGATCCGTAGCAATTCCGTAGCTAATTAGCTACGGAAATAAATAAGGATATGCTCACTCCACTGTTGCATTTGAATGGAGTTAATGGACTCACATATTTCATAATGACATTTGTTGAACATAATTTGGCTTTTAGCCTCTTTGGACTTCAAAATTAAGCTAAATAGAAGCACCACAAGTTTTGTAGGTAGTAAAAACTTAAACCAAACCTTTTTTATTAAAAAAATTGAACATTATCCATGATTTTTTGAGGGGTAGCACATGCTACCCCTACCAACCATATAGTTCTGCCCCTGGAAACAAGTGTGTATCTAGGACTCGAATCATATTTAGACATTTTGAATGAGAATCGTGCCTAATACCCCTTCCTTGAAGAACAACAATCAAATAAGCGCTTGAAAATCCATTACCACAAGCTTTTTTTAGATTCAAAAATCGATTTCAGTTCTAGAAACAAACTCAGAAAATCGATTGTTCACCAGGTTAAGCAAAGGGATATGTAGGATTAGGGTGGAGGAGATGGAGGTGGTTGGCAGCAGATGGTGGTGGTGGTGTACGCTGATGGGTTGTGGAGATGGAGGTGGAGGTGTTCTTGAGATTCTGTGTATGTGTTTTTGATAGTGTTAAGTGTGTGTTTTGGAGAGAGAGAGAGAGAGAGAGAGAGAGAGAGGTGACCCCATAATTTTTATTAATACAAGTTTAAATTAAATAAAAAAACCATAAAAATATATCAGAAGGGTATTTTAGGCTTTTCAGTTTTCTGAAGGACCAAAACGCAACGAAATTAGTTCAAAAGAACCATGAAGCCAAAAAAAGTCAATGTTTGGACTAAACCTCGAAAAAAACCACTATTGTAAAAATCCCGATTAAGTCCCGATTAATCTCCGATTAATCCTTAGGCGCTACTCGACCAATTAGAGGGCGCCTAGCGATTAATCCCTGCATACATAATGAGTGAAACATTATAAAACGATGAAACGTGGCTAAGACTTCTTCTAGGGTTTCACACATTTTAGGGCAGCCTCCATCCTCTCTTCTCTTCGTCCTTTTGCTCTTGGTGTTTGTGAACCATCAGAGGAGTGACATTTGTGACTCTAAGCTTTCTAAAGTCAATACAAGGAGGAATTGGGATTGTTATTGCTATATAACAATCAAGGTATGATCTAAACCCTAATTATAGGTTATATAGATTATCATATGCTAGATCTAGGGTTTATAGTCTTGGATAACTTGCATGTACAATAGAGAAACCTAGATCCAAGCATTAGGGTTTGTATGAGCACATAGGATGTTCTTAGGACCAAAAACCATCAGATGGTGATGGTGATAGTCATGGTGATGATGGTGATGGTGCCGGTGGTGATGTTGATGGTGATGGTGATGGTGAGGGTGATGATGATGATGGTGTGACGGTGATGGTTGTGATGGTAGTGATGATGATGCTTATAGTGATCGTGATG
Source organism: Lactuca sativa (assembly GCF_002870075.4). Classification (NCBI taxonomy): domain Eukaryota; kingdom Viridiplantae; phylum Streptophyta; class Magnoliopsida; order Asterales; family Asteraceae; genus Lactuca; species Lactuca sativa. The sequence continues at coordinate 231,501,501 of NC_056624.2, forward strand.
CTGGTGATGGTGATGATGAAGGTGGTGATGGTGATGGTGATGTGTGATGGTGATGGTGATGGTGATGATGGTGATGGTGGTGGTGATGGTCATGGTGATGTGTGATGGTGATGGTGATGGTGATGGTGATGGTGATGATGGTGATGGTGATGGTGGTGGTCATGGTGGTGGTTTGATGGTGGTGGTTTGATGGTGATGAGGATGGTGATGGTGATGGTGGTGGTGGTGATGTTGATGGTGATGGTGATGGTGATGGTGATGGTGGTGGTGGTGGTGATGGTGATGGTGATGATGATGGTGATGGTGATGGTGATGGTGATGGTTTAAAATATTGGTAATTGTTAGTTTGATAATTATATATTGGTAATTGTTAGTTTAGTTATAGTTTGATATATTGGTATTTTACAACTTGGTAATTGTTAGTTATAGTATAATGCTATAATGTTTTATATGCAATATGTGGAATGTATATTTTGTATATAGAATATTGTAATGCTAGTTCAACTTATAGTTTTAATTGTAGTTGGAAATGCTTCAAACAATATTAAAAGATCTGGCATGCAGTGCTGCACTTGAAGATTGGTTTCGTTCGTTACCACAACAAAATGAAACCGAAGGAAACAAGGAGAGCGATGATGACGAGTAGATAGTTGTAGGATTTTTTTTATGTTTTGTTTGTGTAAATATTTTAGAATAGTATTATCGTTATTTTGTTATATGTTAAATCGAACGAGTATTTTAAACGGATGTTGTATTAATATTTTGGAATAGAATGATGTAGGATTAGACTAATTAATATAATACCGGTTTTTTTTTCAATTTTAATGTGATATATATATATATATATATATATATATATATATATATATATATATATATATATATATATATATATATATATATATATATATATATATATAAGAAAAACACCAATACCGGCGACGCCTTTAGTGGCGACGATATGTTTTTACCGGCGACGCCTAGCAATAGCGGCGACAAGTCTTTTGCGAAGACAACACACATTAACGGCAAATTATTGATTAATAGCGACAACGCATCAACGTCGATGTTTTAGCGGCGAAAAACCCCAGTTTTGGCGACGACGCCTGTCGCTGGTAATACTCTAATTTGTTGTAGTGGTATTAATCATATTAATCTATTTTGTTATCATATTAGTGGTATTTACAAACTTTGATATGATAGTAGTCATATTTATTTTTTTAAAATTCAACAAATTAGCAATTAACGGTCCTCGATTAATCTCCGCCTAGCCGATTAATCCTTGACCCCAGTCCATCGACCAGCTAACGTCGAACGTTGTTTACAACCTTGGAAAAAATGCATACCACATGTACCATTTTTGCAATTGTCTTTTGTTTATTAAATAATTTGTATCGAACAGTTTAATGAAATTTAGTTACTATTTTTAACCGTTTAGATCTTTATACCAACAGTGCAATTTTATGGAATTAGATGACAGTCAATATTATTTAATGAGTTTTAAATGTATCATATCTTATAAAAGTCGTTACTTTTTTATTTGATTAATGAAAAATCTGAATCAACATGTGTGTAAATTAATAACTATGACCAAACAAATTACATGGGGGTAACCGTTGCTATTAAAAATGAAAATACGTTTAGTCTCTTCTGCAGTATACCTTATGTGGGATATATATACATACCATTGGAGTCCCATCGAATTACAAATAAAAAACAACATAGCAATAAGGAGAATCGGCTTTGGGTCGAGACATAAAGAAGGTAGGCTATATAAGTATATATACACAAGTTGGGCTCACACTCAACAACGATTTGAGGTACAATTTATGCAGCCATCTCATGTTTTATCATTAAACCCTGTAGGCATGCATGTGTTTTGTAGTTTGGTTGAGCCCACGTACCCAGAAAACTAATTTGCATGATTCGTTAGACATTTTTCTTTACAAACGATTATTTGGAAGGGGTGTAGATACCACAGAAACTTGTTAGTTCAAATCGTGATCAAAATGATGGAACTTGAGCTGTGATTATTTTCTATAAGGGAGGCTAATTATTAGCTTATAACAATGAGAATCAAAACTTTTATTTTTCAATCCATGGGCGTGAGTTTTTTTGTTCCTCGTGTTTTTTAATACATATTATAATTATTTCAATTTTCAACAAGACCTGAACCTTCAACATTTGATATATATTCATTAATTTTTCATACCGATAGACCAAAGACCTTTTAGTCGATAGGATAGTTATACTGGCCTAGCTAAATATCTAAAAATACGAGTTTTTCTAATCTTATTTTAGTATGATCAAATCAGGGTGTATTTTATCACTTGTTTTGATGATGTTTTTTTTTACTCTTTACAATTTGTTATTAAATTTCTAGAATTTAAAGGATATACAAATTAAGACACAATCAGATAAATAAATACAAAATGATATTAGGAGGTAAGTATAAATCCTAGTTGGTTAGTGGAGATGCGGGGAACTTAATTAACCAAACATTGTAAAACATTTTAGGGTATAAATTTGCTAGGATGTTTTCGTTAAAACTTAGCACATCTATAATGATGAGTTCAATAGGAGAGTTAAATGAGGTGGTAAGTCTTTGTTTCATTCAATGGATCAAATTCTACAATTATAAGATGTCACATTGACATTCAATGAATTTGAAGTTCAATGACTATTGAACTTTTCAATAAGAAAAAAGAAAAATTTTAATTCTTAAATATTTACTATAAATTACATTTTGTAACATTCTATTAAGTTCAATGTATTGTAGGAAAAAAAGATAGAGTTGTTTAAATTGTTGAAAGATGACGTAGCAATCCATTGAACTTGATGAAGTTCATTACATTGTGGATGCCCTTAACAACTAATATTTTCCCCAAAATTAATAACTAATTGAACTTATAGAACTTCTTGTTGATGGAGAGAGACGTGCTTTAAAAATTGGGTTACCTTTGTATGAATTTTGTGGTTGTTTATCCATGGGAAGGCGAACCATATATTAATGTTAGTATGAAAACAAGAACATGGAGAAGATAGAAGGTCGGGGTTGTGAGTGCTTTAAGTGATCGCGCGAGATTGGGTTTCAGTCTAAGATCACGTGAGAAAGGTCATGGCGATGGTTGGTAGTTGGAAGAGGTGCCGGAGGGAGGGGGCTACATGGTGAATGTATGTATGGATGGGGGGAGGGCATATTCTTATTTTATAATTATATAAGTATTAAATTAACCAAAAAGTTTATAAAAAAAGAATATCTAAAAGGAAATTAGTTATTTCATTTTGCACAATACCAAAACATAATGAAACCCAACATGCATAAGGGTGTTTTTTCTGCAAATATATTCCCTTTGAACTAGAACCTATGATATAATAGAGAGACCATATTGTAATTCACCCAAAAATATATTTTTTATAGATTGGTAAAAATATCAAAACATGATTAGCTTTTTTTTTTAAACGACTGTGAAGAATTATATTTAAAAATGAAAGGCCAGCAGGAAACATATTGGTTGTGTACAAAAAGGTTTATATGAGAATCCAAGTAAAGCATAGAAATAGCACTGAACTTTGAAAGAGAATCACCAAATAGCAATGTGCTGTTGATGACTTTTCCAGTAGTAACAACAAGATATATATGTATTTCTTAATTTCCATATTTACCCCAAAATCCATGCCCCAATCCTCAGTTGTTTCTATCACAACACATTTAATTTTCGGATGAAAAGCAAAGGGAAAAGTGTCTAAGCGTCAAAGTTTTCTGATGTATCCAGAGCGCGCAGCAACAACAGTGAATACGAAATGCACCCAAGGGCAAATATGTCATTAACCCAAGAGCTCCATGAGATGACAACAATAGCAACCAATTAGAAACATCATTTATTTTAGTCAAACATGAAAAAGATAATTACTACTCCACATTACATTAACTATTTCCGATACATAAAACAACTTTACTAAATAACCATACGTACATATAAAATTAAGGAAAAATGCCACATAATCTGGAGATATTTACAAAAATATTAAATTAGATAATTAAGGCAAGTTCTGTTGCTGTATTTTTTGAAATAGTTTTACGAGAGTCGAAATTCCCATATATTATGGATTTTTTGCTTGTCTCTCAAGTTAGTTTTATATTAGGATGTTCCCTAACTATATATTATAGGTTTTAGAGTATTATTAGGACTTCTTGTAAGACTCTATATAAAGCCATTATTTATCTAATTTTTTCATTCGTTCCATCATTCTTTTCTGACCCTGATCTCCTCGGACGTTTTTGTTCATAGCCATTGTAAGCTTTCTTATTGCCTAACTTTCAAGAATTAATATTAGTGCTTTATAGTTTTTCCGTTTTGAGTTTTCATTCCATTTCTTGTGGGTTCTTCTCGGCTGATCTGTATGTTCCAAGCATCATGTATTTTATAGCACAGCTAGGTTTCAAATTTTGCTCGTTATCTGAGTATAGATGCAGACCCATGTAGTATAATGCTATATATATCTGATTTCTTTTACTTCTTCTGACAATATAACTTTTTCAAGATACGTATATAAGTATCATAACTTTTATGCAGATTCACCCATAATTTTCAAATCAATCATTTAGTTGTTTACTACACTGAATTAATTTATAATTTAAGGTTAATTTTTTTATCGTTCAGTTGTTCTAAATTTGTTTTATTTTATTTTCTTTTAACGTTTAAGAAAATACTTGTTGGAATTACTCGGTATTAATAGGTGAAATTAGAACTTGCCTATAAATTAATAATCCTCTGCAACTACCTAAAACCATATTCCACTTATTTTAGATCTTTAACAATCTTTCTTCTTTCTCTCCTCAGAAAATGAAGATTCAAATTGCTGTCTTGCTCGTGATTACAATCTTGCTCGTAACATCTGTGCAACAGTCAAGTTGTAGGAATATCGTTGATCACTCGATTGATGAAGAAAGAATAAGAGAGAACTTTATTTCAACATTTAAGCGTCATTTCAAAGTCAACCCGAAGCTCACATATGGAGAAAATCAACTGCCTTATGTGGTATCACGTCGCCGAGTTCCTTGTGGACCAAATCCACTTCATAACTGAGCATGGTTTCTTGCAATTTTTTGTGAAGCATAGGATCTATTAAGTCGTTTTAATTTGTTTTCATATTTTATACACATGTTTCCACTATCCATGAACAACTTATTATTCATTGATTTATAAATGTCATGGCTCCGGGGGATGAAATACATGTTGGCAGATTAAATATATTTTTTCTTCTTGCTGTTCAAAAAAAAGATTAAATATATTTGACATTTTTTCATTCAGGTGAACAAAACTCATTTATGATATATTGTTTTGAAAATTTATTTGCTAAAATTGAATCATAAATTGCTTAATTTTAAGATATGTCAACGACTTGAAAGCGTGTATTGTTGTTTGTTAAATATTTTGTATGAAACAATTTAAAGAAAATTAATTTCTATTTTAACTCTTAAGATGTTTATGCCAAAAGAGCAGTTCCATGTAATTAAATGATAATCAAACTACTAGAAAATTGATATAATAGCTACAACACAATCAGTAGCTATTCCGTAGCTATAACCGGATAGCTACGGAATTGCTACGGAAAAATGTCTGTAGCATAATGGCTCGTGGATAAATTATAGCTACGGAATAACTACGGAATAGCTACGGAAAAGCTACGGAAATAAATAGCTACATATTTCCTACAAAATAGCTACGGAAGTGAATAGCTACGGATCCAAATAGCTACGGAATAGCTACGGATCCTAATAGCTACGGAAATCCTTAGCTATTCCGTAGTTAACTTCGATTTATTTAAAAAAAATAAAATCAAAAAATTTCTGTTTTTTGTCATATACCACATTCAATTCATATTTGTTCCAAATACCATATAAAATACACCAAAAAACGTCCTAATACCAACTTTGACACATTTCATTCCATTGTTCAAAATATCTTACAAAAGTAAATATTAATTAATTAAAAAAACAAACACTACATGTTTACAAATTCAATTGTTCCAAAATAGCTAGTAGCTCCATGGTCCATATATTGAATTGCTTCAACAGGGGAATCAAGAAAGTGGAAACACACACAACACTTGGGCTCACCATTTTCAGCTTGTTTGTAAACCGAAAACAATTTAAACATTACTAAAATAAAGAAACATATACCTAACACAAAACGTACTTTCTTGTTTTATTGTTGTGACAATGTGTAGGATTGTATCTTTTGAACTGGAATTCAAATACACAGATCTGCAAACTCAAACATTTATGCAACTAGGTCAAGTAAGCAAATATACATTAAAAACAAAAGATAAGTAATTAAATATATAATATAGAATCATCTCTTACCAAACCAAGTTGATTTCCAACTGCTAAACCTAGTTTAATTCTAAAAATTACTGTTGACGGACCTGTCATACACAAGATCAAAAACTTCATTCTCATGTAGAAGCCACAGTAGGATAATCACTGAAACTCATAAAAAAAAGTTGAATATTAACTCAAAATTGATTGATTTGATTCTCAATAAACTCAAAAGTCATATTGACCTCCTTACCCGTAGGGAAGATTGCAAAACTGTGATTACCTGGATCACCAGCTTTCCGAACCTATTGAATTAGGAAATCCCAAACATTACTGTTGAACTTTACCACAAATCTAACATTTTCAACCAAAATTTAACCTAAAATCTCAAATTCGACCTAAAATATAATTTAAAACATCTAAATTGTATACATGAAGTAATTTCAGAAAAGAAATGAAAAAAAACTAGGGTTTACCTTTTTAGGGAAGAAATCGAGAAAAGGTGCAAAGAGAGAGATGAGGGCAATTGAGCCATGGAGTAATAACCTTGGTCGCCTTGATAACAAATGGAACAGAGGAGTTTGAAAATGCATCAATAGTTTGAAGAAGGCATCGAACTGAACCCAAAATCAAAACACACCCAAAATCAAAACAAAGTCTACCCAAAACGAAAACCTAATTGGAATTAAACCAAAAAAAATCTTACTTGAAACAATGATGACAATGGCGATGGCAAGCCGATGACGGCGACGAAACGCAAACGACCAGAGCTAAAAAGAGGGACGATGAATCGGTGATGAAGATATACGGATTTGGTGATGGCGAAGAGAGATGACCGGGGCTAAAACAGTCTCTATGTACAACATTGACCGCATCGGCGGTAAGATGGAACTCCGACGATGAAAACGAAGACGAGAGGGGGTGTAAGGGAGAGGTGCGAGTAGGAAACAATGAGAGAGAAGAGGAAAAACGAATCAAGGAAGGAGATAGAGAGAAGCGGGAGAATAAAAAATTTCATCGATGGATCCTGCTAAATGGAGGCGGACCAAAGTTTCGATTTTGTGAAACCCTAAAATCGAAACTGCCAAAAAAGGGGGTGGTGGGACTCGAACTCGCGTCTATCATAGATAGAACCAAGGGGACTACTAACCGGCCGGGAATGTCACATCCATACCTTCTTTGTCTACAATAGTTTTTGACCACTTACAATTCTGTTTTTATTATTATTATTATTATTTCTATTATTATTATTATTATTATTTCTATAATTATAATTATAATTATTATTATTATTATTATTATTATTATTATTATTATTATTATTATTATTATTATTCATTATTCGAGTCTTAATTTTTTTTGTATAAATTTTCTTACATATTTAAGATACGACCGGTTAATAGAAGTGTGAAAAAAACGAAGAAAAACGACCTTTGGTCGCCGAAAAATCGAAATTAAAAAACTTTGTAGCTAATTAACTACGGATTTGGTACAAATTATTTTTATTTTCGATTTTTCGGGCACCAAACATCGTTTTATCCGCTTCGTTTTATTCACACTGGGACCCCGCTCCCAAGGGCGTTGCCCCTGAACCCCCGTTCGTTTAGGGGCTTCTCCCCTAATCAGCTACGGATTTGCTACAAATTTTTCTTATTTTTCATTTTTCGGGCACCAAACTTCGTTTTTTTCTCTCCATTTTTTTCACACATCTATTATACATGATTATCTATATTTTCCCCAACTTATAGCTATTAGTATCATTCATAAAGTTTTGTGCACATACGAGATCCGTTACTCGTTTAGTGGTTTAACACTATAATGCTTATGAATACGTTCACATACATCTCACAAACACGTATACATACACATATACACGTACGCATATACCATAACTCATTCATGTGTATAAATATACATATAAAAACATAATCCATCACAAGTTGCCGAAAAGTATATGCATTACAATGTTAAACTGTGAAACGAGTATTTGATCCCGAAGGGGCACACAACTTTATGAATGATATTAATAGCTACATGTTGGAGAAAATAAATATAATCATGTATAGTAGAGGTGTGAAAAAATCGAAGCGAAAAAAATGACGTTTGGTGCCCGAAAAACTGAAAATAAGAAAATTTTGTATAGCTACAGAATTTTAACGTAAAGCATACTCCATAGCTAATCTGTAGGTAATTAGTATCCGTAGGTATTCCGTAGCTAATTAGCTACGAAATAGCTACGGACCCGCTTCCGTAGCTATTCTGAAGCTATTTCGTAGCTATTCCGTTACTAAACTAGGGCATCCCATTCTTTAGTTGATCAGTAGCTATTCCGTAGCTAATTAGCTACGGAAATAAATAAGGATATGCTCACTCCACCGTTGAATTTGAATGGAGTTAATGGGCTCACATATTTCATAATGACATTTGATGAACATAATTTGGCTTTTAGCCTCTTTGGACTTCAAAATTAAGCTAAATAGAAGCACCACAAGTTCTGTAGGTAGTAAAAACTTAAACTAAACCTTTTTTATTAAAAAAATTGAACATTATCCATGATTTTTTGAGGGGTAGCACATGCTACTCCTACCAACCATATAGTTCTGCCCCTGGAAACAAGTGTGTATCTAGGACTCGAATCATATTTAGACATTTTGAATGAGAATCGTGCCTAATACCCCTTCCTTGAAGAACAACAATCAAATGAGCGCTTGAAAATCCATTACCACAAGCTTTTTTTAGATTCAAAAATCGATTTCAGTTCTAGAAACAAACTCAGAAAATCGATTGTTCACCAGGTTAAGCAAAGGGATATGTAGGATTAGGGTGGAGGAGATTGAGGTGGTTGGCAGCAGATGGTGGTGGTGGTGGTGTACGCTGATGGGTTGTGGAGATGGAGGTGGAGGTGTTCTTGAGATTCTGTGTATGTGTTTTTGATAGTGTTAAGTGTGTGTTTTAGAGAAAGAGAGAGAGAGTGAGAGAGGTGACCCCATAATTTTTATTAATACAAGTTTAAATTAAATAAAAAAAACCATAAAAATATATCAGAAGGGTATTTTAGTCTTTTCAGTTTTCTGAAGGACCAAAACGCAACGAAATTAGCTCAAAAGAACCATGAAGCCAAAAAAGTCGATGTATGGACTAAACCTCGAAAAAAACCACTATTGTAAAAATCCCGATTAAGTCCCGATTAATCCTTAGGCGCTACTCGACCGATTAGAGGGCGCCTAGCGATTAATCCCTGCATACATAATGAGTGAAACATTATAAAACGATGAAACGTGGCTAAGACTTCTTCTAGGGTTTCACACGTTTTAGGGCAGCCTCCATCCTCTCTTCTCTTCGTCCTTTTGCTCTTGGTGTTTGTGAACCATCAGAGGAGTGACATTTGTGACTCTAAGCTTTCTAAAGTCAATACAAGGAGGAATTGGGATTGTTATTGCTATATAACAATCAAGGTATGATCTAAACCCTAATTATAGGTTATATAGATTATCATATGCTAGATCTAGGGTTTATAGTCTTGGATAACCTGCATGTACAATAGAGAAACCTAGATCCAAGCATTAGGGTTTGTATGAGCACATAGGATGTTCTTAGGACCAAAAACCATCAGATGGTGATGGTGATAGTCAAGGTGGTGATGGTGATGGTGCTGGTGGTGATGTTGATGGTGATGGTGATGGTGATGGTGATGATGATGATGGTGTGACGGTGATGGTTGTGACGGTAGTGATAATGATGCTGATAGTGATGGTGATGCTGGTGATGGTGATGATGAAGGTGGTGATGGTGATGGTGATGTGTGATGGTGATGGTGATGGTGATGGTGATGATGGTGATGGTGGTGGTGATGGTAATGGTGATGGTGATGGTGATGGTGATGGTGATGGTGATGATGGTGATGGTGGTGGTGATGGTGGTGGTTTGATGGTGATGGTGATGGTGATGGTGATGGTGATGGTGATGGTGATGGTGGTGGTGGTGATGTTGATGGTGATGGTGATGGTGATGGTGATGGTGATGGTGATGGTGATGGTGGTGGAGGTGGTGGTGGTGGTGATGGTGATGATGATGGTGATGGTGATGGTGATGGTGATGGTGATTGTTATGGTGGTGATGGTGATGGTGGTGGTGGTGGTGGTGATGGTGATGGTGATGGTGATGGTGATGGTGATGGTGGTGATGATGATGGTGATGGTGATGGTGATAATGATGGTGATGGTAGTGGTGGTGGTGGCAATGGCGATGGCGATAGTGATCGTGGTGGTGATGGTGGTGAAGGTGGTGGTGGGGTTAGTGATGGTGGTGGTGGTAATGTTGATGGTGATGGTGGTGATGATGATGATGGTGTGATGGTGATGGCTGTGATGGTGGTGATGATGATGGTGATAGTGATGGTGATGGTGGTGGTTGTGGTGATGTTGATGGTGATGGTGATGGTGGTGATGATGATGATGGTGTGATGGTGGTGATGATGATGGTGGTGGTGGTGATGATGATGATGATGATGGTGATGATGATGATGATGATGATGGTGATAGTGATGGTGATAATGATGGTGATGGTGATGGTGGTGATGGTGATGATGATGATGATGATTATGTTGTTGATTATGTTGATGATGGTGATGATGATGATGATGATGATGATGATGTAGGTATACGTGTTTGTGAGATGTATGTGAACGCATTCATAAGCATTATAGTGTTAAACCAGTAAACGAATAATGGATCCCGTATGTGCACATGGCTTTATGAATGATATTAATAGCTATAAGTTGGTGGAAATATAGATAATCATGTATAATAGAGGTGTGAAAAAAAACGGAGCGAAAAAAATGACATTTGGTGCCCGAAAATAAGAAAATAAGAAAAATCCGTAGCTATTTAGCTACGAATTTTTCTTATTTTCGATTTTCTGGGCACCAAACGTCATTTTTTTCGATCCGTTTTTTTCACACCTCTATTATAAATGATTATCTATAATTTCACCAATTTATAGCTTTAATATCATTTATAAAGTCGTGTGCACATACATGATTCATTGCTCGTTTAGTGGTTTAACAGTATAATGCTTATGAATACGTTCACATACATCTCACAAACACGTATACATACACATATACACGTACGTACACATATACCATAACTCATTAATGTGTATAAATATACATATAAAAACATAATCAATCACAAGTTGGTGAAAAGTATATGCATTACAATGTTAAACTTTGAAACGAGTGCTTGATCCCGAAGCGGCACACAAGTTTATGAACGATATTAATAGCTACGTGTTGGTGAAAATAAAGATAATCATGTATAGTAGAGGTGTGAAAAAAACGAAGCGAAAAGAACGACGTTTGGTGCCTAAAAAATCGAAAATAAGAAGTATCCGTAGCTAATCAGCCACGGATTATCTACAAATTTTTCTTATTTTTCATTTTTCGGGCACCAAACTTTGTTTTTTTCGCTCCATTTTTTTCACACATCTATTATACATGATTATCTATATTTTCACCAACTTATAGCTATCAGTATCATTCATAAAGTTGTGTGCACATACGGGATCGATTACTCGTTTAGTGGTTTAACACTATAATGCTTATGAATACGTTCACATACATCTCACAAACACGTATACATACACATATACACGTACGCATATACCATAACTCATTCATGTGTATAAATATACATATAAAAACATAATCCATCACAAGTTGGTGAAAAATATATGCATTACAATGTTAAACTGTGAAACGAGTATTTGATCCCGAAGGGGCACACAACTTTATGAACGATATTAATAGCTACATGTTGGAGAAAATAAATATAATCATGTATAGTAGAGGTGTGAAAAAAACGATGCGAAAAAAACGACGTTTGGTGCCCGAAAAACTGAAAATAAGAAAATTTTGTATAGCTACAGAATTTTAAAGTAAAGCATACTCCATAGCTAATATGTAGGTAATTAATATCCGTAGGTATTCCGTAGCTAATTAGCTACGAAATAGCTACGGACCCGCTTCCGTAGCTATTCTGAAGCTATTTCGTAGCTATTCCATTACTAAACTAGGGCATCCCATTCTGTAGTTGATCCGTAGCAATTCCGTAGCTAATTAGCTACGGAAATAAATAAGGATATGCTCACTCCACTGTTGCATTTGAATGGAGTTAATGGACTCACATATTTCATAATGACATTTGTTGAACATAATTTGGCTTTTAGCCTCTTTGGACTTCAAAATTAAGCTAAATAGAAGCACCACAAGTTTTGTAGGTAGTAAAAACTTAAACCAAACCTTTTTTATTAAAAAAATTGAACATTATCCATGATTTTTTGAGGGGTAGCACATGCTACCCCTACCAACCATATAGTTCTGCCCCTGGAAACAAGTGTGTATCTAGGACTCGAATCATATTTAGACATTTTGAATGAGAATCGTGCCTAATACCCCTTCCTTGAAGAACAACAATCAAATAAGCGCTTGAAAATCCATTACCACAAGCTTTTTTTAGATTCAAAAATCGATTTCAGTTCTAGAAACAAACTCAGAAAATCGATTGTTCACCAGGTTAAGCAAAGGGATATGTAGGATTAGGGTGGAGGAGATGGAGGTGGTTGGCAGCAGATGGTGGTGGTGGTGTACGCTGATGGGTTGTGGAGATGGAGGTGGAGGTGTTCTTGAGATTCTGTGTATGTGTTTTTGATAGTGTTAAGTGTGTGTTTTGGAGAGAGAGAGAGAGAGAGAGAGAGAGAGGTGACCCCATAATTTTTATTAATACAAGTTTAAATTAAATAAAAAAACCATAAAAATATATCAGAAGGGTATTTTAGGCTTTTCAGTTTTCTGAAGGACCAAAACGCAACGAAATTAGTTCAAAAGAACCATGAAGCCAAAAAAAGTCGATGTTTGGACTAAACCTCGAAAAAAACCACTATTGTAAAAATCCCGATTAAGTCCCGATTAATCTCCGATTAATCCTTAGGCGCTACTCGACCAATTATAGGGCGCCTAGCGATTAATCCCTGCATACATAATGAGTGAAACATTATAAAACGATGAAACGTGGCTAAGACTTCTTCTAGGGTTTCACACATTTTAGGGCAGCCTCCATCCTCTCTTCTCTTCGTCCTTTTGCTCTTGGTGTTTGTGAACCATCAGAGGAGTGACATTTGTGACTCTAAGCTTTCTAAAGTCAATACAAGGAGGAATTGGGATTGTTATTGCTATATAACAATCAAGGTATGATCTAAACCCTAATTATAGGTTATATAGATTATCATATGCTAGATCTAGGGTTTATAGTCTTGGATAACTTGCATGTACAATAGAGAAACCTAGATCCAAGCATTAGGGTTTGTATGAGCACATAGGATGTTCTTAGGACCAAAAACCATCAGATGGTGATGGTGATAGTCATGGTGATAATGGTGATGGTGCTGGTGGTGATGTTAATGGTGATGGTGATGGTGATGGTGATGATGATGATGGTGTGACGGTGATGGTTGTGATGGTAGTGATGATGATGCTTATAGTGATCGTGATGCTGGTGATGGTGATGATGAAGGTGGTGATGGTGATGGTGATGTGTGATGGTGATGGTGATGGTGATGATGGTGATGGTGGTGGTGATGGTCATGGTGATGTGTGATGGTGATGGTGATGGTGATGGTGATGGTGATGATGGTGATGGTGATGGTGGTGGTCATGGTGGTGGTTTGATGGTGGTGGTTTGATGGTGATGAGGATGGTGATGGTGATGGTGGTGGTGGTGATGTTGATGGTGATGGTGATGGTGATGGTGATGGTGGTGGTGGTGGTGATGGTGATGGTGATGATGATGGTGATGGTGATGGTGATGGTGATGGTGATGGTGATTGTGATGGTGATGGTGATGGTGGTGGTGGTGGTGGTGGTGATGGTGGTGGTGATGGTGATAATGATGGAGATGGTAGTGGTGGTGGTGGTGATGGCGATGGCGATGGTGATGGTGGTCGTGATGGTGGTGAAGGTGGTGGTGGGGTTGGTGATGGTGGTGGTGGTAATGTTGATGGTGATGGTGGTGATGATGATGATGGTGTGATGGTGATCGCTGTGATGGTGGTGATGATGATGGTGATAGTGATGGTGATGGTGGTGATGGTGGTGGTGGTGGTGATGTTGATGGTGATGGTGATGGTGGTGATGATGATGATGGTGTGATGGTGGTGATGATGATGGTGGTGGTGGTGATGATGATGATGATGGTGGTGGTGGTGATGATGATAATGATGGTGATAGTGATGGTGATAATGATGGTGATGGTGATGGTGGTGATGGTGATGATGGTGATGATGATTATGTTGTTGATGATGGTGATGATGGTGATGATGATGATGATGATGATGATGATGATGTAGGTAGACGTGTTTGTGAGATGTATGTGAACGTATTCATAAGCATTATAGTGTTAAACCAGTAAACGAATAATGGATCCCGTATGTGCACATGGCTTTATGAATGATATTAATAGCTATAAGTTGGTGAAAATATAGATAATCATGTATAATAGAGGTGTGAAAAAAACGGAGCGAAAAAAATGACATTTGGTGCCCGAAAAACCGAAAATAAGCAAAATCCGTAGCTATTTAGTTACGAATTTTTCTTATTTTCGATTTTCTGGGCACCAAACGTCGTTTTTTTCGATCCGTTTTTTTCACACCTCTATTATAAATGATTATCTATAATTTCACCAATTTATAGCTTTAATATCATTTATAAAGTCGTGTGCACATACATGATTCATTGCTCGTTTAGTGGTTTAACAGTATAATGCTTATGAATACGTTCACATACATCTCACAAACACGTATACATACACATATACACGTACGTACACATATACCATAACTCATTAATGTGTATAAATATACATATAAAAACATAATCAATCACAAGTTGGTGAAAAGTATATGCATTACAATGTTAAACTGTGAAACGAGTGCTTGATCCCGAAGCGGCACACAAGTTTATGAACGATATTAATAGTTACGTGTTGGTGAAAATAAAGATAATCATGTATAGTAGAGGTGTGAAAAAAACGAAGCGAAAAGAACGACGTTTGGTGCCCAAAAAATCGAAAATAAGAAGTATCCGTAGCTAATCCGTAGCTAATCAGCTACGGATTAGCTACGAATTTTTCTTATTTTTCATTTTTCGGGCACCAAACTTCCTTTTTTTCGCTCCATTTTTTTCACACATCTATTATACATGATTATCTATATTTTCACCAACTTATAGCTATTAGTATCATTCATAAAGTTGTGTGCACATACGGGATCCATTACTCGTTTAGTGGTTTAACACTATAATGCTTATGAATACGTTCACATACATCTCACAAACACGTATACATACACATATACACGTACGCATATAGCATAACTCATTCATGTGTATAAATATACATATAAAAACATAATCCATCACAAGTTGGTGAAAAGTATATGCATTACAATGTTAAACTGTGAAACGAGTAATTGATCCCGAAGGGGCACACAACTTTATGAACGATATTAATAGCTACATGTTGGAGAAAATAAAGATAATCATGTATAGTAGAGGTGTGAAAAAAATGAAGCGAAAAAAAAACGACGTTTGGTGCCCGAAAAACTGAAAATAAGAAAAATTCGTATAGCTACAGAATTTTAACGTAAAGCATACTCTGTCACACCCCAAAACCAAGAACGGCGGAAACGTTCTGGAGCGGAGGACGTCATGTAAAGTATCACAACACAGTAAATGTAAATAAGCAAACAACATCATCCATTGCATTAAATATATAATTTTAATACAAGTGTGTTCTGTACAGTTTTAGACACCAAAAATATAATGTAAATCAAAATAATAATATGATGAGTCTTAAATGCGCTCCATCTTCTCAAAAGCTGGCATCGGTACCTGTCTACTGATGACCTAAGAATACAAGTTATTTTGAAGGAGTTTATCAGCATTAAGCTGGTGAGTTCATAAGTATTTTAGTGTCGGTGTTTGTCATCAAAATCGTTTGAACGTGTCTCAAGTATAAGTTTGTAAAATGTATGTAAGTGTTTGTAAAAGTTTGAATCTTTCAGAAAAACCTATATTTTCTATTAAAATAGCCTTCTACCAAGGCTTAACTGTTTTGTATGCTCATTCGTTGTAAAAGTGTGTAATTTCCCAAGTGTAACTATAATTTAACAAAATATAGTTTGTACATTAATGTTTAAGTGAGGTTATCACTACAAATATGTAATGGGTAAATCATTGTAGTACTGTAGTTTTGTATTATAGGAACTACTGCTGTACTAACTACCTTAAACCGGATTTATATTAAGGCACTATGTGATAAATTGCACCTTACTATCGACTAGTAACAACGACATAATGAATGGTCGTAATAAAGAAATGACGTTTGGCACCCGCAGACCTGCAGGTCCGGCTGTAGCTAGCAGCAAGGTGTAGGATTGTCAATCCAGCATAGATCTATACGCAAACTCACGCTCCGCCTTCAAGAGACTCTGGCCACAACTCGAGTCATGACAGTTAAGTCATGCTCTGATTTAAATCATAGTAATTTAAGTATTCTAGTATATGTAATGTAATGTTTCTCGTTCTCGTCTAGTTGTATATGTTCTCCTCCTAGTATAGCTGTATATGTTCTCATAGTATAGTTGTATGTGTTCTCGTAGTATAGTTGTATATGTTCTCATAGTATAGTTGTATATGTATGATCCTGTGTTACCCTGATGGTAACTAACTAATGATGTGTCTAGTACGTATGAATATGGAAGTACTTTTATGTCTATATATGTATATTTGATATATAATTAATATTGAAACGACCTTCGGATGGTTACCCGAAATCGCACCAGACCACATCCAAATCGAGAAAAAGGAAATAGGGCGGATGGCCTTCCTAAGCCCTTTAAACATTATTTATACATCTATACATATATGGGCATGCAATTTATAAGAAGTAAAAGCATAAATAAGTTTTTATAAGACATTTGGAACATACTATTATTTCAAGAAAAGATCGACTTGATGTCAATCTATAAAACAATTTGAAGGCATAAGTTTGATAAAACAGTTTAAGTATAAGAAACATTTTTTTGAATCACAGTTTGTAAATAAGTTTGGAAAGTAAAAGAGCTTGTAAAATATTTTGAAGTAAAACAATTTGATAAACAGTTTGAACAGTGATAAAATCATTGGTTTCCTAGTTATTAATCACATGTGATTAAATGCAATCACATGTGATTGAAGCAATAACTATAAGTGTTTGACTTGTATCCCCCCCATAAAGTATTTAAACATTTAAAATCATTTCAAAGGTTGATTAAAGGGGTATGAACTCACTTGTGGTGAGCTGATTGGATTGTAGTGTCGGATACCGTGCTAGGTGGCAAACGGAGACTTGTTTACACGCACGAGCCTAGTTATCATATAATAAGCATATATATAACTAATTAGCCAAATAATAACTTAATAAAATAAGTTGGGACACTTAGGAACATGAAAACACTTTGTATAAATGTTATAGGTCCTAAGGGTTGCATCTAAGTCGATACTTGACAAGGCAAAAGGGTTTAATGCACCAAATGACCTTGTATATGAGCTTACCACCCAACAAACCCCACCTTTGGAGTTTACGGCCGTGAACCCATGAGTTTACGGCCGTGAACTCCTCACTTGGTGGTTTTGGGTGTTTTAAGGTGCTATATTGATCCTAGAATAAGTCTAGCTTTGTTGGAAAAATCCTTGAAGTAGTTTAAGGCCCTAGAATGCTCCATAGAGGAGTTTACGGCCTAAAGACCATTTCCCCTAGAGTTTACGGTCGTAAACTCCTATGGGGTGTTGGTTTTAATTCTTTTAAGTCACTTGCACATGTAGGATAGCTTCTATGTTTTTGTCTAAGGCTAAAGGGGACATTAGGCACACATTTGTGCCTTTACTTGGAGTTTACCGCCCAAGTGATGTTCCTTGGCCGTAAACTCCCTTTAAGGGATGATTTTGGTGTAATTTACTCCCCATTCAAGTCCTAAGTATTAAAGGGTAATTGTCTTAAAGCCTTAGGGGTGTTTAGGGCACTCTTAGCCTTTGAAAAAGGGGTTTACGGCCCAAGAGCATATCTTGGCCGTAAACTCCTAAAACTTTATGATTTTGAAGTGTTTTCGTGTTCAAATTAGCTACAAGCATTAGAGGGTAAATGCCTTAAGCCTTAGGGGTGATTTAGGGCTCACTTTGGCCCTTGGAAATGGTGTTTACGGTCCAAGAAACTCTTGGGCCGTAAACTCCAAAAGCCTTATGATCTTGGATGATTTCTAGCCTCAAAAGATCCCACAATAAGTCCTAAACTAGTTGTCTAACAAGGAATCGGGACTAGGAAGCTTTTAGGCCTCGTTTTGGAGTTTACACCCCAAGAACGTTCTTGGGCCGTATGCTCCCGGATCTTGCATTTTAGGCATGTAAACAATGTTATAAAGCATATAACAAATATTAAAACACATCTAGGAAAGTAGACTCACAATCTGGGATGAAAACCCGAAGATCCGTCAGAGAGAAAATGGCTTTTCTCTAGTTGGAATTGTGAATAATGAATTAATTTAATTCAGAAATCTATTTATAGTCCTGAAATATTTTGGCAGAAAATATTTTTATTCCGGAGATTGGACTATGACATTATGAAACTTGGAATGTTCAAGTTTCACAAATCCAGGAGCATCCACTCTCCTGATATCTCCTGAAACGTAAACCCTACTGTACACAAACTTGTTTGGAAAATGTCTGAAAGTCACTGAAACTGAACTGGCTTCTATTGAATAGATATTGTTCGTACAAATGGAAATTTCGGGTTGTCACATCATCCCCCCGTTAGAAGGAATTTCGTCCCGAAATTAGAATTTAAGCAAATAAGAAGTTACAATTAATTAAGCGAAAAGATGAGGGTATTTATGTTTCATCTGATCCTCGCGTTCCCAAGTGAATTCCAGTCCTCGCTTGGCGTTCCAGCGAACCTTCACGATAGGGATACGGCTTTGCTTTGTCTGCTTGACCTCACGGTCCATGATCTCTACAGGTTCTTCCACGAAGTTGAGGCTCTCGTTGATCTCGATCTCGTCGAGTGGGATTACAAGAGTCTCGTCGGACAGACACTTTTTCAAGTTAGATACGTGGAATGTAGAATGTACGTTACGAAGTGTGTCGGGTAGGTCGAGTTTGTAAGCTACGGGGCCGACTCTTGCAAGAATCTCGAATGGCCCTATGTACCTCGGATTAAGCTTCCCACGCTTGCCGAAGCGTATCAAGCCCTTCCAGGGTGAGACTTTGAGAAGGACTCGGTCTCCCACCTGAAATTCCAAAGGTTTTCTTCGTTTATCAGCGTAGCTCTTCTGTCGGTCTCTAGAGGCTTTCAATCATTCACGGATCTGAACGATTTTCTCTGTCGTTTCCCGAATGATCTCCGGACCGGTGAGAGTACTGTCGGAAACTTGCCCCCTGGCTAATTGGGTATCACCCACCTCAGCCCAGCAGAGAGGGGATCTGCACTTTCGGCCGTATAGAGCTTCAAATGGAGCAGCCTTGATGCTCGTGTGATAACTGTTATTATAGGAAAAATCGACAAGGGGTAAGTGAGTATCCCATGCCTTCCCAAAGTAAATCACGCAGGCTCGCAACATATCTTCCAATGTTTGGATGGTCCTCTCACTCTGTCTGTCGGTCTGTGTATGGTAGGCCATGCTCATGTCCAGCCTTGTTCCCAAGGAATGTTGTAGTGATTGCCAAAATCTTGAGGTGAACCTACTATCTCTATCGGAGATAATGGACATAGGTACACCATGTAGCCGGACGATTTCCCTAATGTATGTTCTCATAAATTTCTCCATCTTGTCAGTTTCTTTGATAGGCAGGAAGTGTGCAGACTTGGTCAATCTATCGACGATGACCCATATGGTATCAAGTCCACCCGTTGTCTTGGGCAACTTGGTTATGAAATCCATAGTGATCTGCTCCCACTTCCATTCTGGGATCTCTGGTTGTTGCAATAAACCGGAGGGCTTTTGGTACTCGACCTTAACCTTTCCGCAAGTAAGGCATTTACTTACGAAGGTAGCAATCTCTGCTTTCATATTAGGCCACCAGTATAGCTTTTTAAGATCCAGATACATATTATCTGAACCTGGGTGGACAGAATACCGAGTGTTGTGCGCCTCGGTCATGACCAAGTCTCGGAAACCACCGTGATTTGGTGTCCAGATCCGGTTCATGAAATATAAGGCTCCGTCACCCTTGGCTTCTAAATTCTTGTCCATTCCTCTAAGGGATTCACTCGTCACATTTTCAGGTTTCAAGGCTTCGATTTGAGCCGCCTGAATTTGCTTAGACAAGTGTGAATGGATGGTTATTGACAATGACTTGACTTTGCGACCAGAATATTCCTTCCGACTTAGGGCGTCTGCTACTACGTTGGCTTTACCCGGATGATAATGAATATCGCATTCGTAGTCACTGAGTAGCTCGACCCACCGTCGTTGTCTCATGTTGAGCTCCTTTTGATCGAAAATGTGTTGTAAACTCTTGTGGTCGGTAAAGATAGTGCTCTTCGTTCCATATAAGTAATGTCTCCAGATCTTCAGAGCGAACACTACCGCTCCTAATTCAAGATCGTGGGTCGTGTAGTTAACCTCGTGTGTCTTCAACTGTCTCGAGGCGTAGGCGATGACCTTTCCTTGCTGCATCAGAACACATCCGAGTCCTTGATTTGATGCATCGCAATAGACTACGAAGTCTTCTATTCCTTCGGGAAGGGATAGTATTGGCGCGGTGCACAAGGCTCGTTTGAGCGTTTGGAACGCTCTTTCTTGTTTCTCTTCCCAGTCAAAGGCCACACCTTTCTAGGTCAGGGTCGTAAGAGGTTTCGCTATTCGAGAGAAGTTCTGAATGAATCTGCGGTAGTAGCCAGCGATACCTAGAAATTGGCGAATTTCAGTAGGCGTCTTTGGCGCTGACCAGTTCTCAATGGCTTTTATTTTGGATGGGTCCACGTGGATTCCCTCTTCGCTTACCACGTGTCCTAAGAATTCGACTCTTCAGATCCAAAATTCACATTCGAGAACTTCGCATAAAGTTTCTCTTTTCGTAATGTCTCTAGAACTTGTCGCAGGTGATCCCCGTGCTCTTTCTTACTTCAGGAATAGATCTGGATGTCGTCAATGAAAACGATGACAAACTGATCCAAGTAAGGCCGGCATACCCTATTCATCAGATCCATGAAGACTGCGGGCGCATTGGTCAATCTGAATGGCATCACCACGAACTCGTAATGTCCGTAACGAGTTCGGAAGGCTGTCTTCGGCACATCCTCCCCTAGCACTCGTAACTGGTGATATCCGGATCTCAGATCAATCTTAGAAATATAGTTCGCCCCTTGCAGTTAGTCGAATAGATCATCTATGCGAGGCAGAGGATAACGATTCTTGACCGTCAGTTTGTTGAGTTCTCTGTAGTCAATACACATACGGAATGATCCGTCTTTCTTCTTAACGAACAAGACCGGTGCTCCCCAAGGTGAGAAACTTGGTCTTATAAAGCCCTTACTGAGAAGTTCGTTAAGTTGACCAGAGAGTTCCTGCATCTCAGCTGGTGTTAAACGGTAGGGTGACTTGGCTACTGGGGTAGCTCCTGGGACTAAGTCGATTCTGAACTCGACCTGTCGTTGCGGAGGTAACCCGGGTAGTTCTTCTGTGAAAATGTCGGGGAAGTCGCTCACTACAGGGATGTTCTTTAGTTCTTTCGTTTCGAGGCTCGTGTCGACGACGTGAGCAAGGAATGCATGGTATTCCTTACGCGGATACTTCTGTGCTTGAATACTTGATATAATACGAAGACTTGCGCCGGGTTTGTCGCCGTAGACTATAAGAGTTTCGTTAGACGGAAGGTTTAGACGGACTGCTTTCTCGTAGCACATGATGTCGGCGCGATGAAGGCTTAACCAATCCATGCCAATGATAACGTCGAAACTTTTTATTGAGACTGGCATGAGGTCGATTAGGAATGAATGGTTATCTAGAGTTAGGGTACAACCTAAGTATATGCTACTCGTACTTTTAGTTTTTCCATTAGCCATTTCTACTATGAATAGTTCTTTGAGTGCGTGCGGTGGTTGATTAAGCATGCAAGCAAATTTATGGTTTACGAAGCTTCGCTCCGCTCCACTTTCGAACAGAATGCATGCATAGGAGTTATCGAGGAGGAACGTACCAGTCACCACGGTCGGGTCAGCAACTGCTTCCCCGTGGCCTATAGCTAGTACCCTTCCTGTTCCACCAGCATTCTTTGCTTTGGGGCAGTCCCTCTTATAGTGGCCTGCTTCGCCACATCCATAGCAAGTTGGGCTCGCGCCAGAGCCAGGGACTTGGTTGATAGGTTGTGCCGGGAATTTACAGAAACGGACGGTGTGTCCTTTTCTGTTGCAGTTAGAGCACTGCATTTCACGGCAGGGGCCGTTGTGGTGGAAGCTGCATTTGTTGCAGTTCGGCAAACTTCCAACATACTGCTTCATCGGAGCAGTAACAGCAGTAGGGGTTACCGTGGCATGTACTGCCACGATTTGCTGCCTTTTGGCAGCTCGCTGCTTTTTCTTTTCATCCCAGAATTTCTGCTTAGTGTCAGCGGGTTTGGAGCGTTCTGGGATGGCTAGGGTGGTTGTGGTTGCAGGGGTTTTGACTCCATGGTCAATGAGTCGCTGTGCCAATCGTTTTACACTGTCGAAGGTAGCGGGGTTTGATGCTAAGACGTTCCCCTGATATGGAGGCACTAGCCCCTATATGCACCGTTCGATCTTTTTCCCCTCAGTGGGAACCATATTGGGGCAGAGGGCCACCAGTTTGCTAAATCGGGCAGTGTAAGCGATCACATTGGTGCCCTTCATGGTCAGGTTCCAGAGTTCCTGATCCAGTTTCTGGACTTCGCCCCTCGGGCAGTATTCCTCCATCACGAGGTCTTTCATCGTTTCCCAGCTTATGTCGTTGGCCACGACGAGAGTTAGTGCCTTAACATGGCCGTTCCACCATGTCAGGGCCTTTCCTTCAAAGGTGCATGCGGCGTACTTGACTTTACTCGTCGCAGGGCATGAACAGATTTCGAAGACTGATTTAGTCTTCTCGAGCCATTGCGAGAGGGCAATGACTCTGCCGGTGCCGTAGAAAGGCTTCGGTTTGCAATTTGTGAAATCCTTGTAGGAGCACTCTCTCGAGCGCACAGGGGTTTCAACCGGGGTTGATTATACAGGGGTTCCACCTCTGCTGGCATCGGTAGAGTGATACTGATCCATGGCAGTTGCCACTGCTGCGGCTACGGCAGCATTCAGGGCTGCAGTATCGATGACCGGAGGCGGAGGAGGTGGTGGAGGTGCAGGGTTATTCCTGGTGAATTTGCGAGGAGGCATCTTTCAGCTATAAGTTTATAAAGATAAGAAAGATGATAAGAATCAATTTGTAAGCAACGTGAGAGTGACACATGGACTAACTAACCATAGCCCAACAGTTGAATGAGTGTTTGAAATCACAACAAGAAATATTAGTAGGAAGCACAAGTGTACAGATTTTTCCCACAGATTAGATAGATTTCAACAATACGGGTATTACTGATGTAATAAGTTCAGGGAAAATTGACCTAACAGTAGGTCTTACATCATACCAAACTGATAAGTTTGACAGTTCTTAGATTCCTAATTAGAGTACTGAAAGTCAGGAATATTTTACAGACAAGTGCTATTTAGAGCACAGATGTTAAAGGCTATTCCTTAACCAAAATACAGAGATGTACTAGACATCAACTAACGGCGATGGAAATTCCCTGGGCGAGCCCTGAGGTCGGACACTTGACGAAACACCTCTTGAAGGTGTCGATCCTGAGCCCTCTGACGAGCTCGAAGTTCCAAGATTTCAGTTCGTGAGGCAGTCAGCTGTTGCTGCAGGGTTTCATTAGTTCTCCAGGTCCGTTCCATGTCTTCTTCAAGACGGCGGATGCGGACGGTGTTGACACCAGAGTTGGCATCAAACTCCATGACCCGGTCGATGGCTGCTCGACCTTGCTCTACATTTCGAGCTATTCTGCGGATAATGACAGGCAGAGCTCGGTCAGCAGAACCACCATTGCTGACGTTGTAGAAGCTTCGGTCCCCAAAGTATGGTAAGGGTTGACCTTGTTCATCACTCCAGTGATTCAAGTTGTTTGCCCACATGGGAGTAGGACCTGGAAAAGCTGGTCGAGGGTTGTTGTTCGGGGCTTGAACTACTAGTGGTAGGTTGTTGACTTCAGGCTCGGAGTCGGATCCATCAAAAAAGCCTTCTACGAGGTGATCATCCAAAGGGATTGAATGCTCATCTTCGGGCTCTTCATCGATCCACCCGGCATTGCCTTCATTTGGAAAGTACGGGTCGCCGTGATGAAATCCAGCCATTTAAATCTATGCGAGAAGAGAGGTATAAGAATATAGTATACGTGTAACTAGTAATACAAAATACACCTATAGTATTTTAAGTTTAAGTTCTACTGATCTTCTTGTGGTATTGTTGGTAAGTTTTTAGACTTGTTAACATATCACAACAATTCTAGGGCATATGCTAATCATTCCTAGGACCAGCATAGTTGATCAGGCTATGCCATTCCCAGGACTGACCATACATCCCCGAGCTCACTTGTGATATTTAACAATCGTAATACTTTTGTTCTTGTCGTTGTGACACTGATTTTAGTATGAATGCAGACTAGTATACTTAATTAAATATTTTAATATTTAAAGTATAGACTCTTGGTCAGAGTGTTTTAATCCCTTTTGGGTTTATAGTTTAGTATATCTTTTATGGGTTGATATACTTGATTCACTATAAACAATGCTCTGATACCAATCTGTCACACCCCAAAACCAAGAACGGCAGAAACGTTCTGGGGCGGTGGACGTCATGTAAAGTATCACAACACAGTAAATGTAAATAAGCAAACAACATCATCCATTGCATTAAATATATAATTTTAATACAAGTGTGTTCTGTACAGTTTTAGACACCAAAAATATAATGTAAATCAAAATAATAATATGATGAGTCTTGAATGCGCTCCATCTTCTCAAAAGCTGGCATCGGTACCTGTCTACTGATGACCTGAGAATACAAGTTATTTTGAAGGAGTTTATCAACATTAAGCTGGTGAGTTCATAAGTATTTTAGTGTCGGTGTTTGTCATCAAAATCGTTTGAACGTGTCTCAAGTATAAGTTTGTAAAATGTATGTAAGTGTTTGTAAAAGTTTGAATCTTTCAGAAAAACCTATATTTTCTATTAAAGTAGCCTTCTACCAAGGCTTAACTGTTTTGTATGCTCATTCATTGTAAAAATGTGTAATTTCCCAAGTGTAACTATAATTTAACAAAATATAGTTTGTACATTAATGTTTAAGTGAGGTTATCACTACAAATATGTAATGGGTAAATCATTGTAGTACTGTAGTTTTGTATTATAGGAGCTACTGCTGTACTAACTACCTTAAACCGGATTTATATTAAGGCATTATGTGATAAATTGCACCATACTATCGACTAGTAACAACGACATAATGAATGGTCGTAATAAAGAAATGACGTTTGGCACCCGCAGACCTGCAGGTCCGGCTGTAGCTAGCAGCAAGGTGTAGGATTGTCAATCCAACATAGATCTATACGCAAACTCACGCTCCCCCTTCAAGAGACTCTGGCCACAACTCGAGTCATGACAGTTAAGTCATGCTCCGATTTAAATCACAGTAATTTAAGTATTCTAGTATATGTAATGTAATGTTTCTCGTTCTCGTATAGTTGTATATGTTCTCCTCCTAGTATAGTTGTATATGTTCTCATAGTATAGTTGTATGTGTTCTCGTAGTATAGTTGTATATGTTCTCATAGTATAGTTGTATATGTTCTCATAGTATAGTTGTATATGTATGATCCTGTGTTACCCCGATGGTAACTAACTAATGATGTGTCTAGTACGTATGAATATGGAAGTACTTTTATGTCTATATATGTATATTTGATATACAATTAATATTGAAACGACCTTCGGATGGTCACCCGAAATCCCACCAGACCACATCCAAATCGAGAAAAAGGAAATAGGGCGGATGGCCTTCCTAAGCCCTTTAAACATTATTTATACATCTATACATATATGGGCATGCAATTTATAAGAAGTAAAAGCATAAATAAGTTTTTATAAGACATTTGGAACATACTATTATTTCAAGAAAAGATCGACTTGATGTCAATCTATAAAACAATTTGAAGGAATAAGTTTGATAAAACAGTTTAACTATAAGGAACATTTTTTTGAATCACAGTTTGTAAATAAGTTTGGAAAGTAAAAGAGCTTGTAAAATATTTTGAAGTAAAACAGTTTGATAAACAGTTTGAACAGTGATAAAATCATTGGTTTCCTAGTTATTAATCACATGTGATTAAATGCAATCACATGTGATTGAAGAAATAACTATAAGTGTTTGACTTGTATCCCCCCATAAAGTATTTAAACATTTAAAATCATTTCAAAGGTTGATTAAAGGGGTATGAACTCACTTGTGGTGAGCTGATTGGATTGTAGTGTCGGATACCGTGCTAGGTGGCAAACGGAGACTTGTTTACACGCACGAGCCTAGTTATCATATAATAAGCATATATATAACTAATTAGCCAAATAATAACTTAATAAAATAAGTTGGGACACTTAGGAACATGAAAACACTTTGTATAAATGTTATAGGTCCTAAGGGTTGCATCTAAGTCGATACGGGACAAGGCAAAAGGGTTTAATGCACCAAATGACCTTGTATATGAGCTTACCACCCAACAAACCCCACCTTTGGAGTTTACGGCCGTGAACCCATGAGTTTACGGCCGTGAACTCCTCACTTGGTGGTTTTGGGTGTTTTAAGGTGCTATATTGATCCTAGAATAAGCCTAGCTTTGTTGGAAAAATCCTTGAAGTAGTTTAAGGCCCTAGAATGCTCCATAGAGGAGTTTACAGCCTAAAGACCATTTCCCCTAGAGTTTACGGTCGTAAACTCCTATGGGGTGTTGGTTTTAATTCTTTTAAGTCACTTGCACATGTAGGATAGCTTCTATGTTTTTGTCTAAGGCTAAAGGGGACATTAGGCACACATTTGTGCCTTTACTTGGAGTTTACAGCCCAAGTGATGTTCCTTGGCCGTAAACTCCCTTTAAGGGATGATTTTGGTGTAATTTACTCCCCATTCAAGTCCTAAGTATTAAAGGGTAATTGTCTTAAAGCCTTAGGGGTGTTTAGGGCACTCTTAGACTTTGAAAAAGGGGTTTACGGCCCAAGAGCATATCTTGGCCGTAAACTCCTAAAACTTTATGATTTTGAAGTGTTTTCGTGTTCAAATTAGCTACAAGCATTAGAGGGTAAATGCCTTAAGCCTTAGGGGTGATTTAGGGCTCACTTTGGCCCTTGGAAATGGTGTTTACGGTCCAAGAAACTCTTGGGCCGTAAACTCCAAAAGCCTTATGATCTTGGATGATTTCTAGCCTCAAAAGATCCCACAATAAGTCCTAAACTAGTTGTCTAACAAGGAATCGGGACTAGGAAGCTTTTAGGCCTCGTTTTGGAGTTTACACCCCAAGAACGTTCTTGGGCCGTAAGCTCCCGGATCTTGCATTTTAGGCATGTAAACAACGTTATAAAGCATATAACAAATATTGAAAAACATCTAGGAAAGTAGACTAACAATCTGGGATGAAAACCCGAAGATCTGTCAGAGAGAAAATGGCTTTTCTCTAGTTGGAATTGTGAATAATGAATTAATTTAATTCAGAAATCTATTTATAGTCCTGAAATATTTTGGCAGAAAATATTTTTATTCCGGAGATTGGACTATGACATTATGAAACTTGGAATGTTCAAGTTTCACAAATCCAGGAGCATCCACTCTCCTGATATCTCCTGAAACGTAAACCCTAATGTACACAAACTTGTTCGGAAAAAGTCTGAAAGTCACTGAAACTGAACTGGCTTCTATTGAATAGATATTGTTCGTACAAATGGAAATTTCGGGTTGTCACATACTCCGTAGCTAATCTGTAGGTAATTAGTATCCATAGGTATTCCGTAGCTAATTAGCTATAGAATAGCTACGGAGCCGCTTTCGTAGCTATTCTGAAGCTATTTCGTAGCTATTCCGTTACTAAACTAGGGCATCCCATTTTGTAGTTGATCCGTAGCAATTACGTAGCTAATTAGCTACGGAAATATATAAGGATATGCTCACTCCACCGTTGAATTTGAATGGAGTTAATGGACTCACATATTTCATAATGACATTTGATGAACATAATTTGGCTTTTAGCCTCTTTGGACTTCAAAACTAAGCTAAATAGAAGCACCACAAGTTATGTAGGTAGTAAAAACTTAAACTAAACCTTTTTTATTAAAAAAAATTGAACATTATCCATGATTTTTTGAGGGGTAGCACATGCTACCCCTACCAACCATATAGTTCTGCCCCTGGAAACAAGTGTGTATCTAGGACTCGAATGATATTTAGAAATTTTGAATGAGAATCGTGCCTAATACCCCTTCCTTGAAGAACAACAATCAAATGAGCGCTTGAAAATCCATTACCACAAGCTTTTTTTAGATTCAGAAATCGATTTTAGTTCTAGAAACAAACTCAGAAAATCGATTGTTCACCAGGTTAAGCAAAGGGATATGTAGGACTAGGGTGGAGGAGATGGAGGTGATTGGCAGCGGATGGTGGTGGTGGTGTACGCTGATGGGCTGTGGAGATGGAGGTGGAGGTGTTCTTTAGATTGTGTGTATGTGTTCTTGATAGTGTTAAGTGTGTGTTTTGGAGAGAGAGAGAGAGAAAGAGAGAGAGAGAGAGAGAGAGAGAGGTGACCCCATAATTTTTATTAATACAAGTTTAAATTAAATAGAAAAAACCATAAAAATATATTAGAAGGGTATTTTAGTCTTTTCAGTTTTCTGAAGGACCAAAACGCAACGAAACTAGCTCAAAAGAACCATGAAACCAAAAAAGTCGATGTTTGGACTAAACCTCGGAAAAAATCACTATTGTAAAAATCCCGATTAGGTCCCAATTAATCTACGATTAAATTCCTTAGGCGCTACTCGACCGATTAGATGGCGCCTAGCGATTAATCCCTGCATATATAATGAGTGAAGCATTATAAAACGATGAAATTTTAACATTTTGAAGAAGTTTTATATCAATGGAAACTATTTGAGGCATTATTAGTGTTGTGCAATACAAGAAATAAGGGTATTAGCGGCGACGGATTTAGCGGCGACACCAGGCATTAGCGGCGACATGGAAATGACGCGTTACATGTCGCCACTAATGCCAACTGTCGCCGCTAATACTCAACAGTTGCGATCCGCGTCAAATGAAACTTATCCGTTCGATCTGTATTTAATGGAACAGTTGTAACGGCGTGAAAAAAGGCGCCGACTTTTCCCTCCAGGCTAGTCGCCGCTAATACCCATTCGTCGCCGCTAATACCCATGCGTCGCCGCTAAAGGTCCGCGCAGATAACCCCTCCAGTTCGCTCTTTCCTGCGTATTTTGTCTGCCCTTTTCTCTCATTCTCTCCATCGCCGGTCTTTCTTACACCACCGCCGCCACCGTCCAAACCTCCATTGCACAAACCACCGCCATCCAAACCTCCATTGCCACCAATACCGGCGACCTAGACTTCCATTACCGACGACCAAGAGGAGACGATCATACTTCAATTCCGGAATTTTTACTCATTTAAGGTCGGAATTTTTCCCTATTTTCGATTCTTCTTATGTTTTGATGTTTATTTACTTAGTTTAAGCTTTTAATGTAAGGTTGTGTTGTTGTCGGAGTTGTGAAATTTTTGCCGGAAAATTTTGAAATTAGACTACCACAGGTTCATTTTCATCTTTCATTTTATAAAAAGAATGTATTTGTGTGTATGATGCATTTATGTGTTTTTACATTAGTATTTTTTTTGTATGTGTGTTATTTGTATGTATTTTATTTGTGAATGTGAATGTGTAATTTGTATGTATGAAAAAATGAAAGAAATTAGGTTGCTATAATAGAAAAAAAATATGATGTTATAACGAGTATGTGTAGAAAACATGTTTATGTGTATTTGTATATATAATGTATGTATTTATGTATGTAATATGTGGAAAAAATTGAAAATAAAATGTATTTATATATGTAATGTATGACTTTTGAAATTATATATGTAATTTGTATGTATGAAAAAAATCAAAAAAAGTGAGGTTGAATAGAAAAGAAGTATGATGTTATAATGAGTATGTGTAGAAAACATGTTTAGGTGTATTTGTATCTATATAACATGTGTATTTATGTATGTAATATGTGGAGTAAAGGAAAAAAAATGTATTTATGTATGTGATGTGTTGAAAAAAATGAAAAAAAATATGTTGCTATAATTCTATTCATATTGTAATTTTGCAGGTTGTATATGGGGTTTAGTTAGGCAATACTCTTCTATGTGATGGCAGAAGTTATGGGCTTAGGACATGGAGGTGATGGAGTCGGGGATCCACCACCTCCAGTAGGCTTTGGTCGTGGACAACACGAACAGGATGGTAAGTCTTATTATGATATATTTATTAGCTATTTTTAACCATTTATTATAAGCTATCGTGACTAATATTTTTAATTATATTTTTCAGCTGAGCTCCCTAAAAAAAGAAGAGGTCTAGCAAAAAACATCCAACTATCAAAGCTGATACGGGCAAACAAGGGAAAGCCTGTAGATTTGGATTTCAATAAGGAGCTGACATATACCCTTGTCGGGAACAATGCTAATTGGTTTACCCGTGAGACTGAGAGGTATATATGGATAACATCCCTTTGAACGTATCTGGTTGGGACAATGTTTCCCTCGCTTTAAGGAATGCCACAGTGGTTCATCTAAAGGTAACATGGACAATATATTAAGTTTAGATTGGTATTTAACTAACTAACTTTTTTGTATTTGTAGAATAAGTTTGATTTAGATAAGTTTAACTTGGATCCCGAGCGTGCTCAGTTGTTGCAGAGCATTGATGCGACTTTGCAAAGAATTTATAGATGCCGAAAAAATAAAGCGCATATTTATTTTGAGAAAGCCGGGGGGCTTACAGATATCCCAAAGGCATTAGCCAATCCCCCCGATGGTATGTCACGTGAAAATTGGGCGCACGCAGTCGAACATTTTCAAACTCCTGAATTTCTAAAGCATTCGGCGTCAAACAAAGGAGTCCGTGCACAACAACAAGTTTTAAACAGAGGGGGATCGTGCTCGTATAGCAATGCATGTTTCAAAGAAGTATGTTATGATATATATATATATATATATATATATATATATATATATATATATATATATATATATATATATATATATATATATATAACTATTTATTTAAATTATAATTAATCTAATTTTTAATGTTAAATAGGACATCGCTCGAATCGAAGCATTTCGTAAGGCCAATACTGATCGGCAAGGGGTATTTAGTAGTCCTGCAGTCGAGCAACAATACGTAAGTGGTTCATTCGTATTTTCATATAAGTGTTTATATCGTCAATGGATATTTAGTAATCTAATTTTTAATATGTGTTATCATTTTTTGTAAATAGATAATGCTTTACTCCTTGAGATCAATCAACAAACTCAAGCTTCTTCTGAAGCCAGCGGTCTAACACCAAAGGAGACACAAAATTGTTTTGAAAGAATATTGGGTGTTCGACGAGGCCATATCAGGGGCATCGGGCATAAACCTTCTACGGTTATGTCGATGTATGATCAGGAACAATCACTGACACAACCATCGCCACAATCACAGGTGACAAGACTATTTAATTTTGGTAATTGTTTAAAATATTGGTAATTGTTGGTTTAGTAATAGTTTCAAATTTTGGTAATTGTTAGTTTGATAATTATATATTGGTAATTGTTAGTTTGGTTATAGTTTGATATATTGGTATTTTACAACTTGGTAATTGTTAGTTATAGTACAATGCTATAATGTTTTATATGCAATATGTGGAATGTATATTTTGTATATAGAATATTGTAATGCTAGTTTAACTTATAGTTTTAATTGTAGTTTGAAATGCTTCAAACAATATTAAAAGATCTGGCATGCAGTGCTGCACTTGAAGATTGGTTTCGTTCGTTACCACAACAAAATGAAACCGGAGGAAACAAGGAGAGCGATGACGACGAGTAGATAGTTGTAGGATTTTTTTTATGTTTTGTTTGTGTAAATATTTTAGAATAGTATTTTCGTTATTTTGTTATATGTTAAATCGAACGAGTATTTTAAACGGATGTTGTATTAATATTTTGGAATAGAATGATGTAGGATTAGACTAATTAATATAATACCGGTTTTTTTTTTCAATTTTAATGTGATATATATATATATATATATATATATATATATATATATATATATATATATATATATATATATATATATATAAGAAAAACACCAATACCGGCAACGCCTTTATTGGCGAAGATAGGTTATTACCGGCGACGCCTAGCAATAGCGGCGACAAGTCTTTTGCGAAGACAACACGCATTAACGGCAAATTATTGATTAATAGTGACAACGCATCAACGTCGACGTTTTATCGGCGAAAAACCTCACTTTTGGCGACGACGCCTGTCGCTGGTAATACTCTAATTTCTTGTAGTGGTATTAATCATATTAATCTATTTTGTTATCATATTAGTGGTATTTACAAACTTTGATATGATATTAGTCATATTTATTTTTTTAAAATTCAACAAATTAGCAATTAACGGTCCTCGATTAATCTCCGCCTAGCCGATTAATCCTTGACCCCAGTCCATCGACCAGCTAACGTCGAACGTTGTTTACAACCTTGGAAAAAATGCATACCACATGTACCATTTTTGCAATTGTCTTTTGTTTATTAAATAATTTGTATCGAACAGTTTAATGAAATTTAGTTACTATTTTTAACCGTTTAGATCTTTATACCAACAGTGCAATTTTATGGAATTAGATGACAGTCAATATTATTTAATGAGTTTTAAATGTATCATATCTTATAAAAGTCGTTACTTTTTTATTTGATTAATGAAAAATCTGAATCAACATGTGTGTAAATTAATAACTATGACCAAACAAATTACATGGGGGTAACCGTTGCTATTAAGAATGAAAATACGTTTAGTCTCTTCTGCAGTATACCTTATGTGGGATATATATACATACCATTGGAGTCCCATCGAATTACAAATAAAAAACAACATAGCAATTAGGAGAATCGGCTTTGGGTCGAGACATAAAGAAGGTAGGCTATATAAGTATATATACACAAGTTGGGCTCACACTCAACAATTTATGCAGCCATCTCATGTTTTATCATTAAACCCTGTAGGCATGCATGTGTTTTGTAGTTTGGTTGAGCCCACGTACCCAGAAAACTAATTTGCATGATTCGTTAGACATTTTTCTTTACAAACGATTATTTGGAAGGGGTGTAGATACCACAGAAACTTGTTAGTTCAAATCGTGATCAAAATGATGGAACTTGAGCTGTGATTATTTTCTACAAGGGAGGCTAATTATTAGCTTATAACAATGAGAATCAAAACTTTTATTTTTCAATCCATGGGCGTGAGTTTTTTTGTTCCTCGTGTTTTTTAATAAATATTATAATTATTTCAATTTTCAACAAGACCTGAACCTTCAATATTTGATATATATCCATTAATTTTTCATACCGATAGACCAAAGACCTTTTAGTCGATAGGTTAGTTATACTGGCCTAGCTAAATATCTAAAAATACGAGTTTTTCTAATCTTATTTTAGTATGATCAAATCAGGGTGTATTTTATCACTTGTTTTGATGATGTTTTTTTTTACTCTTTACAATTTGTTATTAAATTTCTAGAATTTAAAGGATATACAAATTAAGACACAGTGGGATAAATAAATACAAAATGATATTAGGAGGTAAGTATAAATCCTAGTTGGTTAGTGGAGATGTGCGGAACTTAATTAACCAAACATTGTGAAACATTTTAGGGTATAAATTTGCTAGGATGTTTTCGTTAAAACTTAGCACATCTATAATGATGAGTTCAATAGGAGAGTTAAATGAGGTGGTAAGTCTTTGTTTCATTCAATGGATCAAATTCTACAATTATAAGATGTCACATTGACATTCAATGAATTTGAAGTTCAATGACCATTGAACTTTTCAATGAGAAAAAAGAAAAATTTTAATTCTTAAATATTTACTATAAATTACATTTTGTAACATTCTATTAAGTTCAATGTATTGTAGGAAAAAAAGATAGAGTTGTATAAATTGTTGAAAGATGACGTGGCAATCCATTGAACTTGATGAAGTTCATTACATTGTGGATGCCCTTAACAACTAATATTTTCCCCAAAATTAATAACTAATTGAACTTATAGAACTTCTTGTTGATGGAGACAGACGTGCTTTAAAAATTGGGTTACCTTTGTATGAATTTTGTGGTTGTTTATCCATGGGAAGGCGAACCATATATTAATGTTAATATGAAAACAAGAACATGGAGAAGATAGAAGGTCGGGGTTGTGAGTGCTTTAAGTGATCGTGCGAGATTGGGTTTCAGTCTAAGATCACGTGAGAAAGGTCATGGCGATGGTTGGTAGTTGGAAGAGGTGCCGGAGGGAGGGGGCTACATGGTGAATGTATGTATGGATGGGGGGAGGGCATATTCTTATTTTATAATTATATAAATATTAAATTAACCAAAAAGTTTATAAAAAAAGAATATCTAAAAGGAAATTAGTTATTTCATTTTGCACAATACCAAAACATAATGAAACCCAACATGCATAAGGGTGTTTTTTCTGCAAATATATTCCCTTTGAACTAGAACCTATGATATAATAGAGAGACCATATTGTAATTCACCCAAAAATATATTTTTTGTAGATTGGTAAAAATATCAAAACATGATTAGCTTTTTTTTTTAAACGACTGTGAAGAATTATATTTAAAAATGAAAGGCCAGAAGGAAACATATTGGTTGTGTACAAAAAGGTTTATATGAGAATCCAAGTAAAGCATAGAAATAGCACTGAACTTTGAAAGAGAATCACCAAATAGCAATGTGCTGTTGATGACTTTTCCAGTAGTAACAACAAGATATATATGTATTTCTTAATTTCCATATTTACCCCAAAATCCATGCCCCAATCCTCAGTTGTTTCTATCACAACACATTTAATTTTCGGATGAAAAGCAAAGGGAAAAGTGTCTAAGCGTCAAAGTTTTCTGATGTATCCAGAGCGCGCAGCAACAACAGTGAATACGAAATGCACCCAAGGGCAAATATGTCATTAACCCAAGAGCTCCATGAGATGACAACAATAGCAACCAATTAGAAACATCATTTATTTTAGTCAAACATGAAAAAGATAATTACTACTCCACATTACATTAACTATTTCCGATACATAAAACAACTTTACTAAATAACCATACGTACATATAAAATTAAGGAAAAATGCCACATAATCTGGAGATATTTACAAAAATATTAAATTAGATAATTAAGGCAAGTTCTGTTGCTGTATTTTTTGAAATAGTTTTACGAGAGTCGAAATTCCCATATATTATGGATTTTTTGCTTGTCTCTCAAGTTAGTTTTATATTAGGATGTTCCCTAACTATATATTATAGGTTTTAGAGTATTATTAGGACTTCTTGTAAGACTCTATATAAAGCCATTATTTATCTAATTTTTTCATTCGTTCCATCATTCTTTTCTGACCCTGATCTCCTCGGACGTTTTTGTTCATAGCCATTGTAAGCTTTCTTATTGCCTAACTTTCAAGAATTAATATTAGTGCTTTATAGTTTTTCCGTTTTGAGTTTTCATTCCATTTCTTGTGGGTTCTTCTCGGCTGATCTGTATGTTCCAAGCATCATGTATTTTATAGCACAGCTAGGTTTCAAATTTTGCTCGTTATCTGAGTATAGATGCAGACCCATGTAGTATAATGCTATATATATCTGATTTCTTTTACTTCTTCTGACAATATAACTTTTTCAAGATATGTATATAAGTATCATAACTTTTATGCAGATTCACCCATAATTTTCAAATCAATCATTTAGTTGTTTACTACACTGAATTAATTTATAATTTAAGGTTAATTTTTTTATCGTTCAGTTGTTCTAAATTTGTTTTATTTTATTTGTATATAAGAATTAATTTATACTTGTTGGAATTACTCGGTATTAATAGGTGAAATTAGAACTTGCCTATAAATTAATA
The DNA here is from genome assembly GCF_002870075.4 of Lactuca sativa. Taxonomy (NCBI): domain Eukaryota; kingdom Viridiplantae; phylum Streptophyta; class Magnoliopsida; order Asterales; family Asteraceae; genus Lactuca; species Lactuca sativa. Next base: position 231,538,235 of record NC_056624.2, read on the forward strand.
ATCCTCTGCAACTACCTAAAACCATATTCCACTTATTTTAGATCTTTAACAATCTTTCTTCTTTCTCTCCTCAGAAAATGAAGATTCAAATTGCTGTCTTGCTCGTGATTACAATCTTGCTCGTAACATCTGTGCAACAGTCAAGTTGTAGGAATATCGTTGATCACTCGATTGATGAAGAAAGAATAAGAGAGAACTTTATTTCAACATTTAAGCGTCATATCAAAGTCAACCCGAAGCTCACATATGGAGAAAATCAACTGCCTTATGTGGTATCACGTCGCCGAGTTCCTTGTGGACCAAATCCACTTCATAACTGAGCATGGTTTCTTGCAATTTTTTGTGAAGCATAGGATCTATTAAGTCGTTTTAATTTGTTTTCATATTTTATACACATGTTTCCACTATCTATGAACAACTTATTATTCATTGATTTATAAATGTCATGGCTCCGGGGGATGAAATACATGTTGGCAGATTAAATATATTTTTTCTTCTTGCTGTTCAAAAAAAAGATTAAATATATTTGACATTTTTTCATTCAGGTGAACAAAACTCATTTATGATATATTGTTTTGAAAATTTATTTGCTAAAATTGAATCATAAATTGCTTAATTTTAAGATATGTCAACGACTTGAAAGCGTGTATTGTTGTTTGTTAAATATTTTGTATGAAACAATTTAAAGAAAATTAATTTCTATTTTAACTCTTAAGATGTTTATGCCAAAAGAGCAGTTCCATGTAATTAAATGATAATCAAACTACTAGAAAATTGATATAATAGCTACAACACAATCAGTAGCTATTCCGTAGCTATAACCGGATAGCTACGGAATTGCTACGGAAAAATGTCTGTAGCATAATGGCTCGTGGCTAAATTATAGCTACGGAATAACTACGGAATAGCTACGGAAAAGCTACGGAAATAAATAGCTACATATTTCCTACAAAATAGCTACGGAAGTGAATAGCTACGGATCCAAATAGCTACGGAATAGCTACGGATCCTAATAGCTACGGAAATCCTTAGCTATTCCGTAGTTAACTTCGATTTATTTAAAAAAAATAAAATCAAAAAATTTCTGTTTTTTGTCATATACCACATTCAATTCATATTTGTTCCAAATACCATATAAAATACACCAAAAAACGTCCTAATACCAACTTTGACACATTTCATTCCATTGTTCAAAATATCTTACAAAAGTAAATATTAATTAATTAAAAAAACAAACACTACATGTTTACAAATTCAATTGTTCCAAAATAGCTAGTAGCTCCATGGTCCATATATTGAATTGCTTCAACAGGGGAATCAAGAAAGTGGAAACACACACAACACTTGGGCTCACCATTTTCAGCTTGTTTGTAAACCGAAAACAATTTAAACATTACTAAAATAAAGAAACATATACCTAACACAAAACGTACTTTCTTGTTTTATTGTTGTGACAATGTGTAGGATTGTATCTTTTGAACTGGAATTCAAATACACAGATCTGCAAACTCAAACATTTATGCAACTAGGTCAAGTAAGCAAATATACATTAAAAACAAAAGATAAGTAATTAAATATATAATATAGAATCATCTCTTACCAAACCAAGTTGATTTCCAACTGTTAAACCTAGTTTAATTCTAAAAATTACTGTTGACGGACCTGTCATACACAAGATCAAAAACTTCATTCTCATGTAGAAGCCACAGTAGGATAATCACTGAAACTCATAAAAAAAAGTTGAATATTTACTCAAAATTGATTGATTTGATTCTCAATAAACTCAAAAGTCATATTGACCTCCTTACCCGTAGGGAAGATTGCAAAACTGTGATTACCTGGATCACCAGCTTTCCGAACCTATTGAATTAGGAAATCCCAAACATTACTGTTGAACTTTACCACAAATCTAACATTTTCAACCAAAATTTAACCTAAAATCTCAAATTCGACCTAAAATATAATTTAAAACCTCACATTCAACAAAACAAACCAGAATTATCAATGAATTAAACATCTAAATTGTATACATGAAGTAACTTCAGAAAAGAAAAGAAAAAAAAACTAGGGTTTTACCTTTTTAGGGAAGAAATCGAGCAAAGGTGCAAAGAGAGAGATGAGGGCAATTGAGCCATGGAGTAATAACCTTGGTCACCTTGATAACAAATGGAACAGAGGAGTTTGAAAAGGCATCAATAGTTTGAAGAAGGCATCGAACTGAACCCAAAATCAAAACACACCCTAAATCAAAACAAAGTCTACCCAAAACGAAAACCTAATTGGAATTAAACCAAAAAAAATCTTACTTGAAACAATGATGACAATGGCGATGGCAAGCCGATGACGGCGACGAAACGCAAACGACCGGAGCTAAAAAGGGGGACGATGAATCGGTGATGAAGATATACGGATTTGGTGATGGCGAAGAGAGATGACCGGGGCTAAAAGAGTCTCTATGTACAACATTGACCGCATCGGCGGTAAGATGGAACTCCGACAATGAAAACGAAGACGAGAGGGGGTGTAAGGAAGAGGTGCGAGTAGGAAACAATGAGAGAGAAGAGGGAAAACGAATCAAGGAGGGAGATAGAGAGAAGCGGGAGAATAAAAAATTTCGTCGATGGATCCTGCTAAATGGAGGCGGACAAAAGTTTCGATTTTGTGAAACCCTAAAATCGAAACTGCCAAAAAAGGGGGTGGTGGGACTCGAACTCGCGTCTATCATAAATAGAACCAAGGGGACTACTAACCGGCCGGGAATGTCACATCCATATCTTCTTTGTCTACAATAGTTTTTGACCACTTACAATTTCGTTATTATTATTATTATTATTATTATTATTATTATTATTATTATTGTTATTATTATTATTATTATTATTATTATTATTTCTATTATTATTATTATTATTTCTATAATTATAATTATTATTATTATTATTATTATTATTTCTATTATTATAATTATTAATATTATTATTATTATTATTATTATTATTATTATTATTATTATTATTATTATTCATTATTCGAGTCTTAATTTTTTTTTTGTATAAATTTTCGTACATATTTAAGATACGACCGGTTAATAGAAGTGTGAAAAAAACGAAGAAAAACGACCTTTGGTCGCCGAAAAATCGAAATTAAAAAACTTTGTAGCTAATTAACTACGGATTAGGTACAAATTATTTTTATTTTCGATTTTTTGGGCACCAAACATCGTTTTATTCACACTGGGACCCCGCTCCCATGGGCGCTGCCCCTGAACCCCCATTCATTTAGGGGCTTCTCCCCTATTCTGAAGCTATTTCGTCGCTATTCCGTTACTAAACTAGGGCATCCCATTCTGTAGTTGATCCGTAGCAATCCCGTAGCTAATTAGCTACGGAAATAAATAAGGATATGCTCACTCCACCGTTGCATTTGAATGGAGTTAATGGACTCACATATTTCATAATGACATTTGATGAACATAATTTGGCTTTTAGCCTCTTTGGACTTCAAAATTAAGCTAAATAGAAGCACCACAAGTTCTGTAGGTAGTAAAAACTTAAACTAAACCTTTTTTATTAAAAAAATTGAACATTATCCATGATTTTTTGAGGGGTAGCACATGCTACCCCTACCAACCATATAGTTCTGCCCCTGGAAACAAGTGTGTATCTAGGACTCGAATGATATTTAGACATTTTGAATGAGAATCGTGCCTAATACCCCTTCCTTGAAGAACAACAATCAAATGAGCGCTTGAAAATCCATTACCACAAGCTTTTTTTTTAGATTCAGAAATCGATTCCAGTTCTAGAAACAAACTCAGAAAATCGATTGTTCACCAGGTTAAGCAAAGGGATATGTAGGATTAGGGTGGAGGAGATGGAGGTGGTTGGCAGCAGATGGTGGTGGTGGTGTATGCTGATGGGTTGTGGAGATGGAGGTGGAGGTGTTCTTGAGATTCTGTGTATGTGTTTTTGATAGTGTTAAGTGTGTGTTTTGGAGAGAGAGAGAGAGAGAGAGAGAGGTAACCCCATAATTTTTATTAATACAAGTTTAAATTAAATAAAAAAACCATAAAAATATATCAGAAGGGTATTTTAGTCTTTTCAGTTTTCTGAAGGACCAAAACGCAACGAAATTAGCTCAAAAGAACCATGAAGCCAAAAAAGTCGATGTTTGGACTAAACCTCGAAAAAAACCACTATTGTAAAAATCCCGATTAAGTCCCGATTAATCTCCGATTAATCCTTAGGCGCTACTCGACCGATTAGAGGGCGCCTAGCGATTAATCCCTGCATACATAATGAGTGAAACCTTATAAAACGATGAAACGTGGCTAAGACTTCTTCTAGGGTTTCACACGTTTTAGGGCAGCCTCCATCCTCTCTCCTCTTCATCCTCTTGCTCTTGGTGTTTGTGAACCATCAGAGGAGTGACATTTGTGACTCTAAGCTTTCTAAAGTCAATACAAGGAGGAATTGGGATTGTTATTGCTATATAACAATCAAGGTATGATCTAAACCCTAATTATAGGTTATATAGATTATCATATGCTAGATCTAGGGTTTATAGTCTTGGATAACTTGCATGTACAATAGAGAAACCTAGATCCAAGCATTAGGGTTTATATGAGCACATAGGATGTTCTTAGGACCAAAAACCATCAGATGGTGATGGTGATAGTCATGGTGGTGATGGTGATGGTGCTGTTGGTGATGTTGATGGTGATGGTGATGGTGATGGTGATGGTGATGGTGATGGTGATGATGATGATGATGTGACGGTGATGGTTGTGATGGTAGTGATGATGATGATGATAGTGATGGTGATGCTGGTGATGGTGATGATGAAGGTGGTGATGGTGATGTGTGATGGTGATGGTGATGATGGTGATGGTGGTGGTGATGGTGATGGTGATGTGTGATGGTGATGGTGATGGTGATGGTGATGGTGATGGTGATGGTGATGGTGGTAGTGATGGTGGTGGTTTGATGGTGGTGGTGATAGTGGTGGTGGTGGTGGTGATGGTGATGATGATGGTGATGGTGATGGTGATGCTGATTGTGATGGTGGTGATGGTGATGGTGATGGTGGTGGTGGTGGTGATGGTGATGGTGATGGTGATTGTGGTGATGATGATGGTGATGGTGATGGTGATAATGATGGTGATGGTAGTGGTGGTGGTGGTGATGGCGATGGCGATGGTGATGGTGGTGGTGATGGTGGTGAAGGTGGTGGTAGGGTTGGTGATGGTGGTGGTGGTAATGATGTTGGTGATGGTGGTGATGATGATGATGGTGTGATGGTGATGGCTGTGATGGTGGTGATGATGATGGTGATAGTGATGGTGATGGTGGTGGTGGTGGTGATGTTGATGGTGATGGTGATGGTGATGGTGGTGATGATGATGATGGTGATGATGATGATGATGATGATGGTGATAGTGATGGTGATAATGATGGTGATGGTGATGGTGGTGATGGTGATGACGGTGATGATGATTATGTTGTTGATGATGGTGATGATGGTGATGATGATGATGATGATGTAGGTATACGTGTTTGTGAGATGTATGTGAACGTATTCATAAGCATTATAGTGTTAAACCAGTAAACGAATAATGGATCCCGTATGTGCACATGGCTTTATGAATGATATTAATAGCTATAAGTTGGTGAAAATATAGATAATCATGTATAATAGAGGTGTGAAAAAAACGGAGCGAAAAAAATGACATTTGGTGCCCGAGAAATCGAAAATAAGAAAAATCCGTAGCTAATTAGCTACGACTTTTTCTTATTTTCGGTTTTCTGGGCACCCAACGTCGTTTTTTTCAATCCGTTTTTTTTCACACCTCTATTATAAATGATTATCTATAATTTCACAAATTTATAGCTTTAATATCATTTATAAAGTCGTGTGCACATACATGATTCATTGCTCGTTTAGTGGTTTAACACTATAATGCTTATGAATACGTTCACGTACATCTCACAAACACGTATACATACATATATACACGTACGGACACATATACCATAACTCATTAATGTGTCTAAATATACATATAAAAACATAATCCATCACAAGTTGGTGACAAGTATATGCATTACAATGTTAAACTGTGAAATGAGTGCTTGATCCCGAAGTGGCACACAAGTTTATGAACGATATTAATAGCTACGTGTTGGTAAAAATAAAGATAATCATGTATAGTAGAGGTGTGAAAAAAACGAAGCGAAAAGAACGACGTTTGGTGCCCAAAAAATCGAAAATAAGAAGTATCCTTAACAACTAATATTTTCCCCAAAATTAATAACTAATTGAACTTATAGAACTTCTTGTTGATGGAGACAGACGTGCTTTAAAAATTGGGTTACCTTTGTATGAATTTTGTGGTTGTTTATCCATGGGAAGGCGAACCATATATTAATGTTAGTATGAAAACAAGAACATGGAGAAGATAGAAGGTCGGGGTTGTGAGTGCTTTAAGTGATCGCGCGAGATTGGGTTTCAGTCTAAGATCACGTGAGAAAGGTCATGGCGATGGTTGGTAGTTGGAAGAGGTGCCGGAGGGAGGGGGCTACATGGTGAATGTATGTATGGATGGGGGGAGGGCATATTCTTATTTTATAATTATATAAGTATTAAATTAACCAAAAAGTTTATAAAAAAAGAATATCTAAAAGGAAATTAGTTATTTCATTTTGCACAATACCAAAACATAATGAAACCCAACATGCATAAGGGTGTTTTTTCTGCAAATATATTCCCTTTGAACTAGAACCTATGATATAATAGAGAGACCATATTGTAATTCACCCAAAAATATATTTTTTGTAGATTGGTAAAAATATCAAAACATGATTAGCTTTTTTTTTTAAACGACTGTGAAGAATTATATTTAAAAATGAAAGGCCAGCAGGAAACATATTGGTTGTGTACAAAAAGGTTTATATGAGAATCCAAGTAAAGCATAGAAATAGCACTGAACTTTGAAAGAGAATCACCAAATAGCAATGTGCTGTTGATGACTTTTCCAGTAGTAACAACAAGATATATATGTATTTCTTAATTTCCATATTTACCCCAAAATCCATGCCCCAATCCTCAGTTGTTTCTATCACAACACATTTAATTTTCGGATGAAAAGCAAAGGGAAAAGTGTCTAAGCGTCAAAGTTTTCTGATGTATCCAGAGCGCGCAGCAACAACAGTGAATACGAAATGCACCCAAGGGCAAATATGTCATTAACCCAAGAGCTCCATGAGATGACAACAATAGCAACCAATTAGAAACATCATTTATTTTAGTCAAACATGAAAAAGATAATTACTACTCCACATTACATTAACTATTTCCGATACATAAAACAACTTTACTAAATAACCATACGTACATATAAAATTAAGGAAAAATGCCACATAATCTGGAGATATTTACAAAAATATTAAATTAGATAATTAAGGCAAGTTCTGTTGCTGTATTTTTTGAAATAGTTTTACGAGAGTCGAAATTCCCATATATTATGGATTTTTTGCTTGTCTCTCAAGTTAGTTTTATATTAGGATGTTCCCTAACTATATATTATAGGTTTTAGAGTATTATTAGGACTTCTTGTAAGACTCTATATAAAGCCATTATTTATCTAATTTTTTCATTCGTTCCATCATTCTTTTCTGACCCTGATCTCCTCGGACGTTTTTGTTCATAGCCATTGTAAGCTTTCTTATTGCCTAACTTTCAAGAATTAATATTAGTGCTTTATAGTTTTTCCGTTTTGAGTTTTCATTCCATTTCTTGTGGGTTCTTCTCGGCTGATCTGTATGTTCCAAGCATCATGTATTTTATAGCACAGCTAGGTTTCAAATTTTGCTCGTTATCTGAGTATAGATGCAGACCCATGTAGTATAATGCTATATATATCTGATTTCTTTTACTTCTTCTGACAATATAACTTTTTCAAGATATGTATATAAGTATCATAACTTTTATGCAGATTCACCCATAATTTTCAAATCAATCATTTAGTTGTTTACTACACTGAATTAATTTATAATTTAAGGTTAATTTTTTTATCGTTCAGTTGTTCTAAATTTGTTTTATTTTATTTTCTTTTAACGTTTAAGAAAATACTTGTTGGAATTACTCGGTATTAATAGGTGAAATTAGAACTTGCCTATAAATTAATAATCCTCTGCAACTACCTAAAACCATATTCCACTTATTTTAGATCTTTAACAATCTTTCTTCTTTCTCTCCTCAGAAAATGAAGATTCAAATTGCTGTCTTGCTCGTGATTACAATCTTGCTCGTAACATCTGTGCAACAGTCAAGTTGTAGGAATATCGTTGATCACTCGATTGATGAAGAAAGAATAAGAGAGAACTTTATTTCAACATTTAAGCGTCATTTCAAAGTCAACCCGAAGCTCACATATGGAGAAAATCAACTGCCTTATGTGGTATCACGTCGCCGAGTTCCTTGTGGACCAAATCCACTTCATAACTGAGCATGGTTTCTTGCAATTTTTTGTGAAGCATAGGATCTATTAAGTCGTTTTAATTTGTTTTCATATTTTATACACATGTTTCCACTATCTATGAACAACTTATTATTCATTGATTTATAAATGTCATGGCTCCGGGGGATGAAATACATGTTGGCAGATTAAATATATTTTTTCTTCTTGCTGTTCAAAAAAAAGATTAAATATATTTGACATTTTTTCATTCAGGTGAACAAAACTCATTTATGATATATTGTTTTGAAAATTTATTTGCTAAAATTGAATCATAAATTGCTTAATTTTAAGATATGTCAACGACTTGAAAGCGTGTATTGTTGTTTGTTAAATATTTTGTATGAAACAATTTAAAGAAAATTATTTTCTATTTTAACTCTTAAGATGTTTATGCCAAAAGAGCAGTTCCATGTAATTAAATGATAATCAAACTACTAGAAAATTGATATAATAGCTACAACACAATCAGTAGCTATTCCGTAGCTATAACCGGAAATCTACGGAATTGCTACGGTAAAATGTCTGTAGCATAATGGCTCGTGGCTAAATTATAGCTACGGAATAACTACGGAATAGCTACGGAAAAACTACGGAAATAAATAGCTACATATTTCCTACAAAATAGCTACGGAAGTGAATAGCTACGGATCCAAATAGCTACGGAATAGCTACGGATCCTAATAGCTACGGAAATCCTTAGCTATTCCGTAGTTAACTTCGATTTATTTAAAAAAAATAAAATCAAAAAATTTCTGTTTTTTGTCATATACCACATTCAATTCATATTTGTTCCAAATACCATATAAAATACACCAAAAAACGTCCTAATACCAACTTTGACACATTTCATTCCATTGTTCAAAATATCTTACAAAAGTAAATATTAATTAATTAAAAAAACAAACACTACATGTTTACAAATTCAATTGTTCCAAAATAGCTAGTAGCTCCATGGTCCATATATTGAATTGCTTCAACAGGGGAATCAAGAAAGTGGAAACACACACAACACTTGGGCTCACCATTTTCAGCTTGTTTGTAAACCGAAAACAATTTAAACATTACTAAAATAAAGAAACATATACCTAACACAAAACGTACTTTCTTGCCACCAATACCGGCGACCTAGACTTCCATTACCGACGACCAAGAGGAGACGATCATACTTCAATTCCGGAATTTTTACTCATTTAAGGTCGAAATTTTTCCCTATTTTTGATTCTTCTTATGTTTTGATGTTTATTTACTTAGTTTAAGCTTTTAATGTAAGGTTGTGTTGTTGTCGGAGTTGTGAAATTTTTGCCGGAAAATTTTGAAATTAGACTACCACAGGTTCATTTTCATCTTTCATTTTATAAAAAGAATGTATTTGTGTGTATGATGCATTTATGTGTTTTTACATTAGTATTTTTTTTGTATGTGTGTTATTTGTATGTATTTTATTTGTGAATGTGAATGTGTAATTTGTATGTATGAAAAAATGAAAGAAATTAGGTTGCTATAATAGAAAAAAAATATGATGTTATAACGAGTATGTGTAGAAAACATGTTTATGTGTATTTGTATATATAATGTATGTATTTATGTATGTAATATGTGGAAAAAATTGAAAATAAAATGTATTTATATATGTAATGTATGACTTTTGAAATTATATATGTAATTTGTATGTATGAAAAAAATCAAAAAAAGTGAGGTTGAATAGAAAAGAAGTATGATGTTATAATGAGTATGTGTAGAAAACATGTTTAGGTGTATTTGTATCTATATAACATGTGTATTTATGTATGTAATATGTGGAGTAAAGGAAAAAAAATGTATTTATGTATGTGATGTGTTGAAAAAAATGAAAAAAAATATGTTGCTATAATTCTATTCATATTGTAATTTTGCAGGTTGTATATGGGGTTTAGTTAGGCGATACTCTTCTATGTGATGGCAGAAGTTATGGGCTTAGGACATGGAGGTGATGGAGTCGGGGATCCACCACCTCCAGTAGGCTTTGGTCGTGGACAACACGAACAGGATGGTAAGTCTTATTATGATATATTTATTAGCTATTTTTAACCATTTATTATAAGCTATCGTGACTAATATTTTTAATTATATTTTTCAGCTGAGCTCCCTAAAAAAAGAAGAGGTCTAGCAAAAAACATCCAACTATCAAAGCTGATACGGGCAAACAAGGGAAAGCCTGTAGATTTGGATTTCAATAAGGAGCTGACATATACCCTTGTCGGGAACAATGCTAATTGGTTTACCCGTGAGACTGAGAGGTATATATGGATAACATCCCTTTGAACGTATCTGGTTGGGACAATGTTTCCCTCGCTTTAAGGAATGCCACAGTGGTTCATCTAAAGGTAACATGGACAATATATTAAGTTTAGATTGGTATTTAACTAACTAACTTTTTTGTATTTGTAGAATAAGTTTGATTTAGATAAGTTTAACTTGGATCCCGAGCGTGCTCAGTTGTTGCAGAGCATTGATGCGACTTTGCAAAGAATTTATAGATGCCGAAAAAATAAAGCGCATATTTATTTTGAGAAAGCCGGGGGGCTTACAGATATCCCAAAGGCATTAGCCAATCCCCCCGATGGTATGTCACGTGAAAATTGGGCGCACGCAGTCGAACATTTTCAAACTCCTGAATTTCTAAAGCATTCGGCGTCAAACAAAGGAGTCCGTGCACAACAACAAGTTTTAAACAGAGGGGGATCGTGCTCGTATAGCAATGCATGTTTCAAAGAAGTATGTTATGATATATATATATATATATATATATATATATATATATATATATATATATATATATATAACTATTTATTTAAATTATAATTAATCTAATTTTTAATGTTAAATAGGACATCGCTCGAATCGAAGCATTTCGTAAGGCCAATACTGATCGGCAAGGGGTATTTAGTAGTCCTGCAGTCGAGCAACAATACGTAAGTGGTTCATTCGTATTTTCATATAAGTGTTTATATCGTCAATGGATATTTAGTAATCTAATTTTTAATATGTGTTATCATTTTTTGTAAATAGATAATGCTTTACTCCTTGAGATCAATCAACAAACTCAAGCTTCTTCTGAAGCCAGCGGTCTAACACCAAAGGAGACACAAAATTGTTTTGAAAGAATATTGGGTGTTCGACGAGGCCATATCAGGGGCATCGGGCATAAACCTTCTACGGTTATGTCGATGTATGATCAGGAACAATCACTGACACAACCATCGCCACAATCACAGGTGACAAGACTATTTAATTTTGGTAATTGTTTAAAATATTGGTAATTGTTGGTTTAGTAATAGTTTCAAATTTTGGTAATTGTTAGTTTGATAATTATATATTGGTAATTGTTAGTTTGGTTATAGTTTGATATATTGGTATTTTACAACTTGGTAATTGTTAGTTATAGTACAATGCTATAATGTTTTATATGCAATATGTGGAATGTATATTTTGTATATAGAATATTGTAATGCTAGTTTAACTTATAGTTTTAATTGTAGTTTGAAATGCTTCAAACAATATTAAAAGATCTGGCATGCAGTGCTGCACTTGAAGATTGGTTTCGTTCGTTACCACAACAAAATGAAACCGGAGGAAACAAGGAGAGCGATGACGACGAGTAGATAGTTGTAGGATTTTTTTTATGTTTTGTTTGTGTAAATATTTTAGAATAGTATTTTCGTTATTTTGTTATATGTTAAATCGAACGAGTATTTTAAACGGATGTTGTATTAATATTTTGGAATAGAATGATGTAGGATTAGACTAATTAATATAATACCGGTTTTTTTTTTCAATTTTAATGTGATATATATATATATATATATATATATATATATATATATATATATATATATATATATATATATATATATATATATATATATATATATATATATATATATATATATAAGAAAAACACCAATACCGGCAACGCCTTTATTGGCGAAGATAGGTTATTACCGGCGACGCCTAGCAATAGCGGCGACAAGTCTTTTGCGAAGACAACACGCATTAACGGCAAATTATTGATTAATAGTGACAACGCATCAACGTCGACGTTTTATCGGCGAAAAACCTCACTTTTGGCGACGACGCCTGTCGCTGGTAATACTCTAATTTCTTGTAGTGGTATTAATCATATTAATCTATTTTGTTATCATATTAGTGGTATTTACAAACTTTGATATGATATTAGTCATATTTATTTTTTTAAAATTCAACAAATTAGCAATTAACGGTCCTCGATTAATCTCCGCCTAGCCGATTAATCCTTGACCCCAGTCCATCGACCAGCTAACGTCGAACGTTGTTTACAACCTTGGAAAAAATGCATACCACATGTACCATTTTTGCAATTGTCTTTTGTTTATTAAATAATTTGTATCGAACAGTTTAATGAAATTTAGTTACTATTTTTAACCGTTTAGATCTTTATACCAACAGTGCAATTTTATGGAATTAGATGACAGTCAATATTATTTAATGAGTTTTAAATGTATCATATCTTATAAAAGTCGTTACTTTTTTATTTGATTAATGAAAAATCTGAATCAACATGTGTGTAAATTAATAACTATGACCAAACAAATTACATGGGGGTAACCGTTGCTATTAAGAATGAAAATACGTTTAGTCTCTTCTGCAGTATACCTTATGTGGGATATATATACATACCATTGGAGTCCCATCGAATTACAAATAAAAAACAACATAGCAATTAGGAGAATCGGCTTTGGGTCGAGACATAAAGAAGGTAGGCTATATAAGTATATATACACAAGTTGGGCTCACACTCAACAATTTATGCAGCCATCTCATGTTTTATCATTAAACCCTGTAGGCATGCATGTGTTTTGTAGTTTGGTTGAGCCCACGTACCCAGAAAACTAATTTGCATGATTCGTTAGACATTTTTCTTTACAAACGATTATTTGGAAGGGGTGTAGATACCACAGAAACTTGTTAGTTCAAATCGTGATCAAAATGATGGAACTTGAGCTGTGATTATTTTCTACAAGGGAGGCTAATTATTAGCTTATAACAATGAGAATCAAAACTTTTATTTTTCAATCCATGGGCGTGAGTTTTTTTGTTCCTCGTGTTTTTTAATAAATATTATAATTATTTCAATTTTCAACAAGACCTGAACCTTCAATATTTGATATATATCCATTAATTTTTCATACCGATAGACCAAAGACCTTTTAGTCGATAGGTTAGTTATACTGGCCTAGCTAAATATCTAAAAATACGAGTTTTTCTAATCTTATTTTAGTATGATCAAATCAGGGTGTATTTTATCACTTGTTTTGATGATGTTTTTTTTTACTCTTTACAATTTGTTATTAAATTTCTAGAATTTAAAGGATATACAAATTAAGACACAGTGGGATAAATAAATACAAAATGATATTAGGAGGTAAGTATAAATCCTAGTTGGTTAGTGGAGATGTGCGGAACTTAATTAACCAAACATTGTGAAACATTTTAGGGTATAAATTTGCTAGGATGTTTTCGTTAAAACTTAGCACATCTATAATGATGAGTTCAATAGGAGAGTTAAATGAGGTGGTAAGTCTTTGTTTCATTCAATGGATCAAATTCTACAATTATAAGATGTCACATTGACATTCAATGAATTTGAAGTTCAATGACCATTGAACTTTTCAATGAGAAAAAAGAAAAATTTTAATTCTTAAATATTTACTATAAATTACATTTTGTAACATTCTATTAAGTTCAATGTATTGTAGGAAAAAAAGATAGAGTTGTATAAATTGTTGAAAGATGACGTGGCAATCCATTGAACTTGATGAAGTTCATTACATTGTGGATGCCCTTAACAACTAATATTTTCCCCAAAATTAATAACTAATTGAACTTATAGAACTTCTTGTTGATGGAGACAGACGTGCTTTAAAAATTGGGTTACCTTTGTATGAATTTTGTGGTTGTTTATCCATGGGAAGGCGAACCATATATTAATGTTAATATGAAAACAAGAACATGGAGAAGATAGAAGGTCGGGGTTGTGAGTGCTTTAAGTGATCGTGCGAGATTGGGTTTCAGTCTAAGATCACGTGAGAAAGGTCATGGCGATGGTTGGTAGTTGGAAGAGGTGCCGGAGGGAGGGGGCTACATGGTGAATGTATGTATGGATGGGGGGAGGGCATATTCTTATTTTATAATTATATAAATATTAAATTAACCAAAAAGTTTATAAAAAAAGAATATCTAAAAGGAAATTAGTTATTTCATTTTGCACAATACCAAAACATAATGAAACCCAACATGCATAAGGGTGTTTTTTCTGCAAATATATTCCCTTTGAACTAGAACCTATGATATAATAGAGAGACCATATTGTAATTCACCCAAAAATATATTTTTTGTAGATTGGTAAAAATATCAAAACATGATTAGCTTTTTTTTTTAAACGACTGTGAAGAATTATATTTAAAAATGAAAGGCCAGAAGGAAACATATTGGTTGTGTACAAAAAGGTTTATATGAGAATCCAAGTAAAGCATAGAAATAGCACTGAACTTTGAAAGAGAATCACCAAATAGCAATGTGCTGTTGATGACTTTTCCAGTAGTAACAACAAGATATATATGTATTTCTTAATTTCCATATTTACCCCAAAATCCATGCCCCAATCCTCAGTTGTTTCTATCACAACACATTTAATTTTCGGATGAAAAGCAAAGGGAAAAGTGTCTAAGCGTCAAAGTTTTCTGATGTATCCAGAGCGCGCAGCAACAACAGTGAATACGAAATGCACCCAAGGGCAAATATGTCATTAACCCAAGAGCTCCATGAGATGACAACAATAGCAACCAATTAGAAACATCATTTATTTTAGTCAAACATGAAAAAGATAATTACTACTCCACATTACATTAACTATTTCCGATACATAAAACAACTTTACTAAATAACCATACGTACATATAAAATTAAGGAAAAATGCCACATAATCTGGAGATATTTACAAAAATATTAAATTAGATAATTAAGGCAAGTTCTGTTGCTGTATTTTTTGAAATAGTTTTACGAGAGTCGAAATTCCCATATATTATGGATTTTTTGCTTGTCTCTCAAGTTAGTTTTATATTAGGATGTTCCCTAACTATATATTATAGGTTTTAGAGTATTATTAGGACTTCTTGTAAGACTCTATATAAAGCCATTATTTATCTAATTTTTTCATTCGTTCCATCATTCTTTTCTGACCCTGATCTCCTCGGACGTTTTTGTTCATAGCCATTGTAAGCTTTCTTATTGCCTAACTTTCAAGAATTAATATTAGTGCTTTATAGTTTTTCCGTTTTGAGTTTTCATTCCATTTCTTGTGGGTTCTTCTCGGCTGATCTGTATGTTCCAAGCATCATGTATTTTATAGCACAGCTAGGTTTCAAATTTTGCTCGTTATCTGAGTATAGATGCAGACCCATGTAGTATAATGCTATATATATCTGATTTCTTTTACTTCTTCTGACAATATAACTTTTTCAAGATATGTATATAAGTATCATAACTTTTATGCAGATTCACCCATAATTTTCAAATCAATCATTTAGTTGTTTACTACACTGAATTAATTTATAATTTAAGGTTAATTTTTTTATCGTTCAGTTGTTCTAAATTTGTTTTATTTTATTTTCTTTTAACGTTTAAGAAAATACTTGTTGGAATTACTCGGTATTAATAGGTGAAATTAGAACTTGCCTATAAATTAATAATCCTCTGCAACTACCTAAAACCATATTCCACTTATTTTAGATCTTTAACAATCTTTCTTCTTTCTCTCCTCAGAAAATGAAGATTCAAATTGCTGTCTTGCTCGTGATTACAATCTTGCTCGTAACATCTGTGCAACAGTCAAGTTGTAGGAATATCGTTGATCACTCGATTGATGAAGAAAGAATAAGAGAGAACTTTATTTCAACATTTAAGCGTCATTTCAAAGTCAACCCGAAGCTCACATATGGAGAAAATCAACTGCCTTATGTGGTATCACGTCGCCGAGTTCCTTGTGGACCAAATCCACTTCATAACTGAGCATGGTTTCTTGCAATTTTTTGTGAAGCATAGGATCTATTAAGTCGTTTTAATTTGTTTTCATATTTTATACACATGTTTCCACTATCTATGAACAACTTATTATTCATTGATTTATAAATGTCATGGCTCCGGGGGATGAAATACATGTTGGCAGATTAAATATATTTTTTCTTCTTGCTGTTCAAAAAAAAGATTAAATATATTTGACATTTTTTCATTCAGGTGAACAAAACTCATTTATGATATATTGTTTTGAAAATTTATTTGCTAAAATTGAATCATAAATTGCTTAATTTTAAGATATGTCAACGACTTGAAAGCGTGTATTGTTGTTTGTTAAATATTTTGTATGAAACAATTTAAAGAAAATTAATTTCTATTTTAACTCTTAAGATGTTTATGCCAAAAGAGCAGTTCCATGTAATTAAATGATAATCAAACTACTAGAAAATTGATATAATAGCTACAACACAATCAGTAGCTATTCCGTAGCTATAACCGGATAGCTACGGAATTGCTACGGAAAAATGTCTGTAGCATAATGGCTCGTGGCTAAATTATAGCTACGGAATAACTACGGAATAGCTACGGAAAAGCTACGGAAATAAATAGCTACATATTTCCTACAAAATAGCTACGGAAGTGAATAGCTACGGATCCAAATAGCTACGGAATAGCTACGGATCCTAATAGCTACGGAAATCCTTAGCTATTCCGTAGTTAACTTCGATTTATTTAAAAAAAATAAAATCAAAAAATTTCTGTTTTTTGTCATATACCACATTCAATTCATATTTGTTCCAAATACCATATAAAATACACCAAAAAACGTCCTAATACCAACTTTGACACATTTCATTCCATTGTTCAAAATATCTTACAAAAGTAAATATTAATTAATTAAAAAAACAAACACTACATGTTTACAAATTCAATTGTTCCAAAATAGCTAGTAGCTCCATGGTCCATATATTGAATTGCTTCAACAGGGGAATCAAGAAAGTGGAAACACACACAACACTTGGGCTCACCATTTTCAGCTTGTTTGTAAACCGAAAACAATTTAAACATTACTAAAATAAAGAAACATATACCTAACACAAAACGTACTTTCTTGTTTTATTGTTGTGACAATGTGTAGGATTGTATCTTTTGAACTGGAATTCAAATACACAGATCTGCAAACTCAAACATTTATGCAACTAGGTCAAGTAAGCAAATATACATTAAAAACAAAAGATAAGTAATTAAATATATAATATAGAATCATCTCTTACCAAACCAAGTTGATTTCCAACTGTTAAACCTAGTTTAATTCTAAAAATTACTGTTGACGGACCTGTCATACACAAGATCAAAAACTTCATTCTCATGTAGAAGCCACAGTAGGATAATCACTGAAACTCATAAAAAAAAGTTGAATATTTACTCAAAATTGATTGATTTGATTCTCAATAAACTCAAAAGTCATATTGACCTCCTTACCCGTAGGGAAGATTGCAAAACTGTGATTACCTGGATCACCAGCTTTCCGAACCTATTGAATTAGGAAATCCCAAACATTACTGTTGAACTTTACCACAAATCTAACATTTTCAACCAAAATTTAACCTAAAATCTCAAATTCGACCTAAAATATAATTTAAAACCTCACATTCAACAAAACAAACCAGAATTATCAATGAATTAAACATCTAAATTGTATACATGAAGTAACTTCAGAAAAGAAAAGAAAAAAAAACTAGGGTTTTACCTTTTTAGGGAAGAAATCGAGCAAAGGTGCAAAGAGAGAGATGAGGGCAATTGAGCCATGGAGTAATAACCTTGGTCACCTTGATAACAAATGGAACAGAGGAGTTTGAAAAGGCATCAATAGTTTGAAGAAGGCATCGAACTGAACCCAAAATCAAAACACACCCTAAATCAAAACAAAGTCTACCCAAAACGAAAACCTAATTGGAATTAAACCAAAAAAAATCTTACTTGAAACAATGATGACAATGGCGATGGCAAGCCGATGACGGCGACGAAACGCAAACGACCGGAGCTAAAAAGGGGGACGATGAATCGGTGATGAAGATATACGGATTTGGTGATGGCGAAGAGAGATGACCGGGGCTAAAAGAGTCTCTATGTACAACATTGACCGCATCGGCGGTAAGATGGAACTCCGACAATGAAAACGAAGACGAGAGGGGGTGTAAGGGAGAGGTGCGAGTAGGAAACAATGAGAGAGAAGAGGGAAAACGAATCAAGGAGGGAGATAGAGAGAAGCGGGAGAATAAAAAATTTCGTCGATGGATCCTGCTAAATGGAGGCGGACAAAAGTTTCGATTTTGTGAAACCCTAAAATCGAAACTGCCAAAAAAGGGGGTGGTGGGACTCGAACTCGCGTCTATCATAAATAGAACCAAGGGGACTACTAACCGGCCGGGAATGTCACATCCATATCTTCTTTGTCTACAATAGTTTTTGACCACTTACAATTTCGTTATTATTATTATTATTATTATTATTATTATTATTATTATTATTGTTATTATTATTATTATTATTATTATTATTATTTCTATTATTATTATTATTATTTCTATAATTATAATTATTATTATTATTATTATTATTATTTCTATTATTATAATTATTAATATTATTATTATTATTATTATTATTATTATTATTATTATTATTATTATTCATTATTCGAGTCTTAATTTTTTTTTTGTATAAATTTTCGTACATATTTAAGATACGACCGGTTAATAGAAGTGTGAAAAAAACGAAGAAAAACGACCTTTGGTCGCCGAAAAATCGAAATTAAAAAACTTTGTAGCTAATTAACTACGGATTAGGTACAAATTATTTTTATTTTCGATTTTTTGGGCACCAAACATCGTTTTATTCACACTGGGACCCCGCTCCCATGGGCGCTGCCCCTGAACCCCCATTCATTTAGGGGCTTCTCCCCTATTCTGAAGCTATTTCGTCGCTATTCCGTTACTAAACTAGGGCATCCCATTCTGTAGTTGATCCGTAGCAATCCCGTAGCTAATTAGCTACGGAAATAAATAAGGATATGCTCACTCCACCGTTGCATTTGAATGGAGTTAATGGACTCACATATTTCATAATGACATTTGATGAACATAATTTGGCTTTTAGCCTCTTTGGACTTCAAAATTAAGCTAAATAGAAGCACCACAAGTTCTGTAGGTAGTAAAAACTTAAACTAAACCTTTTTTATTAAAAAAATTGAACATTATCCATGATTTTTTGAGGGGTAGCACATGCTACCCCTACCAACCATATAGTTCTGCCCCTGGAAACAAGTGTGTATCTAGGACTCGAATGATATTTAGACATTTTGAATGAGAATCGTGCCTAATACCCCTTCCTTGAAGAACAACAATCAAATGAGCGCTTGAAAATCCATTACCACAAGCTTTTTTTTTAGATTCAGAAATCGATTCCAGTTCTAGAAACAAACTCAGAAAATCGATTGTTCACCAGGTTAAGCAAAGGGATATGTAGGATTAGGGTGGAGGAGATGGAGGTGGTTGGCAGCAGATGGTGGTGGTGGTGTATGCTGATGGGTTGTGGAGATGGAGGTGGAGGTGTTCTTGAGATTCTGTGTATGTGTTTTTGATAGTGTTAAGTGTGTGTTTTGGAGAGAGAGAGAGAGAGAGAGAGAGGTAACCCCATAATTTTTATTAATACAAGTTTAAATTAAATAAAAAAACCATAAAAATATATCAGAAGGGTATTTTAGTCTTTTCAGTTTTCTGAAGGACCAAAACGCAACGAAATTAGCTCAAAAGAACCATGAAGCCAAAAAAGTCGATGTTTGGACTAAACCTCGAAAAAAACCACTATTGTAAAAATCCCGATTAAGTCCCGATTAATCTCCGATTAATCCTTAGGCGCTACTCGACCGATTAGAGGGCGCCTAGCGATTAATCCCTGCATACATAATGAGTGAAACCTTATAAAACGATGAAACGTGGCTAAGACTTCTTCTAGGGTTTCACACGTTTTAGGGCAGCCTCCATCCTCTCTCCTCTTCATCCTCTTGCTCTTGGTGTTTGTGAACCATCAGAGGAGTGACATTTGTGACTCTAAGCTTTCTAAAGTCAATACAAGGAGGAATTGGGATTGTTATTGCTATATAACAATCAAGGTATGATCTAAACCCTAATTATAGGTTATATAGATTATCATATGCTAGATCTAGGGTTTATAGTCTTGGATAACTTGCATGTACAATAGAGAAACCTAGATCCAAGCATTAGGGTTTATATGAGCACATAGGATGTTCTTAGGACCAAAAACCATCAGATGGTGATGGTGATAGTCATGGTGGTGATGGTGATGGTGCTGTTGGTGATGTTGATGGTGATGGTGATGGTGATGGTGATGGTGATGGTGATGGTGATGATGATGATGATGTGACGGTGATGGTTGTGATGGTAGTGATGATGATGATGATAGTGATGGTGATGCTGGTGATGGTGATGATGAAGGTGGTGATGGTGATGTGTGATGGTGATGGTGATGATGGTGATGGTGGTGGTGATGGTGATGGTGATGTGTGATGGTGATGGTGATGGTGATGGTGATGGTGATGGTGATGGTGGTAGTGATGGTGGTGGTTTGATGGTGGTGGTGATAGTGGTGGTGGTGGTGGTGATGGTGATGATGATGGTGATGGTGATGGTGATGCTGATTGTGATGGTGGTGATGGTGATGGTGATGGTGGTGGTGGTGGTGATGGTGATGGTGATGGTGATTGTGGTGATGATGATGGTGATGGTGATGGTGATAATGATGGTGATGGTAGTGGTGGTGGTGGTGATGGCGATGGCGATGGTGATGGTGGTGGTGATGGTGGTGAAGGTGGTGGTAGGGTTGGTGATGGTGGTGGTGGTAATGATGTTGGTGATGGTGGTGATGATGATGATGGTGTGATGGTGATGGCTGTGATGGTGGTGATGATGATGGTGATAGTGATGGTGATGGTGGTGGTGGTGGTGATGTTGATGGTGATGGTGATGGTGATGGTGGTGATGATGATGATGGTGATGATGATGATGATGATGATGGTGATAGTGATGGTGATAATGATGGTGATGGTGATGGTGGTGATGGTGATGACGGTGATGATGATTATGTTGTTGATGATGGTGATGATGGTGATGATGATGATGATGATGTAGGTATACGTGTTTGTGAGATGTATGTGAACGTATTCATAAGCATTATAGTGTTAAACCAGTAAACGAATAATGGATCCCGTATGTGCACATGGCTTTATGAATGATATTAATAGCTATAAGTTGGTGAAAATATAGATAATCATGTATAATAGAGGTGTGAAAAAAACGGAGCGAAAAAAATGACATTTGGTGCCCGAGAAATCGAAAATAAGAAAAATCCGTAGCTAATTAGCTACGACTTTTTCTTATTTTCGGTTTTCTGGGCACCCAACGTCGTTTTTTTCAATCCGTTTTTTTTCACACCTCTATTATAAATGATTATCTATAATTTCACAAATTTATAGCTTTAATATCATTTATAAAGTCGTGTGCACATACATGATTCATTGCTCGTTTAGTGGTTTAACACTATAATGCTTATGAATACGTTCACGTACATCTCACAAACACGTATACATACATATATACACGTACGGACACATATACCATAACTCATTAATGTGTCTAAATATACATATAAAAACATAATCCATCACAAGTTGGTGACAAGTATATGCATTACAATGTTAAACTGTGAAATGAGTGCTTGATCCCGAAGTGGCACACAAGTTTATGAACGATATTAATAGCTACGTGTTGGTAAAAATAAAGATAATCATGTATAGTAGAGGTGTGAAAAAAACGAAGCGAAAAGAACGACGTTTGGTGCCCAAAAAATCGAAAATAAGAAGTATCCTTAACAACTAATATTTTCCCCAAAATTAATAACTAATTGAACTTATAGAACTTCTTGTTGATGGAGACAGACGTGCTTTAAAAATTGGGTTACCTTTGTATGAATTTTGTGGTTGTTTATCCATGGGAAGGCGAACCATATATTAATGTTAGTATGAAAACAAGAACATGGAGAAGATAGAAGGTCGGGGTTGTGAGTGCTTTAAGTGATCGCGCGAGATTGGGTTTCAGTCTAAGATCACGTGAGAAAGGTCATGGCGATGGTTGGTAGTTGGAAGAGGTGCCGGAGGGAGGGGGCTACATGGTGAATGTATGTATGGATGGGGGGAGGGCATATTCTTATTTTATAATTATATAAGTATTAAATTAACCAAAAAGTTTATAAAAAAAGAATATCTAAAAGGAAATTAGTTATTTCATTTTGCACAATACCAAAACATAATGAAACCCAACATGCATAAGGGTGTTTTTTCTGCAAATATATTCCCTTTGAACTAGAACCTATGATATAATAGAGAGACCATATTGTAATTCACCCAAAAATATATTTTTTGTAGATTGGTAAAAATATCAAAACATGATTAGCTTTTTTTTTTAAACGACTGTGAAGAATTATATTTAAAAATGAAAGGCCAGCAGGAAACATATTGGTTGTGTACAAAAAGGTTTATATGAGAATCCAAGTAAAGCATAGAAATAGCACTGAACTTTGAAAGAGAATCACCAAATAGCAATGTGCTGTTGATGACTTTTCCAGTAGTAACAACAAGATATATATGTATTTCTTAATTTCCATATTTACCCCAAAATCCATGCCCCAATCCTCAGTTGTTTCTATCACAACACATTTAATTTTCGGATGAAAAGCAAAGGGAAAAGTGTCTAAGCGTCAAAGTTTTCTGATGTATCCAGAGCGCGCAGCAACAACAGTGAATACGAAATGCACCCAAGGGCAAATATGTCATTAACCCAAGAGCTCCATGAGATGACAACAATAGCAACCAATTAGAAACATCATTTATTTTAGTCAAACATGAAAAAGATAATTACTACTCCACATTACATTAACTATTTCCGATACATAAAACAACTTTACTAAATAACCATACGTACATATAAAATTAAGGAAAAATGCCACATAATCTGGAGATATTTACAAAAATATTAAATTAGATAATTAAGGCAAGTTCTGTTGCTGTATTTTTTGAAATAGTTTTACGAGAGTCGAAATTCCCATATATTATGGATTTTTTGCTTGTCTCTCAAGTTAGTTTTATATTAGGATGTTCCCTAACTATATATTATAGGTTTTAGAGTATTATTAGGACTTCTTGTAAGACTCTATATAAAGCCATTATTTATCTAATTTTTTCATTCGTTCCATCATTCTTTTCTGACCCTGATCTCCTCGGACGTTTTTGTTCATAGCCATTGTAAGCTTTCTTATTGCCTAACTTTCAAGAATTAATATTAGTGCTTTATAGTTTTTCCGTTTTGAGTTTTCATTCCATTTCTTGTGGGTTCTTCTCGGCTGATCTGTATGTTCCAAGCATCATGTATTTTATAGCACAGCTAGGTTTCAAATTTTGCTCGTTATCTGAGTATAGATGCAGACCCATGTAGTATAATGCTATATATATCTGATTTCTTTTACTTCTTCTGACAATATAACTTTTTCAAGATATGTATATAAGTATCATAACTTTTATGCAGATTCACCCATAATTTTCAAATCAATCATTTAGTTGTTTACTACACTGAATTAATTTATAATTTAAGGTTAATTTTTTTATCGTTCAGTTGTTCTAAATTTGTTTTATTTTATTTTCTTTTAACGTTTAAGAAAATACTTGTTGGAATTACTCGGTATTAATAGGTGAAATTAGAACTTGCCTATAAATTAATAATCCTCTGCAACTACCTAAAACCATATTCCACTTATTTTAGATCTTTAACAATCTTTCTTCTTTCTCTCCTCAGAAAATGAAGATTCAAATTGCTGTCTTGCTCGTGATTACAATCTTGCTCGTAACATCTGTGCAACAGTCAAGTTGTAGGAATATCGTTGATCACTCGATTGATGAAGAAAGAATAAGAGAGAACTTTATTTCAACATTTAAGCGTCATTTCAAAGTCAACCCGAAGCTCACATATGGAGAAAATCAACTGCCTTATGTGGTATCACGTCGCCGAGTTCCTTGTGGACCAAATCCACTTCATAACTGAGCATGGTTTCTTGCAATTTTTTGTGAAGCATAGGATCTATTAAGTCGTTTTAATTTGTTTTCATATTTTATACACATGTTTCCACTATCTATGAACAACTTATTATTCATTGATTTATAAATGTCATGGCTCCGGGGGATGAAATACATGTTGGCAGATTAAATATATTTTTTCTTCTTGCTGTTCAAAAAAAAGATTAAATATATTTGACATTTTTTCATTCAGGTGAACAAAACTCATTTATGATATATTGTTTTGAAAATTTATTTGCTAAAATTGAATCATAAATTGCTTAATTTTAAGATATGTCAACGACTTGAAAGCGTGTATTGTTGTTTGTTAAATATTTTGTATGAAACAATTTAAAGAAAATTATTTTCTATTTTAACTCTTAAGATGTTTATGCCAAAAGAGCAGTTCCATGTAATTAAATGATAATCAAACTACTAGAAAATTGATATAATAGCTACAACACAATCAGTAGCTATTCCGTAGCTATAACCGGAAATCTACGGAATTGCTACGGTAAAATGTCTGTAGCATAATGGCTCGTGGCTAAATTATAGCTACGGAATAACTACGGAATAGCTACGGAAAAACTACGGAAATAAATAGCTACATATTTCCTACAAAATAGCTACGGAAGTGAATAGCTACGGATCCAAATAGCTACGGAATAGCTACGGATCCTAATAGCTACGGAAATCCTTAGCTATTCCGTAGTTAACTTCGATTTATTTAAAAAAAATAAAATCAAAAAATTTCTGTTTTTTGTCATATACCACATTCAATTCATATTTGTTCCAAATACCATATAAAATACACCAAAAAACGTCCTAATACCAACTTTGACACATTTCATTCCATTGTTCAAAATATCTTACAAAAGTAAATATTAATTAATTAAAAAAACAAACACTACATGTTTACAAATTCAATTGTTCCAAAATAGCTAGTAGCTCCATGGTCCATATATTGAATTGCTTCAACAGGGGAATCAAGAAAGTGGAAACACACACAACACTTGAGCTCACCGTTTCAGCTTGTTTGTAAACCGAAAACAATTTAAACATTACTAAAATAAAGAAACATATACCTAACACAAAACGTACTTTCTTGTTTTATTGTTGTGACAATGTGTAGGATTGTATCTTTTGAACTGGAATTCAAATACACAGATCTGCAAACTCAAACATTTATGCAACTAGGTCAAGTAAGCAAATATACATTAAAAACAAAAGATAAGTAATTAAATATATAATATAGAATCATCTCTTACCAAACCAAGTTGATTTCCAACTGCTAAACCTAGTTTAATTCTAAAAATTACTGTTGACGGACCTGTCATACACAAGATCAAAAACTTCATTCTCATGTAGAAGCCACAGTAGGATAATCACTGAAACTCATAAAAAAAAGTTGAATATTTACTCAAAATTGATTGATTTGATTCTCAATAAACTCAAAAGTCATATTGACCTCCTTACCCGTAGGGAAGATTGCAAAACTGTGATTACCTGGATCACCAGCTTTCCGAACCTATTGAATTAGGAAATCCCAAACATTACTGTTGAACTTTACCACAAATCTAACATTTTCAACCAAAATTTAACCTAAAATCTCAAATTCGACCTAAAATATAATTT
Organism: Lactuca sativa; assembly: GCF_002870075.4. Classification (NCBI taxonomy): domain Eukaryota; kingdom Viridiplantae; phylum Streptophyta; class Magnoliopsida; order Asterales; family Asteraceae; genus Lactuca; species Lactuca sativa. The sequence continues at coordinate 231,564,661 of NC_056624.2, forward strand.
AAAACCTCACATTCAACAAAACAAACCAGAATTATCAATGAATTAAACATCTAAATTGTATACATGAAGTAATTTCAGAAAAGAAAAGAAAAAAAAACTAGGGTTTTACCTTTTTAGGGAAGAAATCGAGCAAAGGTGCAAAGAGAGAGATGAGGGCAATTGAGCCATGGAGTAATAACCTTGGTCGCCTTGATAACAAATGGAACAGAGGAGTTTGAAAAGGCATCAATAGTTTGAAGAAGGCATCGAACTGAACCCAAAATCAAAACACACCCTAAATCAAAACAAAGTCTACCCAAAACGAAAACCTAATTGGAATTAAACCAAAAAAAATCTTACTTGAAACAATGATGACAATGGCGATGGCAAGCCGATGACGGCAACGAAACGCAAACGACCGGAGCTAAAAAGGGGGACGATGAATCGGTGATGAAGATATACGGATTTGGTGATGGCGAAGAGAGATGACCGGGGCTAAAAGAGTCTCTATGTACAACATTGACCGCATCGGCGGTAAGATGGAACTCCGACAATGAAAACGAAGACGAGAGGGGGTGTAAGGGAGAGGTGCGAGTAGGAAACAATGAGAGAGAAGAGGGAAAACGAATCAAGGAGGGAGATAGAGAGAAGCGGGAGAATAAAAAATTTCGTCGATGGATCCTGCTAAATGGAGGCGGACAAAAGTTTCGATTTTGTGAAACCCTAAAATCGAAACTGCCAAAAAAGGGGGTGGTGGGACTCGAACTCGCGTCTATCATAAATAGAACCAAGGGGACTACTAACCGGCCGGGAATGTCACATCCATATCTTCTTTGTCTACAATAGTTTTTGACCACTTACAATTTCGTTATTATTATTATTATTATTATTATTATTATTATTATTATTATTATTATTATTATTGTTATTATTATTATTATTATTATTATTATTTCTATTATTATTATTATTATTTCTATAATTATAATTATTATTATTATTATTATTATTATTATTTCTATTATTATAATTATTAATATAATTATTATTATTATTATTATTATTATTATTATTATTATTCATTATTCGAGTCTTAATTTTTTTTTTTGTATAAATTTTCGTACATATTTAAGATACGACCGGTTAATAGAAGTGTGAAGAAAACGAAGAAAAACGACCTTTGGTCGCCGAAAAATCGAAATTAAAAAACTTTGTAGCTAATTAACTACGGATTAGGTACAAATTATTTTTATTTTCGATTTTTTGGGCACCAAAGATCGTTTTATTCACACTGGGACCCCGCTCCCATGGGCGCTGCCCCTGAACCCCCATTCATTTAGGGGCTTCTCCCCTATTCTGAAGCTATTTCGTCGCTATTCCGTTACTAAACTAGGGCATCCCATTCTGTAGTTGATCCGTAGCAATCCCGTAGCTAATTAGCTACGGAAATACATAAGGATATGCTCACTCCACCGTTGCATTTGAATGGAGTTAATGGACTCACATATTTCATAATGACATTTGATGAACATAATTTGGCTTTTAGCCTCTTTGGACTTCAAAATTAAGCTAAATAGAAGCACCACAAGTTCTGTAGGTAGTAAAAACTTAAACTAAACCTTTTTTATTAAAAAAATTGAACATTATCCATGATTTTTTGAGGGGTAGCACATGCTACCCCTACCAACCATATATTTCTGCCCCTGGAAACAAGTGTGTATCTAGGACTCGAATGATATTTAGACATTTTGAATGAGAATCGTGCCTAATACCCCTTCCTTGAAGAACAACAATCAAATGAGCGCTTGAAAATCCATTACCACAAGTTTTTTTTTTTAGATTCAGAAATCGATTCCAGTTCTAGAAACAAACTCAGAAAATCGATTGTTCACCAGGTTAAGCAAAGGGATATGTAGGATTAGGGTGGATGAGATGGAGGTGGTTGGCAGTAGATGGTGGTGGTGGTGTATGCTGATGGGTTGTGGAGATGGAGGTGGAGGTGTTCTTGAGATTCTGTGTATGTGTTTTTGATAGTGTTAAGTGTGTGTTTTGGAGAGAGAGAGAGAGAGAGAGGTAACCCCATAATTTTTATTAATACAAGTTTAAATTAAATAAAAAAACCATAAAAATATATTAGAAGGGTATTTTAGTCTTTTCAGTTTTCTGAAGGACCAAAACGCAACGAAATTAGCTCGAAAGAACCATGAAGCCAAAAAAGTCGATGTTTGGACTAAACCTCGAAAAAAACCACTATTGTAAAAATCCCGATTAAGTCCCGATTAATCTCCGATTAATCCTTAGGCGCTACTCGACCGATTAGAGGGCGCCTAGCGATTAATCCCTGCATACATAATGAGTGAAACATTATAAAACGATGAAACGTGGCTAAGACTTCTTCAAGGGTTTCACACGTTTTAGGGCAGCCTCCATCCTCTCTCCTCTTCATCCTCTTGCTCTTGGTGTTTGTGAACCATCAGAGGAGTGACATTTGTGACTCTAAGCTTTCTAAAGTCAATACAAGGAGGAATTGGGATTGTTATTGCTATATAACAATCAAGGTATGATCTAAACCCTAATTATAGGTTATATAGATTATCATATGCTAGATCTAGGGTTTATAGTCTTGGATAACTTGCATGTACAATAGAGAAACCTAGATCCAAGCATTAGGGTTTATATGAGCACATAGGATATTTTTAGGACCAAAAACCATCAGATGGTGATGGTGATAGTCATGGTGGTGATGGTGATGGTGCTGTTGGTGATGTTGATGGTGATGGTGATGGTGATGGTGATGAAGATGATGGTGTGACGGTGATGGTTGTGATGGTAGTGATGATGATGATGATAGTGATGGTGATGCTGGTGATGGTGATGATGAAGGTGGTGATGGTGATGTGTGATGGTGATGGTGATGATGGTGATGGTGGTGGTGATGGTGATGGTGATGTGTGATGGTGATGGTGATGGTGATGGTGATGGTGATGGTGGTGGTGGTGGTGATGGTGGTGGTTTGATGGTGGTGGTGATAGTGGTGGTGGTGGTGGTGATGGTGATGATGATGGTGATGGTGATGGTGATGGTGATGGTGATGGTGATTGTGATGGTGGTGATGGTGATGGTGATGGTGATGGTGGTGGTGGTGGTGATGGTGATGGTGATGGTGATGGTGGTGATGATGATGGTGATGGTGATGGTGATAATGATGGTGATGGTAGTGGTGGTGGTGGTGATGGCGATGGCGATGGTGATGGTGGTGGTGATGGTGGTGAAGGTGGTGGTGGGGTTGGTGATGGTGGTGGTGGTAATGATGTTGGTGATGGTGGTGATGATGATGATGATGGTGTGATGGTGATGGCTGTGATGGTGGTGATGATGATGGTGATAGTGATGGTGATGGTGGTGATGGTGGTGGTGGTGGTGATGTTGATGGTGATGGTGATGGTGGTGATGATGATGATGGTGTGATGGTGGTGATGATGATGGTGGTGGTGGTGATGATGATGATGGTGATGATGATGGTGATGATAATGATGATGATGGTGATAGTGATGGTGATAATGATGGTGATGGTGATGATGGTGATGATGATTATGTTGTTGATGATGGTGATGATGGTGATGATGATGATGATGATGTAGGTATACGTGTTTGTGAGATGTATGTGAACGTATTCATAAGCATTATAGTGTTAAACCAGTAAACGAATAATGGATCCCGTATGTGCACATGGCTTTATGAATGATATTAATAGCTATAAGTTGGTGAAAATATAGATAATCATGTATAATAGAGGTGTGAAAAAAACGGAGCGAAAAAAATGACATTTGGTGCCCGAGAAATCGAAAATAAGAAAAATCCGTAGCTAATTAGCTACGATTTTTTCTTATTTTCGATTTTCTGGGCACCCAACGTCGTTTTTTTCGATCCGTTTTTTTTTCACACCTCTATTATAAATGATTATCTATAATTTCACCAATTTATAGCTTTAATATCATTTATAAAGTCGTGTGCACATACATGATTCATTGCTCGTTTAGTGGTTTAACACTATAATGCTTATGAATACGTTCACGTACATCTCACAAACACATATACATACACATATACACGTACAGACACATATACCATAACTCATTAATGTGTATAAATATACATATAAAAACATAATCCATCACAAGTTGGTGAAAAGTATATGCATTACAATGTTAAACTGTGAAACGAGTGCTTGATCCCGAAGCGGCACACAAGTTTATGAACGATATTAATAGCTACGTGTTGGTGAAAATAAAGATAATCATGTATAGTAGAGGTGTGAAAAAAACGAAGCGAAAAGAACGACGTTTGGTGCCCAAAAAATCGAAAATAAGAAGTATCCGTAGCTAATCCGTAGCTAATCAACTACGGATTAGCTACGAATTTTTCTTATTTTTCATTTTTCGGGCATCAAACTTCGTTTTTTTCGCTCCATTTTTTCACACATCTATTATACATGATTATCTATATTTTCACCAACTTATAGCTATTAGTATCATTCATAAAGTTGTGTGCACATACGGGATCAATTACTCGTTTAGTGGTTTAACACTATAATGCTTATGAATACGTTCACAGACATCTCACAAACACGTATACATACACATATACACGTACGCATATACCATAACTCATTCATGTGTATAAATATACATATAAAAACATAATCCATCACAAGTTGGTGAAAAGTATATGCATTACAATGTTAAACTGTGAAACGTGTAATTGATCCCGAAGGGGCACACAACTTTATGAACGATATTAATAGCTACATGTTGGAGAAAATAAAGATAATCATGTATAGTAGAGGTGTGAAAAAAATGAAGCGAAAAAAAACGACGTTTGGTGCCCGAAAAACTAAAAATAAGAAAAATTCGTATAGCTACAGAATTTTAACGTAAAGCATATTCCGAGCTAATCTGTAGGTAATTAGTATCCGTAGGTATTCCGTAGCTAATTAGCTACAGAATAGCTACGGACCCGCTTCCGTAGCTATTCTGAAGCTATTTCGTAGCTATTTCGTTACTAAACTAGGGTATCCCATTTTGTAGCTGATCCGTAGCAATTCCGTAGCTAATTAGCTACGGAAATAAATAAGGATATGCTCACTCCACCGTTGAATTTGAATGGAGTTAATGGACTCACATATTTCATAATGACATTTGATGAACATTATTTGGCTTTTAGCCTCTTTGGACTTCAAAATTAAGCTAAATAGAAGCACCACAAGTTATGTAGGTAGTAAAAACTTAAACTAAACCTTTTTTATTAAAAAAATTGAACATTATACATGATTTTTTGAGGGGTAGCAAATGCTACCCCTACCAACCATATAGTTCTGCCCCTGGAAACAAGAGTGTATCTAGGACTCGAATGATATGTAGAAATTTTGAATGAGAATCGTGCCTAATACCCCTTCCTTGAAGAACAACAATCAAATGAGCGCTTGAAAATCCATTACCACAAGCTTTTTTTAGATTCAGAAATCGATTTCAGTTCTAGAAACAAACTCAGAAAATCGATTGTTCACCAGGTTAAGCAAAGGGATATGTAGGATTAGGGTGGAGGAGATGGAGGTGGTTGGCAGCGGATGGTGGTGGTGGTGTACGCTGATGGGCTGTGGAGATGGAGGTGGAGGTGTTCTTGAGATTGTGTGTATGTGTTCTTGATAGTGTTAAGTGTGTGTTTTGGAGAGAGAGAGAGAGTGAGAGAGAGAGAGAGGTGACCCCATAATTTTTATTAATACAAGTTTAAATTAAATAGAAAAAACCATAAAAATATATTAGAAGGGTATTTTAGTCTTTTCAGTTTTCTGAAGGACCAAAACACAACGAAACTAGCTCAAAAGAACCATGAAACCAGAAAAGTCGATGTTTGGACTAAACCTCGGAAAAAATCACTATTGTAAAAATCCCGATTAGGTCCTAATTAATCTCTGATTAATCCTTAGGCGCTACTCGACTGATTAGAGGGCGCCTAGAGATTAATCCCTGCATATATAATGAGTGAAGCATTATAAAACGATGAAATTTTAACATTTTGAAGAAGTTTTATATCAATGGAAACTATTTGAGGCATTATTAGTGTTGTACAATACAAGAAATAAGGGTATTAGCGGCGACGGATTTAGCAGCGACACCAGGCATTAGCGGCGACATGGAAATGACGCGTTACATGTCGCCGCTAATGCCAACTGTCACCGCTAATACTCAACAGTTGCGATCCGCGTCAAATGAAACTTATCCGTTCGATCTGTATTCAATTGAACGGTTGTAACGGCGTGAAAAAAGGCGCCGACTTTTCCCTCCAGGCTAGTCGCCGCTAATACCCATTCGTCGCCGCTAATACCAATGCGCCGCCTCTAATATTTGTCGCCGCTAAAGGTCCGCGAAGATAACCCCTCCAGTTCGCTCTTTCCTGCGTATTCTGTCTGCCCTTTTCTCTCATTCTCTCCATCGCCGGTCTTTCTTACACCACCGCCGCCACCGTCCAAACCTCCATTGCACAAACCACCGCCGTCCAAACCTCCATTGCCACCAATACCGGCGACCTAGACTTCCATTACCGACGACCAAGAGGAGACGATCATACTTCAATTCCGGAATTTTTACTCATTTAAGGTCGAAATTTTTCCCTATTTTTGATTCTTCTTATGTTTTGATGTTTATTTACTTAGTTTAAGCTTTTAATTTAAGGTTGTGTTGTTGTCGGAGTTGTGGAATTTTTTCCGGAAAATTTTGAAATTAGACTACCACAGGTTCATTTTCATCTTTCATTTTATAAAAAGAATGTATTTATGTGTATGATGCATTTATGTGTTTTTACATTAGTATTTTTTTTGTATGTGTGTTATTTGTATGTGTTTTATTTGTGAATGTGAATGTGTAATTTGTATGTATGAAAAAATGAAAGAAATTAGGTTGCTATAATAGAAAAAAGTATGATGTTATAATGAGTATGTGTAGAAAACATGTTTATGTGTATTTGTATATATAATGTATGTATTTATGTATGTAATATGTGGAAAAAATTGAAAATAAAATGTATTTATATATGTAATGTATGACTTTTGAAATTATATATGTAATTTGTATGTATGAAAAAACTCAAAAAAAGTTAGGTTGCTATAATAGAAAAAAAGTATGATGTTATAATGAGTATGTGTAGAAAACATGTTTATGTGTATTTGTATCTATATAACATGTGTATTTATGTATGTAATATGTGGAGTAAATGAAAAAAAATGTATTTATGTATGTGATGTGTTGAAAAAAATGAAAAAAATATGTTGCTATAATTCTATTCATATTGTAATTTTGCAGGTTGTATATGGGGTTTAGTTAGGCGATACTCTTCTATGTGATGGCAGAAGTTATGGGCTTAGGACATGGAGGTGATGGAGTCGGGGATCCACCACCTCCAGTAGCCAATCCCCCCAATGGTATGTCACGTGAAAATTGGGCGCACGCAGTCGAACATTTTCAAACTCCTGAATTTCTAAAGCGTTCGGCGTCAAACAAAGGAGTCCGTGCACAACAACAAGTTGTAAACAGAGGGGGATCGTGCTCGTATAGCAATGCATGTTTCAAAGAAGTATGTTATGATATATATAACTATTTATTTAAATTATAATTAATCTAATTTTTAATGTTAAATAAGACATCGCTCGAATCGAAGCATTTCGTAAGGCCAATACTGATCGGCAAGGGGTATTTAGTAGTCCTGCAGTCGAGCAACAATACGTAAGTGGTTCATTCGAATTTTCATATAAGTGTTTATATCGTCAATAGATATTTAGTAATCTAATTTTTAATATGTGTTATCATTTTTTGTAAATACAGAATGCTTTACTCCTTGAGATCAATCAACAAACTCAAGCTTCTTCTGAAGTCAGCGGTCTAACACCAAAGGAGACACAAAATTGTTTTGAAAGAATATAGGCATTATAATTAATCCCAAAGGCATTAGCCAATCCCCCCGATGGTATGTCACGTGAAAATTGGGCGCACGCAGTCGAACATTTTCAAACTCCTGAATTTCTAAAGCGTTTGGCGTCAAACAAAGGAGTCCGTGCACAACAACAAGTTGTAAACAGAGGGGGATCGTGCTCGTATAGCAATGCATGTTTCAAAGAAGTATGTTATGATATATATAACTATTTATTTAAATTATAATTAATCTAATTTTTAATGTTACATAGGACATCGCTCGAATCGAAGCATTTCGTAAGGCCAATACTGATCGGCAAGGGGTATTTAGTAGTCCTGCAGTCGAGCAACAGTACGTAAGTGGTTCATTCGAATTTTCATATAAGTGTTTATATCGTCAATAGATATTTAGTAATCTAATTTTTAATATGTGTTATCATTTTTTGTAAATACAGAATGCTTTACTCCTTGAGATCAATCAACAAACTCAAGCTTCTTCTGAAGTCAGCGGTCTAACACCAAAGGAGACACAAAATTGTTTTGAAAGAATATAGGCATTATAATTAATCCCAAAGGCATTAGCCAATCCCCCCGATGGTATGTCACGTGAAAATTGGGCGCACGCAGTCGAACATTTTCAAACTCCTGAATTTCTAAAGCGTTCGGCGTCAAACAAAGGAGTCCGTGCACAACAACAAGTTGTAAACAGAGGGGGATCGTGCTCGTATAGCAATGCATGTTTCAAAGAAGTATGTTATGATATATATAACTATTTATTTAAATTATAATTAATCTAATTTTTAATGTTAAATAGGACATCGCTCGAATCGAAGCATTTCGTAAGGCCAATACTGATCGGCAAGGGGTATTTAGTAGTCCTGCAGTCGAGCAACAATACGTAAGTGGTTCATTCGAATTTTCATATAAGTGTTTATATCGTCAATAGATATTTAGTAATCTAATTTTTAATATGTGTTATCATTTTTTGTAAATACAGAATGCTTTACTCCTTGAGATCAATCAACAAACTCAAGCTTCTTCTGAAGTCAGCGGTCTAACACCAAAGGAGACACAAAATTGTTTTGAAAGAATATAGGGTGTTCGACGAGGCCATATCAGAGGCATCGGGCGTAAACCTTCTACGGTTATGTCGATGTATGATCAGGAACAATCACTGACACAACCATCGCCACAATCATAGGTGACAAGACTATTTAATTTTGGTAATTGTTTAAAATATTGGTAATTGTTAGTTTGATAATTATATATTGGTAATTGTTAGTTTGGTTATAGTTTGATATATTGGTATTTTACAACTTGGTAATTGTTAGTTATAGTATAATGCTATAATGTTTTATATGCAATATGTGGAATGTATATTTTGTATATAGAATATTGTAATGCTAGTTCAACTTATAGTTTTAATTGTAGTTGGAAATGCTTCAAACAATATTAAAAGATCTGGCATGCAGTGCTGCACTTGAAGATTGGTTTCGTTCGTTACCACAACAAAATGAAACCGAAGGAAACAAGGAGAGCGATGATGACGAGTAGATAGTTGTAGGATTTTTTTTATGTTTTGTTTGTGTAAATATTTTAGAATAGTATTTTCGTTATTTTGTTATATGTTAAATCGAACGAGTATTTTAAACGGATGTTGTATTAATATTTTGGAATAGAATGATGTAGGATTAGACTAATTAATATAATACCGGTTTTTTTTTTCAATTTTAATGTGATATATATATATATATATATATATATATATATATATATATATATAAGAAAAACACCAATACCGGCGACGCCTTTAGTGGCGACGATATGTTTTTACCGGCGACGCCTAGCAATAGCGGCGACAAGTCTTTTGCGAAGACAACACGCATTAACGGCAAATTATTGATTAATAGCGACAACGCATCAACGTCGACGTTTTAGCGGCGAAAAACCCCAATTTTGGCGACGACGCCTGTCGCTGATAATACTCTAATTTCTTGTAGTGGTATTAATCATATTAATCTATTTTGTTATCATATTAGTGGTATTTACAAACTTTGATATGATATTAGTCATATTTATTTTTTTAAAATTCAACAAATTAGCAATTAACGGTCCTCGATTAATCTCCGCCTAGCCGATTAATCCTTGACCCCAGTCCATCGACCAGCTAACGTCGAACGTTGTTTACAACCTTGGAAAAAATGCATACCACATGTACCATTTTTGCAATTGTCTTTTGTTTATTAAATAATTTGTATCGAACAGTTTAATGAAATTTAGTTACTATTTTTAACCGTTTAGATCTTTATACCAACAGTGCAATTTTATGGAATTAGATGACAGTCAATATTATTTAATGAGTTTTAAATGTATCATATCTTATAAAAGTCGTTACTTTTTTATTTGATTAATGAAAAATCTGAATCAACATGTGTGTAAATTAATAACTATGACCAAACAAATTACATGGGGGTAACCGTTGCTATTAAAAATGAAAATACGTTTAGTCTCTTCTGCAGTATACCTTATGTGGGATATATATACATACCATTGGAGTCCCATCGAATTACAAATAAAAAACAACATAGCAATAAGGAGAATCGGCTTTGGGTCGAGACATAAAGAAGGTAGGCTATATAAGTATATATACACAAGTTGGGCTCACACTCAACAACGATTTGAGGTACAATTTATGCAGCCATCTCATGTTTTATCATTAAACCCTGTAGGCATGCATGTGTTTTGTAGTTTGGTTGAGCCCACGTACCCAGAAAACTAATTTGCATGATTCGTTAGACATTTTTCTTTACAAACGATTATTTGGAAGGGGTGTAGATACCACAGAAACTTGTTAGTTCAAATCGTGATCAAAATGATGGAACTTGAGCTGTGATTATTTTCTATAAGGGAGGCTAATTATTAGCTTATAACAATGAGAATCAAAACTTTTATTTTTCAATCCATGGGCGTGAGTTTTTTTGTTCCTCGTGTTTTTTAATACATATTATAATTATTTCAATTTTCAACAAGACCTGAACCTTCAACATTTGATATATATTCATTAATTTTTCATACCGATAGACCAAAGACCTTTTAGTCGATAGGATAGTTATACTGGCCTAGCTAAATATCTAAAAATACGAGTTTTTCTAATCTTATTTTAGTATGATCAAATCAGGGTGTATTTTATCACTTGTTTTGATGATGTTTTTTTTTACTCTTTACAATTTGTTATTAAATTTCTAGAATTTAAAGGATATACAAATTAAGACACAATCGGATAAATAAATACAAAATGATATTAGGAGGTAAGTATAAATCCTAGTTGGTTAGTGGAGATGCGGGGAACTTAATTAACCAAACATTGTAAAACATTTTAGGGTATAAATTTGCTAGGATGTTTTCGTTAAAACTTAGCACACCTATAATGATGAGTTCAATAGGAGAGTTAAATGAGGTGGTAAGTCTTTGTTTCATTCAATGGATCAAATTCTACAATTATAAGATGTCACATTGACATTCAATGAATTTGAAGTTCAATGACCATTGAACTTTTCAATAAGAAAAAAGAAAAATTTTAATTCTTAAATATTTACTATAAATTACATTTTGTAACATTCTATTAAGTTCAATGTATTGTAGGAAAAAAAGATAGAGTTGTTTAAATTGTTGAAAGATGACGTAGCAATCCATTGAACTTGATGAAGTTCATTACATTGTGGATGCCCTTAACAACTAATATTTTCCCCAAAATTAATAACTAATTGAACTTATAGAACTTCTTGTTGATGGAGACAGACGTGCTTTAAAAATTGGGTTACCTTTGTATGAATTTTGTGGTTGTTTATCCATGGGAAGGCGAACCATATATTAATGTTAATATGAAAACAAGAACATGGAGAAGATAGAAGGTCGGGGTTGTGAGTGCTTTAAGTGATCGTGCGAGATTGGGTTTCAGTCTAAGATCACGTGAGAAAGGTCATGGCGATGGTTGGTAGTTGGAAGAGGTGCCGGAGGGAGGGGGCTACATGGTGAATGTATGTATGGATGGGGGGAGGGCATATTCTTATTTTATAATTATATAAATATTAAATTAACCAAAAAGTTTATAAAAAAAGAATATCTAAAAGGAAATTAGTTATTTCATTTTGCACAATACCAAAACATAATGAAACCCAACATGCATAAGGGTGTTTTTTCTGCAAATATATTCCCTTTGAACTAGAACCTATGATATAATAGAGAGACCATATTGTAATTCACCCAAAAATATATTTTTTGTAGATTGGTAAAAATATCAAAACATGATTAGCTTTTTTTTTTAAACGACTGTGAAGAATTATATTTAAAAATGAAAGGCCAGCAGGAAACATATTGGTTGTGTACAAAAAGGTTTATATGAGAATCCAAGTAAAGCATAGAAATAGCACTGAACTTTGAAAGAGAATCACCAAATAGCAATGTGCTGTTGATGACTTTTCCAGTAGTAACAACAAGATATATATGTATTTCTTAATTTCCATATTTACCCCAAAATCCATGCCCCAATCCTCAGTTGTTTCTATCACAACACATTTAATTTTCGGATGAAAAGCAAAGGGAAAAGTGTCTAAGCGTCAAAGTTTTCTGATGTATCCAGAGCGCGCAGCAACAACAGTGAATACGAAATGCACCCAAGGGCAAATATGTCATTAACCCAAGAGCTCCATGAGATGACAACAATAGCAACCAATTAGAAACATCATTTATTTTAGTCAAACATGAAAAAGATAATTACTACTCCACATTACATTAACTCTTTCCGATACATAAAACAACTTTACTAAATAACCATACGTACATATAAAATTAAGGAAAAATGCCACATAATCTGGAGATATTTACAAAAATATTAAATTAGATAATTAAGGCAAGTTCTGTTGCTGTATTTTTTGAAATAGTTTTACGAGAGTCGAAATTCCCATATATTATGGATTTTTTGCTTGTCTCTCAAGTTAGTTTTATATGAGGATGTTCCCTAACTATATATTATAGGTTTTAGAGTATTATTAGGACTTCTTGTAAGACTCTATATAAAGCCATTATTTATCTAATTTTTTCATTCGTTCCATCATTCTTTTCTGACCCTGATCTCCTCGGACGTTTTTGTTCATAGCCATTGTAAGCTTTCTTATTGCCTAACTTTCAAGAATTAATATTAGTGCTTTATAGTTTTTCCGTTTTGAGTTTTCATTCCATTTCTTGTGGGTTCTTCTCGGCTGATCTGTATGTTCCAAGCATCATGTATTTTATAGCACAGCTAGGTTTCAAATTTTGCTCGTTATCTGAGTATAGATGCAGACCCATGTAGTATAATGCTATATATATCTGATTTCTTTTACTTCTTCTGACAATATAACTTTTTCAAGATATGTATATAAGTATCATAACTTTTATGCAGATTCACCCATAACTTTCAAATCAATCATTTAGTTGTTTACTACACTGAATTAATTTATAATTTAAGGTTAATTTTTTTATCGTTCAGTTGTTCTAAATTTGTTTTATTTTATTTTCTTTTAACGTTTAAGAAAATACTTGTTGGAATTACTCGGTATTAATAGGTGAAATTAGAACTTGCCTATAAATTAATAATCCTCTGCAACTACCTAAAACCATATTCCACTTATTTTAGATCTTTAACAATCTTTCTTCTTTCTCTCCTCAGAAAATGAAGATTCAAATTGCTGTCTTGCTCGTGATTACAATCTTGCTCGTAACATCTGTGCAACAGTCAAGTTGTAGGAATATCGTTGATCACTCGATTGATGAAGAAAGAATAAGAGAGAACTTTATTTCAACATTTAAGCGTCATTTCAAAGTCAACCCGAAGCTCACATATGGAGAAAATCAACTGCCTTATGTGGTATCACGTCGCCGAGTTCCTTGTGGACCAAATCCACTTCATAACTGAGCATGGTTTCTTGCAATTTTTTGTGAAGCATAGGATCTATTAAGTCGTTTTAATTTGTTTTCATATTTTATACACATGTTTCCACTATCTATGAACAACTTATTATTCATTGATTTATAAATGTCATGGCTCCGGGGGATGAAATACATGTTGGCAGATTAAATATATTTTTTCTTCTTGCTGTTCAAAAAAAAGATTAAATATATTTGACATTTTTTCATTCAGGTGAACAAAACTCATTTATGATATATTGTTTTGAAAATTTATTTGCTAAAATTGAATCATAAATTGCTTAATTTTAAGATATGTCAACGACTTGAAAGCGTGTATTGTTGTTTGTTAAATATTTTGTATGAAACAATTTAAAGAAAATTAATTTCTATTTTAACTCTTAAGATGTTTATGCCAAAAGAGCAGTTCCATGTAATTAAATGATAATCAAACTACTAGAAAATTGATATAATAGCTACAACACAATCAGTAGCTATTCCGTAGCTATAACCGGATAGCTACGGAATTGCTACGGAAAAATGTCTGTAGCATAATGGCTCGTGGCTAAATTATAGCTACGGAATAACTACGGAATAGCTACGGAAAAGCTACGGAAATAAATAGCTACATATTTCCTACAAAATAGCTACGGAAGTGAATAGCTACGGATCCAAATAGCTACGGAATAGCTACGGATCCTAATAGCTACGGAAATCCTTAGCTATTCCGTAGTTAACTTCGATTTATTTAAAAAAAATAAAATCAAAAAATTTCTGTTTTTTGTCATATACCACATTCAATTCATATTTGTTCCAAATACCATATAAAATACACCAAAAAACGTCCTAATACCAACTTTGACACATTTCATTCCATTGTTCAAAATATCTTACAAAAGTAAATATTAATTAATTAAAAAAACAAACACTACATGTTTACAAATTCAATTGTTCCAAAATAGCTAGTAGCTCCATGGTCCATATATTGAATTGCTTCAACAGGGGAATCAAGAAAGTGGAAACACACACAACACTTGGGCTCACCATTTTCAGCTTGTTTGTAAACCGAAAACAATTTAAACATTACTAAAATAAAGAAACATATACCTAACACAAAACGTACTTTCTTGTTTTATTGTTGTGACAATGTGTAGGATTGTATCTTTTGAACTGAAATTTAAATACACAGATCTACAAACTCAAACATTTATGCAACTAGGTCAAGTAAGCAAATATACATTAAAAACAAAAGATAAGTAATTAAATATATAATATAGAATCATCTCTTACCAAACCAAGTTGATTTCCAACTGCTAAACCTAGTTTAATTCTAAAAATTACTGTTGACGGACCTGTCATACACAAGATCAAAAACTTCATTCTCATGTAGAAGCCACAGTAGGATAATCACTGAAACTCATAAAAAAAAAGTTGAATATTTACTCAAAATTGATTGATTTGATTCTCAATAAACTCAAAAGTCATATTGACCTCCTTACCCGTAGGGAAGATTGCAAAACTGTGATTACCTGGATCACCAGCTTTCCGAACCTATTGAATTAGGAAATCCCAAACATTACTGTTGAACTTTACCACAACTCTAACATTTTCAACCAAAATTTAACCTAAAATCTCAAATTCGACCTAAAATATAATTTAAAACCTCACATTCAACAAAACAAACCAGAATTATCAATGAATTAAACATCTAAATTGTATACATGAAGTAACTTCAGAAAAGAAAAGAAAAAAAAAACTAGGGTTTTACCTTTTTAGGGAAGAAATCGAGCAAAGGTGCAAAGAGAGAGATGAGGGCAATTGAGCCATGGAGTAATAACCTTGGTCGCCTTGATAACAAATGGAACAGAGGAGTTTGAAAAGGCATCAATAGTTTGAAGAAGGCATCGAACTGAACCCAAAATCAAAACACACCCTAAATCAAAACAAAGTCTACCCAAAACGAAAACCTAATTGGAATTAAACCAAAAAAAATCTTACTTGAAACAATGATGACAATGGCGATGGCAAGCCGATGACGGCGACGAAACGCAAACGACCGGAGCTAAAAAGGGGGACGATGAATCGGTGATGAAGATATACGGATTTGGTGATGGCGAAGAGAGATGACCGGGGCTAAAAGAGTCTCTATGTACAACATTGACCGCATCGGCGGTAAGATGGAACTCCGACAATGAAAACGAAGACGAGAGGGGGTGTAAGGGAGAGGTGCGAGTAGGAAACAATGAGAGAGAAGAGGGAAAACGAATCAAGGAGGGAGATAGAGAGAAGCGGGAGAATAAAAAATTTCGTCGATGGATCCTGCTAAATGGAGGCGGACAAAAGTTTCGATTTTGTGAAACCCTAAAATCGAAACTGCCAAAAAAGGGGGTGGTGGGACTCGAACTCGCGTCTATCATAAATAGAACCAAGGGGACTACTAACCGGCCGGGAATGTCACATCCATATCTTCTTTGTCTACAATAGTTTTTGACCACTTACAATTTCGTTATTATTATTATTATTATTATTATTATTATTATTATTATTATTATTATTATTGTTATTATTATTATTATTATTATTATTATTATTTCTATTATTATTATTATTATTTCTATAATTATAATTATTATTATTATTATTATTATTATTATTTCTATTATTATAATTATTAATATAATTATTATTATTATTATTATTATTATTATTATTATTATTCATTATTCGAGTCTTAATTTTTTTTTTTGTATAAATTTTCGTACATATTTAAGATACGACCGGTTAATAGAAGTGTGAAGAAAACGAAGAAAAACGACCTTTGGTCGCCGAAAAATCGAAATTAAAAAACTTTGTAGCTAATTAACTACGGATTAGGTACAAATTATTTTTATTTTCGATTTTTTGGGCACCAAAGATCGTTTTATTCACACTGGGACCCCGCTCCCATGGGCGCTGCCCCTGAACCCCCATTCATTTAGGGGCTTCTCCCCTATTCTGAAGCTATTTCGTCGCTATTCCGTTACTAAACTAGGGCATCCCATTCTGTAGTTGATCCGTAGCAATCCCGTAGCTAATTAGCTACGGAAATACATAAGGATATGCTCACTCCACCGTTGCATTTGAATGGAGTTAATGGACTCACATATTTCATAATGACATTTGATGAACATAATTTGGCTTTTAGCCTCTTTGGACTTCAAAATTAAGCTAAATAGAAGCACCACAAGTTCTGTAGGTAGTAAAAACTTAAACTAAACCTTTTTTATTAAAAAAATTGAACATTATCCATGATTTTTTGAGGGGTAGCACATGCTACCCCTACCAACCATATAGTTCTGCCCCTGGAAACAAGTGTGTATCTAGGACTCGAATGATATTTAGACATTTTGAATGAGAATCGTGCCTAATACCCCTTCCTTGAAGAACAACAATCAAATGAGCGCTTGAAAATCCATTACCACAAGCTTTTTTTTTAGATTCAGAAATCGATTCCAGTTCTAGAAACAAACTCAGAAAATCGATTGTTCACCAGGTTAAGCAAAGGGATATGTAGGATTAGGGTGGAGGAGATGGAGGTGGTTGGCAGCAGATGGTGGTGGTGGTGTATGCTGATGGGTTGTGGAGATGGAGGTGGAGGTGTTCTTGAGATTCTGTGTATGTGTTTTTGATAGTGTTAAGTGTGTGTTTTGGAGAGAGAGAGAGAGAGAGAGAGAGAGAGAGAGAGGTAACCCCATAATTTTTATTAATACAAGTTTAAATTAAATAAAAAAACCATAAAAATATATCAGAAGGGTATTTTAGTCTTTTCAGTTTTCTGAAGGACCAAAACGCAACGAAATTAGCTCAAAAGAACCATGAAGCCAAAAAAGTCGATGTTTGGACTAAACCTCGAAAAAAACCACTATTGTAAAAATCCCGATTAAGTCCCGATTAATCTCCGATTAATCCTTAGGCGCTACTCGACCGATTAGAGGGCGCCTAGCGATTAATCCCTGCATACATAATGAGTGAAACATTATAAAACGATGAAACGTGGCTAAGACTTCTTCTAGGGTTTCACACGTTTTAGGGCAGCCTCCATCCTCTCTCCTCTTCATCCTCTTGCTCTTGGTGTTTGTGAACCATCAGAGGAGTGACATTTGTGACTCTAAGCTTTCTAAAGTCAATACAAGGAGGAATTGGGATTGTTATTGCTATATAACAATCAAGGTATGATCTAAACCCTAATTATAGGTTATATAGATTATCATATGCTAGATCTAGGGTTTATAGTCTTGGATAACTTGCATGTACAATAGAGAAACCTAGATCCAAGCATTAGGGTTTATATGAGCACATAGGATGTTCTTAGGACCAAAAACCATCAGATGGTGATGGTGATAGTCATGGTGGTGATGGTGATGGTGCTGTTGGTGATGTTGATGGTGATGGTGATGGTGATGGTGATGGTGATGGTGATGGTGATGATGATGATGATGTGACGGTGATGGTTATGATGGTAGTGATGATGATGATGATAGTGATGGTGATGCTGGTGATGGTGATGATGAAGGTGGTGATGGTGATGTGTGATGGTGATGGTGATGATGGTGATGGTGGTGGTGATGGTGATGGTGATGTGTGATGGTGATGGTGATGGTGATGGTGATGGTGGTGGTGATGGTGGTGGTTTGATGGTGGTGGTGATAGTGGTGGTGGTGGTAGTGATGGTGATGATGATGGTGATGGTGATGGTGATGCTGATTGTGATGGTGGTGATGGTGATGGTGATGGTGGTGGTGGTGGTGATGGTGATGGTGATGGTGATTGTGGTGATGATGATGGTGATGGTGATGGTGATAATGATGGTGATGGTAGTGGTGGTGGTGGTGATGGCGATGGCGATGGTGATGGTGGTGGTGATGGTGGTGAAGGTGGTGGTAGGGTTGGTGATGGTGGTGGTGGTAATGATGTTGGTGATGGTGGTGATGATGATGATGGTGTGATGGTGATGGCTGTGATGGTGGTGATGATGATGGTGATAGTGATGGTGATGGTGGTGGTGGTGGTGATGTTGATGGTGATGGTGATGGTGATGGTGGTGATGATGATGATGGTGTGATGGTGGTGATGATGATGGTGGTGGTGGTGATGATGATGATGGTGATGATGATGGTGATGATGATGATGATGATGATGGTGATAGTGATGGTGATAATGATGGTGATGGTGATGGTGGTGATGGTGATGACGGTGATGATGATTATGTTGTTGATGATGGTGATGATGGTGATGATGATGATGATGATGTAGGTATACGTGTTTGTGAGATGTATGTGAACGTATTCATAAGCATTATAGTGTTAAACCAGTAAACGAATAATGGATCCCGTATGTGCACATGGCTTTATGAATGATATTAATAGCTATAAGTTGGTGAAAATATAGATAATCATGTATAATAGAGGTGTGAAAAAAACGGAGCGAAAAAAATGACATTTGGTGCCCGAGAAATCGAAAATAAGAAAAATCCGTAGCTAATTAGCTACGACTTTTTCTTATTTTCGGTTTTCTGGGCACCCAACGTCGTTTTTTTCAATCCGTTTTTTTTCACACCTCTATTATAAATGATTATCTATAATTTCACAAATTTATAGCTTTAATATCATTTATAAAGTCGTGTGCACATACATGATTCATTGCTCGTTTAGTGGTTTAACACTATAATGCTTATGAATACGTTCACGTACATCTCACAAACACGTATACATACATATATACACGTACGGACACATATACCATAACTCATTAATGTGTCTAAATATACATATAAAAACATAATCCATCACAAGTTGGTGACAAGTATATGCATTACAATGTTAAACTGTGAAACGAGTGCTTGATCCCGAAGTGGCACACAAGTTTATGAACGATATTAATAGCTACGTGTTGGTAAAAATAAAGATAATCATGTATAGTAGAGGTGTGAAAAAAAACGAAGCGAAAAGAACGACGTTTGGTGCCCAAAAAATCGAAAATAAGAAGTATCCTTAACAACTAATATTTTCCCCAAAATTAATAACTAATTGAACTTATAGAACTTCTTGTTGATGGAGACAGACGTGCTTTAAAAATTGGGTTACCTTTGTATGAATTTTGTGGTTGTTTATCCATGGGAAGGCGAACCATATATTAATGTTAGTATGAAAACAAGAACATGGAGAAGATAGAAGGTCGGGGTTGTGAGTGCTTTAAGTGATCGCGCGAGATTGGGTTTCAGTCTAAGATCACGTGAGAAAGGTCATGGCGATGGTTGGTAGTTGGAAGAGGTGCCGGAGGGAGGGGGCTACATGGTGAATGTATGTATGGATGGGGGGAGGGCATATTCTTATTTTATAATTATATAAGTATTAAATTAACCAAAAAGTTTATAAAAAAAGAATATCTAAAAGGAAATTAGTTATTTCATTTTGCACAATACCAAAACATAATGAAACCCAACATGCATAAGGGTGTTTTTTCTGCAAATATATTCCCTTTGAACTAGAACCTATGATATAATAGAGAGACCATATTGTAATTCACCCAAAAATATATTTTTTGTAGATTGGTAAAAATATCAAAACATGATTAGCTTTTTTTTTTAAACGACTGTGAAGAATTATATTTAAAAATGAAAGGCCAGCAGGAAACATATTGGTTGTGTACAAAAAGGTTTATATGAGAATCCAAGTAAAGCATAGAAATAGCACTGAACTTTGAAAGAGAATCACCAAATAGCAATGTGCTGTTGATGACTTTTCCAGTAGTAACAACAAGATATATATGTATTTCTTAATTTCCATATTTACCCCAAAATCCATGCCCCAATCCTCAGTTGTTTCTATCACAACACATTTAATTTTCGGATGAAAAGCAAAGGGAAAAGTGTCTAAGCGTCAAAGTTTTCTGATGTATCCAGAGCGCGCAGCAACAACAGTGAATACGAAATGCACCCAAGGGCAAATATGTCATTAACCCAAGAGCTCCATGAGATGACAACAATAGCAACCAATTAGAAACATCATTTATTTTAGTCAAACATGAAAAAGATAATTACTACTCCACATTACATTAACTATTTCCGATACATAAAACAACTTTACTAAATAACCATACGTACATATAAAATTAAGGAAAAATGCCACATAATCTGGAGATATTTACAAAAATATTAAATTAGATAATTAAGGCAAGTTCTGTTGCTGTATTTTTTGAAATAGTTTTACGAGAGTCGAAATTCCCATATATTATGGATTTTTTGCTTGTCTCTCAAGTTAGTTTTATATTAGGATGTTCCCTAACTATATATTATAGGTTTTAGAGTATTATTAGGACTTCTTGTAAGACTCTATATAAAGCCATTATTTATCTAATTTTTTCATTCGTTCCATCATTCTTTTCTGACCCTGATCTCCTCGGACGTTTTTGTTCATAGCCATTGTAAGCTTTCTTATTGCCTAACTTTCAAGAATTAATATTAGTGCTTTATAGTTTTTCCGTTTTGAGTTTTCATTCCATTTCTTGTGGGTTCTTCTCGGCTGATCTGTATGTTCCAAGCATCATGTATTTTATAGCACAGCTAGGTTTCAAATTTTGCTCGTTATCTGAGTATAGATGCAGACCCATGTAGTATAATGCTATATATATCTGATTTCTTTTACTTCTTCTGACAATATAACTTTTTCAAGATACGTATATAAGTATCATAACTTTTATGCGGATTCACCCATAATTTTCAAATCAATCATTTAGTTGTTTACTACACTGAATTAATTTATAATTTAAGGTTAATTTTTTTTATCGTTCAGTTGTTCTAAATTTGTTTTATTTTATTTTCTTTTAACGTTTAAGAAAATACTTGTTGGAATTACTCGGTATTAATAGGTGAAATTAGAACTTGCCTATAAATTAATAATCCTCTGCAACTACCTAAAACCATATTCCACTTATTTTAGATCTTTAACAATCTTTCTTCTTTCTCTCCTCAGAAAATGAAGATTCAAATTGCTGTCTTGCTCGTGATTACAATCTTGCTCGTAACATCTGTGCAACAGTCAAGTTGTAGGAATATCGTTGATCACTCGATTGATGAAGAAAGAATAAGAGAGAACTTTATTTCAACATTTAAGCGTCATTTCAAAGTCAACCCGAAGCTCACATATGGAGAAAATCAACTGCCTTATGTGGTATCACGTCGCCGAGTTCCTTGTGGACCAAATCCACTTCATAACTGAGCATGGTTTCTTGCAATTTTTTGTGAAGCATAGGATCTATTAAGTCGTTTTAATTTGTTTTCATATTTTATACACATGTTTCCACTATCTATGAACAACTTATTATTCATTGATTTATAAATGTCATGGCTCCGGGGGATGAAATACATGTTGGCAGATTAAATATATTTTTTCTTCTTGCTGTTCAAAAAAAAGATTAAATATATTTGACATTTTTTCATTCAGGTGAACAAAACTCATTTATGATATATTGTTTTGAAAATTTATTTGCTAAAATTGAATCATAAATTGCTTAATTTTAAGATATGTCAACGACTTGAAAGCGTGTATTGTTGTTTGTTAAATATTTTGTATGAAACAATTTAAAGAAAATTATTTTCTATTTTAACTCTTAAGATGTTTATGCCAAAAGAGCAGTTCCATGTAATTAAATGATAATCAAACTACTAGAAAATTGATATAATAGCTACAACACAATCAGTAGCTATTCCGTAGCTATAACCGGAAATCTACGGAATTGCTACGGTAAAATGTCTGTAGCATAATGGCTCGTGGCTAAATTATAGCTACGGAATAACTACGGAATAGCTACGGAAAAACTACGGAAATAAATAGCTACATATTTCCTACAAAATAGCTACGGAAGTGAATAGCTACGGATCCAAATAGCTACGGAATAGCTACGGATCCTAATAGCTACGGAAATCCTTAGCTATTCCGTAGTTAACTTCGATTTATTTAAAAAAAATAAAATCAAAAAATTTCTGTTTTTTGTCATATACCACATTCAATTCATATTTGTTCCAAATACCATATAAAATACACCAAAAAACGTCCTAATACCAACTTTGACACATTTCATTCCATTGTTCAAAATATCTTACAAAAGTAAATATTAATTAATTAAAAAAACAAACACTACATGTTTACAAATTCAATTGTTCCAAAATAGCTAGTAGCTCCATGGTCCATATATTGAATTGCTTCAACAGGGGAATCAAGAAAGTGGAAACACACACAACACTTGAGCTCACCTTTTCAGCTTGTTTGTAAACCGAAAACAATTTAAACATTACTAAAATAAAGAAACATATACCTAACACAAAACGTACTTTCTTGTTTTATTGTTGTGACAATGTGTAGGATTGTATCTTTTGAACTGGAATTCAAATACACAGATCTGCAAACTCAAACATTTATGCAACTAGGTCAAGTAAGCAAATATACATTAAAAACAAAAGATAAGTAATTAAATATATAATATAGAATCATCTCTTACCAAACCAAGTTGATTTCCAACTGCTAAACCTAGTTTAATTCTAAAAATTACTGTTGACGGACCTGTCATACACAAGATCAAAAACTTCATTCTCATGTAGAAGCCACAGTAGGATAATCACTGAAACTCATAAAAAAAAGTTGAATATTTACTCAAAATTGATTGATTTGATTCTCAATAAACTCAAAAGTCATATTGACCTCCTTACCCGTAGGGAAGATTGCAAAACTGTGATTACCTGGATCACCAGCTTTCCGAACCTATTGAATTAGGAAATCCCAAACATTACTGTTGAACTTTACCACAACTCTAACATTTTCAACCAAAATTTAACCTAAAATCTCAAATTCGACCTAAAATATAATTTAAAACCTCACATTCAACAAAACAAACCAGAATTATCAATGAATTAAACATCTAAATTGTATACATGAAGTAACTTCAGAAAAGAAAAGAAAAAAAAAAACTAGGGTTTTACCTTTTTAGGGAAGAAATCGAGCAAAGGTGCAAAGAGAGAGATGAGGGCAATTGAGCCATGGAGTAATAACCTTGGTCGCCTTGATAACAAATGGAACAGAGGAGTTTGAAAAGGCATCAATAGTTTGAAGAAGGCATCGAACTGAACCCAAAATCAAAACACACCCTAAATCAAAACAAAGTCTACCCAAAACGAAAACCTAATTGGAATTAAACCAAAAAAAATCTTACTTGAAACAATGATGACAATGGCGATGGCAAGCCGATGACGGCGACGAAACGCAAACGACCGGAGCTAAAAAGGGGGACGATGAATCGGTGATGAAGATATACGGATTTGGTGATGGCGAAGAGAGATGACCGGGGCTAAAAGAGTCTCTATGTACAACATTGACCGCATCGGCGGTAAGATGGAACTCCGACAATGAAAACGAAGACGAGAGGGGGTGTAAGGGAGAGGTGCGAGTAGGAAACAATGAGAGAGAAGAGGGAAAACGAATCAAGGAGGGAGATAGAGAGAAGCGGGAGAATAAAAAATTTCGTCGATGGATCCTGCTAAATGGAGGCGGACAAAAGTTTCGATTTTGTGAAACCCTAAAATCGAAACTGCCAAAAAAGGGGGTGGTGGGACTCGAACTCGCGTCTATCATAAATAGAACCAAGGGGACTACTAACCGGCCGGGAATGTCACATCCATATCTTCTTTGTCTACAATAGTTTTTGACCACTTACAATTTCGTTATTATTATTATTATTATTATTATTATTATTATTGTTATTATTATTATTATTATTATTATTATTATTTCTATTATTATTATTATTATTTCTATAATTATAATTATTATTATTATTATTATTATTATTATTATTTCTATTATTATAATTATTAATATAATTATTATTATTATTATTATTATTATTATTATTATTATTATTCATTATTCGAGTCTTAATTTTTTTTTTTGTATAAATTTTCGTACATATTTAAGATACAACCGGTTAATAGAAGTGTGAAGAAAACGAAGAAAAACGACCTTTGGTCGCCGAAAAATCGAAATTAAAAAACTTTGTAGCTAATTAACTACGGATTAGGTACAAATTATTTTTATTTTCGATTTTTTGGGCACCAAAGATCGTTTTATTCACACTGGGACCCCGCTCCCATGGGCGCTGCCCCTGAACCCCCATTCATTTAGGGGCTTCTCCCCTATTCTGAAGCTATTTCGTCGCTATTCCGTTACTAAACTAGGGCATCCCATTCTGTAGTTGATCCGTAGCAATCCCGTAGCTAATTAGCTACGGAAATACATAAGGATATGCTCACTCCACCGTTGCATTTGAATGGAGTTAATGGACTCACATATTTCATAATGACATTTGATGAACATAATTTGGCTTTTAGCCTCTTTGGACTTCAAAATTAAGCTAAATAGAAGCACCACAAGTTCTGTAGGTAGTAAAAACTTAAACTAAACCTTTTTTATTAAAAAAATTGAACATTATCCATGATTTTTTGAGGGGTAGCACATGCTACCCCTACCAACCATATAGTTCTGCCCCTGGAAACAAGTGTGTATCTAGGACTCGAATGATATTTAGACATTTTGAATGAGAATCGTGCCTAATACCCCTTCCTTGAAGAACAACAATCAAATGAGCGCTTGAAAATCCATTACCACAAGCTTTTTTTTTAGATTCAGAAATCGATTCCAGTTCTAGAAACAAACTCAGAAAATCGATTGTTCACCAGGTTAAGCAAAGGGATATGTAGGATTAGGGTGGAGGAGATGGAGGTGGTTGGCAGCAGATGGTGGTGGTGGTGTATGCTGATGGGTTGTGGAGATGGAGGTGGAGGTGTTCTTGAGATTCTGTGTATGTGTTTTTGATAGTGTTAAGTGTGTGTTTTGGAGAGAGAGAGAGAGAGAGAGAGAGAGAGAGAGGTAACCCCATAATTTTTATTAATACAAGTTTAAATTAAATAAAAAAACCATAAAAATATATCAGAAGGGTATTTTAGTCTTTTCAGTTTTCTGAAGGACCAAAACGCAACGAAATTAGCTCAAAAGAACCATGAAGCCAAAAAAGTCGATGTTTGGACTAAACCTCGAAAAAAACCACTATTGTAAAAATCCCGATTAAGTCCCGATTAATCTCCGATTAATCCTTAGGCGCTACTCGACCGATTAGAGGGCGCCTAGCGATTAATCCCTGCATACATAATGAGTGAAACATTATAAAACGATGAAACGTGGCTAAGACTTCTTCTAGGGTTTCACACGTTTTAGGGCAGCCTCCATCCTCTCTCCTCTTCATCCTCTTGCTCTTGGTGTTTGTGAACCATCAGAGGAGTGACATTTGTGACTCTAAGCTTTCTAAAGTCAATACAAGGAGGAATTGGGATTGTTATTGCTATATAACAATCAAGGTATGATCTAAACCCTAATTATAGGTTATATAGATTATCATATGCTAGATCTAGGGTTTATAGTCTTGGATAACTTGCATGTACAATAGAGAAACCTAGATCCAAGCATTAGGGTTTATATGAGCACATAGGATGTTCTTAGGACCAAAAACCATCAGATGGTGATGGTGATAGTCATGGTGGTGATGGTGATGGTGCTGTTGGTGATGTTGATGGTGATGGTGATGGTGATGGTGATGGTGATGGTGATGGTGATGATGATGATGATGTGACGGTGATGGTTATGATGGTAGTGATGATGATGATGATAGTGATGGTGATGCTGGTGATGGTGATGATGAAGGTGGTGATGGTGATGTGTGATGGTGATGGTGATGATGGTGATGGTGGTGGTGATGGTGATGGTGATGTGTGATGGTGATGGTGATGGTGATGGTGATGGTGGTGGTGATGGTGGTGGTTTGATGGTGGTGGTGATAGTGGTGGTGGTGGTAGTGATGGTGATGATGATGGTGATGGTGATGGTGATGCTGATTGTGATGGTGGTGATGGTGATGGTGATGGTGGTGGTGGTGGTGATGGTGATGGTGATGGTGATTGTGGTGATGATGATGGTGATGGTGATGGTGATAATGATGGTGATGGTAGTGGTGGTGGTGGTGATGGCGATGGCGATGGTGATGGTGGTGGTGATGGTGGTGAAGGTGGTGGTAGGGTTGGTGATGGTGGTGGTGGTAATGATGTTGGTGATGGTGGTGATGATGATGATGGTGTGATGGTGATGGCTGTGATGGTGGTGATGATGATGGTGATAGTGATGGTGATGGTGGTGGTGGTGGTGATGTTGATGGTGATGGTGATGGTGATGGTGGTGATGATGATGATGGTGTGATGGTGGTGATGATGATGGTGGTGGTGGTGATGATGATGATGGTGATGATGATGGTGATGATGATGATGATGATGATGGTGATAGTGATGGTGATAATGATGGTGATGGTGATGGTGGTGATGGTGATGACGGTGATGATGATTATGTTGTTGATGATGGTGATGATGGTGATGATGATGATGATGATGTAGGTATACGTGTTTGTGAGATGTATGTGAACGTATTCATAAGCATTATAGTGTTAAACCAGTAAACGAATAATGGATCCCGTATGTGCACATGGCTTTATGAATGATATTAATAGCTATAAGTTGGTGAAAATATAGATAATCATGTATAATAGAGGTGTGAAAAAAACGGAGCGAAAAAAATGACATTTGGTGCCCGAGAAATCGAAAATAAGAAAAATCCGTAGCTAATTAGCTACGACTTTTTCTTATTTTCGGTTTTCTGGGCACCCAACGTCGTTTTTTTCAATCCGTTTTTTTTCACACCTCTATTATAAATGATTATCTATAATTTCACAAATTTATAGCTTTAATATCATTTATAAAGTCGTGTGCACATACATGATTCATTGCTCGTTTAGTGGTTTAACACTATAATGCTTATGAATACGTTCACGTACATCTCACAAACACGTATACATACATATATACACGTACGGACACATATACCATAACTCATTAATGTGTCTAAATATACATATAAAAACATAATCCATCACAAGTTGGTGACAAGTATATGCATTACAATGTTAAACTGTGAAACGAGTGCTTGATCCCGAAGTGGCACACAAGTTTATGAACGATATTAATAGCTACGTGTTGGTAAAAATAAAGATAATCATGTATAGTAGAGGTGTGAAAAAAAACGAAGCGAAAAGAACGACGTTTGGTGCCCAAAAAATCGAAAATAAGAAGTATCCTTAACAACTAATATTTTCCCCAAAATTAATAACTAATTGAACTTATAGAACTTCTTGTTGATGGAGACAGACGTGCTTTAAAAATTGGGTTACCTTTGTATGAATTTTGTGGTTGTTTATCCATGGGAAGGCGAACCATATATTAATGTTAGTATGAAAACAAGAACATGGAGAAGATAGAAGGTCGGGGTTGTGAGTGCTTTAAGTGATCGCGCGAGATTGGGTTTCAGTCTAAGATCACGTGAGAAAGGTCATGGCGATGGTTGGTAGTTGGAAGAGGTGCCGGAGGGAGGGGGCTACATGGTGAATGTATGTATGGATGGGGGGAGGGCATATTCTTATTTTATAATTATATAAGTATTAAATTAACCAAAAAGTTTATAAAAAAAGAATATCTAAAAGGAAATTAGTTATTTCATTTTGCACAATACCAAAACATAATGAAACCCAACATGCATAAGGGTGTTTTTTCTGCAAATATATTCCCTTTGAACTAGAACCTATGATATAATAGAGAGACCATATTGTAATTCACCCAAAAATATATTTTTTGTAGATTGGTAAAAATATCAAAACATGATTAGCTTTTTTTTTTAAACGACTGTGAAGAATTATATTTAAAAATGAAAGGCCAGCAGGAAACATATTGGTTGTGTACAAAAAGGTTTATATGAGAATCCAAGTAAAGCATAGAAATAGCACTGAACTTTGAAAGAGAATCACCAAATAGCAATGTGCTGTTGATGACTTTTCCAGTAGTAACAACAAGATATATATGTATTTCTTAATTTCCATATTTACCCCAAAATCCATGCCCCAATCCTCAGTTGTTTCTATCACAACACATTTAATTTTCGGATGAAAAGCAAAGGGAAAAGTGTCTAAGCGTCAAAGTTTTCTGATGTATCCAGAGCGCGCAGCAACAACAGTGAATACGAAATGCACCCAAGGGCAAATATGTCATTAACCCAAGAGCTCCATGAGATGACAACAATAGCAACCAATTAGAAACATCATTTATTTTAGTCAAACATGAAAAAGATAATTACTACTCCACATTACATTAACTATTTCCGATACATAAAACAACTTTACTAAATAACCATACGTACATATAAAATTAAGGAAAAATGCCACATAATCTGGAGATATTTACAAAAATATTAAATTAGATAATTAAGGCAAGTTCTGTTGCTGTATTTTTTGAAATAGTTTTACGAGAGTCGAAATTCCCATATATTATGGATTTTTTGCTTGTCTCTCAAGTTAGTTTTATATTAGGATGTTCCCTAACTATATATTATAGGTTTTAGAGTATTATTAGGACTTCTTGTAAGACTCTATATAAAGCCATTATTTATCTAATTTTTTCATTCGTTCCATCATTCTTTTCTGACCCTGATCTCCTCGGACGTTTTTGTTCATAGCCATTGTAAGCTTTCTTATTGCCTAACTTTCAAGAATTAATATTAGTGCTTTATAGTTTTTCCGTTTTGAGTTTTCATTCCATTTCTTGTGGGTTCTTCTCGGCTGATCTGTATGTTCCAAGCATCATGTATTTTATAGCACAGCTAGGTTTCAAATTTTGCTCGTTATCTGAGTATAGATGCAGACCCATGTAGTATAATGCTATATATATCTGATTTCTTTTACTTCTTCTGACAATATAACTTTTTCAAGATACGTATATAAGTATCATAACTTTTATGCGGATTCACCCATAATTTTCAAATCAATCATTTAGTTGTTTACTACACTGAATTAATTTATAATTTAAGGTTAATTTTTTTTATCGTTCAGTTGTTCTAAATTTGTTTTATTTTATTTTCTTTTAACGTTTAAGAAAATACTTGTTGGAATTACTCGGTATTAATAGGTGAAATTAGAACTTGCCTATAAATTAATAATCCTCTGCAACTACCTAAAACCATATTCCACTTATTTTAGATCTTTAACAATCTTTCTTCTTTCTCTCCTCAGAAAATGAAGATTCAAATTGCTGTCTTGCTCGTGATTACAATCTTGCTCGTAACATCTGTGCAACAGTCAAGTTGTAGGAATATCGTTGATCACTCGATTGATGAAGAAAGAATAAGAGAGAACTTTATTTCAACATTTAAGCGTCATTTCAAAGTCAACCCGAAGCTCACATATGGAGAAAATCAACTGCCTTATGTGGTATCACGTCGCCGAGTTCCTTGTGGACCAAATCCACTTCATAACTGAGCATGGTTTCTTGCAATTTTTTGTGAAGCATAGGATCTATTAAGTCGTTTTAATTTGTTTTCATATTTTATACACATGTTTCCACTATCTATGAACAACTTATTATTCATTGATTTATAAATGTCATGGCTCCGGGGGATGAAATACATGTTGGCAGATTAAATATATTTTTTCTTCTTGCTGTTCAAAAAAAAGATTAAATATATTTGACATTTTTTCATTCAGGTGAACAAAACTCATTTATGATATATTGTTTTGAAAATTTATTTGCTAAAATTGAATCATAAATTGCTTAATTTTAAGATATGTCAACGACTTGAAAGCGTGTATTGTTGTTTGTTAAATATTTTGTATGAAACAATTTAAAGAAAATTATTTTCTATTTTAACTCTTAAGATGTTTATGCCAAAAGAGCAGTTCCATGTAATTAAATGATAATCAAACTACTAGAAAATTGATATAATAGCTACAACACAATCAGTAGCTATTCCGTAGCTATAACCGGAAATCTACGGAATTGCTACGGTAAAATGTCTGTAGCATAATGGCTCGTGGCTAAATTATAGCTACGGAATAACTACGGAATAGCTACGGAAAAACTACGGAAATAAATAGCTACATATTTCCTACAAAATAGCTACGGAAGTGAATAGCTACGGATCCAAATAGCTACGGAATAGCTACGGATCCTAATAGCTACGGAAATCCTTAGCTATTCCGTAGTTAACTTCGATTTATTTAAAAAAAATAAAATCAAAAAATTTCTGTTTTTTGTCATATACCACATTCAATTCATATTTGTTCCAAATACCATATAAAATACACCAAAAAACGTCCTAATACCAACTTTGACACATTTCATTCCATTGTTCAAAATATCTTACAAAAGTAAATATTAATTAATTAAAAAAACAAACACTACATGTTTACAAATTCAATTGTTCCAAAATAGCTAGTAGCTCCATGGTCCATATATTGAATTGCTTCAACAGGGGAATCAAGAAAGTGGAAACACACACAACACTTGAGCTCACCTTTTCAGCTTGTTTGTAAACCGAAAACAATTTAAACATTACTAAAATAAAGAAACATATACCTAACACAAAACGTACTTTCTTGTTTTATTGTTGTGACAATGTGTAGGATTGTATCTTTTGAACTGGAATTCAAATACACAGATCTGCAAACTCAAACATTTATGCAACTAGGTCAAGTAAGCAAATATACATTAAAAACAAAAGATAAGTAATTAAATATATAATATAGAATCATCTCTTACCAAACCAAGTTGATTTCCAACTGCTAAACCTAGTTTAATTCTAAAAATTACTGTTGACGGACCTGTCATACACAAGATCAAAAACTTCATTCTCATGTAGAAGCCACAGTAGGATAATCACTGAAACTCATAAAAAAAAGTTGAATATTTACTCAAAATTGATTGATTTGATTCTCAATAAACTCAAAAGTCATATTGACCTCCTTACCCGTAGGGAAGATTGCAAAACTGTGATTACCTGGATCACCAGCTTTCCGAACCTATTGAATTAGGAAATCCCAAACATTACTGTTGAACTTTACCACAAATCTAACATTTTCAACCAAAATTTAACCTAAAATCTCAAATTCGACCTAAAATATAATTTAAAACATCTAAATTGTATACATGAAGTAATTTCAGAAAAGAAATGAAAAAAAACTAGGGTTTACCTTTTTAGGGAAGAAATCGAGAAAAGGTGCAAAGAGAGAGATGAGGGCAATTGAGCCATGGAGTAATAACCTTGGTCGCCTTGATAACAAATGGAACAGAGGAGTTTGAAAATGCATCAATAGTTTGAAGAAGGCATCGAACTGAACCCAAAATCAAAACACACCCAAAATCAAAACAAAGTCTACCCAAAACGAAAACCTAATTGGAATTAAACCAAAAAAAATCTTACTTGAAACAATGATGACAATGGCGATGGCAAGCCGATGACGGCGACGAAACGCAAACGACCGGAGCTAAAAAGGGGGACGATGAATCGGTGATGAAGATATACGGATTTGGTGATGGCGAAGAGAGATGACCGGGGCTAAAACAGTCTCTATGTACAACATTGACCGCATCGGCGGTAAGATGGAACTCCGACGATGAAAACGAAGACGAGAGGGGGTGTAAGGGAGAGGTGCGAGTAGGAAACAATGAGAGAGAAGAGGAAAAACGAATCAAGAAAGGAGATAGAGAGAAGCGGGAGAATAAAAAATTTCATCGATGGATCCTGCTAAATGGAGGCGGACCAAAGTTTCGATTTTGTGAAACCCTAAAATCGAAACTGCCAAAAAAGGGGGTGGTGGGACTCGAACTCGCGTCTATCATAGATAGAACCAAGGGGACTACTAACCGGCCGGGAATGTCACATCCATACCTTCTTTGTCTACAATAGTTTTTGACCACTTACAATTCTGTTTTTATTATTATTATTATTATTTCTATTATTATTATTATTATTTCTATAATTATAATTATAATTATTATTATTATTATTATTATTATTATTATTATAATTATTATTATAATTATAATTGTAATTATTATTATTATTATTATTATTATTATTATTATTCGAGTCTTAATTTTTTTTGTATAAATTTTCTTACATATTTAAGATACGACCGGTTAATAGAAGTGTGAAAAAAACGAAGAAAAACGACCTTTGGTCGCCGAAAAATCGAAATTAAAAAACTTTGTAGCTAATTAACTACGGATTAGGTACAAATTATTTTTATTTTCGATTTTTCGGGCACCAAACATCGTTTTATCCGCTTCGTTTTATTCACACTGGGACCCCGCTCCCAAGGGCGTTGCCCCTGAACCCCCGTTCGTTTAGGGGCATCTCCCCTAATCAGCTACGGATTTGCTACAAATTTTTCTTATTTTTCATTTTTCGGGCACCAAACTTCCTTTTTTTCTCTCCATTTTTTTCACACATCTATTATACATGATTATCTATATTTTCACCAACTTATAGCTATTAGTATCATTCATAAAGTTTTGTGCACATACGAGATCCGTTACTCGTTTAGTGGTTTAACACTATAATGCTTATGAATACGTTCACATACATCTCACAAACACGTATACATACACATATACACGTACGCATATAGCATAACTGATTCATGTGTATAAATATACATATAAAAACATAATCCATCACAAGTTGGTGAAAAATATATGCATTACAATGTTAAACTGTGAAACGAGTATTTGATCCCGAAGGGTCACACAACTTTATGAACGATATTAATAGCTACATGTTGGAGAAAATAATTATAATCATGTATAGTAGAGGTGTGAAAAAAACCATGCGAAAAAAACGACGTTTGGTGCCCGAAAAACTGAAAATAAGAAAATTTTGTATAGCTACAGAATTTTAACGTAAAGCATACTCCATAGCTAATCTGTAGGTAATTAGTATCCGTAGGTATTCCGTAGCTAATTAGCTACGAAATAGCTACAGACCCGCTTCCGTAGCTATTCTGAAGCTATTTCGTAGCTATTCCGTTACTAAACTAGGGCATCCCATTCTGTAGTTGATCCGTAGCAATTCCGTAGCTAATTAGCTACGGAAATAAATAAGGATATGCTCACTCCACTGTTGCATTTGAATGGAGTTAATGGACTCACATATTTCATAATGACATTTGTTGAACATAATTTGGCTTTTAGCCTCTTTGGACTTCAAAATTAAGCTAAATAGAAGCACCACAAGTTTTGTAGGTAGTAAAAACTTAAACCAAACCTTTTTTATTAAAAAAATTGAACATTATCCATGATTTTTTGAGGGGTAGCACATGCTACCCCTACCAACCATATAGTTCTGCCCCTGGAAACAAGTGTGTATCTAGGACTCGAATCATATTTAGACATTTTGAATGAGAATCGTGCCTAATACCCCTTCCTTGAAGAACAACAATCAAATAAGCGCTTGAAAATCCATTACCACAAGCTTTTTTTAGATTCAAAAATCGATTTCAGTTCTAGAAACAAACTCAGAAAATCGATTGTTCACCAGGTTAAGCAAAGGGATATGTAGGATTAGGGTGGAGGAGATGGAGGTGGTTGGCAGCAGATGGTGGTGGTGGTGTACGCTGATGGGTTGTGGAGATGGAGGTGGAGGTGTTCTTGAGATTCTGTGTATGTGTTTTTGATAGTGTTAAGTGTGTGTTTTGGAGAGAGAGAGAGAGAGAGAGAGAGAGAGAGAGGTGACCCCATAATTTTTATTAATACAAGTTTAAATTAAATAAAAAAACCATAAAAATATATTAGAAGGGTATTTTAGGCTTTTCAGTTTTCTGAAGGACCAAAACGCAACGAAATTAGTTCAAAAGAACCATGAAGCCAAAAAAAGTCGATGTTTGGACTAAACCTCGAAAAAAACCACTATTGTAAAAATACCGATTAAGTCCCGATTAATCTCCGATTAATCCTTAGGCGCTACTCGACCAATTAGAGGGCGCCTAGCGATTAATCCCTGCATACATAATGAGTGAAACATTATAAAACGATGAAACGTGGCTAAGACTTCTTCTAGGGTTTCACACGTTTTAGGGCAGCCTCCATCCTCTCTTCTCTTCGTCCTTTTGCTCTTGGTGTTTGTGAACCATCAGAGGAGTGACATTTGTGACTCTAAGCTTTCTAAAGTCAATACAAGGAGGAATTGGGATTGTTATTGCTATATAACAATCAAGGTATGATCTAAACCCTAATTATAGGTTATATAGATTATCATATGCTAGATCTAGGGTTTATAGTCTTGGATAACTTGCATGTACAATAGAGAAACCTAGATCCAAGCATTAGGGTTTGTATGAGCACATAGGATGTTCTTAGGACTAAAAACCATCAGATGGTGATGGTGATAGTCATGGTGATGATGGTGATGGTGTTGGTGGTGATGTTGATGGTGATGGTGATGGTGATGGTGATGATGATGATGGTGTGACGGTGATGGTTGTGATGGTAGTGATGATGATGCTTATAGTGATCGTGATGCTGGTGATGGTGATGATGAAGGTGGTGATGGTGATGGTGATGTGTGATGGTGATGGTGATGGTGATGATGGTGATGGTGGTGGTGATGGTCATGGTGATGTGTGATGGTGATGGTGATGGTGATGGTGATGGTGATGATGGTGATGGTGATGGTGGTGGTCATGGTGGTGGTTTGATGGTGGTGGTTTGATGGTGATGGGGATGGTGATGGTGATGGTGGTGGTGGTGATGTTGATGGTGATGGTGATGGTGATGGTGATGGTGGTGGTGGTGGTGATGGTGATGGTGATGATGAAGGTGATGGTGATGGTGATGGTGATGGTGATGGTGATGGTGATTGTGATGGTGATGGTGATGGTGGTGGTGGTGGTGGTGGTGATGGTGGTGGTGATGGTGATAATGATGGTGATGGTAGTGGTGGTGGTGGTGATGGCGATGGCGATGGTGATGGTGGTGGTGATGGTGGTGAAGGTGGTGGTGGGGTTGGTGATGGTGGTGGTGGTAATGTTGATGGTGATGGTGGTGATGATGATGATGGTGTGATGGTGATCGCTGTGATGGTGGTGATGATGATGGTGATAGTGATGGTGATGGTGGTGATGGTGGTGGTGGTGGTGATGTTGATGGTGATGGTGATGGTGGTGATGATGATGATGGTGTGATGGTGGTGATGATGATGGTGGTGGTGGTGATGATGATGATGATGGTGGTGGTGGTGATGATGATGATGGTGATGGTGATGATGGTGATGATGATTATGTTGTTGATGATGGTGATGATGGTGATGATGATGATGATGATGATGATGTAGGTATACGTGTTTGTGAGATGTATGTGAACGTATTCATAAGCATTATAGTGTTAAACCAGTAAACGAATAATGGATCCCGTATGTGCACATGGCTTTATGAATGATATTAATAGCTATAAGTTGGTGAAAATATAGATAATCATGTATAATAGAGGTGTGAAAAAAACGGAGCGAAAAAAATGACATTTGGTGCCCGAAAAATCGAAAATAAGAAAAATCCGTAGCTATTTAGTTACGAATTTTTCTTATTTTCGATTTTCTGGGCACCAAACGTCGTTTTTTTCGATCCGTTTTTTTCACACCTCTATTATAAATGATTATCTATAATTTCACCAATTTATAGCTTTAATATCATTTATAAAGTCGTGTGCACATACATGATTCATTGCTCGTTTAGTGGTTTAACAGTATAATGCTTATGAATACGTTCACATACATCTCACAAACACGTATACATACACATATACACATACGTACACATATACCATAACTCATTAATGTGTATAAATATACATATAAAAACATAATCAATCACAAGTTGGTGAAAAGTATATGCATTACAATGTTAAACTGTGAAACGAGTGCTTGATCCCGAAGCGGCACACAAGTTTATGAACGATATTAATAGTTACGTGTTGGTGAAAATAAAGATAATCATGTATAGTAGAGGTGTGAAAAAAACGAAGCGAAAAGAACGACGTTTGGTGCCCAAAAAATCGAAAATAAGAAGTATCCGTAGCTAATCCGTAGCTAATCAGCTACGGATTAGCTACGAATTTTTCTTATTTTTCATTTTTCGGGCACCAAACTTCCTTTTTTTCGCTCCATTTTTTTCACACATCTATTATACATGATTATCTATATTTTCACCAACTTATAGCTATTAGTATCATTCATAAAGTTGTGTGCACATACGGGATCCATTACTCGTTTAGTGGTTTAACACTATAATGCTTATGAATACGTTCACATACATCTCACAAACACGTATACATACACATATACACGTACGCATATAGCATAACTCATTCATGTGTATAAATATACATATAAAAACATAATCCATCACAAGTTGGTGAAAAGTATATGCATTACAATGTTAAACTGTGAAACGAGTAATTGATCCCGAAGGGGCACACAACTTTATGAACGATATTAATAGCTACATGTTGGAGAAAATAAAGATAATCATGTATAGTAGAGGTGTGAAAAAATGAAGCGAAAAAAAACGACGTTTGGTGCCCGAAAAACTGAAAATAAGAAAAATTCGTATAGCTACAGAATTTTAACGTAAAGCATACTCTGTCACACCCCAAAACCAAGAACGGCGGAAACGTTCTGGAGCGGAGGACGTCATGTAAAGTATCACAACACAGTAAATGTAAATAAGCAAACAACATCATCCATTGTATTAAATATATAATTTTAATACAAGTGTGTTCTGTACAGTTTTAGACACCAAAAATATAATGTAAATCAAAATAATAATATGATGAGTCTTAAATGCGCTCCATCTTCTCAAAAGCTGGCATCGGTACCTGTCTACTGATGACCTTAGAATACAAGTTATTTTGAAGGAGTTTATCAGCATTAAGCTGGTGAGTTAATAAGTATTTTAGTGTCGGTGTTTGTCATCAAAATCGTTTGAACGTGTCTCAAGTATAAGTTTGTAAAATGTATGTAAGTGTTTGTAAAAGTTTGAATCTTTCAGAAAAACCTATATTTTCTATTAAAATAGCCTTCTACCAAGGCTTAACTGTTTTGTATGCTCATTCGTTGTAAAAGTGTGTAATTTCCCAAGTGTAACTATAATTTAACAAAATATAGTTTGTACATTAATGTTTAAGTGAGGTTATCACTACAAATATGTAATGGGTAAATCATTGTAGTACTGTAGTTTTGTATTATAGGAGCTACTGCTGTACTAACTACCTTAAACCGGATTTATATTAAGGCATTATGTGATAAATTGCACCATACTATCGACTAGTAACAACGACATAATGAATGGTCGTAATAAAGAAATGACGTTTGGCACCCGCAGACCTGCAGGTCCGGCTGTAGCTAGCAGCAAGGTGTAGGATTGTCAATCCAGCATAGATCTATACGCAAACTCACGCTCCCCCTTCAAGAGACTCTGGCCACAACTCGAGTCATGGCAGTTAAGTCATGCTCCGATTTAAATCACAGTAATTTAAGTATTCTAGTATATGTAATGTAATGTTTCTCGTTCTCGTATAGTTGTATATGTTCTCCTCCTAGTATAGTTGTATATGTTCTCATAGTATAGTTGTATGTGTTCTCGTAGTATAGTTGTATATGTTCTCATAGTATAGTTGTATATGTATGATCCTGTGTTACCCCGATGGTAACTAACTAATGATGTGTCTAGTACGTATGAATATGGAAGTACTTTTATGTCTATATATGTATATTTGATATATAATTAATATTGAAACGACCTTCGGATGGTCACCCGAAATCGCACCAGACCACATCCAAATCGAGAAAAAGGAAATAGGGCGGATGGCCTTCCTAAGCCCTTTAAACATTATTTATACATCTATACATATATGGGCATGCAATTTATAAGAAGTAAAAGCATAAATAAGTTTTTATAAGACATTTGGAACATACTATTATTTCAAGAAAAGATCGACTTGATGTCAATCTATAAAACAATTTGAAGGCATAAGTTTGATAAAACAGTTTAAGTATAAGAAACATTTTTTTGAATCACAGTTTGTAAATAAGTTTGGAAAGTAAAAGAGCTTGTAAAATATTTTGAAGTAAAACAGTTTGATAAACAGTTTGAACAGTGATAAAATCATTGGTTTCCTAGTTATTAATCACATGTGATTAAATGCAATCACATGTGATTGAAGCAATAACTATAAGTGTTTGACTTGTATCCCCCCCATAAAGTATTTAAACATTTAAAATCATTTCAAAGGTTGATTAAAGGGGTATGAACTCACTTATGGTGAGCTGATTGGATTGTAGTGTCGGATACCGTGCTAGGTGGCAAACGGAGACTTGTTTACACGCACGAGCCTAGTTATCATATAATAAGCATATATATAACTAATTAGCCAAATAATAACTTAATAAAATAAGTTGGGACACTTAGGAACATGAAAACACTTTGTATAAATGTTATAACTCCTAAGGGTTGCATCTAAGTCGATACGGGACAAGGCAAAAGGGTTTAATGAACCAAATGACCTTGTATATGAGCTTACCACCCACCAAACCCCACCTTTGGAGTTTACGGCCGTGAACCCATGAGTTTACAGCCGTGAACTCCTCACTTGGTGGTTTTGGGTGTTTTAAGGTGCTATATTGATCCTAGAATAAGCCTAGCTTTGTTGGAAAAATCCTTGAAGTAGTTTAAGGCCCTAGAATGCTCCATAGAGGAGTTTACGGCCTAAAGATCATTTCCCCTAGAGTTTACGGCCGTAAACTCTTATGGGGTGTTGGTTTTAATTCTTTTAAGTCACTTGCACATGTAGGATAACTTCTATGTTTTTGTCTAAGGCTAAAGGGGACATTAGGCACACATT
Organism: Lactuca sativa; assembly: GCF_002870075.4. Taxonomy (NCBI): domain Eukaryota; kingdom Viridiplantae; phylum Streptophyta; class Magnoliopsida; order Asterales; family Asteraceae; genus Lactuca; species Lactuca sativa. The sequence goes on from NC_056624.2 coordinate 231,604,444, forward strand.
TGTGCCTTTACTTGGAGTTTACAGCCCAAGTGATGTTCCTTGGCCGTAAACTCCCTTTAAGGGATGATTTTGGTGTAATTTACTCCCCATTCAAGTCCTAAGTATTAAAGGGTAATTGTCTTAAAGCCTTAGGGGTGTTTAGGGCACTCTTAGCCTTTGAAAAAGGGGTTTACGGCCCAAGAGCATATCTTGGCCGTAAACTCCTAAAACTTTATGATTTTGAAGTGTTTTCGTGTTCAAATTAGCTACAAGCATTAGAGGGTAAATGCCTTAAGCCTTAGGGGTGATTTAGGGCTCACTTTGGCCCTTGGAAATGGTGTTTACGGTCCAAGAAACTCTTGGGCCGTAAACTCCAAAAGCCTTATGATCTTGGATGATTTCTAGCCTCAAAAGATCCCACAATAAGTCCTAAACTAGTTGTCTAACAAGGAATCGGGACTAGGAAGCTTTTAGGCCTCGTTTTGGAGTTTACACCCCAAGAACGTTCTTGGGCCGTATGCTCCCGGATCTTGCATTTTAGGCATGTAAACAATGTTATAAAGCATATAACAAATATTAAAGCACATCTAGGAAAGTAGACTCACAATCTGGGATGAAAACCCGAAGATCCGTCAGAGAGAAAATGGCTTTTCTCTAGTTGGAATTGTGAATAATGAATTAATTTAATTCAGAAATCTATTTATAGTCCTGAAATATTTTGGCAGAAAATATTTTTATTCCGGAGATTGGACTATGACATTATGAAACTTGGAATGTTCAAGTTTCACAAATCCAGGAGCATCCACTCTCCTGATATCTCCTGAAACGTAAACCCTAATGTACACAAACTTGTTCGAAAAAAGTCTGAAAGTCACTGAAACTGAACTGGCTTCTATTGAATAGATATTGTTCGTACAAATGGAAATTTCGGGTTGTCACATCATCCCCCCGTTAGAAGGAATTTTGTCCCGAAATTAGAATTTAAGCAAATAAGAAGTTACAATTAATTAAGCGAAAAGATGAGGGTATTTCTGTTTCATTTGATCCTCGCGTTCCCAAGTGAATTCCGGTCCTCGCTTGGCGTTCCAGCGAACCTTCACGATAGGGATACGGCTTAGCTTTGTCTGCTTGACCTCACGGTCCATGATCTCTACAGGTTCTTCCACGAAGTTGAGGCTCTCGTTGATCTCGATCTCGTCGAGTGGGATTACAAGAGTCTCGTCGGACAGACACTTTTTCAAGTTAGATACGTGGAATGTAGAATGTACATTACGAAGTGTGTCGGGTAGGTCGAGTTTGTAAGCTACGGGTCCGACTCTTGCAAGAATCTCGAATGGCCCTATGTACCTCGGATTAAGCTTCCCACGCTTGCCGAAGCGTATCAAGCCCTTCCAGGGTGAGACTTTGAGAAGGACTCGGTCTCCCACCTGAAATTCCAAAGGTTTTCTTCGTTTATCAGCGTAGCTCTTCTGTCGGTCTCTAGAGGCTTTCAATCGTTCACGGATCTGAACGATTTTCTCTGTCGTTTCCCGAATGATCTCCGGACCGGTGAGAGTACTGTCGGAAACTTGCCCCCTGGCTAATTGGGTATCACCCACCTCAGCCCAGCATAGAGGGGATCTGCACTTTCGGCCGTATAGAGTTTCAAATGGAGCAGCCTTGATGCTCGTGTGATAACTGTTATTATAGGAAAAATCGACAAGGGGTAAGTGAGTATCCCATGCCTTCCCAAAGTAAATCACGCAGGCTCGCAACATATCTTCCAATGTTTGGATGGTTCTCTCACTCTGTCTGTCGGTCTGTGTATGGTAGGCCGTGCTCATGTCCAGCCTTGTTCCCAAGGAATGTTGTAGTGATTGCCAAAATCTTGAGGTGAACCTACTATCTCTATCGGAGATAATGGACATAGGTACACCATGTAGCCGGACGATTTCCCTAATGTATGTTCTCCTAAATTTCTCCATCTTGTCAGTTTCTTTGATAGGCAGGAAGTGTGCAGACTTGGTCAATCTATCGACGATGACCCATATGGTATCAAGTCCACCCGTTGTCTTGGGCAACTTGGTTATGAAATCCATAGTGATCTGCTCCCACTTCCATTCTGGGATCTCTGGTTGTTGCAAGAAACCGGAGGGCTTTTGGTACTCGACCTTAACCTTTCCGCAAGTAAGGCATTTACTTACGAAGGTAGCAATCTCTGCTTTCATATTAGGCCACCAGTATAGCTTTTTAAGATCCAGATACATCTTATCTGAACCTGGGTGGACGGAATACCGAGTGTTGTGCGCCTCGGTCATGACCAAGTCTCGGAAACCACCGTGATTCGGTGTCCAGATCCGGTTCATGAAATATAAGGCTCCGTCACCCTTGGCTTCTAAATTCTTGTCCATTCCTCTAAGGGATTCACTCGTCACATTTTCAGGTTTCAAGGCTTCGATTTGAGCCGCCCGAATTTGCTTAGACAAGTGTGAATGGATGGTTATTGACAATGACTTGACTTTGTGACCAAAATATTCCTTCCGACTTAGGGCTTCTGCTACTACGTTGGCTTTACCCGGATGATAATGAATATCGCATTCGTAGTCACTGAGTAGCTCGACCCACCGTCGTTGTCTCATGTTGAGCTCCTTTTGATCGAAAATGTGTTGTAAACTCTTGTGGTCGGTAAAGATAGTGCTCTTCGTTCCATATAAGTAATGTCTCCAGATCTTCAGAGCGAACACTACCGCTCCTAATTCAAGATCGTGGGTCGTGTAGTTAACCTCGTGTGTCTTCAACTGTCTCGAGGCGTAGGCGATGACCTTTCCTCGCTGCATCAGAACACATCCGAGTCCTTGATTTGATGCATCGCAATAGACTACGAAGTCTTCTATTCCTTCGGGAAGGGATAGTATTGGCGCGGTGCACAAGGCTCGTTTGAGCGTTTGGAACGCTCTTTCTTGTTTCTCTTCCCAGTCAAAGGCCACACCTTTCTGGGTCAGGGTCGTAAGAGGTTTCGCTATTCGAGAGAAGTTCTGAATGAATCTGCGGTAGTAGCCAGCGAGACCTAGAAATTGGCGAATTTCAGTAGGCATCTTTGGCGCTGACCAGTTCTCAATGGCTTTTATTTTGGATGGGTCCACGTGGATTCCCTCTTCGCTTACCACGTGTCCTAAGAATTCGACTCTTCGGATCCAAAATTCACATTCGAGAACTTCGCATAAAGTTTCTCTTTTCGTAATGTCTCTAGAACTTGTCGCAGGTGATCCCCGTGCTCTTTCTTACTTTGGGAATAGATCAGGATGTCGTCAATGAAAACGATGACAAACTGATCCAAGTAAGGCCGGCATACCCTATTCATCAGATCCATGAAGACTGCGGGCGCATTGGTCAATCCGAATGGCATCACCACGAACTCGTAATGTCCGTAACGAGTTCGGAAGGCTGTCTTCGACACATCCTCCCCTAGCACTCGTAACTGGTGATATCCGGATCTCAGATCAATCTTAGAAAAATAGTTCGCCCCTTGCAGTTAGTCGAATAGATCATCTATGCGAGGCAGAGGATAACGATTCTTGACCGTCAGTTTGTTGAGTTCTCTGTAGTCAATACACATACGGAATGATCCGTCTTTCTTCTTAACGAACAAGACCGGTGCTCCCCAAGGTGAGAAACTTGGTCTTATAAAGCCCTTACTGAGAAGTTCGTTAAGTTGACCAGAGAGTTCCTGCATCTCAGCTGGTGCTAAACGGTAGGGCGACTTGGCTACTGGGGTAGCTCCTGGGACTAAGTCGATTCTGAACTCGACCTGTCGTTGCGGAGGTAACCCGGGTAGTTCTTCTGTGAAAATGTCGGGGAAGTCGCTCACTACAGGGATGTTCTTTAGTTCTTTCGTTTCGAGGCTCGTGTCAACGACGTGAGCAAGGAATGCATGGTATTCCTTACGCGGATACTTCTGTGCTTGAATACTTGATATAATACGAAGACTTGCGCCGGGTTTGTCGCCGTAGACTATAAGAGTTTCGTTAGATGGAAGGTTTAGACGGACTGCTTTCTCGTAGCACATGATGTCGGCGCGATGAAGGCTTAACCAATCCATGCCAATGATAACGTCGAAACTTTTTATTGAGACTGGCATGAGGTCGATTGGGAATGAATGGTTATCTAGAGTTAGGGTACAACCTAAGTATATGCTACTCGTACTTTTAGTTTTTCCATTAGCCATTTCTACTATGAATAGTTCTTTGAGTGCGTGCGGTGGTTGATTAAGCATGCAAGCAAATTTATGGTTTACGAAGCTTCGCTCCGCTCCACTATCGAACAGAATGCATGCATAGGAGTTATCGAGGAGGAACGTACCAGTCACCACGGTCGGGTCAGCAACTGCTTCCCCGTGGCCTATAGCTAGTACCCTTCCTGCTCCACCAGCATTCTTTGCTTTGGGGCAGTCCCTCTTATAGTGGCTTACTTCGCCACATCCATAGCAAGCTGGGCTCGCGCCAGAGCTAGGGACTTGGTTGATAGGTTGTGCCGGGAATTTACAGAAACGGACGGTGTGTCCTTTTCTGTTGCAATTAGAGCACTGCATTTCATGGCAGGGGCCATTGTGGTGGAAGCTGCATTTGTTGCAGTTCGGCAAACTTCCAGCATACTGCTTCATCGGAGCAGTAACAGCAGTAGGGGTTACCGCGGCATGTACTGCCACGATTTGCTGCCTTTTGGCAGCTCGCTGCTTTTTCTTTTCATCCCAGAATTTCCGCTTAGTGTCAGCGGGTTTGGAGGGTTCTGGGATGGCTAGGATGGTTGTGGTTGCAGGGGTTTTGACTCCATTGTCAATGAGTCGTTGTGCCAATCGTTTTGCACTGTCGAAGGTAGCGGGGTTTGATGCTAAGACGTTCCCCTGATACGGAGGCACTAGCCCCTATATGCACCGTTCGATCTTTTTCCCCTCAGTGGGAACCATATTGGGGCAGAGGGCCACCAGTTTGCTAAATCGGGCAGTGTAAGCGATCACATTGGTGCCCTTCATGGTCAGGTTCCAGAGTTCCTGATCCAGTTTCTGGACTTCGCCCCTCGGGCAGTATTCCTCCATCACGAGGTCTTTCATCGTTTCCCAGCTTATGTCGTTGGCCACGACGAGAGTTAGTGCCTTAACATGGCCGTTCCACCATGTTAGGGCCTTTCCTTCAAAGGTGCATGCGGCGTACTTGACTTTACTCGTCGCAGGGCATGAACAGATTTCGAAGACTGATTTAGTCTTCTCGAGCCATTGCGAGAGGGCAATGACTCTGCCGGTGCCGTAGAAAGGCTTCGGTTTGCAATTTGTGAAATCCTTGTAGGAGCACTCTCTCGAGCGCACAGGGGTTTCAACCGGGGTTGATTATACAGGGGTTCCACCTCTGCTGGCATCGGTAGAGTGATACTGAGCCATGGCAGTTGCCACTGCTGCGGCTACGGCAGCATTCAGGGCTGCAGTATCGATGACCGGAGGCGAAGGAGGTGGTGGAGGTGCAGGGTTATTCCTGGTGAATTTGCGAGGAGGCATCTTTCAGCTATAAGTTTATAAAGATAAGAAAGATGGTAAGAATCAATTTGTAAACAACGTGAGAGTGACACATGGACTAACTAACCATAGCCCAACAGTTGAATGAGTGTTTGAAATCACAACAAGAAATATTAGTAGGAAGCACAAGTGTACAAATTTTTCCCACAGATTAGATAGATTTCAACAATACGGGTATTACTGATGTAATAAGTTCAGGGAAAATTGACCTAACAGTAGGTCTTACATCATACCAAACTGATAAGTTTGACAGTTCTTAGATTCCTAATTAGAGTACTGAAAGTCAGGAATATTTTACAGACAAGTGCTATTTAGAGCACAGATGTTAAAGGCTATTCCTTAACCAAAAGACAGATATGTACTAGACATCAACTAACGGCGATGGGAATTCCCTGGGCGAGCCCTGAGGTCGGACACTTGACGAAACACCTCTTGAAGGTGTCGATCCTGAGCCCTCTGACGAGCTCGAAGTTCCAAGATTTCAGTTCGTGAGGCAGTCAGCTGTTGCTGCAGGGTTTCATTAGTTCTCCGGGTCCGTTCCATGTCTTCTTCAAGACGGCAGATGCGGACGGTGTTGACACCAGAGTTGGCATCAAACTCCATGACCCGGTCGATGGCTGCTCGACCTTGCTCTACATTTCGAGCTATTCTGCGGATAATGACAGGCATAGCTCGGTCAGCAGAACCACCATTGCTGACGTTGTAGAAGCTTCGGTCCCCAAAGTATGGTAAGGGTTGACCTTGTTCATCACTCCAGTGATTCAAGTTGTTTGCCCACATGGGAGTAGGACCTGGAAAAGCTGGTCGAGGGTTGTTGTTCGGGGCTTGACCTACTAGTGGTAGGTTGTTGACTTCAGGCTCGGAGTCGGATCCATCAAAAAAGCCTTCTACGAGGTGATCATCCAAAGGGATTGAATGCTCATCTTCGGGCTCTTCATCGATCCACCCGGCATTGCCTTCATTTGGAAAGTACGGGTCGCCGTGATGAAATCCAGCCATTTAAATCTATGCGAGAAGAGAGGTATAAGAATATAGTATACGTGTAACTTGTAATACAAAATACACCTATAGTATTTTAAGTTTAAGTTCTACTGATCTTCTTGTGGTATTGTTGGTAAGTTTTTAGACTTGTTAACATATCACAACAATTCTAGGGCATATGCTAATCATTCCTAGGACCAGCATAGTTGATCAGGCTATGCCATTCCCAGGACTGACCATACATCCCCGAGCTCACTTGTGATATTTAACAATCGTAATACTTTTGTTCTTGTCGTTGTGACACTGATTTTAGTATGAATGCAGACTAGTATACTTAATTAAATATTTTAATATTTAAAGTATAGACTCTTGGTCAGAGTGTTTTAATCCCTTTTGGGTTTATAGTTTAGTATATCTTTTATGGGTTGATATACTTGATTCACTATAAACAATGCTCTGATACCAATCTGTCACACCCCAAAACCAAGAACGGCAGAAACGTTCTGGGGCGGTGGACGTCATGTAAAGTATCACAACACAGTAAATGTAAATAAGCAAACAACATCATCCATTGCATTAAATATATAATTTTAATACAAGTGTGTTCTGTACAGTTTTAGACACCAAAAATATAATGTAAATCAAAATAATAATATGATAAGTCTTGAATGCGCTCCATCTTTTCAAAAGCTGGCATCGGTACCTGTCTACTGATGACCTGAGAATACAAGTTATTTTGAAGGAGTTTATCAGCATTAAGCTGGTGAGTTCATAAGTATTTTAGTGTCGGTGTTTGTCATCAAAATCGTTTGAACGTGTCTCAAGTATAAGTTTGTAAAATGTATGTAAGTGTTTGTAAAAGTTTGAATCTTTCAGAAAAACCTATATTTTCTATTAAAGTAGCCTTCTACCAAGGCTTAACTGTTTTGTATGCTCATTCGTTGTAAAAATGTGTAATTTCCCAAGTATAACTATAATTTAACAAAATATAGTTTGTACATTAATGTTTAAGTGAGGTTATCACTACAAATATGTAATGGGTAAATCATTGTAGTACTGTAGTTTTGTATTATAGGAGCTACTGCTGTACTAACTACCTTAAACCGGATTTATATTAAGGCACTATGTGATAAATTGCACCTTACTATCGACTAGTAACAACGACATAATGAATGGTCGTAGTAAAGAAATGATGTTTGGCACCCGCAGACCTGCAGGTCCGGCTGTAGCTAGCAGCAAGGTGTAGGATTGTCAATCCAGCATAGATCTATACGCAAACTCACGCTCCCCCTTCAAGAGACTCTGGCCACAACTCGAGTCATGACAGTTAAGTCGTGCTCCGATTTAAATCACAGTAATTTAAGTATTCTAGTATATGTAATGTAATGTTTCTCGTTCTCGTATAGTTGTATATGTTCTCCTCCTAGTATAGTTGTATATGTTCTCATAGTATAGTTGTATGTGTTCTCGTAGTATAGTTGTATATGTTCTCATAGTATAGTTGTATATGTTCTCATAGTATAGTTGTATATGTATGATCCTGTGTTACCCCGATGGTAACTAACTAATGATGCTTCTAGCACGTATGAATATGGAAGTACTTTTATGTCCATATATGTATATTTGATATACAATTAATATTGAAACGACCTTCGGATGGTCACCCGAAATCCCACCAGACCACATCCAAATCGAGAAAAAAGGAAATAGGGCGGATGGCCTTCCTAAGCCCTTTAAACATTATTTATACATCTATACATATATGGGCATGCAATTTATAAGAAGTAAAAGCATAAATAAGTTTTTATAAGACATTTGGAACATACTATTATTTCAAGAAAAGATCGACTTGATGTCAATCTATAAAACAATTTGAAGGAATAAGTTTGATAAAACAGTTTAACTATAAGGAACATTTTTTTGAATCACAGTTTGTAAATAAGTTTGGAAAGTAAAAGAGCTTGTAAAATATTTTGAAGTAAAACAGTTTGATAAACAGTTTAAACAGTGATAAAATCATTGGTTTCCTAGTTATTAATCACATGTGATTAAATGCAATCACATGTGATTGAAGAAATAACTATAAGTGTTTGACTTGTATCCCCCCATAAAGTATTTAAACATTTAAAATCATTTCAAAGGTTGATTAAAAGGGTATGAACTCACTTGTGGTGAGCTGATTGGATTGTAGTGTCGGATACCGTGCTAGGTGGCAAACGGAGACTTGTTTACACGCACGAGCCTAGTTATCATATAATAAGCATATATATATATATATATATATATATATATATATATATATATATATATATAACTAATTAGCCAAATAATAACTTAATAAAATAAGTTGGGACACTTAGGAACATGAAAACACTTTGTATAAATGTTATAGGTCCTAAGGGTTGCATCTAAGTCGATACGGGACAAGGCAAAAGGGTTTAATGCACCAAATGACCTTGTATATGAGCTTACCACCCAACAAACCCCACCTTTGGAGTTTACGGCCGTGAACCCATGAGTTTACGGCCGTGAACTCCTCACTTGGTGGTTTTGGGTGTTTTAAGGTGCTATATTGATCCTAGAATAAGCCTAGCTTTGTTGGAAAAATCCTTGAAGTAGTTTAAGGCCCTAGAATGCTCCATAGAGGAGTTTACGGCCTAAAGACCATTTCCCCTAGAGTTTACGGTCGTAAACTCCTATGGGGTGTTGGTTTTAATTCTTTTAAGTCACTTGCACATGTAGGATAGCTTCTATGTTTTTGTCTAAGGCTAAAGGGGACATTAGGCACACATTTGTGCCTTTACTTGGAGTTTACAGCCCAAGTGATGTTCCTTGGCCGTAAACTCCCTTTAAGGGATGATTTTGGTGTAATTTACTCCCCATTCAAGTCCTAAGTATTAAAGGGTAATTGTCTTAAAGCCTTAGGGGTGTTTAGGGCACTCTTAGACTTTGAAAAAGGGGTTTACGGCCCAAGAGCATATCTTGGCCGTAAACTCCTAAAACTTTATGATTTTGAAGTGTTTTCGTGTTCAGATTAGCTACAAGCATTAGAGGGTAAATGCCTTAAGCCTTAGGGGTGATTTAGGGCTCACTTTGGCCCTTGGAAATGGTGTTTACAGTCCAAGAAACTCTTGGGCCGTAAACTCCAAAAGCCTTATGATCTTGGATGATTTCTATCCTCAAAAGATCCCATAATAAGTCCTAAACTAGTTGTCTAACAAGGAATCGGGACTAGGAAGCTTTTAGGCCTCGTTTTTGGAGTTTACACCCCAAGAACGTTCTTGGGCCGTAAGCTCCCGGATCTTGCATTTTAGGCATGTAAACAACGTTATAAAGCATATAACAAATATTGAAAAACATCTAGGAAAGTAGACTCACAATCTGGGATGAAAACCCGAAGATCCGTCAGAGAGAAAATGGCTTTTCTCTAGTTGGAATTGTGAATAATGAATTAATTTAATTCAGAAATCTATTTATAGTCCTGAAATATTTTGGCAGAAAATATTTTTATTCCGGAGATTGGACTATGACATTATGAAACTTGGAATGTTCAAGTTTCACAAATCCAGGAGCATCCACTCTCCTGATATCTCCTGAAACGTAAACCCTAATGTACACAAACTTGTTCGGAAAAAGTCTGAAAGTCACTGAAACTGAACTGGCTTCTATTGAATAGATATTGTTCGTACAAATGGAAATTTCGGGTTGTCACATACTCCGTAGCTAATCTGTAGGTAATTAGTATCCATAGGTATTCCGTAGCTAATTAGCTATAGAATAGCTACGGAGCCGCTTTCGTAGCTATTCTGAAGCTATTTCGTAGCTATTCCGTTACTAAACTAGGGCATCCCATTTTGTAGTTGATCCGTAGCAATTACGTAGCTAATTAGCTACGGAAATATATAAGGATATGCTCACTCCACCGTTGAATTTGAATGGAGTTAATGGACTCACATATTTCATAATGACATTTAATGAACATAATTTGGCTTTTAGCCTCTTTGGACTTCAAAACTAAGCTAAATAGAAGCACCACAAGTTATGTAGGTAGTAAAAACTTAAACTAAACCTTTTTTATTAAAAAAAATTGAACATTATCCATGATTTTTTGAGGGGTAGCACATGCTACCCCTACCAACCATATAGTTCTGCCCCTGGAAACAAGTGTGTATCTAGGACTCGAATGATATTTAGAAATTTTGAATGAGAATCGTGCCTAATACCCCTTCCTTGAAGAACAACAATCAAATGAGCGCTGTAAAATCCATTACCACAAGCTTTTTTTAGATTCAGAAATCGATTTCAGTTCTAGAAACAAACTCAGAAAGTCGATTGTTCACCAGGTTAAGCAAAGGGATATGTAGGATTAGGGTGGAGGAGATGGAGGTGATTGGCAGCGGATGGTGGTGGTGGTGTACGCTGATGGGCTGTGGAGATGTAGGTGGAGGTGTTCTTTAGATTGTGTGTATGTGTTCTTGATAGTGTTAAGTGTGTGTTTTGGAGAGAGAGAGAGAGAGAGAGAGAGAGAGAGAGAGAGAGAGAGAGAGAGAGAGAGAAAGAGAGAGAGAGAGAGAGAGAGAGAGAGAGAGAGAGGTGACCCCATAATTTTTATTAAAACAAGTTTAAATTAAATAGAAAAAACCATAAAAATATATTAGAAGGGTATTTTAGTCTTTTCAGTTTTCTGAAGGACCAAAACGCAACGAAACTAGCTCAAAAGAACCATGAAACCAAAAAAGTCGATGTTTGGACTAAACCTCGGAAAAAATCACTATTGTAAAAATCCCGATTAGGTCCCAATTAATCTCCGATTAATCCTTAGGCGCTACTCGACCGATTAGATGGCGCCTAGCGATTAATCCCTGCATATATAATGAGTGAAGCATTATAAAACGATGAAATTTTAACATTTTGAAGAAGTTTTATATCAATGGAAACTATTTGAGGCATTATTAGTGTTGTACAATACAAGAAATAAGGGTATTAGCGGCGACGGATTTAGCGGCGACACCAGGCATTAGCGGCGACATGGAAATGACGCGTTACATGTCGCCACTAATGCCAACTGTCGCCGCTAATACTCAACAGTTGCGATCCGCGTCAAATGAAACTTATCCGTTCGATCTGTATTTAATGGAACGGTTGTAACGGCGTGAAAAAAGGCGCCGACTTTTCCCTCCAGGCTAGTCGCCGCTAATACCCATTCGTCGCCGCTAATACCCATGCGTCGCCGCTAAAGGTCCGCGCAGATAACCCCTCCAGTTCGCTCTTTCCTGCGTATTTTGTCTGCCCTTTTCTCTCATTCTCTCCATCGCCGGTCTTTCTTACACCACCGCCGCCACCGTCCAAACCTCCATTGCACAAACCACCGCCATCCAAACCTCCATTGCCACCAATACCGGCGACCTAGACTTCCATTACCGACGACCAAGAGGAGACGATCATACTTCAATTCCGGAATTTTTACTCATTTAAGGTCGAAATTTTTCCCTATTTTCGATTCTTCTTATGTTTTGATGTTTATTTACTTAGTTTAAGCTTTTAATTTAAGGTTGTGTTGTTGTCGGAGTTGTGGAATTTTTGCCGGAAAATTTTGAAATTAGACTACCACAGGTTCATTTTCATCTTTCATTTTATAAAAAGAATGTATTTGTGTGTATGATGCATTTATGTGTTTTTACATTAGTATTTTTTTGTATGTGTGTTATTTGTATGTATTTTATTTGTGAATGTGAATGTGTAATTTGTATGTATGAAAAAATGAAAGAAATTAGGTTGCTATAATAGAAAAAAAAAATATGATGTTATAATGAGTATGTGTAGAAAACATGTTTATGTGTATTTGTATATATAATGTATGTATTTATGTATGTAATATGTGGAAAAAATTGAAAATAAAATGTATTTATATATGTAATGTATGACTTTTGAAATTATATATGTAATTTGTATGTATGAAAAAAATCAAAAAAAGTGAGGTTGAATAGAAAAAAAGTATGATGTTATAATGAGTATGTGTAGAAAACATGTTTATGTGTATTTGTATCTATATAACATGTGTATTTATGTATGTAATATGTGGAGTAAATGAAAAAAAATGTATTTATGTATGTGATGTGTTGAAAAAAATGAAAAAAAATATGTTGCTATAATTCTATTCATATTGTAATTTTGCAGGTTGTATATGGGGTTTAGTTAGGCGATACTCTTCTATGTGATGGCAAAAGTTATGGGCTTAGGACATGGAGGTGATGGAGTCGGGGATCCACCACCTCCAGTAGGCTTTGGTCGTGGACAACACGAACAGGATGGTAAGTCTTATTATGATATATTTATTAGCTATTTTTATCCATTTATTATAAGCTATCGTGACTAATATTTTTAATTATATTTTTCAGCTGAGCTCCCTAAAAAAAGAAGAGGTCTAACAAAAAACATCCAACTATCAAAGCTGATACGGGCAAACAAGGGAAAGCCTGTAGATTTGGATTTCGATAAGGAGCTGACATATACACCTGTCGGGAACAATGGTAATTGGTTTACCCGTGAGACTGAGAGGTATATATGGATAACATCCCTTTGAACGTATCTGCTTGGGACAATGTTTCCCTCGCTTTAAGGAATGCCACAGTGGTTCATCTAAAGGTAACATGGACAATATTTTAAGTTTAGTTCTGATTGGTATTTAACTAACTAACTTTTTTGTATTTGTAGAATACGTTTGATTTAGATAAGTTTAACTTGGATCCCGAGCGTGCTCAGTTGTTGTAGAGCATTGATGCGACTTTGCAAAGAATTTATAGATGCCGAAAAAATAAAGCGCATATTTATGTTGAGAAAGCCGGGGGGCTTACAGATATCCCAAAGGCATTAGCCAATCCCCCCGATGGTATGTCACGTGAAAATTGGGCGCACGCAGTCGAACATTTTCAAACTCCTGAATTTCTAAAGCATTCGGCGTCAAACAAAGGAGTCCGTGCACAACAACAAGTTTTAAACAGAGGGGGATCGTGCTCGTATAGCAATGCATGTTTCAAAGAAGTATGTTATGATATATATATATATATATATATATATATATATATATATATATATATATATATATATATATATATATAACTATTTATTTAAATTATAATTAATCTAATTTTTAATGTTAAATAGGACATCGCTCGAATCGAAGCATTTCGTAAGGCCAATACTGATCGGCAAGGGGTATTTAGTAGTCCTGCAGTCGAGCAACAATACGTAAGTGGTTCATTCGTATTTTCATATAAGTGTTTATATCGTCAATGGATATTTAGTAATCTAATTTTTAATATGTGTTATCATTTTTTGTAAATAGATAATGCTTTACTCCTTGAGATCAATCAACAAACTCAAGCTTCTTCTGAAGCCAGCGGTCTAACACCAAAGGAGACACAAAATTGTTTTGAAAGAATATTGGGTGTTCGACGAGGCCATATCAGAGGCATCGGGCGTAAACCTTCTACGGTTATGTCGATGTATGATCAGGACCAATCACTGACACAACCATCGCCACAATCACAGGTGACAAGACTATTTAATTTTGGTAATTGTTTAAAATATTGGTAATTGTTGGTTTAGTAATAGTTTCAAATTTTGGTAATTGTTAGTTTGATAATTATATATTGGTAATTGTTAGTTTGGTTATAGTTTGATATATTGGTATTTTACAACTTGGTAATTGTTAGTTATAGTACAATGCTATAATGTTTTATATGCAATATGTGGAATGTATATTTTGTATATAGAATATTGTAATGCTAGTTTAACTTATAGTTTTAATTGTAGTTTGAAATGCTTCAAACAATATTAAAAGATCTGGCATGCAGTGCTGCACTTGAAGATTGGTTTCGTTCGTTACCACAACAAACTGAAACCGGAGGAAACAAGGAGAGCGATGACGACGAGTAGATAGTTGTAGGATTTTTTTTATGTTTTGTTTGTGTAAATATTTTAGAATAGTATTTTCGTTATTTTGTTATATGTTAAATCGAACGAGTATTTTAAACGGATGTTGTATTAATATTTTGGAATAGAATGATGTAGGATTAGACTAATTAATATAATACCGGTTTTTTTTTTCAATTTTAATGTGATATATATATATATATATATATATATATATATATATATATATATATATATATATATATATATATATATATATATAAGAAAAACACCAATACCGGCGACACCTTTATTGGCAAAGATAGGTTATTACCGGCGACGCCTAGCAATAGCGGCGACAAGTCTTTTGCGAAGACAGCACGCATTAACGGCAAATTATTGATTAATAGGGACAACGCATCAACGTCGACGTTTTATCGGCGAAAAACCCCACTTTTGGCGACGACGCCTGTCGCTGGTGATACTCTAATTTCTTGTAGTGGTATTAATCATATTAATCTATTTTGTTATCATATTAGTGGTATTTACAAACTTTGATATGATATTAGTCATATTTATTTTTTTAAAATTCAAAAAATTAGCAATTAACGGTCCTCGATTAATCTCCGTCTAGCCGATTAATCATTGACCCCAGTCCATCGACCAGCTAACGTCGAACGTTGTTTACAACCTTGGAAAAAATGCATACCACATGTACCATTTTTGCAATTGTCTTTTGTTTATTAAATAATTTGTATCGAACAGTTTAATGAAATTTAGTTACTATTTTTAACCGTTTAGATCTTTATACCAACAGCGCAATTTTATGGAATTAGATGACAGTCAATATTATTTAATGAGTTTTAAATGTATCATATCTTATAAAAGTCGTTACTTTTTTATTTGATTAATGAAAAATCTGAATCAACATGTGTGTAAATTAATAACTATGACCAAACAAATTACATGGGGGTAACCGTTGCTATTAAGAATGAAAATACGTTTAGTCTCTTCTGCAGTATACCTTATGTGGGATATATATACATACCATTGGAGTCCCATCGAATTACAAATAAAAAACAACATAGCAATTAGGAGAATCGGCTTTGGGTCGAGACATAAAGAAGGTAGGCTATATAAGTATATATACACAAGTTGGGCTCACACTCAACAATTTATGCAGCCATCTCATGTTTTATCATTAAACCCTGTAGGCATGCATGTGTTTTGTAGTTTGGTTGAGCCCACGTACCCAGAAAACTAATTTGCATGATTCGTTAGACATTTTTCTTTACAAACGATTATTTGGAAGGGGTGTAGATACCACAGAAACTTGTTAGTTCAAATCGTGATCAAAATGATGGAACTTGAGCTGTGATTATTTTCTACAAGGGAGGCTAATTATTAGCTTATAACAATGAGAATCAAAACTTTTATTTTTCAATCCATGGGCGTGAGTTTTTTTGTTCCTCGTGTTTTTTAATACATATTATAATTATTTCAATTTTCAACAAGACCTGAACCTTCAATATTTGATATATATCCATTAATTTTTCATACCGATAGACCAAAGACCTTTTAGTCGATAGGTTAGTTATACTGGCCTAGCTAAATATCTAAAAATACGAGTTTTTATAATCTTATTTTAGTATGATCAAATCAGGGTGTATTTTATAACTTGTTTTGATGATGTTTTTTTTTTACTCTTTAAAATTTGTTATTAAATTTCTAGAATTTAAAGGATATACAAATTAAGACACAGTGGGATAAATAAATACAAAATGATATTAGGAGGTAAGTATAAATCCTAGTTGGTTAGTGGAGATGTGCGGAACTTAATTAACCAAACATTGTGAAACATTTTAGGGTATAAATTTGCTAGGATGTTTTCGTTAAAACTTAGCACATCTATAATGATGAGTTCAATAGGAGAGTTAAATGAGGTGGTAAGTCTTTGTTTCATTCAATGGATCAAATTCTACAATTATAAGATGTCACATTGACATTCAATGAATTTGAAGTTCAATGACCATTGAACTTTTCAATGAGAAAAAAGAAAAATTTTAATTCTTAAATATTTACTATAAATTACATTTTGTAACATTCTATTAAGTTCAATGTATTGTAGGAAAAAAAGATAGAGTTGTATAAATTGTTGAAAGATGGCGTGGCAATCCATTGAACTTGATGAAGTTCATTACATTGTGGATGCCCTTAACAACTAATATTTTCCCCAAAATTAATAACTAATTGAACTTATAGAACTTCTTGTTGATGGAGACAGACGTGCTTTAAAAATTGGGTTACCTTTGTATGAATTTTGTGGTTGTTTATCCATGGGAAGGCGAACCATATATTAATGTTAGTATGAAAACAAGAACATGGAGAAGATAGAAGGTCGGGGTTGTGAGTGCTTTAAGTGATCGCGCGAGATTGGGTTTTAGTCTAAGATCACGTGAGAAAGGTCATGGCGATGGTTGGTAGTTGGAAGAGGTGCCGGAGGGAGGGGGCTACATGGTGAATGTATGTATGGATGGGGGGAGGGCATATTCTTATTTTATAATTATATAAGTATTAAATTAACCAAAAAGTTTATAAAAAAAGAATATCTAAAAGGAAATTAGTTATTTCATTTTGCACAATACCAAAACATAATGAAACCCAACATGCATAAGGGTGTTTTTTCTGCAAATATATTCCCTTTGAACTAGAACCTATGATATAATAGAGAGACCATATTGTAATTCACCCAAAAATATATTTTTTGTAGATTGGTAAAAATATCAAAACATGATTAGCTTTTTTTTTTAAACGACTGTGAAGAATTATATTTAAAAATGAAAGGCCAGCAGGAAACATATTGGTTGTGTACAAAAAGGTTTATATGAGAATCCAAGTAAAGCATAGAAATAGCACTGAACTTTGAAAGAGAATCACCAAATAGCAATGTGCTGTTGATGACTTTTCCAGTAGTAACAACAAGATATATATGTATTTCTTAATTTCCATATTTACCCCAAAATCCATGCCCCAATCCTCAGTTGTTTCTATCACAACACATTTAATTTTCGGATGAAAAGCAAAGGGAAAAGTGTCTAAGCGTCAAAGTTTTCTGATGTATCCAGAGCGCGCAGCAACAACAGTGAATACGAAATGCACCCAAGGGCAAATATGTCATTAACCCAAGAGCTCCATGAGATGACAACAATAGCAACCAATTAGAAACATCATTTATTTTAGTCAAACATGAAAAAGATAATTACTACTCCACATTACATTAACTATTTCCGATACATAAAACAACTTTACTAAATAACCATACGTACATATAAAATTAAGGAAAAATGCCACATAATCTGGAGATATTTACAAAAATATTAAATTAGATAATTAAGGCAAGTTCTGTTGCTGTATTTTTTGAAATAGTTTTACGAGAGTCGAAATTCCCATATATTATGGATTTTTTGCTTGTCTCTCAAGTTAGTTTTATATTAGGATGTTCCCTAACTATATATTATAGGTTTTAGAGTATTATTAGGACTTCTTGTAAGACTCTATATAAAGCCATTATTTATCTAATTTTTTCATTCGTTCCATCATTCTTTTCTGACCCTGATCTCCTCGGACGTTTTTGTTCATAGCCATTGTAAGCTTTCTTATTGCCTAACTTTCAAGAATTAATATTAGTGCTTTATAGTTTTTCCGTTTTGAGTTTTCATTCCATTTCTTGTGGGTTCTTCTCGGCTGATCTGTATGTTCCAAGCATCATGTATTTTATAGCACAGCTAGGTTTCAAATTTTGCTCGTTATCTGAGTATAGATGCAGACCCATGTAGTATAATGCTATATATATCTGATTTCTTTTACTTCTTCTGACAATATAACTTTTTCAAGATATGTATATAAGTATCATAACTTTTATGCAGATTCACCCATAATTTTCAAATCAATCATTTAGTTGTTTACTACACTGAATTAATTTATAATTTAAGGTTAATTTTTTTATCGTTCAGTTGTTCTAAATTTGTTTTATTTTATTTTCTTTTAACGTTTAAGAAAATACTTGTTGGAATTACTCGGTATTAATAGGTGAAATTAGAACTTGCCTATAAATTAATAATCCTCTGCAACTACCTAAAACCATATTCCACTTATTTTAGATCTTTAACAATCTTTCTTCTTTCTCTCCTCAGAAAATGAAGATTCAAATTGCTGTCTTGCTCGTGATTACAATCTTGCTCGTAACATCTGTGCAACAGTAAAGTTGTAGGAATATCGTTGATCACTCGATTGATGAAGAAAGAATAAGAGAGAACTTTATTTCAACATTTAAGCGTCATTTCAAAGTCAACCCGAAGCTCACATATGGAGAAAATCAACTGCCTTATGTGGTATCACGTCGCCGAGTTCCTTGTGGACCAAATCCACTTCATAACTGAGCATGGTTTCTTGCAATTTTTTGTGAAGCATAGGATCTATTAAGTCGTTTTAATTTGTTTTCATATTTTATACACATGTTTCCACTATCTATGAACAACTTATTATTCATTGATTTATAAATGTCATGGCTCCGGGGGATGAAATACATGTTGGCAGATTAAATATATTTTTTCTTCTTGCTGTTCAAAAAAAAGATTAAATATATTTGACATTTTTTCATTCAGGTGAACAAAACTCATTTATGATATATTGTTTTGAAAATTTATTTGCTAAAATTAAATCATAAATTGCTTAATTTTAAGATATGTCAACGACTTGAAAGCGTGTATTGTTGTTTGTTAAATATTTTGTATGAAACAATTTAAAGAAAATTAATTTCTATTTTAACTCTTAAGATGTTTATGCCAAAAGAGCAGTTCCATGTAATTAAATGATAATCAAACTACTAGAAAATTGATATAATAGCTACAACACAATCAGTAGCTATTCCGTAGCTATAACCGGATAGCTACGGAATTGCTACGGAAAAATGTCTGTAGCATAATGGCTCGTGGCTAAATTATAGTTACGGAATAACTACGGAATAACTACGGAAAAGCTACGGAAATAAATACCTACATATTTCCTACAAAATAGCTACGGAAGTGAATAGCTACGGATCCAAATAGCTACGGAAATCCTTAGCTATTCCGTAGTTAACTTCGATTTATTTAAAAAAAATAAAATCAAAAAATTTCTGTTTTTTGTCATATACCACATTCAATTCATATTTGTTCCAAATACCATATAAAATACACCAAAAAACGTCCTAATACCAACTTTGACACATTTCATTCCATTGTTCAAAATATCTTACAAAAGTAAATATTAATTAATTAAAAAAACAAACACTACATGTTTAAAAATTCAATTGTTCCAAAATAGCTAGTAGCTCCATGGTCCATATATTGAATTGCTTCAACAGGGGAATCAAGAAAGTGGAAACACACACAACACTTGGGCTCACCATTTTCAGCTTGTTTGTAAACTGAAAACAATTTAAACATTACTAAAATAAAGAAACATATACCTAACACAAAACATACTTTCTTGTTTTATTGTTGTGACAATGTGTAGGATTGTATCTTTTGAACTGGAATTCAAATACACAGATCTGCAAACTCAAACATTTATGCAACTAGGTCAAGTAAGCAAATATACATTAAAAACAAAAGATAAGTAATTAAATATATAATATAGAATCATCTCTTACCAAACCAAGTTGATTTCCAACTGCTAAACCTAGTTTAATTCTAAAAATTACTGTTGACGGACCTGTCATACACAAGATCAAAAACTTCATTCTCATGTAGAAGCCACAGTAGGATAATCACTGAAACTCATAAAAAAAAGTTGAATATTTACTCAAAATTGATTGATTTGATTCTCAATAAACTCAAAACTCATATTGACCTCCTTACCCGTAGGGAAGATTGCAAAACTGTGATTACCTGGATCACCAGCTTTCCGAACCTATTGAATTAGGAAATCCCAAACATTACTGTTGAACTTTACCACAAATCTAACATTTTCAACCAAAATTTAACCTAAAATCTCAAATTCGACCTAAAATATAATTTAAAACATCTAAATTGTATACATGAAGTAATTTCAGAAAAGAAATGAAAAAAAAAACTAGGGTTTTACCTTTTTAGGGAAGAAATCGAGAAAAGGTGCAAAGAGAGAGATGAGGGCAATTGAGCCATGGAGTAATAACCTTGGTCGCCTTGATAACAAATGGAACCGAGGAGTTTGAAAATGCATCAATAGTTTGAAGAAGGCATCGAACTGAACCCAAAATCAAAACACACCCTAAATCAAAACAAAGTCTACCCAAAACGAAAACCTAATTGGAATTAAACCAAAAAAAATCTTACTTTAAACAATGATGACAATGGCGATGGCAAGCCGATGACGGCGACGAAACGCAAACGACCGGAGCTAAAAAGGGGGACGATGAATCGGTGATGAAGATATACGGATTTGGTGATGGCGAAGAGAGATGACCGGGGCTAAAACAGTCTCTATGTACAACATTGACCGCATCGGCGGTAAGATGGAACTCCGACGATGAAAACGAAGACGAGAGGGGGTGTAAGGGAGAGGTGCGAGTAGGAAACAATGAGAGAGAAGAGGGAAAACGAATCAAGGAAGGAGATAGAGAGAAGCGGGAGAATAAAAAATTTCGTCGATGGATCCTGCTAAATGGAGGCGGACCAAAGTTTCGATTTTGTGAAACCCTAAAATCGAAACTGCCAAAAAAGGGGGTGGTGGGACTCGAACTCGCGTCTATCATAGATAGAACCAAGGGGACTACTAACCGGCCGGGAATGTCACATCCATACCTTCTTTGTCTACAATAGTTTTTGACCACTTACAATTCTGTTTTTATTATTATTATTATTATTATTATTATTATTATTATTATTATTATTATTTCTATTATTATTATTATTATTTCTATAATTATAATTATAATTATTATTATTATTATTATTATTATTATTATAATTATTATTATAATTATAATTATAATTATTATTATTATTATTATTATTATTATTATTATTCATTATTCGAGTCTTAATTTTTTTTGTATAAATTTTCTTACATATTTAAGATACGACCTGTTAATAGAAGTGTGAAAAAAACGAAGAAAAACGACCTTTGGTCGCCGAAAAATCGAAATTAAAAAACTTTGTAGCTAATTAACTACGGATTAGGTACAAATTATTTTTATTTTCGATTTTTCGGGCACCAAACATCGTTTTATCCGCTTCGTTTTATTCACACTGGGACCCCGCTCCCAAGGGCGCTGCCCCTGAACCCCCGTTCGTTTAGGGGCTTCTCCCCTAATCAGCTACGGATTTGCTACAAATTTTTCTTATTTTTCATTTTTCGGGCACCAAACTTCGTTTTTTTCTCTCCATTTTTTTCACACATCTATTATACATGATTATCTATATTTTCACCAACTTATAGCTATTAGTATCATTCATAAAGTTGTGTGCACATACGAGATCCGTTACTCGTTTAGTGGTTTAACACTATAATGCTTATGAATACGTTCACATACATCTCACAAACACGTATACATACACATATACACGCACGCATATACCATAACTCATTCATGTGTATAAATATACATATAAAAACATAATCCATCACAAGTTGGTGAAAAGTATATGCATTACAATGTTAAACTGTGAAACGAGTATTTGATCCCGAAGGGGCACACAACTTTATGAACGATATTAATAGCTACATGTTGGAGAAAATAAATATAATCATGTATAGTAGAGGTGTGAAAAAATCGAAGCGAAAAAAATGACGTTTGGTGCCCGAAAAACTGAAAATAAGAAAATTTTGTATAGCTACAGAATTTTAACGTAAAGCATACTCCATAGCTAATCTGTAGGTAATTAGTATCCGTAGGTATTCCGTAGCTAATTAGCTACGAAATAGCTACGGACCCGCTTCCGTAACTATTCTGAAGCTATTTCGTAGCTATTCCGTTACTAAACTAGGGCATCCCATTCTGTAGTTGATCTGTAGCAATTCCGTAGCTAATTAGCTACGGAAATAAATAAGGATATGCTCACTCCACCGTTGCATTTGAATGGAGTTAATGGACTCACATATTTCATAATGACATTTGATGAACATAATTTGGCTTTTAGCCTCTTTGGACTTCAAAATTAAGCTAAATAGAAGCACCACAAGTTCTGTAGGTAGTAAAAACTTAAACTAAACCTTTTTTATTAAAAAAATTGAACATTATCCATGATTTTTTGAGGGGTAGCACATGCTACTCCTACCAACCATATAGTTCTGCCCCTGGAAACAAGTGTGTATCTAGGACTCGAATCATATTTAGACATTTTGAATGAGAATCGTGCCTAATACCCCTTCCTTGAAGAACAACAATCAAATGAGCGCTTGAAAATCCATTACCACAAGCTTTTTTTAGATTCAGAAATCGATTTCAGTTCTAGAAACAAACTCAGAAAATCGATTGTTCACCAGGTTAAGCAAAGGGATATGTAGGATTATGGTGGAGGAGATGGAGGTGGTTGGCAGCAGATGGTGGTGGTGGTGGTGTACGCTGATGGGTTGTGGAGATGGAGGTGGAGGTGTTCTTGAGATTCTGTGTATGTGTTTTTGATAGTGTTAAGTGTGTGTTTTAGAGAAAGAGAGAGAGAGTGAGAGAGGTGACCCCATAATTTTTATTAATACAAGTTTAAATTAAATAAAAAAAAACATAAAAATATATCAGAAGGGTATTTTAGTCTTTTCAGTTTTCTGAAGGACCAAAACGCAACAAAATTAGCTCAAAAGAACCATGAAGCCAAAAAAGTCGATGTTTGGACTAAACCTCGAAAAAAACCACTATTGTAAAAATCCCGATTAAGTCCCGATTAATCCTTAGGTGCTACTCGACCGATTAGAGGGCGCCTAGCGATTAATCCCTGCATACATAATGAGTGAAACATTATAAAACGATGAAACGTGGCTAAGACTTCTTCTAGGGTTTCACACATTTTAGGGCAGCCTCCATCCTCTCTTCTCTTCGTCCTTTTGCTCTTGGTGTTTGTGAACCATTAGAGGAGTGACATTTGTGACTCTAAGCTTTCTAAAGTCAATACAAGGAGGAATTGGGATTGTTATTGCTATATAACAATCAAGGTATGATCTAAACCCTAATTATAGGTTATATAGATTATCATAAGCTAGATCTAGGGTTTATAGTCTTGGATAACCTGCATGTACAATAGAGAAACCTAGATCCAAGCATTAGGGTTTGTATGAGCACATAGGATGTTCTTAGGACCAAAAACCATCAGATGGTGATGGTGATAGTCAAGGTGGTGATGGTGATGGTGCTGGTGGTGATGTTGATGGTGATGGTGATGGTGATGATGATGATGGTGTGACGGTGATGGTTGTGACGGTAGTGATGATGATGCTGATAGTGATGGTGATGCTGGTGATGGTGATGATGAAGGTGATGATGGTGATGGTGATGTGTGATGGTGATGGTGATGGTGATGGTGATGATGGTGATGGTGGTGGTGATGGTAATGGTGTGGTGATGGTGATGGTGATGGTGATGATAGTGATGGTGGTGGTGATAGTGGTGGTTTGATGGTGATGGTGATGGTGATGGTGATGGTGGTGGTGGTGATGTTGATGGTGATGGTGATGGTGATGGTGATGGTGGTGGTGGTGGTGGTGGTGGTGGTGGTGGTGATGGTGATGATGATGGTGATGGTGATGGTGATGGTGATGGTGATTGTTATGGTGGTGATGGTGATGGTGGTGGTGGTGGTGGTGATGGTGATGGTGATGGTGATGGTGATGGTGGTGATGATGATGGTGATGGTGATGGTGATAATGATGGTGATGGTAGTGGTGGTGGTGGCGATGGCGATGGCGATGGTGATGGTGGTGGTGATGGTGGTGGGGTTAGTGATGGTGATGGTGGTGATGATGATGATGGTGTGATGGTGATGGTTGTGATGGTGGTGATGATGATGGTGATAGTGATGGTGATGGTGGTGGTTGTGGTGATGTTGATGGTGATGGTGGTGATGATGATGATGGTGTGATGGTGGTGATGATGATGGTGGTGGTGGTGATGATGATGATGATGATGGTGATGATGATGATGATGATGATGGTGATAGTGATGGTGATAATGATGGTGATGGTGATGATGGTGATGGTGATGATGATGATGATGATTATGTTGTTGATGATCGTGATGATGGTGATGATGATGATGATGATGATGTAGGTATACGTGTTTGTGAGATGTATGTGAACACATTCATAAGCATTATAGTGTTAAACCAGTAAACGAATAATGGATCCCGTATGTGCACATGGCTTTATGAATGATATTAATAGCTATAAGTTGGTGGAAATATAGATAATCATGTATAATAGAGGTGTGAAAAAAAACGGAGCGAAAAAAATGACATTTGGTGCCCGAAAATAAGAAAATAAGAAAAATCCGTAGCTATTTAGCTACGAATTTTTCTTATTTTCGATTTTCTGGGCACCAAACGTCATTTTTTTCGATGCGTTTTTTTCACACCTCTATTATAAATGATTATCTATATTTTCACCAATTTATAGCTTTAATAGCATTTATAAAGTCGTGTGCACATACATGATTCATTGCTCGTTTAGTGGTTTAACAGTATAATGCTTATGAATACGTTCACATACATCTCACAAACACGTATACATACACATATACACGTACGTACACATATACCATAACTCATTAATGTGTATAAATACACATATAAAAACATAATCAATCACAAGTTGGTGAAAAGTATATGCATTACAATGTTAAACTTTGAAACGAGTGCTTGATCCTGAAGCGGCTCACAAGTTTATGAACGATATTAATAGCTACGTGTTGGTGAAAATAAAGATAATCATGTATAATAGAGGTGTGAAAAAAACGAAGCGAAAAGAACGACGTTTGGTGCCTAAAAAATCGAAAATAAGAAGTATCTGTAGCTAATCCGTAGCTAATCAGCTACGGATTAGCTACGAATTTTTCTTATTTTTCATTTTTCGGGCACCAAACTTCGTTTTTTTCGCTCCATTTTTTTCACACATCTATTATACATGATTATCTATATTTTCACCAACTTATAGCTATTAGTATCATTCATAAAGTTGTGTGCACATACGGGATCCATTACTCGTTTAGTGGTTTAACACTATAATGCTTATGAATACATTCACATACATTTCACAAACACGTATACATACACATATACACGTACGCATATAGCATAACTCATTCATGTGTATAAATATACATATAAAAACATAATCCATCACAAGTTGGTGAAAAATATATGCATTACAATGTTAAACTGTGAAACGAGTATTTGATCCCGAAGGGGCACACAACTTTATGAACGATATTAATAGCTACATGTCGGAGAAAAGAAATATAATCATGTATAGTAGAGGTGTGAAAAAAACGATGCGAAAAAAACGACGTTTGGTGCCCGAAAAACTGAAAATAAGAAAATTTTGTATAGCTACAGAATTTTAACGTAAAGCATACTCCATAGCTAATCTGTAGGTAATTAGTATCCGTAGGTATTCCGTAGCTATTCCGTAGCTAATTAGCTACGAAATAGCTACGGACCCGCTTCCGTAGCTATTCTGAAGCTATTTCGTAGCTATTCCATTACTAAACTAGGGCATCCCATTCTGTAGTTGATCCGTAGCAATTCCGTAGCTAATTAGCTACGGAAATAAATAAGGATATGCTCACTCCACTGTTGCATTTGAATGGAGTTAATGGACTCACATATTTCATAATGACATTTGTTGAACATAATTTGGCTTTTAGCCTCTTTGGACTTCAAAATTAAGCTAAATAGAAGCACCACAAGTTTTGTAGGTAGTAAAAACTTAAACTAAACCTTTTTTATTAAAAAAATTGAACATTATCCATGATTTTTTGAGGGGTAGCACATGCTACCCCTACCAACCATATAGTTCTGCCCCTGGAAACAAGTGTGTATCTAGGACTCGAATCATATTTAGACATTTTGAATGAGAATCGTGCCTAATACCCCTTCCTTGAAGAACAACAATCAAATAAGCGCTTGAAAATCCATTACCACAAGCTTTTTTTAGATTCAGAAATCGATTTCAGTTCTAGAAACAAACTCAGAAAATCGATTGTTCACCAGGTTAAGCAAAGGGATATGTAGGATTATGGTGGAGGAGATGGAGGAGATGGAGGTGGTTGGCAGCAGATGGTGGTGGTGGTGTACGCTGATGGGTTGTGGAGATGGAGGTGGAGGTGTTCTTGAGATTCTGTGTATGTGTTTTTGATAGTGTTAAGTGTGTGTTTTGGAGAGAGAGAGAGAGAGAGAGAGAGAGGTGACCCCATAATTTTTATTAATACAAGTTTAAATTAAATAAAACAACCATAAAAATATATCAGAAGGGTATTTTAGGCTTTTCAGTTTTCTGAAGGACCAAAACGCAACGAAATTAGTTCAAAAGAACCATGAAGCCAAAAAAGTCGATGTTTGGACTAAACCTCGAAAAAAACCACTATTGTAAAAATCCCGATTAAGTCCCGATTAATCTTTAGGCGCTACTCGACCGATTAGAGGGCGCCTAGCGATTAATCCCTGCATACATAATGAGTGAAACATTATAAAACGATGAAACGTGGCTAAGACTTCTTCTAGGGTTTCACACATTTTAGGGCAGCCTCCATCCTCTCTTCTCTTCGTCCTTTTGCTCTTGGTGTTTGTGAACCATCAGAGGAGTGACATTTGTGACTCTAAGCTTTCTAAAGTCAATACAAGGAGGAATTGGGATTGTTATTGCTATATAACAATCAAGGTATGATCTAAACCCTAATTATAGGTTATATAGATTATCATATGCTAGATCTAAGGTTTATAGTCTTGGATAACTTGCATGTACAATAGAGAAACCTAGATCCAAGCATTAGGGTTTGTATGAGCACATAGGATGTTCTTAGGACCAAAAACCATCAGATGGTGATGGTGATAGTCATGGTGGTGATGGTGATGGTGCTGGTGGTGATGTTGATGGTGATGGTGATGGTGATGGTGATGATGATGATGGTGTGACGGTGATGGTTGTGATGGTAGTGATGATGATGCTTATAGTGATGGTGATGCTGGTGATGGTGATTATGAAGGTGGTGATGGTGATGGTGATGTGTGATGGTGATGGTGATGGTGATGATGGTGATGGTGGTGGTGATGGTGATGGTGATGTGTGATGGTGATGGTGATGGTGATAGTGATGGTGATGATGGTGATGGTGATGGTGGTGGTCATGGTGGTGGTTTGATGGTGGTGGTTTGATGGTGATGGGGATGGTGATGGTGATGGTGGTGGTGGTGATGTTGATGGTGATGGTGATGGTGATGGTGATGGTGGTGGTGGTGGTGATGGTGATGGTGATGATGATGGTGATGGTGATGGTGATGGTGATGGTGATTGTGATGGTGATGGTGATGGTGGTGGTGGTGGTGGTGGTGATGGTGGTGGTGATGGTGATAATGATGGTGATGGTAGTGGTGGTGGTGGTGATGGCGATGGCGATGGTGATGGTGGTGGTGATGGTGGTGAAGGTGGTGGTGGGGTTGGTGATGGTGGTGGTGGTAATGTTGATGGTGATGGTGGTGATGATGATGATGGTGTGATGGTGATCGCTGTGATGGTGGTGATGATGATGGTGATAGTGATGGTGATGGTTGTGATGGTGGTGGTGGTGGTGATGTTGATGGTGATGGTGATGGTGGTGATGATGATGATGGTGTGATGGTGGTGATGATGATAGTGGTGGTGGTGATGATGATGATGATGATGGTGGTGGTGGTGATGATGATGATGATGGTGATAGTGATGGTGATAATGATGGTGATGGTAATGGTGGTGATGGTGATGATGGTGATCATGATTATGTTGTTGATGATGGTGATGATGGTGATGATGATGATGATGATGATGATGATGTAGGTATACGTGTTTGTGAGATGTATGTGAACGTATTCATAAGCATTATAGTGTTAAACCAGTAAACGAATAATGGATCCCGTATGTGCACATGGCTTTATGAATGATATTAATAGCTATAAGTTGGTGAAAATATAGATAATCATGTATAATAGAGGTGTGAAAAAAACGGAGCGAAAAAAATGACATTTGGTGCCCGAAAAATCGAAAATAAGAAAAATCCGTAGCTATTTAGTTACGAATTTTTCTTATTTTCGATTTTCTGTGCACCAAACGTCGTTTTTTTCGATCCGTTTTTTTCACACCTCTATTATAAATGATTATCTATAATTTCACCAATTTATAGCTTTAATATCATTTATAAAGTCGTGTGCACATACATGATTCATTGCTCGTTTAGTGGTTTAACAGTATAATGCTTATGAATACGTTCACATACATCTCACAAACACGTATACATACACATATACACGTACGTACACATATACCATAACTCATTAATGTGTATAAATATACATATAAAAACATAATCAATCACAAGTTGGTGAAAAGTATATGCATTACAATGTTAAACTGTGAAACGAGTGCTTGATCCCGAAGCGGCACACAAGTTTATGAACGATATTAATAGTTATGTGTTGGTGAAAATAAAGATAATCATGTATAGTAGAGGTGTGAAAAAAACGAAGCGAAAAGAACGACGTTTGGTGCCCAAAAAATCGAAAATAAGAAGTATCCGTAGCTAATCCGTAGCTAATCAGCTACGGATTAGCTACAAATTTTTCTTATTTTTCATTTTTCGGGCACCAAACTTCCTTTTTTTCGCTCCATTTTTTTCACACATCTATTATACATGATTATCTATATTTTCACCAACTTATAGCTATTAGTATCATTCATAAAGTTGTCTGCACATACGGGATCCATTACTCGTTTAGTGGTTTAACACTATAATGCTTATGAATACGTTCACATACATCTCACAAACACGTATACATACACATATACACGTACGCATATAGCATAACTCATTCATGTGTATAAATATACATATAAAAACATAATCCATCACAAGTTGGTGAAAAGTATATGCATTACAATGTTAAACTGTGAAACGAGTAATTGATCCCGAAGGGGCACACAACTTTATGAACGATATTAATAGCTACATGTTGGAGAAAATAAAGATAATCATGTATAGTAGAGGTGTGAAAAAAAAGAAGCGAAAAAAACGACATTTGGTGCCCGAAAAACTGAAAATAAGAAAAATTCGTATAGCTACAGAATTTTAACGTAAAGCATACTCTGTCACACCCCAAAACCAAGAACAGCGGAAACGTTCTGGAGCGGAGGACGTCATGTAAAGTATCACAACACAGTAAATGTAAATAAGCAAACAACATCATCCATTGCATTAAATATATAATTTTAATACAAGTGTGTTCTGTACAGTTTTAGACACCAAAAATATAATGTAAATCAAAATAATAATATGATGAGTCTTAAATGCGCTCCATCTTCTCAAAAGCTGGCATCGGTACCTGTCTACTGATGACCTGAGAATACAAGCTATTTTGAAGTAGTTTATCAGCATTAAGCTGGTGAGTTCATAAGTATTTTAGTGTCGGTGTTTGTCATCAAAATCGTTTGAACGTGTCTCAAGTATAAGTTTGTAAAATGTATGTAAGTGTTTGTAAAAGTTTGAATCTTTCAGAAAAACCTATATTTTCTATTAAAATAGCCTTCTACCAAGGCTTAACTGTTTTGTATGCTCATTCGTTGTAAAAGTGTGTAATTTCCCAACTGTAACTATAATTTAACAAAATATAGTTTGTACATTAATGTTTAAGTGAGGTTATCACTACAAATATGTAATGGGTAAATCATTGTAGTACTGTAGTTTTGTATTATAGGAACTACTGCTGTACTAACTACCTTAAACCGGATTTATATTAAGGCATTATGTGATAAATTGCACCATACTATCGACTAGTAACAACGACATAATGAATGGTCGTAATAAAGAAATGACGTTTGGCACCCGCAGACCTGCAGGTCCGGCTGTAGCTAGCAGCAAGGTGTAGGATTGTCAATCCAGCATAGATCTATACGCAAACTCACGCTCCGCCTTCAAGAGACTCTGGCCACAACTCGAGTCATGACAGTTAAGTCATGCTCCGATTTCAATCACAGTAATTTAAGTATTCTAGTATATGTAATGTAATGTTTCTCGTTCTCGTATAGTTGTATATGTTCTCCTCCTAGTACAGTTGTATATGTTCTCATAGTATAGTTGTATGTGTTCTCGTAGTATAGTTGTATATGTTCTCATAGTATAGTTGTATACGTACGATCCTGTGTTACCCCGATGGTAACTAACTAATGATGTGTCTAGTACGTATGAATATGGAAGTACTTTTATGTCTATATATGTATATTTGATATATAATTAATATTGAAACGACCTTCGGATGGTCACCCGAAATCCCACCAGACCACATCCAAATCGAGAAAAAGGAAATAGGGCGGATGGCCTTCCTAAGCCCTTTAAACATTATTTATACATCTATACATATATGGGCATGCAATTTATAAGAAGTAAAAGCATAAATAAGTTTTTATAAGACATTTGGAACATAATATTATTTCAAGAAAAGATCGACTTGATGTCAATCTATAAAACAATTTGAAGGCATAAGTTTGATAAACCAGTTTAAGTATAAGGAACATTTGTTTGAATCACAGTTTGTAAATAAGTTTGGAAAGTAAAAGAGCTTGTAAAATATTTTGAAGTAAAACAGTTTGATAAACAGTTTGAACAGTGATAAAATCATTGGTTTCCTAGTTATTAATCACATGTGATTAAATGCAATCACATGTGATTGAAGCAATAACTATAAGTGTTTGACTTGTATCCCCCCCATAAAGTATTTAAACATTTAAAATCATCTCAAAGGTTGATTAAAGGGGTATGAACTCACTTGTGGTGAGCTGATTGGATTGTAGTGTCGGATACCGTGCTAGGTGGCAAACGGAGACTTGTTTACACGCACGAGCCTAGTTATCATATAATAAGCATATATATAACTAATTAGCCAAATAATAACTTAATAAAATAAGTTGGGACACTTAGGAACATGAAAACACTTTGTATAAATGTTATAACTCCTAAGGGTTGCATCTAAGTCGATACGGGACAAGGCAAAAGGGTTTAATGAACCAAATGACCTTGTATATGAGCTTACCACCCAACAAACCCCACCTTTGTTTACGGCCGTGAACCCATGAGTTTAGGGCCGTGAACTCCTCACTTGGTAGTTTTGGGTGTTTTAAGGTGCTATATTGATCCTAGAATAAGCCTAGCTTTGTTGGAAAAATCCTTGAAGTAGTTTAAGGCCCTAGAATGCTCCATAGAGGAGTTTACGGACTAAAGACCATTTCCCCTAGAGTTTACGGCCGTAAACTCCTATGGGGTGTTGGTTTTTATTCTTTTAAGTCACTTGCACATGTAGGATAACTTCTATGTTTTTGTCTAAGGCTAAAGGGGACATTAGGCACACATTTGTGCCTTTACTTGGAGTTTACAGCCCAAGTGATGTTCCTTGGCCGTAAACTCCCTTTAAGTGATGATTTTGGTGTAATTTACTCCCCATTCAAGTCCTAAGTATTAAAGGGTAATTGTCTTAAAGCCTTAGGGGTGTTTAGGGCACTCTTAGCCTTTGAAAAAGGGGTTTACGGCCCAAGAGCATATCTTGGCCGTAAACTCCTAAAACTTTATGATTTTGAAGTGTTTTCGTGTTCAAATTAGCTACAAGCATTAGAGGGTAAATGCCTTAAGCCTTAGGGGTGATTTAGGGCTCACTTTGGCCCTTGGAAATGGTGTTTACGGTCCAAGAAACTCTTGGGCCGTAAACTCCAAAAGCCTTATGATCTTGGATGATTTCTAGCCTCAAAAGATCCCACAATAAGTCCTAAACTAGTTGTCTAACAAGGAATCGGGACTAGGAAGCTTTTAGGCCTCGTTTTGGAGTTTACACCCCAAGAACGTTCTTGGGCCGTAAGCTCCCGGATCTTGCATTTTAGGCATGTAAACAATGTTATAAAGCATATAACAAATATTAAAACACATCTAGGAAAGTAGACTCACAATCTGGGATGAAAACCCGAAGATCCGTCAGAGAGAAAATGGCTTTTCTCTAGTTGGAATTGTGAATAATGAATTAATTTAATTCAGAAATCTATTTATAGTCCTGAAATATTTTGGCAGAAAATATTTTTATTCCGGAGATTGGACTATGACATTATGAAACTTGGAATGTTCAAGTTTCACAAATCCAGGAGCATCCACTCTCCTGATATCTCCTGAAACGTAAACACTAATGTACACAAACTTGTTCGAAAAAAGTCTGAAAGTCACTTAAACTGAACTGGCTTCTATTGAATAGATATTTTTCGTACAAATGGAAATTTCGGGTTGTCACATCATCCCCCCGTTAGAAGGAATTTCGTCCCGAAATTAGAATTTAAGCAAATAAGAAGTTACAATTAATTAAGCGAAAAGATGAGGGTATTTCTGTTTCATTTGATCCTCGCGTTCCCAAGTGAATTCCGGTCCTCGCTTGGCGTTCCAGCGAACCTTCACGATAGGGATACGGCTTTGCTTTGTCTGCTTGACCTCATGGTCCATGATCTCTACAGGTTCTTCCACGAAGTTGAGGCTCTCGTTGATCTCGATCTCGTCGAGTGGGATTACAAGAGTCTCGTCGGACAGACACTTTTTCAAGTTAGATACGTGGAATGTAGAATGTACGTTACGAAGTGTGTCGGGTAGGTCGAGTTTGTAAGCTACGGGTCCGACTCTTGCAAGAATCTCGAATGGCCCTATGTACCTCGGATTAAGCTTCCCACGCTTGTCGAAGCGTATCAAGCCCTTCCAGGGTCAGACTTTGAGAAGGACTCGGTCTCCCACCTGAAATTCCAAAGGTTTTCTTCGTTTATCAGCGTAGCTCTTCTGTCAGTCTCTAGAGGCTTTCAATCGTTCACGGATCTGAACGATTTTCTCTGTCGTTTCCCGAATGATCTCAGGACCGGTGAGAGTACTGTCGGAAGCTTGCCCCTGGCTAATTGGGTATCACCCACCTCAGCCCAGCACAGAGGGGATCTGCACTTTCAGCCGTAGAGAGCTTCAAATGGAGCAGCCTTGATGCTCGTGTGATAATTGTTATTATAGGAAAAATCGACAAGGGGTAAGTGAGTATCCCATGCCTTCCCAAAGTAAATCACGCAGGCTCGCAACATATCTTCCAATGTTTGGATGGTCCTCTCACTCTGTCTGTCGGTCTGTGTATGGTAGGCCGTGCTCATGTCCAACCTTGTTCCCAGGGAATGTTGTAGTGATTGCCAAAATCTTGAGGTGAACCTACTATCTCTATCGGAGATAATGGACATAGGTACACCATGTAGCCGGACGATTTCCCTAATGTATGTTCTCGTAAGTTTCTCCATCTTGTCAGTTTCTTTGATAGGCAGGAAGTGTGCAGACTTGGTCAATCTATCGACGATGACCCATATGGTATCAAGTCCACCCGTTGTCTTGGGCAACTTGGTTATGAAATCCATAGTGATCTGCTCCCACTTCCATTCTGGGATCTCTGGTTGTTGCAAGAAACCGGAGGGCTTTTGGTACTCGACCTTAACCTTTCCGCAAGTAAGGCATTTACTTACGAAGGTAGCAATCTCTGCTTTCATATTAGGCCACCAGTATAGCTTTTTAAGATCCAGATACATCTTATCTGAACCTGGGTGGACGGAATACCGAGTGTTGTGCGCCTCGGTCATGACCAAGTCTCGGAAACCACCGTGATTCGGTGTCCAGATCCGGTTCATGAAATATAAGGCTCCGTCACCCTTGGCTTCTAAATTCTTGTCCATTCCTCTAAGGGATTCACTCGTCACATTTTCAGGTTTCAAGGCTTCGATTTGAGCCGCCCGAATTTGCTTAGACAAGTGTGAATGGATGGTTATTGACAATGACTTGACTTTGTGACCAGAATATTCCTTCCGACTTAGGGCGTCTGCTACTACGTTGGCTTTACCCGGATGATAATGAATATCGCATTCGTAGTCACTGAGTAGCTCGATCCACCGTCGTTGTCTCATGTTGAGCTCCTTTTGATCGAAAATGTGTTGTAAACTCTTGTGGTCGGTAAAGATAGTGCTCTTCGTTCCATATAAGTAATGTCTCCAGATCTTCAGAGCGAACACTACCGCTCCTAATTCAAGATCGTGGGTCGTGTAGTTAACCTCGTGTGTCTTCAACTGTCTCGAGGCGTAGGCGATGACCTTTCCTCGCTGCATCAGAACACATCCGAGTCCTTGATTTGACGCATCGCAATAGACTACGAAGTCTTCTATTCCTTCGGGAAGGGATAGTATTGGCGCGGTGCACAAGGCTCGTTTGAGCGTTTGGAACGCTCTTTCTTGTTTCTCTTCCCAGTCAAAGGCCACACCTTTCTGGGTCAGGGTCGTAAGAGGTTTCGCTATTCGAGAGAAGTTCTGAATGAATCTGCGGTAGTAGCCAGCGAGACCTTGAAATTGGCGAATTTCAGTAGGCATCTTTGGCGCTGACCAGTTCTCAATGGCTTTTATTTTGGATGGGTCCACGTGGATTCCCTCTTCACTTACCACGTTTCCTAAGAATTCGACTCTTCGGATCCAAAATTCACATTCGAGAACTTCGCATAAAGTTTCTCTTTTCGTAATGTCTCTAGAACTTGTCGCAGGTGATCCCCGTGCTCTTTCTTACTTCGGGAATAGATCAGGATGTCGTCAATGAAAACGATGACAAACTGATCCAAGTAAGGCCGGCATACCCTATTCATCAGATCCATGAAGACTGCGGGCGCATTGGTCAATCCGAATGGCATCACCACGAACTCGTAATGTCCGTAACGAGTTCGGAAGGCTGTCTTCGGCATATCCTCCCCTAGCACTCGTAACTGGTGATATCCGGATCTCAGATCAATCTTAGAAAAATAGTTCGCCCCTTGCAGTTAGTTGAATAGATCATCTATGCGAGGCAGAGGATAACGATTCTTGACCGTCAGTTTGTTGAGTTCTCTATAGTCAATACACATACGGAATGATCCGTCTTTCTTCTTAACGAACAAGACCGGTGCTCCCCAAGGTGAGAAACTTGGTCTTATAAAGCCCTTACTGAGAAGTTCGTTAAGTTGACCAGAGAGTTCCTGCATCTCAGCTGGTGCTAAACGGTAGGGCGACTTGGCTACTGGGGTAGCTCCTGGGACTAAGTCGATTCTGAACTCGACCTGTCGTTGCGGAGGTAACCCGGGTAGTTCTTCTGTGAAAATGTCGGGGAAGTCGCTCACTACAGGGATGTTCTTTAGTTCTTTCGTTTCGAGGCTCGTGTCGACGACGTGAGCAAGGAATGCATGGTATTCCTTACGCGGATACTTCTGTGCTTGAATACTTGATATAATACGAAGACTTGCGCCGGGTTTGTCGCCGTAGACTATAAGAGTTTCGTTAGACGGAAGGTTTAGACGGACTGCTTTCTCGTAGCACATGATGTCGGCGCGATGAAGGCTTAACCAATCCATGCCAATGATAACGTCGAAACTTTTTATTGAGACTGGCATGAGGTCGATTGGGAATGAATGGTTATCTAGAGTTAGGGTACAACCTAAGTATATGCTACTCGTACTTTCAGTTTTTCCATTAGCCATTTCTACTATGAATAGTTCTTTGAGTGCGTGCGGTGGTTGATTAAGCATGCATGCAAATTTATGGTTTACGAAGCTTCGCTCCGCTCCACTATCGAACAGAATGCATGCATAGGAGTTATCGAGGAGGAACGTACCAGTCACCACGGTCGGGTCAGCAACTGCTTCCCCGTGGCCTATAGCTAGTACCCTTCCTGCTCCACCAGCATTCTTTGCTTTGGGGCAGTCCCTCTTATAGTGGCCTGCTTCGCCACATCCATAGCAAGTTGGGCTCGCGCCAGAGCCAGGGACTTGGTTGATAGGTTGTGCCGGGAATTTATAGAAATGGACGGTGTGTCCTTTTCTGTTGCATTTAGAGCACTACATTTCACGGCAGGGGCCGTTGTGGTGGAAGCTGCATTTGTTGCACTTCGGCAAACTTCCAGCATACTGCTTCATCGGAGCAGTAACAGCAGTAGGGGTTACCGCGGCATGTACTGCCACGATTTGCTGCCTTTTGGCAGCTCGCTGCTTTTTCTTTTCATCCCAGAATTTCAGCTTAGTGTCAGCGGGTTTGGAGGGTTCTGGGATGGCTAGGGTGGTTGTGGTTGCAGGGGTTTTGACTCCATGGTCAATGAGTCGCTGTGCCAATCGTTTGGCACTGTCGAAGGTAGCGGGGTTTGATGCTAAGACGTTCCCCTGATACGGAGGCACTAGCCCTTATATGCACCGTTCGATCTTTTTCCCCTCAGTGGGAACCATATTGGGGCAGAGGGCCACCAGTTTGCTAAATCGGGCAGTGTAAGCGATCACATTGGTGCCCTTCATGGTCAGGTTCCAGAGTTCCTGTTCCAGTTTCTGGACTTCGCCCCTCGGGCAGTATTCCTCCATCACGAGGTCTTTCATCGTTTCCCAGCTTATGTCGTTGGCCACGACGAGAGTTAGTGCCTTAACATGGCCGTTCCACCATGTCAGGGCCTTTCCTTCAAAGGTGCATGCGGCGTACTTGACTTTACTCGTCGCAGGGCATGAACAGATTTCGAAGACTGATTTAGTCTTCTCGAGCCATTGCGAGAGGGCAATGACTCTGCCGGTGCCGTAGAAAGGCTTCGGTTTGCAATTTGTGAAATCCTTGTAGGAGCACTCTCTCGAGCGCACAGGGGTTTCAACCGGGGTTGATTCCACAGGGGTTCCACCTCTGCTGGCATCGGTAGAGTGATACTGAGCCATGGCAGTTGCCACTGCTGCGGCTACGGCAGCATTCAGGGCTGCAGTATCGATGACCGGAGGCGGAGGAGGTGGTGGAGGTGCAGGGTTATTCCTGGTGAATTTGCGAGGAGGCATCTTTCAGCTATAAGTTTATAAAGATAAGAAAGATGGTAAGAATCAATTTGTAAGCAACGTGAGAGTGACACATGGACTAACTAACCATAGCCCAACAGTTGAATGAGTGTTTGAAGTCACAACAAGAAATATTAGTAGGAAGCACAAGTGTACAGATTTTTCCCACAGATTAGATAGATTTCAACAATACGGGTATTACTGATGTAATAAGTTCAGGGAAAATCGACCTAACAGTAGGTCTTACATCATACCAAACTGATAAGTTTGACAGTTCTTAGATTCCTAATTAGAGTACTGAAAGTCAGGAATATTTTACAGACAAGTGCTATTTAGAGCACAGATGTTAAAGGCTATTCCTTAACCAAAAGACAGAGATGTACTAGACATCAACTAACGGCGATGGGAATTCCCTGGGCGAGCCCTGAGGTCGGACACTTGACGAAACACCTCTTGAAGGTGTCGATCCTGAGCCCTCTGACGAGCTCGAAGTTCCAAGATTTCAGTTCGTGAGGCAGTCAGCTGTTGCTGCAGGGTTTCATTAGTTCTCCGGGTCCGTTCCATGTCTTCTTCAAGACGGCGGATGCGGACGGTGTTGACACCAGAGTTGGCATCAAACTCCATGACCCGGTCGATGGCTGCTCGACCTTGCTCTACATTTCGAGCTATTCTGCGGATAATGACAGGCAGAGCTCGGTCAGCAGAACCACCATTGCTGACGTTGTAGAAGCTTCGGTCCCCAAAGTATGGTAAGGGTTGACATTGTTCATCACTCCAGTGATTCAAGTTGTTTGCCCACATGGGAGTAGGACCTGGAAAAGCTGGTCGAGGGTTGTTGTTCGGGGCTTGACCTACTAGTGGTAGGTTGTTGACTTCAGGCTCGGAGTCGGATCCATCAAAAAAGCC
Organism: Lactuca sativa; assembly: GCF_002870075.4. Lineage (NCBI taxonomy): Eukaryota > Viridiplantae > Streptophyta > Magnoliopsida > Asterales > Asteraceae > Lactuca > Lactuca sativa. The sequence continues at coordinate 231,642,861 of NC_056624.2, forward strand.
TTCTACGAGGTGATCATCCAAAGGGATTGAATGCTCATCTTCGGGCTCTTCATCGATCCACCCGGCATTGCCTTCATTTGGAAAGTACGGGTTGCCGTGATGAAATCCAGCCATTTAAATCTATGCGAGAAGAGAGGTATAAGAATATAGTATACGTGTAACTAGTAATACAAAATACACCTATAGTATTTTAAGTTTAAGTTCTACTGATCTTCTTGTGGTATTGTTGGTAAGTTTTTAGACTTGTTAACATATCACAACAATTCTAGGGCATATGCTAATCATTCCTAGGACCAGCATAGTTGATCAGGCTATGCCATTCCCAGGACTGACCATACATCCCCGAGCTCACTTGTGATATTTAACAATCGTAATACTTTTGTTCTTGTCGTTGTGACACTGATTTTAGTATGAATGCAGACTAGTATACTTAATTAAATGTTTTAATATTTAAAGTATAGACTCTTGGTCAGAGTGTTTTAATCCCTTTTGGGTTTATAGTTTAGTATATCTTTTATGGGTTGATATACTTGATTCACTATAAACAATGCTCAGATACCAATCTGTCACACCCCAAAACCAAGAACGGCGTAAACATTCTGGGGCGGAGGACGTCATGTAAAGTATCACAGCACAGTAAATGTAAATAAGCAAACAACATCATCCATTGCATTAAATATATAATTTTAATACAAGTGTGTTCTGTACAGTTTTAGACACCAAAAATATAATGTAAATCAAAATAATAATATGATGAGTCTTGAATGCGCTCCAACTTCTCAAAAGCTGGCATCGGTACCTGTCTACTGATGACCTGAGAATACAAGTTATTTTGAAGGAGTTTATCAGCATTAAGCTGGTGAGTTCATAAGTATTTTAGTGTCGGTGTTTGTCATCAAAATCGTTTGAACGTGTCTCAAGTATAAGTTTGTAAAATGTATGTAAGTGTTTGTAAAAGTTTGAATCTTTCAGAAAAACCTATATTTTCTATTAAAGTAGCCTTCTACCAAGGCTTAACTGTTTTGTATGCTCATTCGTTGTAAAAGTGTGTAATTTCCCAAGTGTAACTGTAATTTAACAAAATATAGGTTGTACATTAATGTTTAAGTGAGGTTATCACTACAAATATGTAATGGATAAATCATTGTAGTAATGTAGTTTTGTATTATAGGAACTACTGCTGTACTAACTACCTTAAACCGGATTTATATTAAGGCACTATGTGATAAATTGCACCTTACTATCGACTAGTAACAACGACATAATGAATGGTCGTAGTAAAGAAATGATGTTTGGCACCCGCAGACCTGCAGGTCCGGCTGTAGCTAGCAGCAAGGTGTAGGATTGTCAATCCAGCATAGATCTATACGCAAACTCACGCTCCCCCTTCAAGAGACTCTGGCCACAACTCGAGTCATGACAGTTAAGTCGTGCTCCGATTTAAATCACAGTAATTTAAGTATTCTAGTATATGTAATGTAATGTTTCTCGTTCTCGTATAGTTGTATATGTTCTCCTCTTAGTATAGTTGTATATGTTCTCATAGTATAGTTGTATGTGTTCTCGTAGTATAGTTGTATATGTTCTCATAGTATAGTTGTATATGTTCTCATAGTATAGTTGTATATGTATGATCCTGTGTTACCCCGATGGTAACTAACTAATGATGTGTCTAGTACGTATCAATATGGAAGTACTTTTATGTCTATATATGTATATTTGATATATAATTAATATTGAAACGACCTTCGGATGGTCACCCGAAATCCCACCAGACCACATCCAAATCGAGAAAAAGGAAATAGGGTGGATGGCCTTCCTAAGCCCTTTAAACATTATTTATACATCTATACATATATGGGCATGCAATTGATAAGAAGTAAAAGCATAAATAAGTTTTTATAAGACATTTGGAACATACTATTATTTCAAGAAAAGATCGACTTGATGTCAATCTATAAAACAATTTGAAGGCATAAGTTTGATAAAACAGTTTAAGTATAAGGAACATTTTTTTGAATCACAGTTTGTAAATAAGTTTGGAAAGTAAAAGAGCTTGTAAAATATTTTGAAGTAAAACAGTTTGATAAACAGTTTGAACAGTGATAAAATCATTGGTTTCCTAGTTATTAATCACATGTGATTAAATGCAATCACATGTGATTGAAGAAATAACTATAAGTGTTTGACTTGTATCCCCCCCCATAAAGTATTTAAACATTTAAAATCATTTCAAAGGTTGATTAAAGGGGTATGAACTCACTTGTGGTGAGCTGATTGGATTGTAGTGTCGGATACCGTGCTAGGTGGCAAACGGAGACTTGTTTACACACACGAGCCTAGTTATCATATAATAAGCATATATATAACTAATTAGCCAAATAATAACTTAATAAAATAAGTTGGGACACTTAGGAACATGAAAACACTTTGTATAAATGTTATAGGTCCTAAGGGTTGCATCTAAGTCGATACGGGACAAGGCAAAAGGGTTTAATGCACCAAATGACCTTGTATATGAGCTTACCACCCAACAAACCCCACCTTTGGAGTTTCCGGCCGTGAACCCATGAGTTTACGGCCGTGAACTCCTCACTTGGTGGTTTTGGGTGTTTTAAGGTGCTATATTGATCCTAGAATAAGCCTAGCTTTGTTGGAAAAATCCTTGAAGTAGTTTAAGGCCCTAGAATGCTCCATAGAGGAGTTTACGGCCTAAAGACCATTTCCCCTAGAGTTTACGGCCGTAAACTCCTATGGGGTGTTGGTTTTTATTCTTTTAAGTCACTTGCACATGTAGGATAGCTTCTATGTTTTTGTCTAAGGCTAAAGGGGACATTAGGCACACATTTGTGCCTTTACTTGGAGTTTACAGCCCAAGTGATGTTCCTTGGCCGTAAACTCCATTTAAGGGATGATTTTGGTGTAATTTACTCCCCATTCAAGTCCTAAGTATTAAAGGGTAATTGTCTTAAAGCCTTAGGGGTGTTTAGGGCACTCTTAGCCTTTGAAAAAGGGGTTTACGGCCCAAGAGCATATCTTGGCCGTAAACTCCTAAAACTTTATGATTTTGAAGTGTTTTCGTGTTCAAATTAGCTACAAGCATTAGAGGGTAAATGCCTTAAGCCATAGGGGTGATTTAGGGCTCACTTTGGCCCTTGGAAATGGTGTTTACGGTCCAAGAAACTCTTGGGCCGTAAACTCCAAAAGCCTTATGATCTTGGATGATTTCTAGCCTCAAAAGATCCCACAATAAGTCCTAAACTAGTTGTCTAACAAGGAATCGGGACTAGGAAGCTCTTAGGCCTCGTTTTGGAGTTTACACCCCAAGAACGTTCTTGGGCCGTAAGCTCCCGGATCTTGCATTTTAGGCATGTAAACAATGTTATAAAGCATATAACAAATATTGAAAAACATCTAGGAAAGTAGACTCACAATCTGGGATGAAAACCTGAAGATCCGTCAGAGAGAAAATGGCTTTTCTCTAGTTGGAATTGTGAATAATGAATTAATTTAATTCAGAAATCTATTTATAGTCCTGAAATATTTTGGCAGAAAATATTTTTATTCCGGAGATTGGACTATGACATTATGAAACTTGGAATGTTCAAGTTTCACAAATCCAGGAGCATCCACTCTCCTGATATCTCCTGAAACGTAAACCCTAATGTACACAAACTTGTTCGGAAAAAGTCTGAAAGTCACTGAAACTGAACTGGCTTCTATTGAATAGATATTGTTCGTACAAATGGAAATTTCGGGTTGTCACATACTCCGTAGCTAATCTGTAGGTAATTAGTATCCATAGGTATTCCGTAGCTAATTAGCTACAGAATAGCTACGGAGCCGCTTTCGTAGCTATACTGAAGCTATTTCGTAGCTATTCCGTTACTAAACTAGGGCATCCCATTTTGTAGTTGATCCGTAGCAATTACGTAGCTAATTAGCTACGGAAATATATAAGGATATGCTCACTCCACCGTTGAATTTGAATGGAGTTAATGGACTCACATATTTCATAATGACATTTGATGAACATAATTTGGCTTTTAGCCTCTTTGGACTTCAAAATTAAGCTAAATAGAAGCACCACAAGTTATGTAGGTAGTAAAAACTTAAACTAAACCTTTTTTATTAAAAAAAATTGAACATTATCCATGATTTTTTGAGGGGTAGCACATGCTACCCCTACCAACCATATAGTTCTGCCCCTGGAAACAAGTGTGTATCTAGGACTCGAATGATATTTAGAAATTTTGAATGAGAATCGTGCCTAATACCCCTTCCTTGAAGAACAACAATCAAATGAGCGCTTGAAAATCCATTACCACAAGCTTTTTTTAGATTCAGAAATCGATTTCAGTTCTAGAAACAAACTCAGAAAATCGATTGTTCACCAGGTTAAGCAAAGGGATATGTAGGACTAGGGTGGAGGAGATGGAGGTGATTGGCAGCGGATGGTGGTGGTGGTGTACGCTGATGGGCTGTGGAGATGGAGGTGGAGGTGTTCTTTAGATTGTGTGTATGTGTTCTTGATAGTGTTAAGTGTGTGTTTAGGAGAGAGAGAGAGAGAAAGAGAGAGAGAGAGAGAGAGAGAGGTGACCCCATAATTTTTATTAATACAAGTTTAAATTAAATAGAAAAAACCATAAAAATATATTAGAAGGGTATTTTAGTCTTTTCAGTTTTCTGAAGGACCAAAACGCAACGAAACTAGCTCAAAAGAACCATGAAACCAAAAAAGTCGATGTTTGGACTAAACCTCGGAAAAAATCACTATTGTAAAAATCCCGATTAGGTCCCAATTAATCTCCGATTAATCCTTAGGCGCTACTCGACCGATTAGATGGCGCCTAGCGATTAATCCCTGCATATATAATGAGTGAAGCATTATAAAACGATGAAATTTTAACATTTTGAAGAAGTTTTATATCAATGGAAAGTATTTGAGGCATTATTAGTGTTGTACAATACAAGAAATAAGGGTATTAGCGGCGACGGATTTAGCGGCGACACCAGGCATTAGCGGCGACATGGAAATGACGCGTTACATGTCACCACTAATGCCAACTGTCGCCGCTAATACTCAACAGTTGCGATCCGCGTCAAATGAAACTTATCCGTTCGATCTGTATTTAATGGAACGGTTGTAACGGCGTGAAAAAAGGCGCCGACTTTTCCCTCCAGGCTAGTCGCCGCTAATACCCATTCGTCGCCGCTAATACCCATGCGTCGCCGCTAAAGGTCCGCGCAGATAACCCCTCCAGTTTGCTCTTTCCTGCGTATTTTGTCTACCCTTTTCTCTCATTCTCTCCATCGTCGGTCTTTCTTACACCACCGCCGCCACCGTCCAAACCTCCATTGCACAAACCACCGCCATCCAAACCTCCATTGCACAAACCACCGCCATCCAAACCTCCATTGCCACCAATATCGGCGACCTAGACTTCCATTACCGACGACCAAGAGGAGACGATCATACTTCAATTCCGGAATTTTTACTCATTTAAGGTCGAAATTTTTCCCTATTTTCGATTCTTTTTATGTTTTGATGTTTATTTACTTAGTTTAAGCTTTTAATTTAAGGTTGTGTTGTTGTCGGAGTTGTGGAATTTTTGCCGGAAAATTTTGAAATTAGACTACCACAGGTTCATTTTCATCTTTCATTTTATAAAAAGAATGTATTTGTGTGTATGATGCATTTATGTGTTTTTACATTAGTATTTTTTTGTATGTGTGTTATTTGTATGTATTTTATTTGTGAATGTGAATGTGTAATTTGTATGTATGAAAAAATGAAAGAAATTAGGTTGCTATAATAGAAAAAAAATATGATGTTATAATGAGTATGTGTAGAAAACATGTTTATGTGTATTTGTATATATAATGTATGTATTTATGTATGTAATATGTGGAAAAAATTGAAAATAAAATGTATTTATATATGTAATGTATGACTTTTGAAATTATATATGTAATTTGTATGTATGAAAAAAATCAAAAAAAGTGAGGTTGCTATAATAGAAAAAAAGTATGATGTTATAATGAGTATGTGTAGAAAACATGTTTATGTGTATTTGTATCTATATAACATGTGTATTTATGTATGTAATATGTGGAGTAAATGAAAAAAAATGTATTTATGTATGTGATGTGTTGAAAAAAATGAAAAAAAATATGTTGCTATAATTCTATTCATATTGTAATTTTGCAGGTTGTATATGGGGTTTAGTTAGGCGATACTCTTCTATGTGATGGCAGAAGTTATGGGCTTAGGACATGGAGGTGATGGAGTCGGGGATCCACCACCTCCAGTAGGCTTTGGTCGTGGACAACACGAACAGGATGGTAAGTCTTATTATGATATATTTATTAGCTATTTTTAACCATTTATTATAAGCTATCGTGACTAATATTTTTAATTATATTTTTCAGCTCAGCTCCCTAAAAAAAGAAGAGGTCTAGCAAAAAACATCCAACTATCAAAGCTGATACGGGCAAACAAGGGAAAGCTTGTAGATTTGGATTTCAATAAGGAGCTGACATATACCCCTGTCGGGAACAATGCTAATTGGTTTACCCGTGAGACTGAGAGGTATATATGGATAACATCCCTTTGAACGTATCTGGTTGGGACAATGTTTCCCTCGCTTTAAGGAATGCCACAGTGGTTCATCTAAAGGTAACATGGACAATATATTAAGTTTAGTTCTGATTGGTATTTAACTAACTAACTTTTTTGTATTTGTAGAATAAGTTTGATTTAGATAAGTTTAACTTGGATCCCGAGCGTGCTCAGTTGTTGCAGAGCATTGATGCGACTTTGCAAAGAATTTATAGATGCCGAAAAAATAAAGCGCATATTTATTTTGAGAAAGCCGGGGGGCTTACAGATATCCCAAAGGCATTAGCCAATCCCCCCGATGGTATGTCACGTGAAAATTGGGCGCACGCAGTCGAACATTTTCAAACTCCTGAATTTCTAAAGCATTCGGCGTCAAACAAAGGAGTCCGTGCACAACAACAAGTTTTAAACAGAGGGGGATCGTGCTCGTATAGCAATGCATGTTTCAAAGAAGTATGTTATGATATATATATATATATATATATATATATATATATATATATATAACTATTTATTTAAATTATAATTAATCTAATTTTTAATGTTAAATAGGACATCGCTCGAATCGAAGCATTTCGTAAGGCCAATACTGATCGGCAAGGGGTATTTAGTAGTCCTGCAGTCGAGCAACAATACCTAAGTGGTTCATTCGTATTTTCATATAAGTGTTTATATCGTCAATGGATATTTAGTAATCTAATTTTTAATATGTGTTATCATTTTTTGTAAATACATAATGCTTTACTCCTTGAGATCAATCAACAAACTCAAGCTTCTTCTGAAGCCAGCGGTCTAACACCAAAGGAGACACAAAATTGTTTTGAAAGAATATTGGGTGTTCGACGAGGCCATATCAGAGGCATCGGGCGTAAACCTTCTACGGTTATGTCGATGTATGATCAGGAACAATCACTGACACAACCATCGCCACAATCACAGGTGACAAGACTATTTAATTTTGGTAATTGTTTAAAATATTGGTAATTGTTGGTTTAGTAATAGTTTCAAATTTTGGTAATTGTTAGTTTGATAATTATATATTGGTAATTGTTAGTTTGGTTATAGTTTGATATATTGGTATTTTACAACTTGGTAATTGTTAGTTATAGTACAATGCTATAATGTTTTATATGCAATATGTGGAATGTATATTTTGTATATAGAATATTGTAATGCTAGTTTAACTTATAGTTTTAATTGTAGTTTGAAATGCTTCAAACAATATTAAAAGATCTGGCATGTAGTGCTGCACTTGAAGATTGGTTTCGTTCGTTACCACAACAAAATGAAACCGGAGGAAACAAGGAGAGCGATGATGACGAGTAGATAGTTGTAGGATTTTTTTTATGTTTTGTTTGTGTAAATATTTTAGAATAGTATTTTCGTTATTTTGTTATATGTTAAATCGAACGAGTATTTTAAACGGATGTTGTATTAATATTTTGGAATAGAATGATGTAGGATTAGACTAATTAATATAATACCGTTTTTTTTTTTCAATTTTAATGTGATATATATATATATATATATATATATATATATATATATATATATATATATATATATATATATATATATATATATATATATATATATAAGAAAAACACCAATACCGGCGACGCCTTTATTGGCGACGATAGGTTATTACCGGCGACGCCTAGCAATAGCGGCGACAAGTCTTTTGCGAAGACAACACGCATTAACGGCAAATTATTGATTAATAGCGACAACGCATCAACGTCGACGTTTTATCGGCGAAAAACCCCACTTTTGGCGACGACGCCTGTCGCTGCTAATACTCTAATTTCTTGTAGTGGTATTAATCATATTAATCTATTTTGTTATCATATTAGTGGTATTTACAAACTTTGATATGATATTAGTCATATTTATTTTTTTAAAATTCAACAAATTAGCAATTAACGGTCCTTGATTAATCTCCGCCTACCCGATTAATCATTGACCCCAGTCCATCGACCAGCTAACGTCGAACGTTGTTTACAACCTTGGAAAAAATGCATACCACATGTACCATTTTTGCAATTGTCTTTTGTTTATTAAATAATTTGTATCGAACAGTTTAATGAAATTTAGTTACTATTTTTAACCGTTTAGATCTTTATACCAACAGCGCAATTTTATGGAATTAGATGACAGTCAATATTATTTAATGAGTTTTAAATGTATCATATCTTATAAAAGTCGTTACTTTTTTATTTGATTAATGAAAAATCTGAATCAACATGTGTGTAAATTAATAACTATGACCAAACAAATTACATGGGGGTAACCGTTGCTATTAAGAATGAAAATACGTTTAGTCTCTTCTGCAGTATACCTTATGTGGGATATATATACATACCATTGGAGTCCCATCGAATTACAAATAAAAAACAACATAGCAATTAGGAGAATCGGCTTTGGGTCGAGACATAAAGAAGGTAGGCTATATAAGTATATATACACAAGTTGGGCTCACACTCAACAATTTATGCAGCCATCTCATGTTTTATCATTAAACCCTGTAGGCATGCATGTGTTTTGTAGTTTGGTTGAGCCCACGTACCCAGAAAACTAATTTGCATGATTCGTTAGACATTTTTCTTTACAAACGATTATTTGGAAGGGGTGTAGATACCACAGAAACTTGTTAGTTCAAATCGTGATCAAAATGATGGAACTTGAGCTGTGATTATTTTCTACAAGGGAGGCTAATTATTAGCTTATAACAATGAGAATCAAAACTTTTATTTTTCAATCCATGGGCGTGAGTTTTTTTGTTCCTCGTGTTTTTTAATACATATTATAATTATTTCAATTTTCAACAAGACCTGAACCTTCAATATTTGATATATATCCATTAATTTTTCATACCGATAGACCAAAGACCTTTTAGTCGATAGGTTAGTTATACTGGCCTAGCTAAATATCTAAAAATACGAGTTTTTCTAATCTTATTTTAGTATGATCAAATCAGGGTGTATTTTATCACTTGTTTTGATGATGTTTTTTTTTTTACTCTTTACAATTTGTTATTAAATTTCTAGAATTTAAAGGATATACAAATTAAGACACAGTGGGATAAATAAATACAAAATGATATTAGGAGGTAAGTATAAATCCTAGTTGGTTAGTGGAGATGTGCGGAACTTAATTAACCAAACATTGTGAAACATTTTAGGGTATAAATTTGCTAGGATGTTTTCGTTAAAACTTAGCACATCTATAATGATGAGTTCAATAGGAGAGTTAAATGAGGTGGTAAGTCTTTGTTTCATTCAATGGATCAAATTCTACAATTATAAGATGTCACATTGACATTCAATGAATTTGAAGTTCAATGACCATTGAACTTTTCAATGAGAAAAAAGAAAAATTTTAATTCTTAAATATTTACTATAAATTACATTTTGTAACATTCTATTAAGTTCAATGTATTGTAGGAAAAAAAGATAGAGTTGTATAAATTGTTGAAAGATGGCGTGGCAATCCATTGAACTTGATGAAGTTCATTACATTGTGGATGCCCTTAACAACTAATATTTTCCCCAAAATTAATAACTAATTGAACTTATAGAACTTCTTGTTGATGGAGACAGACGTGCTTTAAAAATTGGGTTACCTTTGTATGAATTTTGTGGTTGTTTATCCATGGGAAGGCGAACCATATATTAATGTTAATATGAAAACAAGAACATGGAGAAGATAGAAGGTCGGGGTTGTGAGTGCTTTAAGTGATCGTGCGAGATTGGGTTTCAATCTAAGATCACGTGAGAAAGGTCATGGCGATGGTTGGTAGTTGGAAGAGGTGCCGGAGGGAGGGGGCTACATGGTGAATGTATGTATGGATGGGGGGAGGGCATATTCTTATTTTATAATTATATAAATATTAAATTAACCAAAAAGTTTATAAAAAAAGAATATCTAAAAGGAAATTAGTTATTTCATTTTGCACAATACCAAAACATAATGAAACCCAACATGCATAAGGGTGTTTTTTCTGCAAATATATTCCCTTTGAACTAGAACCTATGATATAATAGAGAGACCATATTGTAATTCACCCAAAAATATATTTTTTGTAGATTGGTAAAAATATCAAAACATGATTAGCTTTTTTTTTAAACGACTGTGAAGAATTATATTTAAAAATGAAAGGCCAGCAGGAAACATATTGGTTGTGTACAAAAAGGTTTATATGAGAATCCAAGTAAAGCATAGAAATAGCACTGAACTTTGAAAGAGAATCACCAAATAGCAATGTGCTGTTGATGACTTTTCCAGTAGTAACAACAAGATATATATGTATTTCTTAATTTCCATATTTACCCCAAAATCCATGCCCCAATCCTCAGTTGTTTCTATCACAACACATTTAATTTTCGGATGAAAAGCAAAGGGAAAAGTGTCTAAGCGTCAAAGTTTTCTGATGTATCCAGAGCGCGCAGCAACAACAGTGAATACGAAATGCACCCAAGGGCAAATATGTCATTAACCCAAGAGCTCCATGAGATGACAACAATAGCAACCAATTAGAAACATCATTTATTTTAGTCAAACATGAAAAAGATAATTACTACTCCACATTACATTAACTATTTCCGATACATAAAACAACTTTACTAAATAACCATACGTACATATAAAATTAAGGAAAAATGCCACATAATCTGGAGATATTTACAAAAATATTAAATTAGATAATTAAGGCAAGTTCTGTTGCTGTATTTTTTGAAATAGTTTTACGAGAGTCGAAATTCCCATATATTATGGATTTTTTGCTTGTCTCTCAAGTTAGTTTTATATTAGGATGTTCCCTAACTATATATTATAGGTTTTAGAGTATTATTAGGACTTCTTGTAAGACTCTATATAAAGCCATTATTTATCTAATTTTTTCATTCGTTCCATCATTCTTTTCTGACCCTGATCTCCTCGGACGTTTTTGTTCATAGCCATTGTAAGCTTTCTTATTGCCTAACTTTCAAGAATTAATATTAGTGCTTTATAGTTTTTCCGTTTTGAGTTTTCATTCCATTTCTTGTGGGTTCTTCTCGGCTGATCTGTATGTTCCAAGCATCATGTATTTTATAGCACAGCTAGGTTTCAAATTTTGCTCGTTATCTGAGTATAGATGCAGACCCATGTAGTATAATGCTATATATATCTGATTTCTTTTACTTCTTCTGACAATATAACTTTTTCAAGATACGTATATAAGTATCATAACTTTTATGCGGATTCACCCATAATTTTCAAATCAATCATTTAGTTGTTTACTACACTGAATTAATTTATAATTTAAGGTTAATTTTTTTTATCGTTCAGTTGTTCTAAATTTGTTTTATTTTATTTTCTTTTAACGTTTAAGAAAATACTTGTTGGAATTACTCGGTATTAATAGGTGAAATTAGAACTTGCCTATAAATTAATAATCCTCTGCAACTACCTAAAACCATATTCCACTTATTTTAGATCTTTAACAATCTTTCTTCTTTCTCTCCTCAGAAAATGAAGATTCAAATTGCTGTCTTGCTCGTGATTACAATCTTGCTCGTAACATCTGTGCAACAGTCAAGTTGTAGGAATATCGTTGATCACTCGATTGATGAAGAAAGAATAAGAGAGAACTTTATTTCAACATTTAAGCGTCATTTCAAAATCAACCCGAAGCTCACATATGGAGAAAATCAACTGCCTTATGTGGTATCACGTCGCCGAGTTCCTTGTGGACCAAATCCACTTCATAACTGAGCATGGTTTCTTGCAATTTTTTGTGAAGCATAGGATCTATTAAGTCGTTTTAATTTGTTTTCATATTTTATACACATGTTTCCACTATCTATGAACAACTTATTATTCATTGATTTATAAATGTCATGGCTCCGGGGGATGAAATACATGTTGGCAGATTAAATATATTTTTTCTTCTTGCTGTTCAAAAAAAAGATTAAATATATTTGACATTTTTTCATTCAGGTGAACAAAACTCATTTATGATATATTGTTTTGAAAATTTATTTGCTAAAATTGAATCATAAATTGCTTAATTTTAAGATATGTCAACGACTTGAAAGAGTGTATTGTTGTTTGTTAAATATTTTGTATGAAACAATTTAAAGAAAATTAATTTCTATTTTAACTCTTAAGATGTTTATGCCAAAAGAGCAGTTTCATGTAATTAAATGATAATCAAACTACTAGAAAATTGATATAATAGCTACAACACAATCAGTAGCTATTCCGTAGCTATAACCGGATAGCTACGGAATTCCTACGGAAAAATGTCTGTAGCATAATGGCTCGTGGCTAAATTATAGCTACGGATTAACTACGGAATAACTACGGAATAGCTACGGAAATAAATAGCTACATATTTCCTACAAAATAGTTACGGAAGTGAATAGCTACGGATCCAAATAGCTACGGAATAGCTACGGAAATCCTTAGCTATTCCGTAGTTATCTTCGATTTATTTAAAAAAAATAAAATCAAAAAATTTCTGTTTTTTGTCATATACCACATTCAATTCATATTTGTTCCAAATACCATATAAAATACACCAAAAAACGTCCTAATACCAACTTTGACACATTTCATTCCATTGTTCAAAATATCTTACAAAAGTAAATATTAATTAATTAAAAAAACAAACAATACATGTTTACAAATTCAATTGTTCCAAAATAGCTAGTAGCTCCATGGTCCATATATTGAATTGCTTCAACAGGGGAATCAAGAAAGTGGAAACACACACAACACTTGGGCTCACCATTTTCAGCTTGTTTGTAAACTGAAAACAATTTAAACATTACTAAAATAAAGAAACATATACCTAACACAAAACGTACTTTCTTGTTTTATTATTGTGACAATGTGTAGGATTGTATCTTTTGAACTGGAATTTAAATACACAGATCTACAAACTCAAACATTTATGCAACTAGGTCAAGTAAGCAAATATACATTCAAACAAAAGATAAGCAATTAAATATATAATATAGAATCATCTCTTACCAAACCAAGTTGATTTCTAACTGCTAAACCTAGTTTAATTCTAAAAATTACTGTTGACGGACCTGTCATACACAAGATCAAAAACTTCATTCTCATGTAGAAGCAACAGTAGGATAATCACTGAAACTCATAAAAAAAAGTTGAATATTTACTCAAAATTGATTGATTTGATTCTCAATAAACTCAAAAGTCATATTGACCTCCTTACCGGTAGGGAAGATTGCAAAACTGTGATTACCTGGATCACCAGCTTTCCGAACCTATTGAATTAGGAAATCCCAAACATTACTGTTGAACTTTACCACAAATCTAACATTTTCAACCAAAATTTAACCTAAAATCTCAAATTCGACCTAAAATATAATTTAAAACCTCACATTCAACAAAACAAACTAGAATTATCAATGAATTAAACATCTAAATTGTATACATGAAGTAATTTCAGAAAAGAAAAGAAAAAAAAACTAGGGTTTTACCTTTTTAGGGAAGAAATCGAGCAAAGGTGCAAAGAGAGAGATGAGGTCAATTGAGCCATGGAGTAATAACCTTGGTCGCCTTGATAACAAATGGAACAGAAGAGTTTGAAAATGCATCAATAGTTTGAAGAAGGCATCGAACTGAACCCAAAATCAAAACACACCCTAAATCAAAACAAAGTCTACCCAAAACGAAAACCTAATTGGAATTAAACCAAAAAAAATCTTACTTGAAACAATGATGACAATGGCGATGGCAAGCCGATGACGACGACGAAACGCAAACGACCGGAGCTAAAAAGGGGGACGATGAATCGGTGATGAAGATATACGGATTTGGTGATGGCGAAGAGAGATGACCGGGGCTAAAACAGTCTCTATGTACAACATTGACCGCATCGGCGGTAAGATGGAACTCCGACAATGAAAATAAAGACGATAGGGGGTGTAAGGGAGAGGTGCGAGTAGGAAACAATGAGAGAGAAGAGGGAAAACGAATCAAGGAGGGAGATAGAGAGAAGCGGGAGAATAAAAAATTTCGTCGATGGATCCTGCTAAATGGAGGCGGACAAAAGTTTCGATTTTGTGAAACCCTAAAATCGAAACTGCCAAAAAAGGGGGTGGTGGGACTTGAACTCGCGTCTATCATAGATAGAACCAAGGGGACTACTAACCGGCCGGGAATGTCACATCCATACCTTCTTTGTCTACAATAGTTTTTGACCACTTACAATTCCGTTTTTATTATTATTATTATTATTATTATTATTATTATTATTATTATTATTATTATTTCTATTATTATTATTATTATTATTTCTATAATTATAATTATAATTATTATTATTATTATTATTATTTCTATTATTATAATTATTATTATAAGTATAATTATAATTATTATTATTATTATTATTATTATTATTATTATTATTATTATTATTATTATTATTATTATTATTATTATTATTATTCGAGTCTTAATTTTTTTTTTGTATAAATTTTCTTACATATTTAAGATACGACCGGTTAATAGAAGTGTGAAAAAAACGAAGAAAAACGACATTTGGTCGCCGAAAAATCGAAATTAAAAAACTTTGTAGCTAATTAACTACGGATTAGGTACAAATTATTTTTATTTTCGATTTTTCGGGCACCAAACATCGTTTTATCCACTTCGTTTTATTCATACTGGGACCCCGCTCCCAAGGGCACTGCCCCTGAACCCCCGTTCGTTTAGGGGCTTCTCCCCTAATCAGCTACGGATTAGCTACGAATTTTTCTTATTTTTCATTTTTCGGGCACCAAACTTCGTTTTTTTCTCTCCATTTTTTTCACACATCTATTATACATGATTATCTATATTTTCACCAACTTATAGCTATTAGTATCATTCATAAAGTTGTGTGCACATACGAGATCCATTACTCGTTTAGTGGTTTAACACTATAATGCTTATGAATACGTTCACATACATCTCACAAACACGTATACATACACATATACACGCACGCATATACCATAACTCATTCATGTGTATAAATATACATATAAAAACATAATCCATCACAAGTTGGTGAAAAGTATATGCATTACAATGTTAAACTGTGAAACAAGTATTTGATCCCGAAGAGGCACACAACTTTATGAACGATATTAATACCTACATGTTGGAGAAAATAAATATAATCATGTATAGTAGAGGTGTGAAAAAAACGAAGCGAAAAAAACGACGTTTGGTGCCCGAAAAACTGAAAATAAGAAAATTTTGTATATCTACAGAATTTTAACGTAAAGCATACTCCATAGCTAATCTGTAGGTAATTAGTATCCTTAGGTATTCCGTAGCTATTTCGTAGCTAATTAGCTACGAAATATCTACGGACCCGCTTCCATAGCTATTATGAAGCTATTTTGTAGCTATTCCGTTACTAAACTAGGGCATCCCATTCTGTAGCTGATCCATAGTAATTCCGTAGCTAATTAGCTACGGAAATAAATAAGGATATGCTCACTCCACCGTTGAATTTGAATGGAGTTAATGGACTCACATATTTCATAATGACATTTGATGAACATAATTTGGCTTTTAGCCTCTTTGGACTTCTAAATTAAGCTAAATAGAAGCACCACAAGTTCTGTAGGTAGTAAAAACTTAAACTAAACCTTTTTTATTAAAAAAAATTGAACATTATCCATGATTTTTTGAGGGGTAGCACATGCTACCCCTACCAACCATATAGTTCTGCCCCTGGAAACAAGTGTGTATCTAGGACTCGAATGATATTTAGAAATTTTGAATGAGAATCGTGCCTAATACCCCTTCCTTGAAGAACAACAATCAAATGAGCGCTTGAAAATCCATTACCACAAGCTTTTTTTAGATTCAGAAATCGATTTCAGTTCTAGAAACAAACTCAGAAAATCGATTGTTCACCAGGTTAAGCAAAGGGATATGTAGGATTAGGGTGGAGGAGATGGAGGTGGTTGGCAGCGGATGGTGGTGGTGGTGTACGCTGATGGGCTGTGGAGATGGAGGTGGAGGTGTTCTTTAGATTGTGTGTATGTGTTCTTGATAGTGTTAAGTGTGTGTTTTGGAGAGAGAGAGAGAGAAAGAGAGAGAGAGAGAGGTGACCCCATAATTTTTATTAATACAAGTTTAAATTAAATAGAAAAAACCATAAAAATATATTAGAAGGGTATTTTAGTCTTTTCAGTTTTCTGAAGGACCAAAACGCAACGAAACTAGCTCAAAAGAACCATGAAACCAAAAAAGTCGATGTTTGGACTAAACCACGGAAAAAAATCACTATTGTAAAAAACCCGATTAGGTCCCCATTAATCTCCGATTAATCCTTAGGCGCTACTCGACCGATTAGAGGGCGCCTAGCGATTAATCCCTGCATATATAATGAGTGAAGCATTATAAAACGATGAAATTTTAACATTTCGAAGAAGTTTTATATCAATGGAAACTATTTGAGGCATTATTAGTGTTGTACAATACGAGAAATAAGGGTATTAGCGGCGACGGATTTAGCGGCGACATGGAAATGACGCGTTACATGTCGCCGCTAATGCCAACTGTCGCCACTAATACTCAACAATTGCGATCCGCATCAAACGAAACTTATCCGTTCAATCTGTATTCAATTGAACGGTTGTAACGGCGTGAAAAAAGGCGCCGACTTTTCCCTCCAGGCTAGTCGCCGCTAATACCCATTCGTCACCGCTAATACCCAAGCGTCGCCGCTAAAGGTCCGCGCAGATAACCCCTCCAGTTCGCTCTTTCCTGCGTATTATGTCTGCCCTTTTCTCTCATTCTCTCCATCGCCGGTCTTTCTTACACCACCGCCGCCACCATCCAAACCTCCATTGCACAAACCACCGCCGTCCAAACCTCCATTGCCACCAATACCGGCGACCTAGACTTCCATTACCGACGACCAAGAGGAGACGATCATACTTCAATTCTGGAATTTTTACTCATTTAAGGTCGAAATTTTTCCCTATTTTTGATTCTTCTTATGTTTTGATGTTTATTTACTTAGTTTAAGCTTTTAATTTAAGGTTGTGTTGTTGTCGAAGTTGTTGTCGAAGTTGTTGTCGGAGTTATGGAATTTTTGCCGGAAAATTTTGAAATTAGACTACCACAGGTTCATTTTCATCTTTCATTTTATAAAAAGAATGTATTTATGTGTATGATGCATTTATGTGTTTTTACATTAGTATTTTTTTTGTATGTGTGTTATTTGTATGTATTTTATTTGTGAATGTGAATGTGTAATTTGTATGTATGAAAAAATGAAAGAAATTAGGTTGCTATAATAGAAAAAAAATATGATGTTATAATGAGTATGTGTAGAAAACATGTTTATGTGTATTTGTATATATAATGTATGTATTTATGTATGTAATATGTGGAAAAAATTGAAAATAAAATGTATTTATATATGTAATGTATGACTTTTGAAATTATATATGTAATTTGTATGTATGAAAAAAATCAAAAAAAGTGAGGTTGCTATAATAGAAAAAAAGTATGATGTTATAATGAGTATGTGTAGAAAACATGTTTATGTGTATTTGTATCTATATAACATGTGTATTTATGTATGTAATATGTGGAGTAAATGAAAAAAAATGTATTTATGTATGTGATGTGTTGAAAAAAATGAAAAAAAATATGTTGCTATAATTCTATTCATATTGTAATTTTGCAGGTTGTATATGGGGTTTAGTTAGGCGATACTCTTCTATGTGATGGCAGAAGTTATGGGCTTAGGACATGGAGGTGATGGAGTCGGGGATCCACCACCTCCAGTAGGCTTTGGTCGTGGACAACACGAACAGGATGGTAAGTCTTATTATGATATATTTATTAGCTATTTTTAACCATTTATTATAAGCTATCGTGACTAATATTTTTAATTATATTTTTCAGCTCAGCTCCCTAAAAAAAGAAGAGGTCTAGCAAAAAACATCCAACTATCAAAGCTGATACGGGCAAACAAGGGAAAGCTTGTAGATTTGGATTTCAATAAGGAGCTGACATATACCCCTGTCGGGAACAATGCTAATTGGTTTACCCGTGAGACTGAGAGGTATATATGGATAACATCCCTTTGAACGTATCTGGTTGGGACAATGTTTCCCTCGCTTTAAGGAATGCCACAGTGGTTCATCTAAAGGTAACATGGACAAT
Organism: Lactuca sativa; assembly: GCF_002870075.4. Lineage (NCBI taxonomy): Eukaryota > Viridiplantae > Streptophyta > Magnoliopsida > Asterales > Asteraceae > Lactuca > Lactuca sativa. The sequence goes on from NC_056624.2 coordinate 231,661,681, forward strand.
ATATTAAGTTTAGTTCTGATTGGTATTTAACTAACTAACTTTTTTGTATTTGTAGAATAAGTTTGATTTAGATAAGTTTAACTTGGATCCCGAGCGTGCTCAGTTGTTGCAGAGCATTGATGCGACTTTGCAAAGAATTTATAGATGCCGAAAAAATAAAGCGCATATTTATTTTGAGAAAGCCGGGGGGCTTACAGATATCCCAAAGGCATTAGCCAATCCCCCCGATGGTATGTCACGTGAAAATTGGGCGCACGCAGTCGAACATTTTCAAACTCCTGAATTTCTAAAGCATTCGGCGTCAAACAAAGGAGTCCGTGCACAACAACAAGTTTTAAACAGAGGGGGATCGTGCTCGTATAGCAATGCATGTTTCAAAGAAGTATGTTATGATATATATATATATATATATATATATATATATATATATATAACTATTTATTTAAATTATAATTAATCTAATTTTTAATGTTAAATAGGACATCGCTCGAATCGAAGCATTTCGTAAGGCCAATACTGATCGGCAAGGGGTATTTAGTAGTCCTGCAGTCGAGCAACAATACCTAAGTGGTTCATTCGTATTTTCATATAAGTGTTTATATCGTCAATGGATATTTAGTAATCTAATTTTTAATATGTGTTATCATTTTTTGTAAATACATAATGCTTTACTCCTTGAGATCAATCAACAAACTCAAGCTTCTTCTGAAGCCAGCGGTCTAACACCAAAGGAGACACAAAATTGTTTTGAAAGAATATTGGGTGTTCGACGAGGCCATATCAGAGGCATCGGGCGTAAACCTTCTACGGTTATGTCGATGTATGATCAGGAACAATCACTGACACAACCATCGCCACAATCACAGGTGACAAGACTATTTAATTTTGGTAATTGTTTAAAATATTGGTAATTGTTGGTTTAGTAATAGTTTCAAATTTTGGTAATTGTTAGTTTGATAATTATATATTGGTAATTGTTAGTTTGGTTATAGTTTGATATATTGGTATTTTACAACTTGGTAATTGTTAGTTATAGTACAATGCTATAATGTTTTATATGCAATATGTGGAATGTATATTTTGTATATAGAATATTGTAATGCTAGTTTAACTTATAGTTTTAATTGTAGTTTGAAATGCTTCAAACAATATTAAAAGATCAGGCATGCAGTGCTGCACTTGAAGATTGGTTTCGTTCGTTACCACAACAAAATGAAACCGGAGGAAACAAGGAGAGCGATGATGACGAGTAGATAGTTGTAGGATTTTTTTTATGTTTTGTTTGTGTAAATATTTTAGAATAGTATTTTCGTTATTTTGTTATATGTTAAATCGAACGAGTATTTTAAACGGATGTTGTATTAATATTTTGGAATAGAATGATGTAGGATTAGACTAATTAATATAATACCGGTTTTTTTTTTCAATTTTAATGTGATATATATATATATATATATATATATATATATATATATATATATATATATATATATATATATATATATATATATATATATATAAGAAAAACACCAATACCGGCGACGCCTTTATTGGCGACGATAGGTTATTACCGGCGACGCCTAGCAATAGCGGCAACAAGTCTTTTGCGAAGACAACACGCATTAACGGCAAATTATTGATTAATAGCGACAACGCATCAACGTCGACGTTTTAGCGGCGAAAAACCCCACTTTTGGCGACGACGCCTGTCGCTGGTAATACTCTAATTTCTTATAGTGGTATTAATCATATTAATCTATTTTGTTATCATATTAGTGGTATTTACAAACTTTGATATGACATTAGTCATATTTATTTTTTTAAAATTCAACAAATTAGCAATTAACGGTCCTCGATCAATCTCCGCCTAGCCGATTAATCATTGACCCCAGTCCATCGACCAGCTAACGTCGAACGTTGTTTACAACCTTGGAACAAATGCATACCACATGTACCATTTTTGCAATTGTCTTTTGTTTATTAAATAATTTGTATCGAACAGTTTAATGAAATTTAGTTACTAAATTTAGTTACTATTTTTAACCTTTTAGATCTTTATACCAGCAGCGCAATTTTATGGAATTAGATGACAGTCAATATTATTTAATGAGTTTTAAATGTATCATATCTTATAAAAGTCGTTACTTTTTTATTTGATTAATGAAAAATCTGAATCAACATGTGTGTAAATTAATAACTATGACCAAACAAATTACATGGGGGTAACCGTTGCTATTAAAAATGAAAATACGTTTAGTCTCTTCTGCAGTATACCTTATGTGGGATATATATACATACCATTGGAGTCCCATCGAATTACAAATAAAAAACAACATAGCAATTAGGAGAATCGGCTTTGGGTCGAGACATAAAGAAGGTAGGCTATATAAGTATATATACACAAGTTGGGCTCACACTCAACAATTTATGCAGCCATCTCATGTTTTATCATTAAACCCTGTAGGCATGCATGTGTTTTGTAGTTTGGTTGAGCCCACGTACCCAGAAAACTAATTTGCATGATTCGTTAGACATTTTTCTTTACAAACGATTATTTGGAAGGGGTGTAGATACCACAGAAACTTGTTAGTTCAAATCGTGATCAAAATGATGGAACTTGAGCTGTGATTATTTTCTACAAGGGAGGCTAATTATTAGCTTATAACAATGAGAATCAAAACTTTTATTTTTCAATCCATGGGCGTGAGTTTTTTTGTTCCTCGTGTTTTTTAATACATATTATAATTATTTCAATTTTCAACAAGACCTGAACCTTCAATATTTGATATATATCCATTAATTTTTCATACCGATAGACCAAAGACCTTTTAGTCGATAGGTTAGTTATACTGGCCTAGCTAAATATCTAAAAATACGAGTTTTTCTAATCTTATTTTAGTATGATCAAATCAGGGTGTATTTTATCACTTGTTTTGATGATGTTTTTTTTTTTACTCTTTACAATTTGTTATTAAATTTCTAGAATTTAAAGGATATACAAATTAAGACACAGTCGGATAAATAAATACAAAATGATATTAGGAGGTAAGTATAAATCCTAGTTGGTTAGTGGAGATGTGGGGAACTTAATTAACCAAACATTGTGAAACATTTTAGGGTATAAATTTGCTAGGATGTTTTCGTTAAAACTTAGCACATCCATAATGATGAGTTCAATAGGAGAGTTAAATGAGGTGGTAAGTCTTTGTTTCATTCAATGGATCAAATTCTACAATTATAAGATGTCACATTGACATTCAATGAATTTGAAGTTCAATGACCATTGAACTAGAATCTATGATATAATAGAGAGACCATATTGTAATTCACCCAAAAATATATTTTTTGTAGATTGGTAAAAATATCAAAACATGATTAGCTTTTTTTTTTAAACGACTGTGAAGAATTATATTTAAAAATGAAAGGCCAGCAGGAAACATATTGGTTGTGTACAAAAAGGTTTATATGAGAATCCAAGTAAAGCATAGAAATAGCACTGAACTTTGAAAGAGAATCACCAAATAGCAATGTGCTGTTGATGACTTTTCCAGTAGTAACAACAAGATATATATGTATTTCTTAATTTCCATATTTACCCCAAAATCCATGCCCCAATCCTCAGTTGTTTCTATCACAACACATTTAATTTTCGGATGAAAAGCAAAGGGAAAAGTGTCTAAGCGTCAAAGTTTTCTGATGTATCCAGAGCGCGCAGCAACAACAGTGAATACGAAATGCACCCAAGGGCAAATATGTCATTAACCCAAGAGCTCCATGAGATGACAACAATAGCAACCAATTAGAAACATCATTTATTTTAGTCAAACATGAAAAAGATAATTACTACTCCACATTACATTAACTATTTCCGATACATAAAACAACTTTACTAAATAACCATACGTACATATAAAATTAAGGAAAAATGCCACATAATCTGGAGATATTTACAAAAATATTAAATTAGATAATTAAGGCAAGTTCTGTTGCTGTATTTTTTGAAATAGTTTTACGAGAGTCGAAATTCCCATATATTATGGATTTTTTGCTTGTCTCTCAAGTTAGTTTTATATTAGGATGTTCCCTAACTATATATTATAGGTTTTAGAGTATTATTAGGACTTCTTGTAAGACTCTATATAAAGCCATTATTTATCTAATTTTTTCATTCGTTCCATCATTCTTTTCTGACCCTGATCTCCTCGGACGTTTTTGTTCATAGCCATTGTAAGCTTTCTTATTGCCTAACTTTCAAGAATTAATATTAGTGCTTTATAGTTTTTCCGTTTTGAGTTTTCATTCCATTTCTTGTGGGTTCTTCTCGGCTGATCTGTATGTTCCAAGCATCATGTATTTTATAGCACAGCTAGGTTTCAAATTTTGCTCGTTATCTGAGTATAGATGCAGACCCATGTAGTATAATGCTATATATATCTGATTTCTTTTACTTCTTCTGACAATATAACTTTTTCAAGATACGTATATAAGTATCATAACTTTTATGCGGATTCACCCATAATTTTCAAATCAATCATTTAGTTGTTTACTACACTGAATTAATTTATAATTTAAGGTTAATTTTTTTTATCGTTCAGTTGTTCTAAATTTGTTTTATTTTATTTTCTTTTAACGTTTAAGAAAATACTTGTTGGAATTACTCGGTATTAATAGGTGAAATTAGAACTTGCCTATAAATTAATAATCCTCTGCAACTACCTAAAACCATATTCCACTTATTTTAGATCTTTAACAATCTTTCTTCTTTCTCTCCTCAGAAAATGAAGATTCAAATTGCTGTCTTGCTCGTGATTACAATCTTGCTCGTAACATCTGTGCAACAGTCAAGTTGTAGGAATATCGTTGATCACTCGATTGATGAAGAAAGAATAAGAGAGAACTTTATTTCAACATTTAAGCGTCATTTCAAAATCAACCCGAAGCTCACATATGGAGAAAATCAACTGCCTTATGTGGTATCACGTCGCCGAGTTCCTTGTGGACCAAATCCACTTCATAACTGAGCATGGTTTCTTGCAATTTTTTGTGAAGCATAGGATCTATTAAGTCGTTTTAATTTGTTTTCATATTTTATACACATGTTTCCACTATCTATGAACAACTTATTATTCATTGATTTATAAATGTCATGGCTCCGGGGGATGAAATACATGTTGGCAGATTAAATATATTTTTTCTTCTTGCTGTTCAAAAAAAAGATTAAATATATTTGACATTTTTTCATTCAGGTGAACAAAACTCATTTATGATATATTGTTTTGAAAATTTATTTGCTAAAATTGAATCATAAATTGCTTAATTTTAAGATATGTCAACGACTTGAAAGCGTGTATTGTTGTTTGTTAAATATTTTGTATGAAACAATTTAAAGAAAATTAATTTCTATTTTAACTCTTAAGATGTTTATGCCAAAAGAGCAGTTCCATGTAATTAAATGATAATCAAACTACTAGAAAATTGATATAATAACTACAATACAATCAGTAGCTATAACCGGATAGCTACGGAATTGCTACGGAAAAATGTATGTAGCATAATGGCTCGTGGCTAATTTATAGCTACGGATTAACTACGGAATAACTACGGAATAGCTACGGAAATAAATAGCTACATATTTCCTACAAAATAGCTACGGAAGTGAATAGCTACGGAATAGCTACGGATCCAAATAGCTACGGAAATCCTTAGCTATTCCGTAGTTAACTTCGATTTATTTAAAAAAAATAAAATCAAAAAATTTCTGGTTTTTTGTCATATACCACATTCAATTCATATTTGTTCCAAATACCATATAAAATACACCAAAAAACGTCATAATACCAACTTTGACACATTTCATTCCATTGTTCAAAATATCTTACAAAAGTAAATATTAATTAATTAAAAAAACAAACAATACATGTTTACAAATTCAATTGTTCCAAAATAGCTAGTAGCTCCATGGTCCATATATTGAATTGCTTCAACAAGGGAATCAAGAAAGTGGAAACACACACAACACTTGGGCTCACCATTTTCAGCTTGTTTGTAAACTGAAAACAATTTAAACATTACTAAAATAAAGAAACATATACCTAACACAAAACGTACTTTCTTGTTTTATTGTTGTGACAATGTGTAGGATTGTATCTTTTGAACTGGAATTTAAATACACAGATCTACAAACTCAAACATTTATGCAACTAGGTCAAGTAAGCAAATATACATTAAAAACAAAAGATAAGCAATTAAATATATAATATAGAATCATCTCTTACCAAACCAAGTTGATTTCTAACTGCTAAACCTAGTTTAATTCTAAAAATTACTGTTGACGGACCTGTCATACACAAGATCAAAAACTTCATTCTCATGTAGAAGCCACAGTAGGATAATCACTGAAACTCATAAAAAAAAAAGTTGAATATTTACTCAAAATTGATTGATTTGATTCTCAATAAACTCAAAAGTCATATTAACCTCCTTACCCGTAGGGAAGATTGCAAAACTGTGATTACCTATCACTGTGATTACCTATCACCAGCTTTCCGAACCTATTGAATTAGGAAATCCCAAACATTACTGTTGAACTTTACCACAAATCTAACATTTTCAACTAAAATTTAACCTAAAATCTCAAATTCGACCTAAAATATAATTTAAAACCTCACATTCAACAAAACAAATCAGAATTATCAATGAATTAAACATCTAAATTGTATACATGAAGTAATTTCAGAAAAGAAAAGAAAAAAAAAACTAGGGTTTTACCTTTTTAGGGAAGAAATCGAGCAAAGGTGCAAAGAGAGAGATGAGGGCAATTGAGCCATGGAGTAATAACCTTGGTCGCCTCGATAACAGATAGAACAGAGGAGTTTGAAAAGGCATCAATAGTTTGAAAAAGGCATCGAACTGAACCCAAAATCAAAACACACCCTAAATCAAAACAAAGTCTAAATCAAAATCAATCCTAACCCAAAACGAAAAGCTAATTGGAATTAAACCAAAAAAAAAAGTTTACTTGAAACAATGATGACAATGGCGATGGCAAGCCGATGACGGCGACGAAACGCAAACGACCGGAGCTAAAAAGGGGGACGATGAATCGGTGATGAAGATATACGGATTTGGTGATGGCGAAGAGAGATGACCGGGGCTAAAACAGTCTCTATGTACAACATTGATAGCATCGGCGGTAAGATGGAACTCCGACGATGAAAACGAAGACGAGAGGGGGTGTAAGGGAGAGGTGCGAGTAGGAAACAGTGAGAGAGAAGAGGGAAAACGAATCAGGGAGGGAGATAGAGAGAAGCGGGAGAATAAAAAATTTCGTCGATGGATCCTGCTAAATATACTCATTAAATAATTTTGCTTGTCTCTCAAGTTAGTTTTATATTAGGATATATTAGGATGTTACCTAACTATATATTATAGGTTTTAGAGTATTATTAGGACTTCTTGTAAGACTCTATATAAAGCCATTATTTATCTAATTTTTTCATTCGTTCCATCATTCTTTTCTGACCCTGATCTCCTCGGACGTTTTTGTTCATAGCCATTGTAAGCTTTCTTATTGCCTAACTTTCAAGAATTAATATTAGTGCTTTATAGTTTTTCCGTTTTGAGTTTTCATTCCATTTCTTGTGGGTTCTTCTCGGCTGATCTGTATGTTCCAAGCATCATGTATTTTATAGCACAGCTAGGTTTCAAATTTTGCTCGTTATCTGAGTATAGATGCAGACCCATGTAGTATAATGCTATATATATCTGATTTCTTTTACTTCTTCTGACAATATAACTTTTTCAAGATATGTATATAAGTATCATAACTTTTATGCAGATTCACCCATAATTTTCAAATCAATCATTTAGTTGTTTACTACACTGAATTAATTTATAATTTAAGGTTAATTTTTTTATCGTTCAGTTGTTCTAAATTTGTTTTATTTTATTTTCTTTTAACGTTTAAGAAAATACTTGTTGGAATTACTCGGTATTAATAGGTGAAATTAGAACTTGCCTATAAATTAATAATCCTCTGCAACTACCTAAAACCATATTCCACTTATTTTAGATCTTTAACAATCTTTCTTCTTTCTCTCCTCAGAAAATGAAGATTCAAATTGCTGTCTTGCTCATGATTACAATCTTGCTCGTAACATCTGTGCAACGGTCAAGTTGTAGGAATATCGTTGATCACTCCATTGATGAAGAAAGAATAAGAGAGAACTTTATTTCAACATTTAAGCGTCATTTCAAAGTCAACCCGAAGCTCACATATGGAGAAAATCAACTGCCTTATGTGGTATCACGTCGCCGAGTTCCTTGTGGACCAAATCCACTTCATAACTGAGCATGGTTTCTTGCAATTTTTGCTGAAGCATAGGATCTATTAAGTCGTTTTAATTTGTTTTCATATTTTTTACACATGTTTCCACTATCTATGAACAACTTATTATTCATTGATTTATAAATGTCATGGCTCCGGGGGATGAAATACATGTTGGCAGATTAAATATATTTTTTCTTCTTGCTGTTCAAAAAAAAGATAAATATATTTGATATTTTTTCATTCAGGTGAACAAAACTCATTTATGATATATTGTTTTGAAAATTTATTTGCTAAAATTGAATCATAAATTGCTTAATTTTAAGATATGTCAATGACTTGAAAGCGTGTATTGTTGTTTGTTAAATATTTTGTATGAAACAATTTAAAGAAAATTAATTTATATTTTAACTCTTTAGATGTTTATGTCAAAAGAGCAGTACTTCCATGTAATTAGATGATAATCAATATTATTTAATGAGTTTCAAAATAAGATGTAAATGTATAATATTACTTTACCTTAATAAATTGTGTTAAAGTTTATATGAAACCCACATGGGGGCAAAGTGGAAAGCTGCATAAAATCCAATTTTTTTATTATATAGTATTTTATTTAAAAATAAAATTTTATAGTAACAATAAGGGTCTTTTTTCTAACTCGTCATGAGTCTTTGAGAAAAATTAATTCCTCACGACCGACCCTAGAAACTGGTTAGACACATGATCTGTTTTATTCACACATGGAAAAGATGATTATTACGATTTCTATTAAACTAGTTCCAAAACATAAACACAACTTTACTTAGTAATCACACGTGTAGATGATAATAAACCAATATAGAAGATAATATATTTTGAAGTTTCAATATAATATATTAGGAATGAAGGCCTGCTAATGAAGTGTGAACCTCCATGTTTCATTGAGAATATGAACAAGCGTGTAGCTTTCGATTTTTAATAAGCAAATGCTTTCGTAATCGACCTTGTTATCATGATACAAGTCAACTAAATAAGACATCATCTAATTCCATGAATCTAGACCTCCACTGAGTTTTAAAATAATTGTCAACTTTAAAAGTGAAATCATTCATAAAATAAACATAGTCAACCTTGTAATATACATGAAATCATTCGGTAACTTTCTTTTCTGAGTTTCATCCATTGATCCATAAGACACCAATAGAGAATCCGTGAATGATCCTGCTGAATAGTCGCTAATTCCAGATGACATAGAAAGGATAAACCACAAAATAAACAAGAATTTAATTGCATGTTTGTGTCTGGTTAGTTTCAAAATTTTCCTTTAGGTGATTTTCCAAGCCTACAATATAGTGCATTACACAGAACAAAGACTTTATTTCTTTTATTACTTCATAAACTACTGCAATTTTTTTCAAGGTATGTAATACATATCATAACTTCGATGTAGATCTGCCCATAAACACATAGAGTATTCTCATGGAATATGTAGTTTTTATATATAGGGTTGATTGTCTCTGAAGCTATGCAACAATCTTGTTTCTAATTGTTTTTTTGATTTAAATCCTTCGTTCGTGTTAGTTTGTGTTAGTTCATTTATACATTAAGGTTTAGTAGTTTCAACTTTTATTTTTGTTTGTTGGCTGTCTATTCTTAAGTTGTTGCAACTCATACTATTAGTCTTATTTATTTAATTTTCTTTTAATATTTAAAAGAATACCCGTTGGAATTATCTGAAACTACTCATGGAGTTGACAATTAGAATTGGCCTATAAATAATCTTCTTCAACAACCTAAAACCACATTCCATTTTCTAAGATCTTTAACATTCTTTCTTCTTGGCCTCCTTTGAAAATGAAGATTCAAATTCCTGCCTTGCTCATGATTATGATCTTGTTTGCAACAATTGTGCATAAGTCAAGTTGTAGGAGCATTGTTGATCACTCGGTTGGAGAAGAAAGAATACGGGCCAACTTTATTTCAACATTTAAACGTCATTTCAACGTCAACCCAAAGCTCACGAACGGAGAAAATCAACTACCTTACGTTGTGTCACATCGTCTTGTCCCTTGTGGACCAAACCCACTTCATAATTGACCATGCATACTTTCATGTAATTCTTTGTACAACAAAGGATCTATAAAGCCTTTTTGTATTCAAATATATACACATGTTGCCCACTGATATATGTATGCGGCTATGCGGCTCGAGAATCTGTATCTACTACTTATGATTAGCTACTTATTAATTGGGTTGTAAATGTCATGACTCGGAATATATTTGGTATCGTTTTGCATTTCCATAAGTAAACCAAATTCATTAATAATATGTTGTTTTTTTAAGCTTTATTTTCCAAGTTGTATGAATTAAAAGCTTTGAGGTACCATTTGACAGATAGAACTTGACCGGACATAACAGAACAATTTTTTTAAACAGTGTTTGGCGAGACTGGAACTATGACTATATAGGATGTTGACCAAGTCAAATGAGAATAATTTGTTAGATTTTAGTCTCATCTAAAAAGGCGGAACACAGTACTGAATGTAAAATGACAAAATAAACCCTTAACCCTCTTTCTTTTCTAACCAATCGTACACCCCTCCCCCTTTAACCTTATGTGGTGAAATTCTGATGACCCATGTCTCCACCCACATAAAGCTCTACATATCTCTTCCTTGGTAAAACCATCAGTTACCCTTGTTCTCCATTCACTAGTAAAACCTTATGAACATGAGGCGACTATAAGCTTAGGTTTAGTTTCCGACAAATTGCTTGACAAAACAGGCATGTTCTGTAACACATACTCAGGAGTATAATCTTGCTTCATCAAGTAATATTTTCTACTCATTAATTTCCAATTTTCTTTCCAATCGATGATGTAGATGTTAACGTTAACTTATGGTGACGACAGGATAAAAATGGTGGTGATATGAGACGCGAGAGAAACAGATGGGTGCGATGGTGATATGATGGTTGCGACGAAAAAAAAATATTTTGGTGAGCATAGGGTGGGATGTTAACAAGGAAGCTGATGTTACAATGTAACATCATGATTTTTCACCTCATTTTTTTAAAAATCATTTAACATGACCGGCTAGAACCAATTCATTAAGTGGGGCGCGACTCTCACTCGTAACATTGCTCCCCGTGTGCTGCTTTTTCTACTCCGATGTGCATATACAAGTACATGTATTGTCATTCGAGAGTGGTACTTTATCGTTGTTCCTCATCATTCAGACTTCCTACCCCAAATTGATGTTTGATCCAGCGTCATCACCACACCAACATCACTCCAGTCCTTACAACCAAGGACCATGTCTCGAATGGTGGTCTAGAAAACCATTCGACATCACTATTTCCTTAAGCTCTTATTCTATATGTAACACCCAGTTTCTAGAACGGGTCAATTTAGGGCTTCAAGGAGTCAAAGGAGTGGTTTTTGGGTGAAACTAGGTGTCACGACTTGACCATAGACAGGTCACGACGTGAGGAGTGATTAAATGGAAAATGCTGATTTAAATTAAGCTCACGACGTAAGCAATATAGGCTCACGACGTGAGATGCACTACAGTCCAAGACCATGATCTTTTAGGGTTTCCTTCGCATTTAAACCCCATGATCCACAACCTCTTTCGTCCCTAAGCACAGAAAAAACCCTAATTCTAGCCTCTCCTTGTGATTCTTGAGCATTTGGTGGAGTTTTGGAGGCTTGAAGAAAAAGAGATCACCATTGAAGCATAGATTCAGCTTGGAAGTTCCATTTGCAACCTCTAGCAACGCCTCTGGACCATTATGAGTAACCAAGATTCAAGCTTTTTGTTTCCTTGTTTCTAGATATAAGGTTTTATGCATGTTTATCCATGGTTATAAGAGTTAGAGTGTTAGGACTCCATAAAGTTAGCAACTTTATGGGTCCTTAGGGTCCCTTGGTGATTATATGTTATGGATATGAAGTATGGATGATGTTTGGGTTCATGCTTGAGATTTGAACTCCTTTTTCTTCATGAATGCCCTAGTTTGAGCTCAATTCTTGTATTGGACATGAAAGATCTTAAATCATTGATTTTTATGATCCTTGGGGTGTTAGGAAGCCTTCTAGAAGAGATAGATTAGTGGCTTAATAGATTAAGAAGTTTATGGATCAAAATGGCATTCAGAATGATATCACGACGTGAGGATATGTCTGTCACGTTGTGAGGATCATGAGTTTTGATTATTTTTTCATGTAGTGGCTCACGACGTGAGCCATAGATGGTCACGTCATGAGGGTTTGTTGACTGTTGACTTTTGTTGACCGTTGAATATTGACTTTTTGGCCAATTTGACTTTGGGTCAAACTTAAAGGATTTGGGTTGTTGATTAAGATTCTTCCATGTTTTGGTGATAGAGGGCTAGTGGGAGCAATAATGAAACAGCCCAAAAATATGGTCCAGAAAATTTGTTTTGCTTTTTATAAAAACCATAAGTACCATTTGTCATCTCATGAAAGGAACATAAGTAATGTATCTCAAATCATCATAATAAAATACTATATCCAAAATCATGTGTCAAATATCAGAGTCTAACATCCCAAGCTAAATCAATGTTGTGTGCACTGCAATCATCCCAAGCTCTTCCCCTTGCTACCAGAAGTACCTGAAACCAAAACTAAAAACTATGAGCACTAAGATGTATTTGGATTTGAAAAAAGAGTATTGGTGGCCATGTATGAAGAGGGATGTAGCATGGTTTGTTGAGAGGTGCTTAACTTGTCGCAGGGTTAAAGTCGAGCACCAGCGACCGCATGGCATGTTGCAGCCACTGGAGGTTCCCCAATGGAAGTAGGAATAGATTTCTATGGATTTCATCACCAAGTTGTCGAGAACCGCGAGGGGTGTCGACGCAATTTGGGTGATCGTTGACTGGGTGACAAAGAGCGCTCACTTTCTTGCTATCAGTGAGAGCTCTTCTACTTAGAGGCTAGCAGAGTTGTATGTGAGAGAGGTGGTATTGCAGCATGGGGTGCCGATCTCAATTGTATCAGATCGGGATGTACGTTTTACTTCCAGGTTCTAGAAGTTCCATGAGGAGTTGGGCACGAGGCTGCATTTCAGTACCGCTTACCACCTACAGACGGACGGACAGAGTGAGCGGACGATTCAGACGCTCGAAGACATGCTTCGGGCATGTGTGTTAGACTTTTGAGGGAGTTGGGGCATGTATCTACCTTTGGCTGAGTTTTCCTATAACAATATCCACCATTCGAGCATTGGTATGCCTCCCTTTGAGTTGTTGTATGGGAGGAGGTGTCGGACTCCCATTTGTTGGGGAGAGGTAGGGCAGAGAGTAATGGGCAGCACTGAGATAGTGCTTCAGACAAAAGAGCAGCTACAGCAGGTTGGACAGAGATTACTGACGGCCCAGAGTCGTCAGAAGAGTTACGCGGATAGGGGTCGATCAGAGCTCGAGTTTCAGGTTGTGGATTTTGTTCTTCTGAAAGTATCCCCTTGGAAAGGAGTGATTCGTTTTAGGAAGAGGGGCAAGCTGGGTTTCCGGTATATTGGGCCATTTAGGGTAATCGCGAGGGTGGGCAGGGTAGCATATCGCTTGGAGCTACCTACAGAGTTGAGCCAGATTCATGATACCTTCCACGTGTCTCAGCTGAGGAAGTGTATATTCGATGAGTCGGCAGTGGTACCGTTGGAGGATATCCAGGTGGATGTGAGTCTGAATTATATTGAGAGGCCGATTGTAATCTTAGATCAGAAGATCAAGGTTCTGAGGAACAAGGAAGTGCCCCTGGTTCAGGTCCAGTGGCAGCATCGGAAGGGGTCCGAGCTGAATTGGGAGCCGGAGTCGGAGATGCGGGAGCAGCATCCGGAGTTATTTTTGGCATGAGACTTCGAGGGTGAAGTCTGGTTCTAGTGCGGGAGAACATCCCGAAATTCAGGTAAAGCTATTTAACCCTTCTCCTTTTCCCAAGTTGTCAAGTTAAGTCCTTTAAGTATGTGTTGGGCTTGTGAGTACGTTGGGCATACTGAGGAGTACGTTGCGCGTACTCGCGCACTTATTTTGGACGCGGACTCGCCTGGGTACGCTGGGCATACCCAGGTTACGCCGGGCGTATTATGTCTAGATGTAAACCCTAATTTGGGGCTTGAGCACTATAAAAAGGAATGCTATGGCTGCGACCTCAGCCTCCATTCCAGAGAGAAAAACCCTAATAGAGAGTTCCTTTTCGTTTTTAGCAAGTGTGTTGGTGTTCTAAGCTTCTAGTGTCATTTCAAGGTTGTGGAAGGAAAGAAGAGGTCATTTTGGAGGCTAGAAGCTTGTGGGAAAGAGTAGATCTGAGCTTTTCAAAGGTTGGAGGTTCTTCCTGAGGTAAAAAGCTTAAACCTTGCCTTGTTATTTGTGTTATGTGCTTCTTGGACCAATTTCTAGGGTTTTTGGTCCCAAGATGGAGACTTTATGAGCAAATGGTCTCCATTGGCCTAGATCTATCATATTTCTGGTCTATAAGTGTTGTATGTTCATAAAAATGCAAACTTGGACGTAAAGATGGAGCCATGCATGAGATCTAGACCTTTGGAGGGAAAAAGGAAAGATGTTTGGGGATGTAGGGACCTTTACAGCCATGCAAAGGCTTAAAGGTTCCGACTTTATGGAATAAGAGGTTATAAGAGAGTCAGATCTGGAAGTTGAAGGAGTATCTTAACCGTTTAAGACCAAAATCTAAGAATTGGCTTGACTGGGACTTACGCTTGGCGTAACTCCCAGTACGCACAGCGTAAGGGGTTGAAGCCCCGATTGTGGTTCGCTGGCGTACGCACCGCGTACTACCTTCTGTTGACTTTCGTTGACTTTTAGGGTTTTGGTCAACCTTTGGACTTTTGGGTCAAGGAGGGGTAAAATGGACTTTTACCCTTCTGTGGAAATTATAGAGTGGATTTAATCTAGCCTTTGAGAGCCATTATTTATTTGAGAGTATTGTTATGTATTTAGGAGGGGGCTAGACCAGTGTGATCAAGTACGAGACTATCCAAGATACCGAGGTGAGTCTTCTCATTATACTATACCTGGAAGGGTACCTATGTGTGACCGGAAGGTCTTTTATGCTATGAGATGTATGTGTTTTATGTGATATGTATATGCTCTGTATGTTATGTATGGTATGGACCGGAAGGTCAAGATGATATGGACTGGAAGGTCAAGAGGTTACAGACCGGAAGGTCGATACGGGTAGGACCGGAAGGTCTACCGGAGTTCGGGATGGAAGTCCCCTGAGACACTCGGATCGGAAGATCCCATAGAGTTATGCCCTGGAAAGGCGTATGTGTTGTATGTGGTATTTTAGGGAACTCACTAAGCATTTATGATTACAGTGTTGTGTGATGTGTTTCAGGTACTAGTGACGACCGCGGGAAGGCGCCGGCATGATCAGTACACACACGAGGATTTTTACATGTTATGATCTTAGGATGTAATGTTAAGGGTTGTTATGTGATACAATGATATTTTTATAACTATTATGAATGAAAGTATGTTTTTAAAATGTGAAAAATTGTTTCGAAAATTTATGTCGTTACAAGTTGGTATCAGAGCCTTCGTTTGAGGGATTCGGGTGCATCTTTGGATGAATATGAACTCAAACTGAGGATTTGAGAAAGTTTTCATAAAATAAACAATTTTTCTAAAAAGAGTAAAAGGTTTTGAGGAAGACACAACGGAGCAGTGTGTGTACAATCAAGCCAGCGCCCGAACAATGGTTTCCCAAAATACCCTTAAACTATGTGTTATGAGATATGTGATGATATGATATGCATGCTAGAGTTGGCTAGGTATTCATATTAGGACTAGAGTGGCCTGATTTTGTGATGCCTTAGCCTAGGAAGGATTTTTCTGCTATGTGATGCTTGAGAGCGAGTAGGTAGCGGTGAGGGGCTGATAAGAGGTCTACCGAAGGGTAGCCTATGCCAGTGAGATATAGAGTACTTGTGATCTGGGATCCAAGGAGGAGGACTTAGGGTGAATACTGATGCGGTGTAGACGGTAGTATAAGGGCCCGTACTACTGAAGACACCGGAGCAGTGCGCACTCTAAGTAATAATCCTTTGGGTACTAAGGAACAAGTAGGGTCGAGTTATCGAGTGCGAGCATGCTCGAGCGAGTCTTTGATATTATTATGTTATATTTCAGAGACATCATGGTTGGGACACGCCACAGACCTGAGGCGAGCAGTGTGAGTAACAAGGAGCTTCGTCAGATGATCCACTATGAGGTGGCAGCGGCGATCAGGGCCGAGATTCCGGAGATGTTTGGGTCTATCAAGACCACACTGATTGAGACTTTCGATGAGCAGCACGCCGCGGTGACTGAGGCTGCTGTTGCAGCTACCGCAGCTGTGGCTGCTGCCAGGCCTTAGGGAGGTGACTTGTTGTTGTTTCGGGAGTTCAGCAACACGAAGCCACCCGATTTTGATGGGACGCAGGATCCGATCACTGCGATGAAATGGATTGCTGATATTGAGGGATGCTTCTATACGTGTTCATGTCCAGAGCATCTGAGGGTTCGGTTCGCGTTGAACCAGCTTCGCTTGGGAGTGAAGGACTGGTGGAAGTTCGTGACGGCAAGCTTCACAGTTGCAGAGATTTCAGAGGTGACCTGGGAGAGGTTCACCACCATGTTCAGAGATGAGTATGTTCCCCCGGTGGAGAGGGAACGGTTGGTTCAGGAGTTCTTGACCCTCAAGCAAGGTACTGATTTGGTTACTGTGATTACCAGGAAGTTTCATGAGAGGGCGATGTTCTTCCCTGAAAAGGTGTCTACTGAGCAGGCATGTATGAGCCGGTATTTGGGCGTTCTGAGGAGAGACATTCGGGAGTTCGTGTCGAACTCGACGTACCGGACATTTGTTGAGCTCTAGGAAAATGCCCGGAAGAGGGAGATTGAGTTGGAGACTCAGGCCAGGGAGGAGGCCGAGTCTCAGAGGATGGATCGGCGGCCGGCACAGTCTCAGCCGGCAGCAAAGCGGACCAAGTCTGCTGATACGAGGTCTGGAGGCCAGAAGGGCTGCACTTGTAGGAAGTGTGGCAAGGGACATGATGGGGTCTGTCGATCGGGTGCTTGATACAAATGTGGCAAAGAGGGGAGTCTTGGGCTCCCAATGTGATTCTGGTCAGGGAATTGTGTATGTAGTGGTGGTTCATCCTGGGGGATGTTTGGAGATGTCGTCATTGTGACTGGCTTTCCCAACCCGAGAGTGCTAGGGCTAGTTCAGCATGTGCATGCAATTGCAAGAGGAGAACTCATGGGAGTTGCTCTGAGGCTGAAGAATGTGTCATTCTGTCAGCAGGGTGTGGATAAAGTTGGACTCGGATCAGGAACCCGGTGGTTTAGGGTTATATCTAACTCGTAAGAGTCAAGTGATTGTGGTGATCAGGATCGAGAAAAGTGCCATGGAGTGGTACTCGGTTGTTAAGTGTGGAGCCTGATAGGTGTGGTTATCAGAGGGTAAAGCCGGTGGCCGGCTTGAGACGGTGGTCAGGACACCGCCAGAAAGGAGAAAGTGAGTTTCGGGTTTCTATGGCTGTGCTTTGAGGAACCTGGTTTGGTTAATGCCAGGTGGTGCGTTGCGGGAGTATTTATGGAGTTGAGTTGCCGCAGGCTTTGAGGACGAAGCCTAATTTAAGTGGGAGAGAATTGTAACATCCTGGAATATCAAGAGTAAAGTTGAAGGGCTAAAAGAGTAAATTAGAAAGGGCAACTCGGCGAGTCCACGAGTGGACTCGGCGAGTAGGGTCACGATTTTGGTCACGTGTTAAGTGGCCGACTCGGCGAATTGGCGCTGAGTGGAGAAAACCCTAATTTTGGAGGATGAGCCCTATATAAAGGACATTATACCCTCTCCCCAGCCTCCTTACCTTCCCTTAAGTCCAGAAAACCCTAGAAACGCGATTGTGAAGGATTGGAGTGCAATTGAACCTTGGAAAAGAGATTTGGAGGAAGATCTTGGAGAGTTAGGAGGCTTGGAGCAAGGGGCTTTGCTAAGATTCGGATTTCTTTGCTGTTGGGGCTTCCTTTTGAGGTATAATCTCGTTCTTGGGCTGTTATTCTTCTAGATTCATTATTCTTGGAATGTGTGGGAGGTTTGGCTTGTGGTACTTTGAGTTTAAATGATAGATTTGAGGTTGCTACCTCAGATCTGGGATGGAGGAGGTTTAAAGTGCATTAAAGTCCCTGTTCTTGAGTGATTAGTGAAGCCGTCATGTCCCAAACCCTAGCCCTAATGTGTAAAATGCCTAGATCTCTTTGGATTCACGTAAAGTTTGCCACTTTACGTGATGGATGGGTTGTAGGAGGCTAGATCTACGTTATGGATCAATTGCATGGCCTGGAAGGTTCTGTTTGGGATGAGATCTAGAGGCACTCGGCGAGTCACAAAGGTGTACTCGGCGAGTTGCTTGAAGATGGTCTGGGACTCGGCGAGTTGGAAGAACAACTCGGCGAGTAGGTTGAAGATAGCCTTAGACTCGGCGAGTCTGGTCGTGAGGTCCAAGTTTCTTCTGGTTGAGCTGTGACTTGGTGAGTCAAGGGATGACTCGGTGAGTCGAGTGAGAAAGGACTCAGAGTTGCTGGACTCGGCGAGTCTTGGGGTGACTCGGCGAGTTAAGTCGTGGATGGGGGAAGTTCTGTGTGTGTGGACTCGGCGAGTAGAGTCAGTCTGGGGTTGGCTTTGGCCAATGGTTGACCAGTTATTTTCCAGGGGCATTTTGGTAATTGTTGAATATTGTTTTGAGTTCAGTATCTTGGTTTTGGCCAGTGTTGGAGATCGTATCAGTGGTTGGAGTAGCTTGGGTTTATCTGTTCAGTCGGGATTTTCGAGGTGAGTTATCCTCACTATAACAACAGGGTCTAAGGCACCAAGGCCGGCCCTTTATCGGATTGAGATCCGGGTATTTTTTGTTATGATATTGCTTTGATATGTTACATCCTGGTAGCTAGGATGGTATATGTTAGAGACCTGGTTGAGGTCGGTATCCTGAGATGTAGGGTGATGCTATGCTAGTGACCAGTTAGGTCGGTATCCTGGTTAGGATGATGATATGTTATGTGATATGTTTAATCGGTTTGTTGACTGTGAATTGTTATTTGTTTGTATGTTTATGTGCACATGGATGTTTGGACTGGAGTTGGGTTGAGGCGGGTCCTGCTTTGTGCTGTAGGCCAAGATACCCAGGGCGGACCGGTTGTCCCGAAGGCCCAGCGAGCGGTCCGGATAGGCTGTAGGCCCCAAGAGGGCGGACCAGACGTGACGAGGCTCGGAGAGTGGACCAGGCCGACTGAAGGCCCGGTGCGGGCGGACCAGTCATGTTGTAGACTCAGAGAGTGGACCAGGTGGATTGAAGTCCCGGTGCGGGCGGACCAATCACACTGCAGACTCGATGTATATGGCTAGACTCGGAGGGTGGACCAGGTGGACTGTTGGCCTGTGCGGCGGACCAGTCACACAGTAGACCCGAAGTGCATGGTTGTTATGTGATCGGATAAGATATGGCATGTTATGCGTGTATGGTATATGTGGTTGGTATTTTGGGGATATCTCACTAAGCTTTCGGGCTTACAGTTGTGGTTTTATGTTTTTCAGGTTCTTCAGGAGACCGTGGCAAGGCGAAGGCGTGATCATACCGCTCCTCATGTTTATCTTGTGATATGATTCTGTAAATACTCTAAATTAATTGTATTGAAAACCTTTTTGTAATAATTTAATGAAATCGGGTTGTTTTTGAAAAGTTTGAATTGGATGGAAATTTTCGGTCGTTACACCGGATGTTTTTCCCTAGGAATTGTCGGGTGTGCCTCCCGAGAGGCAAGTGGAGTTCCGTATCGACTTGGTTCCGGGAGCAGCGCCTATCCCCAAGGTGCCTTATCGCCTTGCGCCACCAAAGATGCAGGAGTTATCCTCGCAGCTTTAGGAGCTGCTAGGGAAGGAGTTTATTTGACCGAGTAGCTCTCCATGGGGAGCGCCGATCCTTTTTGTCAAGAAAAAGGATGGTTCACACCGGATGTGTATTGATTACCGGGAGTTGAACAAGTTGACAGTCAAGAACTGTTATCCGTTACAGAGGATCGACGATCTGTTCGATCAGTTGCAGGGGACGTCTTGGTTCTCCAAGATAGACTTGAGGTCGGGTTATCATCAGATGAGGGTTCGGGATGAAGATATCCAGAAGACAGCGTTCAGAACTCATTATGGACATTACGAGTTCGTGGTGATGCCTTTTGGGCTCACCAATGCACCAGCAGCGTTCATGGATCTCATGAACAAGGTGTGCAGGCCGATGCTGGATTGGTCGGTGATCGTGTTCATTGATGATATTTTGGTGTATTCGAGATCTAGAGAGCAGCATGAGGAGCATTTGAGGGAGATCCTTGGAGTTCTGAGATCGGAGAGGCTTTATGCCAAATTCTCCAAGTGCGAGTTCTGGTTACGAGAGGTCCAGTTCTTGGGCCATCTCATCAACCAGAATGGGATTTTGGTCGATCCGGCCAAGATTGAGGCGGTCATTAGGTGGGAGGTGCCGAGATCGCCCACCGAGATCAGGAGCTTTCTAGGATTAGCCGACTATTATCAGAGATTTATTAGGGATTTCTCCAAGATCGTCGTGCTATTCACCAGGTTGACCCGGAAGGGTGTTGCTTTTTCATGGGGTCCGGAGCAGCAGACCTCATTTGAGACACTTCACCAGAGATTGTGCGAAGCCCCGGTGCTAGCCCTCCCGGAAGGGATGGAGGATTTTGTGGTGTACTGTGACGCATCGATATCGGGGTTGGGTGCAGTACTTATCCAGAGGGGGCATGTGATAGCGTATGCATCGAGGCAGCCGAAGCCTCATGTAACGAGGTATCCCACCCACGATTTGGAGTTGGGGGTAGTGGTGTTCGCCCTCAAGATCTGGCGTCACTATTTGTATGGGGTTCGGTGTACCATCTACACAGACCACAAGCGTTTGAAGTATTTGATGGACCAGCCCAATCTGAATATGTGCTAGAAGAGATGGCTGGATGTGGTAAAGGATTATGATTGTGAGATCCTATACCACCCGGGCAAGGCTAATGTTGTAGCTGATGCCCTGAGCTGTAGGACGGAGAGCGCCCCGATTCGTGATACTTGTATGTGGTTGACAGTGATGACTCCGGTGCTGGAAACTATTCGGGAGGCCCAGGCGGAGGCTATGAGACGAGAGAACCGCAAGATGGAGCGGGTGATTGGGTAGGTGCCGGAGTTCGTTACCGATAGTCGCGGGCTGATAACCCTTCAAGGTCAGATTTGGGTGTCGTATGCAGGCAGAGCACGCACCACCTTGATGGAGTAGGCGCATAGATCGAGATTTTCTATCCATCCCGGGGCCACTAAGATGGATTTGGATTTGAAAAAGGAGTATTGGTGGCCATGTATGAAAAGGGATGTAGCATGGTTTGTTGAGAGGTGCTTAACCTGTCGCAGGGTTAAAGCCGAGCACCAGCGACCGCATGGCATGTTGCAGCCACTGGAGGTTCCCCAATGGAAGTGGGAACATATTTCTATGGATTTCATCACCAAGTAGCCGAGAACCGCGAAGGGTGTCGACGCAATTTGCGTGATCGTCGACCGGGTGACGAAGAGCGCTCACTTTCTTGCTATCAGTGAGAGCTCTTCTACTGAGAGGCTAGCAGAGTTGTATGTGAGAGAGGTGGTATCGCGGCATGGGGTGCCGATCTCAATTATATCGGATCGGGATGTACGTTTTACTTCCAGGTTCTAGAAGTTCCACGAGGAGTTGGGACGAGGCTGCATTTTAGTACCGCCTACCACCTACAGACGGACGGACAGAGTGAGCGGACGATTCAGACGCTCGAAGACATGCTTCGGGCATGTGTGTTAGACTTTGGCGGGAGTTGGGACATGTATTTGCCTTTGGCTGAGTTTTCCTATAACAATATCCACCATTCGAGCATTGGTATGCCTCCCTTTGAGCTGTTGTGTGGGAGGAGGTGTCGGACTCCCATTTGTTGGGGAGAGGTAGGGCAGAGAGTAATGGGCAGCACTGAGATAGTGCTTCAGACGAAAGAGCAGCTACAGCAGGTTAGACAGAGATTACTGACGGCCCAGAGTCGTCAGAAGAGTTACGCGGATAGGAGTCGATCAGAGCTCGAGTTTCAGGTTGTGGATTTTGTTCTTCTGAAAGTATCCCCTTGGAAAGGAGTGATTCGTTTCAGGAAGAGGGGCAAGCTGGGGTTCCATTATATTGGTCCATTTAGGGTAATCGCAAGGGTGGGCAGGGTAGCATATCACTTGGAGCTACCTACAGAGCTGAGCCAGATTCATGATACCTTCCACGTGTCTCAGCTGAGGAAGTGTATATTCGATGAGTCGGTAGTGGTACCGTTGGAGGATATCCAGGTGGATGCGTGTCTGAATTATATTGAGAGGCCTATTACAATCTTAGATCGGAAGATCAAGGTTATGAGGAACAAGGAAGTGCCCCTGGTTCAGTTCCAGTGGCAGCATCGGAAGGGGTCCGAGCTGAATTGGGAGTCGGAGTCGGAGATGAGGGAGCAGCATCCGAAGTTATTTTCAGCATGAGACTTCGAGGGCGAAATCTGGTTTTAGTGGGGGAGAATTGTAACATCCTAAAATTCAGGTAAAGCTATTTAACCCTTCTCCTATTCCCAAGTTGTCAAGTTAAGTCCTTTAAGTATGTGTTGGGCTTGTGAGTACGTTGGGCGTACTGAGGAGTACGTTGCGCGTACTCGCACACTTATTTTGGACGCAGACTCGCCTGGGTACGCTGGGCGTACCCAGGTTATGTCGGGTGTATTATGTCCAGATGTAAACCCTAATTTGGGGCTTGAGCACTATAAAAGGAATGCTATGGTTGCGACCTCAGCCTCCATTCCAGAGAGAAAAACCCTAATAGAGAGTTCCTTTTCATTTTTAGCAAGTGTGTTGGTGTTCTAAGCTTCTAGTGTCTTTTCAAGGTGGTGGAAGGAAAGAATAGGTCATTTTGGAGGCTAGAAGCTTGTGGGAAAGAGTAGATCTGAGCTTTTCAAAGGTTAGAGGTTCTTTCTGAGGTAAAAAGCTCAAACCTTGCCTTGTTATTTGTGTTATGTGCTTCTTAGACCAATTTCTAGGGTTTTTGGTCCCAAGATGGAGACTTTATGAGCAAATGGTCTCCATTGGCCTATATCTATCATATTTCTGGTCTATAAGTGTTGTATGTTCATAAAAATGCAAACTTGGATGTAAAGATGGAGCCATGCATGATATCTAGACCTTTGGAGGGAAAAAGGAAAGATGTTTGAGGATGTAGGGACCTTTACAGCCATGCAAAGGCTTAAAGGTTCCGACTTTATGGAATAAGAGGTTATAAGAGAGTCAGATCTGGAAGTTGAAGGAGTGTCTTAACCGTTTAAGACCAAAATCTAAGAAATGGCTGAACTGGGACTTACGTTGGGCGTAACTCCCAGTACGCGCAGCGTAAGGGGTTGAAGCCCCGATTGTGGTTCGTTGGCGTACGCCCCACGTACAGAGAAGGTATGCGCCGTGTAATGCCTTCTGTTGACTTTCATTGACTTTTAGGGTTTTGGTCAACCTTTGGACTTTTGGGTCAGGGAGGGGTAAAATGGTCTTTTACCCTTCTGTGGAAATTATAGAGTGGATTTAATCTAGCCTTCAAGAGCCATTATTTATTTGAGAGTATTGTTATGTGTTTAGGCGGGGGCTAGACCAGTGTGATTGAGTACGAGACTATCCGAGATACCGAAGTGAGTCTTCTCACTATACTGTACCTAGAAGGGTACCTATGTGTGACCGGAAGGTCTTGTATGCTATGAGATGTATGTGTTATATGTTATGTGATATGTATGTGCTTTGTATGTTATGTATGGTATGGACCGGAAGGTCAAGATGATATGGACCGGAAGGTTGATACGGGTAGGACCGGAAGGTCTAACAGAGTTCGGGACAGAAGTCCCCTGAGACACTCAGATCGGAAGATCCTATAGAGTTATGGCCTGGAAAGGCGTCTGTGTGGTATGTGGCATTTTGGGGAACTCACTAAGCATTTATGCTTACAGTTTAGTGTGATGTGTTTCAGGTACTAGTGACGACCGCGGGAAGGCGCCGACATGATCAGTACACACACGAGGAGTTTTACATGTTATGATCTTGGGTGTAACGTTAAGGGTTGTTATATGATACATTGATATTTCTATAACTATTATGAATGAAAGTATGTTTTTAAAATGTGAAAAATTGTTTCGAAAATTTATGTCGTTACAATATATCCATACTCGACTAAGCTATGAGATGCGGGCCCCGCCCATACTTGGCTAACTGGGAGATACGTGCCTCACCCACACTCAGCTACTAATCATACATATACGACCCATCCTTGGTGCCTTGGACCCTTCCTACTGGAGGAAAACTCACCTCGTAAAGCTGACTGCTGGAATCTCGAGTGAGGAATCTCTTATGGTTGCTCCAACGACTCCCCGACTTTAAACATCACAATAACACTTAGTCAAAATCTGATAATCCTCCTTAGGGTAACATGACCATTTTACGCGTGGTCAAAGTCAACGCTTTGGTTAAAGTCAACCTTCTGGTTGACCCAACTCGTCGAGTTGTTCTATCAACTCGTCGATTCCTAAAATCCTAAATTGCGATCTAACTCATCCACTTAGAACCCTTGAGGTGCTGTCACTGCACCTTCACTAGCTTAACAACCTTATTGCTCAAGTTTTTCGTCTTGCGATCCAAAATCGCCACCGGCCTCTCAATGTAGTTCAGGCTGTCATCAAGTTGAATATCCTCTAAGGGCACAATCGTTGAATCATCCATTAAGCACTTCCGTAACGTAGAAACATGGAAAGTGTCGTGGATCTGGCTGACATATGCAGGAAGATCCAATCGACACGCCACCTTGCCCACCCTGGCTATAACCCTAAAAGGACCAATGTATCTGGGGCACAACTTGCCCCACTTCCGAAAACCGGATGACACCTTTCCAAGGTGAAACCTTCAGGAGGACCATATCGTCCACCCAAAACTCCAAGTCTGAACGTCGCTTGTTGGCATAGCTCTTCTGCCGACTTTAAGCAGTCTGGAGCCTGCTCCGGACCTGCTAGATCTGCTATGTAGTCTTGAGTACTACCTCAGTACTCCCCATGACTCTCTAACCGACCTCGTCCCAACATATTGGGATCCTACACTTCCGCCTATAGATCATCTCAAAGGGAGGTCGGTCTATGTTGGCATGGTAGCTGTTGTTATACGAAAATTCTGCTAACGGAAGATACGTATCCCAACTTCCACCAAAATCCAAAACACATGCGCCTAGCATGTTCTTGAGATTTTGTATGGTACTCTCGCTCTGTCCGTCCGTCTGAGGGTGGAAAGCGATGCTGAAATGGAGACGAGTACCCATCTTATCGTGAAACCACTTGCAGAATCTGGAAGTGAAACGGACATCTTAGTCTAACACCACCGAGACAAGCACTCCATTTCGTGCCACTATCTCATGCACGTAAATCTCGGCTAGCTTCTCGGCCGATATGCTCTCCTGGATCGAGATGAAATGAGCACTCTTGGTCAACTGATCCACGATTACCCATATCGAATCTACTTCACATGCGGTCCTGGGTAGCTTAGTGATGAAATCCATGGTGATATCCTCCCATTTCCACACTAGAATGTCTAGCAACTGTATTTTGCCGCAGGTCAAGCACCTCTCCACATACCACACTACGTCCCACTTCATGCAGGTCCACCACTTTTCAGGCCGAAGATCCTGATACATCTTCGTCGCCCCAGGATAGATGGAGAACCTTGACTTATGGGCCTCATCCATCAGAACCTGTCATACTCCGCCCCAATACGACTATCATAATCAAATGAGGCCGCTCGACCTACGATCCACTCGCACTTCTGGCACTCTTCCTTCATACCCTCTTGTTGGATTAGTGTCTAAGTCCTTAACTATTTTGGTATGTACTTGACCCGATGGTGCATGGTCCTTTTGGGTTGCCTTCACCAAAGCAACTTGATAGGATGAATTATGGAGAGAAAGTATTAAATATGATTTATTAATATATTATGAGAATAATATATTAAAGGAGAAATCATATTTTTTTAATTAATATTAGTCAATAATTAATTGGTAATTAGTTTTGTGACTAAAAGAGATTAATTAAACTTAAGGGACTGGAATTGTAATTATAGGATAATTGCAATTTGGGCTATGGATTGTCTTAAATTAAGGAGTGGACGAATTCTATGGGGAAGCCCATCAGGAAATCGTCCAAGGCCTTAATTAAAGGAGTCTATGGGTTGCTTAGGGCTTAAGCATCCAAATTAGGGTTTCCTTGTTAGATAACCCTAATAGCCTCACTATATATAGATCCCTAAAGGACCAAAAACGTGGAGAAGACTTCTTCTAGGGTTTCACACGTCTTAGGGCAGCCTCCATCCTCTCTCCTCTTCATCCTCTTGCTTATGGTGTTTGTGAACCATTAGAGGAGTGACAATTGTGACTCTAAGCTTTCTAAAGTCAATACAAGGAGATTTGGGATTGTTATTGCTACATAACAATCAAGGTAACATCTTAAACATATTCTCATGTTAATATGATTACTTGAATGCTAGAATTAGGGTTTATAGTCTTGGATAACTTGCATGTACAATAGAGAAACCTAGATCCAAGCATTAGGGTTTGTATGAGCACATAGGATGTTCTTATGACCAAAACCCATCAGTGGTATCAGAGCCTAGATTGGTTTCTTTTGTATTGATGCGTTATATGTTTGAAAAATTCGAATTTTGTGTTTCTGGAAGCTGGACTCGCCGAGTCCATAGATGAACTCGTCGAGTCCAAGGTGACTCGACGAGTCCAAGCCTGACTCGGCGAGTCGGCTGGTCAGAAGGAGGGAAAACCGGGATTTCTTGCTGTTTTTGCTTAAGGATAGTTTCCTTATCATATTAGATCAATATTAATCCGATTTTATGATATATTTGACTATATTCTTGATCTACTTGAAGATATTTATCAATTAATAAGATAATTGTTTCCTTATGTGATAATTGATTAATTATTTTGATTAAATTGGTAAATTGTTTTGCAAGAAATCATTAAATAAATCAAATATGGATAATGATGGGTTTTGGTCCTAAGAACATCCTATGTGCTCATACAAACCCTAATGCTTGGATCTAGGTTTCTCTATTGTACATGCAAGTTATCCAAGACTATAAACCCTAATTCTAGCATTCAAGTAATCATATTAACATGCGAATAGGTTTATAATATTACCTTGATTGTTATGTAGCAATAACAATCCAATTCCTCCTTGTATGGACTTTAGAAAGCTTAGAGTCACAAGTGTCACTCCTCTAATGGTTCACAAACACCATAAGCAAGAGGATGAAGAGGAGAGAGGATGGAGGCTGCCCAAAACCGTCTACAAACCCTAGAGAAGTCTTAGCCACATTTTTGGTCATAAGGGATCTCTTTATATAGGAGGCAATTAGTGTTATCTAACAAGGAAACCCTAATTTGGATGCTTAAGCCCTAAGCAACCCATGGAGTCCATTAATTAAGGCCTTGGACGATTTCATATGGGCTTCCCCCATAGAATTCGTCCACCTTATAATATAAGGCAATCCATGGCCCAAATTGCAATTATCTTATAATTACAATTCCAGTCCCTTAAGTTTAATTAATCTCTTTTAGTCACAAAACTAATTACTAATTAATTCTTGACTAATATTAATAAATCATATTTAATCCTTTCTCTCCATAATTCATCCTATCAAGTTGCTTTGGTGAAGGCAACCCAAAAGGACCATGCACCATCGGGTCAAGTACATACCAAAATAGTTATGGACTTAGACACTAATCCAACAGATAATTATGTGATTAAATGTTAATTTAGATTATTTGTTATTTGATCCTTGTACTTTGAAAAGTTTCATATTTTCCCCTTTAGGTTTTATAGTTTAAATTTGAACCCAAAAAGTTTTGTTGTTTTGAAATTTAAATAGTTGAAACCCTAATGTTTTGAAAAAGGTTTCAAAACTTGCCCTCAAGTTTTGGAATTTAAATTTTGATTAAATAGTTTAATTTTGATGTATATTTAAATTCTAAACCCTAATGTTTTGAAATGTTTCAAAACTTGCCCTCAAGTTTTGGAATTTAAAAGTTGATTAAAAGTTTAATTAGGAATGTTAAATTCTAAAACCCTAGTATTGTTTTGAAAAAGTTCAAATCACACCCTTATGGTTTTATTAATTAATTAAGGTGTATAATTAAAAGAGGTTTAATAAATCCATAAAAGTTTAGGTTAACAATTTAATTGAATTAAAAGTATAATTGTTAAATTAAACCACCTAGTATTTTAAAAGTGTAAAATACACCCTATACTATATATATATATATATATATATATATATATATATATATATATATATATATATATAACATTAAAAGTCTAACATTATATATATATATATATATATATATATATGAGTAAAAGTCAGTCTTATCGTTAGTAGGCCTCATTCACAAAGCTGGTCTATAAGGGGTGTTTAAGGAAATTGCCTATAAAATGGCGATTGAATGGGTATCCACTCTTACCCACCGCACTCTTGACTAGTGGAGGGTCGTTAGCCGAACGGGTAGGATAGGACGAAACCTTCCATTATAAGTATAGTGAAATATAAAAGTAACTAAATGTTTTCATAAAATTTCCAATCTTAGTTACTTAGGCAAAAGTGAATTAATGCAATTCCATGAAATTACACTTTGTACCCTTGCGAAGACGTTAGTGGAGCGTGTGTGGTTTACCGGCACACTAAATGGTTCTAAGCAAAGGTAGAAAAGGGTGACTCAATGTTTGTCATAGTTCGGTGGAGCGTGTGTGGTTTACTGGCACATCGAATAAGTGACTGTAACATGTGAGGGCACCATGTAAGTTTGCATGGTTATTCACACCCGCTTTGTGATCCTCGGCATCCCAGTCACAAACAAGAGGGGCATATCGAGACTTAAACATTTCATTGAAATGTTCAATGAATCTCAAAGGATCTAGGAGTTTTCATAGATTAAAACTTAAATTTATTTTTCGTTTTTCATGGTGGAAATTAGTGAATCGTCATTCACTTACCTTCAAATGTTCTACAATTTGGGTTACGGCATCCCTCTCTCGAGTTGTAGAATATTGTGTTGGGTCCTAGCCTTAGTATCTCATTTGGGTGATTTACTAAGGACTCAATCAATCAACTAACTTGAATTTATTTTCTCCCATTTTTTAGATGTCAAACTTTGACAACTATGGTCTTCTCAAATCCCATGGAACAAGCATTCCACATGAAGATGATATTCCACGATTCGATCAAGGAACAAGAGATAGTACTTCACTTCCTCCTCCTCCTCCAATTATTCTCCCTAACCCACAAGTTCGAAGGCTTGAAAAGTTCAAGATCACTCAAGCCCTTTTGGCAAGTAAACATAAAGAAGGAAAGTCGGTGTGTGCACACGTCCAAGGGATGAAGTCACACATTGATAGGTTAAGAATGTTAGGATCCATTGTCTGTGAGGAAATGGCTGTTGATTGGGTTCTTCAGTCACTTCCTAACTCATATAGTGAGTTCGTAAGAAAGTACTATATGATGAACCGCGACGTGACCCTTATAGATCTCACATATATGCTTATTGCTGCTAAATCAGCAATGGTTTGGCGCAATAGAAAAGCAAAGTTGATTGGTGAATCAGCCTTTAAGACCTCTATGCATATAGACGATGGCAACGAAAGACATGCTATGATCGAAAGGTTTGATCATAAGAGAAAGGCAATGTCTAAAGTAGTTCCATGTCATGTTCCAAAAGAGTCAATTTGCTTTTATTGCCAAGAGAAAGGGCATTGGAGACGAAGTTGTCCCATTTACCTAAGAGATCTAAGAGATGGGAGAGTCGAAACGTATGGCTCTAATATAGGTAAAATCCATTAACTAACTCATTTAAGCTTCTATTCTAGATCCTTAATATATAATGTGATAAGATTACAATTGATGTTTTGTAGGATCGAAGAAAAGAAAGGAAGCTTAAGGGAAGAAGTGAGCACAATCTAACCGTGAAGGAATGGATTTCGATCGCATTTCTCGAAGATTAGATTCTTGAGCTACTACTTAGAGTTAGAATTAGATTGCTAAGAAATATGTATTAGCATAGTTTTTCAATAAATTGCATTGTAAGGACAAGTTTTTCCGCAATAAAATAAATTTTGATTTTATATTATTTATTTATCCTTGCAATGGCGTATATGAAAAATTGATGTTTGAGTATTCGCAATAATGGATTTGGTTCTTATTATGTTATTTATGGAAAAGTCGAGAATTTTACCAAATAGGGAGAGTTTCTCATCGCCCAAGTTTCAATTGGACAGAAACTTGGAATCATGCAACTTGGTTGCACGATGAATGAGAAATTTCATATTTGGAAATTAGACTAATTCATTGACAAAGTGTCAAGTGAAGGACTAGGAGATAGAGCACACAAAGTTGCGTGTTAATCAAATCCACCATAAGAGTAACAATGATATTCGTCATGATTTACTAAAGGTTTAGTAAATATGATTATACTTACAAGATTAAGTGTAATTATGAATTGATTGAAAAAATTTTAATCAATAGCAAAATGAATAAGAAGAATCATGTAGGCAGAAAGATAAAAGTTTCTCCATTCTAAGAAGAAGGGAGAGTAGCTTTTATGATTTATGATAAGTCTTAATGATTAAGAACCATATCTCAATTGATCCTCTAAGTGAGACTTAGTACAATTGTATGTTTAAGAAGAGGAATCAAGAATTGAAGAAATGGTTAAATCAAGAAGTCAATCATACTTCGTTCCAATAACAAGTCTTAAAGTTAAGATTGTGACAATGAGTGAAAAGTATTAAAGGTTTATAACATTCATCAAATGTGGAAAGTTGTGATGTCTTAGATAAGACAAAGACCAACTAGAACCAATTTATGAAGTGTTTTGATAAAAGCTACACTAACTCTTGAATATTTGTTTGTCAAGAAATGGTTATTGACAAGAGAATCTTATATGTCAAGGAGTCAGTGGGAGTCTTAATGATCTTGAAAGGTTTCAAGAACATATCAAATAAACCTTACCGATCATCACTAGCACACGAGTTGAGGTTTACAACCTATCGTGTTGACATTATTTTTTTCTGTGTTGTTCCAATTGAGTTAATTATGCATGTGAGTCCTATGAGTTCGCATTTGAATGCATAAAAGGCAAGGCACCTAAATCATTGAAAGGTACATTGATAGGGAAGGGTGAGCTGCTTAACTACTTGGAAGACATGGTGGGCAGTTGTGCTACCATAAGGCAATAAATCAAGATTAAGAAAGTTCGGTCCATATGAGTTTGAATTTGTCGTAAACTTTGGTTTTAACAAATTCACATGGATAGGAACACATACACCATTTAAATCTAAGTGTCATAAGATTTCCTCCTTCATGAAAATGATTGTGAGGAAATGCTTTCACTAAGAAAGATTTTAAGAAGATAGTGATTGTAAAATTGCATTCTCGAATTCGATTATGGTTACGGTATCCCTTTCCACGATTTGAATTGTGAGGTTTGGCAATTAGTCTTAATTGTTTAGACACACATATGAACTATCTAAGGCAAAGGTGTATAAGTTTAAGAGGCCTTGATAAAAGATTATCAAAGCATTAAGTATTAGAAACATGAACTTAAGAAATTCAATAGGTATTGTTTTTCTGGAAGTTAAGATGTTTATGAATACATGTCGAAGCTAGTGGGAGCATAAGTGTTATGTTTTATAATAATCATCATGATAGTGGGAGCATAAAAGTTATGATTGTATGATTATTATGGAAAGTATTGCAAGGTGGCAATATTAATTATAGAAAACAAGAGTCATCTTTTGCAAAGTCGCAAGGATGGAATAGTTGTTTTGCTATAATTAAGGGAGAAAATATTATGCTTCATTTCAAATCTAAAGGATTAGGTTGAGAAATGTTAATAAATTTAGTCAAGGGTACATAGTGTGTTCTTAAAATTTCGATTATGATTACGGCATTCCTCTTCACAATTCGAATTTTGAGAACATAGCAAATAAAACATTATGCATCGTGTCCCATACGCTTCGAGTATAGGATCGATTGCAAATGCTTTAATGCTTGACCATTCTAAAATTTTCCAAATGTCTAGTGCATTTAGAGGGAAAAAGGACTAGAATCGGTTTTGACTAAAATAATTAAACAACTATCAAAGGACAATCCAAAGTTCGACGAGGATTGGTCGCTTGTGAGTAGTTGGAAGTATAGTATTGGGAAATATGGAAATGTTTCCATATTGGATGGACCATATCGACATTATTATGAATAGACAAGATTCTATTAAGAATGAGTTGTCATATGGAAAATATGGAAACGTGTCCATATTAGAAATTGAATATTGAAAATTCTATGACTAGATTAGAAACCTTTATGCAAAAGGATGTTCAAAGGAATGTACTTTGAGTGAGAGACATCATATCTAAGGAATTGTCTTGTAACAATCTCCGATAGAAGACTTTGTAATATCATTGGAAATAGTCTTTGTGACTTTGGTGCAGTGACATTACGAAAGGATCGTTGCATAGAATGTTAGAATCTAGCATATTCTATAAGTAGCAAGAATTTGATGTTCTTTCACTTATGAAAAAGGGTTTGGAGTTGTGAAATGAGAATGATTGGAAGTGTGTTCAATTTGATCTATTTCACAAAGTAAGAACCATAGGTAAACATTGTGTGCATGCTAGGAGCATGGGACAAGTGTAATAATTCAAGTAAGAAGTTGATTACCCGAAACGACAAATAATGAGTAATCGATATGGTCATAAATAAAAGGAGTTTTATTTATACTCAAAGGTTTGAGGCCATATGGGATTAGTATTATTCTTGTGTTTCACTTTGCATGTTTTGACTTCCTGGGTAATTTAATTGGTTGAGAACAGTCAAATTATTCAAACGGGCCACAGTCGTTCATATGTTGGAAGTAGATATGAAAGAAGACTGTCGTGAATTGGTGTGTGGATTGTCTAAAGTGTATTAGACATAAATGTTTGCTGCAACGTTCATGAGTGCTTATGAATATGAATTTGAGCATTGGATTAAACCCATGCTCACTTGGATCACTCCATGAATTGTGTCACGAGTGATTGGTGAGACGATTTATATTCTTGAAACCGAGACGTGTGAGTTGTATCTTGCAAATCGGTTGCACATTGATAATATGTAAACGCACTAGTAACTTGGTGTTATAAAACGTATTGTTGTGTGTGATTCGGTGAGTGAGTGCAAGCAAGCAATGTATCAAAGTTTATTCGTTCCTTTTATCCAAGGTAGGATACACTACAAGAAAAAAGGCCTTTTACGACGCTCATTGCGCGTCGTAAAACGCTCAGACGACGCGCAAATGCGTGTCAAGGAAGGCCCTGTCATAAAGAGAGACGACGCGCTTTTGCGCGTCGTCTATAGACGACGCGCATTTACGACGCGCATTTACGACGCGCGGTTACGACACACAATGCGTATCAAGGAAGGCCCTGTCATAAAGGAAGACGACACGCATTCGCGTGTCGTAACCTTACGACGCGCGTGTTAATGACACGCAATGCGTATCAAGAAAGCCCCTGTCAAGAAAGGCCATGTCATAAATGAAGATGACACACATTTTTGCGTATCGTAATTTTAAATGTTTAAAAAAATATTTTTTTATAGATTTACTAATTTTCAAATTAAATTTGCATTTAATGCATCATAATAGAAAATAAAATATCATATACAAAAAATATGATCCATTTCATAAAATTTAATGTCATACAAAAATAGAATCCATTGCATAATATTTTATTACAAATTTGACATTTTTTTGTTTCCGTACTTTGACAATTTGTGCTGCTGCTGATTCCGGAGCCAATCCGCGACTGCATTCCAGAGCTGATTCAGTGGAAAGAGTATCCCAGACTCCATCACTTGAAATTACAAGCCGCCCACAAGCAGAAGATAGCTGAAGATCATGAATAAATAAAATTTGTTAATAAAAAGAGGAATAAATTGAGTTTAATTACTAAACACCAACATTCAAACCAATTAATGAAAGTTAAAGCATCTAAATAATATAGCATGGGATGCAAATATATCATGCATCGTACAAACAATGAAGATTTTTAGTTTCTGGAAGATTATTGACATCATTGGGATTAAGAGTTTTCTTTGCTTATTCGTTGCACCTCATATGTTTCCATCACATTTGAAGGATTATAATGCTACATAGCTCTATTAAAGATGCTACAATATCTCTCTATTGTTATGCATGAAATCAAGACATATGATCTTCTAATACTAGAAAACAAGAGCTATTCGGAATAATAAAGCTACATACCTGAGTTTGCAAGAGGTATCGCAAGGTGCTGCCGACTCAAAACCAAGCAGCCTTAGGCACTTATCAAGGACTGAACTGAGGATGCACATCTGATAGAAAAAAGATAAAAATATAATTACAAGGATTAATAAAAGCTATTCGGAAGCCAACAATGAGAACCAAATTTATTTAAAAAAAAGGAGATAGAGAAAGAGAGAGACTACTTGCATCTAGCCTCTAAAAATGTGCTTTGTGTAACCATCACCCGGATCAGCACCAATCTGGATCTTTTGATCTGAGGCTCTGTTATGTGTCTCGCTTAAGACATCCAGATAATCTGAATGCTTCTTCTCAGTTTGAAACTGCAATAATTGAGATACATTTCATTTAGAGGGGATAGATAAAGAAAATATGAATGACCATCAATTTATCAGTAATCAAAGGGGACGGTTCTCTTCAGCAAAAAGATAGAGCCTTTGATAGATCCTAGTGAATCAGTTACTAAGGAATGTGACATGTAGATTGGATTGGTAAACCAAAAGGTAACAGTGTCACTGCAGGGTTTTGCATTTTCTTGAGACTCAAAAGGGCAGTGATGTCTTATTCTAGGTTGATTGTTAAAAAAATTAATATGGAATACCTAATATGGAAACAGTAAAAAAATTAATAGTAAAAAATAAGTAGTACCAAGTCAACAGACAAATGATTTCTTTAAATATTACAAACAAGATAATCTTATAGTTAAAAACGCATCCAAACATATTTAATTTTGACATAGTAAAAATCATACCTCTTTTTATAGGTTTACAGCCTCAGCATAGAATTGTTTCTTTGAGTAGCCAAATTTTCTCAATTTTTCAATATCATATGCATTTTTTAGTTACATGTATATACAAAATAAGTAGTACCAAGTCAACAGACAAAGGAAGGTAAAACTGAAACTTGAAAATTAAAGATAAGTTAAATTACACTTTCAGGTTAAAAAGATAACATATATATATATATATATATATATATATATATATATATATATATATATATATATATATATATATATATATATATATATATATATTACTCGTATAAAGAAGCATTCAGAATGTAAAATTTCATGTAAAAGGTAGTAAAGTAGATTTAATTATAACATCTAGAAAAATATCATCTTTTGTTCTTCTCCATCCAGTCCTTGTGAACCACCTACAGATGAAGCGTCTAATTAAGCTCGTTTAATCAACTCAGATATCTAATTAAGCTCTTTTAGGACCCTATACCATTTATGCATTCAAGCCAGTATATTTATATTTTTAGGTCAGGCCTGGGGCATTTGCCCGTGTTCACATGCACTGTAGAACTAGCTGGTTGTACCTTTATAGGTGAACAAAGCCAAGAATAAGAAACAAGCTGTAAAGAATGCTGCCATGTCAGCTTGGTCATCTCTCTAAATTTGTAAGCCATATAGTCACTATATATATATATATATAGAAAATGGGTTTATAAAAAGATCTACTTACTTTTTATTACCTAATGTTTAGTGACTCAGCAAACAGAAAGTTCACTGATGCAAAAAGGGATGTTGGAGGAGCATGTGATTGTAAAGCTACTCAACCAACATATCATGTCATTAGAATAGACAATAAAGAAAAATAGAAATTGAAAATACAAATTTGCAAAAACAACTTACTTGTAAGGGAGATTGTAGAGAATCCCTGTATCCAAGCTACATAAAAATTTATGATATCAACAATATATCATATTATAATTTTTATAAAAATACATCCCATGCCAGGTATGGTAATCTATTGCTACAAAGAAAGAAGTTGTATTTTTTAGAAAGTGTAGAATTATTATTCAATATTACTCTTTCCAGTGCAGTTAACAACTTACCCATGGGATACCCAGTTCTACAGCAACCTCCAATGGGGACTCCAGGTCAGCCTCATATGGATTCCATGGGTATGTCTAGCTGTCATGTGGTCAATGGAGTCCCTGCTCCCAGTCACTTTCATCCCATACGAATGAACTCTGGAAACGAGTGAGTTTTATTTTATTATATTTTGATGTGATGAATTAATAAAAAAAGATAAAAAGAAAGTTTTTCCCATGTGTTGTTACTGAAGTATGGGGTAGACCTTCTTGGACCTGTGGATGAGATCTTTTATGAAACTTATGACAGATATGAGCCAACAAATGATGTTGAAGCTGACAGCTGCTTTGTATCAACTGTAAGTAGCAATTAATGTGTTTTTTTGTAGCAACTGTAAGTAGCAATTCACCTTGTATCCATTTCCCAAGTTCAAATAGGCATCAGAAAATGTTGGCTTAAGTTTGACAGCCTCCTGAAATAAACAAGATCCACACTGAGAGTAAATCCATCCGAATAATACAAGACACATATAACATTTGCATGTGATTGACAACAAAAGTAATAATAATAATAATAATAATAATAATAATAATAATAATAATAATAATAATAATAATAATAATAATTATATGTATATACCTTGTAATACTAGAGTTCCCTATTAAGATCACGTGGCTCCATGAAAAGGCCAGCAAGGTTTGACCAAGCAATAGCAAAAGTTGGTTGAATACTCCTTTCCACAAGAAGTTCCCCTCTGAATAGCTCGTAAAGATATTTGGACAAGTAAAGATAGAATGCATAGATAGACAAAACTTAAGTCCACTTTTGCCCCTGGATCATTGTATTGTAAGCCACTGAAGTTCAAATGACATAAATATATAGACGTTAATTTCTTAAAACTATTAACTTTAAATTCCATATCACTTACCATGCTATGAGAAAGGCAGAAAGATAATATGCAGTATTGAGTAGCTCGTAGGATAGTATCCTTGAAATTCCATATCTCCTAAGCTTTTTCAATATCCTGAGAGAATTCCATGGAAAATATCAACAAAAAAATGTTTCTATTTAGGTTTGCCTTTGTAAAACTGATAAATGACAATCAATGTCATAGCCTGATAATATTGAGCAACAGTGATGAAAGACAAGAAGCTTGTACTCTGATGACGAGGATGACATGACTTTCATTTTTTTCTTCTGAACCTAAACAGAACATGTGGAATTTTCAGAAGCCTTGCACTAGAATTATTTTCCCATATGTAGAATTGCTATTGAGTAGACATAATTCCATTGATCAATACCTTCGATAAAGCTGCTGGCAGAATCTGATAGTCTATAAGGCTAACCTTGAAGTGAAGAGTTAACAATTAGCAAAATGGTAAAATTTAAACTGTAAATTAACATATAGTTAACAATGCTAACACCACTCTGAATCTAGAATTTATTCCTAATTTTGATATAAGCATGTAAACCCTAAAAGAACGTCTAGATAACTAAATTTCATCCATCAAAATCAATACCATTAACACTTCCTAACGATTTCAATAATCAAATATATGTATAAACAAATTAACCACATAACATAACTATAAGAGAATGGAGAAGAAATATCGAGAGAAAAAAAAGGGGAGAATGGAGAAGAAATATTGAGAGAAAAAAAGAGCGAGAATTTAGGTGCTCAAGAATGAGGGACCATCAACTTACCTGATGGGGAGGAACAACAAAGATATATTGCGATTTATTTTTGGAGGAGGCACGACCAACTGTAACTTAGATGATGCTTGAATCGTACCTATCTAGGGCTTCATTAGTTCATAGATGGTGATAGGGAGAAGTTGTAAAACCCTAAATCTCCTTGTTGTATGTCTGACACAAGAACAATGTAACGAGCCCTAAATCGTAGTCTTGTGAGCGTGAAGATCCGAAAATGGTTGGATCTTAAACAAATGCTTGTAAACTTGAGCAATCGTTGCAGTCTCGGGGAGGTGAGGTGAGCTTGAGGATGCCGGCAGGAAGAGGTGAGCATAGGTCGCCGGTGGGAAGAGGTGAGTGGAGATGAGCAGAACCAGAATCCAATGTTTGTAAACTTGAGCATTCTAGTAGTGTTTCCTTCGGTTACTCCTTTCATGTCTCCGACAATCTCCATCTATGGAGGAGAGAGATGAGAGAAAACACGGTGGAGGGGGAGAGACGAGAAGGTGGATGCAAGCGCTTTCCAGAACCAGAATCCAATGTTGGAGAAGATGCAGCAGACATTACCATTGCAAATGCGTTATGTTTGATTAGGGTTTACATAGAGAAGGAAGTGAAAGTCGATCGCAGAGGAAGGGGTTGCAGAGAGAAGGAAGGGAGAGAATGAAATCGATTTGGCGGGTGTAGAGAGTACACAGGGAGGATGGCGGGTGTTCAAAATTTTGGGGGATTTCATTTTCCCTCGGACACGCGCGTTTCTTAAAAAAAATATAAAACGACATTCACAGATGACGCACAAGTGCCTTCCGTGTTTTTAATATTTTTACATCAGACACTAATTTAAAGGCACTCAGTAATGCGCGACATAAATCCTTAAAATTTTTGAAGAGATGACACTTTTTTAATGTCACTCTCTAATGCGTAACATAAATCAAAGAGCGTCGTGTTTTGCGCGTCGTAAAAGGCTGTTTTTCTAGTAGTGATAAAAGCGATATCTTTGGGCCCCTCGATGATTTAGTGATGACAAACGTAAATGCTCAGCCGGGCTAGGGCTAATTTGATTTGTTCAATTAGTTAGTCGTCATAAATCAGGAATCAAGACATAGTACAAAGAGAATGATTTGAAATCATGTCTCATACGATATCTAGAATGGAGGAATATATGATCCCTTATCTAAGGACACGCGTATTTGATAGGATCAGAGTTGACAGCGGCTTTGGAAAGCTACGATTGCAGATCAGGATCTGAAGTCATACGCAGAATAGTTATTAGACTTATCCAAGTGGGAGACTGTTGGATTAGTAGCTAAGTCCATAACTATTTTGGTATGTACTTGACCCGATGGTGCATGGTCCTTTTGGGTTGCCTTCACCAAAGCAACTTGATAGGATGAATTATGGAGAGAAAGTATTAAATATGATTTATTAATATATTATGAGAATAATATATTAAAGGAGAAATCATATTTTTTTAATTAATATTAGTCAATAATTAATTGGTAATTAGTTTTGTGACTAAAAGAGATTAATTAAACTTAAGGGACTGGAATTGTAATTATAGGATAATTGCAATTTGGGCTATGGATTGTCTTAAATTAAGGAGTGGACGAATTCTATGGGGAAGCCCATCAGGAAATCGTCCAAGGCCTTAATTAAAGGAGTCTATGGGTTGCTTAGGTCTTAAGCATCCAAATTAGGGTTTCCTTGTTAGATAACCCTAATAGCCTCACTATGTATAGATCCCTAAAGGACCAAAAACGTGGAGAAGACTTCTTCTAGGGTTTCACACGTCTTAGGGCAGCCTCCATCCTCTCTCCTCTTCATCCTCTTGCTTATGGTGTTTGTGAACCATTAGAGGAGTGTCAATTGTGACTCTAAGCTTTCTAAAGTCAATACAAGGAGATTTGGGATTGTTATTGCTACATAACAATCAAGGTAACATCTTAAACCTATTCTCACGTTAATATGATTACTTAAATACTAGAATTAGGGTTTATAGTCTTGGATAACTTGCATGTACAATAGAGAAACCTAGATCCAAGCATTAGGGTTTGTATGAGCACATAGGATGTTCTTATGACCAAAACCCATCACCTCTACCTGAGCCTCTCTGATTTGCTCTAACAATGGAGTAATCACTATCATCCCCAGACAGATGTCTCGAATTGGGGATGCTACCGCCTTGTGGCTCAGGGCGTCAGCCACCACATTGGCCTTGCCCGAGTGGTAAAGGATCTCACATTCATAATCCTTTACCACCTCTAACCACCGACATTGCCTCATGTTCAGGTTCGACTGATCCATGAGGTACCTCAAACTCTTGAGGTCCATGTAAATGGTACAACGGACCCCATAGAGGTAATGCTTCTAAATCTTGAGGGCGAACACCACAACCCTCAACTCCAAATCGCGCGTCGGATATTTAGCCTCGTGAGGCTTCAACTGCCTTAATGCATAAGCTATCACGTCACCCCGCTACATTAATATTTCTCCCATGCTTGTGATCGAAGCGTCACAGTAAACTACGAAGTCATCAACTCCCTGTGCCAAAGTCAAAATTGGTGCCTCGCATAACCTCTATCTGAGGGTTTCAAAGGCTGACTGCTGCTCAGGCCCCCAGCGGAATGTCACCGACTTCTTGGTCAGTCGGGTCAGGGGAACTGAAATCTTGGATAAGTCCTGAATAAATCTCCGGTAATAACCCGCTAGACCCAGGAAACTCCGAATCTCAGTTGGAGACCTCGGAATCTCCCACTGCATCACGGCCACTCTATCTTGGCCGGATCGACCAAAATACCCTTATGGTTGACAAGATGCCCAAGAAACTGCACCTAGCGCAACTAGAACTCACACTTGACACATGGAGAATTTTGCAAAAAGTCTCTCCCTCCTCAGTATCTCTAGTACCTCCCTCAGGTGCTCCTTGTGCTGCTCCTGAGTCTTGGAGTAAACCAAGATGTCATCAATGAAGACTATTACATACCGATCCAGCATCGGTCTGCACACATGGTTCATGAGGTGCATGAACACGGCTGGAGCCTTGGTGAGCCCAAATAGCATCACCAATAAGTCATAATGACCATAGCGAGTCCTAAAAAGTTGTCTTTTGCACATCCTCATACCTAACTCGCATATGGTGATAACCCTGATAGGTTTCGAGCATTATAACACTCCTAAGTGTACTCGCAACCCTAGAAAACCTTGGATCTATGTTTGTCTAAAATACATGCAAAATATGATTTCCAAGGTTCATAATCCTATCTAGCATACATGAGGAACTTTTAATCTAAAAGATGGCTAGAGTTACATACCTTGTAGTTGATTTGATTCCTTGAAAACCTCGAGAACCTAGCACCCCAAGTGTGATGCCTCAAATGCTTCACACAACACCAAATGCTTTGGAATAACTTAAAGTATGTATAACACTTGTATAAATCAGCTTGCCCTCTCTTGTTCTTAGTGTTAGAGGTGGCAAATCGGGCCACCGTGTCGTGTTTTTGTCTAACACGGCACGAAACGACAATGTTTTATGTAACATGAACATGACACAACACGATCTCGGGTTTTTTTTAACTAACACGAAAACGAACCAATTAAAAAACGACAAACACGACATGACACGACAAAGATAATATGAAATAACAATTAATGTATTTAATTAATATTTATTCATACATAACACGAAAAACACGACAAACACGAAAAACACGACAAAAAATGTTAAATCGTGTCAATTTCGTGTCAAATTTTGAACACAAACACGACACGACACGAAGTCGTGTTTTTTGCACTTGACACGAATTCGAATTTCAATTTCGTCTCAATTTCGATTCGTGTCGTGTATTTTTGTCGTGTCGTGTCATCAATTGTCACCCCTACTTAGTGTGTAGCCGATTTTGGTGTGCATTATGTTCCTTATATAGTGTGTCACATCTAGGGTTACACCATGTAAACCCTAATGTGACATGACTCTTCATTTCCATGACCCATGGGTTTGTAACTCCCATGGAGCATCTTATGGGTTTTACCTAACTTGATAATCCATGGAGCCTTTTAGCCCACTATACAAGTTATGGATGATTTACATAATCAACCCATATATTTAATTAGTCATCTTTTGATCACTTAATTAATTCCAAATTAATCTTTGATCAATACTAATTAAATAATACTATTAATATATTATAACTTATAATATATTAATAAACCACAAGTGTTATTTCTCTCATTTAGTTTATCCAAATGCATGATGTCATGCAACACAAATGGACCATGTCGGGTCGGGTCAAGTACATACCAGATATAGTTATGGACTTAGACACCTAATCCAACAAACCCGATCGCATATCAATCTTGGAAGACCAAGATCCACCCTATAGCTGGTCAAACAAGTCATCAATCCTCGGGAGGGGGTAACTGTTCTTCACTGTTACCTTGTTCAACTCCCGGTAGTCTATACACATGAGATGTGACCCATCCTTCTTCTTCACAAACAGGATCGGGGCTCCCCATGGCGAACTACTTGGCCTGATAAATCCCTTGTCTAGCAGCTATTACAGATGTATAGAAAACTCCTGCATCTCGGGAGGAGCCAACCAATATGGTGCCTTGGCTATCGGAGTAGCACCAAGGACTAGGTAAATCCTAAACTCGACCTGTCTCTCCGGAGGTATCCCAGGAAAATCCTCTGGAAATACATTCGGATACTCTCACACTACCGGTACATCATCCATTGTCATCTTACCCTTGTCCAGGGTATCCATAACATACGCAATGTAACCCGCGCAACCCTGTTGAAAATAGCACCTCGCTCTCGTTGCTGAACACAAAGTCGGTCCACCCTGCGGCCTCTCTCCCTGAATCACTAACCCTCCCCCACTAGGATTATGAACCCTCACTAGCTGCTGCTCACAGTCAATCACTGCCCCATTAGGGCTTAACCAGTCCATACCAACTACAACCTTATTCCCTAGCAGGGGAATAGGGACAAGATCCACATAAAATTGCTCATCAAACAATTGCAGTGTACATCCCCGATGAACCCTCGCAACCCTGACGGTCCTATCGTCTGGTATCTCTACATCAGGTGGGCAATCCAGCTCCCTTGGAGCCCCTGAGAATCGCTTGCTCAGCGTGAGTGACAGAAAAGATCGTGTGGCACCCGAATCAAATAACACCGAAGCTGATATACCGTTCACAAGGAACGATCCTATAACAAAACACATAAAAATAAGCAA
Organism: Lactuca sativa; assembly: GCF_002870075.4. Taxonomy (NCBI): domain Eukaryota; kingdom Viridiplantae; phylum Streptophyta; class Magnoliopsida; order Asterales; family Asteraceae; genus Lactuca; species Lactuca sativa. The sequence continues at coordinate 231,705,238 of NC_056624.2, forward strand.
TAATAAATATAAGTAAGGTGATAAGGAGAATGTACATACCCATAACGACATCCGGAGCTACATGTGCCTCCTCTGGTATCAACTGGAAGGCTCTACTCTTCGCTACTGGCGCCTCTACATGGCCCTGTCGGCCATTTGTAATCCTCAACGTAGCAGGAGCAGGTGTCGCCACCTATCCTGCTGCTGCCAAGATCGGCCACTGGGACCTCTTGTGGCCCCTCTGATTGCACTGGAAGCAAATCATATCAGATGTTGCCGTGATGGTGGTGGTAGTTGTACAATCCCTGCTCACATGACCAGTTCGGTCGCACTTAAAGCAACCCGAACTACCCACCCTGCACGTCCCCTCGTTCGACCTATCGTACTTGCCGCAACAGCCTCGGCCCTGCTGGCCCTTCCCTCGGGAATCTGTCTTGGGCTTCTTACCCGAGCCCTCCATACCATATGCCGCATCTGGTTTCCTTTTCCTCTCCATCTCTAAATCAATCTCTCTCTTTCTCTCTCTAGCTCTGGCAATCATATCCTCCAGCGTTTTGCAGTTGGATCGGCTCACAAACTGCCGAATGTCACTCCTCAAAATCTCATGATATCGAGCCTTTTTCATCTCCTTGTTCGCCACATACTGCGGAACGAGAAGGGCCCTCTCCCTGAACTTGGCGGTAATCTCTGCCACTGACTCAGTCGTCTGTTGGAGATCCTGGAACTCCCTAGCAAGCTGTTGCACCTCTATCACAGGTGCAAAATCGGCTCGGAACCAGGCCGAAAAGTCATTCCAAGTCATAGCATCAACAGCTACAACATCACCAATGGCATGTCTGACCTCCTCCCACTAGTCACGTGCCCTGTCCTTCAAAAGATAGTAAGCAAGTCGAACCGTGTCCCCCTCGGTACATCTGCTGGTACGGAATGCGTTGGTGATATCCGCCAACCATCTAGTACTCACAATGGGGTCCCGAGCCCCATGGTAGTCGGGAGCTCCACAAGCTCTGAACTCCCTAAATGTCAGTGTACGCGACCCCATCATGGCCTCCACCTCGGTGCGGAATGCACTCAACCTCTTATCCATAAGTTCTAAAATGCCCTCCTTGATCGTTCCCAAGATCACATGATTCTGCTCCAGAATACTGTGCGTGGTCTCAGAGGAGATAAACTCCATCATTTGGTCGTCTAGCTGCCCGGCTCCAGAGCCCGAGCCTGATCCCTCACCGACGCCTGAACAGCCGAATGGTCTAGTGCGTAGTGTCACCATACTGAAAAATACACCACAACAAACATCAGAATACTCATCATAATTCGAGGGATCACACATACTACAAGTTTCCTGGTTTCGTCTCAACCTTCCTTTCATCGAGTACGGATCCTCTGCTTTCAGTAGTACGGGCTCATACTACCTTCCTCCTATATCCGTACTTTCCTCAAGAACTGCCTTGACTTCACCAAGTCCTTTCTACTACTAATGCTTCACGCTCTGCTCTCATTCTAGGCTTGCCCTAGGGTAATCACCATCCCACTCTCCGCCATTAGCTGCATAAGAAGTCCCTGCTATCTCCCCTTAACTAGTTCGCGAATATCATTACATATCACTCAGACTAGATAATTCTTCTAATGAGAGATCCTACCCTACAATGATTGGACTCAAACAAGATCTGTGAAATAGAGCTAGACCTAACCTTCAGAAATTATTTAGTCCTTGTAATATGTAACTTAGCGTATTCTTTTACTAATTAGTAACAGAGAACTAGAACTCATAAAAGCACAGAGCAAGCATCATTCGAGCATTGAGTAAACATAATCAAGCATATACTAACCAGGATATCATACTAACTAATATGTACTAGCATGCAGTTCATACAGCTGATACACATATAACATGCACATAAGGCATCCTTCCTAGATCCTTAGCCCTAATCGAGCATGAAGTTCTCATAAACATATCATAACATAAACTTGTGTGGGTAATTTATGAGTACTTACTTGAGCTTGGATGATTGTATGCATCACACCCTTTTCTCTTTTTCAAAGTTCTTTTCGCATTTTCTAAAATTCTTTTCTTTTTCTCAAAGTCCTTTTTATAAAAAAAAATGGTTTTTCTTTTGAAAATTTCTATACCAATTCCTTAGTTTGAGTTCAAACACACCCGAGAGTGTGTACGAATCCCTCAAACCAAGGCTCTGATACCAACTTGAAACAACCCAAAAATACGGTCCAAAATTTTCATTTTGCTTTTTATAAAAACCATAAGTACCATTTGTCATCTCCTAAAAAGAACATAATTAATGTATATTAAATCATCATAATAAAATACTGTATCCAAAATCACATGTCAAATATCAGAGTCTAACATCCCAGGCTAAATCAATGATGTGTGCACTGCAATCATCCCGAGCTCTTCCCCTTGCTACCGGAAGTACCTGAAATCAAAACTGAAAATTGTATGCACGAAGCTTAGTGAGTCTCCCCAAACTAATGCATACCATACACATATAACATGCAACTAGGAGATACGGGCCCCGCCCACACTCATGAAGATACAAGACCCGTCCACATTCCACTGGCTATGAAATATAGGCCCCACCCACACTCAGCTACTATGAGATACGGGCCCCGCCCACACTAAACTACCATGAGATATGGGCCCCGCCCACACTCAGATACTATAAGATACGGACCCCACCCACACTCAGCTACTGAACATGCATACAAGTATCACACAGACACCAAGTATAACTAGATCTATCAATCAGTCATATATATCCATACTCGACTAAGCTATGAGATGCGGGCCCCGCCCATACTTGGCTAACTGGGAGATACGTGCCTCACCCACACTCAGCTACTAATCATACATATACGACCCATCCTTGGTGCCTTGGACCCGTCCTACTGGAGGAAAACTCACCTCGCAAAGCTGACTGCTGGAATCTCGAGTGAGGAATCTCTTACGGTTGCTCCAACGACTCCCCGACTTTAAACATCACAATAACACTTAGTCAAAATCTGATAATCCTCCTTAGGGTAACATGACCATTTTACGCGTGGTCAAAGTCAATGATTTGGTTAAAGTCAACCTTCTGGTTGACCTAACTCGTCGAGTCCTAAAATCCTGAATCGCGATCTAACTCGTCGACTCACCTCCTGACTCGGCGAGTTCCTTGGTTATACATAGTCGCGATCTACCAAATCAACTCGTAAAGTACCTTCACCAACTCTTCGAGTTGTACCTTAAGCTAAAACGGGACAAACGCACTCAACTCGTCGAGTCCCTCTATGGACTCGTCGGGCTCTTCTTTTTAATTGAGCCATCTCAATGGATTAAGCTCCTACCCTTCAGTTCCAAACTCCATACTTCATCTAAACTTTGGGAATACACTTTTAAGGGTAAAGTTTCTAACTTTACTCGCTATTAGTCCTTCATAAATGGTTTAGCTCAAACCCCAACTCTCTAGAATATAGATCTTGTTCCACAAGCCATAATACTCTAAACCAAAGCACACTATAATAAATCTAGGCCTTGGACATCAGTTGAACACATAAAGTTCCTAGCTTTTCTTCGATGCATGGCGTTTTAGGGCTAAAAAGGCCATAATAACGTTTTTAAGCTTGCATGGGGCTTCCATGGTCATAAAGTTTGCACCTTTATGCCATGGAACCCTTTCTAGATCCCAGATTTGAATGTAAGTCACTTGAGACGTACAAAACCCAAAGACCAAGGTTCTTGAACCAAAATCCTCATAAAAATAGAAGTAAGTAGATCTAATGAATGAATGATCAAGTTAAAGACTTGATTAGCATAAAGTGATGAGGATGCAAGGAAATCCATGGATCTACTATCTTCTCCTTGAACCTTCTAGCTCCTTCTTCTTCTTATAGCTTCAAGAACACACGAAATCACTCAAGAATGGCTCACACACTCACAAAATGCTCTAGGGTTTCGTGGATTAGGGTTTAGGGCTTGGAGTCTGGAAATGAGGCCAAAAGGTGGCGGATTAAGATGCTTAAATAGGGTGCAAAACCTCGAAATTAGGGTTTCACTATGGCAGACCTACTCACCGAGTCGAGGGCTCTCAACTCGTCGAGTAGATAGTTGAAAACCTGCGTCCAAGACTTGATTCTACTCGACAAGTCTGGGGCTTCCAACTCGTCGAGTAGCTCTATAAAAATGAATAATTTTATAAATAAATGTGTACCAGAAATCGGGCGTTACAAATCAGTATAGAAGGAAAGCATGTCACAGTGTTCTGGGTTCTCCGTTTCAAGTGACTTTTCCTCACTGTACCCATAGGTCGAAGGCACCAACGTCAGCCCACTAGTTTTGGTTATCATTTATTATAAGGATGCTCTAGGGGTTGTATGTAGCCATGTAGGATAGACTGACGACTCTTGATCTAGGTTTTCTTGCATGTTCCTTATTTGGATGTAGCTGTAGAGTAGGATCATCTCTCCAGGTGTCTATCTCACCTCTGGGTACATATGGTTATGCATTCCTTGCAGAGTTGGTTATGTATCCTTATGTATAGAATGTCACTATGATGTAGTGGTTTGCTAGATTTATATATATATATATATATATATATATATATATATATATATATATATATATATATATATATACATATATATATATATATATATCTCCTGGTGTAGTAAGATGCAGAGTAGTGGTATGCTGGTTAGAGTACCAGTAAGGTGGTTATCATCTAATAGAGTGCCCTAGGGGTTGTATGTAGCCATGTAGGATAGCCAGAGAACTCTTGATCTAGGCTTTCTTACATGTTACTTGTTTTGTTGTGGCTCTAAAGTAGGATTATCTGTTCAGGTCATCTCTGTCTACTTATGGTTACGCATTCCATAGAGGTCAGTTGGTAGCGGAGTAGTGTATTGTGAGAGATCTAGTAGGCGGTAGTGAGTTGTATGATTGAAGTTTGTATTATGTGCCTACTTGATCCTTGATTGTTTATATGTCGACATATGGTGGTGGATGATGTTGAGATGGTCTTGTTGTGTGTTTTAGGTCATGATACCAGGTGCAGACCGATTGTAAGCCATAGGCACGGAGGCACGGGAAGAGCGGTTGGGTTAAGGTGGCAGGCCAACAAACCCAGGGTATTCATGTCCGATGAGTGAGGACCCAGTGTGCATACTTCTATGTGTTATGTTGTGTGTGTGGTATTTTTGGGAAACTGACCAAGCTTTGTGCTTACCCAGCTGTTATTGTTTTCAGGTATCATTGGTTATCGTGGGAAGGCGAAGGCATGACTGTACACATTCATCAACAACAATGAAGATTCTAAATTATTATATTACTCTGATTTTAACAAATGTAATCTGGAAAATTTGGTTTTAGGCTTTATAATGTGGGGTTTTACCTTAATAAAATGAAAAAATTTTGGTTGTGAAATTGGGATGTTACATTATAGGTATCATTCAACCTATTAGGCCACCACGAATAGTCGGATATGATCCACACCTAAGCCTACGTTGCTACCTCTTTACCCTCACTAAATGTATTCCCAATTTAATTAATGTATTATTAATTCATCACACAACGGGTTACACTACAATCTACATTATTATCTATCCTCCCTAAGTAATCATGCTCAATTATTGTTAATATTAAAGGCATATTACTTCCAATCTCCTCACTATGTAAAAATGCAAACAAACCATAACAAGTTAAGGTATTTTACATCACTAGCATGCAACTTAACTACTTCTTAACCAAACATATTTCCAGAAGCATATCATGCATAAACATTAGCCACAATTAACACATAACTCTCTTTCTATCATGAACCTATCACACACTTCTCACCAAAGTATCATGTCAAAAGTCTAGCATGCATTACATCCTAAACTTTCAATCACAAAAAAGATTCACCATTACCGCCATGTTTATTATTCATAATTAGAGAACATGCATCCTATAACAAGCTAGGTTCAATATACCCATTCAAAGATATGTAATTTCCTAACAAAATACTAGAATTACAACAAGCATTGACTCACCTCTTGTCCTAGATATGTAGGTTTATGAACAGAGGAGAAGCACCTTCCAACAAGCAATTAAGTTCCCTAAAATATTACACAAAGGCCTAATCAGAAACGGATTACAAAATAGAAGTGGTTCTGTTCTAGACCAAAACCGTAACGCGGCCAGGGCATGATTGCATCACATTTTATGCATCAGATCACGAATCGAAAATCTTTAATTCCCATCACCGTGCCATGGTGGCTAGCATACCGCATTGTAGTAGTGCTATCAGCTACAAACATAATTTTTGATCATCTGTCCTTTCCAGTCCAATTTGGGTCTGATCAAAACCCATTTTGGGATGATTCTAACCCTCAAAGACGATGGCTAAGTGTTCAAGGAAGTTGAAACACTTTAACGATTAATCCAACACTCTTAACCATGGATTATGCATCCTCCGTGCCTTTTTCTAGAGTGTGACATGCAAGGACAGAAAAGAACACATCAAGGAGGATCACATACCTTCTGGAAATTCGATATGTTGCTAAGGACGAGGTAGAAGGAAAGCAATCCTAGAAACAACACAAGAACTTCACCACAAAGGCAACAAATCTTCACTTCAGCTCTCATTACTCCAAAGATGGCATGCTCACAAGACACTCTCACCTAGGGTTTGTTGGTTGGAAATGAGATAGATTTCCTGGATTTTAGGGTTAGTTATGCTTAAATACCCACAAACATCAAACTAGACCCTCAAAGTACAACAAAATGACCCCCAACTTCGTACACATGACCAAGAATCATTTTCTTACACTTACGGTCCCAATAACTTGACTTTAACAAGATAAGAGGTTAATTTAATGAAAGAGTGTAACAAAAACTAACCACAATGACAAAATAAAAATTTTGGGTCATTACATACAGATGGTGAGATGAGTAATGGCAGAGAGAGAGAGAGAGAGAGAGAGAGTTTAACTTTAAATTTTAGTGAAAATGTCAAAGAAAAAAACATAAAGAAATTGTAGAGGAGAACCTAGACCTACAAATATTTACCATTGAAAATCTCTTTATCTCCAGTCCAGTTTAGGGGTGAGCAGTTGAAGCTCCGGACTGGGACCTTGATCCGATAAGCCTCAACAGGTAGGTCAATGGTCCACTAATTTATGCCAAACTGGTTCGGTTCGATGTACCTATGACATCCCTATTTTCACGGCCAGAAAATGCCGATTTGTTTATGCTTATTTAACAATCAAAGTATCTTTTTTGAAGAATTATATTGCGGAATTTGTTCCCATAAAACATGATAAGATATTATCAAATCATTTCCGAAGAAATGTATTTTATTTACGTTAAAACAATGGGATGTCATCGTCAATACAAAAACATAATATACTCCTTAAATCTCTTAGCAGAATGTATCTTTCATATAGCCACCTGTGATACAATAAACTGAGTGGGTCAGGTTGGGAAACGTGGTGAGTACATAGTACTGTAACAACTCGTTCTTTCGATTCAACAAAAGTCAATGAAATTCATACTAGTTCAAATCAAAGTATACCCTAGTTTAAAATAAGGATTGAAATCCTTCACTCTAGAACCTAACACTTAGTGTAAATCACGAACTGCAAGCCTTTGAAAGCATATATATAAACTTAACATTCAAGGGTAATTATAAAATATATTAAAATATATATTTGAAAATCGGTTTTTGGAATAAAATATTAATCCAAAACCGAATTCCCTTAAAGAGAGAAAGCCACAAATTCACTTCAAAAGGAAAAAGAAAAAGCCGAATTCTTCTCAAAAGGAAAAGCATCGACCGAATTCTTCTTTTGCCTTGACCAAGAAACCAAATTCCCTCCATTTTGTCCCACTTTAGAACCGAATACAAAGGGAATTTGGTCATGAAGGACCGAATTCACCAAGTTAAGGTCTTAAAGGACCGAAAACCTCAATGATAATCCCTTTGACACACTTTCCTAAGCTTACATTCACCACCTTATGAGTTCCTTCACACTTAGGAAACAAATGGATTCATTTAATACTTATAGTAAACATATTTCACTTCATATGCTCTCAAGTATCAAACATATACCCAGTAAGCCTTCAAACTCTCAAGAAAACTTCGTATATGCATCCATAATTTCTTCACTATTTGTAAGTAATCCCTATGAACTAATATTATTTACCTTGTTAAGTTACTAGTTAGCTAATTAGGGATACAATTATGTGTAAAATATACTTAGGATACGATTAATCACACGTATTCTATACCGAGAATCGTCACAACCACATCGTAACCAACCAGGAACTCACACATGATGTGAGTTCATACCCCTGTGTTTTTACTATTTTTCACTGTTTTTTTTGTGGGGGGAGGGGGAATACAAGTCTAACACAAGAATAATGTGTTTACAATCAAATGATATCTAAATATTTCTAAAACGACTTTAAGTTACTGAAACTCTTTTAAATACTTTAAAAACTCTTTTAAACTTATATTTTGCCAAAATCATATATATATATATATACACACACACACACACACACACACACACATATATATATATATATATATATATATATATATATATATATGATTTAAAGGGTTTAGGACAATATGAACAACAAACTAACTGCTGATCCGGAAAATCCACGTGCTATCATCATCAATAATACCCAATTAATAATTGGGTCTTAACCCAAAATCAAGAACCTAGATCACTTGTCTAACATCCAGGGTAAAATACCATTTTACCCTTTTTCCTACTTGGCCCAACCCATTTTCTCCAAAAGCCCAAATTTTTAAATGGCACCCAAAACCCAATATGGCCCAATCTAAGAAGGACCAACGTCCAACAATAGCCCAAAGTCCAGAAATTATCCATAGGAGTTAAGGGGCCAAACCCAATCAAAACATAGCCTAAATAACCCATTCCTATAACTCATTTGTCCCACACATTAGCGTACGCTTAGCGTACCAAGATCGTACACCCTATGTGTGTGATCGATCTGGAAACAGGTTCACACCCAGTACGCTCAGTGTACCCAAGAGTACGCCCTACGTACTAGCTTGATCCCAAACCCTTGGCCAAACGACTTAACCACTTCAGAACTTATCAACCAATCCACAACATAACATCATATTAAGGTCCGAACCCATAAATTTGAAGACATTAAGCCTTTGCATGGCTAAAAACACCCCAAGGTCCAATTCTAGCATCTTAACTCCATTAAGTGAAACATCAACCTTGCATGGTTGAACAAAACCCAACAAGTTATCATTTTTTTAACAAGGGACCTCAGAAAAGCAGAGATCTATCATCCCAAGTTGATGGAATAGCTCATACTCCCAAACAAAGCTTAAAGGATCCAAAAATGCATAAAAAGGCCCTAAACTAGATCTAGCATAAGAAATCATCAAGTTGAGAGCTTTATACCTCAAATAGCTTGCAAAGTTGATGATGGTTCTAGATCTTCAAGCTCAAGCCACACCAAGATAACCTCCAAATGTTCTTCCTTTAAATGACCAAAAACACCACCAAAACTCACTTCCAAGCTCAAAACTCACATATGGCGCTTAAGGTTTCATTCTTAGGGTTTAGGGGAGTGGAGGCTGACCAAAAGATACCACCAAGGCAACATAAGTTGCTTAAATAGGTCGCAAACCATAAAATTAGGGTTTGTACCTGCTTAGCGTACGTCCCACGTACACCCAGCGTACGTCGGTGCCTCCGCGACCATCAAACGAGCCAGTACGCCCAACGTACTCGGCTAGGGACTAAAATGAAAAGAATTCACAATAAGGGTTAAAAAGGAACATACCAATAAATCTCGACAACCACCCTGTTCTTCCATACAAGTATCACTAAGATGACTAGCATCATACATAGTATAGTGAGAAGAGTCACCTGATTCACATAGATAGATAAACCTCAGCTTAATGCCACTCAACCGATGCTACAACACACCTATCAAATCAGATAAGGTCCAACCTTAGTCTATACCCTAAATCCAGCAAATTGACCAAAAGTCAACCATGCTGAAAAGTCAACGGTCAACAGTCAATAGTACCAATAGTTGACCCTCATGTCGTGACCAACCCTTGGTCACGTCATGAGAACGTGCTCATCCCGATTCCCAACTCGGTCACGCGCCAAATTAGTCACGGACAAGTCAATCAGTAGAAGCCATGACGTGAACCCTCCTTGGTCACGTTGTGAACTCATCAAGACAAGATAATAATGGGATCTTCTATCGTCATGTCGTGACATTCCTTATGCCACATTGTGACCACAGTCTGAGCAACCACTTAGTATTTTGAGTCCTTAATTTGATAAGTCTTCAAATTCAACTTTCCAGAAAGCTTTAAAGGACTTTAGAGGTTCATAAAAATGACAACTTTATGGACATGCATGTCCTCTACCCCAACCTAGGTCAAAAGCCAAGAAAATGACCTAAAAACCCATGTAAGGTTCACAATCCACATCCAATACTTAGATCCATAAGAGATGATGCTCCAGGGACTCAGGAGGACTATAAAGTTGCCAACTTTATTTCATTCATTTACTTAAATCAAAACCATGAATCAAAAAGGACTAGAGTAACTTAGATCTAAGAGAATAAAACATAAAGGTTGAAGCTTAAATCCTTACAAATAGTCCAAAAGGTGATATCAAAGATGAGAAAGTGTTTCTTGCCTGATCCTTGCACCAGTTCTCCTCCTACTTCTTTCAAAGAGCACCAAAACCGCCAAAATGAGCCAAGAACAACCAAGAGAGATTAGGGTTAGGGTTTTTGAGGTTTGAGAGAGGAAGTTGATTATGAACCCTAATTTCGAGTTTATGAGGTTTAAATACGAAGGAAACCCTAAACGATACGCGTCCATACTCATGTTACGTCCATACTCATGAGTTTGGGTTGCAGCCATCCTCACGACGTGTCCATACTCATGTTACGTCGTGAAATGCTTCCTGGATACGCGTTTCCCATTTGACCTGTCATGTCGTGACCCCCGATTTTTTCTAAAAACCAAGCTTTTGACTCCTTAATGCCCTAAACCAATCAAATCTGGAAAACGGGTGTTACAAAAGCTTTTTACTTTTTTATATGTTAAGCAAATATATTATAAAATGTAAAATTAATTAAAAAAAACTAATTTTTTTATTATAAAGTTTAATTTGTAAATAAAAAATATTTATGAAACCATTTCACAACAATTCAACTCTACTGCATCAGATTAGCTTGTAATAATGAGTTTTTTTTACTATACTTCTATAAGATCTTAATTAAACCCTCAATGAAGACGGATATAAAATATAAGAGGGGGGGGGGCAAAATGTAGAGGTGGAAAATACTGGCACGACACGAAATGTGTTATGAACTCGGCACGAAATGAACGAGTTTTGGTAAGATATTTTCACATGTTTAAATAAACATGTTGACATAACATGACACAGAAATTAAACGGGTGATGTTAGTGTTGAGAATTTCAACTCGAATATGACTCGGAAATAACCCGTTTATTTATATGCAAGTTTTTTGAATTCTTTCAATAAACTAGAAAGATCCAAATCAAAACCATAAATAAAGAAAGTGTTTGCATTGAGTCATCTTGTAATGTGGAAATGACTTAGTCATACGTCTACATCAAGACTTCATTTTTAGTTTTTCCTTTATTTATGAGACTACATTATCCCTTTGACCACTCTCTCGTCCTCACTATCTCGTCTTCCGCCTCCCCAACTTCTACCCCTTCCATTTTGTCATCTGAACTTGCTATGGCTTTATCTATTCCGTCTTCCAACTATTATTTTTTCCTTTTCGTCTACCCAACTCCTCTTTCAAAATTTCAATGTTTTAACCTCACATGATACGACATATTTCAAGGTATACCCCTAACACGAAACTCGACACGAACTCTATACGAAATAAACAGCTTGACTCAACACAACATGTTAATTAAACGGGTCGGGTTAGGGTCAACTACTTTCAACCCGTTTACTGTTTCAATACGATACGAACCAGCACGACACGGCACGATTGTCACATCTACAGGGATGGGTGAGTCGATGAAACTTTAATATTTTACACAAACGGTCCTTAAGTATATAAAATGACAATAAAATGAAATAGAGAAGATAAAAATGATGAGTTTACATATGGTTTACCAAAGGGATAGATTGAAACCAGAAAAAAATGGTAAATAATGATTAAAATAGAAACTACAAGGATTGTTTGTATTAATTTTTTTTAAAATTGGACTAAGAGTGTAATTTATTTTTGATAATTAGTTTTGCTAGTATCGGTATAAAATTTACTATTTTAATTCTTAGATAATAAATAATTATAATTATAATTCTTTATTTGAATATAAAAAAAAAAAAGCTGAATAATTATTACGAACGTAGGAAATTTGTTTAAAAATACAAATACAACTCTACCAAATAATCACACTTATAATGTCACCACATAAATGCAATCTACCTTATCATCAAACTATTCCACTATAATTTCATCATGTTGTAAAAATGGTGTTCACTAGGTTATATATATATATATATATATATATATATATATATATATATATATATATATATATATATATATATATATATATATATATATATATATATATATATAGAGAGAGAGAGAGAGAGAGAGAGAGAGAGTTAAGTTCAAATGTTTCCACTATCTATTGTGTGCATGTATGACTGATTCTGGACCAATTATTTTAGTTATTTTAAGAAAGTAATTAATGCATATTAAATGCTGAAGATGTAATTAATACCTATTATATCTTCAACATGTAATATGCATTAATTACTTTCTTAAAATAACTAAAATGATTGGTCCATAATTAGTCATACATGCACACAATAGATAGTGAAAACAAAATAACCTAACCCTATATATATATATATATATATATATATATATATATATATATATATATATATATATATATATATATATATATATATATATATTTCAAAACCATTAAGGTGGTTCAATTAAAACATTTAAAGTAGTTTATAATTTATATTTCTGTATAATAATTTATTAAAAAAATAATAATAATAAAAAAAAAAAAAAAGGTAAGTCAAATGACCCACCTTGGTTATGCTTAGCTTCGCCACTACCGTGACCACCGTCACTCCACAAGACATCTACTATATTTTGGGGTAGTTTCCCTAGTGGAAATCTATCCACGTTGGATTTCTATGTGTGTTTTGCCTCCATACCAGCTAGCCTAATATAATTAAAAGGTTTAATATAATAGGAACGAAGGCATGCTATAAACCTTCTTGTTTAACTGGGAATATGTATTGTATTGAATGAACTCTGAATCTTTGGAATTCTTAAAAGCAAATGATATTGTTGTGTTACAAGTCAGCTATACATAAGACATCCTCTAATTCCATCATTTTAAAAACAAATGTCATTTGTAAAAGCAAATCGTACATAAAATACACAAAGTCAACCTTATACATGAAATCATTTAATTAGTAACTTAATTTAACAAGCTTTATTTATAAATAAAACGTCAGGATATCGTTTATTATTTGGCCGGATGACATAGAAAGATAAGCCACAAATTTAAAAAAAAAATGAAAGAAAATGATGTGAACAAATAACATATTAATCTCATATTCTCAAACAGTTTCATTTTACATCCTTTGGTTGTGTTTGGAGTTAATTTATAAACTAAAGCTTATGTGTTTGAACTTTGATTTTTATTTGTTGGCCGTCCATTGTTGAGTTGTTGCAAGTCATTCTATTCTTCTTATTTTATTTAGTTTTCTTTAACACTTTAAAAAGATATTCATATAGAATTATCTTATAGTAATGGGTTGACAATTGTAATTTGCCCCTATAAATAAACTTCTTCATCGACTTAAAATCACATTCCATTTTCTTACATTTATAACTTTCTTTTTTCTTGGTAACATTCCTTGAAAATGAAGACTAAAATTCATGTCTTGCTTGTGATAACAATCATGCTTGTGACATCAGTAGATGAGTCGAATTGTAGGAACATTGTTGATCATTCGATTGGTGAAGAAGGAATAAGAGCCAACTTTATTTCCACATTTAAACGTCATTTCAACGTTGGCCCAAAGCTTACAAATGGTGAAAATCAACAACCTTATGTTGTATCACACCGACTTGTCCCTTGTGGACCAAATCCACTTCACAACTGAATGTGGTTCACGCAATGTTTTGTGAAGCAAATTATCAATAGATCTTTTTTTTCAAGATATATATACATGTTGCATAATCTTGTGTAGCTCCAAAATCTAGATCTACTATTTATATATAGCTGATATAATTAATTGAGTTGTAACTGCCATAATTCAAAACATGAAGTATTTGTAAGCAAATTTACTATATTGTGTCTAGGTACGATGATTTAGGCAAAATCTATTCATGATGTGTTGTTTAGTTTGAAGTTCTATTTTCTAAAAACTTTTAAGAGAAATTAAATATCTTTCTATCTTTTATTCCTATATTTCATCATACCCAATTAAACGGTGACATGTGTAACATTTAATGTTCGTTTAATGAAATTTAAAGATATTTTAGGATACTAATATGACGCGTATCATTATTTAAATGGGTAGGAGGATTTGTAGGAACAAAAAGTATAAGGATATTTAATTTCTCAACTTTTAATGATTATAAGAAGCCTTTAATTGGTAGTAAACCTGAAAGTTTAATAAAGATATCGTAACATGCGACAAATTTCTATTTCATGAGTTGAAATATTTTTAGTAAAAGAGCATTATCCGATGGAAATAAATTTAAATTCAATTTAATAAATTTCCAAAATCAAATGTATTATAAATTATAAAACATGTTTCTCCCTAAAATTCCCTTCAAATGTAGCAAACCTGAAAGTTTAATAAAGATATCGTAACATGCGACAAATTTCTATTTCATGAGTTGAAATATTTTTAGTAAAAGAGTATTATCCGATGGAAATAAATTTAAATTCAATATAATAAATTTTCAAAATCAAATGTATTATAAATTATAAAACATGTTTCTCCCTAAAATTCCCTTCAAATATTTCTAATAATAGACAAAATCATCTAGATCTTGTATCTAATGTAACATGACTCTAGGGTTTGATTATTGCTATAAAACCGTGTACCATAGGGTACACAAATGTACCTACGAGCATGTATACCAAATACTATCATCAAATTTGGCTCATGCAAATTGATAATGATATACCAATAACACAAACAAATATAAAAATATAATTTATACTAAAATTACTATTCACGTAGTTTTTAATTTAGAAAAGATTTTGTTTAAATACTTTAGAATAGTGTTTTTTTTTTACTTTGTAATAGACACGTTCGTTTAGTTGTTTGTGTTAATATTGTAAAGTCACTTGGAATATATATATATATATATATATATATATATATATATATATATATATATATATATATATATATATATATATATATATATATATATATATATATATATATATACTAGCCGTTTACCCGCACCAAGCGACGGGTGAACATAGTTTCTTTCGATAGATAGTTTCTTCTCGGGACGAAAGTCATTTGGATTATATATTTAACAAAAAGAGGTTCTGCGCAAAATCCAAAAATTTGGGAAAACATAGGGACCATTTATGTAATTTTGTCTGAATTTTCAATAACAACTTTGTGTTTTCAATTATCAAATTATAATAATTAAAAATAGACAAACTTATAAGAGTTTACATGTAATTACAAATTGTTGACTGTATTAATGCATAACATTTCTTTATATACCACATTTTGGATATAAATTTTATCATCGTTGAACATATATACCTAAATTCCAAATTTTTTGTCCCTAAGCTTTATTGATTGTTATCGTAAAACATACTTGAATAATAAATTGTTTTCTTTGAAGATTGAATGGAAACATATGATCTTTAGACGGATATAGAAGAATCCATAAAAAAAAATACATGGGCAGTAGTTTCTTTTACATATAGCGTTTCATAAAACCAAGATCTACCAATAAAAGTAACTCACCCAGATATCTAACATCCAAATAAAATGCATCCCATGCCTAAATATAACACCAATCCAGTTTAAAATAAATGTTGTTGATTCACTAAAAATATAAAGAAACTCTAATAAGAATTTTTTTTATATTAAATGGAAAGTTTACTTAAAATATGAACTAATGCAAATAACAATTGTCAATCTTAATTTGTTTCCCTTTTTAATTAAAATTTTTATTATATCATGACACTCGCTCAAACTTTTTTCTTTCAAGTGCATACACTATATTGTATTTTTTAATTAATAACTTTTATTATATTCTTGGCTTTCTAATGCATACCCTAAATTGTTTTCCTAATTTTTCTTTTTAGATTTCATAAATCAACTCACAATCATAAAATTTGAAATTTGAAAAACAAATATTAATAAAATTTCGCTTCTAAATGTAAATTCAAATACAAACACTAAATCAACATAAAATTTAGTTTTTGCGTATGTAATCTATCACAAACTGCAATATGTTTTTATTACATAAATATAAAACTATCACCAATATAGGAATGAATAGGATGCATTTTTATATCTAATTTTAAAGACAAAAGCATAAATAATGACAATGAAATATCAAGGGATAACTCCAAATTTCTCATAAGAAACATAATTAACCAGAAACATATTAGGATGTTAAAATTGGTATCTTGATATAAATAAACCCGCAAATATGATAAACGAACATAACAGTTTTCTGTTGATAATGCAAAATTCCAACACTTAACAGATTCCTTTATTAAAAAAAAAAATATTACACTCGACTTGTGTTTTCAAAATATAATGCTTTCACACAGTAAAATGCAAAGTGTAGTTGTGTGTGGGTTTGCTTAATATGTAAAATAGTCATTTTTTAAGAAGTTCAAAGTAGGTTGCTAGAATATGAAGTGGGACGCTATACTTGAAACTTGGATAAATCTCAATAATTAGTGAACTAAGAACCTCTTTCGAAAAAGAAAAAAAAAAAAAAAAAAAAAAAAAAAAAAAAAAAACCTTCAAATAGTTATGCAGAAACAAAAGGCCATAAAAGAAAACACATCAATGAATGTTGCAAGTGGAATTAAGCATAACATAGCTTAGATTTATTCTCTTAAAAAATCAAAAACAAAACTACACAATTGACTCCTAACTTTAACTCCACAACGTTAGTAGCAATCTTTTTAGGATCTTCTGGGACACAAGCATCAACTCCAAAACTTTAGCAACACCAAAATAGTCTCCAACAGATTCCTATAGTATAGACATCTAATTATTCTAGGTTTAAATATTAAAAAAATATTATAGCAAATTTAAGAAGAAAGTCTTAATTTATGATGATAACACAACTGTTCAAACCTATTAAAAAGCACATCCAAATACTCCACTAACGACCAATAATAATGAACCTGAAGTTAAGACATGTAATAAAAAGATACAACCAATTACAATGACCATTCCCCTGGCCCAAAACAAAAATGAATGGATAAAAGAGATTTAAGGGTAAAATCGTCCAATTGTAAGAGAACTTACAATAGAAGATCATAATAATCAACGTCACATTCTCCAGCACAAAACAAATAATGAGGGATAACAAAGATCTTAAGGGCAATTTCATCCAAAATAAGTGATAATTATCCCTAGGGTACCAAACAAATCAATATTCCTGCTCCAACAAGACACCAAAGTGCATAAGTTGATAAAAACTTCAACACTAATAGCCCATAACAAAAAAAGGGAGTTTCTTCTGCTTATTTTGACCTATTAAGAAAAACCAAAAGCCTAGTGATAAAAGTTGATCACGCTCATGATTTTCCTATATGAACCATTTTAAATACTACAGCAAGCAAAAAAACAACCGGTGCAAACATCTAGTTAAAATACAAAAAAAAAATGTTGTATGGCCGATTTGAACCGTGAAACAGATTAAGTATAAATAGGAAAAAAATTTGTTAATAAATTGGTAGAAGAGCAAATCATTACATAAACATGCACAAACAAAGGGGCACTTGAGATATAGATCCGAAATTACCAATATTTATTTGAGTGAATGATAGAAATAGGGCCTTATCCAAGACACCATGTTGCTTAGCTTGTCCTTTGCTTTCTCTTGCTCCAGTTTTGCACTTGCCAACAAAACCAATAAGAATTACATCATTTATACCTCTACCCCAATATTAATACACAATAAGAAGAACAAATACATAAAACAAATAAACTAAGAAATAAGAGATGATATAGATTTTGTTATATTATTATTTGAACCAGAATATAGTGTGCAAAAAGCTTTTATGTCCATGGTTACAAACAAATTTTCTCTATCAATGGTTTCAAACAAAAACATCACAATGAGACAACCAAATACCAGATGTGTATAGCAACCAAATTTTGAAGTACCAGTGAAGCTTTCGTACTTTAGGAAGGTTAAGTGAGAAACCTAATCAAAGTTGAAAGTTCCACTGTGATACCCTCATAACCATTCGGACCAATTTTATCACCAGCCTTTATGCTCAATTGATCAATATTTCAAAAAAAAAAACAAACATACAGTTCATGATTGGTCCGATTTCAATATACCAAGATCAACAACTGTAAGCTATAATATTTAGTATTTGGTGTTGGTTATACCTTCAATATGAATGTTGTCAATTCCACATCTTGACAGATTCCTAAAATCAAGATCCAATGCACCTCAACAGTACGCATAAAAGCTAACCAGCAACTCCATTTTTACATGAGAAATTGATGTATTAAATAAAAAAACTATGAAATTGAAGCCTTGGAAAATAACTTCTGAACAGGGCTTTGTATTTAGCTAACTTTGACCTCTAGATATAATCTTATTGAAAATTTTGAAGACTACCATTCAGTTTATCAAAAACTCTAAACTTCATAAACAGCAAACATAAATTAAAATTAAAAAAAACATTGTTATCTAACTTTTATTTGTATTTACCTGAACGCGAGAGGAAGATCTGGTCATAGGTGAGTTGGCTGCAGAGTTTCCTGACCAGGTAAAGAGATCTGTCAACGAAGTTTCATTGAGACATTTCATCCAACACCTGGGTTTACTTGTGATGTTTGTGATGCCAGAGAGTAGAAAACACAAAAAGAAATGCACAAGGTAGGAAAGAAGATTAGATTTTAATGCTTTTTGGGGAAAAACATGAAATCGACTCCAAAAAAACCTTACCTACTCATTGATGCCTTTCTTAGTGGAGATCTGATCATCATCTTCATTTGGTTTTACAGTCCAAATAAGGCCCTTGATTTTCATTTCCACGAATCATGGGTACCTGCCATTTCTGACAAAAAAAAAAACGCATTTTGATAATTAAATATTTGGAAGAAATATAAAGAGGGTTATCAGAAACACCTATGTGAAACTGAAACACATCCATCGTTTTATACATTTTGTAGCATTATGAAATGCATTCCAACAACAATAACTCTTCAAACTTTAGCTAAAAGGATAAAAATGCATCAACGGAAAAACAAAAAGAAAGGGCACCTGAGAGAGATAGAGAGAGAGACAAATAGCAACAGAATAACAAAAAGAAATTACACCTGAGAGAGATAGAGAGAGACAAAGAAAGATCGTGGTGTGGTTCGTCGTCAAAATATATGTGTAAGGGCAGAGACTATGTCGAGACAGTTAGGGTTTCTTGTCATAATAGAAGGTAGAAAAGGGGCGAGAGAGGGGGTGGCGATGGCATCGGCTAGATAGGGTTTCAAAAGTTGGATCTTCATTAGACACATGTGCAATTAGGGGTTTGAGAAGAGAAACAGAGGTAAAGAAACGTAGAGTGGCAGAGCGTCGATCAGCCAGGTTAAAAGGAAGAGCATTTGAGTGAGCGAGGGTGGTGATACCAGAGGTCCACCAGAAACTGAAGCGAGTTAGAAAAGAGGCGATACAGGGGGTGGGTTTGACGGTATCAGTTGTTGTGTCGATGAGGGCTAGGGTTTAGTGTTTCTAACATGTAGCGATACAAGTACACGCTTTCACTTTAAGCTTAATAAGATTGTAAATTATGTTGTAACAGGTATACCTCTTAAATTTTAAATTTTAAGAAACAGTCAAAATATATATATATATATATATATATATATATATATATATATATATATATATATATATATATATATATATATATATATATATATATATATATATATATATATATATATATATATATAAAAACCTATTAAACTCACGTTTATATCTAATTTTATAATTTAATGAGATAGAAATAAATTTAAAACCATAAACTATATTTATAAATCAAAATAAAAGGTGATTGTACTAAAATATCATTTCCATATTATTAAAGAATAGAACTAAATGAATTTAATTAGAATTAAACCTAATTAAATGTGGGAAAACTCCATCACGTGAATACATAATATGTGATATACAAAAACCTACAATATCGACGTGATGAACTCCTCCTATATCGATGTGAAGAATCCATCTGAATAGCTCTTGCGACTTTATCGCTGATACCAATTAATGGTATAAATATAGTCTTTTATATTCTCTTCTTCGTCACAACAGTTTAACTGTTCTTCGTTCGATTAAGTTTAGTTTTGATTAACTTTTTGCATTTGATTAACTTTTGGTTCTTCCTTCAGTTATGTTTGGTTTGCAATAGACAATTTATTTCCTCCTCTTTGATGGATAATGAGGTTGATGCACCGAGATACGACATAAGTGCTCACTCCCCCATATTGAGTAAGTTTTTATCAACGATGGATGATACTTTATGTTTCCTTTAAGTTTTCTTAACTGTTTTTTTCATTGTGGTTATCAGACATGTAATATCAAAATTCAAGTTTAAATTGAAATATGGATGCTTCTTTTAGTTAGCTAGGATCATGTAGGCAAATGTATTGCTTTGGATCAACATGTCTCTATATAGACACATGTTTGTACGACTTAGATCATCTAGTTCAATAGGTGAAAAAACATTACTCATCATAAAGCGATATTGTTTTGTCAATAGTATTTTTTGACAAACATGCAAAAGAGCAATACATTATTGAACTTGATAATAATGAGAGATTCATGGTGATGATTAACATGTATAAGGAGGAGAAGGAAGTAATTATGGACACCATGGAAGGACTTGCAAATATCTTGCACATCAAGTCTTTGATGAAGCATCCACTAGCAAGAATAAAGAACATAAAAGATCATGAGTTTTTGTTATGAGTTTGATTATTTTTTAGTATTTTTATGCTCTTTGTATTGATTGTTTAATTTTTTATTTTTATCGTTTGGTAGGATTTGTCATTGGTAAAACCGTTAAACTTTTGATCAAATATTGTATTTATTTTGTGACCATTTTTGTATTTGTTTTTCTCCCATAAGTTGTCACATGACTGCATATTTCTATATTTCTGTCACAAGGAAAGAATTCTAGAATGTATTTTTGCACAGGGACCAACTCCTTAATGTTTTTTTGGACAATGACCATTTTCTGTAATGTTTTTCTGTCACAAGGACTTGATCTTTAAAGTTTTCCTATATAGGGGACCGATTTTGTAATGTATTTTTGGACATGGACCATTTCTATAATGTATATATATCACAATGATGTATTCTGAATGTTTTCCTGCAAGGGGAACATTTTTGTAATAATTTTCTATCATAGGGGACCAATTCTACAATGTATTTCTCGACAGGGGACATTTCTATAATATTTTTCTATCATAAGGACTTGTTATGTAAAGTTTTCTTGCACAGGGGACCAATTTTGTAATGTATTTTTTGACATGGACCATTTTTGTAATGTATTTCTTTTAGGAGGATGTATTATGTAATGTTTCTTTGCATAGGGACCATTTTTGTAATAATTTTCTGTCATAGGGCACCAATTTTGGAATGTATTTACGGACATGGACCATTTCTGTAATATTTTTCTGTTACAAGGACCTGTTCTGTAAAGTTTTCCTACATAGGTGACCAATTTTGTAATGTAGTTATTTGTATGTAATGTTGGTATTTTAGGACACCAGCTTGAACCACATCTTAACCCAACGGTTGTTTGAAGTCTATTTTAGTTTTTAGTATACTCGAATTAGTTATGTTGAAATACCGCCAAAAAATACATTTTATAACATCAAAGTGTAATCAACTATAAATTGTGCAACTGACATGTTATAACATATTTAACGCTACACCAATTACTAACTCTATTACAGGGGTAGATTGGTCAAAAATATATTGACACTATATAATCATTGACAAAGCTATAGAATTAACTAAGTCTAATACAAGGGTATAATGGTCAGAAATACATTGCCATCAAAATAAGACACAAAGCTCCATAATTGGAGGTATACTCATGAAGAATGAAATAGGTTATGTCTCTCCTAAATATATTGGTTATAAACTCATTTTTTCTTTCTTTTTTTGACATGCAAATTCTGCTCTCGAGCTAGGAGTTTTGTGTGGTGTTTTCTCTTATGATTTTAATATAACACTTGATACTAATGTTTAGGAATAATAATTTATTGTCTATATTCAATATTGATAATTTTTCTATACTAAACAAGATTAAAGAATATTAGATTTTATGAATTTCAACTCATTTAACTTATGTCTAGTAGCTGGACAAATTTAGGTAATACAATTTTGACATTTCAATTTCATGTTGAACATCATTTTCATCGCACACAAAAAATATTTTTTTTCCAGCATAGTGATTATTAGTTTCTTAATGGCCTCCATAATCATACATTTAAAACTTTTAGAATTTTGTTTCTCTACGGAGTCATAACACCTATCAACTTGAAAGAAAGCTAGAGTTTGAAATTTCTACAACAATTATTTTTTTGTTTATGTATGATTTATGTGTAGGAGTAAATTACACGAATGGTCTCTATGGTTTAGGATAATTTGCGTGTTTGGTCCCTAACTTATGTTGTTAACTTGGAAGATCCATAATGTTTGTTTTTGTTACGCACTTGGTCCCTATTGTTTGTTTTTGTTATATGTTTGGTCCATGTCTTACTTAAAAATACTATTATTTATATAGGGAAAAATGGTAAGGTAAGGTGATGAGGTAGAGTTGGAGGTCTGTTTATTTAAATAAATTAAAAAAATCAATGGCAAAATAGTTTTTTTAGGTAAGACATGGACCAAACGCGCAACAAAAACAAACAGTAGGGACCTTAAAAAATAAGTTAGGGACCAAACGTGCAAATTACCCTAAACCATAGAGACCATTCGTGTAATTTACTCTTTATGTAGTGTAATGGCTACCGATCCAAACATAATGAAAAATAGACCCTACTTTGAAATTTCTACCATAATTATGATAAAAAAAAATAATAAGAGACTTAATTTAGAAAGAGTGCTTATCACTCATCCATGAAGCTCAAATACTAAATGTGCATTATCCATAACAATATTTTATCACAAGCCTTCTATTATCACTTTCTGTATCATAGTTGATAGTCATTACCAATTGCATAATTGCAAAGCATGTGTTTTAAATGTTTAGGATTTTCAAACCTCATACATGACACAAGCTTTTGTTTCTTCTGGTATACAACTTCATTGAATATTGTTTGCACTTTCAGTTTTCAGTCATTCTCAACATTTAGGTCATCCTCAGATAGTCTTTCAGATGTGGGATTTTCCTTAGGGCCTCTTGTGTATATCTTTCCATAAAAACAAAACATTCATCTTTGTCCATTCCAACAAAATCAATGTTCTCAAACATATCATGTATACCATCAGAGTAAATGAATGAGAAAGTTGAGAGAAGACATGATGATCAGTTCCTAATGTAAACAACACATCTAATTCATTATTACACACATGGACTTAAGTACATGGCACCTCCATTAATGAGTTGAAATTATGGGTCTATATAATTTAATGACCATGCAATGGGTAACTCTTTAACTCATGACATTTTTAACTTATAAATATTCAATTTTATGTGCCTCCAAAGTCAACAAAAATAAAATTTAAAATAGACCGATTCGAAATACATCAAACATTAGTGTGGTGAATTGTCTTCTTCCATGAAATCGTAGATTTAACTCCCACCTAAAAATGTATATTGGTTTTAGACGTAGAATAGGAATAGATGGTAGAATTTTTTTTAAAAAAGTTATTATAAATTAATAAAACATAAAAACCAAATTAGTAAAAACTTTTGACGGTGCCTTTATAAAGGCACAGGAAGTATAGAGAGAAATCTTTGTCTGGATTCTCGAGAGGAACAACCGACGCAGAAGCTACAAACAGATCTGCTCGTCGACGTAGTCATTCCCTGCGCTACAGTAGACGAAACTCTGGTTGGTTGTTCGTTTGTCTTGGATTTGCATCCATTTTCGATTGAGTTTTGTTTTTTGACCTAATCGATACGCAAATGAATACTTCGATCTTGTTGTTTCTCGGTAATCGGATATTGATAAATGTTAGGGCGATCACTTTTTTAGGTTATTGTACGTGATTGCGATCTGAAATTCGATCCTCTACCATGCGAATAACTTAGGTATGGACGAGTGTTTCTGTTTGTTTATGCATCTGAGGGGAACTGATGATCTTTTGCAGTGTTAATTTGAGTTTTTGTGTTATTGTTTATATTTATCACTTAGTCTAAGTGTTGACTTCTTTTTAAGACACTATCATCTTGTTCCTTGTCGATCAAGTTCATTGAATTCTTTCCGCTGTTATATGTCCGTAGAAATTTACCTATGATAGCAAGTGCAGTTAACAGAAATTGATCTGGACCGACTTTTCATTTGCTTTTGTGGAATTGGAGAGCTTTCTTGGAACGATGTACCAGTGTTTTAGTGAAGTTAAGCTTTAACAAGGCAAAATCAGTCCTAATGTTCAATAACTCATGTGCTTATATAGAGAAACATTACAGTTGCTTATTCAGTGACAACTGGATTTCAAATGCTAATTACAACTATCAAAGCCTTAAAAGTACATATAGTGCTGGACAATTGGCATTGCATCTTATCATGAAAGGTTTAGAGAAAAACAGTGACATCGAGTGCCTGAGTTTGGCTATCTTTGGAAATTTCACAATGACCAATAATATAGTTATGGTATTCTTCATGCTTGCTTTCATGTTTATGTATCGGTTGCGGTTATATATATCATGCACATATTATTAAGCATTATTTTTGTTTTCCAATATTCAAACAGATCCATGTTATGTGTTTTTTTTTACCTTTATTATCATGAAAAACTAAATTCTATAGGAGAAGAGTGTGACATGCTGTGCATATATTTCTTGTTTCAGGAAACCTGCTACTCAGCTGCTTCTTGTGATTCTTAAGTATCAGAATGTCTACAATCGGAGACATGGGGTAACATTCTATGATATCTGCTTTTACTTCATACTCTACTCTAGCATGTTTTATTGTCATCTTCTCCTATAATGAACCCGTGTTGGTTTTATTTTCTCCCTTCAAGAATCAAGATTTTCAGACCTTGTTTGGACTTTGGAGAATGCAATCTATTTGATAACAACTAAACCACCTACATCTTATTCTATAGTTTTTCTTTTCCCTTGAAGATTCTTTGACCAGAAAGACCTTTGGACAAGGCAAAATGATTGATAGCAAACTAAACCATCTTATTTCCAATTCTAGTAGATATAACATGTATTTCTTTTGTACAGTAATGTAACATCGGTAATTGCTTAATGATCATGATCCCATATCTTTTTAATATTATTTCTTGATATGAAGTCGATTTATCATTATTTTGTTTCTCATAAAGCATATGCAAATTCAACGGGAGCAAAATCTAGTGTTAAAGAAAGAGTGCAAGAAGTGAAAGATATCTTTTGACTATATATGATATCAAGTTTAAAAGAAGGAAAGATGATAAATATCGATTACAACTAAAATAGATGCGTTTGAAATTAATAAGTATATGACTATGTTACAAGTTTTTACCATGAATGTTATTGTTGTTGCTTGATTTGTGCTTTATATCATATTGTTTTGTTGAAGCAGTCGGAGATCTGTGAGGTGGGATGAGGAAAAACTATCAGAAATCGAAGCAAACAAACCAGAAAGGCAGAAAATTACTGAACCAAAGACTCCTTATCATCATATGAACTCTGATGTTGATGGTAAGTTGATGCACATATGTCAGAATTGACCCCATAAATTAAACTGTTTTCTTTTATTAGTTGGAATAGAAAGAAGTGAAAGTATGCTGCTATTTCTGATGTTATTATTTGTGTGTCAGGATCTTTATCTCCTGTAAGGAATCCTTGTTTCTCTGAAAGGGATGGTGAGATTGTGCATGAAGAAGAAGAAGAAGAAGCATCATCAAATCATCCTTCTGTGTTCAATGAAATGGTGGATGATACAAGTAGACATATTATCAGCTCACATCCCTCTGGCTCTGGCTGGACATCATCATCAGAGAATGAAGGGGATGCTATGGATGAAGATAATGAAGGTCCTTTTTTCTTTCACTTCAAATTATTATCTATCTTTAATCTTTATGGATTCAGCAATTAAACTATTATTATTATAATAAATAATAATAGGAGGGGGTTCAAGGTTCAAGGAGCAGAGGCGGGCCCACTATGACGAGTTCCATAAAGTAAGAGAACTGAGGCGAAAAGAGTCTGTGAATGGTGATGCAGCATCATCATTGGCTGTTGGTGTACAAGATATCGACATTACTACTGATGGCAAAAAACCTTCATCTGCCAACTAGTAGTAACTACTAACTACTTTTTGTTGTAAAATAAATACTTGAAACTGGTTGTCTTTTAAGATATGTAGAAACGTTACTTATATGCAAGTAACTAACGACCTTCTCTTTCTGTTCTTACTTGTTAATGTGTTGTTTTTATCTCAAACCTCAGACTAAAAAACAATCTCGACCTTTCTAGTTTCTTCATGCTTTTTTAGTTGTCTTCCCTTCAAATCTTGAAGCCCCATATTGATATATTCTTTTTGTTGCTCTTCTGTTTGTTTTATATTCATATTGTTCAATGTTCCTACTTTACTCTTAGATGATAAGACGATTACAAAAGAGTTTTAGTTGTTATGCCGTTATGAAAATTGGTTGCGGAAACGTTTTTAACACCAAATCATAAAATTTTAACAACCAAGGAACCGATTTCGTATTCCTAATCTTTTATTAATTATTTTATCTTACCGTCTAAACTAATTCCTAGATAATCAAGGAAAACGACAATTTAGTAAATGGTTAATTCTTTTAACTAACTTTCTTATTAAAATATTTTCTTATTTTTTTGCTTTTTAGGAATTAATTCTATTCGAAAAAACTAACAAAAATTATAGTTTTATCATATATATATATATATATATATATATATATATATATATATATATATATATATATATATATATATAGAGAGAGAGAGAGAGAGAGAGAGAGAGAGAGAGAGAGAGGTGATTCCCTTGAGATTAAGTAGAGATCTTGAGATTCAACCTGAGTCATATATTTCTTATTTGCAGTTCTAACGTTCAAGTGTACCGGCATCAGCAATGTATGCCTAATCGTAAATGGTTATGCATATATGTCTGTTCACAGTGTTAAAACTGACACAAAAAACCACGGTGTCAAATCAAATTTCTGTATAAAAAGAATGTTTTTTTTTTCATTTACCCAAAAAATTATATTATATGATTTGTATAATCTCTAATACATAAATTCATGTGTATACGGAAAAAGTAATTGTTTACTGGTCATTTCTTTCTAATTACACAAAACATATAATTTTTCTCAATACTCACAAAAATATCGCCTTTATTTTTTGGCTTGGATTTTTATTTTTATTTTATCTAAATAGTTATTTGATTTCTTAAAATTTAAAGGTCTAATCAAATACAATCTCATTAATCCATTATCCGAAACAAAAATCAGCCGCAAATGGTTATTACCAAAAACCTGGTTAGTGGAGGCCACTTCTTGAAAAGAGAACCACTCCTCGTGACACGCACGTGACGCAAAAGATAAGAATTTGATGTGTTGAAGTCTTTGAAGAGCAGCAGCAAAGCAAAGAAAGTTCAGGTGAGCTATTGGCAATGGAGGAATCAACCGCCGAATCGATGTCAACTCTCGCAACCAGAATTTGCAATCAAATAAACTCCGTCTTCGCCAAATCCTCCACCACCAATCCCTCTCCCTTGGATATCACCGTCGACGAAATAGCTTCCACCGCCGCCCGCCGTGGAAAAATCTTCGTCTACGGAGTAGGTCGAGAAGGTCTGATGATGAAAGCTCTCTGCATGAGGCTGGCACACTTGGGACTCTCCGCCCACTGCGTCGGTGACATGACTACGCCTCCGATCTCTTCCTCCGATCTCCTTATCGCGTCCGCCGGTCCAGGTGGTTTCTCGACCGTCGATGCTATATGTGGTGTCGCAAAAACGAACGGCGGTCGTGTGCTGGTTCTCACTGCACAGCCGGAGTCAGGATCGTCGGTGAAGTATGCGAGCGTGGTGGCGTATATAGCGGCTCAGACGATGGCGGATCATGGTGTTGCGATGGAAGAAACGACGACACCATTGCTTCCGATGGGGAGTGTATATGAAGGGGCGATGTTTGTATTATTTGAGATGGTGGTTTTCAAATTGAGTTCAGTTTTGGGTCAAAGCCCCCATGAAATCCAATCTCGCCACACCAATTTGGAGTAAGGAATTGGGAAGTAATTCAATTTGTTTATGTAACTAATTAACTTTTAGATGTTTAATCTAATGTATAAAGTGAAATATATCTATTTTGGATTTGTGTTGATATCTTTTCACTTTGTTACCGATAATTTGTTTAATCTCTAGTGTGCATTTGGGATTTGAACCTGAATAAGGTATATTCATAAGGGTGCTAACCTTATTTATATAAATCCTTACATCGTAACAGTAAGGTACACAAACATTAGGCCGGTGGGTGTAGGGTGCGGTTCAGCTGAAACCGCAGCTGATGTGGCACTGAAACACCGCCCCCTCCATGCGGTTTTGGAAGTGCGGTTAGGGAGTGTGGTAATGAGAGGGAGCGCGCCCTTCCTCTCTCTCTTTCCTCTATCTCTATATTCTTTCTCTCTCTTCTTTCCACTCCTTTGGTGCTTTAAGGAAACTACGGTAATGGGAGGGAGTGCAGCTCCACTCCTTCCAGCCTTATTACACCTTATATAATCGTCACACTTACATAATCTTCACATCATAACACCTTACATAATCATCACACTTACATAATCTTCACATCATAAGTAATACAAACATTATTACACTCATATAGAGTGTTCACAAAACAATTGAGGGTTTGTATAGAATTTTTCTATTCATAATCAAAATTTAGGGTTAATGTCTTAATGACTTGTAAGTGTAATGTACAGGTTAATTAATTAGGCACTAAAACTTTTTTTTATATATAATACAAACATTGTGGGTTGAAACTAACCATAGAAAGATATTTACTCCCTTTTCTAAGTAAACTGCTCATATAGAAGTAGGGGTGCAAACGAGCCGAGCCAAGCCCGAGTCTGGCCAAGCTCGACTCGTGCTCGTTTAATTTATATGAAGCTCGAGCTCGAGCTCGACTCGATTTGAGCTTTCTTGTATTGAGCTCGTCTCGAGCTCGTAAAGAATTATACAAGCTCGGTCCGGGCTCGGGCTCGACTCGTTTTTTATCTAACGTGCCTAAATAAGCTTAAGCTCGGCTCGAGCTCGTTAAGAAGCTCGTTTACCAATACCCTAAATCCATAATTCCCCTAATATGTTTTTATTTTAATATATATATATATATATATATATATATATATATATATATATATATATATAATAATAATAATAAATTATATTATATAAAGGCTCGTTTATGCTTGCGAGCCTAACCGAGATTAATGACATAGACTCAAGCTCGAGCTCGTTTAATAAACGAGCTTAACATTAAGCTCGAGCTCGGCTTGGGCTCATTTAAAATCGGTTTCGATTCGAGCTTTTAACGATCCGATCCCGAGTAGCTCGCGAGTAGCTTGACTCGTTTGCACCCCTATATAGAAGGAACAAGATTACTCTATGAAGGTAATATTTAGCTAAACTTCCAAGATTATATCTAACACAGTTAATTAATAGGGAAAATGTCATTGTAGTCTCACGAACTTTTCCATTTTGGTTTAAAAGGTCCCTATTGTTATTTTTGGGCTTTGTAAGGGCATGAATTCTCTTTTTACTGGCTTTTAAGGCCATTTTCTAAAAAATGAAGGGGTCACCCAGTCACCCCTTTCCCAATCAGCTGGTTATCCATCGCCATTATCACCACTTCCCCTCAAAATAACATTCATCATCTCTTTCTCTCTCATTGCTTCTTCTTCGTCTTACTCTCATCTAACCCCCAACCCCTGTTATCATTCCATCTCAATTCCAAAAGTCAACTCCAAGAAACCCTCAGCGACCACGGTCACCGCTGGAGATGTACCGAAAGCCAACTCCGTTGTGACAATAAGAGTTATTAGAATGAGCTTATCTAGTCACCTCTGGCACCTGTGTTGGAGATTGCTCGACTTGCTTTTGATTCTGGTGGTCTTTCTATTCCTCCCCTAATTCTTGACCCACCCTTCTTCTTCTTCTTCCCAATTTCTTTATATGAAATAACCAGTGTGTGTATGTGTGTGTGTGAGAGAAATTGACCACAAGATGAGGTTCCTCTTCCTCCTACTATTGTTACAGTGCATTCCCAACTCACTCGCTGCCAAATCAGGCCAATTGTCGGAATACCAATCACTAATTTCCCTTAAATCCGCCATCTCCGATGACTATCAGTCCTTCCTTTCCACCTGGGACCTTTCTACTAGCCACGGTACTTGGTCCGGTGTCACCTGTGAATGAACTCACAGGCTCTATCCCTCCCGAAATCGGAAACTTAACAAACCTCCAACATCTCTACCTTGGGTACTACAATGGTTACACCAGTGGTATTCCTCAAGAAATTGGTAATTTATCAAGCCTCATTCACCTCGACGCTGCCAACTGTGGTCTCTCCGGTGAAGTTCCTCTGGAAATCGGGAAGCTTCAAAACCTGGACACGTTGTGGTGATTAGATGCCACCATTGTTAATGGAATTAAGCTTTTTCCATTTCCCAATATTGAAAAAGATAGAAGAAAAACGGTGAAATCTTGTTTTAGGTAAGAAAAAGTGTCTGCTTAGATAAATCCCCAAAGCTGCTGACGAGGCAGAAGTCTACTAGGCTCCAAGTGTTGCCGACGAGGCTACATATCATCATTTTCTAACCTATTTGGCAGATCTAACCGGTTATAATGGGTTGTTTACCCAAATTAGCAGGTAATACACAAGTTGATGCCCTTAGAAAGCAAAAAAATAAGATGAGGGACCTTTTAAACCAAAACACGTAAATTTGTTGGACTACAGTGACATTTACCCTAATTAATAACTCCCCCAATAAAAGGAATAAATCCAACACATAAAGATAACTAATTAACACTCAAAATAGAAAGAAACGAATTCAACCTATTGGGGAATTCATCATTTTTAAGCACTAAAGTAGGTACCTAGTGTACATTGGAATTCTTTCCGAACCTATAAATATTTCTAAGATTATGTTTGACGTACAAGCTGAAAAGTTAACTATTAAATAAAAAGTTCATATTAAGGGATTGTCATTTTTAAGCTCTAAAGTAGGTACCTAGTGTACATTGAAATTCTTTTCGGACCTATAAATATTTCTAAGGCTATGATTGATGTATTAGCTGAAAAGCTAGCTAATAGCTAAAAAGCTAGCTGTTAAATAAAAAGTTAGTTGATAGCTAAAAAACTAGCTGATAAAAAATAACGTTTGGTAAAACTAGCTGAAAAATATAAGATTACATAAAAGAGCGTTTAAGAGAATGTGTTTCTATAGTTAATTAAGGAGTATATTTGAAAAATTAAAAAAAAATTAATAATACTAAAAAATAAAAAATAAAACTAAACTCTTAAAAAGCTATTCTAAGTAGTTTTTTTAAAAAAACTAGTTTATAAGCTATTTTTTGGTTTGTCAAACACAACAATAAAAAAACTCGAAAAATAAGCTAGATTATCAGCTATATTTACCGGACTCTTCCTTATCTTCAATTATCCACAGCTTCTTATCTAAAGTCCGAGTTTTTACTATTATATCTACGGAAATATGGCCACGATGTCACGGACCAAGTTTCTGGAAAATTCTACAATCGTCTAGAGAACTCCGGAACAATCAAGTATACTCGAGAAGTCTCCGAAGAGATCAGGAATGCTCTACGAGACCCTGGAAGATGCTAGAATATTGTAGATGTCCGTGGAACAAAGGAGAACGATCCGGAATAATCAAGAGGACGCTGGACGAAGCTAGAACGACCCGGAAGACTTCGGAATGATCTAGAATACGCTAGATCATACAAGAACGATTTGGATAATGTCAGGACGACTTAGAGATTTCTAGAGCATCGTATACAAGTCTACGATATTCTAGAGTCTTGTAAAATCCATGTATATAATAGGAAGAGTCTAGATTAGTCATGAGTGATCGGGACCTAGAATCTTCCATTTGAGGAGGTGTAAGGTTCCTATAAATAGGGGGAGGACTCATTTGTCCAAACCATCAAGAAGTTGCCTTGTAAAGAAGTTGAGTTATATAATAGAAGCTTTATTGAAGTGTCCCTTGTTGTAAATCTTTCTTCCTAAGTTTGTTAGTACATCTAGATCGTCGAAGTTAGCCTGACTTAGTCGGAGAAGCACTAAGTGGCACACGGTATTGACTAGTCTAAAAGAGTCATCCCGTGACAAGTGGTATCAGAGCCAGGTTCGAGCAAGCAAGAGACCATTACGATGGAAGCAGCAAGTGAAGTATTCAACATTCCCCCTGTCGTCGAGGAGAAAGGAAGGAAGTCCAAGAAGAGGGATCAATCGGTAGATGCCTTGGCAAGCTTAGAAAACAAGTTTTCAAGGACAGAGATTACGTCGGTGAGATCCTTGAATGGAAGGATACCGTCGATCAATTCGTTACTGAGATAAGTGACACGAGCGATGGATTGAAGGAGACCATCGGTGCCATCAAGGAAGAAGTCCTTGGACTTATCAACACTTTGCGGAGTGAGTTCCATGAGAAGGTAGATGCATTACAAGCCGAAGTAAACCTGTGCAAGGCAACAATCACTGGAGGGACCATTGCAAGAACGTTTCCGCACACAGAAGCACCCAAACCATTGAAGTATGGAGGTAAACGCGATCCCAAAGAACTTGACAAATTCTTTTGGTCGATGGAATGCTACTTCAATGCTAGTCAAGTGAAGGACGACAAGACGAAGGTAGATACAGCCGTACTTTATCTATGCGAGAGTGCAGCT
Source organism: Lactuca sativa (assembly GCF_002870075.4). Classification (NCBI taxonomy): domain Eukaryota; kingdom Viridiplantae; phylum Streptophyta; class Magnoliopsida; order Asterales; family Asteraceae; genus Lactuca; species Lactuca sativa. The sequence goes on from NC_056624.2 coordinate 231,738,598, forward strand.
CTATGGTGGTGAATGAAGCACAATGATATTGAAAAAGGATTATATACCATAGACACATGGGAAGAATTCAAGAGGCAACTCAAGAGACAATTTTGTCCACATAATGCTGAAGACATAGCGATGAAGAAACTTCGTGGGCTAAAGCATACGGGATCCATCCGAGACTATATAGTCGAGTTCACGAGCTTGATTCTAGAGTTACCCGACATGCAGGAGAAGGACAAACTTTTCTATTTCATGGATGGACTACAATCTTGGGCCTACAACGAGCTCAAGAGGAGAAATGTCAAAGACATTGACGAAGCTATTGTCATGGCAGAAGATCTAATGGAATCTCGAAAAGAAAACATGGTTAAGAAGAATAGTGGGGGAGAACAAACTATGACGGAACCAAAACCAAAACAAAACACACCTCAAACTTTAAATACAAAAGGAAAAGAAATCGAAGGAAGAAACCGAAGAGAAGAGCGAAAGGAGGTCAAGTGCTACTTGTGTGATGGTCCTCACTTGATCCGAGACTGTCCGAAGAAAAAGACTTTCTATGCAATGGTTTTGCAAGAAGAAGAAGGCGAAGCACAAATAAGCTCAATGCGTTTTCTGAACTCAATATCGAAAGATGAGATAAAATCTTCTAAGAAGGGAGAAAATAAAGGAGGGAGTCTCATGTTCGTCATTGTTAAAGTGAATGCAAGGAACACTAAGGCGCTAGTAGATTCTGGAGCAACACATAGTTTCATCGTAGAGGAAGAAGCAAGGAAGTTGGGTATTCATTATACAAAGGAGTTAGGTCGGTTGAAGGTTGTCAACTCTCCATCTAATCCGATCCTCGGAGTTTCTCGTGGAATACCCATGAAGATTGCAGAATGGGAAAGGACCATCAACTTGATAGTGGTTCCGATGGACGACTATTGCATGGTACTAGGAATGGATTTCCTGGATATGGTATGTCCTTGGTCGTTTGAAAGAGACAACACCATGCGTATAACCAAGGGATCAACTATCCATATAATTCCCTTGGAAAGAAGAAAGACAAAAGCCCGGTCCCTTTCAACTATGAAGATGTGTTATGACCAGAGCAATATAATCAAGAAGAATATGAAGCCAAAAGGGGAAGTTCAAATAAGCGAGGCACGTTTGAAGGAACAGGGATCCGTATCCCACATGAAGAGTTACTCAAGGTTTTACGAGGCTGAGAGAAGAAATAGGATTCAAAGTACATTGAGAAATAAAAGTGCGCCTTACTCGAAGAGATACTTTGGAGAAAATGAAAAGTCACAAAGTAGCCCCGTGACAACATCGAGACATATGTATAGAAGACTTGACGAGGACGTCAAGGGTTTAAGTGGGGGAGGGTGTCACGGACCAAGTTTCTGGAAAATTCTACAATCGTCTAGAGAACTCCGGAACAATCAAGTATACTCGAGAAGTCTCCGAAGAGATCAGGAATGCTCTACGAGACCCTGGAAGATGCTAGAATATTGTAGATGTTCGTAGAACAAAGGAGAACGGTCTGGAATAATCAAGAGGACGCTGGACGAAGCTAGAACGACCCGGAAGACTTCAGAATGATCTAGAATACGCTAGATCATACAAGAACGATTTGGATAATGTCGGGACGACTTAGAGATTTCTAGAGCATCGTATACAAGTCTACCATATTCTAGAGTCTTGTAAAATCCATGTATATAATAGGAAGAGTCTAGATTAGTCATGAGTGATCGGGACCTAGAATCTTCCATTTGAGGAGGTGTAAGGTTCCTATAAATAGGGGGAGGACTCATTTGTCCAAACCATCAAGAAGTTGCCTTGTAAAGAAGTTGAGTTATATAATAGAAGCTTTATTGAAGTGTCCCTTGTCGTAACTCTTGTTTCCTAAGTTCGTTAGTACATCTAGATCGTCGAAGTTAGCCTGACTTAGTCGGAGAAGCACTAAGTGGCACACGGTATTGACTAGTCTAAAAGAGTCATCCCGTGACAACGAGCTCTACAACTTCTTCTTACTGACTCTTGGTTACATGTTTCCCTATTTTGAGTCATTAACTCGTGAACTAGGGTGTTGGCTTATTTTTGTCACGTTTAGACTTTGAACTACCTATTTTCAAATGACTATATCCTCTTCAACGCAAATTCATTTTATCTGATTTCTTTTTCTAAATATTCTTTGTTATATAGATCACCACTTTTATTTATAAGGCTATCTCTCATTCATTTTCAGATTTTCTGTTATGAATAAATTAAGTCTTATTATAAAATTTAAGTGCACACAAGGGCTTCTTGTATATTATTTCTATTTAAGTGCATACAATAGCCTTTTATTGACTATTATTGTTATAGTGCATGTAGAGGTTCACTTACACCATAAACACTCTAAACTCATTATATATCATATAAATAGCATGTTTAACATAATTTTCTTTGTTGGTCATGTAAAATGACTATTACTATTTTGATCATTTTGCAATTTATCTACGACTTTAAATCTCATGGTTATTTATTTCATTTTCTTATCTTTCAAACATCAACATTTTGGATATTACTATTTCAGAAAAATGAGGTCATGTAAAATGACTATCACAAACATCAATTTATCAATTTATTTTTTCGACTTCTCAATAATAATGAAAATCCACAAATATGTTGGAAAAATATCTCACAAATTTGTGGTATCTTTTTTTCGAGAGATAAGTGAATTTTTTTTATAGATATGAAGAATATCTAAATATGATTATCTCGATACATATCACTTCTAAAAAAGATATTTCAACGAATATCTCATCTTTATTATGTTAAAATATGAATACTTACGCCGTTGCGTGACATAAAATTATATAGTTATAATTTTAAATAAATATTAAAATTAATATATATTATTGATATACTCATAACATTTTCATATTTTGCCCTAATATTACATGCTATTCAAAATATAATATTAGTATTATTTTTAGAAATATATTAATGTTGTTTTCTGTATTTGATGGGTTTCTTTCTACAAAAGCCAAAACATCTAACAAATATTATGAAATATCAAAACCTATGTGTGTTTATCACTATACATCTCTATTGTGTTGTTTCAATCTAGACAACGCCACAGGAAAATACACAAAGTTACATTTATATTTATTTTGTAGTCTACAACACCATCGACTTAGTAACTAATGTGATGCACTTATTATTTTTTTAAATGCATATATATGTATCATATTATTTTTCATATTCCAACATCGGCAAACTAAAACAACATAGGCATAGTCTAGATGCCAATATCTAATTTATATAAGAAACTAATACAAACACACCCTCATCACAAAAATACTTGGTTGAGATTAAATGTATATATACAAATAAAAAATTATGAAAACTAAAAATATTACCTTCTCATGACTTGAAAAGAAACATGACAACTTATTGTTATCGATTGTACCACTTTAATGGAAACTAAGACCAATTATGTAACGTCCCAAAATATGAGCCAAAAATTTCATTTTTAAAACATATACTTAGTAAAGCATTTAAAAATAAAAGCGTTCACCGATCATAACATTTCATAAAAGATATCACATGTCTGGAAAACATTTTCATAAACATAATAATGTCAGAGTACAAATCCCCAGGAAGATCTCATAGTGCGGAATACGAGGCATGTGTGTGATGGGCCGCTATCGCGCCAGCTCCTTCCCCTTCGAAGAAGAGGTACCTGAAACCAAAACTGAAAATTGTAAGCACGAAGCTTAGTGAGTTCCCCCATAATACCTCATACCATACAAACATACAATGAACAGCTAGGAGATACAAGCCTCACCCATACTCATGAAGATACGGGCCTCGCCCACACTCCGCTAGCTGGGAGATACGGGTCTCGCCCACACTCCCTTATCTGAGAGATACGGGCCTCGCCCACACTCCACTATCATAGAGATACGGGCCCCGCCCACACTCAGCTGCTAATCCATAACATACAAGTATCACACAGACAACGAGTATAGACAAATCTATCATACTGGCATATATCATCATCAAACTCAACCATGAGATACGGGCTCTGCCCACACTCCAACACTAGCACATCGTCTATACGGGCCGGCCTTGGTGCCTTAGACCCGTTATTACTGGAAGGAAACTCACCTCGAAGAGTAGCTACCGAAAGTTTGACTGCTCGACGTCTGGCTGCTGCACCGGTAATCCTTCGGCTACAAACCCATAAACATAGATTAGCCACTCATAAATACCCTTAGGTCAACTGACTGACCCATCCCTGGTCCAAGGTCAACTCCTTGGTCAAAGTCAACTTCCAGTTGACTGGACTCGACGAGTCGTGGCACAGACTCGTCGAGTCCTTCTCCTACTAACCCGGTCCTACTCGCCAAGTCCCTCTTTCCACCCACAAAGTCACCCTTGACTCACTACTCGGGACTATGGAACCGACTCGTGATCCGACTCGCCGAGTCCGAGAGCAACTCGCCGAGTTCCACGAGCAGATCTCCTACTCGCTTCCAATCCTCACCAAAACATCCCGCAAGAGGATTTGGGGTTTTGGGACTACGTTACACTGCTCATCCTGCGTGCAGATACGAAGGGTTGGACCTTCGACACTTAAACCGATCTTACTCAGTGAAAGTTCATATGACTCACTGAGTTTGAAGAATAACTCGGCGAGCTCCAGGCAATCTTCATAGGACTCGCCGAGTTGTTCATCCAACTCGCCGAGTCTAAGACCATCTTCATAAAACTCGTCGAGTCTAAGACCATCTTCATAGAACTCGTCGAGTTCCAGTTTGGGACTCGCCGAGTCCCTTCGGCCCACTTCCCATACAGACCAAAACTGAGACATGCGACGCTTCTAACCCGTAGATCTATGCTCCTAGGGCATGCTTATCATGTAAAGTTGCAAACTTTACATGCATGCATGGCCCTATGAGCTCAAGAAGGCAAATCCAAGCTCTTTAAGGGGTCATACACTCAATAGGGACCTCAATAACCCCAACCACAGAGACTTTATACTTCTAGGATGTCCATAAGATCCCAATCTGAAGTCCTTTCACAACTTAAAGCTTAAATACATGGAATTTGAGGTTTTAGGGCTTGAAACCACCAATTTGGGACAAAAAGGGGATCTAATGAACTAATGATCAAGGTAAGAACTTTTCTACCTGAATGGAAGCTTCTCACAGTGTAGATTCCAGATCTACCTCCCCTCTTTGCACACTTGAACCTCCTCTTCCTTCCTATAAGCTCCAAACCTTCTCCACAAAGCCAAAAATCACTCTCAAGAACAATATGTGGGCTAGGGTTTCTTTCTACAGTTCTCTGTAAGTGTTAGGGACTAAGGAGGCCAAGTTAGAGCGTTTAAATAGGGTGCAAACGCCCGGATTAGGGTTTTTGTCCAAACGGGGTCTACTCGCCGAGTCCGAGGACCGACTCGCCGAGTACAAACTTCAAACCCCGCGCCTTATCCCGCTCCTACTCGGCGGGTTGGTCCTTCAACTCGCAGAGTCCAAGGAAAAAATGCATAAAATTAAAATATTAATCACAAGGAGTACGTACCAGGAACCAGGTGCTACAAATCTCCCCCACTTATTTCAGACTTTGTCCTCGAAGTCTGCTGCTCGATCCTGAAACAGCTCGGGGTAATGCTCCATCATCTCTTCCACCGGCTCCCAAGTCCACTCTGATCCTTTTCGGTGCTGCCATTGCACCTTCACGAGTTCCACCCTCTTGTTCCTTAGATCCTTCGACTTCCTGTCGAGGATCGCCACAGGCCGCTCGATGTAATTCAGGCTGCCATCGACCTGAATACCCTCCAAAGGCACCACTGCCGAGTCGTCTACCAAACACTTCCGCAATTGAGAGACGTGGAAAGTGTTGTGGATGTGGCTGAGTTCGGCTGGAAGATCCAACCTATACGCCACCTTGCCTACCCGGGCTACAATCCTGAATGGCCCGATAAACCTTGGGCCCAACTTGCCTCGCTTCCTGAATCGGATGACGCCTTTCCACGGTGACACCTTCAGGAGAACCATATCCCCGACTTGGAATTCCAAGTCTGAACGACGCTTGTCGGCATAACTTTTCTGCCAACTCTGGGCAGTCTGGAGCGTTGATAGTTTTTAAACTCAATTATCGTGTGACCACCACTCAATAATACGACCCCAACTCTTAAAACTAAAACCTTTCTACATTAATTATTTGATTAATTTGTGTTTCGATTAAACATTTATATAAAAAGCAACCATATCCTTTTAATGTTTTATGAGTTGATAGACATGCATAAAATTAAATGGCAGTTTATATATATATATATATATATATATATATATATATATATATATATATATATATATATATATAGGGTTAGGTTATTTGTTTTACTAACTATTGTGTGTCAGAATGCATAGATCTGGACCACCGGATGAATAGAATCAACAATCATGATCTGAGGTTCTATGATATTACAATAGGGTAGCATGTATCATATAATCATACAAAATTTAGCAAAAATGTGTTTTGGTCAATTAACCTGCTTTAAAAAAGGAACTTTTCGGATTTTAAGGGATCATTAATTCCCTTATTTATAAAAAATATGAATTTTATAAATTAATTCTAATTAAATTTTAATATTATTTTTAATAGTAACCGACTATATGTTGTCAGAATAACAAAAAGTCAACAATGAACTAATAAATAAATTTGCGGTTTTATTCCGGCAGAATATTGTTTAATTCAAGATACTTTTTATATTAAACATGCTTAAATAATTATACAACATATTATTAAGAATAACATTTTCTAAAGAATACAAATTTTATTTTTTACGAATCACTATTTACATTCATCCGTAAAGAAAAAAACTATAAACAAATATTACATTCATTCTAAAAAATTTATGACTAATAATGGTTTAAGGATTACATTTATTGTTAAATATTAAAACTAAAAATGGTTAAAAAAGAAAAAAAAACCGCAAAATCTAACAAAAACTCTAATGTATTCCGAAAGAATAACAATTTATAAATTCTGACAGAATACATTCTGCTAGAATACAATATTGTTCTCCATGTTTTCTTCATTTTCCACATTAATGGCAACCTCTTCAAAACCTAAATTCACAAAGAAAACATAATCGACTTTCAAATATTAAAAATTTTAGTGCATTAAATAGAATAAAACAATAAATTCTGATAGAATGTGATATACACTCAAATAGTATATAACTATAATTTCTACAAACCAACATTAACAATCGTCCCTAAACTTGCAATGTATATTATTCTGAAAGAATGTAATGTTTTCATTATTTAGGATGTCATTCTATAAAGAATCGAGATCAATAACAAGAATGGAAACCAATTCTATTCTGACAGAATTGGTTATGGTAATTCACTACTTAAGTTGATAAGAAATTCAAGATTCTATTATGACAAAATTAGAATTCGATATTCCATTCTAGAATGGAAACCAATTCTATTATAAACACAATTTGAGCAAATAAGCAGGTTGATTCAATGATAATGAGAAGATTATAGAGATAAGATTGTGTACCTTGACACATATTTTCCAATCACTGTGTGGCCTCTTGAACTTCTTGACCATTTTTTTGACGATCTTCTTATCAAGCTTTGGAATCGTCATTAGTAACTATAAACAAGAGATAAAGAAACCACGGTCAAATTTTTTCTTGTAGCTTTAAAGAAGCATCAATCAACTTCAAATTCAGATAACATATGTAATCATATGAGAGCTCAAAAACATTAATCAAATCTACAACCGTATTAAGATCTAAAAGAAAATATTGTCATGTACTTCAACAAATTATCAAGCTCAAAATGCTATGGAATTATTCAATATGAACCAAATATACATACACATATCTCATTACAGTAACATATTTACAACATCGATAACTAAAAAAAATTGATTGCGTACACTGGGTTAAAACAGTTAAAACTTGTTGAAATTTAGATTCAATGAATCAACAGAGAACAAGTAATGAACGTATATCTTTTCAAAAATACTTCCAATATGTTACAAGATCTACAAACAGCAAGTAGAGATACAATATTTCGTTTACTGTTAGATGCAATAGGAGATAACGAAGGGTAAATGAGGAAAAGTGAACCTGATGGACTTCTTCAACAAATAGTCTGGAAAGAAAGATCTCGATCCCGATGAAACGTAAACCTGACCGCCAACCTCCTCCGCCTGCAACTGTCGGTGCTTCTCGGGGACTGCGAGTGAAATTGCGGCGGCGATTGATGCGACCGAGCCGCCTCCGATGACTGTCATTGTTGTTCCGTCAAATGTGTCGCCTCCGATGATTGTCATCTCGCTTGATTGCTTGATTTTGGGGAAGATTATAGGGTTGAGTCGGAATGAGTTTTCGATCGAAGGCCTAGGAAAGTGAGTGATGCGAATTTCGTTTCCAGTCAAGATGCCCTTTGCCTGTTGAAATGAAAGAAGAAATTTTGTAATCGGGTAGTTGAGGAGGAAGATAGATACGCCGATTGAAATCAATTTAGGGCTAATGTTCTATATTTATCTTTGCTTCTTGCGTTATATAAGGAATTGTTGTTAATCTACCATAATTAACTATGCAAAGATTACTATAATACCCTTAAATGATTTATTTTTTCCTAATTTCCTATTGGTGCATTCATGCACACAATAGTTGCTAAAAATATTTGAACTTAGCTATATATATATATATATATATATATATATATATATATATATATATATATATATATATATATATATATATACACTAGTTTATAAAAAACCACGGTTACAAAATTAATAAAACTTTAATAATGAGAACTTAAAATTATTAATCAGTTATTTTAAGTAAATTATCAATTAAGTAATATTTTTTTAGTTATATAGAATTATAATCATTAATTTAAATAAATATGTGAAATTATATCACCTTATAATTTGTATTAGTTTTATTTTAATTTTTATTATAATGTTATTAGTTTAATGTAATTAGAGTGAGAAATTTAATATTTAAAATTTAAAATTGAGAATTAATAAGTTGACAAGTGACATGCCTTAATTAGGAGATCTAATAGGATGACACATGGCATAAGAAGAATAAAATATGCATTAATTAGGAGGCCTAATATGATGACACATGTCAAAAGGAGATTAACACCTTTCTTTTATTAGAATAGGGAAGGGATTTATATATATATATATATATATATATATATATATATATATATATATATATATATATATATATATATATATATATATATGGAAAAGTTCAATAGAGAACCATAATTATGGGTTCTTGAAGGAACCAAATCTTTTTTTCAATTTCTATAGCTTATTCTTTATCGAAAAAAAAAATCTAAAAATATCTAAATTCATATATTAACATTGTGAATGTGAAAAATATTTTTCGGATTCACCGTGTGAATCCGGATTCACGTTCTGAATTTTCGAAGATTCACATTGTGAATTTGACGTAAAAAAAATGAACTTTATATCATTGGAAAAAGGATAAAAAGTTATGAATTTCTGTATTTTTAGTTTTTTTTTTATAAAAAATAAGTTCTAAAAGTTGAAAAAAAAAGATTGGTTCCTTGATTCCATGGTTAATTATGGTTCTCTATTGAACCTCACCCTATATATATATATATATATATATATATATATATATATATATATATATATATATATATATATATATATATATATATATAATGACCCATTTTTCACGTCCAAAAATTTTGTTATAAAACATTACATGAAAGCATTAATAGTTAAAACATTGTTTGATTAAACCATTTCACATCGAAAACCAAATTGAAAACCACAACATTCGATCAATCAAATATCAGAGTATCAATCCCAGAATAAACTCGTAATTGTGGAAACAAGAGAGTGTGTGTGTGTGACATGCTGCTACCGCGCCGGCTCCTTTCCCCTAGCTGAGGAGGTACTTGAAACCAAAACTGAAAACCGTAAGCACGAAGCTTAGTGAGTTCCCCCACTGTACCACATACCATATAATCTCATAACATACATACATTGTCAGGCATACCTGGGTGCCCGACCAACCCCTTCGGCCCTCTCGACCGGGTATTGCCTAGCATATCTAGGTGCTGGCCTCTCCTTCGGTCCTCTCCACCGGATATTGCCTAGCATATCTGGGTGCTGGCCTCCCCTTCGGTCCTCTCGACCGGATACTGGGGAACTATTCCCCTCTCCACTACTATCACATAACATGTATCACGATATCAGATCTATCTAACATGGCTGGGTATAACTACCCCTTCGGCCCTACCGACCGGATACCTCGGGGACTGTCTCCCCCCCCCCCTTACTGTCACTAGCACATAACATCATATCATACTAGCACATAAACATAACACAGGTAGTAGTAATCCCTAGATGAATATCACGGAGTCAATCATCTACATACAACTCCTACTGGTGGGCCGACATTGTGGTTGTAGGCCCACCGCTACTGGAAGGTAACTCACCTCAAAGTAGATGTTGATCTGATCGGGAACTGACTGTCTGCTGCTGCTCCGGGAATCCTCCGGCTGCAATTCCCACAACATACTCAATCAACCACTGCTAACTGTCCTTTGGGTAAAATGACCATTTTACCCCTGATCATGCCCTAAGTCAAAGTCATAGTCAACTTTCAGTTGACCCGACTCGCCGAGTTGGCTTCCCGACTCGCCGAGTTGGCTTTCCAACTCGCCGAGTCCCTACCCAAACGATTGTCTTGAATCCCGTTTCTACTCGTCGAGTTAGGCGACGACTCGACGAGTTCTCCTTCTAAACTGATATTCAAGTCCTTCATCCTACTCGCCGAGTTGTATGAACAACTCGTCGAGTTCATCTTCATCCGATGAACACTTATGTTGCGACTCGCCGAGTTGTAAGAACAACTCGCCAAGTCTGTTCTTGATCTAAGGAGATTGCCTTGAACTCGCCGAGTCAGGGCATTAACTCGCCGAGTTCCTCCATAGATGAGTTCAGCTTCCGACTCACTGAGTCACACCCCATGACTCACTGCTCACTCGACACTACGAAAAGGGGACAAACTCGGAGACTCGCGAACAAACTCGCCGAGTCACATGAACGACTCGTCGAGTCGTTGCCATGCACCCACTAAATACACACCTTTTGCTCGATTCCAGTCCATGCCATCCACAGATCTGGACTCCTAGAACACGAATCACACATAAAGTTTCCAACTTTACGTGTAGATATTCACCAATACGGATTTTAGGGTTCAAAATGCCTCAAAAGGGTAATCTAGGGTGAACAAGTAACATGGGTCCATAAAGGTAACAGATCTGAGCTCCTGGAGCTCAATCTTGCCTAGATCTAGAGGCCAATCAACTTATTACGACTTATATTGCACATACAAGCTTGGGGATTGGCTCAAGAATGACTTAAATGAAGTAATAAGCATAGAAACATGGGGAAAACGGGTTATACCTCAAAGGAACTGCTGAGAGAGCACAAAGATGTTTGGATCCCTTCCCTTCCTCTTGATCTACTTCCCTTTTGCCTCAAAACCTTCAAGATCACACAACAATTGCTTCAAACTCTAAATGAACAACTTAGAACGAGGGGTGGAAGCTCTGGGGTGTGAATGGGGGCTGGCTTGGGGCAGATGTGTCGTTTAAATAGGGTGCAAACCCCTGAAACTTAGGGTTTCATCCAACAGCTATGACTCGCCGAGTCCAGGATATGGACTCGCCAAGTCGCCAACTTAAACGTGTCCCGGGTCCCGCATCTACTCGGCGAGTCGGACCTATGACTCGCCGAGTCCAAGGCTAAAAGAAGAGAAATACTCAAATAAGATTTACGTACCAGGAACCAGGTGCTACAAATCTCCCCCACTTATTTTAGACTTCGTCCTCGAAGTCTGCTGCTCGATCCTGAAACAGCTCGGGGTATTGCTCCATCATCTCGTTCACCGGCTCCCAAGTCCATTCCGAACCCTTGCGGTGCTGCCATTGCACCTTCACTAGCTACACCCTCTTGTTCCTCAAATCCTTCGACTACCTGTCGAGGATTGCGACTGGGCGCTCAATGTAATTCAGGCTGTCATCAACCTGAATGTCCTCTAACGGCACAACCGTTGAATCATCCACTTGGCACTTTCGCAGCTGAGAAACATGGAAAGTGTTGTGGATCTGGCTGAGCTCGACTGGCAGATCCAACCTATACGCCACCTTGCCCACCCGGGCTACGACCCTGAACGGTCCGATGAATCTCGGGCCCAACTTGCCCCGCTTCCTGAATCGAATGACGCCTTTCCAAGGCGACACCTTCAGGAGAACCATATCCCCTACTTGGAACTCCAAGTCGGATCGACGCTTGTCGGCATAACTCTTCTGTTGACTCTGAGCAGTCTGAAGCCTTCTCCGAACCTGATGGATCCTCTCGGTCGTCTTGAGCACCACTTCGGTGCTCCCCACGACTCTCTGGCCAACTTCACCCCAGCATATGGGGGTCCTGCACCTCCGCCCGTACAACATCTCGAAGGGAGGGCGGTCGATACTCGCGTGATAGCTGTTGTTGTAGGAGAACTCGGCCAGGGGAAGATAGGTATCCCAGCTACCACCGAAGTCTAGCATGCACGCCCGCAACATATCCTCCAGAGTCTGGATGGTCTGCTCGCTCTGACCATCCGTCTGCGGGTGGAAGGCGGTGCTAAAATGCAATTGAGTGCCCAACTCGTCATGAAATCTCTTCCAAAATCTGGAAGTAAAACGCACATCCCTGTCCGAGATAACCGATACTGGCACCCCGTGTCGCGCCACGATCTCCCTGATATAAATGTCGGCCAATTTCTCGGTCAATATGCTCTCCTGAATCGGGATAAAGTGAGCACTCTTGGTCAATCGATCCAAGATGACCCAAATCGAATCCACTCTACGCGCGGTCCTGGGAAGCTTTGTGATAAAATCCATCGTGATATCTTCTCATTTCCACAGTGGAATGTCCAACGGCTGTATCTTGCCATGTGGCCTCTGATGTTCGGCCTTGACCTTCCTGCAGGTCAAGCAACGCTCAACGTACCATGCCACATCCCGCTTCATGCAGGGCCACCAATAATCTAGACGAAGATCCCTATACATCTTCGTCGCCCCGGGATGAATAGAGAATCGGGACTTGTGCGCTTCCTCCATCAAAATCTGGCGCACGCCTCCGTGATACGGCACCCACACCCTACGGTGTAGTGTCAATAGTCCCCGGCTATCATAATCAAAGGAGGAAGCCTGACCCACCACACGCTCGCTCTTCCGATGCTCCTCCTTGATAGCCTCCTGTTGAGCCTCCCGAATTCGCTCCAATAGGGGAGTCACCACGGTCATCCTCATGCAAACGTCCCTGATCGGCGCCGCCTTGCGGCTAAGCGCATCGGCCACCACATTGGCCTTCCCCGGGTGGTAGAGGATCTCGCAATCATAATCCTTTACCACGTCCAACCACTGACGCTGCCTCATATTCAGATTCGGCTGATCCATGAGGTACCTCAAACTCTTGTGGTCCGTGTAGATGGTACATCGAACCCCGTAGAGGTAATGCCGCCAAATCTTGAGGGCAAAAACCACCGCCCCCAACTCCAAATCATGCGTCGGGTAGTTTGCCTCGTGAGGCTTGAGCTGCCTCGAAGCGTAGGCAATGACATGCCCCCCCTGCATCAGTACCGCGCCCAACCCAGAAATGGACGCGTCGCAGTATACCACAAAATCCTCTACGCCCTCTGGCAGGGCTAAGATCGGCGCCTCGCACAGTCTCTGTCTCAGCGTCTAAACGCAGCCTGCTGCTCGGGTCCCCACCGAAAGACCACGGCTTTCTTCGTCAGCCGCGTCAAGGGTACGACTATCTTGGAGAAATCCTGAATAAATCTCCGATAGTAGCCTGCTAATCCCAGGAAACTCCGAATCTCAGATGGAGACTTCGGGACCTCCCATCTCATCACGACCTCGACCTTGGCCGGATCGACCAGAATCTCGTTCTGGTTAACAAGGTGTCCGAGAAATTGCACCTCGCGCAACCAAAACTCACACTTGGAGAACTTGGCATACAAGCTCTCCCTCCTCAAGGTCTCCAACACCTCTCTCAGATGCTCCTCATGCTCCTCCTGAGTCTTGGAATAAACCAAGATGTCATCAATAAAGACTATCACAGACCGATCTAGCATCGGTCTGCATACGAGGTTCATGAGGTCCATGAACGCGGCAGGAGCATTGGTGAGCCCAAACGGCATCACCACAAACTCATAGTGGTCATAGCGCGTCCGAAACGCGGTCTTCTGCGTATCCTCCTCCCTGACCCTCATCTGATGATAACCCGAACGCAAATCAATCTTGGAGAACCAAGATGCTCCTTGAAGCTGGTCAAAGAGGTCATCAATCCTCGGGAGCGGGTAACGGTTCTTCACCGTTACCTTGTTCAGCTCCCGGTAATCTATACATATCCGATGCGACCCGTCCTTCTTCTTCACGAACAAAATTGGGGCTCCCCAGGGTGAACTAATCGGTCGAATGAATCCCTTGTCTAACAGCTCCTGCAGCTGCGTAAACAACTCCTGCATCTCAGGAGGAGCCAACCGATACGGTGTCTTGGCTACCGGAGCCGCACCAGGAACAAGGTCAATCTGGAACTCCACCTGTCACTTCGAAGGTATCCCAGGAAGCTCCTCCGGGAAAACATCTGCAAAATCTCGAACCACCGGAACCTCGCTCACTGTCGCCTTACCTGCCTCTCGAGTATCCATCACATACGCGACATATCCCGTGCATCCCTGCTGAAGGTAGCGTCTCGCCCTTGCTGCTGAACATACTGCGGGTCCACACTGCGGCTTCTTGCCATGAATCACTAACTCCCCCCCGCTTGGGGTCCTGACCCGCACTAGCTACTGCGCGCAATCTATCACCGCCCCATTAGGGCTCAACCAATCCATGCCAATAATCACCTTGTTCCCACGCAGTGGAATGGGAACCAGGTCTACTAAGTAGCGCTCCTCGAACAGACGCAATACACAATCCCGAAACACCATCGATGCTCGCACCGATCAATCATCAGCAATCTCTACCTCTAGAGGGCAATCCAACATACCCGAAGACTCAGGAAACTTCCTGCCAAGCGCAAGGGACACAAATGATCGGGGTGCACCCGAATCGAATAACACCTGAACTGGGATACCGTTCACATGGAACGATCCTAAAACATATATATACATACGGAGTACATATCAATATCATAGCATCATAAAATAAAAGATAGAGGGAAAGAATCATACCCGTCACCACATCGGGTGCGGCGCGTGCGTCCTCAGTAGTTAACTGAAATGCTCGGCTCCTCACCACCGGAGCCTCTGCCTTGCCCTGCCGGCCATCCGTGATCCGCAGGGTCGCTGGAGCTGGCGCCTTCACCGGCGCTGAAACTGTCAACTGGGGGCAATTGGCCTTCTTGTGGCCCCTCTGGTTGCAGTGGAAACACAGCAACTCCGATGTCTGAATAACTGCTGTCAGAGCAGTGCAATCCCTACTAAAGTGCCCAGACTTGCCGCACTTGTAGCAGCCTGATGATCCCAACCGACATGCTCCCTCGTGCGTCTTGCCGCATTTCCTGCAGCGTCCCCGTCCCTGCTGGCCTTTCGGCCCCGCATCTGATCCCTTGGGCTTCTTCCCCGAAGCCCCTCCTGACAAACCCTCTTCTGCCTTCCGTTTCCGGATTTGCTCCAAATCTATCTCCCTCTCCCTTGCCCTGGCAATCATGGAGTCCAGGGTAGGGCAAGCCGAAAAGCTAACATGCTCCCGGATGTCAGCTCATAGCATGTCATGATAACGGGTCCTCCTCATATCCTCGTCACCAGCATACTGGGGTACCAACAAAGCCCTCTCCCGGAACTTGGCGGTGATCTCCGCCACAGTCTCCGTCTTCTGTCTCATGTCTAGAAACTTCATGGCCAGCTGCTGAAGCTCGACAGCCGGCACAAACTCTGCCCTGAACCTGGTCACAAAGGCCGACCAGGTCATTGCCTCGATAGCTGAGGCTCCCAACGAGTCACCCACTGACTCCCACCAATCCCGGGCTCAGTCCCGTAAACACCCTGCTACATACCTCACCTTTGACCCCTCGGGGCAGAAGCTAGTCAACTATGCAGACTCGATGTCTGCAATCCATCGCCTGGCAGCAATGGGGTCTTTCACCCCATGGAAATCCGGCGCACCACTGCCACTGAAGTCCTTGGAGGACAGTGTGCGAGATCCCGACTGGCTAGATGCCATATCACTCCTGAATGCCCGAAGGCGATCCTCCATCAACTCGATGATCCCTTCCTTGATCGACCCAAAGAGGATGGGGGTCGACTTAAGGATACCTCGGGTGATCTCTGACGCGATGAACTCGCGTAGTCCCTCATCTACCGGCTCGGAACCTGATCCCAAACCTGACCCCTCTCCCGAACCGCCATCTACCGGCCTCGATCGAAGTACCACCATTCTGCAATACATAATACAATCATTAGTGATATTGATACTTCCTGAGGGATCACTGCTACTTACAAGTTCCCTGGTCTTATCTTGGCCTTCCTTGGTTCGGGTACGGATCCTCTGCTTTCAGTTGTACGGACCCATACTACCTTCCACATCTATCCATACCTTCTTCAAGGAATGCCTCGACTCCACCAGATCCCTTTCACTACTGCTGATCACTGCTATACTCATCCTAGGCTTGCCCTAGGAAAATCTCTGATTCTACTCTATCCAGTCCTCAGCTGCTGCAGGCCTCCTTGTAATGCCAATTAGCCATTACCCAAATACCATCACATGTGACGAGGCTCAGATAATCCTTCGAGTACCCGACTCGTCCCTACAACGGTTGGACTCAAACGAGAGCTACGCAGTAGGATCAAATCCGACACTCTAAGATTATTCAACCCTGATCACATGTGACGTGACGTGTTAGCCTAATGGATAACTACCATTATTCAGAGTCCCACATAGCACGAAGCAAGCAACATTCAGACAAGGGTAACAATCTCAATCAACTCTATCCGCTCACAGGAACTGAGCTAGCATAAAGTGCTAAACTCATACTATCAGGCATAACCTAATCAGGCTATCCTACTTACTGTCTATTCAATATCTAGCATGCAATTCTCATACAACTTAAACACATAAAGCAAGCACATAAGGCATCACTCCTAGATCCCTAGTCCTATTCTAGCATGCTGCTCTACAAAAGCTGATAAACATAACATAAACTTGTATGGGTACTTTGGGGAATACTTACTTGAGCTCGGCCGGTCGCGCACATCACACACTTCGTTCTTTCTCAAAACTCTTTCTCAATTTTAGAAAACATTTTCTTTTAGAAAATCTTTTAATCCCTCGATTTGAGTCCAGACACCCCCGAAGGTGTGTCCGGATCCCTCAAACCAGGGCTCTGATACCAACTTGTAACGACCCATTTTTCACGTCCAAAAATTTCGTTATAAAACATTACATGAAAGCATTAATAGTTAAAACATTGTTTGATTAAACCATTTCACATCGAAAACCAAATTGAAAACCACAACATTCGATCAATCAAATATCAGAGTATCAAACCCAGAATAAACTCGTAATTGCGGAAACAAGAGAGTGTGTGTGTGTGTGACATGCTGCTACCGCGCCGGCTCCTTTCCCCTAGCTGAGGAGGTACCTGAAACCAAAACTGAAAACCGTAAGCACAAAGCTTAGTGAGTTCCCCCACTGTACCACATACCATACAATCTCATAACATACATACATTGTCAGGCATATTTGGGTGCCCGACCTACCCCTTCGGCCCTCTCGACTGGATATTTCCTAGCATATCTGGGTGCTGGCCTCTCCTTCGGTCCTCTCGACCGGATATTGCCTAGCATATCTGGGTGCTGGCCTCCCCTTCGATCCTCTCGACCGGATACCGGGGAACTATTCCTCCCCTCCACTACTATCACATAACATGTATCACGATATCAGATCTATCTAACATGGCTGGGTATAACTACCCCTTCGGCCCTACCGACCGGATACCTCGGGGACTGTCTTCCCCCCCCCCCCCCTACTGTCACTAGCACATAACATCATATCATACTAGCACATAAACATAACACAGGTAGTAGTAATCCCTAGATGAATATCACGGAGACAATCATCTACATACAACTCCTACTGGTGGGCCGGCATTGTGGCCGTAGGCCCACCGCTACTGGAAGGTAACTCACCTCGAAGTAGATGCTGATCTGATTGGGAACTGACTGTCTGCTGCTGCTCCGGGAATCCTCCGGCTGCAATTCCCACAACATACTCAATCAACCACTGCTAACTGTCCTTTGGGTAAAATGACCATTTTACCCCTGATCATGCCCTAAGTCAAAGTCAGAGTCAACTTTCAGTTGACCCGACTCGCCGAGTTGGCTTTCCAACTCGCCGAGTCCCTACCCAAACGATTGTCCTGAATCCCGTTTCTACTTGTCGAGTTAGGCGACGACTCGACGAGTTCTCCTTCTAAACTGATATTCAAGTCCTTCATCCTACTCGCCGAGTTGTATGAACAACTCGTCGAGTTCATCTTCATCCGATGAACACTTATGTTGCGACTCGCCGAGTCTGTTCTTGATCTAAGGAGATTGCCTTGAACTCGCCGAGTCAGGGCATTGACTCGCCGAGTTCCTCCATAGATGAGTTCAGCTTCCGACTCACTGAGTCACACCCCGTGACTCATTGCTCACTCGACACTACGAAAAGGGGATAAACTCGGAGACTCGCGAACAGACTCGCCGAGTCACATGAACGACTCGCCGAGTCGTTGCCATGCACCCACTAAATACACAGATTTGCTCGATTCCAGTCCATGCCATTCACAAATCTGGACTCCTAGAACACGAATCACACGTAAAGTTTCCAACTTTACGTGTAGATATTCATCAATACGGATTTTAGGGTTCAAAATGCCTCAAAAGGGTAGATCTAGGGTGAACAAGCAACATGGGTCCATAAAGGTAACAGATCTGAGCTCCTGGAGCTCAATCTTGCCTAGATCTAGAGGCCAATCAACTTATTACGACTTATATTGCACATACAAGCTTGGGGATTGGCTCAAGAATGACTTAAATGAAGTAATAAGCATAGAAACATGGGGAAAACGGGTTATACCTCAAAGGAACTGCTGAGAGAGCACAAAGATGTTTGGATCCCTTCCCTTCCTCTTAATCTACTTCCCTTTTGCCCCAAAACCTTCAAGATCACACAACAATTGCTTCAAACTCTAAATGAACAACTTAGAACGAGGGTTGGAAGCTCTGGGGTGTGAATGGGGGCTGGCTTGGGGCAGATGTGTCGTTTAAATAGGGTGCAAACCCCTGAAACTTAGGGTTTCATCCAACAGCTGTGACTCGCCGAGTCCAGGATATGGATTCGCCGAGTCGCCAACTTAAACGTGTCCCGGGTCCCGCATCTACTCGGCGAGTCGGACCTATGACTCGCCGAGTCCAAGGCTAAAAGAAGAGAAATACTCAAATAAGATTTACGTATCAGGAACCAGGTGCTACAATATATATATATATATATATATATATATATATATATATATATATATATATATATATATATATATATATATATATATATCATTCTACTTTTATTCCTACAATCTTCCTATCAAATTAATTGATGATATGAGTCATATTAATTAATATCATTAAATAAACATGTTAAACATAAACATGTAACTCAGTGTTTAGTGTTTAATTAGATAACAAAGTTCAACCCATAGTAATTATGATTTTGATGTATTAGACATTTTATAAACTCTTGGTATTACAAAACAAGAAATTTAATTTAAAAAAAAAAACTTTAGTGAAAATTCTTTTATCATAAATTATGTGATTTTATATATGCTAATTTTGGTCCATTCATCTAGTTTTATAGTTTATAATTGTTGAATGTGGCTTTGTCAGACATAAATTTCCATATATAGGCTAACATAGTCATAGATATATTTTTTTCAGACGTTTAGATACTCGTTGATACAACAACTAATTGTCTCTTTGTGATTTATCTGAATGAATATTGTCCATTGAAATGAAAACAAATTAAGATCTATATTATCATACGTAAAAAATCAACCAATGACCTAATTAGAGAAAACTGTCTCATCATATACGTTATACCTGATGTTGAATGTCGTCTTCTTCTTCTGTTCGTGCTACTAGCTTTCGAGTCTAGGGTCAATTCGTAATCATCCAGCAAGCATCTATCCATACGAAGAAATTGATCGTTGTTTCCGAGCATTGTCTAAACAAACGAAGCCTCGACGGAGTTTAAGAAATGAAGGTGCCTCTCATTCGTCCATCGGTAGTCGGCGACTTCTTTAGCGTCCATCTGATTAGGGTGGTTCCGGCATCGCGTTGCAGGAAAATTACGCCTCCGTGAAATGAATCTCTCTTTCTCCAAATCGCAATTTTCTGTTCCGGTGAAGGGTTTTATAAAGGAAGGATATTGTTGCATTATTCCTGAAATATAAAGAACGCGGGTTAACGCGAGTGAATAGCACTCGCTTCTAATACTCGACACGTGTTAAAAGTCACCGACTGAAGAAAGCGAGTACATTACAATGTTGTATTCCAGCATTGATGAAAGAGAAATGCTTTAGAGGAGGATGGAAAAATATCTGAGGATAATGTAATTTATTTTGAAACTGATATTTAAAAAGTTAAAAGCAGATTTTTTAAACGTAAAGATTCCTGATATAGTAATAAAAGGCTAAAAGTGGAAAAACAATTCTATATTTCTTTGTCTAAACAAATTTTTATTCCTAATTTGGTTTAGAGGTTTTGGAAACAAATGATAACCGAAAAAAAAATTACAATGATATTGCTATATAATCACATTAATATTTGTAGGGTTAATGATCAACATATCACAGACACATAGTGAGATAAAAACCCGGTATTAGTTTGTGCATTTAAAATAATACATCTTTTAGCATTATTGTGTTGAAAACAGAAAATAGTCACAATTGGGTTGTGCTATAAGGCTGGAGGGTGTGGGGTGCGGTTCAGCTGCGGTTTCAGCTGATGTGGTACTGAAACACCGCCCCCTCTATGCGGTTTTGGAAGTGTAGTTTGAGACTACGGTAGAAATTGGGAGCGCTCCCTTGCTCTCTCTCTCTCTCTCTCTCTCTCTCTTCCTCTATATCTCTATCTCGTCTCTCCACCCCTTGGGTGTTGTAAAAAAACACAGTAGGAGGAGAGAGTGTGGCACCACTCCCTCCAATCTAAGTACTCCCTAACCATTTTTACCCCTCTAAAATCAATCAAATCAAAATTTTGACATTTGATTTGACATTATTTTTTTTTCTTTTTTTGTCTTTTATTGTTTTTTTTGTTTTCCAATTTTGTTTTTTTTTTTGTTATTTTTAAATCTTTTTTAATTTGTATTAATATTATTATTATTATTAATATTATTATTATTATTATTATAAATTTCGCACAAAATTTTAACATCCGGACGACAATATAAATTCGAACGACTATATAAAATCAGTTTTTATATATTTTTTTATATTTTAATATTAATATTATTATTGTTATAAATTTCGAACAACATTTTATAAATCGGACATTATAAATTCAAATGGTTATATAAAATCGGAAGCAATGTATAGTGATCGACTAAATGTTTCAATCCGCATAACGCACCACGCAATTGTAATATCGTACGAATTAATATCTATAATTAGTAGGGACAAACTTTGTTTTTGTTTCGATTTTATATAGTCGTTCAAATTTATAATGTTCGATTTATAAAATGTTGTTCGCAATTTTTAATAATCATAAAAATAAAAGTATTAATATTAAAATATAAAAAAATATTTAAAAACCGATTTTATATAGTCGTTCGAATTTATAATGTCGTCCGAATGTTCAAATTTTGTGCGGAATTTATAACAATAATAATAATAATAATAATAATAATAATAAATTAAAAAATAATTAAAAACAACAAAAAATAACAAAATAGTAAAAAAAGACAAAAAAAAAATCAAATTAGGGATGATGGAATTGAAAAGGGAGAGGGATACTTGTAGAAAACTCATTTTTAATATTGTTAAGTAATTGGTAAAATTAGTATATATATATATATATAGAGAGAGAGAGAGTTAGGTTCAAAGGTTTTCACTATCTATTGTGTGCATGTATGATTGATTCTGGACCAATCATTTTAGTTATTTTAAGAAAGTAATTAATGCATATTAAATGCTGAAGATGTAATTAATATCCATTATATCGTCAACATGTAATATGCATTAATTACTTTCTTAAAATAACCAAAATGATTGGTCTAGAATCAACCATACATGCACACAATAGATAGTGAAAACAAAATAACCAAACCCTATATATATATATATATATATATATATATATATATATATATATATATATATATATATATATATATATATAGTTTCAGGTTCATTTGAGACCATTCTAATTTTGTGAGACCGTGAGACCAAATCTAAAAATAATTTTAAAATGCAAAATAAATGGAAAAATCCAAAAATTCTTTTTTTAAATATTATTTTCGGAACTTGATTTAATTAAAAAAAAATAAATAATAAATAATAAATAAAAAAATCCCGTTTTTTTTTAAAATACGTGAAATATTCTAATAGAATATTACACTGACATATTCTAAAATATAATTTTAAAATGCAAAATAAATGGAAAAATCTAAAAATTCTTTTTTTAAATATTATTTTCGGAACTTGAATTAACTAAAAAAAATAAAAAAAAATCTCGTTTTTTTTGAAAAATACGTGAAATATTCTAATAGAATATTACACTGTACATATTCTAAAAAATAACTTTAAAATGCAAAATAAATGGAAAAATCCAAAAAAAAAATTTAATATTATTTTCGGAACTTGAATTAACTAAAAAAATAAAAAATAATAAAAAAAATGCGTCTCACGGTCTCACAAAATTAGGCCGTCTCACATGAACCTAACCCTATATATATATATATATATATATATATATATATATATATATATATATATATATATATATATATATATATATCTTTATACCTTAATAAACATTTAGCATGTTTTGCTTTATTTTAAGAGGTATAACCCTCAAAGCATCATATACACACACTTTATGCATTCCGAAAATCATCAAGCTTATTTGTGGACACTTGAAAAGGTCAAATATAGATATATATATATATATATATATATTGATATAAAGAGATATCGTTAAATCTTATCCGGTGGTCAGGCAGCCTTTGAATTGGTATTCCTCGCTCTCAGCCAAATTAATCGGTCAACACTCAACCCTAGTTATACTTTATATAACATCTCCTCTCTACGGTCACAAGCGCACACCAGAAACCAGTCGCCACCATCATCGGATCATTCACTACCTCCACTATCTCCACCTTCGGTCCCTGCCGGATAAGAAAAGTAACGTGGTCTTTTTCAATTGCATTCCCACTTAAGCCACCCATTATGCAAAAGAGATCACTCATATTGTTTCTTGAGGGGTTTTTTCTTTCTCTCTTATTTTACCCTAATTTCAAATCTGAAAAACGTCACTCTCTTTTCTCTCGCTAGAAAACGCTAGCGGGCCACCTGCACAATGGATCACTATCGTCGTGGTTGCGGTTTCACACTATCTTTAGTTACATCTCTTTGGTTGTTACCAACATTCTGACCCATCTTCGTTCCAAGTTTTATGGCTGGAGATTGCCTATTTCATACCCGGTAGTCGTCCGTTACCGCAACCACAGAAACCCTATCGACTCATTCCTCACAAAAGCTTCTCCCTTCACCGCATTTGCCTCCATCTCTCTCGATCTAGAAATCATACAGAAAACCCTAGAACCACAGTTGCTTACTACCGACATCACCATTATCTATCGATATCACCACAGCCGGAACACCTCACCATCATCTCTTGATTTGAAGAAAGTAAGTGACAAATATAACTTTTTTATTTTTATTTTTCTCCCTTACTGAAAAAAAAATTGTGTAAACGTGTGTGTGAATGTTTTTGTTCACAAGGATCAATAACGAATCATATCTCTTTTTGATCTCTGGATTTACTAACCCATTAAACAATCACCACCAATGTCCTCTTCCTCTCTCTCTATTCATAAGAAAAACACTAGCTTTGTATGTGTGTCTATATATTTATGGGTTGGTGTTCTTCACAGCCATTCTCACCCTAGATTAATCAAAAGGAAAAATATTTGCTAATCGATTTTGATTTTTTGTCTGTCTCCTCTGTTTTGATAAACAAGCATGTTTGTAAAATTTGATTTGTGTGTTTATGTTGGCATTGCAGTTGCTAGGTGTAATGATCCATCAACTAAAAATTGACTTGCTTTAATGCTAAATCAGCTTCATCATTTTTTGAAGTAGACTCGATGAAAGCAGAAATAAATTGCATGATGTTCTTGATGGCACTGATGTGAATTCCAAAAATTCTTCAATATCATACATGATATCCTCTTTCATTTTATCAGTATATTACTAATATATACATCTATTAATCTCGATTACAGCTCTGATGATTTTTTGTTCTTTTATCTAGGGTAGGATCTAGATCAAATTGAGATAAACCAGCTGGAAAACCACATCGGACCAATGCCATTGTGATGTGCCCTTCATTGTATCATATAATTGACAAAATTGCAAGCGAGGTATCTAAAAGTGTAATAATATATTTTTATCTATTGTATAAAAAAATATAAATTCTCAGGTGAAGTTAAACGGCTTAGCGGTTACAGATAAACCAGATAGAAAAGCACATACGACAACTATAATCATATTGGACCAAGATTTTTTTAAAACTCAAAGGGATAAGACTGGACCGAGCTTTTTTTGATTGTTTATTTGCATTTAATGATTAAATAAGTTATGATAAATAGCAACATACTTTGTATATTTTGATGTGCCCAACTAACCAAAAGCTTTTTAGTTTTGCTCCTTAGTTCAAGGTTGCATATTGATTTTAATTTTCACTAATGGTAAAACCAGTACTTTAATCAAAATGTTAGTTTTGTATTTTCACATGGTGTGGGCTCTTTTACTACCGGTCCCAACTTTTTTTATATATATTTATATGTTTGATTTTTTAGTGTCTATGTTGATCGATTATATTACTGAATAAAGTGGCAGTAAAGTTGAACGGATTCTCAAAGTGGAAACAGTGATTCAGTGATTGTGAAGCTTCTTAATAAACTGGATGGATTTGAAGCATCAAGCAAGTAATGCCTTATGTGATGGAGTATTTTTGAGTATCGAGGCTTAATGACCTAAAATTTGAAATTCAATGTAAAATAGAGTTCTTCTGAGATTCTGCAAGGAATGCCTTGGGTCATTATTGAAATCCCTCCAAGATAGGTAGTATGCATAATCATGGGCCAGTAAATCACCCTATGCTAAAGTTATAAACAATATCTAAAAGTCTAGAGATGTTTTAGTTTGTGTATACAGATGTTTTAGTTTGTGTATACCGTGATATTATGTTTAGCAACCGTCTTATATGACCTATTTTAAAGTAGTTTCATTTAAGCATTTGAATTGTATATAGTTGGTATTTGTAAGATAAAAGTGGTAATTATATCCCTAAGAGTTTTGATTGTAGGTTTTCACCTAATTAAAAGTTGTACGTAACTACTCAAACTAAGATTATAAAAGTTGTTTGTAACTACTCAAATTGAGATTCTTAAAGGCTTTTAGATTTTTTTTTTTTGACTAACCTAATTTGATTTTTAATTCTCAAGATTGTTTTATAGTTATGAATTATGTATAATAGTTTTCTTAAGAAAATAGGAAACGGTATTTAAAAACATATTACTTTATTTTAAGTTTCTTGATTAATCGACTTCATATAAAATTCCATACTAACAATATATTATTGTTTTATATTGATAAAAAATATCTCAAATTATTTAACTTTAACTTTATAAATTATACATGTAGTAAACTATAATTAGATATTTTCATATATTTGTTTTTCCGCAATATCTTATTTTATTAGTCTTTTCTAACATTATATTATAAAAATCCATTTACAAAGAGCAATACCATAAAAATATATAAGAAAAAATAAAAGTGGATGCTATATATCCACACGTTAATTGAAAATACAATGTTTTTTAAATATCATAATCACGAAAGAAGATTAATGATAAAAGAAACTTTTATTTTTAATAAATTTTCACATAAAAGGTCTTCATAGTTTTAAAAGCAACATTTTAATCCAAAAAATTTAACAATTACATTCCTAACTCCATAAGTTTAAGCAATGTTGTAGTTTTTGTGTCTATGTATCATGTCCAAGTATTGCATAAAAAAATTATTTTTTCGTTTATTATATTTTGGTTGTTGTTTAAAACTAAACAATTATAACATTATATTATTATGGATGGGTCTGAATTGAATGGATTCAGTCATATATTTAATTATTGTTAGTGAACATTTAACATATATCCAAGTAGGTTTTGAGTACGAGAGATTAAGAGTTTTAAGATTGTCTTGAATTGATTTTTTAACACACTGATTTATTTCATATAGTAAACTATTTGTACAAAAGAACTCATTATCTCTAGAAAACTAATTTCTAAAAATAATTATTTGCACCCGTCGCTTGGCGCGGTTAAACGGCTAATATATATATATATATATATATATATATATATATATATATATGTGTGTGTGTGTGTGTGTGTGTGTGTTTTTTTTAAGATTTTATCTTTTTTATAAATTAGTTTTCTTTTCAAAAAAAGTTTACATATTCGTTTCTATGCTTATACTATTGTAAAAACAAATAAAATTTTGTTTTATAAATATTCGTTTTTACAAACCATAAATGTATAATTGAACTTGATCCTTCTATTAATTATCTCTTGACTATTCAATACATATATGTACAAAATTTCGCGAGCATGACTCAATGTGCCACCTTATAATTTAGCATGCAATATTTAGTTTGATATAATTTAGCATGAATAATATTGCAATGAATTTTTGTAACTTGATGGGTTAAAATATTAAATTTGAACTTTTTGAGGTTATAATTGAGTGGCTCTAACAACTAGGTCATGTTTGATAGTTGTTGTCTGGTAAAGTACTATTTGGAAAAGTTTTCTGATTGGGAAAGAAACCATGTTGTTTGATTGTATATCTGACTAACTCTGTTGAATGATAAAAAAAAAAATTGACCATATTACCCTAATGTTTTATACTGTGATGAATAAAGTTGTTGAATAATTATAAAAACATACAAATTATCATATAAAATCAAAATTACACAATAGTCATTTAAAAATTCAAATACAAAATGTCATACAAAGTAATTAAACATCAATCAGTTAAAATCTAAATAGAATGTGGATTAGGTTGCTTGTAGTTTATTGTTTTTCAAGTTGATGTTACATTGTTATTCTTTCTAGCCATTTTAGTTTTTTTTATAACCCAACGTATGATTCTTGACCTGGTTTATGTCCGATAGTGGTGGTGAAACATCCCAAAAATACGGTCCACAAATTTCATTTTAAATCATTAATAAAACCATAGTTATCATAACATTACATAGAGTCATAAGTCATTATTCTCACATCATAAAATATATCATAGTAAAAACATCCCAGGCTGAATAAATAGTGTATGCACTGCAATCATCCCGAGTTCTTCCCTTTGCTACTGGAAGTACTTGAAACCAAAACTGAAAACTGTAAGCTAGAAGCTTAGTGAGTCTCCCCAATCTACCACATACCATACACATATCACATAATCACATAGACTGGGCCCCGCCCGACATCGGACAATGTCCAGCGTCAGGCCCCGCCTGGCATCGAGCCTCGCTCGGTATGCAAATCTGTTTCTCTAGGACCCGCCTGTCACTGGGCCTCGCCCGCTATACACATCTAACAATATCACATAATCATGCTAGTACATAAAAATCATACACAATATTATATATATATATATATATATATATATATATATATATATATATATATATTCTCATATTAAGGCCTCGCCTATCATGGCCCCCGCCCCTACTTTACTAATAATGAGATATGGAACCTCGTCCACTCTCAGCTAGTGGTGAGATACGGGACCCCACCCACACTCACCTCCCTACCAGGCACATACAAGTATCACAAAGACAACAAGTATAACTAATATACTCGGATAATACTAAGATATGGGCCCAACCCACACTTAGCTACTAATCATAAGCAAGTCTAAGATACGGGCCCAACCCACACTTAGCTACTAATCATAAACAATTCTAAGATACGAGCCCAGCCCACACTTAGCTACTAATCATAAACAATTCTAACATACGGACCTAGCCCACACTTAGCTACTCTACACGGGCCGACATTGGTGCCTTCAACCCGTTTCTACTAAAGGAAACTCACCTCGCAAAGCTGACTGTGAAATCTTGTGGTGAGTAAATCTCTGACGGCTGCTCCAATGACTCCCCGGCTATCATTATCACCAAAACACTTAGTCAAAATCTGATAATCCTGCTTAGGGTAAAATGACCATTTTACCCTTGGTCAAAGTCAACATTCTGGTTAAATTCAACGTCATGTGTTGACTCAACTCGCTGAGTTGCTCATCAACTCGCTGAGTTGACTCATCAACTCACCGAGTTCTATAACTCAAAAACCCTAAAATCACGATCCAACTCGTTGATTCATCCCCCTAACTCAATGAGTTCCCTGGCTACTCATAGTCACGATTTGGCGAATCAACTCGTCGAGTCCCTTCACAAACTCATCGAGTTCTTCCTTAAACTGCAGCGGGACCAAAACGAATCAACTCGTCGAGTCCCTCTGTAACATCCTGTTTCGGATCGTCTGAGATTAGGGTTTGTGGTCTGCAACCCGGGCATGAGGAAGTCTCGGGGTTGCGACAAGTTGCTAGAAGCGTAGGGCATCTCGACACATTTCCATGGGTATGAGGTTTACTGGAATCAGAGTTATATCGAGGAAGCTATGGAAGTTTGAAGTTTTGGCAGGATAAGTTCCTCATTTGAGAAAGGTGGTAGCTGAGTACGTTGGGTGTACGCTTAGTGTACTCATGTGCGTGACTTTTAAGCGGAGCCACCTAGTATGTTGGGTGTACCAGAGGGTACACTGGGCGTACTAGGCTCAGAATGAGAAACCGTAATTGAGGGGTTCCCTATATAATGAATGAGATGGCCTCAACCCTGGCCACCCACCTCACTCAATAAACCCTCTTAAACCCTAATCCTTGTTCTTGAGCTTGTATGTGTGTCCATTTGAGAGCCTTAAGTGATTTTGTGTGCTCTTGGAGTAAAGAAGGAGGTTTGGAGAACAAGGAGTGAGAAGACCAGGCTTTGGATACGAGCATATCTGAGTTGGGAGCTTCATATAGAGGTATAAAGCTTCAAGCTTTGTCACTCTTTTAATAGAGTATTTTAGGGTTTTTGTCCCAAAAGGTGGAGACTTTATGAGATATTAAGCTCCAAAGACTATGATCAACTCCTTTGAGTGTAATTAGTGGTGTAATGTCATAAAAACCCAATCTTGGTGTAATGCCATGCATTAGTTATGAGCTTTTTGAGATAAGAGAGTGAGTGTTTTTGGTGTTTGTGACCATTTCAGCCATGCAAAGGTTTATAGTCACTGACTTTATGGAGTAAGGGCTATTAAGGAATCCAGATCTGTGATTTGAGTCAAGGTCTTAACTGATTAAGACCAAATGAGTAGAAAGAGTGAATCTGGGGAGTACGTTGAGCGTAATTCCTGTACGCCCCACGTATTGCCCTAGTTTCCCCGATGGCCAAACTGGATTCGTGAGTACACTGAGCGTACCAAGGGAGGTACGCCCCGCGTAACCTCACTGTGGACTTTTAGGTTAAGTCTTATTTTTGGGCCTTGTGTTGGGCCTGGAGTTTGGGCTAGTTGCAATAGAGTTTTGGACCAGAGGATTATATATATATATATATATATATATATATATATATATATATATATATATATATATATATATATATATATATATGTGTGTGTGTGTGTGTGCGCTTTGGGCCCTAGAGTTGGGCTTGTCATTTAGGTTTGAGAGTTGAGCCCCGGGAGAACCCATTTATTATTAGGAATTGGTGGGCCCAATGGGTTTTAGGTTATGGAAGGTCTGGTTAGTGGACTACCTTCAGACCTAATGAGTAAGAGTTTGGACTTAGTTCCTAATAGGGTTAATTGTGGGTTTGGCTCAAAGTTAGAGAACGTTTATAGGGGTTGTTCATCATCCGAGGTGAGTCTTCTCACTATACTTACCATGAGTGGTATCTTTGGGTGACTAAGATGTCTTATGTGTTTATATTGAGTACTGATATATCCTGCATTATGTTTATGTGATTTATGTTGTGTATTATTCTGTACCTACTGAGTTAGGACCGGAGGGTCCACCCGAGTTATGGGACTGGAGGGTCCCACTAAGACACATTGACCGGAGGGTCATACTGTGTTATAGCCTCGAGTGGATAATGAGTTGTGTGTGGTATTTTGGGGAACTTACTAAGCTTCGTGCTTACCGTGTTATGTGATATGTGTTTCAGGTTTTTCTCAGAATCGTAGGAAGGCACCGGTTTGATTGTCCACACCAGTGAAAGAGTTATGTTTTGAGGATCTTGGATAATTAATCAAATAGTTATAGAGTTGCGATTTGTAAATTAAATAAATGAGATTTTTGTGAAATGTGTTATGATAATTATGTGATTTTAAAATGAAAATTTTGTTTGAAAATTTACGGTGTTACAAGTTGGTATCAGAGCCTTGGTTTGAGGGATTCGGATACACCTTCGGGCAAATCTAGACTCAAACTGAGGATTTGAGACAAGTTTTCAAAAGAAATAATTTTTCTAAAATGAGCAATAGTTTCTAAGAGAAAAACGAGAAAGAGCAGTGTGTACAATGTAGTGACAAAGAACATGGTTTGGCATGCGGAATTAAAGATTGCACAACTGAACATGGTGATTTGGGTGCTAAAAGATATATTCGATCATAGTAAATGAGTACAAAAAGGGATCTAGTCTAGAGCTTCATAAATATCTGACTCACTAATCACTATGAACTACATCTCTCAAGCACACCTCTACAAGTGGACACACCCACCTTATATAGAGGTTTTTACATGTCTCTCTCTTACTCTAAAATACTCATTAGTCAAAAGGATAATGCACCACATGCAAGTGGGTTTTACAAAAGTCAAACATTACAAAGTCATTCATGGAAAACTTTGTACCCCAACATTCTCCCCCTCAAAGTTAGGAATGAATGACCCACTTCAAATCTTCCAAAGTCGAGCAACTACGCGGTTTGAGCCTCAAAGGTGACACATGTCGAAACGAACTTCAATCTTCAATTCTTCCATGATTCTTCAATTTGGGCTCTAGGATGTGAGACCATACAATCCGAGCAGCAACGAATGATTAATTCCAAATAATCACCCAAAAGTTACGCATAAAAACACACCCCAAAAATCTTCAATAAATCCAAACCCATTTCAAATACATCACTTCCGAACTTCCAATTGCATCATCTCGTGGCTTCAAAACTTCAAGATCACTTCGGTCTTCAAATCCGCATAATATGAAAAATTCATGTTCAAATTTCCGTATAAAACTTCTCCCCCTTTTTATAATCGAAATTTGATTATAAAACTCCAAGGAAAAAGTATGTGCTCTATTTAGATTTTTTCGTGTCAAAACTCCCCCTTAACGTGTGGCATAAACTTTGTGCTTCAATCCGGAAAATCCAAAAAATATTGAATTTTTAGCTTCGTTCACAGATCGCCTTTGACAAAAAATTTCAAAAATAGGTAGAAATTATCAATTTCAAAATTCTGCAGTGACCCAGTGCGCCCAAAACAGTAAAATATGCAAAACACTCCCCATTTTTCAAATCTGGGTAAAAAGCGTCAATTTGCACAAACTGTAGGGGCCTGAAATGCACAATCTTCAATTTCCAGCAAAAATTAGTGCTTTTTCGAATTTGGGTGCAAACTGCCAAAAATTCGAAGCCTCAGGGACTATTTTCGAAAATTCTTCCTTTTTGTTCCAAACATACGAAGACTAGTCCCAAAGATACGAAGCTTCATAAAATTTCGAATTTGGGTGAAAAGTGTCAAACATACGAAACTTCATTTAATTTTCAAAGTGCCAAATATTCGAAGGTTCAGAGGCTGTTTTTGAAACGTTTGCTTTTTCAATTCATACGAAGCTTCTTGATGAAACATACGAAGACAGTCAAAACTCAAAACGTAGGAAACTTTTTCTTTCTCTGTCCTCTTCGTATGAAACCCCATCTTCCCCAATCAAACAAAAAATTTCTCGGCATACGAAACATACGAAGACTTATATATGAACAGTAATGAACAGTAACCATTCTTCGTTCGTTCAATCATCAACCCTTCGTATGAATCCATAGCACCAAAAACCTAATCACAAATCGACTTTAAACAAACATTGACCCTTCGTTCTTTAACACAGTTCTTCTCCAATTCATTGATCAAATAACCAAGGCTTCATTCGTTTGATTGAAACCAAAACCAAAATCGTCGTCCTTTGTTTTTCAGAGATCAACCCAAATCATCAACACTTATAGTTCTTCGTTCCTTATATTTCTTCCCAAACCCAAGGCAAATACCCTTCGAATTGATCAACCCCAAAATCAAAATCTCCTTCACGAAACCAAAATCCAATCCTAAAATCAACAACAACAAACAGCCTTCGCTTTGTAACACATCGATATCAGACCTAATTAACGAATTAACGAATCCAAACTTCGTTTCGTCAACACAAAATCACATACTTCGTTTTCAAGTCCATACATCAAATCCATCCTGTGTTCGTTAACTCCAAACCATCATCCAATACAAAGTTGAATTATCATAGTGCCCTTCACAATTAGTTTTTCATGAAATTGAATTCGATTTCAAACCCAAAGCACATTCGACTCCAAAATCAAGTAAGCACATATCCATTTGATTCCAAGTAACCACCATTGGACCCCAAGAAAACCAACATGTTTGTTTTCAATCGACACCAAGTAAGACCATTCAAAATCGACTAAAAATCAATTACTTTTACTGCTCGACACATGAAATCAACTTCGATTTTGGTTCGTTTTTCAGGAACTTAAGTTTTGACTTTTCGTGTTTGACTATCATGTACGACCCATTTGGCACATACGAACAACAAAAATCAACGAAATCACCATCCATGAAGATTCAATCAACAAATATTATCAAAATCGAGTTTGATTTTAGACTCAATGAATCAAGCCAAATTCAATTTCATTCAAAACAAAGAACATCTATAATTCTTCATAGGTTTCGATCATAGAATGAAGAAAAGAAAATCGTGAACATGTCGACATTTTAAAGAAAATCAATTGAATCAACATGAATTGAATTTTATATATTTGATTCACCGACTAAGATTAATGATAAAACTGAGAAACAAATGTATTGCTCGTGAATGAAACGAATCAGATAGAAATATCGTATTAATCAATTAGAAATAAGATTTGGGCTCACAAAAGTAGATCAAGAACAGTATCAGATCTTTGATTTTTGGGCTTGAATTTGGGCTAAAAGCTTTGATCGGATGAACATTGGACATTCAAATGATATAACAATTGATTTCAAATTTTGTTTTGGATTTGATCAATTAAAAAAAATTATTGGATCATCAATGAGATTTTTCAAGAAAAATTTGATCCAACAAGTCAAACGATCATGAATCAAAAACGCAACGCATGATTCAACTGAAATTAAGAGAGATCATAGAGAGAGACTCACCAAAATTGCTCAAATCGCGACAAAAATTGCCAAACCGAGAATCGTTCTTCAAATATCACCTTGATCTTGAAGACCCGCTCTGATACCAATTATAGTGACAAAGAACATGGTTTGGCATGCGGAATTAAAGATTGCACAACTGAACATGGTGATTTGGGTGCTAAAAGATATATTCGATCATAGTAAATGAGTACAAAAAGGGATCTAGTGTAGAGCTTCATAAATATCTCACTCACTAATCACTATGAACTACATCTCTCAAGCACACCTCTGCAAGTGGAAAAACCCACCTCATATAGAGGTGTTTACATGTCTCTCTCTCACTCTAAAATACTCATTAGTCAAAATGCTAATGCACCACATGCAAGTGGATTTTACAAAAGTCAAACATTACAAAGTCACTCATGGAAAACTTTGTACCCCAACATTACAATCAGCCAGAGCCCGAACGGTGATTTCTCAAAATACCCTTACTTATTTGTGTTATGAGTTATTATTGTGATATTAGTGACGCATGCTAGAAGATAGGCTAGGTGTTTCATATTTTAAGGCTAGAGTTGCCTGATCTGTGATGCCCTAGCCTAGGAATGTTGCTATTTGTGATGTGCTTTGAGTATGTGCGAAGTAAGAGTATCCAGCATGAATCTCTTAGAGAAAGAGCTTTGAGTAGAAGAGTAATCTAGGAGAGATACCTAGATGAATGAGCATCGGAGGAGCCTACTGAGAGAGTAGTTAGATACCCATGAGGGTTAAAGTTGATTGAGTTCGGTAATACCTTTTGAGTGTCAGTTAAGCAAGTGGAGTTGTAACCTAGAGTAGTTTTATGTGTTGGTAGAGATTATTCGATGCCCGAATGCTGCTTGCTTCGTGCTTTGTAGGACTCTTGATGATGGGAATCGGCTACTAAGTGAATATGAAGATATTCAGAAGGTAGATGGTTGGCATCATAACGAGTTCTTTAGCAAATGATGGCAGAGAAGTGAGAGAACCTAGGAAGTGTTGGATTAATGTCTAAGTCCATAACTATATTTGGTATGTACTTGACCCGACCCGACATGGTCCATTTGGGTTGCACTTCACTGACACAATTTATATGGATAGTCTTTTGAGAATAGTATATTTATGATTTATATTAATATATTATAAGTTCTAATATATTAATATGGAATCATATTATTTAATTAGTATTGATTAAGAATTAATTAATTAAGTGATCAAAAGGAACTAATTAAATAATGGCTCTTATATATTATATATATATATATATATATATATATATATATATATATATATATATATATATATATATATATATATATATATATATATGGAATGGGCCAAGTTTAGTTAGGTTGGGCTAAAACTTTCATGGATAGTCCATTGAGTTTTTTAACCCATGGATCCTATGAAATGAAAGGTCATGGGTATTATGGTCTACATGGATGTAACCCTAATCCTCCATAATATATAAAGAGGCCTTTGGCACAAGAAATGGCACTAGTGTGTGAGGACATAAGAGTGGGCCGATTTTAGTGTGCATACATATTCTCTCAAGTTCTTCCAAGGTGTTTTGGTGATTTGTGATTCCACTTGAGGCTTCCACACTATTGGGGATAAACTCTTAAAGCTTGAAGACATCAATTTACATCAAAAGGTATGTCATCTAACTAGAACTTTGTAGTATATGTGCTTCATAATATGCTAGTTAGGATGAAACCTTGGAATATTTAATATTTGCATGTATAATAGAGAAAACATAGATCCAAGGTTTATAGGATTGCATGTACACCATAGGAGTGTTAGAATGCTCAAAACCCAACAGTGGTATCAGAGCCTAGGCTTGTTTTCTTGTTATACTTGCAAAAACTGCTTAAAATCGAAGTTTTTTTGCTGTCTGGGCAACGGACTCGGCGAGTCCATCAGGGGACTCAACGAGTCCATGCCTTAAAAGTGTTCAAAACGATCCAACTCGTCGATTTGGTTCATGCACTCGACGCTTTGGACCCCCAGGCAGTATATCTTCGACTGTTTTGGCTGGAAATGGACTAGGAACATTACCCTAAGCTGTTTTTCAACTTATAAACCTGTTTTGATGTTGTAGTGTTCATGCTAATCCAATTTCAAAGATAATTGTCAATAGATTCATGTTTTGTATTAGTTTAAGGTTTAGGCTAATTACATGAAAATTTTTGATTTGAATTATCTTGTTCTTATGAGTTGCTTAGATTAATAGGAAAAGTTATGTGAAATTGTTGTCTTCAATCCAAATTAATCTAAGAATTGATTCTAAAATGTGTTTTTGTAACTTGTCCTCAAGTTAGATGAAATGTCACATTTAAGATTCATAAAACTCATAAAGTTTTCTATAAGTTATGAATAAGGAAGAGTCACATTCTTTTAATGGTTTAAAGTCTTTCATAACTTGTCCTCAAGTTATGGAACTTGAAGAGTTTTTTGTATTAAAACTACTTTAAACACATAAGTTATGGAATTGAAAAGTTTTTGAATAATTCAAAACTTGCCCTCAAGTTTTGGAATTTGAAAAGTTTTCTTTCATGAATACTTTAATTCCATATTAAGCCCTTAGGATTTTATAAGTTAAAATTCAACCCTTATACTTTATAATATTATAAGTTAATTATATATATATATATATATATATATATATATATATATATATATATATATATATATATATATATATATATATAAGAGCAAGTCAGTCTTACCGTTAGTAGGCCTCATTCACGAAGTCGGTCTAAAAGGGGGGTATAAGGTTACTGCCTATAAAATAGTAGTTTAATGGGTGTCCACTCTCACCCACCGCTTCCTTGACTGGTGGAGGGTCGTTAGCCGAATGGGTAGGACAAAGACTATAAATTCTCCCTTCATTAAAAGTATTAATGATAAATACTAAATAACTAAACCTTTTATAAATACCCACTCTTAGTTACTTAGGAAAATGTGAATAACGTGCTAATCCATGAAATTACACTTTGCACCTTGTTTAAGTCGTTGGTGGAACGTGTGTGATTTACCGGCACACTAACTTGGACTTAACAAGGTAGGCAAAGGGTGACTTAAGGTTTTTCATGAGGTCGGAAGGGGCGCGTGTGGTTTACCGGCACAACGATTAAGTGATAAACATTTAAGAGTACCAAGTAATTTGCATGGTTACTTCACACCTTGTTTTGTGATCCTCGGCATCTCAGTCACAAAATGTGAAGGGCATACTCGAGATTGAAACATGCCATTGAAAGTTCAATGAATCTCAAAAGATCTAGGAGTTTCAAATCCAATTAAAACCTAATAAATTATTTCGTTTTTCATGGTGGAAATTGATGAATCGTCATTCGCCTACCTTCAAATATTTTACAGCTTGGATTACGGCAGCCCTCTTCCAAGTTATAAAAGTATCGTGATGGGTCATAGCCTTAATATTTCATATTGGGTGTTATATAAGGACTTTAAATCAACTATCTTGAATATCTCCCAAAAGATGTATGGTTTAGATATCTATGATCTTCCCAAATCTCTTGGAACTTCACTTCCTCCACCTCCTCCAATTATTCTCCCTAACCCACAAGTTCAAGGTCACTCTAGCCCTATTGGCAAGCAAAGTCTATGTGTTCTCACATCTTGGAGATAAAGTCACATATTGAAAAGCCGGGAGAGTTGGGTGTCAAAGTATTAAGAAAGTTAGATGTTCAATCACATTCTAAGTCATATAGTGAGTTCATTTGGGACTACTATGAAACAGACTATGACAAGACCCTTAATGATCTTATCTATTTGCTTGGTTCGGCTAAATTAGAAATGATTTGAGGACTAGTAAAGCAAATTTGATTAGAAGATCAACTTTCCAAACCTTCAATGGACATTGACAATGGTTACATTGGATACCCAGTAAAAGTTTCCTCTTCCCAATTGAAAGGGATTGGCCGTTATCAACTTGGTTGACCAAATGCTAATGAGAAAGGCTAAGTCTAAGATTATCCCATGTACCATTCTCAAAGGGTCCATATGGTTCTATTGCCAAAAGGAAAGGGCATTGGTTACGAAGCTTCCAAATTTACTTGAAATATCATAAGGCTAGTAAAGTCAACAAGTTTGACTCTACTTCAGGTAAAGTCCACTATCTAACTCGGTTAAGTTTCTATTATGAGATTCTTATTACAAGATGTGACTGGGTCACATGTTGATGTTTTAAGAATCAAAGGAAAAGTGAAGGAAACTTAAAGAAAGAGTGTGTTAGATCTGACCGCGAAGATGGATTTCTATCGCTTGATTGAAGATCGGATTCTTGAGCTACTCTTAGGAGTTACGATAGATTGCTAGGAAACATGTAATAACATAGTTTTCATTTAAAGTTGCATTGTACGGAAAAAATTTTCCGCATTTTATGAATAAATAAAAGTTTGTTTTACTTTATTTTATATCTCCTTGCAATGACATTTATGAAAACTTGATGTTTGTATGTTTCTAGCAATATTGAAAATATGAATTGGGTTCTTTCATTTGTGGTAGTGTCTAAATTTACTAAATAAGGAAAGCTTCTCATCACCCAAGTTTTCAGTTGGATAGAAACTTGGAATCATACATGTTGTACAGTATGATGAATGAGAACTTTCAGCTTTGGAAAATTAAGATTGGTTCCTTGTTCACATGTATATGTGAGTCAAGTGAAGGACTAAGGGATCGAGTACACATTCTTGTGCACTGATCAAGTCCACCACAAAAGATCGATAAGACTATTCGTCATGGTTTACTAAAGTTTAGTAAATATGGTTATACTTATAAGTTTAAGTATAATTCTGAAACATTTGAAAAGTTTCGATGTATGGCAGAGCGAATAAGAAGAATCAATTTAGGCAGAAGGTTAAAAGTTTCTCAAATCTGGAAAGATGGGAGAGTACTTTAGTATCATGATATATGATCATCTTAATGATTAAAAGACCTTATCACAATTCATCCTCTAAGTGCATTCTGATAGCTAAGAAGAGGAGTTATGAATTGTTGAAGTGGTCAAATCAAGAAGATGATTCATACTTCATTCCAGAAAAAATTCTTAGAGTTATACTCCAAGATTGTAATTTGAGTGACACGTCTTAAAGAAGATTTATAGAACTTGACAAATGTAAGACTAAAAGTGTTCTACTCTTGTACATTTGAAATTGGTAAGTTGTGATGTTTTGGATAAAACAAAGACCAACTTAGGCCAATTGTGTGAAGTGTTTGTCTTGATAAAGAATCCGCACTATCTCTTGAATATTTTGAAAGATAGTTTTATATGTCAAGAGGTCAGTGGGAGTCTAAAAGATTCAGAAAAATATTTCAAGATCTAATCAAGAATAAAAACCGTATTTCATCACTAGCACCCGACTAGAGGTTTATAACCTATTGTGTACGCATTTCTATGCCCATTCCAATAAAGTTGGCTATACATTTGAGTTCTACATGTTCTCAATGGTTTGCATAACTACTTGGAAGCAATGGCAGGCCCTGTACTGCCAGGTGGCAAGAAGTTAATATTGCACAAGTTCAATCCATATGAGTTTGGTTTTGTCACTAACCTAGTCCCGTGGTTATGGTTTTGACAAATTCACGTGGATAAGAACACATACACCATAAAATCTAAAGGTCATAAGGTTTCTCTCCGATTCATGAAAATGATGGTGAGGAAACACTTCCACTAAGTAGATTTTAAGTAAGATAACAATTGTGATCTTTGCATTCTCTAAGTCGTTAGTAGAGCGTGCGTAGTAAACCTGCACACTAACATGGACTTATGAGAAACGGAAAAAGTCTAAACAATTGAGAGTATGATTACGACATTCCTTTTCATAGTTCTAAAATTGTTTCGACACACCTGTGAGCTATCTAAGATAAGGTCTATGATTTTGATAAAGTCTTATCAAAGCAATCTTGTATTAGAAATTTGAACTTTGGTAAGAAAGTCATTAAAGTATTGATTTCTAGAAGTCCAGCTGATTTTTGAGTACATGTCAAAGCTAGTGGGAGCATAAGTGTTATGCTAATAATTTTCATGTTAGTGGGAACATGATAAGTATGATAAGTATTGCAAGTTAGCAATGTTAATTATAGAAAACAAAGTTTCATTTGGAAAAAAAGTTGTTTTGCTATAATTAAGGGAGAGAAAATTGTACTTCATTTCAATTCTAAAAAGTTAGATTGAGGTGTTAATCATCTTTAGTCAAGGTTATATATATGAATTTTATGTTGGAGTGGCTCAACATAAGGAAATTCTATATATGGGTCCATTATTTGCGTTCTATAATTCGATTATGATTACGACATTCCTTTTCGTAATCTGAGTTATGAGAACTTGGCAAATAGACATAGAAATATTGTAGCAAAAAGACTGGTCTAGTATCACGTCTTTATGTGAGACATCATGAATCATGTCCCATATGCTTCGGATATAGGATCGACTGCATGCGCTATAATATTTATCCTTTCTAAAATTTTCCAAATGCCTGGGGCATTAAGAAGGGAACAGGTCTAGAATTGGATATGACTAAAAGGATTAAGCAATTGTCGAGAACAATCTAAGGTTTACCAAAGATTGGTTGCTCAGGGACAGTTGGAAGTATAGTGTTAAATTTTGGAAGGACCATATTGACATACCCTGAAAGGAGGAAAC
The DNA here is from genome assembly GCF_002870075.4 of Lactuca sativa. Lineage (NCBI taxonomy): Eukaryota > Viridiplantae > Streptophyta > Magnoliopsida > Asterales > Asteraceae > Lactuca > Lactuca sativa. Next base: position 231,779,141 of record NC_056624.2, read on the forward strand.
TCTTGTTCAGAAATGACAGTCAAAATGGGAATATGGAAATGTTTTCATAGGTGGAAGTTATTCAATTTGCGTAAGGTTAGAAAAACTTAATGTAAGAAGAATGTTTCCATGGAGTTGATCTCCATTGGAATACTCTGTAATGTCTGTTGACAAGTCTTTGTGACTTTGTGCATAATCATTACAAGAGGATCAATGCATATAAGTTTAAAATCTAACAGATTTCGATAAATGATAGGAATTTGGAATTCTTACGTTTTCGATAAGGATTTGGAAGTGTGAAAAGAGAATCATTGGAATTATGTTCAATCGGTCTATTTCACAAAGTAAAGATCATAGACAAACTTAGTATGCATACTTGGTGTATGGCATGACTAGTGTTTAGAAAAACATAATGTACATGCTTGGAGCATGGGACAACTAGTGTTTTTAATTCGAGTATAAAGTAGATAAAACCGAAACAATGAATAATGAGTAATCAGTATGGTGATAAATAAAAAGCGTTCTATTTATATTCATAGGTTTTGATACCATACTAGATTCAATTATTCTTGTGTTTCATTTTGCATGTTTTGACTTCTAGAGTAAACTAGGTCACTCTTCCCGAATGACTAAGTTATTCAAACCATCCACAGTCAGTCATATGTTGCAAGTAGATATGAATCAAGACTGTCATGAGTTGGCTTGTAGAGGTCTACGATGTTGGACAAAGCGGTGCTACAACACTCATGAGTGCTCATAAGTTCTGAGTATTGGATTCAACCCACGTTCATTTGAATCACTTCATGGATTTTATCACGAGTAATCATAAGACGATAATATCTTATATTCTTCAAATCTAGAGATATGAGTTTTTACTATGAGTTGGTTGTACATTGATTGCGTGAAACCGCATTGGTAACTCGATGTTATAAAACGTGCCTTTATGTATGATTCAATAAGTAGTAGAACAAGCCATATGAGTCGAAGTTTATCCATTCCTTTTACCTTCGGGATAAATGCGGTATCTGTGGGCCCCTTGATAATTTAATGATGACACATGTGAGTGCTTGACCAAGCCAGGACTGATTTAATTTGTTCAATCAGTCCGTAGTCATAAATCGGAAATCGGGAAACAACAAATGGACAGAGAGAATGATTGATAATCCATGTCTCAGTCCATATGATATCTAGAATGGAGGAATATATGATCCCTTATCTAACGGACAAGTCATTGACAAAGGTCAGAGTTCGTTGACAAGGTCAAAGTTCGACAACGGCTTTAATAGCTACGATTGCCAGTTAGGTTTTGAAGTTATACTCAATAATAGTTTTAGACTTATCCAAGTGGGAGACTGTTGGATTAATGTATAAGTCCATAACTATATTTGGTATGTACTTGACCCGACCCGACACGGTCCATTTGGGTTGCACTTCACCGACACAATTTATATAGATAGTCTTTTGAGAATAGTATATTTAGGATTTATATTAATATATTATAAGTTCTAATATATTAATATGGAATCATATTATTTAATTAGCATTGATCAAGAATTAATTAATTAGGTGATCAAAAGGAACTAATTAAATATGGACTCTTATATATATATATATATATATATATATATATATATATATATATATATATATATATGGAATGGGCCAAGTTCATTTAGGTTGGGCTAAAGCTTTCATGGATAGTCCATGGAGTTTTTTAACCCATGGATCCTATGAAATGAAAGGTCATGAGTATTAGGGTTTACATGGATGTAACCATAATCCTCCATACTATATAAAGAGGCCTTTGGCACAAGAAATGGCACTAGTGTGTGAGCACATAAGAGTGGGCCGATTTTAGTGTGCATACATATTCTCTCAAGTTCTTCCAAGGTGTTTTGGTGATTTGTGATTCCACTTGAGGCTTCCACACTATTGGGGCTAAGCTCTTAAAGCTTGAAGACATCAAGCTACATCAAAAGGTATGTCATCTAACTAGAACTTTGTTGGTGCTTCATAATATGCTAGTTAGGATGAAACCTTGGAATATTTAATATTTGCATGTATAATAGAGAAAACATAGATCCAAGGTTTATAGGGTTGCATATACACCATAGGAGTGTTAGAATGATCAAAACCCAATAGGAAGAACCTAAGGAGTGACCTTGGTCAGATAAGTATGCTGATAAAGGAGAGTATTCGCTGGGGAGCGACCAGGCTCAACGAGATTGGTTATCGAGAAGGTTGAGTAGCTACTTAGGAAATCTGGGAAGATCCATGCGGAAAGTATGGGTAGATGTGGTAGGTAGTATGGGCCCGTACTACTGAAAGCAGAGGAACCATACTCGAAACAGGGAGAATTCCAGAGGTTCTAAGTAGCAGACTGAGAGGAGATAACACGGTTCGGGTACCATGATTTGTAGCATATTAAGAGGAGATAACATGGTTCAAGTACCATGATTTGCAACAGATTGAGAGGTGATAACATTGTTCGAGTACCATGATTCGTGGCGGTTAATGCTTCTGGTTTTACCAGTTATCCCGTTGTGATTGATTAGACTGAGATCAGATGTGATAGAGTGTGGGGCCAGAGGGCCATGTCGAACGAGTTTCAATGGAGTACACCTTGAGGGGGAAATCGAGTTAGTTTCCGAGATATTTTTGGTGAGATGCCATCTGGAGTCGCAAGACTCAGGGATGAGTAGAGATGATGCTTATTAGGGGATCACAGTCTGAGTTGAGCGATTGACCGATAGATGAGACATAACCTTATGTGGAAAGAGTTTCGCTGTCCCCATTTCCTAGGAGAAGCAAAAGAGATAGCAAGCTTCTAATTTTGGAGTTGGAGGTAAACCCTGTAGGGTAGCATGGGGTTGCAACCTTTTCAACAGAGTATTTTGGGCGGTATTTTTGTTGCGAGGTATTTCTTATACCATGAGAGAGTCATTATGGGACTAAGATGGAAGAGAACAAGGAGGTGCCTTATTAAGGGAGGCATACTTTTGCAGCAGTTTCGGGTGGTTAAGAAGAGTATATCGGAGTGGTGGCCCTCGTTGTTTGCGTTGTGTATTAACTTGGAGAGTGAGGTATCTTGATTTTATGATGATTCCCGCGATGGGAGGTTGGTCAAGGAATCAGGGATGAGGTGTGTGATAGTGTATTATTTTCAGACTGAGAGTCAGGACTAATTCGGGACAGTTGGGGTATCCGGCGGTGTGTCGGTCTGAGGCTTCGAGATGACTAGATGCAATCACGTTGGGAGGATTCCGAGATTTTTGTCTGAGTTATGGGATATTTGGAGTTGCTTGGTGTCCATTGGGAAGGTCATTGAGTGATTTCGTGGTACGTTCTAAGATTTAAGTGTGATGTACCTGGTGAAGCAGTCTGGAGTAGATTGCTGGTATGCCAATTGGTGATGGTTCAAAACCTATGTGGGGGAGAACTGAGTATTCTATTGAGACAATCAGCGATCTGTTCAAGTGTGGTTAGAGAACTGGTCATGGAGATCCGCGGTGCGGACACATGAGACCTAGGTTATTGGTGGATGAGGCGAGGTGTGAGGTGGGATGATGTATGATATGTGCTTAAGGAAGGGTGAGTGAATCCACGGCAGGTGGCCGTTGGTTAGAGGATTTATTATGGCTAGGGATTTTTCGGGTTTGCTAATATGAGTTCGAGGCGGTTGGGTCGTTGAGTTTAGGGTGCGATAGCTGAGATTTGCAGGTATAGGTATAGATTGTGATCTATACTCCAGAAGGGCTAGCAATTGAACTGTCAACCAATTTCAGAGTCGGTATGAGTAGTTCGTATGGGCGGTGATCATTAGAGGGTGGAGCTTCGGATTTTCGCCAATGTGTATTCATTCGTTGACGATTCCTCCGTGTTTCAATTCGGGAGATTTGAGTATTTCGAGCTTACGAGTTGCATAAGCGAAAGATCGGTGGTTGAGGCAAGACAGCGTGAGACGCTGTGATGACGTACCGAGGTACCCGAGCATGATGTCCTAATTGTTGGTCATGTTGAGGCTCGATTTGTGATATGGCGAGTGGAGTACCGAGTGATTTTGTTCCAGTGGGAACCCATCAGTTAATTAGGGTTGGAGTGAGACTGTCTAAGGGTGTATCTATGCTGAGAAAAGTGCCTTGCCTACGAGAACTTACATCAGGAGTGGTGATGCATAAGCTGAGTGGGTGTAAGCACCTATCTATGTTGAGTTGCGGAGCATGAGTTGGTGAACTCAGTGTAGTGATGCCTTGACGATGATATTATTGGGTGATAAGAGAGCAAGTAGATCCGGGTGGGAGTAATCGCTTGGGATATCAAGGGAAACCATGGAGTGAGCCCATGGTGAGTCAGCAAGCGAGAGAGTGTTGTAAGACTAAGGGGATTCGTAGCATCCATGAGTCAGTGAGAGAGTGTCGTGACACCGTGGGGAGCCGTGATATTCATTAGTTGGATGGAGGGTGATGTGATACTGCGGGGAGCCGTAGTACTCACTAGTCAGCAAGAAAGTGTCACGGTACTACGGGGAGCCGTAGTATTCACTGGTTAGCGAGAGGGTGCTGTGATACTGTGGGGAGCCGTTGTATTCATTGGTTAGCGAGAGAGTGTTGTGATACTGCAGGGAGCCATGGCATTCACGAGTCTGTGAGGGGGTGTCGTAGGACTACCGGGGGGGGGGACCGTAGCACTCAATAGTCGATAAGAGAGGATGCTGCTCAGTGGAGAATTATGGTATTCGCAAGTCAGAGTATAATGCAGGGGAGTTCTTAGGCTTGGGTAGCCTTACCAGTTGAGTCTTCGGGAACCTGGTTGCCGAACTAGGGGCGAGACTGTGACGATCAAGAATCGTTACATCCCTGGGATGAGGAGGGATTATCGTAATCAGAAATAATTGGAGAGATGGGGTGTGCATAAATTCATGAATCTTGGGTCATGAGTTGAGTACCAAGTTGGAAATGAGTGGTTCCAATTCTACTGTTGAATCAGACTCTCGAGTTGAGTTTGGGTCAATTCGTGTATTGAGTAAGCGAGATGAGGTTTCAGATTTGTAGATGGGTTTTTGAGGGGTATAGATCACCATCTGATGTCTTAGACCGAAGTGTGTCAGTTTCTTTAGTACGGGAAGACCGCGAGCCGCGTGGAACCAGTAGGCGGTAGACGACAGAGGTCGGAGGTGAGACGACTTCGGATGGAGTTGTAGTATTCGCTTGGGGTAAGGCGAACTTTCTGACTTGTGTGTCATAATGAGCCGAGATAGTTATTGTGAGAAGGAAGTCGGTAAGTCGTTTTATTGGGTGTGCAGTAGATAACCTTTGGAGATTCAACTATTGGGTCGAATTTGACCTGGTGCTCAGTGTTGGAAGTGACATTTGAGATGAATTAGGGCTTATGATTAGGGGTGTCAGAGTTTTGACCGCTTTCTTGTGCCTGAGGGCTGAGTTTTAAGAATCATTTCCTTTAAGAGAGTTATAATAGTTGTTCGGGAGGTGGTTCCTTAGTTGGATATGACCTTTTCGTTCCTCTTGAGTTCGACCGAGATCAATTAGAGAAACATAGTTGGTAGAGTGTTCTTAGAGTCTGTTAATTGATGAGTGATTAACATGATATTTTGCGAGGGTGGTTTGGCAGGGAAACAAACCACTAGAGTTTTCAATTTCTGGAGATTCGGATCGAGTACCGCAACGGCAGATGGGTCTGTCATTCTTCGGGGTCGGGAGTACCTGTTAGGATCAGGTGCCTTTGGAAGAGATTGTTGTATGATATGAGGTCCTTTTAGTGGTGGTTCTCGGGTTATTGGGTTCGATCTATGTGTTGATAAGGAGCGATTTCGAGGGCGAAATCTAATTCAAGTGGGGGAAAATTATAACATCCTGTTTTGGATCGTCTGAGATTAGGGTTTATGGGCTGCAACCCGGGCATGAGGAAGTCTCAAGGTTGCGACGAGTTTCTAGAAGCGTAGGGCATCTCGACACCTTTCTGCGGGTATGAGGTTCATTGGAATCAGAGTTATATCGAGGAAGATATGGAAGTTTGAAGTTTTGGCAGGATAAGTCCCTCATTTGAGAAAGGTGACAGTTGAGTACGCTGGGCGTACTCATGTGCGTGACTTTTCAGCGGAGCCACCTAGTACGCTGGGGGTACTAGGCACAAAATGAGAAACCCTAATTGAAGGGTGTCCCTATATAAAGAATGAGATGGCTTCATTTCTGACCACCCTCCTCAATTAATAAACCCTCTTAAACCCTAATCCTCATTCTTGAGCTTGTGTGTGTCCATTTGAGAGCCTTAAGTGATTTAGTGTGTTCTTGGAGTAAAGAAAGAGCTTTGGAAAAGAAGGAGTGAGAAGACCAGGCCTTAGATCTGAGCAGATCTGAGTTAGGAGCTTCATATAGAGGTATAAAGCTTCAAGCTTTCTCAATGTTTTGTTTTGTGCATCATAATAGAGTATTTTAGGATTTTTGTACCAAAAGGTGGAGACTTTATGAGATATTGAGCTCTAGAGACTATGATCAACCCCTTTGAGTGTAATTAGTGGTGTAATGTCATAAAAACCCAATCTTGGTGTAATGCCATGCATTAGTTATGAGCTTTTTGAGATAAGAGAGTGAGTGTTTTTGGTGTTTGTGACCATTTCAGCCATGCATAGGCTTAAAGTCACTGACTTTATGGAGTAAGGACTATTAGGGAATCCAGATCTGTGATTTGAGTCAAGGTCTTAACTGATTAAGACCAAATGAGTAGAAAGAGTGAATCTGGGGAGTACGCTGAGCGTAATTCCTGTACGCCCCGCGTACTGCCCCAGTTTCCCCGATGGCCAAACTGGATTCTTGATTACACTGAGCGTACCAAGGGAGGTACGCCCCACGTAACCTCATTGTGGACTTTTGGGCTAAGTCTTATTTTTGGGCCTTGAGTGTTGGGCCTGGAGTTTGGGCTTGTTGCAATAGAGTTTTGGACCAGAGGATTATATATATGTGCTTTGGGCCGTAGAGTTGGGCTTGTCATTTATGTTTGAGAGTTGGGCCTCGGGAGAGACCATTTATTATTGGGCCTTGGTGGGCCCAATGGGTTTTAGGTTATGGAAGGGCTGGTTAGTGGACTACCTTCATACCTAATGAGTAAGAGTTTGGACTTAGTTCCTAATTTGGTTAATTGTGGGTTTGGCTCAGAGTTAGAGGCTGGTGCATAGCAGCAACGTTTATAGGGGTTGTTCATCATCCGAGGTGAGTCTTCTCACTATACTTACCATGAGTGGTATCTTTGTGTGACTAAGATGTCTTATGTGTTTATATTGAGTACTGAGATATCCTGCATTATGTTTATGTGATTTATGTTTTGTATTATTCTGTGCTTACTGAGTTAGGACCGGAGGGTCCACCCGAGTTATGGGACCGGAGGGTCCCACTTATACACATTGACGGGAGGGTCTTACTGTGTTATAGCCTCGAGTGGCTAATGATTTGTGTGTGGTATTTTGGGGAACTAACTAAGCTTTGTGCTTACCATGTGATGTTATATGCGTTTCAGGTTTTTCTCAGGATCGCGGGAAGGCACCAGTTTGATTGTCCACACCAGTGAAAGAGTTATTGTTTGAGGATCCTGGATAATTAATCAAACAATTATAGAGTTGTGATTTGTAAATTAAATAAATGAGACTTTTGTGAAATGTGGTATAATAATTATGTGATTTTAAAATGAAAATTTTGTTTGAAAATTTACGGTGTTACACCCTCTCTGGACTCGCCGAGTTCCTTAGTCTGATTCAGCCATCTTAACAGATTAAGCTCCTATCCTACAGATCTAAACTCCCTACTTCTTCTACATACTAGAAATGCCATTTTAAGGGTAAAATTTCCACCTCTACCCGTTATTAGTCCTTCTTAATGGTTTTAGATAAAACCCCAGTTCTCTAGGACATAGATCTTGGTCCAAAATCCATAATACTACAAACTAAAGCATAGTAACATAGATTTAGGCCTTAGACATCATTTGAACATGTAAAGTTCCTAACTTTCCTTCCATGCATGACCTTTTGGGCTTAAAAGGCCATAATAACACCTTAAAGCTTGTATGGGACTTCCATGGTCATAAAGTTTGCACCTTTATGCCATGAAACCCCTTCTAGACCCCAGATCTGAAAGGTAGATCACTTGGGACGTCCAAATCCCAAAGAACATGCTACTTGAACCAAAAATCCAATAAAATGAAGAAGAAGAGATCTAAGATGTTATTAAGCAAGTTTGAGACTTGATTACCAGAAAATGATGAGGATGAAACATAGTTGTTGGATCTATAATCTCCTCCTTGAGTCCTCAAGCCTCTCCTTCTTCCACAAGCTTCAACACACTTGATTTCTCTCAAAAATGGCTCACAAGCATTAGGGTTTTGAGATCTAAGGTTTGGACAATGGAGGCTGGAAATGAGGCCAAACTCTAAGTCATAAAGTGTTTAAATAGGGTGCAAAATCCCGGATATAGGGTTTCCCAAACCCCGTCCAACTCGTCGAGTAGATCCCCACCAACTCGTCGAGTTGGTCTTCCAAAAACACGCGTGACAATGTTTCTACTCGTCGAGTTCTTGCCCTTGGACTCGACGAGTTGTCTTCTTGTTTGGAGACCTTCTTTCCTCAATTGGCCTTTTGGTTTCCGGGTGTTATAGGTGGGATGAATGAGATTTTTTAAAATAAATTAGGATAGTGGTGGTGTTGTCCAAAAAAAAACGAATTAATCCATTTAAATGAATTATAAAAAATTAACTAAAAAAATTAATAATCCACTAAACTAATATTTATTAATATATAAATATTATATATTATAAATAATATTTATTAATATATAAATATTATATATTATAAATAATATTTATTAATATATAATAATCCAATTAAAAAATTAATATAAAAATAAAATTAAAAAAATTATTTAAAAGAAATTAATAATCTAATAAACTAATATTTATTAATATATAAATATTATATATTAAAAATAATATATGTTAATATATAATAATCCAGTAAAAAAGTAATAATCCAATAAAAAATAAATTTAGAAAAAGTTATTTAAAAAATTCATAATCCAAAAATTGAAAGAAAGAGACAGGGTTTGGAGCATAATTGTCTTTCCAGCGTATTCAGTCATAAATATGATTTCGGAGTTTGCTGGAAAAGACACATCTTACCAGAAAAGACTCATTTTTTATGCAATTCAAATAGTTTTTCCGGTTCATTCAACTAAAAAGATCTGTTTGCACTTGAAATGATATCCATCAAACAGGCCTTAAAACAATGCTAGAAAAAAACAACATTTTAAATTGGGATTTGCGAATAATAATCACATCCAAATAAGAAGAAATTAAACTAAAGATTTAGTTATAAATAGGTTTTAGTCCAATACAAGCCCGCTAAAGATAGCTTTCAAGTTTGAGATTTTCATGCACTATTTAAAGCCCAAATATTACCTGTGGAACCAAAGTGCCAAGTCGTCTTAATAAAGGAACAAATATGGAAATGTATTATTCTTTTTGAACAAAGTCGGATCATAATTTTACAAAAGAAGAATTTTTTTTATCTTTCTAAACTTTCATAATTATTTTTATATCTTTATAGCGCTTATATATATATATATATATATATATATATATATATATATATATATATATATATATATATATATATATATATATATATATATATATATATATATATATATATATATATAGGGTGAGGTTCAATAGAGAACTATAATTAACCAATGAACCAAGGAACCAATATTTTTTTTAACTTTTAGAACTTATTTTTTATCCAAAAAAAAAAAAAACTAAAAATACAAAAATTCATAACTTTTTATCCTTTTTCCAATGATATAAAATTCGATTTTTTTTACGTCAAATTCACAATGTGAATTTTTGAAAATTCACAACGTGAATCCGGATTCACACGGTGAATCCGAAAAATATTTTTCATATTCACAATGTTAATATATGAATTTAGATATTTTTAGATTTTTTTTTCGATAAAGAATAAACTCTAGAAATTGAAAAAAAGATTTGGTTCCTTGAAGAACTAATAATTATGGTTCTCTATTGAACTTTTCCATATATATATATATATATATATATATATATATATATATATATATATATATATATATATATATATATATATATATATATATATATATATAGTGGCAGACGCAGACTATTTTAGTAGGGATGTCTCTCGTACTTCAAACGGATGCACCTAATAGAAAAAAAAAATAATAATAATTTACACTACCTGTCGGAAATTGAGCAATGGCCTGGAACCCCAAATGTCCCACTAAGGTCCGCCGCTATATATATATATATATATATATATATATATATATATATATATATATATATATATATATATATATATATATAAGACTTATAACTCACATATATAACCAAATACTTAAATAATCATAATTTATTATACTATATATTAAAATTGTTGCTCCTTAGCTACAGGAAAATGCTAAGGATTTGACATAAATGATCCCCTGATTATGACAATTGTCGAAATTGGTCCTTATTTATATCTGTATGGTCAATTGTCTGTTTTTCTTTTTTTTTTTTTTTTTTTTTTTTTTTTTTTTTTTAATTAGAGCTATACACGTGTTAATCCTATCTGCCTTTCACCGTCTCTGTAAGCCAATCAAATTAAGATTAGTGTCATTCTTCTTCGCTGCCTATCTCTCGATTACATTACTATGGTCTCACATTTTACTTTAATCTTCCCCAAATCGAGTCTCCTCCCTTCTTCTACCTGCTGCTACCTCCACCGCTTCAGGCGATGTACTGACAACCAACCACCGAAGTTCGCCGTTTACCCTCTGCTCCACTACCGTCTCCACCAGAAAAAAATGACGCCCCCGATATACCATCGCTTCCTCGCTTTTTTTTATCTCATTAATTTCCACATTAAGTTTGTCGAGTCTGCTAACAGAGGCCGCACGTTCTTCTCAACCTAGCGCTTCTGATTGGAAATCAAGAAATTGCTTTTTTTTTTATCTCATTAATTTCCACATTAAGTTTGTCGAGTCTGCTAACAGAGGCCGCACGTTCTTCTCAACCTAGCGGCTTTTGATTGGAAATCAAGAAGGAATTCAGGTTGCCCCGTCTCCGATGAAGAAGCCATCGTCACTGTTCGTCGCGAGAATCAACGTAGATTCGGTCGATGGGTTTGCAGATTCTAGGGTTTATCATGGTTCTGTTGATTGAAAAGATTTTGATGACCCCACGACCCAATTTATGATCAAAGATGAGGTTGATAAATGGAAAAATGAAGGTACGAACCGCAGGGGTTCTCGATTCCTCTATGATGACCACCAGAGAGCGCCTCATCAGGTTAGTTTGTCTACCATGATTAGTTTAATCCTTCGCCTACCTAACGTTCGTTCTTTCACCGCTTCAGATACATTTTCTTCTTCATTCTTTTTAGTCGGCAACGCTTAATCCCACCACCAATCCCTCCACCGATCACTCAAAACCTTTAATCGCTTTGAATGTCGACAACCACCACACCAGAACCTAACGGTAGCATGAACAAGGTGCTTCAAAGTTCAAATTTCAACTTGCTTTATGGTTTTTGACAATTCATCAATTCTAGCTGACGGTGCTTCTGTTCCTCAGTACATGTATCCACGGTAATTACTCTCTTTATTATACTCTTCATATTCGTTCTCAACTCTTGATTAATTCAACTTGATTTCGGTCTGTACTGTTCAAATATGTGATAAATTGTCATGTCCGCCAACCGTTTGATGTAAGTTTTCTCCACCTGCTCACTGATGTCCTTTTCCTGTTCAATTCAAATCGACCCATTTCAAGGCTTGTTGTGTGGCGTCATCGACTGGAATAGAGCATCGTTCCCTCTTCCAATCAATCATCTCTCGAATCTGAATCTATGTATTGTAAGTAATGAGTGAAGTTCGTTTACTTAGTTTCCTGCTTTCATTTTATGAATTTATAAGAATCCCATATTTCTTTGTCTCCTATACGCCAATAGGTTTTACTTTTCTTTCTATATTTATTGAGGTTATAATCTAATAATGTTACCTGAATACCCAACCAAAAACCATGCTCAAAGCCCCAAAATAAGAAGCCTCCTGAGGTAAATTAAGTTTTTATTTTGTTATGTATTCAAGTTTATGAATTATACATGGTCATTTAGGCATTTATCTACTTTTTTTAATCATTTTTGGCTTTAGGTCGAAGGAAAGAGGAGCAACAACAGAAGCTTACTCTGACAAAATTGATCAATAATATGAGTTGGTTTATATGTGTTCTTATTTTCATTATTTTTCAAATAATATATGAAATGAAGTTTGTTTCTCACATCTATTAATTGCCTCCTGCTATCTGCCTCAAAGGTTGTGGGAACAATGTAAACATAAATAAATATCCTTTGAGTATTCATATGGGGATGCATAAATTGAAGATTTCCACATCTGATGAGTTATGGAGAGCCATCCGGAATTTCCGGCCATCAGCCATGATTGGAGTTTCGGATGGTAAATCAATCTATAAAGGTTGGGTGGGCAGGACATCATAAACACCATTAAAATCTGGAGTAAGGATAACTGTCGCGATCAAGATTTTAAACACAAATAATGTTCAGAGTCTCAGTGAGTGGCAGGTCTGTTTGCCTATTATACAATCAAATTTTGTTTCCTTTGGTTTGAATTTTCACTTCAAGGCTAGGTCTAACTTTGCAATTTGTTAAAACTTTTGAGTTTAGTTATAGTCCTTTATAAAAAAAACCTGCTATTTTGTTTTATAGAAAGAGAGACATATCCTGTTATAACATTTTATCATTAATGTATTAAACGATGTGTTGTGTTTCAATGTGTCACAGGAAGAAGTGAATCAGGGAAGGTTTAGTCATTCCAATTTTGTTAATACCTTTTTTGTGAACTTTGTTTTTTTTTTTTTTTTTGGATTTGCTTTCTTGAAGGTGATCATGATGCTCCAGCCGAGTATGCGATTCTTGAACACTCTGTAGTCATTCATTACATCAAACTCTATATCTCATTAAATCATGAAACGGGTATATCTATTTTACGTGTGTTTGATCACAAACTTATTTTTTCCCTAATTATCATCTTATACACTTTTCTATTGTATCGTCGCTGTCATCTTCATCGGTGTGGAATCGGGTTCATACAGCTGATTTCAGAAGCTTGCGGTTGCATCTGAGGTTGGCATTGCAACGGTTTTGAAGAATCATTGTTCAAATGCAGAAACTGCAGATAAAAAGGTAAAATATTTAAACTTTAGATGTTGGTGATGAATCTTAAAAAAAGAGTATGATTTTTGTTCTTTGATGCAACAATTTTCGTATTTTTTTTGTTGTGTTTAACTATTTTTTGATGTTAGATTTTTGACGTGGGGTTTTTAACGAAAGAACAATTTGGTGGCTAACTTGGTGGCTAAGTGTTTTGATTTTGATTTTTTTAACTTTTTCTTTGGATCACAAGTTTTAGGCGATGCCGATTGTTTTTAACCTATAACTTTTAGTGACAATATACTAGGTTTCACACTTTGCATTTGGGTTCTTCAGATTTACACTTTACATCTTGAGTTTATGTTGGAATACAATGATATCATCCTTGTGCAATTTAATGATTCACATGTCTAAATGTTTTATGATGTCAATGTTAATTTACCATATCTCCGGTTCATGTGTGTTTTTTGTATTGTTGAAGGGTATTTCAAACATTTGACTTAGAAATATCTACTGCGAATAGAGACATACTTGCTCTTTTTTCCAATATAAGCAATGTACTTTATCTATTACTCATAATACTAACGTACGTCACTTACAATCATTGATTAATTTATTTAAAATATTTAAGCCACTCCCAGCTATGTTAAAATTTGAAGGGTTGATGCAGGTTCTAAATTATGATGGGGAGGTTTCGACTCAATTTGTATGGATATATTTGCCAATTAATTAAGATGATTGTCTCACAAATTACATGTATGATAACAATCCGTATAAAAATATACATCACTTTGGAATTTATCACTGGAGGTGAGCTATTTGATAAAGTTGTAAGTCTCAGCTCTCTAAGCAAGGTCAAATGGATGTATTTTGGTCATTTGGTTTCCACGGACTCATAAATCTAATGCATGTTCACCGGGTCTATCATGGACGCCTTAGTGAAGCAGAAGCTAGAAGATTCTTTCAGCAGCTCATTGATGGTGTTGAGCATAGTCATAGTAAAAGTGACCCGTGCAACGCACGGGCATCTTCACTAGTTTATTTTAAAAAATTAAAAGCATTATCTTTAAATTGACTTTTTGTTACTAAATTACTAATTAACTTGTAACGTTATAATATTACATTCTTCCAAAAATCTCAAACATATCGATTGATAAATGGATGTAGTCAATAGATAACGGAGTTAGGGTTGATATCTCATTCATAAACTCACCCAAATAATATCGATCGATTGCAGGGGTGTAATCGGGTCAAGCCTATTATGTTTGAATCTCGACTCGACTAAAAAACTCGGGCTCAAAACGCGACTTGAGCATTTACTTTAAATCGCGCTCGAGCTCAATAAAGTATTTGACAATTTCGAGTTCGGCTCCACTCGAGTCGACTAATTATTAGAAAGATAAAATTGCATCAAGTTGAATAATAAATACAACTAAGCTCCTACATGACTCAACGCATCTTGATTATGTAAAATATGTCACACCCCAAAACCGAGAACGGCGGAAACGTTCTGGGGCGGAGGACGTCATGTATAATATCAACAACAAAGTAAAGTAGTAAACAAGCAACAACATCATCCATTGCATTAATAAAATAATTATTATACAATTGTAATCTGACAAATTTTGATAAACACTAAAGCATAAATCAAAATGAAAGATAAGTCTTGAATAAGCTCCATCTTCCTTTCTCCTTGCATCGGTACCTGTCTATGATGACCTGAGGATACAAGTAATTTTGAAAGCGAGTATCAGCTATAAAGCTGGTGAGATCATAAGTATTAATGTGTCTTAATTTGTAAAACTTATGATTTTTAAGACTTGACATTGTTTTGAAAGAAAGCTCATAAAAGTATGAAAATGTTTGTAGATCAGCTGTAAACGTTTGAAAAACCCTAGAATCCCTATGATTCCTGTTAGTAACAAAAGGAGTCTTCTACCAAGACTTAACTGTGCTCTTTGTAGTCTTCTACCAAGACCTAATTGTGTTACTATTATTATCATTATAAGAAATTTGATCCTTTGTTACAAGGATACCTAAATATAATTTTTACCTCAATGGTTATGTGAATGAGTCACAAATATAGGTAATAATATAACTAACTTGAATCATACCCTTTGGTACTGTAAACGTTAACTTTAAGCCATCCGTAGACGTACTCTTTACCTCTGTTGCTAACAGTCGGGTATAGGAATAGTCAATCCCTCCTCGTGCACCTGAAAAGGTACCAACCTTTTGACATCCGTAGATGTACTTTTACCTCTGTAGCTAACAGAGATTCTAGGAATGGTCAATCCCCCAACTCGCATCCTCTATTACAAGGATAATAATCTATTCTATCTCGTCGATTATGTGATCTTATCACAAGGAAAAGGTAAGAACACGGATTTAAAAAAAAAAACAGAGTCGATACATATAAAATGTAATAGGACTCTTACTGATGTATCTATGCACAAGTACTCCTATAAGTATAGTAATGTAAATATTATAGTAGAGTACGGTAAGGTTCTACGTGTGCTAGCTGTAATGTATGTTCTCTCTATCTAGCAAGTATAGTAATATAAACGTTCTAGTATAGATGTATATGTTCTCGTCCTAGTATAGTTTGTACATGTAATGTATAGTAATTTTTAGAAAGTATTGACTCATGAATGAACTGACTCATTGTATGATATCGCATTCTAGTAATGGTTCTGGTATCTTCCTGAACTACCCATATGGTAGCTTACTAGTAATCTAAGTGGTATGTATGGACGTGGATGTATACCCGTGCTACCCAAGAGCATAGGATGAACTGGAAGGACCTTTTATGACTTTATATGTACACATGATATATAACTAATATTTAAACGACTTTCGGACGAGTATCCAATATCCCACCAGACCACATCTCAAGGCGCGAAAAGGAAATAGGGTGGATAGCCTTCCTAAGTCTTTTAAACATTTCTTATATAACTATACATATAGAGGCATGCAATTTATAATATAAAAGCATAAATAAGTTTGGTAAAACATTTGAAACATAAATATTAGTTTAAGGAAAGATCGACTTGACGTCAATCTATAAAACAATTTGAAGGCATAAGTTTGATAAAACAATTTAAGTATAAGGAACATTTGTTTGAAATACAGTTGTAAATAAGTTTGAAATATGATAAACAGAGTAAGAGGTACAGTGTAATAAGGAGTTTAAAACATATAAAATGTTTATAAAAAATCATTTGAAGGAAACTGTTTGGTAAAACGGCTAATGAGTAGCCAAATCTTTTGAATGTTGTATATTAATCACATGTGATTGATGTAATAAGTAATATACTCCTACTTACTAATCACATGCGATTGACATAATAAGTAGCATGATTCTACTTGTATCCCCCCCATAAAGCATTTAAAAGTAATTTAAAACATTATTTAAGGGGTATGAACTCACATGAAAGTTTGAAGATAGCGAGATGGAAAACCGGTCAGAGTTTCGTCTCGGGAAACGGATTTTTCTCGGGATTCTTGGGAATCTCGGGAGTAAAATCGACCCTCGGGACTTGAGCAAAAAGGCCAGAGCTTCGGGTTTGAACGGGCACGGAAAACGAGGCAAGACGCAAGAGAAAAGAGGAGAATTGAGCAAATAATTCGGAAAGCCTCGCATCCTATTTATAGGAAGCCTGAACCGCCTCGGTAAGCGGGGCGTACGCTTGTACGCAGCGCGTACGCGTACGTCATGCATGACCGAAGCCTCGACTGCCTCGGCTTCGGATGGGACGGGTTGCTGGGTACGCGGGTCGGATGGGACGGCGGGTCGGACGGGACAGCGGGTCGGACGGGTCGGAGCTTCGGACGGGTCGGACGGGTCGGATTCCTCGGATATGGCGACGTGGACGATCCGAAGCCCTTGATCTTAGTACGCGGGGCGTACTTCGGTCCTATCCGATGACTCCCCTTCGGATAATACCGGGAGTTTATAATTAAATTTATATTTATTTTAATTAAACTTCTAAAATTTATATCTCCCTCATACGAACTCCGTTTTTGACGTTCTTTATATCCACGCGAAGGTGAGACCAAGATCTACAACTTTCGTTTAGAATCCGTTGGCAAATTCCAAAATTATTTTTATTATTTATTAAATAAAATGACGCGATTAAGGAATTTCTTCAAAAATTCATAACTTTCACATCCGAAGTCAGATTTGGATGTTCTTTTTATGTACGATCATAGATTGAGGTTGTCTATAACTTCCATTTAGATACTTAATGCTAAAAACTATTGCATCGAAAATTCGCGTTTTACGTTTAATCGCAGATGCCGGTTTTGCCGAGAATCTTCGGTTGGTCATAACTTCTTCGTTATAACTCGGATTTTAGGGTTCTTTATATGCTTGGAAACCTTGATACGATTCCTACTACTTTATTTAACCCAAATAAGATTTTAGGAAAGTTACATTTTGACCTAGTTTGATTGGTTTTACATTACATTGACTCGAAATATCGGGTTGTCACATCATCCCCTCGTTAGAAGGAATTTCGTCCCGAAATTAGAATTTAAGAAAGGAAGTATGCACGAATGATCGAGTCGTGAGGAGGAAACTTCCTAATCGATTGTTTCTAGTGCATCTAATTGATAACGGGTTCTCGGTTGGCATTCCAACGAACCTTCACTAACTGGCGATGGCGTTTCTTCGTCCTCTTGACCTCTCGGTCGAGGGTCACTACGGTTCTAATACGAAGTTGAGGATCTCGAAGAGTGGACTTGCAATAGTCCTAACGGAAAGGTATGGTTTCACGATCGAGATGCGAAGAGTAGAAAGTATGTTACTGAGTTCGCGGAGTAGGTCTTGTTTGTGTGAGGCACAGGACCGATTTTGATAAGAATCTCGGAGGTCCTGTCTAACTTGGATTTAGATTTCCACGCTTTACGAAGCGTATTAAGCCATTCCCAGAGTGAGTTATCCTAAAGAACTTGGTCACTCACTTGGAATCTCAAAGGTTCCTTTTCTTACGTAACTCCTCAGTCAAAGGCCACCCCTTGCTGGGTCAAAGTCGTACGAGTTTCTGTAGCTTGCGAGGAGTTTTGAATGAACTAATGCGGTGGGTCGGTAAGACCTAGAATCTGGTGAAAAACTGTCGGCGTCTCTGGTGTCGATAAATGCTCAACGGTTTTGACAAATTGAAAGAGTACTCAAAATTTCACACATTACTATCAGTGTGTCCTAGAAATTTGACTCTTCAATTTCAAAACTCGTGCCTAGAGAACTTTGCTAAAAGTTCCTCTGTAGGAATGTTACCATGGGCTTTCTTCTTACTACGAGGGTAGATAAGTAAGTCATCTCTTGGGGAAATGACGAATTGATCCAAGTAAGAAAGACGTAACCCTTCATTTAACTCATGAAAACCATGGGCGTATTGGTCCTATCCGAAAGGTATCACTACGAACTCGAAGTGTTCGTATCGGGTTCGGAAGATAGTCTTCCTGACATCCTTCCCCAACACATCGAACTGGTGATATTCGGATCTCAGGTCCATTTCTGAAGGTAGATTCTTTCCTTACGTTTGCTCAACCATTTTGTCTATGTGAGGCAGAGATAACGATTTCTATGAAAATCTTGACGGATTCCTCGATAACTGAGGCACATACGATGCGATCCATCGATCTCTGGAAGAATCTGACCGGGGTTCTCTAGGGTGAGAAACCTAGTCTTCTAGTTCTATTTCTGTGTGGTTCGCCAAGTTGCTCGTGCTGTTCTTGTATCTCCGTGGGTGTTTAAACTATAGGGTGATCTGTTTTCGGGAGTTGTACTGGGTTCTAAGTCTATTCACATGACGATGTGATTACTCGTATACTTAGGCAGTTTCTCCGTCCTGAAGTCCATTTGAGAATTCATACAGGGCTTCACGATCACCATTTCGTGTATACGAGGCGTATATAATTAAGATTGAAAAGGTAGTCGAATAACTGATTCTTCCTTACCCTCACATCCCAAGGAGGAAAAGAGTTAAGGCGAAATCATTAATTCTAAACCTGTAGAACCTTGATTATATAACACTCTTATGTATACCTTCCTCAGTGATAGATCATCCGTATGAATTTTCCTAGATTGAACTTGACGTACTGCACGAGTGGTACATCGAGGATTTCTTTGGAAAGAAACTATCTAAGAGGTAATCCTGGAATGAGCACTTCGGCGTTCTGATAAGACGGCTTCGTTGGAAAAGTGATCTAGAAGATAGGGACGTACGTATGAAGCTGTTTTCGCGTTGATCAAATTGAATCTGATTGTATGATAATGTCGGAATCATACAGAAACTTTAAAGACATTAGAATTAAACATAGATGATTACAGACAAAACACAACTGTGCAACCATGAACATAGTTACAGTACTTTAGATTTACCACAAGACTATTGCTGCGAATAGGATATACTACAAAAGACAAGTATACGCAGCACGAGCATTCCTATACAGTCAGGATCTCGCAAAAGGTAATACTCTAGTTGCACTAATTCTAGATAGTTTATAAGTCTGTTACAACGAACGCCCAAATTACATTTAACGTGGTTCCGGAGTAGGCTCTCCTGCAGCTGTGATCCTGAGAATCTTCCCATCTGCGCCAGAATTCTGCGGTATCGGGCAATCCTTCTGGAGGTGTCCAATTTCACCGCATTGGTGACATATATGGACAGCACTCACATTGGTGGTGGTAGTGAAACGTCGAGTAGGAGTTATGGGGACGCGGGTTCTTTCCTTTTTCGGGCATTCTCTTTTATAGTGACCAAACTCACCACAGTGATGACAAGTCTGGTTTCCCTCGGCGTTGGGTGAGTTATTGGTCGGTCCTGATAGGCTCTTGCGGTATCGTTTGGTGTGCCTCTTTTTGTTGCAGTTTGAGCACTGCTTCCCCCGACACGGTCCAAGGTGGTGATAATTACATTTTATGCAATTTGGGAGATTTCCAGCATATTGTCGGGTTGAGCTTGGGACAACTGCTGTTTCCGAAGGGATGGTAGTAGGAGGTATAGATGTCGTAGTTGTGAAGGTCGTTACCTGTGGTTGTTTCTTGTTCGACCCTTTACGCGATTTGTCCTTCTTTCTATCCCAAAACTTCCGTTTGTTACTCTTCGTCTTGGAACTCGGGGTGTCGTGGTAGTTTGCTGCTCGCTGCGGTATTTGATTGTTACTCGGATTGGAATTGTTGATAATAATCCCGTTAACATTCGCATTGTTAGCGTCAAGGTGCATCAGAAAAGCTGACACGGCAGCCGAGACTGCAGCTTGAACGGTAGCTGCATCAATCTGGAGGGTTGGTGCTTGGTTGATGGGTTGTTCGTCCTTCTTTGGCGACATGATTATCCCTATGATGTAGTCCTGGTACGGTATGGGAGTATGTTCGTAGAATGGTCTCAAGACGTTTTTCGTTCGAGTTGAGGTATCGTGGGTTGGTGAATAACAAGATCCAACCACTGAAAGAGACTTGGAAGTGTCTCCGGAGATAAATCACTATAGTCCAATGACTTGACTAAAGTACGTACTGAACAAGATAATTTCATAGAAAATGCCACATCGGGCATAGACAGAAAAACGATTCCTTTTTTTTTAAAAGGGAAATAAAGTAAAGCGTCTACTACGGGCGACGGTCATCCCTTTGGTGAACTCTTAGTTCAATCAATTGGCGTTCCATTGTCAAGTAGATGTCTTTCGCACACCATGTGGCGTACTCGGAGTCCTATGACTTCGGCTCGTGATTCAGCCAGTGCTTGCAACAGGGTTTCGTGGTTTGTCTCTGACCTCTCGTGAGCATCCTCTAGAAAAATGGTGTGGAGGGTATGCATTCTAGCATAGGCTACTACTTCTGTAATCTGATGAAGAGCTGTCCTGCCCTGAATCTCATTTCGGGCCTCTCTGCGGACCAAGATTGGCAAGACTCTATCTGCTGAGCCCCCATTGCTCAAGTCGTAAAAGTTTCGGTCGCCAATAAATGGCATGGGTTGATCTTGTTCTTGGCTCCATGTTTCCAAGCATTCCACTGACTCAGGCGTCGGGTCTTGGAAAGCAAGACGAGGGTTAGGAATTGGAAAGGAGCTGCTTGGGGTAGGTTCTCAACTTCTGGTTCGGAGTTAGCATTGCCTGAAAGGTTTTTATCATGGTGATCATCCCAAGGGATAGGATGATCATTCTATGGTTCTTCTCCAAACCAACCAGCAATGACTTCATTCGGAAGATACTGGTTGTCATGGGGATGGAGTCCAACTATGATTTCTATGCGAGAATTTAGGGTAAGTGGATAATTATTAGACGAACTATCTAGATAATTATTTAGAAAACCCTCATTTGTTACATCACTATTTGTGAAGTGCATACCAGCTATGTGAAATCTAAACATGATAGACCTTCGAATAAGTGACCTTATTTCCAAATTCACACAGAATAGGGGTAAGGCAAAATTACCACTGATTCTAAGTCTATAACATCCTAATTACATGTAGCCTTAGTGTATCCACTTAGCAACTATCAACTTAGTAATGAGGATCCCGTTTTAATTCTCAAGTATAAAGTACTTATAGTAACACCAAATACTCCTATAGTATTTTAATTTTTATGTTATGTTCTATTGTTCTCATTGTGGTAGGGTTGGTAAGATTTTAGCATTGTTGCAACCACACACTTAAACTTAGGCACATGCTAGTCAACCCTCGGATAATATAGGCGATCAGGCTATATCTTCCCAGTTTTGACCATATGTCTCTAAGCACACTTGTGTTGCTCAACAATCGTAATTCTTTTGTACTGTCCTAGTGACACGTATTTTAGTATGAATGCAGGCACGTATACTTACTTAAATATTTTATTATTTAAAGTATAAACCCTAAATCAGAGTATTTTTAATCCCATTGTATTTATAGTTAGTATATCTTTTATGGGTTGATATACTCAATTCACTATAAACAATGCTCTGATACCAATCTGTCACACCCCAAAACCGAGAACGGCGGAAACGTTCTGGGGCGGAGGACGTCATGTATAATATCAACAACAAAGTAAAGTAGTAAACAAGCAACAACATCATCCATTGCATTAATAAAATAATTATTATACAATTGTATTCTGACAAATTTTGATAAACACTAAAGCATAAATCAAAATGAAAGATAAGTCTTGAATAAGCTCCATCTTCCTTTCTCCTTGCATCGGTACCTGTCTATGATGACCTGAGGATACAAGTAATTTTGAAAGCGAGTATCAGCTATAAAGCTGGTGAGATCATAAGTATTAATGTGTCTTAATTTGTAAAACTTATGATTTTTAAGACTTGACATTGTTTTGAAAGAAAGCTCATAAAAGTATGAAAATGTTTGTAGATCAGCTGTAAACGTTTGAAAAACCCTAGAATCCCTATGATTCCTGTTAGTAACAAAAGGAGTCTTCTACCAAGACTTAACTGTGCTCTTTGTAGTCTTCTACCAAGACCTAATTGTGTTACTATTATTATCATTATAAGAAATTTGATCCTTTGTTACAAGGATACCTAAATATAATTTTTACCTCAATGGTTATGTGAATGAGTCACAAATATAGGTAATAATATAACTAACTTGAATCATACCCTTTGGTACTGTAAACGTTAACTTTAAGCCATCCGTAGACGTACTCTTTACCTCTGTTGCTAACAGTCGGGTATAGGAATAGTCAATCCCTCCTCGTGCACCTGAAAAGGTACCAACCTTTTGACATCCGTAGATGTACTTTTACCTCTGTAGCTAACAGAGATTCTAGGAATGGTCAATCCCCCAACTCGCATCCTCTATTACAAGGATAATAATCTATTCTATCTCGTCGATTATGTGATCTTATCACAAGGAAAAGGTAAGAACACGGATTTAAAAAAAAAAACAGAGTCGATACATATAAAATGTAATAGGACTCTTACTGATGTATCTATGCACAAGTACTCCTATAAGTATAGTAATGTAAATATTATAGTAGAGTACGGTAAGGTTCTACGTGTGCTAGCTGTAATGTATGTTCTCTCTATCTAGCAAGTATAGTAATATAAACGTTCTAGTATAGATGTATATGTTCTCGTCCTAGTATAGTTTGTACATGTAATGTATAGTAATTTTTAGAAAGTATTGACTCATGAATGAACTGACTCATTGTATGATATCGCATTCTAGTAATGGTTCTGGTATCTTCCTGAACTACCCATATGGTAGCTTACTAGTAATCTAAGTGGTATGTATGGACGTGGATGTATACCCGTGCTACCCAAGAGCATAGGATGAACTGGAAGGACCTTTTATGACTTTATATGTACACATGATATATAACTAATATTTAAACGACTTTCGGACGAGTATCCAATATCCCACCAGACCACATCTCAAGGCGCGAAAAGGAAATAGGGTGGATAGCCTTCCTAAGTCTTTTAAACATTTCTTATATAACTATACATATAGAGGCATGCAATTTATAATATAAAAGCATAAATAAGTTTGGTAAAACATTTGAAACATAAATATTAGTTTAAGGAAAGATCGACTTGACGTCAATCTATAAAACAATTTGAAGGCATAAGTTTGATAAAACAATTTAAGTATAAGGAACATTTGTTTGAAATACAGTTGTAAATAAGTTTGAAATATGATAAACAGAGTAAGAGGTACAGTGTAATAAGGAGTTTAAAACATATAAAATGTTTATAAAAAATCATTTGAAGGAAACTGTTTGGTAAAACGGCTAATGAGTAGCCAAATCTTTTGAATGTTGTATATTAATCACATGTGATTGATGTAATAAGTAATATACTCCTACTTACTAATCACATGCGATTGACATAATAAGTAGCATGATTCTACTTGTATCCCCCCCATAAAGCATTTAAAAGTAATTTAAAACATTATTTAAGGGGTATGAACTCACATGAAAGTTTGAAGATAGCGAGATGGAAAACCGGTCAGAGTTTCGTCTCGGGAAACGGATTTTTCTCGGGATTCTTGGGAATCTCGGGAGTAAAATCGACCCTCGGGACTTGAGCAAAAAGGCCAGAGCTTCGGGTTTGAACGGGCACGGAAAACGAGGCAAGACGCAAGAGAAAAGAGGAGAATTGAGCAAATAATTCGGAAAGCCTCGCATCCTATTTATAGGAAGCCTGAACCGCCTCGGTACGCGGGGCGTACGCTTGTACGCAGCGCGTACGCGTACGTCATGCATGACCGAAGCCTCGACTGCCTCGGCTTCGGATGGGACGGGTTGCTGGGTACGCGGGTCGGATGGGACGGCGGGTCGGACGGGACAGCGGGTCGGACGGGTCGGAGCTTCGGACGGGTCGGACGGGTCAGATTCCTCGGATATGGCGACGTGGACGATCCGAAGCCCTTGATCTCAGTACGCGGGGCGTACGAAGGTACGCAGGGCGTACTTCGGTCCTATCCGATGACTCCCCTTCGGATAATACCGGGAGTTTATAATTAAATTTATATTTATTTTAATTAAACTTCTAAAATTCATATCTCCCTCATACGAACTCCGTTTTTGACGTTCTTTATATCCACGCGAAGGTGAGACCAAGATCTACAACTTTCGTTTAGAATCCGTTGGCAAATCCCAAAATTATTTTTATTATTTATTAAATAAAATGACGCGATTAAGGAATTTCTTCAAAAATTCATAACTTTCACATCCGAAGTCAGATTTGGATGTTCTTTTTATGTACGATCATAGATTGAGGTTGTCTATAACTTCCATTTAGATACTTAATGCTAAAAACTATTGCATCGAAAATTCGCGTTTTACGTTTAATCGCAGATGCCGGTTTTGCCGAGAATCTTCGGTTGGTCATAACTTCTTCGTTATAACTCGGATTTTAGGGTTCTTTATATGCTTGGAAACCTTGATACGATTCCTACTACTTTATTTAACCCAAATAAGATTTTAGGAAAGTTACATTTTGACCTAGTTTGATTGGTTTTACATTACATTGACTCGAAATATCGGGTTGTCACAAAATATGACTAAAATAAAGGGTAAAAGTACAAATATAGCCAAGTTCGATTAATCTCATGAGTTTCACGAGCCGAATAATTCAATACTCTAGCTCGACTCGATAATATACTCAAGTAACTCGAGCTCAAGCTCAATCTAGACTCAACTTGAAATGAATCGGTTTTGAGTATTTTCCGAGTTGGTCACGAGTACCTCATGAGTTTTTTCGACTCAGTTACATTCCTTGCCGATTAAACAAAGTTTGGGTCCTAAACTCAAAATCTGACATAGAGCTGATGGGTTTTCTAGGTTAAAATTAAATATATATCTGTACAACGAAATTTACATAAAACAATTTATAGGTACATTGTAACGTCCCAATTTTCAAACCGAATTTTTATTTTTATTTATTCAAATATATTAGAGTATAATTACGTTTGTGGAAAATATGTTGCGAATGCACATGTGTACAGATGAACCTTGCCCTTCTCACGATTCAATGGCGTACCTGAAAAACATTTATAATCAACTGGGTAATCATGAAGCTTAGTGAGTTCTCCAAAATATTATATCTCACAATACATATATAATGTATACATATAATGGCGTTCAACATAAAGTTGGCGTAACGTCCCAAAATACCAAGTAAAAATTTAATTTTTTTTACCAATCAATCCATTCATTCATTTGCTCCAAAAGATAGTAAAAATAATAGTTTTCTCAAAACATCAGAGTAAAAATGACAACTAATCAATGCAAAATAAACTTTGGGGGATGTAGTGCGATCACGTCGGGTGTTTCCCTCTGGAACTGGAAGTTCCTAAAAAATGTTTAAACCACAAACCGTAATCACAAAGCTTAGTGAGTTACACAAAATACCACATACCATACATATCAACAGGATCAACCCGGTCATTGGGCCCAACCTCACATATCAATGGGCATAGCCCAACATACAAATGGGCCCAACCCAAGATGCATACTAATGGGCCCATCCCAACAGGCATGCCAATGGGCCCAACCCAACATGTAATGTAAGCATCACAAAGACAACTAGCATTCTACACAGTATAGTGAGAAACTCACATAACTTGCAAAATCAACTAGACCACAACTCAAAGCCCCGCAATAGATGCTACAATACTCCTACCAAAACATACGAGGTCCAACCTTAGTTTACATACCAAAACTAGCGATCAATACCAAAGTCAACTCAAGACAAAAGTCAACGATCAAAGATAATATCAAAATTTCCAACAGTGGCCCTCGACGTCATGGCCTTCCTTGGCGACGTTGTGGGCGTAAAATTCCAAAACAACCAATGATTACCTAGTCACCACGTCGTGGCAGCCCAAGGCCACGCCGTGGGGACTATTCTGAACACTTTAATCGAGCTTAATCTGATTTCCTCCGATTTTAAGAACTCCAAAACTCATATTTGTTTCTTTCAAAGGTATTAATGGATAAAGCTTCCAACTTTATCCCTTAAGACACCCCTTTAAGTCTAGATCTAAATTCCAAGGTCCAGAAAGGAAACTTTAAGCATAAGGCTAGATCATTAAACACTTAATCCAAGAAATCTTCAACTCAAATCTTCCAGAAGCACTCTAGGGATCCTAATGAACCCTAAAAAATGTAAAGTTTATGGATATGCATCCTCTATGCATGTAATTTCCCAAATTTAATTCAAAAGATGCAATGTGACTTAGATTTCATGCAAGGTTCCCAAATCACCACCACTTCCTAAATCTATGCGATAAAATACTTTTTGGACTTAGAGAAGCCATAAATTTGCAACCTTTATCTCCTCCAACCATACAAACCATATGCAAGGGACCAAAATATGACATAAACCTAGATCTAGAGAAAAAACACCAAAAAATGGGAACTTGATTACTTATAAGAGTCCAAATAATGCTCAAGAGGACGATGATGATGTTCGCTTGCTTAATCGACACACTAGACACCTTCTTATTCTTCTTCTTC
Organism: Lactuca sativa; assembly: GCF_002870075.4. Classification (NCBI taxonomy): domain Eukaryota; kingdom Viridiplantae; phylum Streptophyta; class Magnoliopsida; order Asterales; family Asteraceae; genus Lactuca; species Lactuca sativa. The sequence goes on from NC_056624.2 coordinate 231,806,322, forward strand.
AAGCTACCAAAAGCACCGAAATAAGACAAGAATCACCAAGAGGATTTAGTGTTAGGGTTTTCTAGGATTTGAGGGTGATGAAGGATGATAAGGAACCCAAGATTCAAGCTAATACAGTTTAAATACGAAGGAAACCCTAAAAGATCATAGGCATGATCCAAAACAGCTGCTACGCCATGGCCAACCTACTGCCACCCTGTGGCACTCATTAAAAACATGTGTTCCTTTTAATCATTGTCATGTCGTTGGCATCCTTGCTCCACGTTGTGGCATAGATTTTTCTCCAAAACTCCATCTTTGGTCCTTGATAAAAGTAAGCTAAACCAATCTGGAACACAGGTGTTACAGCTTTCCCCCACTTAAGTTAGATTCCGTTTTTGAAATCATTCCCTATACTTACTTTGAGACACCAGACAACCCTGCCAGAAATTTTGGGACTCTGACCTGAATTATCTTACTGATAACAAATACGTCTAACCCTGACCATTCACCGATACCAAAACCTGCCTCTCGAAAAACGAAGGTGACTCGTTACAAAGGTCTCAACCGTTGGCACCAAATCAATGCATACCTAACATCATGCTAATCAACATTTATATTTGTCGATTCAACCAAGATCTCCTGACTTTACGCTAACTTTCTTGCAAACTGGGATGTCAGATCCTTACCCATTTGTTGACACTGACAACCTCGCACACGGCCGCACGATGAGATTTTGCCTAAGATTCCACTGATAAAGGGCACCCCAGCCTTTCTGCCACATGGGTCCAACCCGCTGATGACAGAGCTCCCTACATCACGCATGTCCTAACGCCCCAATTATGCCAAACCACTACCAGGTTACACCCTCTTGAGTCATACTCTTACCGATTCATGATAACACGTGACACCATCTATTCTGTTAGAACACTTAAAATCGCACATCCCACTGACCTTACCATCATTCAATCACTAATCTGGAGACTTATGACGAACACCACATGCTCTGAGCATATCCTCGAATGGCCGAATGGTTCATTCTACCAAGATAACCTAACCAAATGGGCCTCACCACGGGTCTCACCCACCCTATCATAGCAAAACAAGCCCTGCCCACGGGTCCTACCGAATATACATAGTCAACCGGGCCTCGCCCCCAATCGAGGGCTATACAAGCCTAAAACATTGCCATAGCCTTAAAAACCATTCCTTTAATGCGTTTTCGCAATACTAATGTACAACCGATTTGTAAATTACAAATCATATATCTCTATTTTAAGAATATAAGATATTATCATCTCAAAATTACTCGTGATATAATCCATGAAGTAATTCTATAAGCGTAGGTTTATCCAATACTCAAATCTCCATTTTCTAAGTACTCATGAACGTTGTAGCAACACAATTGGTATGTCTAAACTCCTTAGACAATCTACAACCGAATTCATGATAGTCTTTATTCACTACTTACTCCCTAAAGTATGAACGACTGTGGATCTTCAAATAATCAAATTATTTCGGGAAGTAAAACATGCAAAGTGAAACACATGAATACATAATTAACAAAGGTAGTAAAAAAACTCATAAATAATCTCTAGTATTCGATCACTAAAATCAATTACATTTATTCTCTTACCGGTTTCAAACTAATCATCTAACTACTAAAACTATTTTCGTCTCTCAAACCAATGCTCTTAGCATTTTGAATATGTTTAACCCTACTCAGAGCCTTTGTGAGAGGATCTGTAGGATTCTCTTCTGACGAAACTCTATTTCCTATTAGATGATCTTCTTCAATTCGACATATTACATAATGGTACTTTATGTCGATATGTATTGATTTACCATGAACTATCAGTTCTTTGGTCAAAGCAACTTCTCCTTCATTATCACAGAAAAGCTCTATTGGCTCCTAAATGGTCGGAACTACTCTAGGATCGCCGATAAAGTTCTTCATCCAAGCTGATTCCTTTGACGCTTCACTTGCTGGTATGTACTCTGATTCATAAGTAGAATCAACCACTATGTCCTGCTTGGAACATTTCCAAGTGATTGGTCCTCCATTTAACAGAAACACCCAGCCAGATTTAGAATGAAGATTGTCTCTGTCTGTTTGAAAGTTGGCGTCACTATACCCACTTACTCTCAACATATCATTGCCACCAAGGACTAGAATCTGATCCTTTGTCGCTCGCAGATACTTGAGAATATTCTTTATTGTTGTCCAATGAGCTCTGCCAGGATTTCCCTGAAAGCAACTGACCATACTTAAAGAAAATGACACAACAACACAAGTACATGTCATAGCGTACGTGATCGATCCTACAACTGAAGCATATGGAACTCGACTCATTTTTGCTTTCTCTTCACATGCACTACGACTTTGAGTTTTACTCTACTTGGCATTACTATGAATAGATAACTCTCCTTTATTTGAATTTTCCACACAAAAACGTTTTAGTACCTTATCCAAGTATGTACTTTGACAAAGACCAATTAGTATTTTCTTTCTATCCCTTAAGATTCTTATCCTAATAATATAGGCCGCCTCTCCTAGATCCTTCATAGCAAAACACTTTCCTAGCCAAGAATTTACTTCTTGCAGAGTCGGAATGTCGTTTCCTATAAGGTGTATGTCATCAACATACAATACTAGAAAGGTTACTATACTCCTACTAGCCTTGAAATACACATATGACTCATCTTCACTCCAATAGAAACCAAATTCTTTGACTTTCTCATGAAATCAAAGATTGCAACTGCGATACGCTTGGTTCAATAGGATTTCTCAAGCTTACACACTCTATTAGGAAACTTTGCATCTACAAAACCCTCAGGCTGGCTCATGTAAACATCCATAGCCAACTTTTTGTTAAGGAAAACAGTTTTGACATCCATCTGCCATATTTCATAATCATGAAAGACAGCTATGGCAAGCATTATCCTAATAGACTTTATCTTGGCCACCGGTGAGAAAATCTCATCATATTCAACTCTGGGGGTTTGAGTAAATCTCTTTGAAACCAATCATGCCTTGAAAGTGTGCACATTTCCATCCATGTGGGTCTTTTTCTTGAAGATCCATTTGCAACCAACTATCTTTCGACCAGGTTCTTGATCAACCAAATTCTAAACTTGATTATCATACATGGACTTGATCTCATTATAACTGCAAGAAAAATGGGAACTTCAGAAGAGATTGTCCATCGCTGAAGAAAGGGAATAATGGTGTTGGACCAAGCAACAATAATGTTGTTATGGTTCAAGGAAATTCTGATGATGGGGATGATGGTGAAGTTTTGAAAATATGTATATCTAGTTCTGCTGATTCTTGGATCCTGGATTTTGGAGCATCTTATCATATGACATGCAATCGTTGCTAGTTCGAATCCTTCAAAGAGTGGAATGGTACAGTCAAGATATGTGATGATTGGGTGAGTGGTATCAAGGGTAGTGACATGTTGTAAATCAAGATGCACAATATATTGTCAGGAAACTAGATTGTTGGTTCGTCCTGGAACTTTGAAAGAATATTATTTATATTGGCACTTTGTCGAATGATAGGTTGAAGTATTCTGAATAGGGTGACTAGTTACGAGTCTCCAAGGGTGCTCTTGTATTTATGAAGGGAAGGTTGAATCCTCATGGGATTTATGTTCTGGATGGTTGTACGATTGGGGGAACAGTAATTATATCCAAACCCTTAGATCGTTATGATAATGAAAGGAAGTTGTGGCATCATAAGTTAGGGCATGTGAGCGAGAAAGGGTTGTTTGGTGGAGATGCAAGTGGAAATGCTAAACTTGGCGAAACATTTGTTCAAGAGACACCATTCAAGGTGAAGTTCAGTTCGGTTCAACACTCAATCAAGGAGATCGTAGAGTATATCCCTCTCTTGTGAAGTCTCATGATGGATGTTAATACTTTGTGACTTTTATTGATGATTACTCAAGGAAGACTTAAGTGTAGTTTCTGAAGATAAAGGACCAAGATGAAGTGTTTGGGCGGTTTAAGGAGTGGAAGACCATGGTTGAGAAACAGACCCGAAACTATGTCAGGTTACTTAAAACGAAAAATGGGTTGGATTTTTGCAAAAATTCTTTTGACAACTTCTATAAAATAGAAGGTATAGTGAGGCATCACATTGTACAACTAACACCACAACAAAGCAAAGTGGCAGAACAGATGAACCAAACACTGGTGGAGCATGCTCAGTGCATGCGATTATCAGTTGATTTATCGAAGCAATTTTGGGCGGAAGAAGTCAACATTTCTTGCTATCTGGCGAATAGATCTCCATCAACTACAATTGATTGTAAGACTCCTCAAGATGTGTAGTATATAAAACCCTCAAATAATTATAGTTTACGAATGTTTGGATGTCCTGCTTACGCTCGTGTAAATGACGATAATCTGGAGTCGAGGGTAATGAAGTGCATATTTCTAGGATATACATATGGAGGGACAGGTCATCGTCTGTGGTGTAGAGAAGGAGAAAAAACTTCAAAATTCATCATTCGCAGAGATGTGACCTTTGAATCTTCTATGTGTAACCAGGGGGAGGTGGTACAAGTGTTTCGCGGAACGGTCAGGATGCTAGCCAAAAGGTGGAGTTTGCAACAGAAATCCGACACAGTTTTGCGATAAATAAAGGACATCATGGTGGCATGGATCATCATAGACGTGAGGAATCTCTTGATTAACCCAGGGAAGAAATGTCTAGTGATGCTGATGCTAGGAAAGACAACTTGAAGAAGCTTCTGGAGAATGAGTTTTATGAATGATTAGGAGCTAAAAAGAAGATAACAAGGATAGAAATTCGAAGTGATAGAAGAGCAGGGTGGTTATACATTTCTTGCTATATTAAGAAAGTCTTGCGGTCATTCTATCGCGATCAATCCAAACATGTTGGTATTTCTTTGGCGGTTCGAGGCAATCAAGTAAAAGCTCATTGGGAAGTGGTCAAGTGGATCTTGTGACACTTAAAGGGAATTCTTGATGTTTGTTTGGTGTATGGTGCATGTACACTACATACATACTTGGTTGGATTGATAGACTTGGACCATGAAAGTGATTAGGGGATAAGAAGATCATTGTTGGTTGGTCTCATTTAGAATCTTCTTTTGAAGGTGGAAAAACCTATCATGTTCTATGACAGTTTATGCCTTCAAAATTTTGGTGCCAAGGAGAATCTGGAAGACATCGTGACAAGTTCGTTGCCCATAGAGAAGTTTAAGCTTTGCTTGGAATTGGTGGATGTTACCAGGAGGTAAGCCCCTTCAGGGCTTGATGGTAGGAAGGGAGAGGAAGTTATTATTTAAATTTGAGTTCAGAGGATGCCCAATTCAAGGTGGAGATTGTTAAATGTGACTTGAGCATTTGGATCATTCTCATGGAGCATTTAGAGCACTTTGAACTCAATGGAGCACTTGAGGTTCATGGAGCATGTGACAAAGGAATGAATCATTTGATATGGATTTTGATCATCTGACAAAGGAACATATCAGGTGAAAAAGGAATGGATCTTCCAAAAGAGGGTTTGGAGCAACTTGGAGCATCATGTCGCGCCGTGTAGAATGAAGTTGCATCATGCTTGGGAATGTTGCGCCAAATGATAGCATGATGCACCAACATTCTAAAGTTGGTCCAAGTGAAGATGTTGAGCCAAAGAGATGTTGAGCCATGAAGATGTTGTTGCTCCATCAAGAAGGGAAGTTGCACCATGGAGGAGAATTTGCGCCATCGTGGACCATCTTGGTACATGATGCACCATCTTGATTCCTTTATTGTGCCATGTTGATCCACGTTTGCTTAGAAGATGATCATGCCCAAGAAATACACCATGTTGTGCCACCATGATGGATTTTGGACCACTAGTGTTCATGATGCGCCACATGTGCATCATGATGCTCCACTATGGTCAAGGTGGTCTATCATGTGTGTTATTGATGCTCATGGGTTGTATGACATTGAAAAATGTTCTTGAAGATGTTGCATGACGGAATATAATTAGTTGACACTATTCATGGGCACATGGGCTAATGGGCTTGGCCCATTAGGGTTTTAGATCTGATCCCTCAAGTATAAATAAAGATACATGCTAAGTCATTTTGTGTCTTGTCTTTTGTATCCTTAGCGAGTAGGACGAATCACTGGTGACTTGTACTTATAACCTCTTTTTGATAACTTTGAAATAAAAATACTCTCCTCCCGCCCATGAACGTAGGTCACCTTGACCGAACCACATAAATATTGTGTCTTGTGCGCTTTTGATTTTTCTAGTTATCCGATTTACTTCCTAGCAAGTGGTATCATAGTTGCGGTTTGTATTCCTGTAATTGAAGTTGTCTACTCATAAGTTTGCTAGTTATCCCTCCCCTCAAACCCAAGTTCCACTCTTGGCCTCCCCTCAATGAACTGTTCATCAGAACCACTCTTTTTCATACCGCCGCTACTCTCGGGACACGCTCACCTGAACTGGGCCATCAGGAAGATTTTGATACAAGGCTTCAGGATCAACTTCATAGGACCAAGAATTACCGGGGATTACACCACCTGTGCTGACCACATCATTAGGGCTACGATCGTAACTCTGATACCATTTGTAAGGATTGCTACTAGCCCAACCATGTTCAACATAGAAGAACAATGGGGTTCCATTTTCTAAAACCAATTGGTCATAGAAGGGATTACCCACTGCTTTATATGCTAGCATCTAGTTTCTTATTTTACCAATGTGGGATTGAGTTTGCACCCCAACATCTTGTTTTTGGACAAGTTATGAGATGTAGAGTGCACACTTGTATAAAACAAGTTTGACCTTGGTTCAACTAAATGACATAGGTCAAGGGGTTGCAGCCCCATGTAGGGTCCTTGGGGGAGCAACCCTGCTGCCTGAAAATTTACTTTACTAAGAAATTTGTTATGAAATATATTAATTTCAAGTTAATGTTTCCTAATTATTATCCTAACCCATAATCCTATAATTATCTGATGTAATGAGCGTTTAATGCTAATTGATTAGTAATTTAGCATCTTTGCTAATAATCAGTAGAATTCAAATTACTATAAATGTCAAGTTCATGATTTCTCATTGATGTCTTGATTTGAAATTGTATCTTGAAATATTAAATTCATAACCTGCATTTCGTGATTCTCGGACATAAGGTCACAATATCATATTCGAAAAATGTTCTACACAATCCTTTGAGAGAACCTCTTGATTTCATAAATCATCATATATTCCTCCCTAATCTTGTTGTGTAGATGAAATATGTTTTAAAATGGTTTATATGCCACGATAAGGGACTATGTGCATGAACGTTAACAATGTAACACCTGTTTTGTATTTGCGATTACATAAATTGTTAATTACGTTTATGTTTTATAATAATTGGTAGTTTACACAAAATAATTAATAAAAGGTCGTTCGCTGTATATGAGATTAATGCTTTGTATCTCGATGGACAATAAATTATGGGTATAACATATCTTATTACATTTAAGATTAAAAAATTTTAGAATAAAATTGGATTATCAATAAACAAGTTAATCATATAAATGTTTTATGAAGTTAATTTTGTTTGAAGAAATATGCTTAGATTAATAACTAATGACAAAAAAAACTTAGTATAGAACTATGAAAAACTTATGAAACATATAGTGAAAATTAGTTTCATTTTCTATATGTGAATCACAAACCATGTATTTTAAATTTTCATTTTTCTCTAAAGATGTATGTAATCATATCTATCTTTGTAGATTAAATTAGTTATTTAAATTTTAATCAAATATATTTTCATATAAGTACATTGCGAACTTCATAACATTCAAAATTAACATTGTAATGTAGTTAGTAAAGACATAAAATGACAAACAAATATCAATATGAACTGTTTTGTGTGACTTTAAAAAATGTCATTATTTTTTTTTATCGTAGATTGTTATATATAGGAGTGAAAATATGTAACTTGAATATCTACCTCTTTTAATAAAAGAATCTAGATTTGTCCACGTGTCATTTTCTTATAATTTTCAGTTTTTTTCTAATACTCTCTAAAAATGACACATGTAATTTTATGGGATTGTCTTTCTAAATTCAAAAACAAAATATGATTTTTAGAATGCATGTAATCCCGAATTACCAAATATCTCAAATTGGAATTACCAACTAAATCAAAATCGTAATCCCTGATTAAGTGGGATTGACTGTAATCCCTAAAAATCAGTGCTTTGATATTTATTTACATGATTGTAATCCCTTAAATTTCATTGCAAAGCTACGATGATGATCGATGCCTTCTCTTTAATCTCCTCCACATCGTCCTTTAATGGGAACTCGGTCAGAATATCATGGAAAAAATAGAGCATACACGTACTGTCATAGGTTATATGTGCATTACATGTTAAATCTTCTTGCAATTGTTAATTATCCGTGTTAATTTTTTTTTCACGTGAATCTCGATAGTTTTTTATTGATTCGAAATTTGCTACGATCTGAAGCATAATTTCATCATGTTCTAAGACAAAATGATATTTGTACAGTCTAACTGATCGGATATAAAGCCATTGTTTGATCTCATACTTTGAAATGACAATCATGTTTATGATTCAAGTAGATTTGTCTATTTCTGTTTTCATTGACTGTAAGTCTTCTTTGTAAAGCTTGGAAAGTTACTTTGTAAATTTTGGTTCTTTGATGTAAAGTAGATTAAAGGCACAAATTAATTACGTTCCCAAATTTACTTCCATCTATGTCATTATTTTTGTTTGTGCAGAGTACTTTTATATTGACTTGCAAGGGTCCTGCTAAGCAGGGGTCATTAGGAAACGGTTGAAGAAGAGATGATCATCATTTGTAGCAAAAGCGAGTCATTTGTGCCTAATATTGTAGATATTCATGCATGATTTTTAGTTTGCGCTTAATTTACATGGTTTTTGCTCCATGCTAGGTCCCCTTAGTGAAAAAATTGGGAGGATTGTGAAGTCAATGTTTTACAACAAAATGTTCAATGCTATGCTGACATCAAGGATTTCTTTGATGACCATTCATGCATTTTAAGCCATCTTTTATTTACATTGTTGATTAAACAGATTATGAAGTTAATAAAATTGAATACAGTAAGTTAGAGTATGATTTTAATGTTTTAAATATTCACTCTCTTGATTTGTTAACTAAGCAAAAAGGCAAGGTTGAATGTCGGATCCAATCTCCCATACAAGTTTTGTTTTTAATTCAATTAAAATAGACCCTAGAGTAAAGCATGAAGATTGTACCAACAGACTTCTAATGGTATTTGTCTAATAATATTTTAGGATTTTGTTAGGATAGATAACAACAATTGTGTAATGCAATTTTGAAATTATCTATCGAAACTTTTGTTAATTGTATTACATATACATAAACCATTTGATTTGTAGTAAATTTACATGCACCACTTAATTTGTAAACAATACTATTTGAACATACATCTCATGTATAGAGCCACTCTGTTGTAAATTGCACATTTTTTTTGCAAGCATCACTTGATTTGTCAAAAAAACCAATGTATAAATTAGTAACATCAATTCATCACTTGATTTGTCACAATAAAGTAATGTTTAGATTAATTATAACATCAATCCACCATTTATGATGTATTTAAGTTTGAAAAACTTATTTACTAGAAATTATGTCATTTATTAACAAGAAGCTCTTAAATTATCATCAACGGTTGATTTTAGTGATTTTAAATCTTCTATTGTTAGGTTAAAAAGCATAATTGGCTTTTCTTGGTTAACGATGAATTATAATCAAATCGAAAAGTGTATTTATTTGCTAATGACACTGTAACACCCCGAGTTCAGAAGTGCAAGTTTAGGGTTCTTAGTGTCAATAAGGAAGGTCGACTCGGCGAGTCGAGTTACGGTTCTGGTTACGTGTTAAGTGACCAACTCGACGAGTCGGCAGTTGGACTCGGCGAGTTGGTGCTGAAGGGAGAAAACCCTAATCTGGGATTGTGCCCTATATAAAGCACATTATAACCCACCTTCAGCCTCTTTTCTACCCATTTGAGATTCAGAAACCCTCATCTTGTGTGTGTGACTCCTCTAATGAAGAATTAGAGCTTGGAAGAGAAATTTTGTGTAAGAAACTTGGGGATTTGGAGGCCATCATCAAGGGGCTTGTGTAGATCTGGAATCTATTTCTGTTTGGGCACATTTCAGGGGTAAGGAACCTCCTCCTTAAGCTATTTTATTATTGATTCATGAATGGTGGTTGATTTAGGATTCATTAGCTTGTTTGGGAGCTATCTCGAGTTTGAGGCTTAGATCTGAAGTTGCTACTTCAGATCTAGACTTGTGATGGCCCAAAATGTCATAAAGTTCCTGTCTAAGAGTTATTGGTGAAGCCCTTTGTCTTTAACCCTAGCCCTAGAAGTGTTTTGGGCATATATCTTCTTGCTTTCACATAAAGTTTGCAACTTTATGTGAGGGTTAGGCTGTAGAAGAGTGGATCTATGGATTGGAGTCCTTGCATGGCTTGAAAAGCCTCTGTATGGAATGAGAACTGAAGAGACTCGGCGATTCACCTGGGTGTGCTCAACGAGTTGTATGAATATGTGCATGGAATCGGCGAGTTGGAAGAACAACTCGGCGAGTCTGTTGAAGATTGCCTTGGACTCGGCGAATCTGTGCTTGGACTCGGCGAGTCTGGTCATGGAATCCTAACCTTTTCTGGTTGAGCTGTGAATTGGTGAGTCGAGGGATGACTCGGTGAGTTGAGCAGGAAGGGACTCAGAGCTTGTTGGACTCGACGAGTCTTGGGGCGACTCGGCGAGTTGAGTCGTGGCATGGGAGTTTCTGAGCATAGGAACTTGACGAGTCAACGGGTTGACTCGGCGAGTAGGGTCAACCAGGAAGGTTGACTTTGCCTTTAACCAAGGGTTGACCAGTTTGACTTCTAAGGGTATTTTGGTAATTATTGGTGTTTATTGGATTTGGTTAATTGGTAATGTTCAGTGGTGGAGTTCGTGTTGGTGGTCGGAGCAGCGTGGTCTTATTTCTTCAATTCGGCAGTTGCAGGTGAGTTATCCTCACTATATCAACATGGTCTAAGGCGCCAAGGCCGACCCTTTATCGGATGGAAATCCGGGTAGTTGTTGTTATGTTATTGCTTTGCTATGTCTGCATCCTGGTAGTTAGGATGGTATATGGTAGAGACCTGGTTAAGGTCGGTATCCTGGTATATAGGATGATGCTATGCTAGTGACCGGTTAGGTCGGTATCCTGGTTAGGATGTTGCTATGTTATGTGATATGCTGGATCGGTTTGATTAGTTGTGAGATGTTATATGATTATATGTTTATGTGCACATGGTTGTTAGACTGGGGTTGGGTTGAGGCGGGTCCTGCTTTGTGTTGTAGGCCAACATACCCAGTGCGGACCGGTTAGACCGAAGGCCCGACGAGCGGTCCGGATAGGCTGAAGGCCCCAAGAGGGCGGACCAGACGTGCCGAGGCACAGAGATTGGACCAGACAGACTGAAGGCCTGGTGCGGGCGGACCAGTCATACTGTAGACTCATAGAGTGGACCAGGTGGACTGAAGGCCCGGTTCGGGCGGACCAGTCATATTGTAGACTCGGAGAGAGAGTGGACCGGGTGGACTGAAGGCCTGGTGCAGGCGGACCGGTCACACTGTAGACTCGATATGCATGGCTGTTCTGTTTATGATGTGATATGATATGTGTGTGGTATTGTGGTTGGTATTTTGGGGGTAACTCACTAAGCTTTCAGGCTTATAGTTTTAGTGTATTGTTTCAGGTACTTCAGGAGACCGTGGCAAGGCGAAGGCGTGATCGTACCGCTCCTCACTTTTATGTTGATGTTTCTGGGATACTCTGATAGTAAATGAACTGAAAACCTTTTTGTAATAACTTGATGAATATGGGTTGTTTATGAAAAGTTGAAATTGGTTGTAAATTTTCACGATGTTACAAACACTCATGGTTAATTATTTACTTTGTAGTAGTTAATTTATTTACTATTAAAAAAAGTATATTAAGAACCGAAACTAGAACCAATTTTGGGATCACTTCCAAATCTTAAGAATTGGTGTAATTTTTTTCGACAACATAATCATTTTATCATTAATCTATACATAAGATGGTCGTTCGTATCTTCAAATTACTTTATATATTAATTTGAATCTACCATAAAATTACTGACAAATCATTTAATTTTGTAAATTTATAACTGTTTTAAAATAGCTGATTAACGAGTATTGTTTTTGAAGTATTAACTTAGTAATATGAATATAATAATAAGTGGATATTTGTTGATTTCGGTGACAGAGACCTTATGGTCCAAAATTGACCAGTGTGATTTGTGACCACAATATCAAGTTGCAAAAACCCTAGAAAGCACCATGTCCACATCCAACGTTTCTGCAAAATCATGAAAATTCGTTAGTGTTGCAATTATTTTGGTCGCTTTTTCAATAGTTTTAGTCACATATACAAAAGAAAAAATCTAATTTGTTTTCATTATTTTATCGATACGTTTTAATGATAAAATCTATTTTTATCTTAATAGAAAGTAGATAATTTTATGGACACAAGCCATTTGTGTTAGCAATATTACCTATTTTAAAATAAGACTGTAATGCAATAAATTGTAAATTGATTTTTACTATGAAAGACAGTGGACAACATGTTATTAAATGTTATCATAACCAAGAGGTGTCACATCATCAGCCTAGTCATACATAGTGTTATAACACCCAAAACGGAAATGGGCAACACCAAATAACATGTAATAACACCCCTTATTTTCTATTTTATTTTTTTAATGTTTTTAGTTTATATATTTCTAATTTCTTTTTTATTTATGTCATAATATTTATAATTATCTTATAAATTAAATCATAAATTAAAAATAACATTTAAAATGTAAAAATAAAAATATAAATCCTAAATTAAAAACAACATAAAAAAATTACAACTAAGGATAAAAACACATTTAAAAACCTAAAATCCAAAAAAAAAGATGAAACAAATTACATTTTCGATCTAAATTATTCAAATTCAGTGTCATCATCGATATGATCTGTCAAGTCTTCTTGAAGTTTGTGTTTTCGTTGGTCTTGAATATCAACGACTATATGTAAGTATTTTTTTTTTTGTCTCTGATTGAAAATGAATGTGTCCAGGTTCTGTAGGCAAATACTCCGCAATATTTTGTATTTTATCTTCAATCATCATGTTATGCATAATGATACATGCATACATAATATATCGTAGAGTGCCCAACTCATATGGTCGTGTCGCATGTTCAACTATGTGCCATTTTGATTTCAAAACTCCGAAACCACGTTCCACGTCCTTACATGCTCCTTCTTGTCTTCTCTTGAAAAAAATTATCTCTAGGTTCTACCGGTGTCGAAACGCCTTCACAAACGTAGAATATGGTGGGTATATTCCATCCGCGAGGTAATACCCGAACTTATACTCACGACCATTTGCTGTGAAATGAGCATCCGATGCCTTTCCTGTCAAAAGGTCCTGAAATATATGGGCGACTAATCAAGAACGTTTACGTCTTTGTTAGAACCCGCAACTCTGAAAAAGCATGCCAAATCCATAAGTTTTGTGACGCAACAGCCTCTAATACTAACGGAGACGACCAAGATGACCACTTGTGTATTGACATTTCCACGCCACAGGATAATTTCTCCATATCCACTTTGTGCAATCAATGCTTCTAAGCATACCCGGAAAACCATGACGTTCTTCATGTCCCGCATATAGTTGTTGCATGTCATTCAATGAAGGTTTGCGCAAGTATTTGTCACCGAAGGTTTCGACCACACCTCTCGCCAATCTATACAAACTTTCTCGTGCAGTTCGTTCTGACATTCTCATATAGTCATCAATAGAATCGTGCGACTCCCCCAAAGCCATAAGCTTGATTGCAGCAACACCTTTTTGCAACCTTGTAAAACGTCGTTTACCTCTCGCATCATACCTCATTTAGAAATATTCATACCTAAACATAAATTTAATTTTTAAAACAATTATTTAATAATATAAAGAACATATATTAAATTTTTAAGACAATTATTTAATAATCTAAACAACATATATTTAATTTTTAAGACAATTATTTAATAATCTAAGGAACGTATATTTAATTTTTAAAACAACTGTAATTACGGTACTTGTTTTTCATTGCATTGGCTATTCGTTGGAACACATTTTTCCGCAAATAAAACCTTCTTTTAAAATCGTTAGGTTGGTAGACACAATTATTCTCAAAATAATCGTGTACTAGACGTCTATGCCCTTCTTCACGATCTTTGTTCAACGTCGCACGCATGGTCAGTAGTGGAGTTGGCTCTGTCAGTAGCATTTTCGTAACATATCGATACATCATACCCATGAACATATCATCCTCGTCAATAGCATAATTGTATGGATGGAATGGATCAAAATGATCCATTTTTTTTTAATTAAATAGAGTATTAGTAAATAAAATGAAATTGAAAGAAATATGGATTATTGAAAGAGTTTGTTGAGTTTTGTAGGTAAAATGAAGATAAAATGTTGTGTATTTATATTAATAGGGATTTTTTTATTGGTGACCATTTGCAAACGGTCGAAAATGTGACTGTTCCAATCAAAATGACCTGTTTCCTTCCGTTACCAGCATAACATCAAAAAACGCAATAGGGGTGGTGTAGAGGGCGTTTTAACGCCATTTTTTGCGGTCCACATCAGAAAAACGCCTTTAGGCGTTGCCCGCTCCCACCCGTCTTACCGGTCTGATTTCATCACATGAAGTCATGAAGAGTATTATTTTGGCCTGGTAATGTGATTTAGGAACCATTTTCACAAATCATCTATAATCTATAAATATTATTAAAAGAAAACATTTAATTTACCAATAAAGTAATCATGACTCTTGATTGTACTTTAATTATATGTTTTCTACCCTTATATCAAATTGATGGCATTGTCTTCTCCAAATAGAATTCAAACACAATTATCTTTAATTATAGAATCTTTAAATTCAACAATTATGTTATCAATTGAAGCATATCATTCTATTTATATACAGGATATCAGTTTCTCTAATTAATATTGTTCCTAATTTAACTCCTTTATTTATAACTTTTGGCGTCAAAGTTCAAACCCGTTTAAATTATTTGAAAAAACTCATTATATAAACATATCAATAATTCAGTTATTAGTCTATAAAATCTAACCCAATCCCATTAAATTAACAAAATATTTGAGAGTCAAAATTAAAGTCCATATTATCCATAATTTATCTCCCAATATATCCTACATAGAATGAATCAATTTTGAGATAATGGTTTGAATTTTAAAACTCATTAAATAAGCAAGCCAATTAATTTGAAATTTTGAACCAATATAACTGATATTATTTTTCTAGACGAGTAGCCAAAAATTTTCAAGATGATATCTTAAGATCCCATTTTTTTTTTGGAAGATAGTGATTTCCTTATTAAAAAACATCATATATACGATTACATTGAAGTTGTTATTCTTATGATTTTGGATTGAGCCCTACAATTTACAGTGTTCTTTAACGGTCTTCTTCTCTAATTCTTTTTTCTAGGTTCTTTCTTTACTCAGTTGTCCTTCTTCTTCTCCAATATCTTGCATTTACTCAGTTCTTATTACCCGTTATTACTGTATTCATGTTGATAGGTCATGAAAAAAAAATTAATCAATCTACTTTAAGTATATTAGTTTCATTCATTTAGTTACAGAAAAAAATTATGTCATTTATATCGATTTTTTAATGTGTTGACTTATGTTTGTTTGTCAGTCTGTCTATAATCAACGTTATATCCTCTGTTTGCAACATTCATGAAACTTGTGTAATCAATACTGTAAATATGTGAGGATTATCAAATGTAATCATGAATCAAAAACAATGATATACATCAATGAATGGAACGGACATATTTATATACACCATATAAAAAGTACTCCTCTACATTGAATACTATTTACATGATGAATGAGGGAAGAACAACATCTATATATACATTCTCTTTACCTGAAATACACCTACCCCTGCCACTGTTACCGCCTTCTATTGCTACAATTTTATCTTTAATATTTTACTCATTTAAAATTGTGAATATAAGGACAATATTTTCATTCTGGATGTTAATGTCTACTATCTATATGAACATAAAAAATAATTTATATTGATATTTGTTGCTGTCCATTTTAATATATATATATATATATATATATATATATATATATATATATATTATAAATTACAGCAATGTACTTTGAAAGTACATTGTTGTTTTAAATTATTTCTGTAAACATATAAGAAAGTTAAAACTACATAGTCAGTTTTTTAGGTATATAAGTCAAAAGTATGAATCCATGAATTTTTTGATAACTTATATGTAAATACCAACTTTTTATTAGATATAAAATTGCTTTAAAGAATAATTTATATCGCTATATATTGTTGTCTATATATATATATATATATATATATATATATATATATATATATATATATATATTACAAATTACAACAATATACTTTGAAAGTACATTGATGTTTTAAAACAATTTTTGTAAACATATATTTTAATAAAAACACTCAGATTTGAAAAGTATCACACTAAACGAGTAATGGTATATACTTATGGATATGTTTTCTAATGAGCATCAGTAAAACTATTTATCCTTACTTGATTGTTAGATTTGCATTATGAGATTTTTTAAAAGTATATAACATCATTTATATGTGGATGATAAGAACTTTATTTTATTTTTATAATTTTGCTTTTGATTACGTACAAAGGACTTTCTATAATATTTGTTTGAGACTAAATTATATTAATCGTCCTTGAGTTATGTCAAAAGTTACAAATTTTATCCGTAAAATTATATTTTCACTCTGACCCTATGATTTTGAATTGTTCATGTTTTGCCTATTTTACCAAGGCCATATCACTTGGTTGAGTCACTTGTGTTTAACAATCATTAGTTTTTTCACAAACAGAAACATGACGCAAAACAACATTACCTTCATAAACCAAGTTGATGTTTCAAAAAGTCAATTTATCATGAGAGTAAGAATAACTCGTCTCATGCAACTTCTTGCTTATGCATCTTTAAAAAGACTTACAAAACTGATATGATTCTCATTGATGAACATGTAATAACGATTTTATTTATTTATGAGTTTTCTTACATTTTCATTCAAACCACGTATAACAATATATAAACTAGTTTTTTATGCATTTAGGGAAGGAAAATCTAGCCAGTGGTTACTAACAGATAGGTTGAAAGATTTAAAAGTTTTCCTCATAAGGATGGTTGTTACTACATCTAAAATCCACAACTTGGTCTTAATCAAAACAAAAATAGTTTTGTTGATAATGAAGACAAAATCGATATTTATATCGCAACCAAAGTTACACCATGCAATTAGCGGACTGGATCCCTTTATGGATTCTCTTTAGCAAACTTCAACACCATTTTGGATTGTGTCTTTGTTGAGAATACACCTATTGGTTATCTTATATGTTACAATCTAACAATTTATAAAACGATAATATGTTATTTACCATCACTCACTATACCGAAAATTTTATACCAATCTTCCATTTTTTTATCTTATATAATAGATGTTATTGGAAATGTTGTGAGATGATTCCCAATGGAAACCCTTATGAACAAGAAAAATAAATTATCAAAGAGAGTTAATTTGAGCTTGGAAGATATGGATTATGTTTACTTATCAAAATTTGTGTCAAATTTAACTTTATAATGTCATTTTATATTGTATATGAAACAAATAAATGTAACACTCTGGGATGGGTATGCACAACAGTTTGTTGACTATTTGGAAAATAACAAACAAACTTGTATGGTAGTTGTTATTCATTGTGGAAAAATATCTTATTATAGAGTATTGATGGACAAAAATTTTAATGAATACCGGAACAATATATTCTTAGGCGATGGATAAAGGATGTAATATATTTGAATTATCAGCTATCGAGAGATCGTTTTGATGAAGAGGATGTAGAGGTTACCAAACTGGTTAATGAAGTATTTTTCAATGTTGAAACTGCTTTAGACATTGTGAGAGATGATAAGCATAAGTTAGCATGTTTAGCTGAAAAAACACAACTTTTGTTGAATGAGGTGAAGAGTAATTATTCAAGTGAAAAACTAATTACAAATTCGGATGTCCTTGAGAAACTTTATAATGTTATTATTCCAGAAGAAGTCGAGATTTTTGTTCCAGATGTTCAACATAATAAAGGATCACGAAAGAAGAAGTTTATTGGTAAAGTTGAAAAAGCAGTTATGAAAGCTCAAACGAAGACCATAAAATGTTCACTATGTGGTAAACGAGAACCACACAAAAGGCATACTTGTCCAAGCAGATTTAATGCTCAAAATTGATGTATAAATTTTTTATTAGTTTTCAATTTTTTAAGTACATAATGTTCATAACAGATGATAATCATTTGTAATTCAATTTATTTTTCCTCATTGAACTTTTTGTTGTCTGTTTATAATTATATGTGATTCTATAATTTTTACTAGTATAATCACATGTGATTTGTTTCAATATTTAAGTATAAACTGTTAGTAAAAGATCTTAATCACATGTGATTTTATAATAGCATATATTTTTATATACATAATCACATGTGATTTTCTAATGTGAAAAAGATATTTTGTAATCACATATTATTTTTATAATGTGAACATATTTAATTATATTTGATTTTTCTTTTTGTATGAATATATTACACATGATAAGCACATTTTATTATTTATAATAGTTTATTTGATACATATAATCATATGTGGTTGAAGTATAAACCATACAATGATCATATGTGATTCTCGTATGTAAAAAAGATTTAATAGATGATTTATATACATATAATAACACGTGATTTAATAGAAGTCGTAAATGCTCTTTATGTAACACGTGGCATGCTTTAATGATAATTCTTTCCTCTAAGGTTATAGGGTAGATGCATTTGTAGTGATAGCTAGTCATTGTAAATTGAAGATCACTTCAGTGGTAAATGATGGTTAAAATTTGTAAAGTACAGATCAATGTCATTGGTGAGTGCTGGTTTAGTCAACATTGAGTTTTTATTGACCATCTAATTTCCAGATCTGATTGACTTGATAGTGTTAGGACTCATAAATAAGGGGGTTCTATGTTTTTTTTACTAGGATATTTATAGCCTTATGATATAAGGAAATTTGACACTGTTATACTAAAAAAGATTCACCCCTTAAAGAAAATAGGGACTTTACCAATTCATTAAGTATGCCATTTTTTTTTTGTCCTGGTTCTTTATTTGCATTTTACCTTTGAGATCTAAAATCTTACCAGCTAGTAGTTTTATGTACTCATTTTGCTACTTTGCTTATATGAAGTGATAATATTATGGATCTTTTGTTAATTGTTAAAAAAATGTTGATCATCTTGCCATGGCGATCCTCTTCAAGTTAAAGTCAACAAGTATGATGTAATAAATTATCTTTTTTGTATAACATGTGATTGATTTTTTTGTATATAAAAGATATTAATCAGATGTGATTTAATAAAGTTATTATTAAATCACATATGATTTAAAATTATTTTTTTGTATAAAGTTGTTAATCACAAAGTTATACCAGTTTCTGATTGTATCAAAATGCTTCTTTAATATCTTCTTCTTCTTTTTTTTATCTCTTTTGTTTCAAAATTGGAATCTTTTTCATTTTCATCAAGTAGTTGATCTTTTGTTTTTGAAGCTATGACTTTTCTCTTTCTTGACTCAGTTTTTTTCAGCTGTTATGAAAATAATATTCATATATTAAAACATTTGTAATTGGCATACAAGTTTTAATAATGAAGTAATAATTAATAATTATGTAATTTTAAATACATATTATAATCATATGTGATTGAATTATACATTTGTTGTGTTTTAACTTAGACATTCTTTCTGTTGTGTCTTTTTCATTTGATCTTTTTCCTTTTCCTTTAGAGAGAAATGGTAAAAAAAGAATAAATTATTATGAATATATATTTAATCAGATGTGATTGAACATATTGTTATTAATATATGTTAATCACATGTGATTGAATATCTTTTTTGTAATATAAATAATAGTAATCACATTTGATTATATAAGATTTATGTCTTTATGTTTATAATTATATGTGATTGACTTTATAAACCACGTTCAGGAGCATAATCATATGTGATTTAAATATACCCTTTTTGTCTATTGTTTTTTCCTTTTCTTCTGTAAATAGTACAATAGCTGTAATCAAATTCATATTTCAAAAAAAAATCGATAATAAATAAGTATAAATATAGATATAAATCACAATCAATAAAACAATGTTATTATAACTTTGTCGTGTTTTTGTTTGGACCTCTTTTCTGTTGTGTCTTTTTCAGTCACTCCTTTTTATTTTCTTTTAGTTTTTCCTGAAACATATAAATATAAATATAAATCACAATCGACAAAAACAATGTTATTATAATAATGCTTAAAGTGTTATTGATTGATGTTAATCATGTGTGATTGATTATGTTTTTTGCATATAAAAGTAGGTAATCACATTTGATTAAAAAATATGGTGTTATGTTTATGTGTATAATCATATATGATTGAGTAGTACCTTTCTCATTTTTTTTTCTTCTGTTGTTCTATCTATTTCTTCTGTTACACCGTCCTTTTTTCCCCTTTTGCCCTTTTGTTTTGGATTTTCTAAGATATACAAATACATATATAATCAGAAAATGAAAAAGTCAATTTTAAACAGATGTGATTAAATATACCTTTTTCAACTTTATTTCGTGGTGATTTTCTAGTTGTTTTTGTTCCGGTAGGTTGTTTCTTTGTAGGCTTTTCCTTTTTTTGTTTTGAAAAATATATAGATATAATTAGAAAATCATATTTGATTATACAAATAAAATTTATGAATCACAACTGCTTATTGAATGATTTAAGTGTTACCATTTTGATTTGTTCTTCCCGCTGTTGCTTTTGTAAAAATTTTAGTAGTAGTCTCTTTATTGGTTTCTAAGATGTACAAATACGTGTATTATAAGTAAATCATATATGATTATTTCAAGTCATGACATATAAATAATAAATTTTTTATATAGATTGGGATCACATGCGATTCAATCTTTTTTATATGTATAAATTCATCAACAAATCATATATGATTGAACACAATCATTGCCATGTAAGATTGTTCATAACGGATTGTAATCACATGTGATTGAATATGTTTTTGATATATATGTAAGATGATAATCACATGTGATTAAACCATAATATGCTTTTTATGACAATAATAACATTTGATTAATGAATAAAACTTGTTTTTCTAGTCATATGTGATTTTAATCATATATTATTAAAACTATTATGAGTATAAAAGCTGTAAATGACACATGAATTAAATCATAATTGAATGTTAATCATATGTGATTAATACTTATATTAGTAAACCAAAAAATCATATATGATTAAAGACCGTCAAATATATTAATATAACACAATGTTAATCATATATGACTTAAAACATAATATTACATGTATCGAGTTTTTTTTATCACATTTTTTATCAAAAAATCATATATGAGCAAACAATCATTATAAGTAAGAATTCATCAGCAAATCATATATGATTGAACACACTCATATTATTTATCACCTTCATGCATTTTTTTGGATCTATCCTCTTTCTAGAATATTT
Organism: Lactuca sativa; assembly: GCF_002870075.4. Classification (NCBI taxonomy): domain Eukaryota; kingdom Viridiplantae; phylum Streptophyta; class Magnoliopsida; order Asterales; family Asteraceae; genus Lactuca; species Lactuca sativa. Next base: position 231,828,088 of record NC_056624.2, read on the forward strand.
TTTTTCAAACGTTTTAGTAACATCTACAAGTTCAAACCAACTTTATTTACACAATACATGAATAACAGAACACTAAACCGAGAAATTATACGTTAATATTCGTAAAATTTAGTGTTATTAAACAGAAAACCTTTAGTAACTTGTTCGATAACCAACACTATGATTTTAGTTCAAAATAACTTTTGAATAAATGCAAATTTCGTGTACAATGAACAAATCAATGGTAGACAAACTCGATATAGTCGTAACTTGGTTTTTAGTTCGAAATAACTTTGAATAAATGCATATTTCATGTATATTGAACAAAGCAATAGTAGAAAAACTCAATATACTCGTAACTAAGGTTTTAGTTTGAAATAGCTTTTGAATAAATGCAGATTTCATGTATATTGAACAAAGCAGGAGTAGAAAAACTCGATATACTCTTAAAATTAAGTGTTATTTAACAGAAAACCTTTAGTAAATTGTTCGACATCGAAACTTGGGTTTGATTTAAAGAAAAAAACATTTGAATAATGTCGATTTCCTTTATATTGATAAAACGAACAGTAGGAAAACTCGATAATCATGAAAATCGAGTTATATTCATAAAAAAACTCGATAATCATGAAAATTGAGTGATATTCAGCAAAAAAAAGTCGAATAAGCATTTTGATACATTTCGATGAAGCTTTTGATGACGTTTTCTCTGTTTTTTACGACATTTTCTTCGTTTTCGTTGAAAATATTTGAAAACGGATGAAATATTAGAGAGAAACGAGGGTTTTCTGTTGAGAGAAATGAGGGTTTATGATTTTAAATGAACGATTCTGACGATGTATGCATTCACAATTCAGTTTCTATTCCTTTATACGATTATACCGTCATTATTTTTTAAATGTCATATGTTTGAAACCAATCGTTAAGTTATTTACCACTATGACACCTGATAAAATTAAAGTGTAATTTTTGTTCTCAAATGTTCTCCCAATAAAAATGTTCTTGATTGAACGTTCCTATACACACACACACACTAGTAGTATACCCGCGCGATGTAGTGGCGGCAAATGGTTTTTTTGGTGATTAGCTATCATCCATAGTTAGTTTGTAGTATATGTGAGCAGTTTGTAGTATATGTGGGCATAATAACCCAAATACCAAGCCATATTTGAATTAAACAAATCATTTTTAAAATGTTTTAATAGTTTCTAATTTTTCTTATTGGTTATATACGAATTTTTTCATATATACAAATTAACAAAGTCATTACCTTTAATTAAGATTATATAATTTACAAATATGTATGTTTGAAACATGGCGACATTAAATGTACGGTGTAGTAAATATTATTAAGTGCAATAATATCAATTTACAATGATATTGTATGAAAAAATTTATTCATAGTTATATGATGTCATTGATTTCCTGTTTATTCAATACAATTTTAAGAGACCAAAACTTACTAATACAAACTTTAATATATAAATTATTCCACACGATATGTAAGACTTTTAATCTTTCAATAAGTAAATGAATTTTGGATGACTTTCAAACACTAATCAGAAGATTGGAACTTGTGTAATTTTGTGTAATTAACATGATATGATCCTTGATATTGAATACATGTGTAATTAATAGGATATGAACATTGAAAAGCAAATCGAAAGTAGATGTTTTGAGCATTTCTTAATAGAGTACAAAAAAAGAGGGACTTTGTATATGTATCAAAAAAGACGATAATGTCCAACACTACAGTCCACTCTACTAAATAAGCTAGGTTGGTTTGATGACATTAACTCAAAATTATAAGCCAACTCTATTACTCCTATCTTCTTAATCTTGTTAGTCCCTCTTACAGACCATAATCTGCAGAATAACAAAACTAAAATACTTAGCAATAGTAACACAATGGCATTTATGTGTTTTTCAACCAAATGCACTTGTTCAGCACCAAATCCATTCCACATGGAATTGGGTAATTTCTCCCTCAAGAACCTAATATCTATCGTACTTGAAAACATGGTTGCTATGCTTGGTTCTACACATAATAAGACCAACCATGAACTTCTAGAAAAAGAAAATCAATGTGAAAGAAAATACAAATAGATTAACTTTAACTTTGACTATTTGGTTAAAACATCCATCTCATTAAAATCTGGAAAAAAGTAATCTATGTCATGATTATAGCCTGTTGCAACCAGGACACAACTTATTTTAGGATCGATGCAAAAAAAAAAATCTACAATGGCTTTAATGATATAAAAAAATCAATAACGGTTTTTTCAATACAAAATTATGACTCTATGTTGCAATCTTTGAGCTCCATTACCCGAATGCAATAGGAAGGGTAAAAGTAAATGATGTTAAAATGGTTTTAAATTTTAAATAAACATTGTAAACATCAAAATGATTTAGGGCCACCTCTATAATTTACACTAAGAAGTTACAACTATTAACTAAAACAAATAAGCAAAATTTATAAAATTGATTTGTGGCATATGCTTTTTTCAATTTTGGTCTAAGGGTAAAATAGTCATTTTAAAATGAAAATAACAATTGACAAGTTAAATTTAACAACTCGTGGACCAAAACCGATACAAGGATTGATAATAGAACTGGGATAGCAAAAAAGAAACATTTTGGGCCCAATTATGTAAAATTAATATGTTATTCCTTTCATATGTCCCCAATATGATAGTAAGTTGCTATTCCTTGATAAGAAATGACTCCATCTTTTCACCATTACATACATTCAACCAAAGTTGATATTGCATTCAATCAACCCCCTTCATCATCACTATTTTTTTGCATCTCTTTCTACTTCTTTTCATATTTATCCTCATCTCTATTCTCTTTCTTAATATAAACCTCATCATCCAAGACACCTTTTTTACCCTTTTCCTTTTTCTGCTTAGTTCTTTCACATTTCTTTTCTTCTTTAACTTTCGCTTTCAAACCTTCAACAACTTCTGTTTGTTCAAGTATAGGGTTAACAACAAGTGAGTGTGTGACATGCCTACCTTGAATTCATATTAATGAATATAATTCAAAATACTTTTAGTTAATAATAAGCTTTTTAATTTATAGCATTTAACTTAAAGTTAGAGGTTGGATGCACAAGCCTACTTAGTGTAATGTTTCTTTAGGAGATAGACATCTCTGACGGCCTGACCACTCCAAACCTTTCAACGGGTACATAAAGCTCTTCTAACCTACAAATCCAATTAGAAAAACACAAAAAAATAATCACAGGGAATCCATATAAGAAAAGGTTAAAAAATAATAATAGTAAAGTATTAACTATCCACGAAAATGTGCAACCTAATAACAACCATATTGACTTGATAGGTATAATAATAGGAGAAAAGGGTTTAATTGCAATGTTATGGAAATATTATGAACCAAAAGGCTCAAAGAATCTACTCAATGTGCAACCATCACTCACCACCATATCCTCTTCTGGGAGTGCTTCTTGGTCGACCTCCGTGTCCTCTCCGTGGAGAACTGTTGGTATGGTGGAATATACATTTGTATGGTTCAATCTAGCTGTAACATCCGGATTTCCAGGTACATTATTTATTCATTCATTTTCGGAGATTTTGGGAGGGACTCGGCGAGCTGATGCTTAGACTCGCCGAGTAGTGTCGCGATTTTCCATCCGGGTTAATGACCGGACTCGGCGAGTCGACTAGTGGACTCAGCGAGTCCACGCTGTTTAATGAAACCCTAATTTTCGGGGTTTGAGACTTATTTAAAGGCCCTTATGGCCTTTATTTGCGGCTACCAGTTGATAGAGAGACACCCCAGAGTGTGTGAGCGTTTTGAGAGAGAAAGGAAGCCATTTTTGATCATTGTGTGGGTGATTTTGCAAGAAGAAGGTGACCAAGGCAAGAGGAAACCGAAGAGGGTGCTAATCTGTGGATTTTAGAGCTTAGGGACTTCATCTTGAGGTATATATTCGATCCCCTTTCAGTTTTGGTGTAAGTTTTGAGAGTTAGAGTTTCTAGCCCCTTTTTTAGTATGATTTGTGAAGCAATTGGTCCCTTCTTGTGTTGAGGCTTCGAATCCGGATCCAAAGAGGTCCAGAGACCTTAACTTCTTGATCTTTATGGGTGTCATGGAGAGTTATGGGCTTAGGGTGGCATATTGAGGCCATTTCTTCAAATAGAGCCATTGGGTCTTTGCATGGGCATCAATATCCAAACTTTACGTATTTATTTTGCTTAAGGAGGCCAGATCTATGAGTTAGAGGAACGGATCTGAACTCAGGAGCTCATTTGAGCTCGAGCATGGCATGAACTCGCCGAGTGCCAAGAGCAGACTCGGCGAGTAGGGTTAGGGTTTCCCCATAGTTCACTCAACGAGTATTTGTCGAGTTGTGGGAATAACTCGGTGAGTCCGAAGGAATTAGAGGGCTGGAGTTCAAGGCGGAACTCGCTGAGTTCATATTAGGACTCGGCGAGTTGAGTCGGGGTGGCCCCGTGACTCATGCCAGGTGTGACCCGTCGAGCAGGGGAAAGGCTCGACGTGTCATGCGGGACTAGAGGGAAAGTGGACACGCGTAGACTCACCGAGTCACCTAAGTGCACCCGGCGAGTCGGGTCACAGTCTGACCGTTGACTTTGTTGACTTTGAGGATTGGTCAACAATGGAGTCTTCGTGTCAAGAGAGGGTTGAGTCTAGTCTCTAGAGTTATATTTATGAGAGTATTTTACTTTATGTGATTAGGCGGAGGCTAGACCGTATTGCTACAGAGTCAGAGATTTTCCGAGACATCTGAGGTGAGTCTTCTCACTATACTGTACCTTGAGTGGTAAGTAGGGTTATGTGACAGAGTACCTTGTATGCTATGTATGTGATGTGTTGCACTGCATTATTTCTATGTGATTATGATGTGTGTGTATTACAGAGTTTATAGAGTTAGGACCAGAAGGTCCACAAAATTAGGACCAGAGGGTCCACAAAGTTAGGGCCAGTGGGCCCACAGAGTTATAGCCTCGAGTGGCTAACATGTGTTATATGTGGTATTTTGGGGCACTCACTAAGATTTATGCTTACAGTGTTCAGTGTTATGTGTTTCAGGTACCAGTGATGATCGCGGGAAGGCGCCGACATGATTCGTACACACACATGGGATTTTATGTATTTCGATCTTGGGAAATGTTTTTGTGAAACAAAGATATGATACAATGACATTTTGTTAATAAATGTGTTTGGAAAATTAAAAATTGTTTTAATTTTTACGGTGTTACACTAGCAGAATTGGTGGAATGAACGTCATGAAGAATAGAGAGGTTATTAACCAAATCTTGCTATAATTTTCCTAAATAGATTTTCCAGTACCACAAGTAATGGCTGCATGACGATCTGAGATGCCATTCAAGTTAGCACCAATAAGATTCTTAGTTGCTAACAGTTCCATATTCAAAACATAATATAAAAAGCTACAAATCAGAAAAAAAACAACTTAAATACAAAAAAACCATTTAGATAAATATACATTGATTGAATAAAAAAGACCATTCATATACATATAATTTCCAAAATGTATGTTTTATTTTGAGAATTTTTCTATTGAAAGAGACTTGAAATTTGTAATAATTACCTTGTAGAGAAACAATATCTGATGATTGCAATAATAGACTTGGGATAAATCATTTTCTTCTCCAAGTTAAAAGAGATTTAAAATTTTGTTTGTCTTGCTTTTCCAATTTGTATGGTTTATCTTGGAGCATTGCTTTTTTAAATACTAGTCATATAATTGTTCAAAATTAAAACAAATGAGATGCGAATTGCAAAACAACAGACATGACACCTTTATTATATATACATCACATCTAATTCATGAAATTGACATAAAAACAAAAATTGAAGTATAATTCAAACATAGAACACCCAAACACACCTGCCTAGAACGATTCAAAGAAACAGGATTGAAAAACTGATCGTCAAAAAGCATAGAAACAATTTGAACAAAAACCCACACATTGTATGAAAATTTTAACAAATCCATAAAGGGAAAACAAAAAACGAAGTAAGAATATGAAGAAATTCTTGAATTACCTACCTCGCTTCGGTCATTGGCGGCAACTACGTGAAGAGCAGAATGACGATCATTGATGACCGTTTGTTGAATAAGATTTGGATCTCTCTCCAAAACACTCCTTACAGACAACAAAATAATTAAATAACTATCATAAATTTGCCTATATTAATCCGAATAAAGCAATATGTGTGCTTGGAGAGATTAATTAAGTTGGAATACTCATGTCATTCATCAATACTTGTTGGATCACTTTGTTGTATTGGATAGGCTGAATCAAGAAGAAAGGTAAGCACCAAAACTCATCTCCTTCATGGAAATGATATGTCTTTGGAGGCAGTAACAACAACAAGAAGCAATTTAGAATAAGTATACCCAAAACCACATTTACTAATAACAACCACGACAATTATCTTAGTTTTAGATAAATTCTTGTTGATTAAAACCCAAAACTGAAAAGAAGAAAGCATTTTACCAAAATCCCTATCAGGATTGAAAGCTTTCAGTAGATGATAGTAATGAGGTTTTGGTTTTATATGTCAACAATAGGATACAAGTTGGGTGAAAAGGGAATAATTTACTACAAGATAACAACGACCATCGTTAGACCATTCTTCTCCTCCTCCTTTGTCGTCATCATCATCATCATCACCATTGAGAGAGATAGAAAGAGAGAAAAAAAGGGCGAACGATAACTAGTGAGATGGTGCTAGCTAGATTAGCATTTCAAAAGTTGGATTTTTATTACCATTTCCTTGAGCAGAGAAACAGGTGCACCAACTGCACATTTTTTGTCATTGATCAGGTAGTAATGGTGGTTTAGAGAGAGAGAGAGAGAGATGTGATTGTGTTGGCTAGATTAGGGTTTGAAAACTTGGATATTAATTATAGTTTCCCTGAGTAGAAACACATGTTCGGTTGTAGTTTTGAGAAGAGAATCAGAGGTAGAAAAGATTAATGGAGGAAATGATGGTTGGTGACCTATTCTAGGTTGTAGGATACGATATGAGGAGGGTGATGGTACATGAGTGTTGTCGAAAAAACTAGAGATGTAAGTAGTGAGATAGAAGAGATGTGGGTTTCACGGTAGTGAATGTGTGCAGAGGAGGTTACGGTTTAGTGCTTTAAAAATTTCAAGATCTAGAGACATCGTAAAGATACGATGAGGTATACTATTAGATACTTAGATGTAAGCTTAATAAGGTTGTACATTATGTTGTGATGGCTATACCTCTTAAATTTCAAGAAATGTCTAAAATGCTTTATATAGTATATATATATATATATATATATATATATATATATATATATATATATGTGTGTGTGTGTGTGTGTGTATATATATATATACACACACACACTATAATTGAACCATAAGCAACTTCTCGTTTTGCCCCTCAACACCCCAAGTATCATCAGGGTCGGCCCGTAGGCATGGGCAAGCTGGGCGACCGCCCAGGGCCCCCATATTATACTTGTTTTATTGGTTATATACTATCAGCCCATTAATTTTAAGTCCGTTGGACTATTTTTTCACAGCCCAATACTCTAATCAGCACGTATTCAAAAGACGAAGTGGGAAGGAGCGAGACGTAGACCTGGTGTGCGTCCGACTTCCTGTAACGCTGTAAAATTTCAAACAAATTTTTCACATTTTAAAAACACTTTATTTCACAATATTATAAAACCCATTGTTTCATATATCCAAACATAAGTCAAAATCCCAAGATCATAACATATATAAAACTCCGCGCGTGTGTGTACTGATCATGTCGGCGCCTTCTCGCGATCCTTACTAGTACCTGAAACGCATAACACAAAACACTGTAAGCACGAAGCTTAGTGAGTTCCCCAAAATACCACACATAACACATACTAGCCACACGAGGCTATAACTCTGTAGGCCCCTGGGCCCTAACTCTATGGACCCTCTGGTCCTAGGTTTGTGAACCTTCCGGTTCTAACTCTGATATACACTGATATACACACAACATAAATCACATAGAAATAATACAGTGCAATACATCACATAAATTGCATACAATAACTCTGTCACATAACTCTAATTACCACTCAAGGTAAAGTATAGTGAGAAGACTCACCTCGGATATCTCGGATAATATCTCGCTCGCGTGTACACTAATCTCAGTTAATAACGAATCTCTAGGCTAGGCTAGACTCTATCTCATGTCCTCTAAGAAGGCTAAAAGACCATTTTACCCTTCAAACGGTCCACAAGTCCAATTGTTGACCAATCCCTAAAAGTCATCAAAAGTCAAAGGTTAAACCTTGACCAGACTCGTCGAGTGCACAAATGTGACTCGGCGAGTCCATGCGTGTCCTTCACACTCCTGGTCCTCACCTAACTCACTGAGTCAACCCTCCACTCTTCAAATCATCACTGATCGTGAATCGCGAGACAACCAGTCCCAAATCGTCGAGTCTGGCTCTTGACTCGGCGAGTTCAGTCGTGAACTCAAGTCCTCTAGATCCCCTCTAACTCACCAAGTCATTTCCCCAACTCAGCGAGTCACCAACTGTGTGATTTACGGGGAACCTACTCCTACTCGTCGAGTCTGTTCTTGGTCTCGGCGAGTTCATGCCATGCTCAAACTCAAAAGACCTCCTGAGGTCAAATCCGTTCCTCTAATCCATAGATCTAACCTTCCCAAGCATGATAATCACGTAAAGTTCAGAACTTGGTGCCCATGCAAAGGCCCAAAGGCTCTATTTGAAGAAATAACCTCAAATATGACATCCTAAACTCATGTCTCCCAATATCAATCATAAAGATCAAAGGGTTAAGGTCTCTGGACCTCTTTGGATCCAGATCCAAAGCCTTAATACGAGAAGGGACCAGATGCTCATCAAATCGAGCCTATAAAGGGTCTAAAAAGCCCTAACTCCCAAGGTTAACAGCAAAACTGAAGAAGGATCGAATCTATACCTCAAATATGAAGTCCCTAATCTATGAAATCTACAAAATAGCACCCTCTTCGGCTCCCTCTTGCCTTGGTCACCTTTTTCTTGCAAGAACACCAACACAAGGATAAAAAATGGTCTCTCCTTCATCACAAACGCTCTAGCTCTCTTAGGGTCTCTCTTTAGGGCCTGGTAGCCGCAACTGAAGGCTATAAGAGCCTTTAAATAGGTCCCGAACCCGAGAACTAGGGTTTCACTTAACATTGTGGACTCGCCTAGTCCACGAGTCGACTCGTCGATTCCGGTCACTAATCCGGATAAGAACTCGCAATCCTACTCGACGAGTCTAAGCATCAACTCGCCGAGTTCCTCCCGAAGCTCAGAATAAATGAATAAAATAATATACCTGGGAATCCGGATGTTACAATTCTCCCCCACTAGAATTAGACTTTGTCCCCGTAGTCCTGCTCGACAAACAACTCTGGATGCTGCTTCCGCATCTCCAACTCCGGCTCCCAAGTCAGCTCGGACCCCTTCCGATGTTGCCACTGGACCTGCACCAGAGGCACTTCCTTGATCCTCAGAACCCTGATCTTCTGATCCTGGATCGCGATTAGTCTCTCAGCATAATTAAGGCTCGCATCCACATGAATATCCTCCAATGGTACCACCGTCGACTCATCGGCCACACACTTCCTCAACTGCGGTACGTGAAAGGTGTCATGAATCTGACCCAATTCCGCAGGTAGCTCCAACCAGTATGCTACACTGCCTACTCTTGCGATCACCCTAAATGGACTAATATATATGGGCCCCATCTTGCCCCTCTTCCTGAATCGAATCACTCCTTTCCAAGGAGATACCTTCAGGAGTACGAAGTCACCAACTTGAAACTCAAGCTCTGAGCGACGCCTGTCTGCGTAGCTCTTTTGACGACTCTGAGCTGTCAGTAACCTCTGCCTGACCTATTGTATCTGCTCAGTTGTCTGAAGTACTATATCTATACTACCCATCACACGCTGCCCGACCTCACCCCAGCAAATGGGAGTCTGACACCTCCTCCCATACAACAGCTCAAAGGGTGGCATACCAATGCTCGAATGATGCTTGTTGTTATAGGAAAACTCAGCCAAGGGTAAATACGTGTCCCAACTCCCTCTGAAGTCCAATACACATGCACGAACCATTTCCTCGAGCGTCTGAATCGTCCGCTCGCTCTGCCCGTTGGTCTGTGGGTGGTATGTGGTGCTAAAATGCAGCCTCGTACCCAACTCCTCATGAAATTTCTTCCAGAACCTAGAAGTGAAACGCCCATCTCGATCTGATATGATTGAGATCAGTACTCCATGCCGCGATACCACTTCTCTCATGTGCAAATCTGTCAGTCTCTCTATTGGTTTTTGAGCATTCTAACACTCCTAAGTGTACATGCAACCCTAAATACCTTGGATCTATGTTTTCTCTATTATACATGCAAATATGAACTTCCAAGGTATTATCCTAATCTAGCATACAAAACAATGAATATAACAAGATAGAATACATACCTCTTTGATGTAGAATATCTTCATGAAGCTTGAGTGCCTAGTGCACCAAGTGTGACACCTCAAATGGTTCACACAACACCAAATACACTTGGAATAACTTGAGAGAAATCTACACTTCATGAAATTGGCTAGCCCTTCTATTACCCTCACTAGTGGCCGATTTTGGTGAATAATATGATGCTTATATAGTGTGTTACAATTAGGGTTACACCATGTAAACCCTAATTGTCATGACCTTTCATTTCCATGACCCATGGGTTATGTAACCTCCATGGAGCATCCATGGAGCATCCTATGGGTTTAACCCAACTTGATTATCCATGGAGCTTTGGCCCACTATATAAGTTATGGATGATTTGTACAATCAACCCATATATTTAATTAGTCTTCTTTTGATCACTTAATTAATCCTAGATTAATTCTTGATCAATACTAATTAAATATTATTATTCTTATTATTAATATACTAGAACTTATAATATATTAATAACCATAAATGTCTTATTTCTCTCATTTAGTCTATCCAAGTGCATGATGCCATGCAACCCAAATGGACCATGCCGGGTCGGGTCAAGTCTTACCAATTATAGTTATGGACTTAGACATTAATCCAATAGTCTCCCACTTGGATAAGTCTAAAACTATTATTGCATATGACTTCAAGAACCGACTGGCAATCGTAGCTCTCAAAAGCTTATGTCGAACTCTGACCTTGTCGATAAAATTTGACCTTTGTAAATGACTTGTCCATTAGATAAGGGATCATATATTCCTCCATTCTAGATATCGTATGGACTGAGACATGGATTATAATCATTCTCTCTGTCCATTTGTTGTTTCCCAATTTCCGATTTATGACGACTGACTAATTAAACAAATCAAATCAGTCCTGGCCCGGCCTAGCACTTCCATTTGTCATCATCAAATCATAGAGGGGCCCACAGATATCGCTTTTATCCTGAAGGTAAAAGGAATGGATAAACTTCGACTCATATGGCTTGTTCTACTACTTGTTGAATCATACACAAAGACACGTTTTATAGCACCGAGTTACCAAATGCGTTTTCGTGCAATCAATGTACAACCAACTCATAGTAACAACTCATATCCCTAGATTTGAAGAATATAAGATATTATCGTCTCATGATCACTCATGATAAAATCCATGAAGTGATTCCAATGAGCGCGGCTTGAATCCAATACTCAGAACTTATGAGCACTCATGAGTGTTGTAGCCCTTTGTCCAACATCTTAGACCTCTACAAGCCAACCCATGACAGTCTTGATTCATATCTACTTCCAACATATGACCGACTGTGGATGGTTTGAGTAACTTAGTCATTCTGAAAGAATAACCTAGTTTATTCTGGAAGTCAAAACATGCAAAATGAAACACAAGAATAATTGAATCCAATATGGTATCAAAACCTATGAACATAAATAAAACACCTTTTATTTATCACCATATGATTACACATTATTCATTGTATACTGTTTCAGCTATCAACTTTATTCTTGAATTTAAAACAATAGTTGTTCCATGCTCCAAGCATGTACTCTATGTTTTCTAAACACTAGTCATGCCATACACCAAGTATGCATACTATGTTTGTCTATGATCTTTACCTTGTGAAATAGATCAATTGAACACAACTCCAATGATCCTCTTTTCACAGTCCCAAATCCTTACTGCAAATGCAAGAATTCCAAATTCATGCCATTTACTGAAATTTGTTAGATTCTAAACTTATATGCATTGATCCTCTTGTAATGATTATGCACAAGGTCAGAAAGACTTGACAACAACCATTACAGAGCATTCCAAAGGAGATCATCTCCTTGGAAACATCCTTCTTGCATTAAGTTTACTTAATCTTACATAAATTGAAATTTTCTAACTTTGAAACATTTCCAGATTCCATTTTGACTATCACTTCTGAACAAGAGTTGCCTCCTTACAGATTATGTCAATATGGTCATTTCAGAATTATCACTATACTTCCAACTGTCCTTGAGCAACCAATCTTTGGTAAACCTTAGATTTTCCTTGACAATTATTTCATCCTTTTAGTCATATCCAATTCTAGACCTTTTCCCTTCTTAATGCCCCAGGCATTTGGAAAATTTTAGAAAGGATGAATATAGCACATGTAATCGATCCTATATCCGAAGCATATGGGACACGATTCATGATGTCTCACATAAAGACTAAACTAGTCTTTTGCTATAATATTTCCATTTCTATTTGCCAAGTTCTCATAATTCAGATTATGAAAAGGGATGTCATAATCATAATCGAATTTTAGAACGCAAATAATGAACCCATATACAGAATTTCCTTATGTTGAGCCATTCCAACATGAAATTCATATATATATCCTTGACTAAATGATTAAAACCTCAATCTAAGCTTTTAGATTTGAGATGAAGTATAATTTCCTCTCCCTTAATTATAGCAAAACAACTTTTTCCCAATTGAAACCTTTTGTTTTCTATAATTAACATTGCTAACTTACAATACTTATCATAATTATCATGCTCCCACTAACATGATGATTATTAGCATAACACTTATGCTCCCACTAGCTTTGACATGTACTCAGAAATCAACTGACTTTCTTACCAAAGTTCAGATTTCTGATACTAGATTGTTTTGATAAAACTTTATCAAAATCATACACCTTCCCTTAGATATCACACTTGTCTGTCTAAACAATTATGAAGAGGGATGCCGTAATCATAATGGTTAGACCTTTTTGCCACTTCTCACAAGTCCAGGTTAGTGTGTCGGTAAACCACACACGCTCCACTAACGACTTTGAGAATGCAAATATTACAATTGCTATCTAGCTAAAATCTACTTAGTGAAAGTGTTTCCTCACCATCGTTTTCATGAATCGGAGAGAAACATTATGACACTTAGATTTACTGGTGTATGTGTTCTTATCCATGTGAATTGTCAAAACCATAGTCACAAGACAAGGATAATGACAAATCCAAACTCATATGGACTGAACTCAATCTTAATTTCTTGCCACCTGGCAGCTCAAGGGCCTGCCATTGCTTCCAAGTTGTTGTGCAACAAATTAAGAACTCTAAGAACTCATGTGCAAAGCCAACTTTAACTGGAATGGGCACAAAATATGTCAACACGATAGGTTATAAACCTCAAGTCGTGTGCTAGTGAAGAACTTCAGGTTTTATTCTTGATTAGTTCTTGAGACTTTCAAGACCTTTAAGACTTCCATTGTCCTCTTGACATATAAGAATTTCTTGTCAGATATTCAAGAGATAGTGTGGATTCTAATCAAGACAAACACTTCACACAATTGGCCTAAGTTGGTCTTTGTTTCATCCAAAACATCACAACTTACCAACTTCAAATGTACAAGAGTAGGACACTTTTACTCTTACATTTGACAAGTGTTTTTAAACCTTCTTTAAGACATGTCACTCAAGTTACAATCTTGGAGTATGACTCTAAGACTTGTATTGGAACGAAGTATGACTCATCTTCTTGATTTAACCATTTCAGCAATTCAAGTTCCTCTTCTTAGTCATAAGAATGCACTAAGATTTTCTTAGAGAACTAATTTTGATATGGTTTCTTAATCATTAAGATGATCACAAAAACTGATACTAAAGTACTCTCCCATCTTTTCAGATTTGAGAAACTTTTATCCTTCTGCCTAACTTGATTCTTCTTATTCGCTCTGTCATACATTGGAACCTTTTCCAATGTCTCAAAATTACACTTAAGCTTGTAAGTATAACCATATTTACTGAACTTAAGTAAATCATGACGAATAGTCTTATCAATCTTTTGTGGTGGACTTAATCAGTGCACAAGACTATGTACTCGATCCCTTAGTCCATTACTTGACTAACATCCATGTGAATAAGTAATTAGTCTTAATTTTCCAATACTTGAAAGTTCTCATTCATCATGCTATACAACTTGCATGATTCCAAGTTCCGGTCCAATTGAAACTTGGGTGATGAGAATCTTTCCTTATTTGGTAAATTTAGACATTACCACAAATGAAAGAATCAATTTCATATTTCCACTCTTGCTATTAATGGAATCATATAAGCAACAATTTTTCCTCAAATGCCATTGTAAGGATATTTTAAAATAATAAAATCAAATTTTTTTTCTTTTATTTTAAAACTTTGCGGAAAAACTTATCCTTACAATCCATATGAAAACTTGTTGTTATCTATTCCTAAGAAATATCTCATAACTCCTAAGAAGTAGCTCAAGAATCTGATCTTCAAACTATGCGATAGAAATCCATCTACGCGATCAGATTCAACATATTCTTTCTTTAAGTTTCTTCACATTTTCTTTGATTCTTAAAACATCAACATGTGACCCAGTCACATCATGTATCAAGAATATCATAATAGAAACTTAGCAGAGTTAGATAGTGGACTTTACCTGAAGTAGAGTCAAAGTTATTGACTTTAACATCCTTAGGTAAATTGGCACCTTCGCAACCAATGTCCCTTCCTTTGGCAATTTAACATATGGACACTTTGGTAATGGAACTTGGGACTATCACAGACTTAGCCTTTCTCTTTACCATTTGGTCAACCTAGTTGACTATGGTCAATCCCTTTCCTTAGGAAGAGAATGCTTTTTCTGGATTTCCAGTGTCACCATTGTCAATGTCCATAAAGTTTTAGGAAGTTGTTCTTAGCAAATAGATAAGATCATTAAGGGTCTTGTCATAGTCTGTTTCATAGGAGTCCCAAAGGAGCTCACTATGTGACTTAAAAAGTGATTGAACCACCAACTTTCTCAAGACTTTGACACCCAACTCTCCCGGCTTGTCAATATGTGACTACATCTCCAAGATGTGATCATACCTAGACCTTGCCTTGCCAATAGGGCTTGAGTGACATTGAACTTCTGGGTTAGGGAGAATAATTGGAGGAGGTGAAAGAAGTATGATTTCCATGGGACATCATCTTCATTTAGGAAGCTTGTTTCAAGAGATTTGGGAAGATCATAAATGTCTAAACCAGACATCTTTTGGGAGATATTCAAGATAGTTGATCTAAAGTCCTTAATATGACACCCAATATGAAATATTATGGCTAGGACCCAACAAATTATTCTATAACTTAGAAGAGGGATGCCGTAATCCAAGCTATAAAATATTTGAAGGTAGGTGAATGACGATTCACCAATTTCCACCAAGATAAACGAAATGTATTATTAGGTTTTAATTGGATTTGAAACTCCTAGATATTTGTGATTCATTGAACTGTTCAATGGCATGTTTCAATCTTGAGTGTGCCCTTCAGGTTTTGTGACTGGGATGCCGAGGATCAAAAAACAAGGTGTGAAGTAACCATGCAAATTACTTGGTACCCTTAAATGTTTACCCCTCAATCGATGTGCTGGTTAACCACACATGCTCCATCGATACTATGATAAACATTAAGTTACCCTTTGCCTACCTTGTTAAATACGAGTTAGTGTGCCGGTTAACCACACACGCTCCACTAACCGACTTAAACAAAGTGCAAAGTGTAATTTCATGGATTAGCACCTTATTCACATTTTCCTAAGTAACTAAGATTGGGTATTATTAAGAGTTTAGTTACTTAGTATTTATCATTAATACTTTTAATGAAGGGAGAATTATAGTCATGTCAAACCCGTTCGGCTAACGACCCTCCACCAGTCAAGGAAGCGGTGGGTGAGAGTGGACACCCATTAAACTGTCATTTTATAGGCAGTAACCTTATACCCCCCTTATAGACCGGCTTCGTGAATGAGGCCTACTAACGGTAAGACTGACTTTACTCTTATACATATATATATTGATGGGTTTTAGGTAAAACAAATAAACTAGAAAACAATTCGTAAGTTCACATGCAACCTACTTTGGATCTATGTTTTATCTATTGAACATACAACTTTGAATTGCAAAACAAGAACCCTAGAGGAGAGAGGCTATAATCGAAATTTACAACCTAGGGTTTAATAATTACATACCTTTCAATTGTTATAGTAAACAATTGATAATTCCCTTGATCTTGATCTTGATCTTCTTGGAAGCTTAGCACCACAAGTGTAATGCCTCTAATGGAATCACACCCAAACTAGCAAGAAGGAAAGTAGAGGAGAGAGGGGAGAGGGAGTATGCAAAATTTCAGCCCTTAGGGTTTCTTCAAAAGAAAGAGTGGCCAAAACATGAACCAGGAGGCTCCTTATATAACTGAGGGATCTAGGGTTTAGGGGAAACCCTAGTTATCCTTTGCTTAGGGCCTAAGCAAACCCAAGGGCCTTATCCAAGCCCCTATGGACGAAATTATTAGGGTTTCCCCTAAAGATTTAGTCCACCCTTATCCAAGGGGGTTCTAGAGCCTTCCACTCAACTATTAGATAATTGCAAACTAGTCCCTGCACCTTATAATTAATTCTTTTAACCCCAAAATTAATTCTAATTAATTTCTGGCTAACAATTAATTAAACAAAATGATTTCTTATTAATATATTAATCTTTTAACATATTAATAAATTCATTTATATTAATTTATTAATCTTATAATAAATTAATATCTCTCCTTTCATAATTTCCTTGTCTGGTTGCTAGGTTTGAGGGCAACCCAAAAGGACTGTGCTGCTATCAATTCAAGTACATACCAATTATAGTTATGGGCTTAGAAACCTAATCCAACAGTCTCCCACTTGGATAAGTTTGTAACTATAATTGCTAGTATGCCTTCTAAATTTGACCAGCAAATTGTAGCTTCCAAAAAGCTGTTGCCGAACTCTGACCCAGTCAGTTACGTGTCCTAAGATAAGTGATCAAATAATCCTTCGTTCTGCTAGATATCCCTAGAAAAAAGACATGGAATGCAATCAACCTCTTTGTCCAGAATCTATGTTTCCCGATTCCTGATTTGTGATGATGTAGGACTTCTAATTGAACACATCAATTTAGTCCTGGCTGGGCCCAGCACACAAGTCAACACCAAATCATCGAGGGGCCCACATATATTGTTTTTCCCGTTAGGGAAAAAGGAACGAATAAACATTGACTCATATGCTTGTATCTTTTACTCATCAAACCATACATGATAATACGTTTTATAACACCAAGTTACTGATGCGTTTTCGTATCACCAATGCATAGCCGACTTGCAAATCACAACTTATATATCTCTGTTTCAAGATTATAAGATATTATCGTCTTAGTATTACTCGTGATGAATTCCATGAAGTAATACTCTGAGCGAGGGTTTATCCAATACTCAAATCTCAATTTCTGAGTACTCATGAACGTTGCAGCAAATACATTGCCATGTCTATCCTTAGACAATCTACAATCCAGTTCATGACAGTCTTGATTCACTACTTACTTCCAAAAGTACGAGCAACTGTGGAGTTTGAATAATCTTATTATTCGGGAAGTAAAACATGCAAAATGAAACACAATAATAAACAATTGACAAAAGGTAGAACCCAAACTTATAAATAATACTTTATTATTTAATCACCAAAAGTCAATTACATTTACTTTGTTACAAGTTTCAGAAAACTAATCTAACTACTAAAACTAATATCATCTTTCAGTCCTATGCTCCGAGCATGCTGAATATGCTTAGCCCTACTCAGACCCTTTGTGAGGGGATCTGTTGGGTTATCTTCAGATGACACCCTCTTCACTATAAGATGGCCTTCTTCTACTCTATGTCTGATGAAATGGTACTTTCTGTCGATATGTCTGGTTTTACCATGATCTCTCGGTTCCTTTGTCAAGGCAACCGCTCCTTCATTATCGCAGAACAGTTCCATAGGCTCCTGGATGGTTGGAACAACTCCGAGATCCCCGATGAAGTTCCTCAACCAAGCTGCTTCTTTCGACGCTTCATTTGTTGCTATGTACTCTGATTCACAAGTAGAATCAGCCACCGTATCTTGCTTGGAACTCTTCCAAGTAACTGCTCCTCCATTTAATAAGAATACCTAGCCTGACTGAGAACGAAAGTTATCTCTATCCGTTTGAAAGTTGGCATCACTGTAACCATCTACTCTCAAAGTATCATTGCCACCAAGTACAAGGACCCAGTCCTTCGTTCTTCGCAAATACTTGAGTATATTCTTCACGGCTATCCAATGAGCTCTACCTGGGTTTCCCTGATAGCGACTGACCATGCTCAAAGCAAATGCCACATCAGGGCGAGTACATGTCATAGCGTACATGATCGATCCGACAGCGGAAGCATAAGGTACACGACTCATGTCATCTATTTCCTCATCTGTACTCGGGCATTGAGTCTTACTCAATTTGGTATTGCTCTGGATAGGTAGCTCTCCCTTCTTGGAATTTTCCATACTAAACCTCTTTAGTACCTTATCCAAGTATGTGCTCTGACTAAGTCCAATTAGTCTCTTCTTTCTATCTCTCAATATTCTAATCCCAAGAATATAGGCGGCTTCTCCTAGGTCTTTCATGGCAAAACACTTTCCAAGCCAAGACTTAACTTCATTCAAGGTTGGAACGTCGTTACCAATGAGTAATATGTCATCGACATATAACACCAGAAAAGTTACTATACTTCCACTAGCCTTGATATACACACAAAACTCAGCTTCACTTCTAGAGAATCCAAACTCTTTGACTTTCTCATGGAAGCAAAGATTCCAGCTGCGAGATGCTTGTTTCAATCCATAGATGGATTTCTCAAGCTTGCACACTCTATTGGGAAACTTTGCATCAACAAAACCCTCTGGCTGACTCATGTAAACATCTTCAGCCAACTTCCCATTAAGGAAGGCAGTCTTGACATCCATCTGCCAGATTTCATAGTCATGAAAGGTAGCTATAGCGAGCAATATCCTAATAGATTTAATCTTAGCTACTGGCGAAAAGGTCTCATCATAGTCAACCCCTGGGGTTTGAGTGAAACCTTTTGCAACCAGTCGAGCCTTGAATGTATGCACATTCCCATCCATGTCTGTCTTCTTCTTAAAGATCCATTTGCACCCAACTGTCTTACGACCTGGTGCACTATCAACCAAATTCCAAACTTGGTTGTCATACATGGACTTAATCTCGCTGTCCATTGCCTCTTTCCACTTGGAAGCCTCTGGGCCTGCCATTGCTTCCTTATAAGTGACTGGTTCATATAAGTTTACCAATGTTCTGTCACTTATGAATGTGTCACCATCTGAAGTAATATGAAAACCATACAACTCAGGTGGCACACTCACCCTAGTGGATCTTCGAAGAGGTAATGATTTATCAACTGGTTCAACAGGAACTGTTTCCTCTGGTTGAGTGCTAGTGTCATCTAAGGTTCCTTCATTGGTTGACTCTTGAATCTCTTCAAGGTCAATGGTACTCCCACTGTCCTCTTTGAATATGAGCTCTCTTTCCAGAAAGACTCCTCTTCGAGCTACAAACACCACGTTTTCACTAGGTCTGTAGAACAAATATCCAAAACACTGCTTTGGGTAACCAATGAAAACACATTTCTCACTTCTAGCTGCTAGCTTGTCGTGAGTCTCTTGTCTTAAGAAAGCTTCACAACCCCAGACTTTAATATGTGCTAACGAGGGAACTTTCCATGTCCACATTTCGTGAGGTGTTTTGGCAACCTTCTTTGTAGGGACAAGATTGAGGATGTGGGCGGCTGTCTCTAAGGCATACCCCCAGAAGTGAATAGGAAGCGAGGGACGACTCATCATAGAACGAACCATGTCTAACAAGGTTCGATTACGCCTCTCAGCTACACCATTTAACTGTGGTGTCCTAGGAGGAGTCAATTGTGAGACTATCCCACATTCTTTCAGATAGTCGTTGAAATCGGTACTAAGATACTACCCGCCTCTATCGGATCTAAGTATCTTGATCTTTCTGCCCAATTGATTTTCGACTTCATGCTTAAACTCTTTGAACTTTTCAAAGGTTTCTGACTTATGTTTGATCAAGTAGATGTAACCATATCTGCTATAATCGTCAGTGAAAGTCACATAGAATCGATTAGCATCCCTTGTGGTTGATCTGAAGGGCCCACACACATCTGTGTGTATGAGATCTAACAGACCTTCACCTCTTTCACAAGACCCTGTGAATGGTGATTTTGTCATCTTTCCCAAAAGACAAGATTCACACATATCATCTGATTTTAGGTCAAATGATTCTAACACTCAATCCTTTTGGAGTTGGGCTATGCGTTTCTTGTTAATGTGTCCAAGACGACAATGCCACAAGCATGCCTTGTCTACACTATTAGACAAGTCAATATTAAGTACACTATTTCCTAAGCTATCAACACAAGTCAGTGTTTCATACACACCATCACAAGGTAAAGCTTCAAACACAAAAACACCATTCTTATAAACAGAAAATGAACCATTCAAATCATTAAAATAATATTTAAAACCTTGTCTGAACAATGCATGAAATGAAATAATGTTTCTCGTCATCTCAGACGAATAGCAACAATTTATTAAGTCTAATCTAACATCATTACTAAGCAATAGTTGATAAACTCCGATCTTGGTCACTGGTGAAGACTTTCTGTTCCCCATGATCAAGTTTATCCTCCCATGCTCTATCTCCTCACTTTCCTTTAGCCCCTGCAAATCAGAACAGATATGAAAACCACATCCTGTA
Organism: Lactuca sativa; assembly: GCF_002870075.4. Lineage (NCBI taxonomy): Eukaryota > Viridiplantae > Streptophyta > Magnoliopsida > Asterales > Asteraceae > Lactuca > Lactuca sativa. Next base: position 231,849,222 of record NC_056624.2, read on the forward strand.
TCAAGGACCCATGAACGAGAAGATAATGAGTTATTAGCAGAAATAGTGTAAATACCTGCCGAGGATGGCTTCACTTTGCCATCCTTGATATCTTGCAGATATTGTGGGCAAGATCTCTTCCAATGACCCTTTTGATTGCAGTAAAAGCAAATGGTCTCTTTTGGATCAGAAACATGGGGAGTGGAACCATTGGGCTTAGCCTTCGGGCCATTACTAGATGACACAGCTTGAGCCTTGCTCTTCCAGTTTTGCTTGGGAGGACCTTTCCTCTTCTTCCCATTTCCCTGTCCAATGGCCAAGACAGGGGCACTTACAGGTGTGGAGGGTATACTTTTACCCTTCATCCCTGCCTCAGCTGTCTGCAACAAGTTGTGCAATTGGGCCAAAGTCTGCTCAGTGTTGTTCAAATGGTAAGTTAAGATAAACTGACCATAACAATCAGGCAACGAGTTCAAGACCATGTCAATGGCCAATTCCTCATCGAAGTGAACGTTGAGCTTGACCAAACGCTCTATGTAGCGTTGCATTCTTTGCACATGAGATACAACCGATTCCCCCTCTATCATCTTGCAAGCCATGAGTGACTTGACTACCTCAAACTTTTCTTGACGAGCTCGCTTATGGTACTTTTCCATAAGGTCCTTGTTCATCTCAAAAGGCCAGTAGTTCTCATAGTACCTCTGCAATTCTGGGGACATGGTTGCAACCATGATGCATGCCACTTTGGTAGCATCATCATAGTGTTTCTTGTAGGCAGCATACTCTTCGGGAGTGGCTTTTGACTCATCAAGTTCTTTGAGCTCCTTTTCAAGGACATACTCTTTGTCCTCGAATCTAAGTGCCATCTTGATGTTACACATCCAATCGTTATAGTTGGAGCCATCCATAACGACTTTGGAGCAAATGTTTAGTAGAGAGAAGTTGTGGCTGGAGGATGATGAAGCAGAAGTGTTTCCAGGAGTAGACATCTGAAAAGAAAGATAGTTTTAGTTAGATTACAAGACACCTCAATATGATAACCCAAAGATATCATATCAAGGTTAGGACCCAACTATGACGATTTACAACTTAGAAATGGGATGCCGAGATCCAAGTTCAAATCTCATAAAGGTAGGTGAATGACGATTCACCAATTCCACCATTAGACAAAATAAACGAAGTGAAATTCCTAATTCTTTTGAGATACATTAAAACTATTTAACGGCATGTTTTAATCTCGGATTATGCTCTACTATTTGTGACTGGGATACCGAGGATCACAAACTAGATGTGAATAACCATGCAAATGTGCTTGGTAACCTTATTGTCTTTATCATTAACTATTGATGTGCCGGTAAACCACACACGCTCCATAAAAATGATAATTATAAGATACCCATTACTACTCTTTATTAGTGCCTTTTAGTGTGCCGGTTAACCACACACGCTCCACTAACGACCAATAAAGCATAATGTGCAATTTCATGGATTAGCATACTTTTCACATTTTTCCTAAAGTAACTAGAGTTGGGATTTTGAAAAATAGTGTTCTAGTACTTTCTTTAATAGCATTATACTTTTAATGGGAAGTAGTTGTCCTATCAAATCCGTTCTGCTAACGACCCACCACTAATCAAGGAAGCGGTGGGTGAGAGTGGACACCCATTCAACTACCATTTTATAGGCAGTTTCCTTATACCCCCCTTATAGACTAGCTTCGTGAATGAGGCATACTAGCGATTTGATTGACCATATTCTTATACATATATAATATTTAACTTTTAATTATAATATATATATATATATATATATATATATAAGGTGTGTTTTAAAACATTTTAAAACTCCAAGGGTTTATATAAATTTTTGAAATTTAAACTATTAAATTTTAAATTTAAATAAACCAATTAATTAGATTTAATATTTATCTATTAATTAACTTTTAATTAATTTATTAAATCTTGTAAGGATTATCTAATTAAATTAAACAATTAATTAAATCCTAATCCATATCCCTTCTAGATTTCGAAAATATGGGGATAGGATAATTTCCTTATTTTTCTCAATTATCCAATAAGGCAACTATTATCCAAAACAAAGAAACCCTAATCTTTATAGCATATTTCGAAATTTTCAAGGGAGGAGGCTAGGGTTTTCAAAACCCTAACCCTAATTTCGATTAGGGTTCTTTAGAGGCTAGGGTTTTCAAAAACCCTTTGATCCACAACCCTAAAAATCGAAAAAATGGCCTTTAGGGTTTAATAGCTATAAACCCTAATTTGCAATTCAACAATTATAACAATTCAATTTAAAACAAACAATGGCTCTGATACCACTGATGGGTTTTAGGTAAAACAAATAAACTAGAAAACAATTCCTAAGTTCACATGCAACCTACTTTGGATCTATGTTTTATCTATTGAACATACAACTTTGAATTGCAAAACAAGAACCCTAGAGGAGAGAGGCTATAATCGAAATTTACAACCTAAGGTTTAGTAATTACATACCTTTCAATTGTTATAGTAAACAATTGATAATTCCCTTGATCTTGATCTTGATCTTCTTGGAAGCTTAGCACCACAAGTGTAATGCCTCTAATGGAATCACACCCAAACTAGCAAGAAGGAAAGTAGAGGAGAGAGGGGAGAGGGAGTATGCAAAATTTCGGCCCTTAGGGTTTCTTCAAAAGAAAGAGTGGCCAAAACAAGAACCAGGAGGCTCCTTATATACCTGAGGGATCTAGGGTTTAGGGGAAACCCTAGTTATCCTTTGCTTAGGGCCTAAGCAAACCCAAGGGCCTTATCCAAGCCCCTATGGACGAAATTATTAGGGTTTACCCTAAAGATTTCGTCCACCCTTATCCAAGGGGGTTCTAGAGCCTTCCACTCAACTATTAGATAATTGCAAACTAGTCCCTGCACCTTATAATTAATTCTTTTAACCCCAAAATTAATTCTAATTAATTTCTGGCTAACAATTAATTAAACAAAATGATTTCTTATTAATATATTAATCTTTTAACATATTAATAAATTCATTTATATTAATTTATTAATCTTATAATAAATTAATATCTCTCCTTTCATAATTTCCTTGTCTGGTTGCTAGGTTTGAGGGCAACCCAAAAGGACTGTGATGCTATCAATTCAAGTACATACCAATTATAGTTATGGGCTTAGACACCTAATCCAACATATATATTATTAACTTATGATATTATAAAGTATAAGGGTTGAATTTTAACTTTTAAAATTCTAAGGGCTAACTTGGAATTAAAGTATTCATAAGTGAAAACTTTTCAAATTCCAAAACTTGAGGGCAAGTTTTGAAACTATTCAAAACTAATTAATTCCATAACTTATGTGTTTAAAGTAGTTTTAATCCAAAAACTCTTCAAGTTCCATAACTTGAGGACAAGTTATCGAAGACTTTAAACTAATAAAAGAATTAACTTTTCTTTATTTTATAACTTATGGAATTAATTAAGGTTACACTTTTTTTATTTATTATTTAATGAAGAGACTCTTGGTCCTCCATAACTTGATGACAAGTTATGGAGTCATAAAACCATTTAATTAGAACTAGACTCTTCATTTTTGTAACCTTTGCCAACTTTTATGAGTTTTATGAAACTTAAATGTGACTTTTCATATAACTTGAGGACAAGTTACAAAAACACATTTTAGAATCAACTCTTAGATTAATTTGGATTGAAAACAACTATATTACTCAACTTTTATATTAATCTAAGCAACTCATAAGAACAAGATAATTCAAATCAAACTTTTTCATGTAATTAGTCTAAACCTTAAACTAATACAAAAAATGAATCTATTGACAATTATCTTTGAAATTGGATTATCAAGAACATTACTACATCAAACACAAGTTTATAAGTCCAAAAACATCTCAGGGTAATGTTCCTAGTCCAATTCCAGCCGAAAAAGTCGAATTTATGATGTCTGGGGGTCCAACTCGTCGAGTGCACCAACCAACTCGGCGAGTTGGATGCATTTTGCCTTGGACTCGGCGAGTCCATTCAGGGACTCGGCGAGTTTGCTGGGCAGACAACATCAAAACTCGATTTTTCAGCTACTTTTGCAAGTATAACAAGAAAACAAGCCTGGGTTCTGATACCACTGTTGGGTTTTGAGCATTCTAACACTCCTAAGTGTACATGCAACCCTAAATACCTTGGATCTATGTTTTCTCTATTATACATGCAAATATGAACTTCCAAGGTATTATCCTAATCTAGCATACAAAACAATGAATATAACAAGATAGAATACATACCTCTTTGATGTAGATTATCTTCATGAAGCTTGAGTGCCTAGTGCCCCAAGTGTGACACCTCAAATGGTTCACACAACACCAAATACACTTGGAATAACTTGAGAGAAATCTACACTTCATGAAATCGGCTAGCCCTTCTATTACCCTCACTAGTGGCCGATTTTGGTGAATAATATGATGCTTATATAGTGTGTTACAATTAGGGTTACACCATGTAAACCCTAATTGTCATGACCTTTCATTTCCATGACCCATGGGTTATGTAACCTCCATGGAGCATCCTATGGGTTTAACCCAACTTGATTATCCATGGAGCTTTGGCCCACTATATAAGTTATGGATGATTTGCACGATCAACCCATATATTTAATTAGTCTTGTTTTGATCACTTAATTAATCCTAGATTAATTCTTGATCAATACTAATTAAATATTATTATTCTTATTATTAATATACTAGAACTTATAATATATTAATAACCATAAGTGTCTTATTTCTTTCATTTAGTCTATCCAAGTGCATGATGCCATGCAACCTAAATGGACCATGCCGGGTCGGGTCAAGTCTTACCAGTTATAGTTATGGACTTAGACATTAATCCAACACAGCAGAAGAACTCTCACTGATAGCAAGAAAATGGGTGCTCTTTGTTAACCTGTCCACGATCACCAAATTGCATCGACACCTCTCGCAGTCCTTGGCAATTTGGTGATAAATTCCATGGTAATCTGTTCCCACTTCCATTCGGGAATCTACAAAGGATGTAACTTACCATGCGGACGCTGGTGCTCGACCTTAACCCTGAGACAGTTCAAACACCTCTCTACGAACCATGCGACATCCCTCTTCATACAGGGCCACCAATACTCTCTCTTCAGGTCTAAATACATCTTAGTGTCCCCAGGATGAATTGAAAACCTCGATCGGTGTGCCTCCTCCATCAGGATGGTACGTACCCCGCCCACGAATGGCACCCAAATCCGTCCCTGGAAGGTCATAAGCCCTCGGCTATCGGTGACGAACTCCGATACATGTCCGATAACCCGCTCTCTCTTGCGGTTCTCCGGTCTCACGGCCTCATCCTGGGCCCCTCGAATGGTGTCCAACACCAGAGTCATCACTGTCAATCTCACACAAACGTCTCGTATCGTGGCGCCCTCCGCCCTACAACTCAGGGCGTCGGCTACAACGTTAGCCTTGCCCGGGTGGTACAGATCTCACAATCGTAATCCTTCACCACATCTAACCATCTCCTCTGGCGCAAGTTCAGGTTGGGTTGATCCATCAAATACTTCAAGCTCTTGTGGTCCGTTTATATGGTACACCGAACCCCATACAGATAGTGACGCCAGATCTTGAGGGCGAACACTACAACCCCCAACTCTAGATCGTGGGTGGGATGAGGCTTCAGCTGCCTCAATGCGTATGCTATCACATGCCCTCTCTGCATCAGCACCGCTCCCAGACTCGATATTGACGTGTCACAATACACCACAAAGTCCTCCATCTCCTCTGAAAGGGCTAACACCGGGGCTTCGCATAATCTCTGGTGAAGTGTCTCGAAGGAGGCCTGCTTCTTTGGGCCCCATGAAAAAGCAACACCCTTCCGGGTCAACCTGGTAAGTGGCACAACGATCTTGGAGAAATCTCTGATATATCTCCGATTATAGCCAGCCAACCCTAAGAAACTCTTGATCTCTGTGGGTGATCTCGACACCTCCCAACTCATCACTGCCTCAATCTTGGCCAGATCGACCAATATCCCATTCTGGTTAACGAGGTGCCCCAGGAACTGGACCTCTCGTAACCAGAAATCACACTTAGAGAATTTGGCATAAAGCCTCTCCGATCTCAGAACTCCGAGGATTTCCCTCAAATGCTCCTCATGTTGCTCTTTGGATCTTGAATACACTAATATATCATCGATGAACATGATCACCGAATGATCCAACATCGGCCTGCACACTCTGTTCACGAGATCCATGAATGTCGTCGGTGCATTGGTGAGCCCGAAAGGCATTACTACGAACTCGTAGTGCCCGTAACGAGTCCAAAATGCTGTCTTCTGGATGTCCTCATCACGCACCCTCACCTGATGATATCCAGACCTCAAATTAATCTTGGAAAACCAAGACGCTCCCTGCAACTAATCGAACAAATCGTCGATCCTCGGTAAAGGGTAACAGTTCTTGACCGTCAGCTTATTCAACTCCCGGTAATCAATGCACATCCGGTGTGAACCATCCTTTTTCTTGACAAAAAGGATAGGCACTCCCCACGGCAAACTGCTTGGCCGAATAAACCCCTTCCCCAGCAGCTCCTAAAGCTGCGAGGATAACTCCTGCATCTCTGGAGGTGCAAGGCGATAGGGCGCCTTGGTGATAGGCGCTGCCCCCGGAACCAAATCGATACGGAACTCTACCTGCCTCTCGGGAGGCACGCCCAGCAACTCCTCAGGGAAAACATCCGGGAACTCTCGCACTATTGGGACCTCATCAACTGAACTCGGTCTTCTTGAATCAACCCTTGTATCCATCACATACGCTACAAACCCACTGCAGCCTCGCTGTAGACTCTACCTCGCTCTAGCGGCCGAACAAAATGCCAACCCAGATTGCGTACCCTTACCGTATACCGTAAGAACTCCCCCACTAGGGTCTCGTATGGTCACCAGCTGTCGCTCGTAGTCGATAACCGCTCCAAATTTGCTCAACCAGTCCATGCCCACGATGACCAAGACAGCTCCCATCGCAATAGGGACTAAATCAATAGGGAACTCAACACCGAATATCTCGAGTACACACCCTCGGATCACCTCTGTGGCATAAACCGCCCTCTCGTTAGCTATGGAAACTCTCAAAGGTCGACTCAACACCTCTCGACTAATACTGATGTGCTGACTAAAGGCCAAAGATACAAAAGACCGACTCGCACCCGAGTCAAACAACACTAAGGCAGGTACAAAACTCATAAGAAAAAGTACCTACGCATATCATAATATAAGCACAATATCTCAGACTCAAAATAAATAGATGAAAGAATACATACCAGCCACAACGTCGGGCGCTGCGTGGACCTCCTCCGCGGTCAACTGGAAGGCTCTTCCTCGTGCCTTCGGTGCCTCGGCCTTCACTGGCCGACTATCAGTAGATCTCACTGCAGCAGGGGCGAATCCCGGAGATGCCCCCTGTGCTGACCCTCACAACTACGGACACTCTGCCTTCCGGTGTCCGGTTTGGTTGCAGTGGAAACAGACTGCAAACCCCTTGGGGAAATCCTTGTCCATATGCCCCTCCTTGCCACATTTGTAGCAAGACCTTTCTTTGCACACCTCGTCATGACTCTTGCCACAATTGCCACAAGTGCGACCCTTCTGGCTCCTTGTCCTCGAATCGGCGGGCTTGGACCGCTTGGCTGCCGGCTGAGACTATGTCGGTCGCCTATCCTTCCCCTGAGACTCCGCCTCCTCCCTAGCGTGAGTCTCCAGCTCTATTTCCCTCTTCCAGGCATTTGCCTGAAGCTCGGAAAATGTCTGGTACTACGAGTTCGCCACAAACTCTCGTATATCCCTCCTCAAAATGCTCAGATATCGGCTCATACGTGCCTGCTCGGAAGACACGTGCTCTGGGCAGAACATCGCCCTCTCGTGGAACATCCGGGTACTCACTGTAACAGACTCGCTACCCTGCTTGAGAGTCAGAAAATCCTGGGCCAATCATTCTCTCTCCACCTGGGGAACATACTCCTCTCGGAACATAGCGGTGAACCTCTCCCAGGTCAGTGCAGCAAGCTTAGCAGGCGAATAGTTCGCCGTCACAAACTTCCACCAGTCCTTCGCTCCAAAGCGAAGCTGGTTCAGTGCGAACCGAACCCTCAAATGCTCTGGACATGAGCATGTGAAGAAACACCCCTCAATGTCCAAAATCCACCTCATCGCCGCAATCAGATCCTGTGTCCCATCAAACTCTTGTGGTTTTGTGTTGCTGAACTCTCTGAACAACAACGCATCACCACCCTACGGTCTAGCCACAGCTATAGCTGCGGTGGCTGCAGCAACAGTAGCATCAGAAAGAGCAGCATATCGCTCATCAAAAGTCTCTATCAGTGTGGTCTTGATAGACCCAAACATCTCTGGTATCTCTGCCCTGATGAACGCAGTCACCTCCTCGTGAATGATCCTACGGATCTCCTCATCACTAGCACCGCTGCTCTCTGGTGTGTGGCGTGTCCTAACCATGATGTCTCTAAAATACAACATAAGAATTATCAGGGACTCACTCGAGTATTCTCACACTCGATAACTCAACCTTACTTGACCTCTGGTACCCCGAAGATTCTTACTTGGGCTGCGCATTGATCCGGTGTCTCCAGTAGTACGGGCCCAATACTACTGTCCACACCGCATCAGCATTCACCCCAAGTCCTCCTCCCAGGGTCCCAAATCCCAAGCACTCTATTCTCAATAATCATAGGCTATTCTCTAGCAGATCTCTCATAAACTCCTCGCTGCTATCTAATTACTATCAAGCTTCCCTAGCAGCAAGACTCCTAGACTAAGGCATCACAAATCAGACCACTCTAGTCCTAATAAGAATACCTAGTCTACTCTAGCATGCATAACATAACTCATCATATATCATAGCATAACATATCTTATAACACTTATTATAAGGGTATTTTGGAAAATCACCGTTCGGGCGCTGGCTGATCGTACACACGACTCTGCTCTGTTTGTTTCAAAACTCTTTTACTCTTTGAAAATTACTTTATTATCAAAAAAATTCCTCAAATCCTCAGTTTGAGTTCAGATACGCCCGAAGGTGCATCCGAGTCCCTCAAACCAAGGCTCTGATACTAACTTGTAACGCTGTAAAATTTCAAACAAAATTTTCACATTTTAAAAACACTTTATTTCACAATATTATAAAACCCATTGTTTCATATATCCAAACATAAGTCAAATTCCCAAGATCATAACATATATAAAACTCCGCGTGTGTGTACTGATCATGTCGGCGCCTTCTTGCGATCCTCACTAGTACCTGAAACTCATAACACAAAACACTGTAAGAACGAAGCTTAGTGAGTTTCCCAAAATACCACACATAACACATACTAGCCACTCGAGGCTATAACTCTGTGGGCCCCTGGGCCCTAACTCTGTGGACCCTTTGGTCCTAGGTTTGTGAACCTTCCGGTTCTAACTCTGATATACACTGATATACACACAACATAAATCACATAGAAATAATGCAGTGCAACACATCACATAAATTGCATACAATAACTCTGTCACATAACTCTAATTACCACTCAAGGTAAAGTATAGCGAGAAGACTCACCTCAGATATCTCGGATAATATCACACTCGCGTGTACACTGATCTAGCCTCTGCCTAAAACATAAACAATCATCTCAGTTAATAACGGCTCTCCAGGCTAGGCTAGACTCTATCTCATGGCCGGTAAGAAGGCTAAAAGACCATTTTACCCTTCAAAAGGTCCACAAGTCCAATTGTTGGCCAATCCCTAAAAGTCAACAAAAGTCAACGGTTAAACCTTGACCAGACTCGTCGAGTGCACAAATGTGACTCGGCGAGTCCATGCGTGTCCTTCACACTCCTGGTCCTCACCTGACTCACTGGGTCAACCCTCCGCTCTTCAAATCATCACTGATCGTGAATCGCAGGACAACCAGTCCCAACTCATCGAGTCCGGCTCTTGACTCGGCGAGTTTAGTCGTGAACTCAAGTCCTCTAGATCCCCTCTGACTCACCAAGTCATTTCCCCAACTCAGCGAGTCACCAACTGTATGATTTACGAGGAACCTACTCCTACTCGTCGAGTCTGTTCTTGGACTCGGCGAGTTCATGCCATGCTCAAACTCAAAAGACCTCCTGAGGTCAGATCTATTCCTCTAATCCATAGATCTGACCTTCCCAAGCATGATAATCACGTAAAGTTCAGAACTAGATGCCCATTTAAACGTCCAAAGACTCTATTTGAAGAAATAACCTCAAATATGACATCCTAAGCTCATGTCTCCCAATATCAATCATAAAGATAAAAGGTTTAAGGTCTCTGGACCTCTTTGGATCCAGATCCAAAGCCTTAATACGAGAAGGGACCAGATGCTCATCAAATCGAGCCTCTAAAGGGCGTAGAAAACCCTAACTCCCAAGGTTAACACCAAAACTGAAGAAGGATCGAATCTATACCTTAAATATGACGTCCCTGAGCTCTGAAATCTATAGAATAGCACCCTCTTCAGCTCCCTCTTGCCTTGGTCACATTTTTCTTGCAAGAACACCAACACAAGGATCAAAAATGGCCTCTCCTTCCTCACAAACGCTCTAGCTCTCTTAGGGTCTCTCTCTAGGGTCTGGTAGCCGCAACTGAAGGCTATAAGAGCCTTTAAATAGGTCCCAAACCCGAGAATTAGGGTTTCACTTAACAGCGTGGACTCGCCGAGTCCACGAGTCGACTCATCAAGTCTGGTCACTAATCCGGATAAGAACTCGCGATCCTACTCGGCGAGTCTAGGCATCAACTCGCCGAGTTCCTCCTCAAACTCAAAAGAAATGAATAAAATAATATACCTGGGAATCCGGATGTTACACTTCCAAGGCATCGTAACTATTCAACAATTGATTTCATATGGAGAATTCAAACGACGTCTTCTCAGAAGCAACGATTATCCTTCTTCTATTTCTTATTCTACATTTCAAGTGAATCCGATTTCTTATCCTTCTTTTTATTGTTTTTGAATTTGTCCACAACCACAACACTTTAATAGAATCTGAATTGAAATTCAATGAATCGAACGATTACTTTAGAATCGCGAGTCTAATTGCTTCTACGGTTCTCCTTGGATTTCTTGAATTCACAGTCGTTGTCACACTTGGATTTCTCTCTCAATCGCCTGAAGTTTGAAGTTTCAGTCTTTTAGAATGGAGGGTTAGAGAATAAATTAATTTTTGATAATCTGATTGTGAATCTCTGTAAGTTCTAGCTTTCTTGAAATTTTTAATTCTTTTCTAAAATTCGATTTTTTATGAAGCTGTGCAAGTTAGAGACAAAATCGAATTTTAATTTGGTTAAGTTAGAGACGATTCTTGAACTTCATTTGCTTACTTTGGATTTCTGAATTTTAATCTTCTTAATTTGGATTTCTCTGTCTTTTTAAACTTCAGAATTTTTTGTTGTATTGGGATAGCATACATATTGTGCATGATATGGTCTTGGAGGAAGACAATTCATAGGTGGATAAAAGGCAGGGAGGAGAGAAATTAGAGTGATGGTAATGTTGATTTCAAGAAAAGAGTAAAGCCCCATTTTAATGGGGGTTAAGTCTTCTTCTTTGAGTTGGATAACTACTTTTGCAACATAATCCCAATTTCCTTTAAAGACCTTGCTTTTAATATCATTTAGTTAGAGTCAATAAAAATTAAAAACCCATACGACTACATAACTCTAAACCCAGAAATATGATGATCATACATATTCAAAACCATGATTTACTTTGTAAAGAAATCTTTCAGAAGTTGCATAACATCAAAAGTTGATAAGAACTTTGTTAACATATACATTGCTTGATCACTATAAATTAGCAAACACTTTATTTAATTGTATATCAATAACTAAAGAGATTAATAAAATTTTAATTAATGAAGTTACTTTTTATTAATAATAATTTTTAGGTGTTATCCTATTTTTAAAAAGTGGTTACAAGGAGTGTCTTATTAGCAACCCTTTACCCGACAACAATCATAGGAATTAGGAAGGCTACATTTCGATAAAATCTAGTCATATATAAATAGGAAATATATATATATATATATATATATATATATATATATATATATATATATATATATATATATATATATATATCTTCCTATTCTAATAAATAAATAGGTTTAATCTCCTATTGACAAGTGTCATTATATTAGAACTTCTCATTAAAATTATATGTCCCCTATCATGCCACTTGTCAACATATTAATTATCCATTTTAAATTTCAAAATTTAAATTTTCCATCCTAATTACATTAAATTTTAAATTCAAATTTTAAATATTATATTAAATTAATAATATTAGATAAAAAATAAAATTAAATCAATACAGATTACAATATAATATAACTTCATGTATTTATTTAAATCAACGATTATAATTTTATATAACTAAAAAATATCTCTTAAATAATATTTTATTTAAAATAACTTATTAATAATTTTGATTTTTAATATAAAAGTTTAATATATATATATATATATATATATATATATATATATATATATATATATATATATATATATATATATTATCATTAATGGCTGTAGAGTGTTAGGTAATTTAAAATATATAAAATGAAATAGATACAAAATGAAGAGATGATTGGATAAAGTGAGGACCAAAGTTGATAATGTGGTGGTGTTGAATTGATGATCACGATGGTTTGATCGAGCGTCCAACCGCTTGACACATACGTATATTAAAATCCAATCCAATGGAGAAACTTCTCGAATTTGTATTCTCTCTTTTGCGGTACCTTCTCGTTCTTTCCTCTTCCTCCTCAACTCTATTCTATTCTATTCAATTCAATTCAATAATAATTCACCTTCTTTTTCCTTTCTATATTTTTTTTTTCTCTCTCTCCCTCCACCATTTCCATCCCTACCTTCTTTCAAGTCTGATCTATCTTCCTACACGGAACTTTCTGGAATCCTCAAACCTACTGCTCGATCTGTCAACATACATGCATTCTCGAAACGCTTGATTCATCGGTAAGACCTGTTGTAGTTAACTTTCCTTTGATTTTAGCATTTTTTTTTTTAAGATTTTTTTGGTTGCGTTTAACTTTTTGTTTGCTGAGATTTAGATTCATGTTTGTTGGTTTGGTGTGGTGTAGCTGCTTCGTGGTGATTTATGGCTCCGCCACCGGTGGATTCGGCTGGAGGGGATGCGGCTGCTAGATCTCTTCCGACACCGTTTTTGACGAAAACATACCAGCTTGTTGATGATAAGGCGATTGACGATGTGATTTCCTGGAACGAAGATGGATCTACGTTCATCGTCTGGAATCCAACTGAATTTGCCAAGGATTTGCTACCCAAGTACTTTAAACACAATAATTTCTCCAGTTTTGTCCGTCAGCTAAATACCTATGTAAGATTTCAGGTCTAGCATAATTAGATTTCCTCGCGTAAAAAAGTTAAGAGTGATATGGTTTTTGCTTTTTCAATCCAACAGTTAGATACGATCTATCATTCCTTTAAATTCGATCGATTATGTTGACAGGGATTCAGGAAGGTTGTGCCTGATCGATGGGAGTTCTCTAATGATTGTTTTCGTAGAGGAGAGAAACGATTGCTGTGTGATATACAACGTCGTAAGATTGCGGCAACTCCAACGACACAACCACTGGTACCTGCTCCATCGCCCGCTGTTGCAGCTATTCCGGTGCTGTCTCCGCCGCTTGGAATGGTTTCTCCTTGCGATTCAGGCGAAGAACAGGTCGTGTCGTCCAACTCATCTCGAGGCGCTACAACTAATTTATCTCGAGAAACAACAGCTTCCGGAGGAACTAACGCCGAGCTTGTCGGTGAAAACGAGAGGCTAAAGAAAGAAAACGTTGAACTCAATAAAGAGTTGAGTCAGATGAAGAATCTTTGCTCCAACATATACGTGATGATGTCTAGCTACGCGAAGAATAAACCGTCGGAAGGAAGCACTTCACAGCAATCACCACCTGAGCCGGAGGCGGCGACGGCGACGACGACGACGAACACCACCACCACCACCATGACACCGCTAGATCTGTTACCTCTAAAGCGGTTAGCCGATGAGTGTTTAGGTCGCGCCGGCGACGATGGTGATTACCTAGAAACAACGGAACCCGATGAGATGAGCCCGAGATTATTCGGTGTGACAATAGGTGTGAAACGGTCGAGGGAGGGAGTGTCGGGAGGTGGCGGTGCGGCGGAGCAGTATAATGAGCTGCGGCTTCGACAGCCTGGAGGAGACGTGAAATTTGAGCCGTTGGATCAAAACGATAATGGTAGTAGTAGTGTTGATAATCAGGAATCTACGTGGATGTTGAGGCAATGTCAACGGTCAGATCGTAATATGCTTAATTAGATCGAAGAAGAGCTTAATTACGAAGGTGGAAAAAAGTTCACACGAGGAGTGGCACGTGCCAGATGACTCACGTGGCATGTTAATCTCTTCTTGTCGGGAAACGTGGACCAAGTTACCAGAAGTTTCTTGGACTTTTTTGGCCTTTTAAAGTTTTATCTTTAAATTGTTAATTCAAGAAAATTGTCATTTTTCTTTTTCCAAAAAGAATTTATCTTTTTATGAATATAAGCCTATTTCAGCTAGTTTGATTTCAGATGAATGGATCCCATTCCCATGTTATTCCGTAATCAGAATTTTGCGAACCAATCAAGCTCAAGATTTGTGATATTCATAGAATAAAGTATGACACTTTATTATGAATTTTAAAAATTGTCTTTTAATATGCTTTAATTAGAAGTCTTATCACTTATGGTAGAAGAAAGCTACGTTTTGCATCATTTGTAAGTGGGTTTAATATTATATTTTCATTAAAAATTACTAATAACATACATATGCATTAGATTAGGAGGTTTTCCACTATACGCTTCAGATATATTAAATGCTAAAGTGCATTGCTTGTTATTTTAGGGTACATTAAGAGAAGTTACGAAATTGTATAAAGCTGTCGGAATCAAAATAATAATGTGTTTGTTTTGTCCTATGAAATGAGATGTTGGTCAATGTACAAGTTTTTCGTTGTGTAATATTTTCTCCCAAAATAGATTTCCAAGTTTTAGCTGGTATTCATAATGTGATCTTCCAAATTCCAATAGGTCATGTGTTTGAAGTTTTAGTTGAATTAAAATATTTGATATTAAAAATAACTATTATTTATTTATTTCAAATATGATAAAACTTACTGTCATAGCTAGCCTACCTGGTTAGAATACATATGCACCTTAAAAAATACAATAAAATTAGAGCATTTCCAATGGCTAAGTTATATTAAGACTTAAAACTATTGTTACATTCTAAAAACTTTAACATCTAATTAAATAAATTTTAATGGTTATCTAGCTTTTTTTATATAAAATGTTAACTAAGTTGAAATATAAATAAAATATAAAGGTGATAAATGACAAAAGATTGAAATATATTGACCATTCAATATATATATAAATATATATTGAATGGTCAATACAAAAAAAAGAAATAAATTGAAAACTCTAATTATAATAAATATTTATTTAAAAAAAGTAAATAATAATAATTTATAAAAATATTATTATGATGCTCTTAAAACAAATTAAAACTTATAATTTTTATATTGTTTTTTGTCACATCATCTTCATGTCATTTTTTCATACTATAGAAAATTATAATCACATATCATAATATTTTAATTTCAATGTTTTTTTTTATCTTTTTAATAAATAAACAAAATAACTTTATAAAACATAACATTTAAACAACAATATTACATTTTAATTGAAAATAAAAAGATTACAAGACAATAATGAATTCAGCAATTTAAATCTTATTTTATATGATTTGGATTGTTTGAACAATAGAGTAATTATGGTGCGAATAACTTAAAGCAATTTTAATAGATCAAGCTTGGAGGAACTTCATGGATTGAATCCCCAATTCCATTCCATGGATTCTATTGAATGAAATTTTCATGACTTATTAGAATGTTAGTTACAGATTTATAGATGGAAAATAAGGTTTTTGGTTTATAATAGGTGTACTTAGACCTTACAACTCGTTTCATCTTTCATGCGGTCAGAGCCTCTACTCACGTGATCAGTGTGAAACTTGTTGTTTAAGACCAAAACTTGTAACAAACATAACTTATGCACTCGGTCTCCAAATTACTCTTTGTTTTCGTCTACGCTTAAGTTATAACATATGGAAGATGACAAAACAATAAAATTTTATATTTAGGATTAAGAACTTAATAACCGACTTAATAGAGTTTTGACATACTCTTTGATGTTATTAGGTGACACTTGAATTACTACATGATTCTAGAGGAAAAAGGGTGTGTTATAAAGTGAAGTAGAACAACTTGGTTCACATTGAGGTGAGTATTATCGAATCCATGTCCCATAAAACAATTCTAAAATGTTTAAGATTGTTTGTATCATAAAAGAGTTTGATAAAGAGTAAAGAGTTAAAACGATTTTAAAAAGTTTTAACATGAATATATGCATTCATATAAGAGTGGGAAAAGACTTGTGTGTCCCTCCAAAATTCATGAAAAATGATAACTATAGAGAACCAAGAGTGTGTCGTATTATAGATATGCCTCATATGTATTTAAGTCTAACTACCTAAAGTATGGTACCAGTGATTGATATCATACCCGTACCCATAGAGAGACCAAATAAAAATAAGAGGAGTCATGTTGTAGTGGGTTTTATACTAGCTACTTCATAGTCCCTATTGCTATCATGAAAAGAGAACATGTAAGTGGGGCATAGAAAGGAACGAGATTGGGTGTAGTTGTATGTTGTATAACATTCTTTCCATTCATGTGATATATGAATGTTTATTCATTTTCAAAGTGTTTAAATGAGACAAGAGTAAAAGTGCATGATTAAAAGTGTAATGAGTTTTGGTAAATTATTTTATGATTTTTAGTGCTTCAAAGAGAAAAGACTTTAAAGTTTAATCAAAGATTTTTATATCTTTGAAGTGTTTTAAAGAGAAAAGAGTAAGACTTTGTAAAATAAGTTAAAGATTTCAAAGGACTTTTTAAGAGAAAAGATGAAAAGAATTTATTTAAAATAGTTAAGAATTGAAACATTGATTAATAAAAAAAATTAATATTTTTAAGTCATTTTTCAAATGAGTAAAGACTAATGATTTTTTTTATACAAAATAGTTAAATGATTTCAAAGAGTTTTAAAATGATTTTAGGGATACATCCCAGGTCAAGAAATGATTGATTCCTTGACTACAAACATCATGGAATCTCGATATTACTTACTAGGCATTCCAAATACCTAACCTAGTATTTTGACATGTATTCAGGTGTGAGTAAAGACTAAGGCTTAGAGGATTTTGGATCTTTTGAAGGCCATTGTTATGTTATGGTAGCTTATTTTATGTAATGATATTTAAATCGATGACCCTCCTCTAAAACATCTTTTAAACTAAACTATTTGAGTACTTTCAAAATATCGAGATCGATTTTTCTTAATGATCTTTATTATTTTTAAAAATGATTTAAATAGTTTTAAAAATACAAAATCAAAAGAGGGGTGTTTCAAGAGGACAATGCTACTAATGGTACTAATAGTGACAAGATTAAATATGTGGTTAGAGATGTCATCAAACTCCAAACCATGATGTTGAGTGTTACATCCATAAAATTCATAAAAAAATTAAACTTTTCAATCAATTCCACAAGCCACCATTGTTTACAAAATAGTTCTCAAAACATGTTTATTATCAGAGTTTTCCCAAAGATCATAAAACAAAACATGATGAGGTGCATGATCATGCCTTTACCTTCGCGTGATCATCTGAGGTACCTGACATATAACCCAAAACTATAAGCCCAAAGCTTAGTGAATTCCCCCTAAATACCAACCCAATACAAAACTAGAATAATAATCATAAACAACATGGATACAGAGTCTTCAGTCTGACTGGAATGCCCCACCGGCTTATAGTCTATCTAGCACGCTCACAGAACCGTCATTACTAGTACGTCCCACTGGCCTTCAGTCTATCCGGGACGCCCTAGGTCTGCCAGCCTTCAGCACAAAACAGGACCGCCTCAACCCACTCGCCATCACATATCAACATATATCATATCAAACACAAGTTAGCATGTACAGACAGTCATATAGATCAAACATATCACTAATCACAACATTATCCAATATACCAGGATACAGATCTAACAGATCACTACACATAGCATCATACGATAAACCAGGATAACAATCCAAAGGACCGACCTTGGTACCTTCAACCCCAAAAGTATAGTGAGGAAAACTCACCTTTATCTGTTGAATCACATTGAAAGTCTCCGATTGTTGACTCACTAAAATCCCCGCGCTATCACAACAGAATAATCATCCAATTAATACTTGGATTACAATCTAAGCTAATGGTCCATTATTAGGGAAAAAGGACACTTTACCCTTTCCTTAGTTGGGATAAGACCCAGGCCCAAGTCTTGATCCAAAAGGCCCAATCATTAAATAACCACCCAAGGCCCATAATTTGCCCAATTTTCTAAATTGGGCCTAACTCCTATTTGGGCCTTACCCTAAGGTCCATCACTTCACTTAGCCCAAAAAACCCATACTCAGATGGACCAATAATGGCCCAAGCATCCAAGCCGAAAAGGTGGCCCAAAACTTGAAGTCCAAACTCGAAAACCCAACAGGCTGAGTATGTGGGGCATACCCACCCATACGCTCAACGTAATCCACCTTTACCCAAACTCAATGCCGACCACATACGTCCAACGTAGGCCCTGGTACGCCCAACGTACATGGTGTCCATGCACAACTTCGAAAAACGCTTATTATATTCAGTCCAAACATCCAAAAACCAAATCCAAGTCCAAGAAGGTGCTCTTAAACATATATTTTCCAACTTTATGGTTATGCATGCATCATTAAGACCCAAAACCATCCTCCTAGTTTTCCTAACTACTAAGGACCTCTACACTTGCACTCAAGCACTAAAGGAGTCAAGAAATCATTTTTATGACTTAACACAACTCAAATCTTCTGAAATGGTAGCTCCTTTGGTCTTAGAGTAGCATTTACTCATCAAGTCCAAGAAAGGGAGACAAACACATAGAACTCCATATTGCTAGTTCTCTAAGAAATACAAGTAAAGTTCAAGACTTTATACCTTCTGGAGCTCCCCAAAGAAATGCAGATCTCAAATCTACAAGATTGAATCCCACACCAAAGCTTCTCAAAGGATCTCTTCTACTTTCTTCAACACTAAGAATACACACACACAGTCAAGCTCAACACACACAAGGGTTAAGCGTACACACATACGCATGACGTATTGTTATCCTTTCAAAATTACAGTTTTGCCACTAAGGCTTCTCATGGCTACTTTCTTCTATCACAGGGACCATAATGACATAAATCAAAACCATAATGATAAATTTGGAAGTACCTGAATATCGGGGTATTATATTGAGACTATTGGAAAAAATATCCAACTTGGTTAACCATTATTAATATTTCTAATAATATCAGGGTCCTTTTGGATTTCTCTGATGACCCATTTGAGCAATTAAAAGACAACAAGAATTTAGGAGAAATTAGTTTGTTAATTTGTCATATTTTGATAAATTAATTAGAAATTATTTTGCAATTAATTTGGAAATATTTAATTCAAGGGGCTGAATGTTAATTAATTAAAAATTAGTTAATTGAAATATTCTAGAAACCCTATAGGATTAAGATAGACAAAAAATGGATAGGGATTATCCGTAGTATTTTAGAGCAACCAGGGCTTATAAATAGGGAGGTAATGATCAAACCCTAGGTGTGCTCCTAATCCCCTGAAAAAATTTCGCCTCTCCTCCCCTTCCTCTCTTTGGAAGAAAATTCCTAACCCTTCTAGGGTTTGTGAGATTGTCGATCGTAGCCTCTCTCCTAGCGTTTTGTCGTTTTCTCTCTCTCTTGGAGTCTTAGATGTGAACCATTAGAGATGTTGTATTTTGGGTCCTTTCATCCAAATCAAGGCGACAAGAACAACATCTCAAGCAAGAAGATACCTTGATGCAAAATAGGTATGTGTAATTTTCTTATTACTCTGGTAGTTGTAAATAATATAATGAAACTTAGACCCTTATAAGTTGCATGAACATATAGGATTTTGTTAACTCTTCTGTTGCTATTATCATGTGTTTAGAATACTCTATAACCCAACCGCCGAGAGAATCATTGGGCCACTAAGAGGGCCTTATAGCAGTCTAGGTTACCATGGCAATAAATTTTAAGATGCAAGATTCACTCATAACCAATAACGTCGAGGAACAAATACGACATGCCATTAAAAACCATGTAAGATATTTTAAAAACCATTGTAGCTTTCTGATGAGGGTCACACAAATCCTGAACATTAAACATAGGAATGAAGAAATTACTATGATGGCTGAAAGATTAAAAAATTGATGAGTTTATGGTCATAAAAATGAATTAATATAGGGTTCAATATAAATGGAGAATGGATGGTATAGCGAAGAGGAGGGGGGATCATAGGGATACATGAAGGTGACATAGTAGCTTATATGGGCATGGAAAGGTTCGTTGAGACCAAGGAGGGTTAATGGATGGACCAAAAAATAATCACTTATAGAATGTCAGGGGAGAAGGAATGAATAAGGATACCTCTATTGGATTAGGTGTCTAAGCCCATAACTATAATTGGTATGTACTTGACCCGAGAGTAGCATGGTCCATTAGGTTTGCATATCATCATGACAATTTATTAGGATGGACTTTTGAGAGAAGAGGTTATTTATGATCTATTAATATATTATAAGTTATAATATATTAATATGAAATCATATGATTTAATTAGTATTGATCAAGAATTAGTTTAGTGATCAAAAGAGACTAATTAAATCTATGGGGACTAATTATGGTAATTAGTTATATTTATATGTGTTGGGCTTATGATCCATGTTGGACCAAGTTTATGTATGGATACATAAAGGGTTGGGCCACATAAACCTTGGATCATAAAACCCATGGGTATGGATTTGGGTTATACCCATGACCCTTGGAATCCTACATATAAATATGTGCTCTATAGCTATAAAACGCCTACACTAGTTTTTGGAGTTCATGGGGGTGTTTTTGGTTCATGGAGATTCTCTCTCAAGAGCCACCTTTGTCCATGGTGTGTTGTGATTCCATTTGAGGCATCCACAATATTGGTGCTAAGCTCTTTAAGCTAAATACAACAAGGTTTCAAGTTACATAAAAGGTATGTCATCCTAACTAGTATTTCATATTGTTTATGTCAATTATATGCTAGTTATAGGCTTACTGCTTTGGAAACACCATTATATGTATAATTAGAGAAAACATATATCCAAGGCATTTAGGGTTGTATGTTCACCATAGGATGTTGTAGTATACTAAAACCCAACAGTACTATCAGAGCCATGGGTTGTTTTCTAATATACTTGATGTTTTATAAGTTTTCAAAGTAAAAAAATCAAAATTTTTGCCTTCTGCCCAGTGAACTCGCCGAGTCCACTGGTGACTCACCGGGTAGCATGCATTTTGCCTTAGACTCGTCGAGTCCAGTATGGGGCTTGACGAGTTGGCGGTCCAGACAGCAAAAGTTCGAGTTTTTTTGGCCTGTTTTGGATTAGAATCATTACCATAAAATGTGTTTGTTCATAAAATTTGATTTTGTTGTTATGGTAATGTTGATTCTCTTCCAATTATTAGATAATTGTCAAAGTTTCAAGACTTGTAGTAGTTTATGTGATTAGCTAAGTTCTTGAAAATTGTTGATATGAATTATCTTTGCTTATGAGTTTGATCTTGTTCATAGAAAAATTACTTGATTATTGTGTAAATTGGTAATTTGATCTTAATGGTTTTTATGAGCTCCATAACTTGTCCTCAAGTTATGGAAAATGAAGAGTTTTTGTTTTAAAAGATTCATTACAGCTCATAGGTTATGAAAAATGAAAGGTCTTATTTTTAATGTCATCATAAAATTGTTTTATGTCTTCCATAACTTGTCCTCAAGTTATGGAACTTGAAAAGTCTTCCATAAAAACCATATTAAAATCATAAGTTAAGGAAACCTAAAGTTTTTGAACTGTTCAAAACTTGCCCTCAAGTTTTGGAATTTGTAAAGTCACCCCCCATGTATACTTTAATTCCAACCCCTAGAATTTTAATAGTTTAAAATTCAACCCTTATATTATTATACTCCCTGCGTCCCAATTTTATTGTCCACCTTACTATTTTAGTTTGTCCCAAAATTATTGTCCACTACCAAAAGTAGATATACATTTTTACCATATTACCCCTAACATTTAATAAAGTTAACATCAATAATTACAAATATACATTTCCCATTGTTTTTAGAAAAGGGCAAGAGGGTCATTTTACTCAAAAAGACAAAACTAATAATTGATTTTCTTAATCTGTGTGTTTTTTTGTCTGTGGACAATAATTTTGGGACGGAGGGAGTAATATTATAGGTTTAATATATATATATATATATATATATATATATATATATATATATATATAAGAGTAAGTTAGTTTTATCGTTAGTAGGCCTCATTCACGAAGTCAGTCTATAGGGGGGTATAAGGTTATTGCCTATAAAATGACAGTTTAATGGGTGTCCACTCTCACCCACCGCTTCCTTGACTAGTGGAGGGTCGTTAGCCGAACGGGAAGGATAGGACATTAATTCTCCCTTCATTAAAAGTATAATGATAAATATAAAGTAAACCTTATTAAATTCTCAATCTTAGTTATTTTAGGAAACTTTGAATTTGGTGTTAACCCATGAAATTGCACTTTGCACCTTGTTAAGTCGTTAGTGGAGCGTGTGTGGTTAACCGACACACTAATCTGGGACTGACAATGTGTGGACAAAGGGTAGCTTGATGTTAATCATAGATCGATGGAGCGTGTGTGGTTAACCGACACATTGATTAGGTGGTTTTAACATTAAGTGTACCAAGTTAATTTGCATGGTTATTCACTCCTTGTTTTTGATCCTCGACATCCTAGTCACAAACTTGAAGTGCACAATCGAGATTTAAACATGCCATTGAATAGTTCAATGAATCTCAAAAGATCTAGGAGTTTCAATTCATTTAAAATATAATGTTAAATTTCGTTTTCATAGAGGAAATTGGTAAATCGTCATTTACCCACCTTCAAATATTTTGTAGCTTGGATTACGGCATCCCTCTTCCAAGTTCTAAAATATTATGTTGGGTCCTAGCCTTAATATTTCATATTGGGTGCTATATTAAGGACTTAAATCAACTAAACTTGAATTTCTCCCTCATAGATGTCTAGTTATGACAACTATGGTCTTCCTTATCCTGTTGGATAAAACTTTCCTAATGAAGATGATATCCCAAATGGCGATCAAGGTGAAAGATTAATCCCTTTGTTGTGCATTAATGGGACTGGAAATCATACTTCACTCCCTCCACCTCCTCCAATTATTCTCCCTAACCCACAAGTTCTTGAAAATTTCAAGGTCACTCAATCCGTATTGGCAAGCATTGTCTATATGTGCTCACATCTTGGAGATGTAGTCACATATTTACAAGCTGGGAGAGTTGGGTGTCAAAGTCTCGAAGAAGTTGGTTGTTGACTAGGTTCTTTAGTCACTCCCTGATGACAGACCACGACATGACCCTTAATGATCTTACTTATTTGCTTGTTTCTGCTGAATCAACAATGATTTGGAGCACTGGTAAAGCAAATTTTATGGGAAGATCTTCTTCCCAAACTTACATGGACATTGACAATGGAAACAGTGGAAGTCCAGAAAAGTCTTCTCTTCCCAATGGAAAAGGATCGGCCATAGTCAACCCAGTTGAGCAAATGGTAAAGAGAAAGGCTAAGTCTCAGATAGTCCCATGTACCATTACTAAAGAGTCCATATGTTTCTATTGCCAAAAGAAGGGGAATTGGTTGCGAAGCTGCGCTATTTACCTAAAAGTTCACTAGGATGGTAAAAGTCAAAAAAATTGACTATGCTTCAGGTAAAGTCCACTATCTAACTCTGTTAATTTCCTATTTTTAGATTCTTATTACATGATGTGACTAGGTCGCATTTTGATGTTTTGTAGAATCGGAAAAAGAGATGAAGCTTAGAAGAAGAGTATGTTGAATCTGATCGCGAAGATGGATTTCGATCGCATGATTTGAAGATTAGAATTTTGAGCTGCTGCTAAGAGTCATGATAGATTGCTTAGGAATGGATAACAACATAGTTTTCATATGTATTTGCATTGTAAGGATAAGTTTTTCCGCAATTTTAAAATAAAAGGAAAATTTTGATTTTATTTATTTTAAGTATCCTTATAATGGCATTTGTGAAAAGTTGTTTTTTGTATGATTCCATTGATAGCAACATTGGAAAATAGATTTGATTCTTTCATTTGTGGTAGTGTCATAATTTACCAAATAAGGAAAGATTCTCATCACCCAAGTTTCAGTTGGATATAAAATTGGAATCATGTAACTTGTATTGTATGATGAATAATAATCTTCATTTTTGGGAAATTAAGACTAATTCCTTGTTCACATGTATATGTGAGTCAAGTGAAGGACTAGGAGATCGGGTACACTTGGTTGTGCGCTGATCAGGTCCACCAGAAAGAACTATAAGGCTATTCGTCATGATTTACTAAAGATTAGTAAATATGGTTGTGCTTAAAATTTTAAGTATAATTCTGAAACATTGGAAAAGTTTCAATGTATGGCAGGACGAATGAGAAGAATCAAATTAGGCAGAAAGATAAAAGTTTATCCAATCTGAAAAGATGGGAGAGTACTTGCAATATCATGTTTTATGATTATCTTAGTGATTAAGA
Organism: Lactuca sativa; assembly: GCF_002870075.4. Taxonomy (NCBI): domain Eukaryota; kingdom Viridiplantae; phylum Streptophyta; class Magnoliopsida; order Asterales; family Asteraceae; genus Lactuca; species Lactuca sativa. Next base: position 231,874,159 of record NC_056624.2, read on the forward strand.
AACCATATCATAATTGATCCTCTAAGTACATCTTAGTGCATTTGTTTGACTAAGAAGAGGAATCGTGAATTGTTGAAATAGTTAAATCAAAAGATGAATCATACTTCGTTCCAAAATTGAGTCTTAGAGTAACACTCCAAGATCGATCCTTGAGTGACAGAATGTTAAGAAGGTTTAAAACACTTGTAAAATGTAGAGTAAAACGTTTTCTACTCTTGTACATTTGAAGTTGGTAAGTTGTGATGTCTTGGATAAGACAAAGACCAACTAAGACCAATTATGTGAAGTGTTTATCTTGATAAGAATCCACACTAACTCTTGAATATTTGTTTTGTCAAGGAATGGTTCTTGACAAAGAGAATCTTATATGTCAAGATGTCAGTGGGAGTCTTAAATATCTTGAAAGTTTCAAGAACTAATCAAGAGTAAACCTATTGTTAAACCCTAGCACACGACTTGAGGTTTGTAACCTATCGTGTTGAGATATTCCTATTTCTGTGCCCATTCCAGTTAAAGTTGATTATGCATATGAGTTCTATGTGTTCTCAGTTGTTTGCATAACAACTTGGAAGCAATGGTAGGCCCTTGTGCTGCCAGGTGGCAAGAAATTAAGATTGAACAAGTTCAGTCCATATGATTTTGGATTTGTCACTAACCTTGTCTTATGATTACGGTTATGACAAATTCACATGGATAGGAACACATACACCATAAAATCTAAGTGTCATAAGGTTTCTCTCCGATTCATGAAAATGATGGTGAGGAAACGCTTTCACTGAGTAGATTTTAAAGAGATAGCAATTGTGGGATTTGCATTCTCAAATTCGATTATGATTACGACATCCATCTTCATAATTCGAATTGTGAGAAGGGGCGAAAGGTCTAAACATTATGATTACGACATCCCTCTTCATAATTGTTTAGACACACATGTGAGCTATCTAAGGAAAAGTGTATGATTTTGATAAAGACTTATCAAAGAATCTCGTATCAGAAATCTAAACTTTGGTAATGAAAGTCAAAAAAATATTGATTTCTAGAAGCCCACCTGATTTCTGGAGACATGTCAATGATAGTGGGAGCATAAGTGTTATATTAATAAGGATATAATCATCATGCTAGTGGAAACATGATTATTATGTTAAGTAATGCAAGTTAGCATTATTAATTATAGAAAACAAAAGTCTCAATTTGCAAAGTTGCAAGGTTTGAAAAGTTATTTTGCTATAATTAAGGGAGAGGATATTATACTTCATCCCAACTCTAAGAGCTTAGATTGAGATTTTAATCAAATTTAGTCAAGTATATATATATATATATATATATATATATATATATATATATATATATATATATATATATATATATATATATATATATATATATATATATATATGAATGTTATGTTGGAATGGTCAACATAAGGAAATTCTATATATGGAAATATTATTTGCATTCTTAAAATTTGATTATGATTATGACATCCCTCTTCATAGTCCGAATTTTGAGAACATGGAAAATAGAAAAAATATAGCAAAAGACTAGTCTAGGATCATGTCTTTATGTGAGACATCATGAATCGTATCTCATTTGCTTCAGGTATAGGATCGATTACATATGCTATAATATGTGTTCTGGATTTTCCAAATGCCTAGGGCATTAAGAGGGAAAAAGGACTAGAACTGTATATGACTAAAATGATTAAGCAGTGTCGGGGGCAATCTGAGGTTTACCAAAGATTGGTTGCTCATGGACAGTTGGAAGTATGGTGTAAATTTTGGAAGGACCATATTGACATATTCTGAAAAGAGGCAACTCTTGTTCAGAAGTGATAGTCAAAATGGGAATATAGAAATGTTTCCGTAGGTGCAAGTTATTCATTTAATCTATGTAAGATTAGAAAACTTGACACAAAAAGGATGTTCAGAGGAATGTACTTTGAATGTGAGACTTCGTTTCCATTGAATTGCTCTCCATTGGAATACTTTGTAATATCTGTTGCAAAGTCTTTGTGACTTTTGTGCATAGTCATTGCAAGAGGATAATTGCATATAAGTTTAGAATCTCACAGATTTCAGTAAATGGCAAAGAATCTTATATTCTTACATTTATCATAAGGATTTGGAATTGTGAAATGAGTATCATTGAAATGTTTCTAATTGATCTATTCCACAAAGAAAGGACCATAGGTAAACATAGTGTGCATGCTTGTAGCATGAGACAACTATTGTTTTAGTTCAAGTATTAAGTTGATTATTTGAAACATTATACAATGAATAATGAGAAATCAATATAACTCAAAGTTTTGGGGCCATATAGGATTAGTATTATTCTTGAGTTTCACTTTGCATGTTTTGACTTCCCGGATAACTAGGTTATTCAAACCGTCCACAATCGATCATACTTTGGAAGTAGGTATTGAGGCAAGATTGTCATGAATGGGTCTCTAGTATGTCTAGGTGATTTAGACATAGCTGCATTATTCTAGAGTGATCCTGGAATAAGATTCGTGTGTTGGATTAAACCCACGCTTATTTGAACCGCTTCATAGATTTTATCACGAGTGATCATGAGACGATAATATCTTATATTCTTCTAACGTAGAGATATGAGGTGCAGTCTACAAGTCAGTTGCACATTGATAATGTGAAAACGCACCAGCAACTTGGTGTTATAAAACGCATTGTTGTGTGTGATTTGATGAGTAGATAGAGCAAACATATGAGTCGAAGTTTATCCATTCCTTTTACCCTTAGAGGGATAAAAGTGATATCTGTGGGCCCCTCGATGATTTAGTGATGACAACCCTAAGTGCTCGGCTGGTCCTGGAGTGACTTGATTTGTTCAATTAGTCGGTTGTCATAAATCGAAAATCGGGAAACAATAGATGGACAGAGAGAATGATTATAATCCATGTCTCAGTCCATATGTGTAACGCCCGTAGATCCGGGCTAGTCAATTTAGAGACGCTAAGCATCAAAAATGACTTCTTTATGGAAGATTATTTATAAGGATTAATCTTAACTAAGTTTTAGTATATGCTACAAGGATTCCGTACATATAAAGAACGCCGAAATCCGAGTTATAACGAATAAGTTATGACCTGTCGAAGTTTCGTGACAGAACCGACACGACACAGCGTGACATAAATAGTGAATTTATGTTAGAGCGATGTTTGGCCTTAGTGATCTAAACGAAATTCGTAGTGTTCGTTAAACCGAGAGCGTGCATAAAAAGAACGCCCAAATATGACTTCGTATGAGGAAGTTATGATTTTTCGAAGTTTCAGTTTAGTAGTGTACAGCCCAAACTTCGAATATGAGAGCGAGCGATATTTATCCGAAACAATCTAAATGAGAATTAAAGATCTCGTCGATAGTAGTCCAACGGTGAAAAGACAGACGAAAACGGACGTCAGACGAAGGAGTTATGATTTTCGAACGGAGTTTTCCTGTCCCGGCCTACTAAAAATAATATATTAAAAATAAATTCAGAATTAGCCGATGGATTCTAAATGAAAGTTGTAGATATTGTTCTCACCTACGCGTCGATATAAAGAATGTCAAAAACGGAGTTCGTATGCGAAAGTTATGAATTTATGAAGTTCAGGGGGCGAAACCCCAAGACTGTCAGTGGTCACGACGTGACATGTTTTCTGACGCCTCCTGGAGTCTGCCAGACCCAACTTGCGATGACGCATGCAGTGACGACTAAGCCCACGACATGGAAACAGTGCCCACGATGTGGAAAATGAGAAATTTTCCCTATAAATAGAAATCAAGGGCTAGCCGAGTTTGGTTGCTCATTCTCTCATCTCTCACTCGTATTGCATCGATTTGCATGCAAAGAAATACCCACGAAGCCCCGGTATCATCCCAAGACCCGAAGCAAGTCCCGAGACCCGAAGGAGGTCCCGAAGCCCGAAGATCCTGAGAAGAAAAGAGTTTCCGAGCCGAAGCTCTGCCCACAAGAAGTCCGGTGTGTGAAGTGATCCCGGTTTCACCGAAGAATACTACTCTTAGAGCCGTAGTGATGTCCGATCATCTTCTGATCAAGTGAGTGTATAGTCCCTTTCATAAACACGATAATAATACAAGTATTGTTTGAATGTATTAAGTATATAGTTGTTTATATGTGTGAGTGTGTAGTTACTTTCTTCTAACACGTAGATATGAAGTATATGCTATGAAATACATGCTATGCGTTTATACATTGTTTGTTTACTTGAGATGGATGTTGAATGAATGTTTTATACGAGTTTTTAAATAGTTTTAAAGTGTATATGTATTTTATATCTACAAATATGTTGGGTAAAACATGGGTAGATGAATTAGATGATGTGTGATGATAATTAGGTGATGACCATTAGGTGATGAGAGATAGGTGATGATAGAAAGGTGGTGATAATTAGGTGATGATAGATAGGTGATGATAAATAGGTGATATGAGATGAGAGGAGATACCATAACCTTGACCAGCAATGTAGTCATCTACCAAAGTATAGATGGCGACCACTGATTATTCTAGACAGTCATGTGGAAACACCAGCAGGCACATAACCTGTAGGTGATGAATACGAGTTCAGGTGATGTTGTAACTACGTATTCATGCGATGATACTCTAACCCCTTATTATGAATTACGAGTCCAGGCGATGTTGTGGCTGCGTATTCATGCGATGATAGTCTAACCCTTATTATGATTTACGAGTCCAGGCGATGTTCTGGCTGCGTAATCATGCGATGATACCCAAACCCTTATTAGACACATATTAAGGGAGTGATCCCCGAATTAGTATTGTCTATGTGATGTAGGCGATGATCCTTAGGAACAAACACATAAGGAAATGTGATGTAAGGAGATGAGAGGTAAATACGATGTAGGAGATGACCCTTAAGATAAATCCTTCGGAAAGGTACTTAGGAATAAAGAAGATAATGGAGATGGGCAATTGGGTTGATTGTTTGATGATTAAATATAATAAATATATTATTGTGGGTTGAAAACCTTATACGCTCACCAGGCTCCCGAGCCTGACCCACTCAGTTTATCTTTGCATTACAGGTAATGGCAGAAGAGTATAATTAGTTGGTGGACTTGACGATAAATTTTGGATTATAGATCAGTAGTTATAAATAAATGTTGTAAGATCTATTTTATACTGTTTATGCTTTTGGTCTGTATCAGAACATGACATCCCGATATTTTTTTATTTAATGAAAATACATTTCTTTAAAGAAATGCTTTGATAAATTCTTATCATATTTTGTTTTGGGAACAGATTCCGCAACTGTTTTCTTTGAAAAGATTACTCTGATTTTAAAACGAAGCATAAACAAATCGGTCTTTTCGGGCCGTGAAATTGGGGATGTCACAATATGATATCTAGAATGGAGGAATATATGATCCTTTATCTAATGGACACGTCATTGACAAGGTCAGAGTTCGACAACGGCTTGTAAGAGCTACGATTGCTAGTCGGATTTTGTAGTCGTACTTGAAATAATAGTTATTAGACTTATCCAAGTGGGAGACTGTTGGATTAGATGTCTAAGCCCATAACTATAATTGGTATGTACTTGACCCGAGAGTAACATGGTCCATTTGGGTTGCATATCATCAGGACAATTTGTTAGGATGGACTTTTGAGAGAAGAGGTTTTTTATGATTTATTAATATATTATAAGTTATAATATATTAATATGAAATCATATCATTTAATTAGTATTGATCAAGAATTAGTTTAGTGATCAAAAAAGACTAATTAAATCTATGGGGACTAATTATGGTAATTAGTAATATTTATATGTGTTGGGCTTATGATCCATGTTGGACCAAGTTTATGTATGCATACATAAAGAGTTGGGCCACATGAACCATGGATCATAAAACCCATGGGTATGGATTTGGGTTATACCCATGACCCTTGGAATCCTACATATAAATATGTTCTCTATAGCTAAAAAACGCCTACACTAGTTTTTAGAGTTCATGGATGTGTTTTTGGTGCATGGAGATTCTCTCTCAAGAGCCAACTTGGTCCATGGTGTGTTGTGATTCCATTTGAGGCATCCACACTATTGGTGCTAAGCTCTTTAAGCCAAATACAAGGTTTCAAGCTACATAAAAGGTATGTCATCCCAATTAGTATTTCATATTGTTTATGTCAACTGCATGCTAGTTATAGGCTTAATGCTTTGGAAACACCATTACATGTATAATTAGAGAAAACATAGATCCAAGGCATTTAGGGTTGTATGTGCACCATAGGATATTGTTGTATACTGAAACCCAACAACGTCATCATCCAAAGTGCCAAATATTATGTAGTCACAAAGATATGAAGTGAGGTGAAAAAAATAATAATGAAATTAATTTTTGTAAAATATGATATGACAAAGATAGTGATATGTTTGGTGATAAATCTAGATAGCCCTATGATAGGAGAGGAATCGACAATGATACAAGTAAGGGAATGAGGAACAAGCTTATAAGAGGTGGTGGCAAACAAATTAAGTTAATAACCCATGTTGGTTCATATGAACTACCCCGCCTCTTCATACTTCCCTATCAGAAAGTAACTCAAACTCCACATCGATTAACCCCTTGATAAGTCAACCTCACTCCTACATCAAGCCTATAACATCCCAGAATCATGACCAATTTTTTCAGTTTTAAAACCATTCTAAAATCCATAATTTATATAAAAATAGTTTCTCAAAACCATAAACATAAATCAGAGTATCATAAAATCGTAAGTCCTATAAAAAACCAGGATAATCTGCACAATCACGCCTTCGCCTTGCCCCAATCCTCTGATGTACCTGAAATCATAAAATCAAACTGCAAGCCAAAGCATAGTGAGTTTCCCCAAAGTACCACACACAACCAAAAAAATATACATATTGCATGTCATGTCCACAATCTCTTGACTAGATTACCCTGGCCCACAATCTCCCGATTGGATTGACACCCTGGCCCACAATCTCCTGATTGGATTACCATTTTGACCCACAATCTCCTGAATGGATTGCCACTCTATCCTACAATCTCCCAATTGGATTGCCCTGGGTTTATTGCCCTATAGCACAAAGCAATATAGCCTCAACCCACCCACACTATGTCGACATATGTAACAGTAAAACATATAAATAGCAGGTACAGGTAATCATACAGATCTACCAGTCTAACACATACTAAGTGAACACATGTAATCATATAGATCTACCAGTCTATCATATAACCAACATAACATCAATCCAATATATTACAATACATAATCCAGTAGGCGGACATTGGTGCCTTTGACCCACAAGTACAGTGAGGAAAATTCATTTGAATCACTCGACAGAAGCCCAATTGCTACCTCAACATCAGAATAGCCAACACAAACTTCCTAAAACCAAACCGATACCAAATCCTTACTCAAACACTCCATTCTATCCAAGTTTGACCAATAGTCAAAGTGGCCAAAAAGTCAATGTCAAAGTCCATAAGGTCAACGGTCAGCTTAGTCAAAGTGAACGTTACATTGTGACCATTCCTTACTCACGTTGTGAGATTTCAATGACAAAACAATCATCATTCTAGGCACCGTCACGTCGTGACACATCCTATGTCACATCGTGAATTCTGGTCAGAACGACAAAATCTTCATTATGTGCTTAATATCTTTAGACCAAGGCCCATAACCTCAGATCTAGTTCCTAAATAGTTTCATAATGGATAAAGTTTCCAACTTTATCCATTAGGATGGTCCAAACAACCAAGATCTAGTCTTTAAGTCTCAAGGGGGCCAACAATGCATCTTTCTTAGCTAAATCCACTAAGTCCGAGTACCTAACCTTCAGATCTGAATCAACATGATGTTTAGATGGTTAAAGTTTCCAACTTTATCAATAATAATTCCTAAACCATTCAAGATCTAAACTTTAATACACCAAAATGGACTAAAAGACCAATGTAACACCCCCAAATTTTCACACTTTAAAATGCTATGGTTTTAAAATATTTTCGGGTATTAACCCACATTTAACAAAAACCGGTCCGACAAAAACATTTACAAACGTTAGGTGTTACCATTAGACATCATATAAACCATAGCAAACAAATGAGAATTACATCAATACAATAAATAAGGAACTTCAGAAGTTCCTCTCCATTCTCCATCTCTTGACTTCTAACTTTATTTATCATCCTCTGTTCTTAACTGTAACCCAAGATAAATGGCATTAAAAGAGATATGTAAGACAATAATGTATCATGAGCTACGCGGGTTTGTGACCCAAAAAATTTATCATGTTTTCATCTAAAACATTTCATCTTTGCAAAACATGGTTACAGACCATAAAACATTTTCAAGGATTTTCAAGGAAAACTCTTCTCATACACATCATAAGTATCATTTCATATCTAATCATTTCATTTATTTTCATTTAAATTCAAAAGAAATCTTTCTATATTTATTTATCTTTTATCAAGTGTTGATTCTAGTATTAAACCGTTGCCAATTTTTATACTTAGGGTACCCCCAAGTCTAGACCAAGGTGGAAAGAACAAATAAATCCACCAAGGCATCATGATAACTAGGACATTTACTTCGTGAAAGGGAGGCACCATCCCAGTAGATTCCTCTGGACCTCTTACGAGGCATCATGGCCAAGGCAACTTTTATTTTTTTACTTTCCAATTCTTTTCATTGCTTTCGTTTGTTATCATTACTTTCCATGCTTTGCACATTTCATACTTTAGTATCACAATACTCATTTCAAACGCAAGGCATCTATACTTCAAACATTTCAAACATGTTATCAAAAGATTATTTATTTCAAAAATGTTCTTTGCTCTAAAAACATTCTTGCCTTCAAGGCATTCTTTCAAAACATTCTTTCCAAAAACATTTAACACTTTATTTTAAAACATTTCATATAATAAAACCAATACATTTCATTGTCATAAAATAACTTTGCCATGTATCCCAAAGTGGGAAAAATGCCAACACGTGTTCACCTAGTTATCCAGTGTAGATTAGCTAGTCATCTTCTAGTTACTTTTCTTAGATTAACACTTCTCAAACAAAGTAAAGGTCAACAAAATGACCAAAATACCCTTCTAAGATTTTTAACATTTAGATACTCCACATAAGCTTATTTACTTCCTATTAGCTTATATATAAAGTTTGATGGCAATCGGTGGTCGTTTACTAGGTTTTTCATGAAAACTATACACTTAACAGAACCTTTGACATAGCCCCTATCAAAGGGACACGTTCCTCGTGTCATGACTGACACGTCCCCGTGTCAAAATGACATGCCCCGTGTCAAAACTGCAGGTCACCATTTTGTGCAGAATTTTGCTAGAAGCTTTGTAACTTGTTCCTTACACTTCCAATTGCCACAAAACTTTACCAAGTGGTTATTAAGGACAAAATAAATGTTATCAACTTCTCAAATACTCAATTAATCTATATCCTCATGAATACTTAATCATTAACACATTCTAGATGTCATATGAGTTTGGAGATTGCTTATATGAGCATCGCAACTTATTCAAATTTCATAATAACCTCAAATGATCATATAAGCATCAGATATTTATTTGAACTCATTAACTAACTATAAATTCATCACATCACATACCATTAAGATATCTAGCTTCGAATATTTAAATCCATGGAATGGAATTAGGGATTCCATTCATGAGATTCCATCAACGCTAGATCCAAACCATAAATTGAATCATTTTAAAGTCATTCAATGTCCAAATGAATGTTCCAAGTGCATAACATCATGCTAAAACTGTAACACCGTGATTTCCAAAAACAAAATTTTCATTTAAATAATCAATTTAATATTAAAAACACTTGTTTAAAATCTTATTCACATTCGAATTACAAAACATAGTTTCATTTTCTTTATAATAGAAGACCAGGATCCTCCAAAACACAACTCTTTCTTCGGTGTGTACAATCGAACCGTTGCCATCCCGCGTTACTGTAAGAACCTGAAACAACATAACATAAACAACGTAAGCACGAAGCTTAGTGAGTTCCCCAATATACCTTACGCACATACGTCTTCCGGCCCGGACCTTTCGGTCCACATAACATTGCCTTCCGGCCCAGACTTTTCGGTCCACATAACATTGCCTTCCGGCCCGGATCTTTCGATCCACATAACATTTGCCTTCCGGCCCGGATCTTTCGATCCACATAACATTTGCCTTCCGGCCCGGATCTTTCGATCCACATAACATTGCCTTCCGGCCCGGATCTTTCGATCCACATAATATAATTGCCTTCCGGCCCATACACATATATAACACATAATACAAATACTCTAACACATAAAGCACATATATCATATATCATACCTGACCTTTCTGTCACATAATACCTTGCCTTCCGGCCCACATATAAACATGTATATCACGCGTAGCAGCTAACTTTCCATTTATAGCATATAAACATAACACATAACATACTTGACCTTCCGGTCACACAAACAAACCCTTCCGGGTGAAGTATAGTGAGAAGACTCACCTCGTAAAACGCAGGCTATAACCTCTTCGAGCTACTCGCACACAATCCGCTAGTCCGCAGGTTCCCTATAATACCGCAGCCTTAGTTAATGATCTTATCAAACAAGACAACTGACCCCTCTAAGATATACACAGGTCAACGGTCAATCTTGACCGGACTCGTCGAGTGCAAAGGGTAACTCGACGAGTATAAACATCCTGACACCACTCGCCGAGTCTGAAGAACGACTCGACGAGTTCCAGTAGATCTTCAAGCTACTCGCCGAGTCTGAAGAACAACTCGGCGAGTTCCAGTGAATCTTCAAGCTACTCGCCGAGTCTGAAGAACAACTCGGCGAGTTCACGCCATGCAGTCGATCAAACTGCTTCCTGAGATGCATATTTTCCCGAATATACAAACATAGGACCTTCTGGACCTCTAAGGGGTACTAATACAGGGTATAAACTTTTGTATAACAACATAACAATCCATCTAGACTCCAAATGGGTTTCACAAACCCTAAAATCGTGCACACATCAACATAGCAGAAATGATCCGAAATATTACCTGAATAACCCCTCTCTGCGACCCCAAACCTCAGAACTCGGTCCCCTTGATATTCCTTTGGCCAAAACTCTTCTTCTTCTTGCCTAACAAATACTTCAAGGTTCCAAAAGCTTTCTCTCCTGCTCTAGACGTCCACAACGATTAAGGGTCCTTCTCAGTCGGCCAAAAAGCGAACAATGGAGGCATAAGATCCCTTAAATACTTCCCAAACCGAACGGCTAGGGTTTTCCACTGAACAGCGTCGACTCGCCGAGTCCATACCTGGACTCGTCGAGTCCAGTCGCGAACCCGCGACCAACTCTGCGACCCTACTCGGCGAGTCTGGCTCCAACTCGCCGAGTCTCCCCTTTAAAACACCCCAAAATGCAATTTAACAATACTTGAGATTTTGGGCTGTTACAATTCTCCCCCACTAGAATTAGACTTCGCCCTCGAAGTCTCACCCTGAAAATAGCTCCGGCTGCTGCTCCCGCATCTCACGTTTCGGCTTCCCTAGACACTACCGATCTCTCCCGAGGCCGCTACTGAACCAATACCAGAGGTACCTCCTTGTTCCTCAGAACCTTGATCTTCCGATCTCCGACGGCCACTGGCCTCTCGACGTAACACAGGCTCGCATCCACCTAATCGTTCTCTAGTAGAACCACTGCTGATTCATCCGCTATACACCTCTTCAACTGCGACACATACCAGTGTCATGGATCCGTCCCAAATCCATTGACAGCTCCAAACGATAGGCCACCCTTCCTACCTTCGCACCTTCACGAAAAGACCCATCATACCGGGGCCCCCCATTTACCCCTCTTCCTAAATCGAAGCACCCCGTCAGAAATACGAAGTCGCTGACCTGAATCACATGCTCGTAACGGCGTCTGCCTGCATAACTTTCCTGTTAACTCTAGACGATCACTAACTCTCCTTAACCTGCTGAGTCGGCTTTGTCAACTAAAGTACGAACTCTGAACTGCTCATCACTCTCTGCAATCGGAAATTACCCACGATGCACTCTGCTCCAAATCTCAACGATCACTCAACCCATAAGGGTTAGGAAACCCTGAACCACCGGATCCCCGATCCAAAGCCCACTTTGCCCATTCCGGACCGACTGAGAGATCCGTTCTCCCTCTCAGATCAACTCTCACAAGTTCCCTCTTGCCACCACATACACATACTGAACTAGTCCCAACACCCGCAGGTGGAAAGACCCGATACACTGATGATATCCTCGAACATCTCCCAAGATGAACCACTACATCCACCCTACACTCTGATCAGATTCACACTGAGAATTTAAAATTTTCTCTCTCCATGCATCCCTTCTGAGCCTCAACAGACATCCCAACCGGATGGGTTCCTACTCCACTGCCGCGAACACGATGCTCAAAACCATACTCGAAATACTCTAACCATAACTCTGCTCTGCAGCTTTCACTTTCGTGAACTTGCACCCCCTTCGGAGTTACATACCCTCATCTTTTCCTTTTCCACGGAACTCTCTTGAACATAATGCCACTCCAGCCGGTGCCACGGTGCTCGCCCCAAGCGACACCACCCTTTTTGCGTAACTGCTATTCACATACTCTGGTTCTCATTGCAGGGGCTCTCAATCCCACGCACTCTCTCCACTCATCAAAATCACTGCCTCCGCTAAACAAGATCAATAACCCGGGGCCAGACCTTCCAATGCAATCACACTGCAACATACGCGATCCGCAAATCCCGAGCTAACCCAGCAATACCAACAGAGTCTCCAGTATGACTGGACCGACTCTCATAACACATACTAGCCACTCGAGGCTATATCTCTGTGGGTCCGTACACCCAACTCTGCGAACCCTCAGGTTCTAACTCTGGGAACCTTCCGGTTCCAGCTCTAGAAACATGCACAACATAATCCCGTGGGATTAATGCAGTACAACCCATCACGTACCTCAAACGTACCAATACTCTGATCGCAAAATTCCGATTACTTACTCAAGCTTGATCCCGACCTCCTCTCAGGCCTCCACAATCAAATGCCCTAGGTCTGTATCTCGCCCCGCCTACTCAACACTCGCTCTCGTCGGCCTATACTTTGCGCTGAAAAACACTGCTGAATCCCCAACAGCTAAGCACCCTTACATACTCATCGATCTCCCGGAGAATTTTACAATTCTCCCCCACTAAAGCACTGACTAACTGCCACCGATCGTCATTAACGACCTTTCAGAACCATCCTGCACAAAGAGAACGTTTACCCACTGACTGCTTCCCGCAAGCGTAAGCAACCCTCAGCAAAACACATCTCCTCCCTGATCAATCCGCTCAAAAGAATCCGATCTTTCAATTATCCACTCCACAACTGCAAATGCTACCCGTCATTCAACCCAGTGCCGCATCTCCACTATCAACCCTCACGAACGATGACCAACGGAATTCCCAAGCAATAACCCATAACCAAACCCACAACCTGCCAAAGGTTGAATATCGCATCGAAAACCGCACAAGGCTACCGGTACCAAAACACCAAACTATAATCATACTAAACCATCAGGGAACAACGAATGCCAAGCGAAATCCTGAAGCACCAATCCATAACCATGCCAAACCCTCGAAGCAACGAATACCGCATCGAAATCCACACCAGACACCAGCACAAACAATACGCCACAATCAACGCAAGCTACTCAAGACATCAAGAGAGCATCATACCCGCAGCTGCCTCCGGCACTGCTCCGTCTCCCTCTGCCGCAAGCCGATAAGCACGACCCTGAGCCCTTGGGCTCTGCTCCATCCTGTCCTCCTCCTGAACTCCTCAAGGTGGCCGATGCTAGAGCCTGCACCGGTCCTGCAGAAAACTGTGGACGGTTGACCCTCAAATGTCCAACCTGCCGACACTGATAACAAATCCTGAAATCCCGAATTGGCACTGACTGCCGACAATCCCGTGCACCATGCCCCTCCCATCCGCACTTGCGGCATGCACCACTGGGCCAACAAGCTCCGGTGCCATCTCTCTTACACTTCCCACAAGTGTGACCGCTCCGATCCCCCATTCTAACGTCTACGGTCATGAACCGTTTCGGCGCCGACTGCGACTGCATCGGGGCCTGCCTCATCTCACGCAACTGCAACTCAACCTCTAACTCACGCCACATGGCGGCCTCCTGCGATACCAACACGGTCTCGCGCCTCTGCGCAGGCACGAACTGTCTGATACCCCCCCTTGAGCATACTCGGATATCGGGACATCTGAGCCTGCTCCGAAGCGAACTCAGGGCAAAACATCGCCCTCTCAATAAACATCCCGGTGCTCTCAGTCACCGACTCCAAATCCTGCTTCAGCCTAAGGAACTTCCGAGCCAATTTCTCCTTTTCATCCCGCGAAACATAGCGAGTACTGAACATCCCTCCGAATTGATCCCATGAAACCGCAGCCCTCTGCGCATCGGAAAATGACCTCGTGGTCAATCTCCACCAATCCTTCGCCCCGAGCCACAATAGGTTCAGTGCACACCCCACCCTCTGATCAGCAGGGCATAAACTCGTGGAGAAACACCCCTCCATGTCTGATAACCATCTCATAGCAACAATCGAGTCCTGAACTCCATCGAATGTGGGAGGCTTCGCATAATAGAAGTCCCGATACTGAAAACCCCGACTAGCCCCTTTCTTTGCCGTTGCTACAGCCGCTGTAACCGCCGCGGCAGCCGTCTCTGCGAAAGCCGCATATCGCTCATCAAACTACTTCAATCATAGTGGTCCTGATCGACCCAAACAATTCTGGCGACTCAGCCCGCAACAATGCAGCAACCTCATCACGCCGGATCTCGCGAATCCTCGCATCCCGCTCGCTCGTGCTCGTCCGATCGATAACCGGATAACAAGATAGCCACAAGCATCATCCACTACGAACCATGGTACTCATCCCATAACATCCCTCCTCAACATGCTTCGGTGTATGGTACCTGAACCATAGCACCACTCCTCAATCTGCTCCAATGTATAACACCCGAACCACAACATCTATCTCAATCTGTTCCGATGTATGGTGCCCGGACCATAACATCACTCTGTATCCGCTCCGATGTATGGTATCCGAACCATAACATCACCCCTCAATCTGTTCCTTAGGACCTTCAGAATGCCCCCTGTATCAAGTATGGGTCCTCTGCTTTCAGTAGTACGGGCCCATACTACCTGCCACATCTACCCATACTTTCCACACGGACCATCCCAGAGTTCCTAAGTAGCTGATAGACCTGCTCTTTCACCCATCTCATCGCGCGTGCTCGCTTTCCAGCGAAATCCTCTACTCTACCAGCGCACTCATCTGGCTAGGTTTACTCCCTAGTCCCTTCTGCTGTCCTCCCACTTCTTTTCTATCAGCTGCTGAAGAGTTCCCAATGATGCCAGCCCTCTACCTCCTGAGTATCGTCATACTCACTTGGTAGCTGACTCCCATCATCGATAACTCCACAAAGCACAAAGCAAGCAGCATTCGAGCATTGAAGCATACATAGGACTCCCCATCTGTGGTAGCTCCACCTTCTCGGCTCATCCTCGGAAGTACCTCTGTACCCCGTAGCTTTACCCCTTGTGCGTTCTAACTAGATACTCCCACTCATCACATACACACAAAAGCATAACGCACACATAACAGCAAACCCTAGACTAAGGCATCACAAATCAGGTCACTCTAGTCCTAAGATGTGAAATACCTAGCCTGTCTCTAGCATGCAATAATGTCTCATAAAGTGCATAATAGATATTTCATAATACAAAAGTAAGGGTATTTTGGGAAATCACCGTTTGGCTCTGGCTGATTGTACACACTGCTCTTTCTTGCTTTCTCTTTGAACTCTTATTCACTTTTAGAAAACCATTTATTTGGAAAACTTTTTCTTACTTCCTCAGTTTGAGTCCAGATTTACCCGTAGGTGCGTCCGAATCCCTCAAACCAAGGCTCTGATACCAATTTGTAACACCGTGATTTCCAAAAACAAAATTTTCATTTAAATAATCAATTTAATATTAAAAACACTTGTTTAAAATCTTATTCACATTCGAATTACAAAACATAGTTTCATTTTCTTTATAATAGAAGACCAGGATCCTCCAAAACACAACTCTTTCTTCGGTGTGTACAATCGAACCGTTGCCATCCCGCGTTACTGTAAGAACCTGAAACAACATAACATAAACAACGTAAGCACGAAGCTTAGTGAGTTCCCCAATATACCTTACGCACATACGCCTTCCGGCCCGGACCTTTCGGTCCACATAACATTGCCTTCCGGCCCAGACTTTTCGGTCCACATAACATTGCCTTCCGGCCCGGATCTTTCGATCCACATAACATTTGCCTTCCGGCCCGGATCTTTCGATCCACATAACATTTGCCTTCCGGCCCGGATCTTTCGATCCACATAACATTGCCTTCCGGCCCGGATCTTTCGATCCACATAATATAATTGCCTTCCGGCCCATACACATATATAACACATAATACAAATACTCTAACACATAAAGCACATATATCATATATCATACCTGACCTTTCTGTCACATAATACCTTGCCTTCCGGCCCACATATAAACATGTATATCACGCGTAGCAGCTAACTTTCCATTTATAGCATATAAACATAACACATAACATACTTGACCTTCCGGTCACACAAACAAACCCTTCCGGGTGAAGTATAGTGAGAAGACTCACCTCGTAGTACGCAAGCTATAACCTCTTCGAGCTACTCGCACACAATCCGCTAGTCCGCAGGTTCCCTATAATACCGCAGCCTTAGTTAATGATCTTATCAAACAAGACAACTGACCCCTCTAAGATATACACAGGTCAACGGTCAATCTTGACCGGACTCGTCGAGTGCAAAGGGTAACTCGACGAGTATAAACATCCTGACACCACTCGCCGAGTCTGAAGAACGACTTGACGAGTTCCAGTAGATCTTCAAGCTACTCGCCGAGTCTGAAGAACAACTCGGCGAGTTCCAGTGAATCTTCAAGCTACTCGCCGAGTCTGAAGAACAACTCGGCGAGTTCACGCCATGCAGTCGATCAAACTGCTTCCTGAGATGCATATTTTCCCGAATATACAAACATAGGACCTTCTGGACCTCTAAGGGGTACTAATACAGGGTATAAACTTTTGTATAACAACATAACAATCCATCTAGACTCCAAATGGGTTTCACAAACCCTAAAATCGTGCACACATCAACATAGCAGAAATGATCCGAAATATTACCTGAATAACCCCTCTCTGCGACCCCAAACCTCAGAACTCGGTCCCCTTGATATTCCTTTGGCCAAAACTCTTCTTCTTCTTGCCTAACAAATACTTCAAGGTTCCAAAAGCTTTCTCTCCTGCTCTAGACGTCCACAACGATTAAGGGTCCTTCTCAGTCGGCCAAAAAGCGAACAATGGAGGCATAAGATCCCTTAAATACTTCCCAAACCGAACGGCTAGGGTTTTCCACTGAACAGCGTCGACTCGCCGAGTCCATACCTGGACTCGTCGAGTCCAGTCGCGAACCCGCGACCAACTCTGCGACCCTACTCGGCGAGTCTGGCTCCAACTCGCCGAGTCTCCCCTTTAAAACACCCCAAAATGCAATTTAACAATACTTGAGATTTTGGGCTGTTACAAAAACACATTCTAAGGATTCTAGGCACTTAGTGCAACTATGGTATTACCAAATTCATTCCACAGTTTCCCGTATTGTCCTTATGGCCAAACAATCACTAGAACCACTCATAGATCAAGAGATCCTTCATGTTTATGTTCCAATTCCATCTCTAAAGTGTCTATTCATATCAATGAATGTCATTCACCCCTTAGATGTTAATCATCATGCGGTTATCCCTAGATTTCCCAAAATGCCCTTATGGCCAATTATTCCATAAATTCAACTATAGATCACTTAAAACTTCATTTTCTTGCATTTAAATCATATTATTAGTATCACATCATGTTTATGACTATCATATACTCATAAACTGCTCATATCAAATGATTTCATTGTTTTCATTCCAATTTCCCCAAAATCAATACAAAACATGCTTATACTTGATTCTACCATCATCGATGAATTTAAGCATTCTAATTGGATTTTTTGCTATCAAATATCATCTAAATCATAAAATCAATTACTACTTCATCATCGATAGTAATGTCCCTAATTTGCAGTTTTCTAGGGTTCATGAGGGTCTTCACCCAAATCCTCAAATCCATCAATGGGATGATTGGATTGAGATTAAGATCATCAAAACTACTACGTAGAGGTTAGAAAACTAAACCCTAATAATTTTAAGAAGTAAATTTCAACATTGGGGTTAGACCCACTTGACAAATTCCAATTCTAATCTAAAAGATGGTAAGATTTTCACCTTGCAAGCCTTGATTCCTTTTCTCCTTTGTTTTATTGTTTAATTCTTCACTTGGACCGAACCCTAGATGGAAGGGAGAAGAAAATAGCCATTTGAAGCTCTCTAGAATGATCATACGTAACTGTAAGAGAAATCAAAGTAGTGTTCATCTTATTTCCCATTTGTTCACATTTGGTCCCACAAGTTTACTTGTTTTGGCCAAAACTCACTAAACCTCCGTATTTATGATTCTTTACTTAATATTAGACATATTAAGTCCTTCCTCATAAACTTAATAACTTGTGAAGTCCTTTACATTAATTAAGTCAACACTTTGGTCAAACTCACTTTGCTAACTTTAGATTTTTGGTCCTTTTAACTTTTGTAAGGTTATTGTATTTGCTTTTACATTCTAAACTCCATATCAACTAATGATCTTATTATCCCTTAATGATTAATTATATAAATCTCCCTTTATTTATTTACCTTATTAATTTAAGAATCTAGTCTTAAATTTTAGGATGTTACAATTATCTACCCCTTAAAAGGATTCCGTCCTCGGAATCACATCACGGGCCATCTCATTTGAATTTCATCTCGTCACTTTTCCATTTCCTCAATGGCCACATCACCTTGGTTACTTTTTAATAATTTTAATCCATCACAGTAATTAATAATACATCACTTGGGGTTATTAATCCTGTTGTGCACTTTTACCCCTTTGTCTATTTTTGAACTTTTAACAGCATCGTGCAATAAGGTTATCCAACCTTAAGTTAACATCCTTCTATTTCCTTAAATAAGGTCTAATTTGACTAAGTATGATCCTTTGTGCTCAAGCACATCACCAACATTCCATACTTTATTAATTACATTAGCAAGACATTATTTACACTTAACTTTTTATTTATATCTTTTCATCTTCCCCTTTTTTGGACCTCCCTGTAATTAGAGCCACAATCATCACATATTATCATCGACTAGGCATGAAAAATTTCCAAAACACACTATGGTACACATATTGTCTCATTTCTATTTCTATTATCATGATTAATCTTTTCCTAGGTTTTTCTACTTAAAGTGTAATCACTCTTCATGACCTCTCATTTTTATACTTTCTTTTCTATAGGTCTTGATTTGCAAATCATAATATTGATACTTTACCTTGAAGATATGTAACGCCCTATTCCGAATCATTTTCTAATTCGGGGATGTGGCCTGAAGATTAGTTATCATCAGGCTTAGGTCCTTTTGGGAAAAGAGATTTAGACCCAATTATGTTAGGGTAATGTAATTTAGATGATATGGGAGTTCGGTTAGTGTTTTGGAGCCAAGGGGTATATCGATGAAGTGACAGTTCGGGCTTTTATGGAAATTAGATTTTTTAGGGATGTTTTAAGGTAGTTATAAGTTGGTAGAAGTGTAGAGCTTCTCGTTACCTTTCCATGGATATAAGGGTCGTCGGAAACTAACTTATAACGAATAAGTTATAGCCTTTGGAAGTGTAGTGGTTTTAGGGTGAAACTGAGTATGTGGGGCATACACAATGTACGTAGGGCGATGTAGTGCTAAGTCTAGTATGCGGGGCGTACATTGGTGTATGTTAGGCGTACTAAGCAGATAGATCGTGGATGCTTAAGGGAGTTCGATGGACGTACCAGAAGTACGCATGGTGTACTCTAGTCAGACCCAAACCCTAATTTAGGGTATTGGACCCTATTTAAGCTCCTTAACTTACCACCAAAAGCTATTATCTTCAAACTCCATCCCTCTAGAACCTAGAAATGAAACCCTAGCCCCCATTTGAGTGGTTTTCGAGCTTTTGGTGGTATTTCATGCTTTTTGATGTTCATAGAAGAAGAAGGAACTTCTTGGAGAAGTGTGGGATTACTCGAAGCTTTTAGATCCATGCTTTTTGCATCTTGATCTACCTTTTTGAGGTATAAATTTTCTATCTTGATAATTCTATGTGTTAGATCTCGTTTAAGGAGTATTTTGGGTTCATTTTGGTCCTTAGAGTCATCCTTGTGAGTATGAGCTACTCCAAGAGTTTTGAATGTTGGATCTAGACCTTTGGGAGGTCCCTTGTTCATAAAAATATCATCTTGATGAATTGTTTTGGACCATGCATGAATTTGGGTGTTTTCTATTGATTTTATTAAGGTTTTGGTCCCATTAAAGCATGTATGTGAGTAAAGTTGGAAACTTTATTGGTTAAGACCTTGTCTAGGGATCAGATCTATGTTTTGGACATCTTGGCTTAACCCATTTGATCATCAGCACATTAAGGTGAGTCTTCCTCACCATGTTTAGCGGGTCAAAGGCACCAATGCCGACCCATGGGTTATTATGTTAGGGTGCTATATGTCTACGTGACTCTTCTATGTGTATGTGTCTGTATGCTTAGTGGGTGGGGCCCAATGGGTATTCTGTATGCCATTACTTGCTATACTTGTATGCTAATATGTTGAACGGGGACCATTGTGCGAGTTAAAGCGAGGCCCGTTATACTCAATGGGTGGGGCCCGTTATGCGAGTTTGGTTGATGCATGTTATATTTAATGGGCGGGGCCGATTATATTGAGTGGGCGAGGACCATTATATGTTAGATACATATGGTATTTGGTATTTTTGGGAACTCACTAAGCTTTGTGCTTACAGTTTTTATGGTTATGGTTTTAGGTACTTCTGGTTCGAAAAGGAAGGGCCCGGCTTGATCACAACGTATCCACCCATGTTTTCGCATTATGATGATTTTGGGAATGTACTCCGATAACTGTTTTCTTATAAAGTACGTTTGAATATTTGGAAAAAGGATACAAAATGTTGACTTAAAGATAATTAATGTTTTGGTTAAATTAAAAATGAAACTCTTACCACATAATTTTGGGTCGTTACAAGATATCTTGTCAGTCATTCTAACTAGTGATTTTCTCCTTCTACATGTATATATATCACAAACCAATCATATATATCGCTATAAATATTATAGTTTTTTTTTTTACCAAAAGGTACCATACCATCCCAGTCCATATCCGCTTCCCGCCTTGTCCCTATCCATTTTCATTCACTTTCATTGACGTGTGAAAATCTCATTTCATGAGTTAACGCATTTCTTAGGCTTGTAAGTCTAAGCATATCATGACAAGAAGGTCTAAGGCACACAATGTAGTTTCAACTTAATCTTCAAAATATTGTTGGGTCCAAATTATCCTGTCACTTAAAAGTTGATTTTCTTTTTCCAATTATCTACCCATTAAAAGAAATGAAGGTGTTTCTTTTAAGGTTAAATGAAAAGATTATCCCTATCATGTAGCAAGATGTTTTGTTTATTTCTTCACGAAAACTTGTTGCCTCACATTTACTCCTTATGAAACTCATCGAATTGCACATTTTCCTTTCGTCATCGATCGCATAAAGCTTCTATCATAAATTCATCATTCGTATATCCTTTAACATTATTGCTCGAGTATCTGGTTCCTCCATTTTGCACTTCGCCAGTTTAATTTTCAAGTATCATCTAACTTTAAATTTTTCTATTTCCTTCCTTTTCCTTATGAATACACAACCAAATTTTGAATCAAATTATTTCTGCATCTCGTAGTCATAGTTATATGACCTATAATGCTCTGAGTCAACATCCTATCTTCTAAATGAACTCATAACAGAAGATGTCATTATCATAAGTTTCCCCGTCCTTTGTCGAGTCCAATTTAGCAGCAATACTCAAACCTAGTAAACAGTTGTAGTTGAGTGTGCTTGGTCCATGCCATCAAGTTGCACAACTTGGAAGCTCTAAATCTTGTATCTTTGGTTCGTTTGCATTGCTCATAATTCCAAGCACCATGAGTTGTTCTTACTTAGCCTCTAGAGTCATGTGAGATCTTTAACATCACATCAGTACACGTTCGTATCCTTCTTACCATCAAACACTTAAAATAAATAAGGGCATTTATTTTAAGGTCCAAGTAACCTTTATCATGTTCCCTGTGTAATCTTAACTTTTCATCACAGTTCATAAAACTTGTATGTAGCGCTTACAAAGTTCCTCCTATTAAATTGTTCATCACGATTGTCTAGTAACCTAGGGTAAGGTACTATCATGGACTTACCATCATCACCTTTTAGTTTACATTATTTTTATAATTCGATACAGTCTTCATATTGTTTTTTCTTCTTTCCGGCTCAAGAAATAGCTTATGGTATCTCGCATTACTCTTATTTCCTTGTAGTGATTTCAGTCACTAGTCTAATGCATTAGGTTAACGTATCATTGCATGCCTCTTACTAATTTCTTGGTTTTACAAGGATACCCTTCTTCTACAACTACCATCACACTTTATATATGATATTATTGTCATCTGGTTGCCAACTCCTTAGGATCCCAAAAGATCTCATTGAGTCAAAAACATCATGCTCCTTCCTAAGCTATCTTTTTTGCGCTTTTTTGTACTATTTTGCCTTCATTATCATATCTACATTTCTCCAATGTGGTCTTTGGATCACCTTCCCATGTCGACAATCATATTAAAGCATTATCTTTCATCTAAGGATGGAATTCATGATTTTATTCCATTCTTTTCTCAATCAACTTTCTTGTAATTTGAAATTCTCACTCTTATGTAATAACATTAGTTTGTCCCAAATAACTAACATCAACTAGTAATCATAGATTTGGAATTTTGATTCTTGTTACATTTTAGACTTTTACCAAAATTCAACTATGTCCATTTTTAGCTAATTGTTTGTTAACAACTTAAGTTGTTTCGTTCCTTGGTGTTTCTAACTCACTACCAATAGTAATTAATGGATACAATCTCAATTTCCAACATGTATCAAATATAACCAAGTAATATTCATTTTATACTAGTTGTTTGACTTCAACAAAAAAGTCAAAGTTGTCAAAAAAATTCCTTTGTCCATCAAAATGCTTTAAGATCCTTGATGACTCTTATTTGACACACGATATGTGTTCATTGAGTCCCTAACTCACTCGATTCTTTACCATATTTCACAAAACCCTTTCATGGTTCCACCAAGTTCGGGTATCCATCATGCGTGTATAATACTGTGGGTCATGTACTATTACACCCACATCATACATATCCGACCTTGACTTCACCACTTAGGAGATTTTGATCCATCGGTTTAGATTGTCCGTTACTCACTCTAGAAGCACACAATGTACCATTCTACAAGTCCATCTAACTAAGGTAATTCTTATCATCATTCATTGCATCATATACTACCTACATTAAGGCATATCATTCTTACGACTCATTCACATTTTTTCCATCTCCTAAGTTGCTTAAACTATGGCTTAGATACCAAACTGTAACACCCCAAAATTTTCAAACTTTAAAATTCTATGGTTTTAAAATCTTTTTGGGTATTAACCTACGTGTAACATCCTGTTTTGTGTCATTTCTTATTTCAGTGTAAAATCTTTGGCCTTAAGGAGGTGATGATGGTTGATAGATCTAACCCTTGAATTGTGTTTTGGGTCGAAGAGTAAAAAGGGAAAAGTCATAGGTTGGGTTCTTGCATGACATATGGATTTTTGTTAGAGAATTTTTTTTGAAACAACCCAAAAATACGTTCCAAAAATTTTGTTTTTATTTATAATAAAGCCATAGTAATCCAGTCATCTCATAAAAACATAAGTGGTAATATGTCAAAAAGTTGTATCAAAGTCACATATCAAAATATCATAGTATAATCATCCCAGGTTAACAACTGGTGTGTGCACTGCAATCATCCCGAGCTCTTCCCTTTGCTACCGGAAGTACTTGAAACCAAAACTGAAAATTATAAGCACGAAGCTTAGTGAGTCTCCCTAAACTACCACATATCATACACATAACATATAACATGTAGCTAGGAGATATCAGCCTCGCCCACACACAAGGAGATACGAGCCCCCGCCCATACTCGGCTAACTATGAGATACATGAATCGCCCACACTCAACTATCTATGAGACACGGGCATCACCCACACTCAGCTGGGCAGGAGGTACGGGCCTCGCCCACACTCCTCTATCTGGAGGATACGATCCCCCGTCCACACCCCGCTATCTAAACATACATACAAGTATCATGCAGATAACAAGTATACCATAATCTACCAATTCATAATCATACTCCAATAAAACTAAGATACGGGCCCTGCCCACACTTAGCTACTAATCATCATACCTACTCTATATGGGCCGACCTTGGTGACTGTAAAATATCACGGTGAGGAATCTCTGAAGGGTGCTCCAACGACTCCCCGACTATCATTATCACAATAACACTTAGTCAAAATCTGCTAATCCTTCTTAGGGTAAAACGACCATTTTACCTCTGGTCAAAGTCAACATTTTGGTCAAAGTAAACGTTATGGGCTGACTCAACTCGCCGAGTTGAATCATTAACTCTCGGAGTTCTATAAAAAACCCTAAAATCGTGATCCAGCTCGTCGAGTAATCCCCCTGACTCGCTGAGTTGTCTGGCTACTCATAGTCGCGATTTGGCAAATCAACTCATCGAGTCCCTTCTTAGACTCGTCGAGTTCTACCTTGTACTAAATCGGGACAACATGGCTCAACTCATCAAGTCCCTCTCTGGACTCGCCGATTTCCTTGGTCTATTTAGGCCATCTTAAAGGATTAAGCCCCTACTCTTCAGATCCAAACTCCATACTTCATTTACATACTGGAAATGCCCTTTTAAGGGTTAAGTTTCCAACTTTACGCGTTAGTAGTCCTTCTTAATGGGTTTAGCTCAAACCTTAGTTCTCTAGGACATAGATCTTGGTCCAAAAGCCATAATACTCCAAACCAAAGCATGAAAACTGAGATCTAGGTCCTAGACACCAAATAAACACGTAAAGTCTCAGACTTTCCTTCCATGCATGGCCTTTTGGGGCTTAAAAGGCCAAAACAACACCTTAAAGCTTGCATAAGGTTTCCATGGTCCTAAAGTTTGCACCTTTATGCCATGAAACCCCTTCTAGACCCTAGATTTGAAAGGTAAATCACTTGGGATGTCCATTTCCTGAGGACTAAGCTTATTGGACCAAAAACCCAATAAAGTGAAAAGAAGGAGATCTATTAAGCTACTAAGAAAGGTTGAGAGTTGCTTACCAGAAAATGAGGATGAGAAGTTATTTATGGATCTACTAGCTTCCTTTTGAATTTCCAAGCTCCTCTTTCTTCAACAAGCTTCAAAACACACAATCTTCACTCAAAACAACTCACAAGTTCATACAAGGCACTAGCGTTTCATGGATTAAGGTTTAGGACTTGGAGTCTGGAAATGAGGCTTGCAAGTAGGGATTAAGATGCTTAAATAGGGTGGAAACCCCCGAAATTAGGGTTTCATTCTGGCATACCTGGTCGTTGAGTCGAGGCTCCCCACTTGTTGAGTAGGCAACTTAAAATCCCGCGGCCAATCTCGTTTCTACTCGACAAGTCTGGGGCTCCCAACTTGTTGAGTAGCTCTTTAAAAGTGAATAAATTATATTTAAATGCGTACTAGGAACCAGGCATTACAATTTTCCCCCACTTGTCTTAGACTTCGTCCTCAAAGTCTGGTGCGTTGGGAAACAACTTTGGGTAGTGCTCCCTCATTTCCTCCTCGGGCTCCCAAGTCCACTCTGAGCCCTTGCGGTGCTGCCACTGCACCTTTACTAGCTCAAACCTCTTGTTCCTTAGCTCCTTCTATAGCACCTGGTTCTTGGTACGTATTCTGTTATTAAATCTTCATTTATTTTTGCATTTTAGCCTTGGACTCGGCGAGTCGAAGGACTGACTCGCCGAGTTGAAGCAGGATGAGGCGCGGAGTTTAAGTTGCGGACTCGGCGAGTCGGGTCCCGAACTCGGCGAGTAGCCGCTGTCTGGACAAAAACCTTAATCCAGGGGTTTGCACCCTATTTAAACGACTTCATGCAGCCTCCATTCCCCCTTTATGTTCCCAAACACTTCTCATAGAAAACCCTAGCCATTTTTGAGAAAATCCAAGGCTTTTGAGTGATTCTTGTGAGTTTTGACCTCAAGGAAGAAGGAAGAGCATTGAAGGATCAAGAGGAGACTGAAGGATTCGAGTTTGGTTCACCATTTGCAGTCTACAGAAGGTATAAAGTCTGAACCTTGCTCATTCATTTGTTAGATCCCTATTTGGGGGGATTTAGGGCTTTTATAAGCCATTTTTGGTGGCCAACCATGTTTGCAAACATGGTTGGGGGTTTGAGCTTCTGGATCATGTCATTTTTGGAGTCACAAGACATATTTGGGTTGCTTTTGCACTCAAGGAAGGCCCCATGCAACAAAAGAACCATTTTAGAGCCTTTTAAGCTCAAAAGTCCCATGCATGAACGTAATGTTTGTAACTTTACGTGCTAGATCTATCTTTTGGTCA
Source organism: Lactuca sativa (assembly GCF_002870075.4). Lineage (NCBI taxonomy): Eukaryota > Viridiplantae > Streptophyta > Magnoliopsida > Asterales > Asteraceae > Lactuca > Lactuca sativa. The sequence continues at coordinate 231,901,013 of NC_056624.2, forward strand.
AGTGTTGTACATCAAAAATCGAAGTTTTAATGGGGGGGATGTGACCGACTCGGCTAGTCCATTCCTGGACTCGGCGAGTCCAAGGTTTCTATCCCATATCAGTGAGGGTCAAAAGGACCAGATGAGTGTGGAAAGGTTTTAGGGAGTCCCGGGGGCGGGGGGGGGGGGGGGGTTGACCCAACATTCTGAACTAAGAAAATTGTTCTGGAAATTCATGGTACTCGCCGAGTGTATGAACGGACCCGACGAGTCCAAGGAAATCTTCATAGAACTCGACGAGTTGTTCATCAACTCGGCGAGTCAAGGACAGAACGTGTTCATAGGATGAAGAGTAACTCGACGAGTTGTTCATATAACTCAGCGAGTCAGAGGTAGGACATGCGTATCAGTTGATGATGAACTCGACGAGTTATTTATACAACTCGGCGAGTCAGTCGCCTAACTCGACGAGTAGAGACGGGTATGAGGTCTAATGGAAGGATAGGTACTCGGCGAGTTGGCGAGCCAACTCGGCGAGTCAAGTCAACTAGAATTTGACTTTGACTTTGACTTGGTCAAGGGTTAAAATGGTCATTTTACCCTAAGAGTAGATGTCCGTTTCTGACTAAGTGTTTTGTGGGAATTTTAGCCAAAGGATTTTCGGAGCAGCAGCAGCGACCGTCGGAGGATTCTTACACAGTTCAGCAGCTACTACGAGGTGAGTTACCTTCCAGTAGCGGTGGGTCTAAGGCCACAATGCCGGCCCACCAGTAGGAGACGTATGATAGATGATTGTCTTTGTGATATCATCTAGGTTTGCTACTACCTGATATGTTATATGCAAGCATGATATGTTGTATGTGATAGTAGTAGAGTTCGGTTGTTAGGACCAAAGGGTAGTCAAACACCCCAGATACGTCTGACAGTATGTGATGATATGTATGCATGCTGGCTTGTTATGTTATATGCGATAGAGGTAGTAGGAGGGGACCAGTCCCCGAGTTCGGTTGTTAGGACCGAAGGGTAGTTCAGGCGCCCCAGATATGTCACATAATATGTTTATGTTATGTTATATGTGATATTAGTAGTAGGGGTGAAATAGTCCCCGAGGTTCGGTTCTTAGGACCGAAGGGTAGTCAGCACCCCATAATGGCTCAACATGGGTAGGTCAGCGCCCCAAAATGGCTAGACACGGGAAGGACGACACCCAGAATGGCCGCATGGGTAGGTCGGCACCCCAGAATGGTCGTACAGGGTAGGTCCGGCACCCCAGAAATGCCTGGCAGTATGTACGTGATATGATTGTATGGTATGTGGTACGATGGGGGAACTCACTAAGCTTCGTGCTTACAGTTTTCAGTTTTAGTTTCAGTTACCTCTTCAGCGAAGGGGAATGAGCTGGTGCGGTAGTGGCACATCATACACACACATTGGTTTTCCGCATTACGAGATGTTCTGGGATTGTACTCTGACATTATTATTATTTTCATGTTTCGGGTTTTTAGACACGAGATATGTTTTATGAAATGATATGATCGGATGATGTTTTACTACAAATGATTTACAAACCACTTATTTTAAATGAAATTTTTGGGCGTGAAAATTGGGTCGTTACACCTTCGTTTTCTTGTCGAGAATATCTACCGGTCTCTCGATATAATTCAGGCTGTCATCAACCTAAATATCCTCTAGGGGCACAACCGTTGAGTCATCCACTAAGCACTTCCGTAACTGAGAAACATGGAAGGTGATGTGGATCTGGCTAGCTTTGCTGGAAGATCCAAACGGTAAGCGACTCGACCCAACACCCTAAATGAACCGATGTATTTAGGGCCCAACTTGCCCCGCTTCCTGAACCGGATGACACCTTTCCAAGGTGACACCTTCAGGAGGACCATGTCGCCCATATGAAACTCCAAGTCTGAATACCGCTTGTGGTGGTTGTCGAGGCCAACACAAATAATAACCCTAAATATTACACACTAAAATAGTGTATAGTGGTAAAGGGATCGAATCCACGGAGATTGGTTCAATTTATAACTCTATGAAAAATCTCCTTGTAAAAATACTTGAAAATGACAATAAAAATAAAATGGGGGGTTTTGGTGTCTTGAAATACTTGAAACAACTAGAATTAACAATGATTTAAATAGACAAATGCAACAAAAATAAGAGTTTGATGTAAAATCAATAAGGGAGAGATGGTTGACTTAAAGTTTCCTCACTTTGACTTTTGATGAACATATCATTAGAATCCAATGGTGCAATACTTTGATTTGAATCCTTAATTTGGCTATAGTAATCCAAGGAGCTTGAGATTACCTAGACTTTTCTTAATTGTTGAAATGGTTAGAGAAGCTCATAACAATTTCCTTAGTCAAAGTCACTAATTCCAAATAGCATGTAATTAGTGAAAGTCAACTAGCATTAAGAACCAAAAAGTCACCAAATCCAAGAGGGGTCAAATGCTTTCACCACCATGTTGGAGGAAATGTTTTTATGATTGTGTGAAGCAAAAACAACACAAAAATCATTTGTTGCTTGCTAATTTGAGGATCCTTTACTTAATCAAGAAATTAGCCAACTAATCACCACAAACACATTTAAACTCATGAACTAAAACATACAAGTAATGATAAGATATTAAAACACAAAACATTCCCATAAAGATTCAAGAACATGTTCATGGATTCTTCAACATTCAACAAAAGTTCAAAATATTAACCAAAAGTCAACCAAGATTAGTTTAGCCAAGCATGGCTAAACTCAAAGAAACAAAGTTAGAGAAAATTGTACCAAACATTAAGCAAGAATCAAGAGGTAAATATATGATGTTCTTCAAGTGTTCTTGGCCTTCAAAAGTCTTCAAAACTCCAGAGAGAATCTCCAAAAATCGGATGTCTAAGAGTCTCCAAAAGATGGGCACCAACCTTCCTCAAATAGCTCAAAAGAAGGATTTCCGAAATTGCCCCTGCAGGGCCGTGCGCGACCCGCGTGCTGCTGCGCGGGTGGTACCTGACATGGGCTCCTTTGAGATTTTGGGCCTCTAAAGCATATCCCACTAGCCCAGATCGAATCCAATCACCTCCTAGCCCATTTTCTTCAAGTTTTTCTTCATTTAAAGCCCAATTTGACCTCTCTAAATCCTCCAAAGCTCGTGAACTCGCCCGATTAATAATTTTCATACACTTGAATGTTCCCCCGCATCTTTCAAATTTAAAGCTCAATTCTTCCAAGCCTTCAAGCAATTGACAAGTCCACCCCATGAATCACCTTCATAGCCATCAAGCATGAAATCTCCAATTCCCTTCAAGCCCAATCGCCTCGCAAGAGTGCCGCCCCGCTAGTTTCCAAGAAAATCTGCAATAATGCTCAAGAAACCAGAAAGTACCCCGAAATGGTCATAAAAATAACAAAAGGGAAAATATGCATGAAAGTTAACTAAAATGCGAATGAAATGTACTAAAATAAACTATAAAAATAAGTAAATAAAATGAAGCTATCAGCTTGTCGGCATAGCTCTTCTGCCGACTCTGAGCAGTTTGGACCCTGCTCCGTGTTGGGTTGCAGATTCGTTTAGTATTGCGTCATTGGGCTCAGTTAATAGTCCAATTATTTTGTACTCCGGTTTGGGCCTATCCAACCGTGAGCCTGCTAGGTTTACTATATAACAATATGCTTGCATGCATATTAGGTTAACGATCTAGAATACAATAGAGAGAATTACAATAGCTTTGATTTTCTTTATCGTTCCTGTAAACCTTTTAACCCTATACAGTTGATGTTCTTGATCGAGCTCTTCTGAGGGTTGTTTTATAATCATTCGACACGTTTGATTCACTCTTGAGTTGTTTATTGTTTTCGTGTTCTTGCTGTTTAATCTTTATTATACCTGTTTAAGATCTAATCGATCTTCAAGATTAAGTTCTAATCTTATCAATTGGTATCAGAGCGGGAGGCTGTGTAATCGATACACTTCTTTTCTGTGAAAAAGGTTTCAATTAGGGTTTTCCGCAATTACTGATATTTATTGAGCCGTCATCTCATTATTGACGTATCTTGATATTTATTGTTTTGCCCTAATCTGATTTATTACAATTCTGATCTTTGAACAGGTTATTCAATCATTATGGACGAGTCACAATCGAATCCCATCAATATTTCAAACATCATTGGATCAACAACGAAGATTCCCATCCTATACACCCACGATTATGAAGTCTGGGCGCATCACTTTGAAGATTACGTTATAGGATCTGAGGATAATGGATACCTCATCTGGGAAGCAATTATTTCTAGTCCGTTTTCTCATTCTGCAACTTCAAGGATTATTAAAACTCAAAAGGAGTATAATGATCTTCTGAAAGATGTTAAAGATATTGCGCAAGATGAAAAAGATAAATTTCAGTGTAATATTAAGGCGTTAAGATTGATCAGATTCGCCCTTCAGTCCGACACTTTCAGGTTGGTAAGCTCATGCACGACGACAAAGGAAATTTGGGATAGGCTTCGTGAGTTGTACTCTACAGACGAGGATCTTGAACACTCTATCCAAACCTTACTCTTGTCTGAGTTTGGAGAATTCAGGCAAGGAACCGAAGAAACTGTGACCCAAACGTTCGATCGCTTCAATCATCTTCTCAACAAGATGATCAAACATGACATCGAAAGGAAGCTTATTGAGCAGAAGGTTACGTTTTTAAATAGTCTAAGATCAGAGTGGAGAGCAGTGGTGTCTACAGTTAAAGCTCATGAGCAATTTAAATCATATTCCTTGGCGAAACTGGTGGGTATTCTCAAATCTCAGGAGAAGATTGTGTTGCAGGAAAAGAATGTGGTTTCAAGCCTAGGTTCGTTGGCTCTATTGTCCAAAAGTAAAGCTGTAATGGAGGACGAAGACCTCAACTTGGAGGATTATGACCTCACGTCTGAAGATTATGCAATGATGGTGTCTAACCCCAAGAGGTTCATCAAGAAGAGATTCCCCAACAACAAAAACCGAAAGTGGCAGGGGAGTTATAGCTCAGAAAAGGTTAAAGATGAACCGAAGGTTGAAGAGTCTAAGAAGGAACCGGAGGCAGAAGGTGATTCTGGAGTAAGCTGCTACTATTGTGGGGGAAAGAACCACTATGCAAAGGATTGTGTCCTCAAAAAGATGGCTGAAAAGGATGAGGAAGCCTTACTGCAGCAAAAGCTTGATGAGATAAGGAAGAAGAAATCTACCGCTAACCCTTCTATGAATGCTCTAATTGTGCAGGGTTCGGTTGTTGATGACGAGTTCGGTGGCGTGGAGGTTTGGTCAACCGATTCTGAAGACGATGAAGTGAGGAAGCCCTCTCATGGAAAGGCTTGTGTGGCAAAAGAGGAAAGCAGTGGAGGAAGGTGCTTGATGGTGTCTGACGTATCTCAGATGAGGGGATACAACACTGATGGTGGAAGCAATGAACCAAAGGAGCAGCAGGATATGTGCTTTACAACCAAACCGCTCAACGTGCAGTTCAACGAGCTCGATGAACTCATCAAGAAGGTACAATCGGTTTTTGTTTCATTTAAAGTCCCACAATGCTCATATGAAAAAGAACTAAAAAGCGTTAATTCAAGAAATTTCTCATCTAGATAGTAGTTTAACTCAAACTCGAGTCACCAATTCTAACCTAACTGATCAATTCAGCAGGGTATCTTCGAAGAGTGAGGAACGGCGCATGTGGATCGAATTGAAGGAGTCAGAATTAGTCAAAATAAAAGATGAAAACATTTGTTTGCAAAGAGACAATTTAAAGCTTTTGAAACAGCGAAATGTTTTTTGTTTGATTGCTAAACGTCTTTACACTAATATTACTCAGCTTCACTTGGATTGTGAAATAGGACAAAAGATTCATCGCATGATTTTGCCCTTCCTTGAGTTTAAGGAGGATGAAATTGATGCTGAAGCTTATAATTGTGAGAGTGTGATATCATCTGATGACGTCAATCCGACCTATATGTATGGACTGGACAAAATAGAATCTTTCATTAAATCCAAAGACCATAAGGACATGCTTAAAAACCTTTTGGATGAAAATGATAGACTTAAACAGAGAACCGAAACTATACAAAAATTTGACTCTTTAAACTCCAACTTGAGCACAGAAAACAAAATTGATGTTGAAAATGCATCTGAGCTTAATGAGGATGACAATATGAGTGAAATTTCTGTAGAGGACACGGTTGACTGCTCAGAATTTGTGAAAAGCGAACCTAAAAATCACAAGAATCTGATTTCAGAAAATTCAGTGGAGTTCGCTCAATTGTCCCAACAAAAGTCCCCGATCTTAGCAGAGAAAGCCGTTGTATATCAAAAGGTTAGGACCACTCCAAATCAGGTGTACAAGATCACAGGAGTAACCGAACATCAGACTGCTGAACTCACAGCAATTGTAAACAAAGACAATGTTGATGGATGCGATGAGTTCTTCTGGTCAGCTCCAATCGATAATGCTGATGAAACGGTAGGATTATCTGAAAGGACCTCATGGAAAAGTAAAGGTAGATACGTACCAGAACCCTTGAACAAGCCAGATAATTTTGATGTGCCAAGTACTAGTGGTACGAAAGACATTCCTCAAGAAAATGGAAGTCCGGCAAAAGAAGATACTCCATCTAGTGAAACTTCCTCAGTTCAAAGTGAACCAGCCAAGGAGAAACCGAAAATGAAAGCCAACATCCATCATCAACCGAAGCAGATGAGGAATCAGAAACGTCAAAGGAATCAGAGATACAGGAAGAATCTCTCTGAAAGGAAACAATTCTGGCAATCCCAGAATGCTTATTTTTCACATCAAGACAAGAACCTGAAGTATGAGAAAAATCCTGTTGAAATGCACGACAACGAAACCAACCGAAAGCAAAGGTTCGGTTCTGAGAATAACTCCAACCGAAAGCAAAGGTTCGGTTCAGAGAACGAAACCAACCGAAAGCAAAGGTTCGGTTCTGAGAATAACTCCAACCGAAAGCAAAGGTTCGGTTCAGAGAACGAAACCAACCGAAAGCAAAGGTTCGGTTCTGAGAGTAACTCCAACCGAAAGCAAAAGTTCGGTTCAGAGAATGAAACCAACCGCAAGCAAAGGTTCAGTTCTAAAATCAAAAGAGATCAAAACTCTAAGGTCAGTCCCACCAATGATCAAAAGCAAAAGGGTCACCTAGAGTCTCCAGCCAAGAAGTCATCTCAATCTAAGCCCTCTCAATCTCACTCATCTAATTCTTCTAATTCTTCCAATTCCTCTCCACCTCGTTCTAAATTCCATTCTATTCCTTCTCAAAAATATCAATCTTCAGCTGAACAAAAAGGGAAACAAAAGGTTTCGGTGTCTAAACCTGAGTCTAAACCGAACTCAACTGATCCTAATAAAATCAAAGTTTTTACCATCAAAAAGAAAGATGAAACAACACTAATAAAACGAACATATCTTGTTGACATCTCTCTTACTATTCCTGTACCTGTGAAAGGCTCACGAGGACCCAAGAAACTTTGGGTTCCTAAATCTGCTTAATTTTTGCAGGTTATAAGTGACGAGCAGTTTGACGAAGAATGGTACATTGATAGTGGCTGCTCGCGTCACATAACAGGGAGGAAAGAAGAACTCAGGGAATACCGGTCTCTTTCAAATGGTGGAAACGTCAAATTTGGAAATAACTCCTTTGGCATCATAAAAGGCTATGGAATGATTACCAATGGTGATTTCACTATAAGGAAGGTGGCATACGTGGAAGGACTACAAAACAACCTCATCAGTGTATCTCAGCTCGTTGGAGGTACCGGTCTCAAATTCTCATTCGACGATGAGGGTTCTGAAACTATTGAGAAGAAGACGAAGAAAGTTATTCTCAAATCAGAGCGTAAGGGTGAAATGTTTCCTCTAAACCTCAAACCTATCAAAGGAAACCCAGCTATCTGCCTGTTATCAAAAGCACAATCTGACGAAAGCTGGTTGTGGCACCGAAGGCTCTCTCATCTCAACTTTAAAGACATCAACAAACTTGTCACTGGAGGTCATGTTCGAGGTCTTCCACTGCTCAAGTATGATAGAGATCATTTGTGTGATGCATGCGAAATGAGGAAGCAGAGTCGTCAAAGTCATCCATCTATAATTAACACTAAAGTTGTTGAACCACTTGAATTACTTCATGTTTGATTTGTGTGGTCCATCATCTATCGAAAGCATTGGTGGTAGCAAGTATGTACTTGTTATTATTGATGAATTTTCGCGTTTTACATGGGTGTTCTTTCTAAAGCTTAAATCTGAAGCGACTCACAAGCTGAAGGCGTTTTTCAAGCAGATTGAAGTACAGCTGAAGAAGGTCGTTCGCAACATCAGGAGCGACAATGGTCTGGAATTCAAAAATAGAGAATTTGAAGAATTCCTGACAGAAAAGGGAATAATTCATAACTTCTCAGCTCCCTACACACCTCAACAGAACGGAATTGTTGAAAGACGAAACCGATATTTGTGTGAAGCTGCACGAACCATGCTAAGTTTCGCTTCCTTACCTCTTTATTTTTGGGCTGATGCTATTTCTGCTGCTTGTTTTACACAGAACAGGTCATATCTCAACAAACGATTCACGCTCACACCTTATGAGATTCTCAACAACAGAAAGCCCAATGTCAAATTTTTCCACGTGTTCGGTTCACGGTGTTTCATCTTTAACTCTAAGGAACACCGCAACAAGTTCGATGTCAAAGCCGACGAGGGAATCTTTCTGGGCTATTCTCTCATTTCTAAAGCGTACAGGGTTTTAAACAAGCGTTCAAAGAAAATTGAAGAGACTTACTACATGACCTTCGATGATAGCTATGTCAAGAGGCTAAAGGCCAGTGAAAACACTGCAGGGGAAATCTTTCCTCAAACTGGCCAGGTTACGGTCTCGATCGCTAATCTATACGAGAAGTTTCTGGAGCTATTCGACGAACCAAAGAAAGCCACTCTCTCAGAAGCAGGTGCAGCAGATAATAAAGTAGATCACATGAGGCAAATTGTCGAAGAAGCTGCCAGGAGAATAAATGAAGGAGGATCAAACTCTGACGAACCTCCATCACCCAATACTTCTGTCGAGGGGGAGAATCCACCATCATCATCCCAGCCAAGCTCACAAGTTGAGGGGGAGCCAAGCACTTTGCCAACCGAAAGCAATTTGCTAACCGAGAGCGCTTCACCATCCGAAGGTGCATCAACGCCTGAAAGCCCAGCACAACAAGAAACCTCTGAAGCTCAAGATTCTCAAAGTATTCCTAAAAGCTCATCTATCGAGGGGGAGCAAGCTGATATGTCATTCGACTACGAAAGCCAATCCGAGCCAGAAGAAATGATCAATGCTGAACTGGATCCAACCTTTGATCCAAACTACCCTCCTCTCACCAAATGGACCAGAGATCATCCTATCTCTCAAGTTGTTGGTGATGTTTCTGAAAAGGTTCTAACCCGATCACAACTCAAGGCAAAACAAACATCCTTATTTTCCAAAGTTGAATTTTGCATGTTTAACTCATTCGTATCAAAAGTTGAACCGAAGACAGTTAACACTGCTCTTGATCACTCCGATTGGGTTCAAGCAATGCAAGACGAACTGAACGAATTTGAAAGGAACAAAGTCTGGCGCCTCATTCCAACTCCTCCAGAAGCCTCGGTTGTTGGTCTCAAGTGGGTATTTAGGAACAAAATGGACAAGGAAGGAAACGTCATAAGGAACAAAGCTCGTCTAGTAGTGAAAGGATATTGTCAAGAGGAAGGGATTGATTATGAAGAGACTTTCGCTCTTGTAGCTAGGCTTGAATCCGTCAGAATATTCCTTGCCTATGCTGCCCACAAAAACTTTGAAGTTTTCCAAATGGATGTCAAGTGTGCATTTCTTAATGGGGAACTCGAAGAAACAGTGTATGTGGAGCAACCTCCTGGGTTCGTGAACGAAAAATATCCAAATCATTGCTACATTCTGGATAAAGTTGTATACGGATTGAAACAAGCTCCAAGAGCCTGGTATGAAACGCTTACTAAATTCTTAAAGATGTCTAAATTCAAACAAGGTTCGGTTAACCCAAACTTCTTTCGCAAAAAGGAAGGTAACCAACTTATGATCGTTCAAATTTATGTCGATGATATCATCTTTGGCTCAACGAATCCCAGCCTAACAGCTGAATTCAGAAAGTTGATGGAGACTAAATTTGAAATGAGCTCAATGGGTCCTATTAACTTTTTCCTTGGCTTAAATATTAGACAGGGACCCGAAGGCATCTTTATTAATCAAGAAGCTTACACGAAGACTCTCCTAGCAAAGTTTGGTATGATGGGAGATTCCAAAGTCAAAGTCCCAATGGCATTCGGCACCAAGCTCACCCCATCCCTGGACAAACCTGCTGTTGATATCACGCTCTATCGACAAATGATAGGCTCACTAATGTATCTCACTGCTAGCAGGCCTGACATTATGTTTTCTGTGTGTTACTGTGCTAGATTTCAGGCAAACCCACGCGAACCTCACATGCTTGCAGTGAAGAACATCCTACGATATCTCAAGCGAACTGCCTCCTTAGGTCTGTGGTATCCCTCCAATTCAGGTTTCTTCGTTCAAGCCTATTCAGATGCAGACCTTGGAGGCTATGGACTCGACAGGAAAAGCACCACTGGTGGCTGCCAATTCCTTGACGGAAAGTTGGTTAGCTGGCAATCAAAGAAACAAACGTGCGTGTCTTTGTCTACTGCCGAAGCTGAATACATAGCAGCTGCATCCTGCACCTCTCAAGTGATTTGGATCCAGAGTCAACTTCGAGACTATGGACTCAATATGAAGAAGATCCCATTATATTGTGACTCTGAAAGTGCAATTAGGATCTGTCATAATCCAGTGCCACACTCCAAAACCAAACACATAGCACTGAGGTATCACTTTATCAAAGATCATGTGGAAGATGGAAACGTCGAAGTACACTTTGTTAGAACCACTGATCAACTGGCTGATATCTTTACCAAAGCTCTTCCTGAAGCGTCATTCAACAGAATACTACAAGGGCTAGGTATGATGGAATCAGAGTCAGTACCTCAAAATACCTCTCAACCTCAATCGTAAGAAGCGAAATTGACCGAACGTTAAGGTTCGGTTGAATCATCTCCCTCGCTCATCACTTCAAAGGTAGTTTTCTTGCTTGTAAATTTCATGTACAAAATCGTTTATCTTATTGACAAAAGTTCTTTTCTTATTACTAGCCTCAATTCCTTGGTTTTTCAAAATTTTCCAAAACCGAAACCAACCGAACGCTCGGGTTCGGTTTTTCAAAATTTTCCAAAACCGAAACCAACCGAACGCTCGGGTTCGGTTTTTCAAAATTTTCCTAAACCGAAACCTACCGAATGTTCGGGTTCGGTTACCAAATTTTTCCAAAGTTTTTTTTTAATCTTTCTAAGTCTCATTTTTTTCTTGCTCTTTTTTTTTTATTTTTTATTTTTTTTTATATCCAAAACTCCAAAAATATTTTTTCTTTTATTTTCTTTGTGTGTTCGTTCGTCTATGGGGATAAAATTGTTGGATTAGTTAAGTGTCCCTAGAAGCATGCTGCTGTATGTGTCCCAAGCCTCATAAGATTTTGGATAAGAGCCTTAATGACCTGGTATACACAAACCTTGTCTTCCCAATTAGGCTACCACATTTATTCTAATCGTGAGCTACCTCACTCTCTTCTCATATGAGATAAGAGTTTTCTGCTTGGTCCTTATTTTTGCAGCTGAGGTACTTTAATTTCTTACACCATCTCCATTACATTTCTCCATTACATTCGTTTCCTCAACGTAACCCTTGAGACTCTCAGAAATTACCACTGAGGGTTATGGTTACACAACAACTGTGTTTATGATCTTAGTTTTGTGCCACTGCGAGCTAAGTGAAACCCAAAATTCAACACCAAATCTGAATTGAAGGTGAACAATTAATTTGCTCAAGTTTTCACCAAAGAATTGACGAATGTACCTTGATGAAATCTCAAATTTTATTTTGTGTGATTCCTATGAAATTGTTAAACCCCATAACATTTCTTCCCTTGGGATCCAGTTTTACAGTTTTTTGTTGAGATTTCATATTTTCCAAGCCACTTTAAAATTAATTCCTACCTACTTGTTCAACAGACTACACCGGTCTCACAAGTACTTTGTTCACTTTCTTTCTTATTTCAAGATTAGAATTGTTGCATCAAAGCGAAAGCCACCCTTAAGTAGCCTAATTAAAAGAAGCCTTTCAACATTTATTAATAAGTGTTTGATCGTCATTCAACAGGAAACCACATCAACACTTTAAGGTCTCTCTTGACCTTGAAGGAAGAGATTCGTGCCCGGGATCATTTGTTTCGTGTCATTATTGACATCACATTTATTCCTAAAAAGAGTTGCTTTATTTCTTTTCTTTTTACACTCTTAGCACGAAAATCTTTGATTTTCCAAAATTCTGGTAGTAATAATTACAGGCTGTTTTACTGAATTGGAGGTTTTTTTTTTACAAGTCGTGGTCAAAAATAATCCACGTGGGAGATTTATTCATAAGATGCCATTAAAAAGATAAGATGAAGGGTTGCTGACTCAGGCGGGAGATAAATGGATTGAATTTCAAACGGCGGTAAAAAGGGACGCATGCGAATTTGAAACGCCCATTCTTTAACTGACATAATGGACGCGTGTGCGAATTTCAAGCGGTTCCTCTCTGGCACATAAAGGCGCGTGTGGATTTGAAACGGTTTCTTCAGAAACGGCGCTTCTTATGCGGCGTCTTACAAGGAATCTGACACTCTCTCTCCTACGTGATCATCGCATGCCTTAACTGTCACGCATCTGTCATTCCGGGAGACCCTTTCGTATTTCGAAGGAAGATTTGAACAGATTTTCCTCTCTCCTTTCATCCACTATAAAAGGCAGTCTCCACTCCCATTTACCTCTTTACTGCATCCGAATTCCCAAGAGAGCAACAATTCCCTAAAACCCTTACTGTTCATCTTCTTCATCCCAACTTCAACAATGGCAGAATCATCATCTGTTCATGCTACCTCACACATCCTTCTCATTCTCCCTCACCAATGTTTGGTGATCGATCTAACCCCTCAGGTGTACGATTCCTACATGTTCCCGATTATTGAGTGCCTGAAGTACTCGCCGATCACTCCTGCACTTTCTAGGGTTGAATCTGTGCCTATGGAGCTCCTCTCGCAGGTGTATGCGACTGCACAATACGATAAAGTAGTCGATAGGGTTTTCTTCAAGGTTTCTGATCACAAGACCTCGATTTCAAAGCAACGATTTGGCGCATTGCTAGGGTTTGCTGCTGACCCTTCCAGGGTTAATCCGGAGACGATTCCGATTGGCCATCTCTATAGTATGCTTTACAACATGGGGTACACGGAGACGCTCACCTCCGTTGCAAAGTTTAAAAAGTCCTGCTTGCCGCTACAGTGGAACGGTATGTTCACTGTTCTTTTTAAAGGTTTATCTGAACGGAGCTCAGGATCCGACGGCTCTAGTCGACTCTTCCTGTCGATCATGTACGGCGTCTACAGTGGAACGGTATGTTCACTGTTCTTTTTAAAGGTTTATCTGAACGGAGCTCAGGATCCGACGGCTCTAGTCGACTCTTCCTGTCGATCATGTACGGCGTCTACAACGGGATCAACGTTGATTATGGGTTGGTTCTCTGGCAACAACTCATCCAAAGCCTCTTTTCTTCTTCACGACATTCTGAGGTGTCGTATGCAAGGTTTTGGGCTCTCATCACAAAATGGGCAATGGATAAATTTGATGTCCCCACTGCTACCGGTGCATCGATGTCTTCGATCGGTACTTATCATACCACGAAGATTATCGTCTCAGATGCATCAAAGTTTTCTTTCATTGGCTCTATTCCGGAGACCATGTACGACGATGTTCCATCTAACAGCCGGATCATCCGGACTATTAAGGAGTTCAAGCAGTCAGGGCCGAGGGAACTCACACAGGAAATGCTCAAGTCCATCCATGATGCTGATAAGCCTGTTCATCGAGGCAAAAAGGCAGATAAAGGGAAGCAAGTGACCAAAGGGGCTAAAGGTCCTTCTCCCAGGAAGCGGAAACCAACCACAGCCGTACAATCCCCGCAGCCGAAGAGGCGAAAGACTCAACCGAAGCGCAAACTCATAATCGCTTCCTCTTCGAGTGACTCAGAAGGCGAGAGTTCGGATTCGGACGGCTCTCAACGAGGCGAAACCCCTCCAAGAGGCAACACCCCACCCCGCTCACCTACCCCAGACATGGAAATCCATATCTCACCCATTCTTTCCCCTACTCATACAGTTCCTACTTCCATTCCCACCATAAACCCCTCTACCACCATTCCTAAAACCTCTTTCCCTATACCACCACCCATTTTCACTGATACAACTACAACAGCCACCGCAAAGGTTACAACCAACGTATCTGATACGGGGGTTCATACCGATGCAACCGAACCACCACCTCAAAACGAACCCCTTCACACAACCGAAACTACCCATACTCAACAACCACCCGAACCTACCCCAACTCACACTCAACCTGAACCTACTCAAACCACTACACCTCCAGTTTCACCATTACCCCCATCTCCTAGTCATGCCTCTGACGGAGATAACCCTTTCCTTGGAGGGGAAAATATGACCTTCGATTCGGTCTACTACAGTCCGTTTCAGGTCCAAAACGACGACGATGAGGAAGCTCCAGTAACAAAGAAACATCTTAAGGAGCTACATGAGAAGGTTGATCTGCTTATTGCTTCATCCTCCAACTCACAATCCTCTCTCTCTGAATCCGCTCTTCAGAAGATCGTTGATGCCGTTTCAAGGGCTCAACATGATTATGTTGCTTCTGCCACTGCAGCAATTGACGCTTCGACAAAAGCTTGCGAGGCGGCGACCGAAAAAGTCGATAAACTATTCTCCGACGCCTCTGCCTTATTACAATCTCTACAGGAGAGTGCTGCTGCAACCAAGACGACGCTGGAACCGATTGTTCAACGATTGGCCACGTTTGTCTCAACAGAGTTAAAGTCGTTCGCTACCATTCGCCAATCAATCAGTGACGACAACTCTTCCCTTCGGACATCTATCGATGAGCGCCTCTCTAAACTCCAGGAGGATCTTGCTTATGATAACTCATTGATGGATGCTCTCGCAAGGAAGACCACTGCCCTCAAGGTCAAGAGTGCTCAACTTTCAAGTTCTCAACAATAACTTGACGCTCTTCGATCCGAACAGAAAGTGATAAGGACGTGTGTTTCGGATGTACACTCCGCAATATCTAACATCCTGGAAGCGCAAGATCCCATTCTGAACCATTCTGTGAGGCGAACCCTTGCAGAAAAACTTGCCCCTGCCCTAGATCTTCTCAGCAAAATAGAAGGGCTGCCTAGTTTCGTGTACACTCCAAAACAAGGGGGAGAAAAGGAGTTCGAATCTCAACCACCTCCTTCCTCAAAAGCTGCTCACACAACCGAACCTCCTCCTACTGGTCAAACTTCGGGTTCGGGTGTGAAGAATAAAGGAAAGAAGATAGTTGAGGAAGAAGATGAAGATGATAAAGAAACCATTGCTGACTTGCTGAAACGCAAAAATAGTTGCAATGTTGAAAATGATAACATTCGTGTGGCGCGAGAAGCTGAAGAAGCCGAACGCAAGAAGAAAGAAGCCCACGATCTCCTCGAGAGCAGGAAGACTCTTTTCCCTGCTTGGACTCGAGAGAGAATGATAAAGGAGGCTATCGATACTCCGATCATCCTTTGGCTCGAACCGGTGATCTCCTTCGACTGCTACAACTCTGTCGAATCGTAGTTCGACATGCCCTTAACCCGAAAGGCGTTTATCTTCCACGCCTTCTCCAACATTTTTGAAGTCCCTCATCCTAACCCTGAGGTTGATCGGGAGTTAATCGAATTCTATCTGAAGGCTGCTCAACCACAGTACCAAACATGGAGCGCTCAGAAGATCGTTAATGTTCGGGTTTTGAAGCCATATACCGAAGGGAGATTCATCAACGTTCGGTTCAGGGTGATCAGAGGGTCTGCAAGAACCGAACATCTTATATCCTTAGCAGATCTACCGAACCTCAACCCCCATGACTGGATTGTTCTACATAACATCCTCTTGACGAATGAAGCTGAATATGGTCCGATTATAGACCATCTCAAAAGGATGTTAGTATGCTATATCATGGAGGTCGCCTTGATGGATCAGGAGGTAGCCACTGTCTTCAAGAAGAAACCGAAGATCTCTCCTGTTGGCTCGGCCAGTGATCTCAATCAGATGAAGATGGGCAAGATTGACCCGAGGCGTAATTCGGTCATGTTCACTAGAGCAGAAGGACAAAAATGTCTCTTTGCCTTAGCGGATAAACATCTTTATACCACTGCTTGTCTAGAGCATGTGCTGTCGATCATCCATCGGTGTAAAGAGAATGCAGCGGATGATATCAAATACTTCAATGATATGATTCAGTGGTACATCCGATTCAGACAAACGATACTTGCTCTTATCTCTCGTCTGTTTCAGACTGTAAAGAAGAAGGTACCTGCCGCTGCTGCTGGCCCAAGCATGAAGTGAAGATCTCGCTCCAATTGACGCAAAGGGGGAGATTGTTGGGTTGCAGATTCGTTTAGTATTGCGTCATTGGGCTCAGTTAATAGTCCAATTATTTTGTACTCCGGTTTGGGCCTGTCCAACCGTGAGCCTGTTAGGTTTACTATATAACAATATGCTTGCATGCATATTAGGTTAATGATCTAGAATACAATAGAGAGAATTACGATAGCTTTGATTTTCTTTATCATTCCTGTAAACCTTTTAAACCTCTACAGTTGATGTTCTTGATCGAGCTCTTCTGAGGGTTGTTTTATAATCATTCGACACGTTTGATTCACTCTTGAGTTGTTTATTGTTTTCGTGTTCTTGCTGTTTAATCTTTATTATACCTGTTTAAGATCTGATCGATCTTCAAGATTAAGTTCTAATCTTATCACTCCGGACCTGCTGGATCCTCTCAGTGGTCTTGAGTACTACCTCAGTACTCCACATGACTCTCTGACCGACCTTGCCCCAACAGATTGGGGTCCTACACTTCCTCCCGTAGAGCATCTCGAAAGGAGGTCGATCTATGCTAGAGTGGTAGCTGTTGTTATACGAAAATTTCGCTAACAGAAGATACGTATCCCAACCACCACCGAAATCCAATACACATGTAGCATGTCCTCGAGAGTCTGAATCGTCATATCACTCTGTCCATCCGTTTGAGGGTGGAAAGCGGTGCTGAAGTGGAGACGAATACCCATATCAGCGTGAAACCGCTTCCAAAATCGGGAAGTGAAAAGAACATCCCGCTCTGACACCACCGAGACAGGCACTCCATGTTGTTCCACTATCTCACACATGTAGATCTCGACCATCTTCTCAGCCGATATACTCTCCTGGATCAAGGTAAAGTGATCACTCGTGGTCAACCGATCCACGATGACCCATATCGAATCTACTCCACGTGCGGTCCTGGGAAGCTTCGTAATGAAGTCAATAGTGATATCTTACCATTTCCACACGGGAATGTCTAGAGGCTGCATTTTGCCATGTGGTCTCTAGTGCTCAGCCTTGACCTTCTTGCATGCCAAGCACTACTCTACATACCATGCTACGTCCCGCTTTATGAAGGGCCACTAGTAATCAGGGCGAAGATCCCAATATATCTTCGTCTCCCCAGGATGAATAGAGAACCTCGACTTATGGGCCTCATCCATTAGAACCTATCGTACTCCGCCCCAGTACGGAACCAAGACCCTTCCATGCAGGGTCAACAATCCATGGCTGACATAGTCAAATGCGCTCCTCCTTCAGGCCCTCGACCTACACCTCCCAAATATGCTCTAGCAACGAAGTAATCATTGTCATCCTTATACATACGTATCGAATCGGAGCCGCCACTGCCTTGCGGCTCAGAGCATCAGCCACCACATTGGCCTTGCTCGGGTGGTAAAGGATCTCACAGTCATAGTACTTCACCACATCTAACCACTGATGCTGCCTCATGTTCAGATTGCGACTGATCCATGAGGTACCTCAAACTCTTGTGGTCAGTGTAAATGGTACAATGGACCCCATAGACGTAATGTCGCCAAATCTTGAGGGCAAAAACCATAGCCCCCAGCTCTAAATCGTGTGTCGGATAGTTCACCTCGTGAGGCTTCAACTGCCTCAAAGCATAAGCTATCACGTGACCCTGTTGCATCAATATTACGCCCATGCCTGTGATCTAAGCATCACAGTAAACCATGAAGTCATGAACTCCCTCCGACAAATTCAGAATCGGTGCCTCGCATAACCGCTGTCTGAGAGTCTCGAAGGCTGCCTGCTGCTCAGCCCCCAGCGGAATGTCATTGACTTCTTGGTCAGTCTAGTCAAAGGAACAACGATCTTGGAGAAATGCTAGATGAATCTCTGGTAGTAACCCGCTAAACCAAGAAAACTTAGAATCTTAGATGGAGACCTCGGAACCTCGCATTGCATCACGACCTCTATCTTGGCCGGATCGACCAGAATACCCTTCTGGTTGACAAAGTGCCCCAGAAACTGCACCTCGTGCAACCATAACTCACATTTTGAGAACTTTGCGAAAAGTCTCTCCCTCCTCAGAGTCTCCAGCACCTCCCTTAGGTGCTCCTCATGTTGCTCCCGAGTCTTGGAGTAAACCAAGATATCATCAATGAAAACAATCACAGACCGGTACAGCATCGGTCTGCACACGCAATTCATGAGGTCCATGAAAGCGGATAGATCATTGGTGAGACCAAACAGTATCACCACGAACTTATAGTGACCATAGCGAGTCCTAAAAGATGTCTTCTGCACATCGTCATCCCTAACTCAAATCTAGTGGTAACTCGATCGCAGATCAATCTTGGAGAACCAAGATGCACCCTGAAGCTAGTCAAATAAATCATCAATTCTCGGGAGGGGGTAACGGTTCTTCACCGTCACCTTATTCAACTGTCAGTAGTCTATGCATATCCTATGTGACCCTTCCTTCTTCTTTACAAACAGGATCCGAGCTCCCCATGGCGAACTACTCGGCCTAATGAATCCCTTGTCTAGCAGCTCTTATAGTTGCGTAGACAACTCCTGCATCTCGGGAGGAGCCAACCGATATGGTGCCTTGGCTATCTGAGCCACACCAGGGACAAGGTCAATCCTGAAGTCAACCTGTGTCTCCGGAGGTACCCCAAGCAACTCCTCTAGGAATACGTCCGGGTACTCTCGCACGATCGGTACGTCATCGACTGTCGCCTTAGCCTTATCCCGGGTATCCATGACATAGGCGACATAACCTGCACAACCCTGTTGAATGTAGCGCCTCGCTCTCGCGGTTGAACATAGAGTCGTCCCACCCTACGGTCTCACGCCCTGAATCACTAACCCTCCCCCACTAGGAGTCCAAACCCTCACTAGCTGCTGCTCGCAGTCGATCACTGCCCCATCGGGCCTCAACCAGTACATACCGACTATAACCTTATTCCCTCACAGCGGAATAGGGACTAGATCCACAAAAAACTGCTCATCAAACAACTCCAGTGTACATCCTCGGTGAACCCTCGCCACCCTAACGGTCCTATCATCTGCTATCTCCACATCAAGCGGGTAATCCATCTCCCCCGGAGCCCCTAAGCGCGAGCGACACAAATGATCGGGTAGCCCCCGAATTAAACAATACCAGAGCAGATATACCGTTCACAAAGAACGATCATATAATGAAACACATAAACATAAGCAATAATCAATATAAATAAAGAAACAAGGAGAAGATACATACCCATCACCACGTCGGGTGTTGCACGTGCCTCCTTCGTTGTCAACTGGAAGGCTCTGTTCTTCGCCACTGGCGCATCCGCCCGGCCCTGGCGGCCGTTAGTAATCCTCAATGTAGCAGGAGGGGTCCACCACTCGTCCTGATGATGCTGTTAAACTAATAAATTGGGCCTTCTTGTGATCCCTCTGATTACACTGAAAGCAAATCAGATCAGATACTGCAGTGGTGGTGGTGGTAGCAGTACAATCCCTGCTAACATGTCCAATTCGGACGCACTTAAAGCAGCCTGAACTACCCGCCCTGCAAGATCAATCATGTGTCCTACCACACTTGCCACAGCAGCCTCAACCTTGCTGGCCCTTCCCTCAGGAATCTACCTTGGGCTTCTTGCCTGAACCCTCTATACCAGACACAACATATGGTTTCCTCTTCCTCTCCATCTCTAAATCAATCTCCCTCTCCCTAGCTCTCGCTATCATATCCTCTAGCGTCCTGTAGCTGGATCGGCTCATAAACTGTCGAATGTCACTCCGCAACATCTCATGATATTGCCCTTTTCATCTCCTCGTCCGCCACGTACTGTGGAAAGAGAAGGGCCCTCTCCCTGGACATAACGGTGATCTCGGTCACAGTCTCAATCGTCTGCTAGAGATCCTGGAACTCCCTAGCAAGCTGTTGCACCTCAATCACAGGTGTAAACTCGACCCTGAACCTGGCCGAAAAGTCACTCCAAGTCATAGCATCAAGAGTTGCATCATCACCAATGGCATGTCCGACCTCCTCCCACTAGTCACGTGCCTTGTCCTTCAGAAGACAAGATGCAAGTCAGACCTTGTCCCCCTCGGGAAATCAGCACGTACGAAAAGCGTTGGCGACATCCGCCAACCATCTGTTGCTAGCAATGGGGTACCCAACCCCATGATAGTCTGGAGCTCCGCAAGCTCGGAACTCCCTGAACATTAGTGTGCGCGACCCCATCATGGTCGCCACCTCGGTGCGGAATGTACTCAGTCTCTCATCCAAAAGATCCCTGATGCCCTCCTTGATCGTACCAAAGATCACAGGAGTCAGGCTTATCAGCCTCCAACCCCCTCATAAACCCTAATATCGTGTGTGTGGCTTATGTATGTTTTATTGCAAGTTTTGAGTGTTCTTGGCTCTTGTAGTTGAAGATGGAGGTTAGAGAAGAAGAAGAAAGTGCTAGCAAGATTATAGATCCAGAAACTTCCCACCTTTGTGCATCATTTTTAGGTATAAAGCTTATACCTTGGCTAGTGTTTTTCTAGATCTCTTTAGTTTAAGATTTATGAGCTAAAGTCCCCAAGTTTGGACCATTTTGAGTTTGGGGCTCTCCATAGGGTATAAGATGTCCTTTCATGCATGTTAAATCATCTAGATGGATAAAAATGTTTGATAGATCTTCCCTTTTTACTCATGCATGAGTAAAGTAGACTAGAATGAGTAAAATTATGCTTTGAGCCTCTCCTAGCCATGCAATGGCTTAAAGCCCATGACTTTATGGAATAAGAAGCTTTAAATTAGTTTATATCTATAGTTGGGTGGATTGTCTTAACAGATTAAGACATTTATTGATGGATTTGGAAATTTGGGGGGTACATCGTGCTTACTCCTGACTACGCGCAACGTAGTTCAATTTTCCCCCGACGCAAGCTAACCCAGGTTGTATGCCCTGCGTACTCGTCGTGCGTTGAATTTTTGCTGACTTTGAACTTTGGACAAAGTTTAGGGTTTTTGGACCAAGGGAAGGGAAAAATGGTCCTTTTGCCCTTAGTGGGTTTGGTCATGGGGTTTTGGACTCGCGAGAGGTTTTGGACCTTAATTTTTAATTAAGGTTAATTATTTTGTTGATTAGGCGGAGTCTAGATCCGGCAGTTCAGGTGTTAGGTTTTTAGTGTCATCGGTATCAGGTGAGTCTCCTCACTTACTCTAACATGTATGGTAGGCTAGCTGTATTATGATGACCAACTGGGTCAAGCTATTATGTTATGTTACGATATGATAATTGTATGTGGCTGAGGCTGCTGATAGCCAACCGGGGTTGCGGATAACCCTTCGAACGTGTTGTTAGCTCACTGTGACTGCTGATAGCCCCAGGGTTGTAGATAACTCATAGTTGTTTACTTATGTTGTGTTATATGTGGTATTTTAAGGAACTCCCTAACTTTGTGCTTACATTTGTTGATTTATATGTGGCAGGCAAGGGTGAGCAAAAAAACCGCATCGCAACTAAAATTAACCACATAAACCACAACCGATTAACCGCAACCACAATAAAAATCGATGGTGAGGTTCTCTGTTTTTTAAAAACCGCAAATTTGCGGTGCAGTGCGGTTATTAGTTTTCAAAAACCGCAAAAAAAAAAAAAAAAAAAAAAAAAAAAAAAAAAAAACGCATTGCGCCACATATGTTATATACAATTTTTTTTTGTTAATTTTTAATATACTAAATATTAAAAATAAGACAAAAGTGTGAGTTTTTTCATATGTTTAACTTTGGAAAATTGTGATAATTTTAAGATATTTATTGTTAATTACTAGTGATTTAAAGTTTTTAAGATATTAGTTGTTTATAATTTAAGTTAATCGTTTTATACCTTATGGTTTTTTATTATTACAAGTAATATGTTTAAATTCTAAAGTGCGGTTAAAAACCACACAAAATAACCGTACCAAATCTATACGGTTAATAACCAAAACACACAACAACAAAACCGTACCGCAAAAATAACCGCACCAAGCGGTTTTGAAAATGGATTAACCGCATTTGCGGTTAGTGGTGAGGTTTTGGCTAATAACCGCACCTCACTCACCCCTAGGCAGGTATTTCGCAAGACGGCAGAAAGGCGAATGTCTGATTGTACACATGCGTTGGGGAATTTACTACTGGGACATGATCTTTTATGTACTCTGATAACTATGATACTTGTTATTTTGGGATGATTGTATTTGGATAACTTGGCTGTGAAACTATTCTTTGGTAATTTAAAAATGAAAATTTTGGTCTAAAATTTGAGGTGTTACAAGAGATATGTAAGACAATAATGTCTCGTGAGCTATGCGGGTTTGTGACCCAAAACATTTATCATATTTTCATCAAAAACATTTCATCTTTGCAAAACATAGTTTTAGACCATAAAACATTTTTAAGGAAAACTCTTTTCATACACACCATAAATATCATTTCGTATCTTATTATTTCATTTATTTTCATTTCATTTCAAAAGACATTTTTCTACATTTCTTTCTCTTTTATCAAAGGGCTGATTCCAGTATTAAATTGTTGTCAATTTTTATACTTAGGGTACCCCAAGTCTAGACCAAGGTGGAAAGAACAAATCAATCCACCAAGGCATCGTGTTAACTAAGACATCTACTTCGCGAAGGGGAGGCGACACCCCAGTAGATTCCTCTAGACCTCTTACGAGGCATCATGGCACGGACATCTTTCGTTCTTTCTTTACTTTCCAATTCTTGTAATTACTTTCGTTTCTTATCATTACTTTCCATGCTTTGCACATTTCATACTTTCGTATCATAATTCCAAAAGCAAGACATCTATACTTCAAACATTTCAAACATGTTATCAAGACATTCTTTATTTAAAAAATGTTCTTTGCTCTTAAAACATTGTTGCCTTCAAGGCATTCTTTCAAAACATTCTTTCCAAAAACATTTAACATTTTCTTTTCAGAACATTTCATATATCAAAACATTGCATTTAATTGTTATAAAATAATTTTCCCATGTACCCCAAAGTGGGAAAAATGCCAACACGTACTCACCTAGTTATCCAATGTAGATTAGCTAGTCATCTTCTAGTTCCTTTGCTTAGATCAACACTTCTCAAACACCAAATATAATAACGTAAAGGTAAAGGTCAAGAAAATGACCAAAATACCCTTCTAAGATTTATAACATTTAGATATTCCACATAAGCTTATTTACTTCTTATTAGCTTATATATAAAGTTTGAGGGAAATCGGTGGTCGTCTGCTAGGTTTTTCATGAAAAACCATACATTTAACAGAACCTTTGACACAGCCCGTGTCAAAGGGACATGCGCCCCGTGTAATGATTGACACGCCCCTGTGTCAAAACTGCAGGTCGCTATTTTGTGTAACATTTTGCTAAAAGCTTTGTAACTTGTTCCTTGGAATTCCAATTGCCACCAAACTTTGCCAAGTGGTTATTAATGACTAAATAAAGGTTATCAACTTCTCAAATACTCAATTAATCTATATGCTCTTGAAGACTTGATCATTAACACATTCTAGATGTCGTATAAGTTTTGAGGTTGCTTATATGAGCATCATAACTTATTCAAATTTCATAATGACCTAAAATGATCATATAAGAACTAGAGACTTATTTGTTGTCATTAACTGTAAATTTGTCACATAACATACCATTAAGCTATCTAGCTTCAAACATTGAAATCCATGGAATGGAATTAGGGATTCCATTCGTGAGATTCCATCAACGCTAGATCCAAACCATCAATTGAAGCATTTCAAAGTCATTAAATGTCCAAATGAATGTTACAAGAGCACAACATCATGCTAAAACACATTCTAAGGATTCTAGGTACTTAGTGCAACTGTGGAATTACCAAATTCATTCCATAGTTTCTCATATTGCCCTTATGGCCAAACAATCACTAGAACCACTCATAGATTATGAGATCCTTCAACTTATGATATAATTATCCCATAATGATTAATTATATAAATCTCCCTTTATTTATTTACCTTATTAAATTAAGAACTTAGTCTTAAGTTTTAGGATGTTACAACCAAGATAACTTGCATGGCTAGAAGGGAAGAAAAATATCATAACTTTTCTAGTCCAAATGGTCTAAGAAAATATTTTAAACATATCAAAAGGTGTAGTCCATATGTGAATTCATAGATACATTCACATTGGGTTAGCAACTAGCGGATCTAGTATCTACTTACTAAGTAGCTCTCACCAGCACCATTTGAATGACTATATTCCAAGGTTGCCCTTTCCTTCTAACAATTCAATTGTTTAATAACATTGCCCTCAATTGTTTCTTTTCAATCTCATCAACATTGTTACAGCTTGTATTAGGCTATATGGAGTGGTCACCACCAATTCACCAGAAAAGTGGTGCCACATCTGCGCCATGTCACCTTCACCACCAACCCACTCCACATAGGAAATGGTCACCACTAACAACATTCACTTTTTTATTATTTATTATTTTTTTACCATTATGTTAAATAAATAACATAATTTATAAAATATGTAACTTTTTTTGTAACACTATATGAAATAAAAAACATAATTTATAAGATAAATAATTTTTTTGAAAACACAAAAAAAAAACATTTCATTAATTAAAAACATAGAAATTTAAAACCTAAAATTACTAAAACACACACAAAACGTAACAAATCAAATACTACACTACTTAATTTAAAAAAAAAGTAAAACATAAAAACCGTAGAAAAATACTACTCCTTGTCATCATCCTCATCCGCCTCGTCGTCACCGTCTGCATTCTCATCGTAATCATTGCCCTCATCCTTTTTGTCTCCATCGCCATTTCCCCATTGGAGTTGTCTCCCCCATATATGCTCAGTCAAATCGTGCCATAGATTGTGATGTTTTTCACGATTTTGTATTTCCAAAACCCTAGAGAAGTATGTCGAGCTGCCAACTTGTATTACTGCAGGTGGGTTAAGTACATCGTTCCCGGTATATGAACAAATAGCTCTGCCCTCTTCTTCTATTATCATGTTATGTAAAATCACACAGGCAGTCAACACCGTCGTTAGTTTTGCCCTATCCCATGTTCGTGTTGGATGCTTGATTATGTGACACCTTTGTTTTAGGACTCCAAACGCTCTTTCAGCGTCCTTCCGTGCAGATTCCTGTGCTAACTTGAACAATTTTCGTTTCTTATCGACTGGAAACGAAAAAGACTTAACAAATGTAGCAAACTCAGGATATATCCCATCACCTGGGTAATATCCATACTTGTATTCATTTCCATTCACAACGTATGACATATCTGGTGCTTTACCCTGCAAAATATCGTTAAATAACGGAAACGCATGAAGCACATTCATGTCATTGTTTGACCCCGCCATACCAAAGAATGCATGCCAAAACCATAGGTCGTTTGAAACAACCGCCTCCAGTATAACAGTCGGGACCCCATGATCTCCTCATGTGAATTGACCACGCCACGCATTGGGACAATTTGCCCACTCCCAATGTCTACAATCAATACTACCAAGCATCTCTAGAAAACCATGTTTAGCTTCATGCGCGACATACAACTGTTCGACATCACTTTTAGTCGGATGCCGCAAGTATATGTCACGGTAAAACTCTATAACATACTCACATAAAAGATATGTACAATCTCGACCCGTCCTCTCAGACATTTTCAGATACTCATCTGATGCGTCTGCGGTTATACCATATCCCAATTGTCTAAGAGCGGCCGTACATTTTTGTATTGTGGTAAAACCACGTTTACCTCTAGCATCCCATCGTAATTGGAAAAACTCATAATTACGTTCCAAATCTGAAGCTATACGTAAAAATAAATTTCTACTAATACGAAAACGGTCTTCGAATTTCGAAAGGTCATAAAGACTATCAGGGGCAAAATAATCACGTACCAGAAGTTCATGTGCCGCTCTCGATCCCCATTGATATATTTTCTATGTTTCTTCTCGTGGTGTGAAGTTTCGCCTCTCTGACGAATCACGTCTTGTGTCGCAGACAAAAGTGTGTGCAACACCAAATCGTCATCAGAACCGCTATCCATTTTTTCTGTTGAATTTGTATGTTTGATTTGAGAGAATTTGTATGATTGTTTTAAAAAAGTTGTGTATTATATATAGATAGAGAAAGGAAATTAAAGGAAAAAAGTTTTTTTTTTATTTAATAACCCAGCCAACGGTCAAAACTAAAGGACCAATAAATGTACGCGTCTTCGTCCTTCCTGGGAGCCATCCCACCACCAACCCACTAAATCCAGGGGCGGTGTTCACGCGTGGAGGTCCCTCCACTCCTGATAGCCTTAGCTTTACCCAAATCTTTGGTTTATCCAATTTTGATGAAGTATTATACATTCGATCACAATAATGTGACGGAAAGTATATGAATTCTATAAACATTACGATGCTTTTCTTACAACTGCCAACTATGCATCTTAATGAAACAAAGTTAGCCTACAGCCCATAAAATGTTTGAATATTTTTAGGCTCAGACCCAAAAAGAGGCCCAGTAAAGACAGAAAAAAAACATATTCGATTCGTTTATAAAAACAAAAAACTTGGTATCTACATTCCCATACATAACCAACCACTAGTGTAGACCGTAGAGCCGTAGAGGTATGTCCTTTGAGGTGTAAGTTTTTTTAGAAAAAAACTCTACAATGAGCTTGGCTATTATTAATGAATGGATTATTAGAACTCTTAGAATAAAATTCATCAAGGAATCAATGAGACAATCTTTGACAGCCAATTACTCATTTTTTTTACAAATATGAATCATTAAAATATCATGTCGGACATTCAAATTCTTGATGTATTCATCATTTACTTTACAAATAAGCTGACAATATATATATATTTATAATACCAAATAAAATAATAACCCATTCTATATTCAGTTTTAATGTCGATAAAACTTACTTATACTAGCAACTAATCATTACGTTGACAAATATTTGATAGGTATTAATTAAACACCATATTAAACAGTAAACAAACATGTGAGATGTCAGTATGTCACAAACTAAAAAAGAAAAGACTTTTTCCGAATTAATAATTCTTTTTCATAAATCAAAAAGTTGAAGACTTTAAGAAATCCCTCACAAAGCTTCATGTTTGATTTCTTTCAAGAACTTAAGCACATGAAGCATCGTCGGCCGATTAGCCGGATTTTCAGAGACACAAATCGCAGCAAACTTAACCGTTTTAAGCATCGCCGGCTTCGAATCATCATTAAAAACCGTTGGATCAAGCACATCGACGGCCTGACCTTTCTTGATCTTATAGCAAACCCATCCCACCAAATTCCCACCTTCAACATCTTTAAACTCCGGTCCCGTCGGCTCTTTTCCGGTAACCAATTCAAGAAGTATCACTCCAAAGCTGTAAACATCTCCTTTCGTCGTTGACCGCCAGCTTTGACCATACTCCGGCGGAATGTAACCAAATGTTCCGGCGAGATCAGTGCTTA
The DNA here is from genome assembly GCF_002870075.4 of Lactuca sativa. Taxonomy (NCBI): domain Eukaryota; kingdom Viridiplantae; phylum Streptophyta; class Magnoliopsida; order Asterales; family Asteraceae; genus Lactuca; species Lactuca sativa. The sequence goes on from NC_056624.2 coordinate 231,929,094, forward strand.
CGTGAGTCTCGCAAGCACTTATCAACCTGGCTAACCCAAAATCAGCAACTTTCGGCTCGAAATCTTGATTAAGTAGAATGTTACTCGCTTTAATATCTCTATGAATTATATGTGGAGTGAATCCATGGTGCAAAAAAGCTAACCCACGAGCTGCACCCACCGCGATCTTGAATCGTTGGGTCCAATTCAAGATTCCGGTGTCACCTGTTCGAGCTCGAAGCCAATGATCCAAACTTCCATTCTCCATATAATCATAAACCAGAAGTTTCTCTTCACCAAAAGAACAGTAGCCAAGCAACGATACGAGATTCCGGTGCTTCACCTTTCCTAGGGTTTCCATTTCGGCTAAAAATTCTCGTTGGCCCTGTGTTTTTGATTGATTCAGTTTCTTGACTGCGACGGTTTTCCCGTTTGGCAATTGGGCTTTGTAAACGGTTCCAAATCCACCATCGCCAACAATTTTTGATTTACAGAAATTGTTGGTGGCTTCAAGAATGTCGACGAGAGTTAACCTCACGAGGGATTGTTCAAACATGGCTACATTAATGCTTAACGATTCTTTGGACCTGCTGCTACTCAAAAGATACAAATTGTGATCGACTGAACCGCTATTACTAACACCGGGATCTTCACAATCGGTCCTCCTTTTAGTTGACTGAATGCGTCTTTTCACCATTAGTGTTACGGAAATCGTGATCAACAAAGTCCCTGTGGCGATTGAAGCTAATGACCAGAGATTGAAGAACTTTGAACTTCGTCGGAAGCTTGTGTCTGGGCATTGTAAACTGAGTATCCCACCGCATAACGCTTTGTTCCCGGATAACAAGATTCTTGATGCATTCCCGCAAATTCCGTTCCTCGGAACAAGACCTTCTAACCGGTTTCCGCCCAAATTCAAACGGTTTAAAGTCAAAACATTACAAAGACTATCCGGAATTCTTCCCGAAAGCCTGTTGTTTGAAAAATCTAAGTACTCTAGCTCGATCAGATTCCCAAGCTCCGGTGGAATCTCACCAGAAAATCCATTCCCTCGAAGATCCATGGAAGTCAGATACGTCATATTCCCTAGCGCTGGAGGCAATGCACCAGAAAACAAGTTACCACTCAAATTCATGATCTCGATCCGCCAATCCGTGTTGACAAAGAAAAGTTGATCAATATGACCGGACAATCTGTTTTCTTGTATGAACAGCCCAACAAGGTTCACCATGTCTGAAAGAGAAGAGGGAAGTTCACCATCAAGCAAATTGTTGCTTAAATCCAAATGTGTCAATCCAATTAATCCCTCAAATGTGGAAGGAATTGCGCCGGAAAGTCGATTTCCGGTCAAATTAAGCTTCACAAGACTTTGGAGTTGACCTAGTTCGATAGGTATGGAGCCGGTGAGATTATTATTCCCCATATACAAACCTTGAAGCTTTGAAGAGTGGCCGAATTCACCAGGTAACTCACCGGATAAAAGATTGTTTGATAAATCTAACGTCGTGAGGTTGGTCAACTTAGTCAAAGATGTAGGGACCTTCCCGGAAAGTAGATTACCATTAAGCAAAAGATCCACCACAACCAAACACTTTCCTAGTTCCTCTGGTATCGTGCCACTCAAACGATTATGTGAAAGATCATATAACCCATGGTGCTGAACAAAACTTGAATCCGGAATACTAACTTGGCTAAAGTAACTTGATTTGTTTGAAAACGGAATTGAACCAGAAAGATTGTTATTCGAAAGTACCAAACACTGTAATTGCGATAAACCAGTGATTTCTTCCGGAATCAAGCCATTGAATTTGTTTCCACCAAGATCCAAGGTCGTAAGAGAGATGCATTCCCCAAGTTCGACAGGAATGGAGCCGGAGAAATGATTTGAATTCAGATTAAGAACCGAAAGGGACGTGAGCTTTTGAATCTCTTTCGGGATTTCTCCTGTGAACCTGTTGTTACTGAGAATCAGCCTTTCTAATGCGACAGAATTCCCTATTTCTTCAGGGAGATTACCCTCCAACTTGTTGTTTGCAGCTGAAAACTCCATTAAATTCACTGACTGAAATAAACTTATCGGAATTGAACCCGTTAAGTAATTTGAATCAAGATCAAGAACCATTAACGGAAGCTTAGAAAAGTAATCAGGAATCGACCCCACAATCTGGTTTTCAGACAGCACCAATTGAGTAAGATTATTACAGGCCATAAAAGTATCCCCAATTGAACCCGTAAGGAGATTGCTTTCAAGATCAAGCTCCGATAATGAAACCGCACTGCATATTTCCTTAGGAACAAAACCCGTTAACAAGTTATTGCTTAAACCCAAAACATTAAGCAACGTACAATTACCAATCTCCGGAGGGATCACGCCAGTAAACCGGTTTCCGGCCAACAGAAGTGAGTTCACCCGATCCCATTTGCCAACCCAATGTGGAAAAGGACCCGAAAGCTGATTATTTTCTGCGGAGAACGACATTAATGGTAGCCGTGAAAGCTCTTGTGGTAAAGGCCCCGATAACGAATTGAAAGAAAGAACCAACGTCATGAGATTACGACAGTTTCCAAGCTCGCCGGGAATGGAACCATTCAGTTCGGCGTACACAAGGTTCAAGATTGTCAAGTTTTGCAATTTTCCAAACGATTTTGGGATAGAGCACTTTAATGGGTTATAAGAAAGATCGAGTTTTGATAACGATTTGAGGTTCGAAATGGTGTCCGGCAACGGGCCTTGTAATGAACAAGAAGGAGAGTAAAAGTTCTGTAAATTTTCAAGATTTCCAATTTCCGGTGGCAGTACGCCGGAGAAACGATTGATTCCAAGAAAAAGATCGGTAAGTTTCGACAGGCTTCCGATTTCAGGAGGAATGTGCCCAGAAAGTGTATTGTTTGCGATATCCAAAAAGATTAGATTACTAAGGTTGGTGAGAAGATACGGAGAGAGAGAACCTGAAAGAAAATTGTTGCCGAGACCGAGCGATCGGAGTTTCGTAAGGTTTCCAATCTCCGGTGGGATTATTCCAGTAAAAGAGTTGGATGAAAGGTCAAGCGACTCCAAATTTAATAATCTTCCAATAACAGGAGGGATAACGCCGGAAAAGAAATTGGGTCCAAGCTCTAGCGTTTGCAACTGAGTCAACTCCCCGAGTTCACTTGGTAACTCACCGGAAAACTGATTATTACCCAAATTCAACACTTGCAGCCGCCGGAGTTGGGATATTTCTCGAGGAAGTTCGCCGTAGAACAGATTTGAAGAAAGGTCCAATACGATGAGATTGGACAGAGAAAAAAGAGAAATGTGGAGTGAGCCTTTGAGTGAGTGAGTTGAGAGAACGAGTGAAGTAACTCGTTCGTTTTGGCAAATAATACCTTCCCATTGACAATGCGGGGTGGTGAGGTTCCAGGTGGTGAGTATACTGGGGTTCAAAAGTGAGTTCTTGAAGAACAGCAAGCTCTCTTTTTCTGGGTGTTGATCGATAATGGTGGCATTGTTGAGGAAGAAGAAGCCAAATAGTATGCATGAAAGGGGCAGAAACTTGAACACCATAGCCTGAGAGAGAGAGAGAGAGAGAGAGAGAGAGAGAGAGAGAGTCAAATAAGTGAAAAGACGAGGTAGCATTATATAGAGGAACACTTCAATGGTGATTTTCTTGATATTTTTAATATACCCATGTCACTTGGTTTCCAGTCGTTTATGTGCATTTTAGGAGTATTGCAGTTTTAATAATTGAATAACTATTTGTTAGAAATTCAGATATTCAAATAGTTTTGTATTTATTTCAGTAAAAATGTTATTTTATTTTGTATAATCTAAAAAGCTTATAACATATCTACATTTGAAATCAAATGATACTCACTAATCTATGCATCTATGCAACGAGTTATAATCTCTTGTAAAAATTTATTCAATGGGTTATAATTTCTTATAACAAGTTTGACAATAAAATAACCTTTTCTAACAATTTATGTTGCTATTTTTTAATTTGCTATCAGTTTATAAAGATAATTTGATAAACTGATACATAAATAGATAATATACTAAAACAGAATTACACATATTTATTTAAAAATACTCTTTGTTTTACTTCAATGGAATATATAAAATAAGATTTACATTAAAATTGATTATAACATTTAAAAAATAAGTTTTAACCTTCTCAACCGGGGGATAGAGGGTGTGTGGGGAACATGAAAGAGTTCTAGGAATCCCGAATTTGTCTTGTGTACCGTGAAAGAACGGTGTCGTTTCAAGTCAAATGTACTTTAAAGTGGGACCAAAAAGTGAAATGGATATGGAAATTGGACGGTCAAACAAATTTGGGTCTTCGTTGATTTACTATAATAACCCTAAAAGTGGTTGATACGTTATTATAAACAAAGGATATTGATGTCATTTGACGACACAACTCTTTTTTTCATATTTAATGCGGATGCTTAGAATGGGAACTCACGTGTAACTGGCTTTATATGGAAACAGAACAGTGATTACTGATGCTTGTAATTAAGAATTTAAATTAGATTTTATTTATGTTTACACTATTGACTATACATTATGTCAAAAGGATTAATAAATAATTAAACGGTTGGGTTTGGCATACATGCATGTATGATGTACCCTTGGAATTCAATGCATACTGACTATTTGTTATAGTCAAAGTCGATTGTACTTACAGATCATTAACGGACAATGGGTTATAGTCTTATAGAATACTCATAATTTTATTGGGGGTTTTAGTAAAGTAAATAATAAACAACAATACTATGTATTGAGTTTTTTAGTACAAATATTTGGTGAAAATTCAATAGCAATATTAAATGGAAATTTATAAAAGATCAAGTACAGAGTTATTAGAAGAGATTATACACTCGTTGTATTTTTTTTTAAAAAAATAATTATCTTTATATTTTGTCTATTTGTTAGGAAAGTATGAGAAATGGGGACTCATGCAAAATGTTCAAGACGACATTGTTTTGAATATTCTGCAGTGAGCTCCTAGTCTTGTACAAGCCCAATGAATTTGACGGTTAAATTTGAAATCTTTTTATATTTTGTCTATTTGTTAGGAAAGTATGAGAAAAAAAAATTGTTATTTTTGTATGTTTGTCTGCTTTTGATTCACGAAACTTGTAAAATAACCACATGTATTTTTGAAGTCGCGCAAAGTGTCCATTGGATACCATTTTTGGTATTAGCCAAAAGACTTGCCTATACAAAAAAATAAAATTTCATTCCTTCTGGCAATCATCATTAGACCCCTCCGAGTGCCTATAACATGGGGTAAATCCCATATCACTATCAGTTTTGGGCATACAAGGTTTGAACCTTGAACAACATTTGTGAAATTATTGAAATCTTACAAGTTAAGTACCAGGCTCCCATCATCGATCACTAATGTATCTTACAATCACACGATGATCTTGCTTAGGGTATAAAAATCACTATTAGTGTTTGTCCTAGAGATTCTTGGATACCTCAAAGACACTATGGTGTTGTCTGTTTTTTTAAGGCAAAATGTCTGCAGTCTGCGGACTACATCTGTAGACTTCTGCAGTAGAGGAGGTGGACCAAACGTCTGCAGTCTGAAAAAAAAAAGACTGTTTGTTTTTTTAACATCTGCGGACTACTAAAATAAACTGAAATTTAAATAAACTGATTTTTTAAACTTCAAAATGATTTTTTTAATATTTTTATGACTTTGTTATAAATAATTAACGAATCTAGATCAACTTTTATGTATTATTGTATAAAAAATAAAAATAAAAATGGTATGAATTAATATATATATTTGATAAAAACAAACGACTTTGGTTGCAAAGTTATAACTAAACATTATAATTAGTGATCAAAGAATTTGATACATAAATGGATGGAAATAAACTTTGATTTTTTCAAATTAAATCCATTAAAAACGTATCATAAATATTTTCTCAAAAAATTGACGATATTGTATTAAATAATGTTTTTATAAAATTTGGCAAAAAAAATATAAGAATATATTATGATTTTTTTTCATATTTATATAAACAATTTCAACGACTATTATTGTAATCAATTTTTATTTATAAATTTGTCAAAAATATCATATTTGTATCGTTAAACGTTTTTTTTAAGTTTTGTAATTTTTTTCAAATTGTTTGTTATTAATAAAGTTGGAAAAAATATAAATTAAAATATATATATATATATATATATATATATATGTTTTTTTAGGCTAGAATATGTCTGGAGATGTTAGAAGACTCTGGTCCACATCTGCGCCAAGAAGAGGGCGCACATACATTTTTAGGTCTGCAGTCTTCAAAAAAACAAACAGTCTACGAAAGCTAATGTATGCGCGTGGTCTGCGCGGCGCAGACAGAAGAGGCCACGCAGATCTGCAGACAAAAAACAAACACTACCTATGTTTCATGTCTAAATATGAAAGGTTTCTCAAATGCAAAGATAGATCTATTTTAGGTTATTATGTCTTTCTTGACACCCTTGTATATCTTGGTCGAGTAAGAATGTAACACCCGTAGATTCGGCCTAGACATTTAAAATATAATATATAATCTTAGCTAAAGATGTAGTAGTCGTAATGACTATCTCAATGATATAAGGAGCACTTAAATTCGACTTCGTATGAAGAAGTTATGCTTCTTCGAAGTTTCGCGATTAAACCAACATATCTATGTGTGTCGTAAATAGTAAGTAAGATGATTGTTAGCCTAAGTAATCTAAACGAAAATCGTAATAATCTTAAAAATGAGAGCATACATATAGAGAACGTCCAAATTTGACTTAATATGAGGAAGTTATGATTTTTCAAAGATTCAGTGCACCAGTGTGCGACACTGTAATCAAAATTCAAATCAAATGACTTAGCCAAAACAATCTAAACGAGAGTTATAGATCTTGTGAATATGATTCCATCGATATAAAGACAGTCGAGAACGAAATTCGTATGAAAAAGTTATGATTTTTATTTGGACTTTAACAACCTAAACCAGTAAAAATATAACTTAAAAATAAATAGAGAATTAGCCGAGTGAATCTAAATGAAAGTTGTAGTACTCGTCTATAGCTACGTGCATTTATAAAAAACGTCCAAAACGGGGACCGTATCAAGAAGATATAAAATTTTGAAAATCTTAAAAATTTGGGCGCCCAGAAGCTTCTAGAAATAGCGACGCGGACCAGGCAGATTTTGACATGTGGCAAGCGACCTGAGGAATCACGACTGTGCGAGGGTGTGGGGTGCCTCTAAAGGTGTGTGACACGCCCCTCTGTAACTCTATATATATGCTTCAATTTCAGCCTCTTTTCCTTACTCATTCACTCCCAAAACCTTTGGAGTCCCTTCCTTACCCCTAGTTATTATACTCCCAAGTTCCCGACTACTTTAACGAGGCTCTGGAGCATCTGAGAGCCCAGAGAAATAGGTCTTTCGGTTTCAGAGTTCTGCCCGCGAAATTTCCCAGTTTCGCTAAAATCTCTATAAGTTAAGCTGCACTTATCTTAATTCTACTGTAACTTATATTTATATTCATAGTCGTTATTATGAATCTATAAATAAGATTTATCAGTGATTCCATGTCAAAATGCTGATTGATCTACTTACGAGGGTGATGTATAGGCAAGATTTAGTGAGGTGTCTTCGTGATAATTGTCTGGTATGTCACTATCTGTTATGCTTTATGTGCTAGTATGTTATATTATTATGTGATAGTGGTAAAGGTGAAATAGTCCCCAGTTACCGGTTGAAAGAGACCAAATGAGAGGCCATAACCCAGATATGCTAGGAAGTTACCGGTTCAACGAGACCGAAGGGGTAGGCCAGCACCCAGATATGCTAGGCGGTTACCGGTTGAAAGAGACCGAAGGGGAGGCCAGAACCCAGATATGTTAGGCATTATGTGATTATATGGTATGTGGTATGATGGGGGAGCTCACTAAGCTTTGTGCTTGTGGTTTTTAGTTTTGGTTTCAGGTACCTCTTCTTCAAAGGGAAATGAGTCGGCATGATCGCAACACATCACACTACATTTTCCACATTGGAGATCTTTAGGGATTTATACTCTGATGATGTTTTATCATGACATATTGTCACAACTAGGAATTTTGATGCCTTGTAAACATTGAGCAATGATAACAAATATGAACCAACAATGTGAAAGCATGTAGGATGCTTATTCAATAACAACAGAATTTCAATCAAACACTTCATACAAGCACTGCAAATGGTCAACAAAGAATTGGAAACCCTAGAAATCCCGGTTTAAGTCCATTCTGGACTAGGATTTCCTTATTGGGCCCAATGGGCCAATAAGCTTCCAATTTGACTATCTTGGGCTTAGAACTCTTAAATGGGCTCTAGTTGGACCCACTTCCATATATTTTAAATATTTTGGGCCATATTGGGCCTAGAATGAAATAAATACCTAAATGGACCTTATTGGGCCATAACTAACCTAATTTAGCCCTAATATGTCATAAAAATCATATTTATATTTATTTGGGCCAAAAATCACCTAACTTAACCATAAAATGGGCTTAATCATTCAAAGCCCAAATTTTTTTCTCTTTCCCTCTCCATTTTCGGCCCAAGCCCACAAAGAAAGGAAAAGTTGACTTTGTGGTGCCAACTCATTTTTACCTAATGGACTTCCATGCAAGCTCTCATACTTCCATGCAACAATCCCATCACTCTCTCTCTTCTTCTCCTTTTATTCCTCTCGGCCGAATCCAAACAAACACACACCCACACTTCACTCAAAAAATCTCTCAAGAAGCTCTCTCCATTTCTCTCCAAATTTTCGAGATCTAAGAGGTTTTCAAGGAGTTTCTTCCACAAAAATCATCATTCAAAGTAAGTTGGTGCTTAAATCTATGATCCAACTCACTTCTTTTCATCAAAAATCACCTCTTAATCCATTCAAATTCATGATCTTGCATCTTAGAACCCACTAAGTTCGAGATCCATCCAAGGAACTTGCTAGGACCGAAAATAGCACCAAACTTTTCCCAATCTTCTTCAAAACCGAAACCACAACTCAAGGTGAGCTTCATACCCCTTTCTTTTTGGTTTTTATGAGTTTTATGGCGGAGAATACAAGAAAATATGTAGATCTATGTGTATGTGTATGCTATGTGTGATTTCATGTGTTTCGTGATGAATATGTTACCAAAAGGGTTGTAAACCCGAGATCTATGACATGAGAAAGGAAACAAACATAATCTAAGCTATTTTACACTAAACAAGTCAAGAATAATAACTTATAAGGTCATGATGAACATATTCTAACATAAAACCCATTTTTGGGCTTAAATTTTCAAAAATACAAAACTTGGGGTACAAATCGACAAGTCACGGTTTCTTAAAGGTCAAAAGGGTCAAAAAAAAGTTTCTATAATCATTTTTCTGAACATTAGAAATTTCAAGGGACTTAAAATGTAAATTTTTATCTTAATGTGCTAATTTTGGGCTTTTCGGCCCAATAAGCCTCAAAATGCGAAAAATGATAAATTTTAGGGGCTGAAATGAAACTTTCTGTAAAACAGGGGGTAATTAGCATGACAAAATCATTTTATGGGTCAAAAATGCTTTTCACTATCAAAAGGGACCAAAAATGTAAAGTTTTTAGATTTGGGAGGGGTTTACCTCCATGTTCAGAGACGAGTACGTTCCCCCGGTGGAGAGGGAACGATTGGTTCAGGAGTTCTTGACCCTCAAGCAGGGTACTGATTCGGTTGCGGTGATCACGCGGAAGTTTCATGAGAGGGCTATGTTCTGCCCCGAGCTGGTGTCCACAGAGCAGGCTCGGATGAGCCGGTACTTGGGTGTTTTGAGGAGGGATATCCGGGAGTTTGTGTCAAACTCCACCTATCATACCTTTGCTGAGCTTCAGGCGAATGCCAGGAAGCGCGAGATCGAGTTGGAGACCCAGGCCAGGGAGGAGGCCGAGTCTCAGCGGGTGGACCGGCGGCCGGCTCAGTCTCAGCCGGCAGCCAAGCGGACTAAGTCCGCCGATTCAAGGACGGGAGGTCCGAAGGGCAGCACTTGCGGAAAGTGCGGCAAGAATCATGATGGGGCATGTCGATCTGGTGCTTGCTACAAGTGTGGCAAGGAGGGGCACATTGCTAGGGATTGCCCCAAGGGGTTTACGGTTTGCTTTCATTGCAACCAGACAGGCCATCGGAAGGCCGAGTGCCCTCAGCTTCTTCAGGGATCTGCACCTACTACCAGGACCACTGCGACTCGACCGGTGAAGGCCGAGGCCCCGAGGGCTCGTGGGAGAGCCTTTCAGCTGACTGCAGAGGAGGTCCGCGCTGCGCCCGATGTTGTGGCAGGTATGCTTTATTTCATGTAATTATTTGATGTCGAGATGTTATGCTTATGTTATGACATGCGTAGGTACTTTCCTTGTGAACTCTGTGTCTGCTTTAGTGTTATTTGACTCGGGTGCGAGTAGGTCCTTTGTATCTTTGACTTTTAGTCAGCATATCAGCGTTGGTCGTGAGTTGATGAGTAGGCCTCTGAGAGTTTCTATAGCTGACGAGAGAGTGATTTGTGCCACAGAGGTTCTCCGGGGATGTGTGTTAGAGATTTTCGGGGTTGAGTTTCCGATTGACCTGATTCCTATTGCGATGGGTGATGTCTGTGTCATTGTGGGCATGGACTGGTTGAGCCGATTCGGCGCCGTCATCGACTGTGAGCGTCAGCTGGTGACTATACGAGACCCTAGTGGGGGAGTTCTTTCGGTGTACGGCGAGGGTACCCGTTCGGGATCAGCTTTTTGTTCGGCCGCTAGGGCGAGGCAGTGTCTACAGCAGGGCTGTAAGGGTTTTGTGGCGTATGTGATGGATACGCGGGAGGTTTCCGAGAGACCGAGATCAGTTGAGGAGGTCCCAATGGTGCGTGAGTTTCCAGATGTTTTCCCTGAGGAGCTGCCGGGAGTACCTCCTATGAGGCAAGTAGAGTTTGGTATCGATCTGGTCCCGGGGGCCGCGCCTATCGCTAAGGTGCCTTATCGTCTTGCACCTCCAGAGATGCAAGAGTTGTCCTCGCAGCTTCAGGAGTTGCTGGGGAAGGGATTCATCTGGCCGAGCAGTTCGCCGTGGGGAGCGCCTATTCTGTTCGTCAAGAAGAAGGATGGTTCACACCGGATGTGCATTGATTACCGGGAGTTGAACAAGTTGACGGTCAAGAACCGTTACCCGTTACCGAGGATCGATGATTTATTCGATCAGTTGCAGGGAGCATCTTGGTTTTCCAAGATCGATCTGAGGTCAGGGTACCATCAGGTGAGAGTGCGGGATGAGGACGTTCAGAAGATAGCATTTAGGACGCGATATGGGCATTATGAGTTTGTGGTGATGCCTTTCGGGCTCACCAATGCCCCGGCTGTGTTCATGGATCTCATGAACAGGGTATGCAGGCCGATGTTGGATCGGTCAGTGATTGTATTTATCGACGATATTCTAGTGTATTCGAGATCTAGATAGCAGCATGAGGAGCATTTGAGGGAGGTCCTTGAGGTATTGAGATCGGAGAAGCTTTATGTAAAGTTCTCCAAATGTGACTTCTGGTTGCGGGAGGTCCAATTCCTAGGACATGTTGTTAATCAGGGAGGGATATTGGTCGATCCGGCCAAGGTTGAGGCGGTGATGAGTTGGGAGGTGCCGAAGTCACCCTCTGAGATCAGGAGCTTCCTTGGGTTGGCAGTGTATTATCGGAGATTCATTAAGGACTTCTCCAAAATTGCAGTGCCACTCACTAGATTGACCCGAAAGGGGGTTGCATTCTCATGGGGACCCGAGCAGCAGACCTCCTTTGAGACACTTCGCCAAAGGTTGTGCGAAGCCTCAGTGTTAGCTCTCCCGGAAGGGATGGAGGATTTTAGTATATTGCGATGCATCGATTTCGGGGCTAGGTGCAGTGTTGATGCAGAGGGGTCATGTGATAGCTTATGCGTCGAGGCAGCTGAAGCCTCATGAGGCGAGATATCCCACGCATGATTTAGAGTTGGGGGCAGTAGTGTTCGCTCTCAAGATTTGGCGTCACTACTTGTATGGGGTTCGATGTACGATATACACGGACCATAAGAGCTTAAAGTATTTGATGGATCAGCCCAACCTAAATATGCGTCAGAGGAGGTGGTTGGATGTGGTCAAGGATTATGATTGTGAGATCCTGTACCACCCAGGCAAGGCTAATGTGGTAGCCGATGCATTGAGCCGCAGGGCGGAGAGCACTCCACTGCGAGATGTATGTTTGAGATTGACTGTGATAGCTCCAGTATTGGATGTTATTCGTGGGGCACAGGCCAAGGTTGTGCGACCAGAGATGCAGAAGAAAGAGCGGGTCGTTGGTTTGGTTTCGGAGTTCGTTACGGATGGACGAGGGCTTATGACGTTTCAGGGTCGGATTTGGGTACCGTTCGTGGGTGGTACGCGTATTACTTTGATGGAAGAGGCTCATCGATCGAAATTCTCGATCCATCCTGGGGCTACGAAGATGTAGTTGGATTTGAGGAAAGAGTATTGGTGGCCCTGTATGAAGAGGGACGTCGCATGGTTCGTTGAGAGGTGCTTGACCTGCCGTAGGGTTAAGGCCGAGCACCAGAGACCGCATGGCAAGTTGCAGCCATTGGAGGTTCCCGAGTGGAAGTGGGAACAGATCACTATGGATTTCATCACCAAATTGCCGAGGACTGCCAGAGGAGTCGATGCAATTTGGGTGGTTGTGGATAGGTTGACGAAGAGTGCACACTTCCTTGCCATCAGTGAGAGTTCTTCAGCGGAGAAGTTGGCGGAGATATATGTGAGAGAAGTGGTATCTCGGCATGGGGTGCCGATCTCGATTGTTTCAGACCGTGATGTGCGCTTCACTTCCAGATTTTGGAAGAAATTCCATGAGGAGTTGGGTACTAAATTGCATTTTAGTACCGCATACCATCCTCAGACAGACGGTCAGAGCAAGCGAACGATTCAGACGCTGGAGGACATGCTTCGAGAATGTGTGTTAGACTTCGGGGGTAGCTGGGATGCGTATTTACCCTTGACAGAGTTTTCCTACAACAACAGCCATCATTCGAGCATTGGTATGCCACCCTTTGAGCTGTTGTATGGTAGGAGGTGTCGGACCCCCATTTGCTGGGGAGAGGTGGGACAGAGAGTGATGGGCAGTACAGAGATCGTGCTTCAGACGACAGAGCAGATTCAGCAGGTTAGACAGAGGTTATTGACCGCCCAGAGCAGACAGAAGAGTTATGCAGACAGACGCCGATCTGAGCTTGAGTTTCAAGTCGGCGACTTCGTTCTCCTGAAGGTCTCTCCTTGGAAAGGAGTGATTCGATTCAGGAAGAGGGGCAAGTTGGGACCCCGGTATATTGGGCCATTTCGTGTGATTGCAAGGATAGGCCGGGTAGCCTATCGTTTGGAGTTGCCAGCAGAGTTGGGGCAGATCCACGACACTTTTCATGTGTCGCAATTGAGGAAGTGTATGGCCGATGAGTCGGCAGTGGTTCCATTAGAGGATATTCAGGTGGATGCGAGCCTGAATTATGCCGAGAGACCAGTGGCCATCAGGGATCGGAAGATCAAGGTTCTGAGGAACAAGGAGGTACCTCTGGTGTTGGTTCAGTGGCAACACCGGAAGGGATCGGAAATGACTTGGGAGCCGGAGCGTGAGATGCGGGAGCAGCATCCGGAGCTATTTTCAGAGTGAGACTTCGAGGGCGAAGTCTAGTCCTAGTGGGGGAGAGTTGTAACAGCCCGGAATTTCAGGTATTGTTATATTTATGATTTTGGGTGTTTTAAGAGGGGACTCGGCGAGTTGGAGCCTAGACTCGCCGAGTAGGATCGCGGATCTGCTCGCGGGTTCGCGACTGGACTCGACGAGTCCGGATATGGACTCGGCGAGTCTGCGCTGTTTTGCGAAAACCATAACCGTTCAGGTTTGGGACGTATATGAGGGACCTTATGGCCGTCATTGTTCACCCTAGTCCTCTGAGAGAAACCCTAATTCGATTGTGAGCATCTGGAGCAAAGTAGAAGACCATTATTGATTTTGGAAGTATTGTCTTGCAAGGAAGAGGAGGCTTGGTTAAGGGAACAACAAGAGAAGCCACGTTCTGAGGATTTGGGGACACAGAGAGCACGTTATTCAGGTAATATTTCGAGTTGCATTCTCCTATGTTGATGTGTATATGGATTTAGGGTTTATTGAACCCTTTTGTAGCTAGATTGAGTGTTACCTTAGTCCCCCAAACGATTGGAACCCTGTATTGGGATCTTTGGAAGTCCAGAATGTCCCATGCCTGAGCATTTCGGAAATCAATGGAGGTTTTGGATTGGAATCCTTATGCCTTAGGTCAAAATGTAAATTATGAGTCATGGGGTGTATTATGAGCACCGAAATGAGGACCTTACGTGATGAATCAGTCTAAGAAGGCCAGACCTATGAATGGTCGGAGCAGTTCTGACCTTAGAAAGCAGTTTGAGCGGTTGCATGGCATGGACTCGCCGAGTCCGATGAACAGACTCAGCGAGTAGCTTGAAGATCAACTGGGACTCGTCGAGTTGTTCTTCAGACTCGGCGAGTTGAGTCCGGGTGGCCCCGCGATTCTTCTAGGAGGAACTCGTCGAGTCAAGGAGGATACTCGACGAGTAGAAAGGGAATCTTGGAGAATTGGTGAGGACGTCTAGACTCGCCGAGTCGCCCTAGCACTCGCCGAGTCAGGTCAAGTTGACCGTTGACCGTTGACCAGAGTTGACCTATGTTTGACCTCTTAGGGAAAGTCAAACTTAGAAGATAAAAGTGTTAATAAGAGATGTATGATGTTATAGGGAGATTGTAGCTCGGCGGATCGAGTACGAGTGACTTCGGGATTTGCTAGCTTTCGACATTCACGAGGTGAGTCTTCTCACTATACTGTACCCGGAAGGGTTTGACTGTGACCGGAAGGTCGGATATGATATGAGATATATATGTGCTATATGTGATAAGTTAATTGTTATACGTGCTTTGTATGTTATGTGGGCCGGAAGGCATTATGTTATGGGCCGGAAGGCATTATGTTATGGGCCGGAAGGCGATTATGTTATGGGTCGGAAGGTGTTGTGTTGTGGACCGGAAGGTCGGCGTGGGTAGGACCGGAAGGTTTACCCAGCAGGGACGGAAGTCCCCTGAGACACATGGACTGGAAGGTCAGGGCCTGGAAAGGCATATGTACGTAAGTTGTATATTGGGGAACTCACTAAGCATTTATGCTTACAGTTGTTATGTATGTGTTTCAGGTACTAGCGAGGACCGTGGGAAGGCGCCGGCGTGATCTGTACACACTGAAAGATGTTTTGTGATCTTGGGATTTAGATGATTTGTATTTTTACATGACACTTGAAATGTTTATGCCTTGTTTTGAATGAAAATACTATGTTTTGAAATGAAAAAATTTGTTTGAAAATCTACGTTGTTACAATATAACTAAAAGGTCATTAAGTAATTATGGAGGGTAGTTTTTGAAAATTCAATTAGTATAAATAAGAGCCTTGGGCTCTCATATTTCTTGCATCATTCTCTTGATTCAAGAGTCTTTCTCTCCTTATCCCCCGAGCATTTCGGTCCTTCGTGATTCGACTTCTCTTTCTGTAGCTTAGTATAGTAAGGTGAGCGCTGAAGCGCTGCAAGGATCTTTCTTAGAAAAATTCAGCGACGAAGTTCTGCCCCTGCAGAGCCCGACTCCTAGCTAAAACCCCCTTGTAAGTAAGTTATGCTTACCTTATTTTAATATAGCTTATATTTAAAATTAGTATTGTTATTATGAACTTATAATAAATATTTGAGCTATTATTATAACTTATATAAGTGTCGTTATAATATTTTTTTTAACTACTCGCGGTACAGGGAATCTGGTTTAAAGGGCCGCATAGGGTTGTTGGATTTCAGAAGTGCTATATGCCAAAATGGTCCTGCCCTCCGGTGTTTTATGTCTGGCCCCTGTCTGTACATAGTGGTTGGAAAATATTGTTTAACGCTTATATAATAATAATAATACTAAGACTAATAGTTGGTCACGGTAAATATTAGACTAAAATTTAGCGATAATAATGCTAGGTTTCGTCGAAGGAAAATAGAATCGTTAGAAGCAAGCGCTGCCCGATTTTGGAATCATCACCTTAACAAGTGAGTGCATAGTTACTTTCAACTTACACATAGATATGAAGTATTTTATATAAATTACGTGCTATGTGTGTATATTATCTGAATACTTGCTATCTATGCTAGATGAACGTTGTTATACATGTTTTCAATGATTTAAACTGTATATGTATTTTATATCTACGAAAATGTTGGGGTAAAACATGGGTAGATGCAATAGGTGATGTGTGATAAAATGATGAGAGGCTTCGATGTTGATGTTGTTGATTCTGTCATCTAGCGGAGTATAAATGACGACCACGGACTCTTCTAGACAGTCCAGTGGAACACTAGCAGGCTCGCAACCTGTAGGTGTTTGTGAACGATATGTTCACCGGTGTACTCCATCCCCCACATGGTTGCCTTTAGGACATTTATTGCTGAGGAATCCCCTTAGCAGTAGTGTCCGTCCCGATGATGATCCTTAGGCTAGGTCCCTTATGATAGGTGTTTAGGGACGTAAAGTGAGGATAACGGGAACGGGTAATCGGGTTATTGTTGATCGATGAAATTAATAAACTTATTTATTGTGGGTTGAAAACCCTATGTGCTCACCAGGCTCCCAAGCCTGACCCACTCAGTTTTATGTATTACAGGTAGTGGCGCATGAGCATAGGTGTGATGTTTTGGACGAGGGATTACGGATATAGGACTGTAGATATGAAATAATGTAGTAAGGCTTATATTGTACCGTTTATGCTTTTGATCTGTACGAACATGACATCCCGAGTCTTTTAATGAAATACATTTCTATGGAAATGCTTTTGATAAATCTTTATCATATTTTTGTTTTGGGACAAATTCCGCAACACTTTCATTTAAAATGTAACTCTGATTTTTAAACAAAGCATAAACAAACCGGTCTTTTCTGGCCGTGATTTTGGGGATGTCACATATATAGAACCCACCGCGACTAGGGTTAGCCGTATCAGTCCTTAGTACTAGTACTATGACCTATGCTATGTACCATCGACTCTATGTTTAAGTGATTACACTACTCATAGAGTCGTTATGCCGCTGAACTTATACTGCTTATGTATGCTCCTTCGAGCAAAATTTTCATGTATCAAAGTGCGGATAATATTAATGAAAAATCTTATATGTTTACTGTGATGTTTTAATCTGCTATGTGTTACATATCCATGATTGTGTGCTAATTTGTGAAATTACTTAAGTTTATGCCACACACCTAGTTTATAGGATCACAATCTCACAAAAAGCATAGACACTCAACATCTCTCCGTTCCCTGGCAGAAAGATGCCTCGACGACCAACCCGCAGAAACCTTGAGCCAAACCCGCCCCAATTCAACCCTGTTGCTTTTCAGGAAGCGGTATCTACTGCAGTTACCGTGGCTATGGCACAAATTCACCAAGGGAACAATGGAGGAGTCAACGGACAAGGGGCTGGAAGTTCGAACAATGGGGTAAATCAAGGACCTACCAAGACATGCTCCTATAAAGACTTCACCAACGCCAAACCACGAACCTTTAACGGCACTGGAGGAATGATCACCCTGAAACGATGGATCAAAAAGGTGGAATCGGTGTTCGAGATATGTGAATGCCCTGAGGAGATGAAGGTGAAGTTTGCCGCATGCACTTTCGTTGACCAAGCGCTCACTTGGTGGAACGGACACGTGGAAGCCATGACACTCCCCATAGCCAATTCCATGCCATGGGTAGAGATGAAAGAAATGCTGATGGTCGAGTACTGCCCTCGTGGCGAAATTCAGAAAATGGAACAAGAGTTGTGGAATCTCACCGTCCGAAACGCTGATATAGATGCCTACATATCAAGGTTTAGCGAACTGTCTCTGCTATGCCCTGTGTCACACCCCGAAACCTAAGGCGGAAACGTTCCGGGACGGAGGACATCATGTATATCGCAACCAATGTACATAGTAAGCATAGTAAACACAAAACAATACATTACATAAAGTTATTACATTTGTTTGAAATCAAAGTGTTACAAGTGTCATACATATATATATCATATGAACAAAAGTTATGACGAGTCTGATAAGCGCTCCGTCTTCTCCAATAGATCGCGGGTACCTATCTAATATGGACCTGAGAATACAAGCAGTTTGAAAATCAGCATAAAGCTGGTGAGTTCATAAGAGGTTTGTTTTCTGAAAATGTACAAGTTTCCTTTGGTTTTCCGAAAAGTTTGTTATCCAAGAAAATCCCATATTTTCTTGTAAGTATAGTTGAATCATTCGTTTGTTATACGATCCGGTTATATACAGTTTGTTATCCCAGGAAAAACCCTTATTTTCCTTAAAAGTAATGTTTAGTTATCCATTAGTTACACGGTCTAGTTAAGAACAGTTCAGTTATCCCAGGAAAAACCCTTATTTTCCTAAAAGTAAAGTTTAGTAATTGAATCCAAATGTAATGTACAAGTATCTAACATACTCGTTGTATTAGCTAGGTATTCTGATGTCCTAGTTATCCTACACTCGAATGTATCCAAAGGAGTGCTTTCGTATTCGTATTCGTATTCATATTCGTATTCGTATTCGTATTCGTATTCGCATTCGCATTCGTATTCGTATTTGTATTCGTATTCGTATTCGTATTCGTATTCGTATTCCTATTCCTATTCCTATTCGTATTCGTATTCGCATTCACATTCGTATTCGTATTCGTATTCGTAATCCTACTCCTATTCGTATTCGTATTCGTATTCGTATTCGCTCTGTTTCTAGCTGTGTGTTATTATCCCTTCACTCTCGTATCTACGGGGAGTGGTAAAGTTCTAAGTTTAATGTTATTAGTCCTGCACTCTCGTATCTACGGGGAGTGATAAAGTTCTTAGTTTAATGTTATTATTCCTTCACTCTCGTATCTACGGGGAGTTATATCAAGAACATTTTAATGCTTAAAGATTCATGCTTTTAACAGCAATTATATGGAAATTCATTTGTGAAATATAAATTATAACATTTTAAAACGAGTTTCACAAATAACATGACAATTTACTCTGCAAGTTGAACGATTAGTTAATACAGTTTTCCGTGTTAAAAGCATACGAAATATGAAATAGATCAAATAAAATCATAAGTTTGAGTACAATATTTCATTGTACTTTTGCTTGTATTCCCCCCTGAAAACATTGAAAAACTTTGAAAAAGGGTAGGGGTATGAACTCACTGATCGAAGAATGTGCCTGATTGGATGCTAAATGTTAGTTCGGGGCTTGAACGCATGCGAGGTTCCTATGTAATATGAAAAGATACACATTTGTATCTAATTAGGCCTTGATATACTACTTTAAAATGAATAAACATTCCGAGGTGCGAAAACACTTCAATTCAAGTGTTTGGAGTGACCCGGGTGGCATCTAAGGGTGTGTAGGGCGTAATTATGGAGTTTACTCTTCAAGAATAAGCCCTTAAGGGAGTTTACGGTCCAATGATCATATCCCCGTGAGTTTACGACCGTAAACTCATGGGTGGTGTGTTCTTGGATGTCAAATGGTCTTACAATGCACACGAGAAGGTTCTAGGGTTGATTCCATGTCTTAGGAAGTGAACGGGACTTGAAATGACCTTGGATAAGGATTTTACGGTTTATGAAGATGTTCTTGGGGAGTTTACTACATTAAACACATGATTTTACAACCGTAAACTCATGTTTGTCCATGATTCATGGGTTTTAGTGGTTGTAGGTTAAGCATACAAAGTTCTAAGTCCAATTCCAAGCCATACAAGGTGTTAAAGGCACTTTAACACCCTTTGGGGGTGCTTATGGTCTAAGGAGGGGTGTTTACGGTCCAAGAATGTTCTTGGGCTGTAAACTCAAGTGTGAATCATTTGTGTATGTTTTCGTGCATCTCATGAAGGAATATATGGTTCTATGCACTCATGGAAGCTCATGGAAGCCTTTGGAGGTGTTTAAGGGTAATTTAACACCTCAAAAAGGTGTTTATGGTCCATGAATGAGGGTTTACAGTCAAAGAATGTTCTTGGGCCATAAAATCATGTCCAAACCTCAATTGGTGAGATTTTGGGGTCCTAAGCTCATGCATGCAAGTTTCTAAGCCATAACAAAGCACTAGAAGTGATTTGGGGCTTCAAAGCCCTCTTTAGGGGTGTTCACGGTTTTGGAAGGGTTCTTAAACCTTAAACACATGTTCTTGAGTGTTTTGGGTGATTCAAACATAGATTTGCATGATAATAAACCTTAACAATAAGCTAGGATAGATTACTTACCAAATTGAAGCTTGAAAGGGTGTTTTTGGATCAAACTCGAGTTTTTAGAGAGAGAGAGTAGTGAGAGAAAGTGTTTTAAGAGAAAGAAAAAGCTTCAAAATGATGTCACTCAATCCCTTATATAGGGGTTGAGTTTATGGCCCGGAGAAATTCTACCCGATACCAACGTTAAACGGAGCTTTTGGTCGTACCCGATTAATTTGTCGTAACTCAACATGGTCGTAACTAATAATTTTCTAAATAATAATTTGGGATGTTTTCATGAATTTCTAACGTGTTTGCATAACAATTAAGTCATAAGGGCAAACTCAAAATTAATGACTTAATTTAGAAATGAAACGGAAACAATTCAAAACGACGAATTTTTAATGACGGAACAAGTTACGACGACGGAACGAACTTCAGGTTGTCACACCCTAGCATGATCACCTTAGAAGGAAAGAAGATCGAACAATTCATCTGGGGACTAACCTCCCCGATCCAAGGAAACGTGATAGCTGCAAATCCCGAAACTTTCGACAGTGCCAAGAGATTGGCCAAGAAGTTGTATGACCACAACAACAAGAAGGGTGAGAAGCCAGTGGAGACAGAAGGTAAGAAGGAAAATGACAACAAAAAGGGAAAGAACAATAGGAGGAAGGGACGTCAAGGCTCCGAATCATCCAAGAAGCAGCAAACAGTGGCAGTTAATGCTGCAACCACTCAATTTCCACCCACACCACATGCTCCAGCCTCAGCTGCTCCAAGTGCTCCTAGGCCTTATTCCGGTAATCTTCCTAAGTGCAATAAGTGCGGTCTCCATCATAATGGAGAATGCAAGGAGATGCAGTGCACCAGTTGCAATCGGAAGGGGCACACAGCAAAGTATTGCAGGACCTACCCTCCTCGGAACCAACAACAAGGAAACAACAACAACAATAACCGCAACAACAACAACACCGATAATGGCGGCAACAATGCAGGACCAAGCCACACCTGCTATGGATGTGGAAGGACTGGGCATTTCCGTCGAAGCTGCCCTAACAACAACAATCCCGGAAATGAAGGAACAGGAAGGGTGCTGACCATGGGTCAGGGAGAAGCGGTTTAGGATCCCGTTGTCGTTACCGGTACGTTCCTCCTAAACCACACTTATGCATGCATCCTATTTGATACCGGAGCAGAACGAAGTTTTATGAGCAATAACTTTAAGCAATTGTTAAAACAACAACCCCAGAGGCTCAATGAAACCTTTACGGTAGAAATGGCCAATGGGAAAACAGAATCCACTGTGGAAATCTATATCGTATGTACCCTAGCCCTTAATCAACACGTCTTTCGAATAAACTTAATGCTTGTTTCCATTAGGAGTTTTGATGTGATTATTGGCATGGATTGGTTAAGCCCCCACCATGTTGAAATTATGTGTCACGAGAAGGCCGTTCGTCTTCACCTTCCAAATCATGAAACCCTAATTATTTACGGAGACAAACCCAGCACAAATCTTTGTCTCATCTCGTGCGTCCGGGCACATAAACATCTGCGAAAGAAAGATTTGACGTACCTGGCGCACATAGTGGATAAATCTAAGGAAGAGGTTAATGTTCAAGACATTCCTGTAGCATGTGAATTCCCAGACATATTTCCTGAAGATCTTCCTGGAGTACCCCCAGAAAGACAAGTTGAATTTCGAATTGATCTTGTGCCAGGAGCGACTCCCATCGCTAAATCGCCTTACCGATTGGCTCCTGCTGAGATGCAGGAATTGTCCAGCCAACTTAGTGAACTCCTGGACAAGGGATTCATCCGACCCAGCTTCTCGCCATGGGGAGCTCCATTCCTCTTCGTCAAGAAGAAGGACGGATCTTTTCGGATGTGCATCGATTACAGAGAACTGAATAAGCTCACTGTCAAAAATCGCTATCCACTCCCACGAATCAACGATCTATTTGACCAGCTCCAAGGAGCTAGTTACTTCTCTAAGATAGATTTGCGGTCTGGGTACCATCAACTCAAGGTTCGGGAAGAGGATATCCCCAAAACCGCTTTCCGAACTCGTTATGGACATTATGAATTTGTCGTAATGCCCTTCGGTCTAAAGAATGCCCCTGCCGCATTCATGGACCTAATGAATCGAATCTGCCGACCATTCCTCGACAACTTTGTTATTGTTTTCATTGACGACATTCTAGTTTATTCTCGAAGTGAAGAAGAGCATGGCCAACTGTTTGGTTTTGGTATAATACAACATCCTATGGTGCACATACAACCCTAAATACTTTGGATCTATGTTTTCACTAATTATGCATGCAAATGGTTTCCAAGGCATTAAACCTATAACTAGCATGCATTTGACATAAACCATATAATATACTAGTTAGGGAAACATACCTTTTATGTGGCTTGGAGTCTTGATGTATTTGGCCTTAATAGCTTAGCACCAATAGTATGAAATGCCTCAAATGGAATCACAACACACCTAGGACAAAGGTGGCTCTTGAGAGAGAATTCCATGCACCAAAACACCTCCATATTTCTCTAAGAAAAGAAGTGGTGATTTTGGCTATGGAGTAACCTATTTATATGTAGGATTCCAAGGGTCATGGGTATAACCCATAATCCATACCCATGGGTTTTATGATCCATGGTTCATGTGGCCCAACTCTTTATGTATCCATACATAAACTTGGTCCAACATGGGTCATAACCCCCAACACATATAAATATAAATAATTATCATAATTAGTCCCCATAGATTTAATTAGTCTATTTTGATCACTAAATTAATTCCAAATTAATTCTTGATCGATACTAATTAAAACATATGATTTCATATTAATATATTATAACTTATAATATATTAATAAACCATAAATAACCTTCTCTCAAAAGTCCATCCTAACAAATTGTCCTGATGATATGCAACCCAAATGGACCATGCTACTCTCGGTTCAAGTACATACCAATAATAGTTATGGGCTTAGACATCTAATCCAACACCAACATCTCCGACAAATCCTGGAAACCTTGCGAACTGAGAAGCTATACGCAAAACTCTCTAAGTGTGAGTTCTGGCTCCGTAGCGTGAACTTTTTGGGTCATGTTGTTAGTCAGGAAGGAATACATGTGGATCCTTCTAAGGTCAAAGCCATCGAAGGATGGGCAGTCCCAACAACACCCACATAAATTCGCCAATTCTTAGGTCTTGCAGGTTACTACAGGAGGTTCATTCAAAACTTCTCTAAGATCGCCAAGCCACTTACCTCGCTTACACAAAAGGGCGTACCCTTCAAATGGATGGACAAACAAGAAGCTGCATTCCAAACTCTGAAGCAAGCACTCTGTAGTGCCCCGTTGCTATCACTACCAGAGGGAACAGAAGATTTCGTAGTTTACTGTGACGCGTCAAATCAGGGTTTAGGTTGCATTCTCATGCAGCGTGGAAAGGTGATAGCTTACGCGCCCCGGCAACTAAAGACACACGAAGTGAACTATACAACCCACGATCTGGAATTGGGAGCAGTGGTCTTCGCCCTGAAGATTTGGAGGCACTACCTTTATTGTACGAAGTGCACCATCTTCATGGACCTCAAGAGTCTCCAACACATCTTGAATCAAAAAGAGCTGAATATGAGGCAACGAAGATGGGTTGAACTATTAAACGATTATGAGTGTGAAATCAAGTACCACCCAGGCAAGGCTAACGTGGTAGCTGATACCTTGAGTCGGAAAGAGTACTCTAATCGGCGTGTGAAAACTCTCACAATAACCATCCAATCTCACCTAACCACTCAGATCAGGGCAGCCCAGTCAGATGTCGTGAAGGCGGAAAACAAAACAAGCGAAGCATTACGCGGAATGGAGAAGAATCTCAAGGTGAAAGAGGGCGGAGTATATTATTTCATGAATCGTATTTGGGTTCCTAAACTTGGAGGATTTAGGGAAGTATTCATGAATGAAGCTCACAAGACGCGATACTCCATCCATCCGGGTTCGGACAAAATGTACTTGGACATTAAACAACATTACTGGTGGCCTAACATGAAGGCAGAGATTGCCACCTATGTTAGCAAATGCCTTACTTGCGCCAAAGTAAAGGTGGAATACCAGAAGCCCTCAGGGTTATTACAGCAACCAGTAATTCCCGAGTGGAAATGGGAAATGATTACTATGGATTTTGTGACCAAGTTGCCCAAGTCGTCAGATGGATTAGACACTATATGGGTAATAGTTGACAGACTGACGAAATCCGCTCATTTCATGCCAATAAAAGAATCCTACAAGATGGAGAGATTGACAAGAATATACATTCGAGAAATCGTGAGACTTTACAGAGTGCCAATGTCTATCATCTCAGATATATATAGTAGATTCACTTCACGTTTTTGGCAATCACTTCAGAAAGCACTGGGAACCCATCTCGACATGAGCACTGCTTATCACCCACAAACGGATAGTCAAAGCGAACGAACCATTCATACGCTTGAAGAAATGCTTCGTGCATGTGTGATAGACTTTGGGAAGTCCTGGGATACCCACTTACCCTTAGTTGAATTCTCATACAACAACAGTTACCATTCGAGCATCAAAGTTGCTCCTTTCGAGGCACTGTATGGACGTAAGTGTAGATCACCATTGTGTTGGGCTGAGGTAGGCGACACCCAGGTAGCAAAGGAACTAGCATCAGACAAGGCGTTAATGGGACCGAAGATCATATGTGAAACCACGGAAAAGATAGTTCAAATCAGAGCTCGACTACAAGCATCACGCGACCGACAGAAGAGCTACGCTGATAAACGGCGAAAGCCCTTGGAGTTTCAGGTCGGGATCCAGTGCTGTTAAAATTTTCTCCATGGAAAGGGGTTATTCGTTTTGGAAAACGGGGAAAATTGAATCCACGATACATTGGACCTTTCGAGATCCTTGCCCGAATTGGCCCAGTGGCGTACAGACTGCCGCTACCCGCTGAGTAGGGGTGCAAACGAGCCAAGCAACTCGCGAGCTACTCGAGATCGGATCGTTAAAAGCTCGACTCAAAATCAATTTTAAACGAGCTCGAACCGAGCTCGAGCTTAATATTAAGCTCGTTTATTAAACGAGCTCGAGCTCAAGCCTATGTCGTTAAGCTTGATTAGGCTTGCGAGCGTAAACGAGCCTTTCTATAATATAATTTAATATTATTTATATATATATATATATATATATATATATATATATATATATATATATATTAAATTAAAAACATATTAGAGGAATTATGGATTAAGGATATTAGTAAACGAGCTTCTTAACGAGCTCGAGCGGAGCTTAAGCTCATTTAGACACGTCATATAAAAAACAAGTCGAGCCCGAGCCGAGCTTGTATAATTCTCTACGAGCTCAAGCCAGTTCAGTACAAGGAAGATCGAATCGAGTTGAGCTCGAGCTCGAGCCTTATATAACTTAAACGAGACCGAGCCGAGCCTGGCTCGGCTCGTTTGCACCCTTACCGCTGAGCTCAACAACGTACACCCCGTGTTCCATGTTTCCAACCTAAAGAAGTGTTTATCCAATGAAACTCTCGTCATTCCCCTTGATGAAATTGAAATCAACGAGAATCTCCTGTTCGTTGAGGAACCAGTCGAAATCACGGACAGGGAGGTGAAGCGTACTAAGCAAGGTTACATTCTGATTATGAAGGTACGGTGGAACGCGAAACGCGGGCCAGAATTCACATGGGAACGCGAAGATCAAATGAAGCAGAAGTATCCTCATCTATTCTAGCATTCTCAAATCTAGCTTTCAAAAGAATTTCGGGACGAAATTCTCTCTAACGGGGGGATGATGTCACAACTAGGAATTTTGATGCCTTGTAAACATTGAACAATGATAACAAATGTGAACCAACAATGTGAAAGCATATAGGATGCTTATTCAATAACAACAAAATTTCAATCAAACACTTCATACAAGCACTGCAAATGGTCAACAAAGAATTGGAAACCCTAGAAATCCCGGTTTAAGTCCATTTTGGACTAGGATTTCCTTATTGGGCCCAATGGGCCAATAGGCTTCCAATTTGACTATCTTGGGCTTAGAACTATTAAATGGGCTCTAATTGGACCCACTTCCATATATTTTAAATATTTTGGGCCATATTGGGCCTAGAATGAAATAAAATACCTAAATGGACCTTATTGGGCCATAACTAACCTAATTTAGCCCTAATAGGTCATAAAAATCATATTTATATTTATTTGGGCCAAAAATCACCGTACTTAACCATAAAATGGGCTTAATCATTCAAAGCCCAAATTTTTTTCTCTTTCCCTCTCCATTTTCGGCCTAAGCCCACAAAGAAAAGAAGAGTTGACTTTGTGGTGCCAACTCATTTTTACCTAATGGACTTCCATGCAAGCTCTCATACTTCCATGCAACAATCCCATCACTCTCTCTCTTCTTCTCCCTTTCTTCCTCTCGGCCGAATCCAAACAAACACACACCCACACTTCACTCAAAAATTCTCTCAAGAAGCTCTCTCCATTTCTCTCCAAATTTTCGAGATCTAAGAGGTTTTTAAGGAGTTTCTTCCACAAAAATCATCATTCAAGGTAAGTTGGTGCTTAAATCTATGATCTAACTCACTTCTTTTCATCAAAAATCACCTCTTAATCCATTCAAAATCATGATCTTGCATCTTAGAACCCACTAAGTTCGAGATCCATCCAAGGAACTTGCTAGGACCGAAAATAGCACCAAACTTCTCCCAATCTTCTTCAAAACCGAAACCACAACTCAAGGTAAGCGTCATACCCCTTTCTTTTCGGTTTTTATGAGTTTTATTGGGGAGAATACGAGAAAATGTGTAGATCTATGTGTATGTGTATGTTATGTGTGATCTGATGCATGTATGTGTGTGATTTCATGTGTTTTGTGATGAATATGTTACCAAAAAGGGTGTAAACCCAAGATCTATGACATGAGAAAGGAAACAAACATAATCTAAGCTATTTTACACTAAACAAGTCAAGAATAATAGCTTATAAGGTCATGATGAACATATTCTAACATAAAACCCATTTTTGGGCTTAAATTGTCAAAAATACAAAACTTGGGGTACAAATCGACAAGTCACGGTTTCTTGAAGGTCAAAAAGGTCAAAACAGTTTCTATAATCATTTTTCTGAACATTAGAAATTTCAAGGAACTTAAAATGTAAATTTTTAGCTTAATGGGCTAATTTTGGGCTTTTCGGCCCAATAAGCCTCAAAGTGCGAAAAATGATAAATTTTAGGGGATGAAATGAAACTTTCTTTAAAACAGGGGGTAATTAGCATGATAAAATCATTTTATGGGTCAAAAATTCTTTTCACTATCAAAAGGGACCAAAAATGTAAAGTTTTTAGATTTTGGGCCAAAACTGTAAAAGTTGTGAAAAATGGGGTTTTAACCGAGAAACACTAAAGCTGTCAACAAAATAAATTTTGGGTTAAAATCGTGTTTTCATCAAATAAATAATACAAAAGTGTCAAGAAAAGGTTTTAAGGACTAAAAATGAAATTCTTTTATAAAAAAAGGACCAAAAGTGTTATTTTTATAAAAGAAGGGTAGTGTAAAGGTCAAATTCCACTTTTAAACAAATTAATTCATTAATAAAAAATACAAGACCCATGACTAATGACGAAACGGAAAACAAATACACTCTCAACAACAAATATCGTTACAAACGAAGTGATTCGATTTCGAATCAATACAAAACAACTAGCGTTAAACCAAACCATCTAAATAAATACGCGATAACTACGATGAGCAAACTTACAAAATTTGGGCTTGGAAGTTTCAAATCATGCTTGTTGGGCCTTGCTAGCCCATTAACATGATCTTTGGGCCCAAAGGGAATATGCTTATGTGCTATTGGGACTCCTATGACCCGATTTCATGTAAAAGGACTTTCAATAACTCTAATGTGCTATTGGGCCCTAGTGGCCCATTAGTATTTCTAGTAAGGTCAAGAAATCAAATGCGAGTTGGGCCAACGTGCCTTTCGCATTCCCGACAGCTTAAATAACTCACAGAATATAACGGGACTTCGTACTCCCTTTCTCCTCATTTGTTAGGCTTAAGAGTAATCAAGGTAAACAGATTTAGGGCGTTAATCAAAAGTAATCATGGTTGTTGGATTAAGTGAGTAGTGACGGGCGACGCCTTTAAGGATCGTTCGAAACATGTAGTTATAAACTAGACATTTCCAAATGCATGATTATAACGACTCACAAACCCTAATTGATCCAAAGCCACTCGAAAAATCAATAATCAATCGTCGTGACGGTATAACAAATTGTGAATTCACTGTGTTTTATGTAATGGGAAAACATCGGGTTTTCCTGGGAAGTTCAACATTTTCACTTGTGCGATTATTACAGAAGTTCAACAATTATACACGTTTTGAAAATCAACAAGCATATATTCACGGATCTTCACACTTTTTATAAACAATGATCTTTTCAGAAAATATCGGATTTTCTGGGTTTTACAAACTGCACCAAATCATTTTACCACAACATTGCTTTTGAACTCACCAACATTTCATATGTTGACGTTTTTCAAAATTAACTTGTATTCTCAGGTAACAGGTAAACCGGAGAATAAGTACCAAGTAATGTCAGGGTGTTTTGCTTATGATATCTATTAGTCAGTTTATGTTATGAAATTGTAATGTTTAAAACATTGTACTAGATGTAAACAATATCAGTTGTATCATTTCAATGCTTGGTGATGATTTATGTTATGATTCATGTATATTCATTGTGATGATATTTAATTTAAGTCACAAGAGCCCTCGGACGTTTTCGCCATCTGGTTTGGGGGTGTGACACATATTTTGGTTATCGATACATTGGCTTTTGATATGAGTGATATTATGATTTTTTTCAGACAAATGATTTTATGATTATTATAATAAAAATGAAACTTTTGGACCATATTTTTGGGATGTTATAGCCATGTTTGGACTTTAGGTGATTAGGGCCTTGTTAGGCCATCATGTCTATTTTAGGCTGATGCTTTTATTTTCGGTTCACTTGGATGAAGGCTCACGAAGGGACTTGGGCCCAATTTGGGAAATTGGGCCACAATTGGGCTTTAGGTGACCATTTTGGAATTGGGCCTTTTTAGTGTAGTTGGTTTAGGCCTTGGACCAAGCTAAGTAAAGGGTAAAATGGTCTTTTTACCCTAATTTAGACTGGGGGTTATGGATTGGAATCCAGTTATTAATTGGATGTTATTTTATGATGATAGAGTTGAGATTTTTGGACCATCAGCTAGAGATTTATCAGTAAGATTCAACAGTCTGAGGTGAGTCTTCCTCGTTGTGTTTAGTGGGTCGAAGGCACCAATGTCGACCCATGGTTGTTATGTTAAGGTGCTAGATGTCTGTGTGACTCTTGCATGTGCATGTATGCTTAGTGGGCGGGGCCTAATGGGTAATATATATGTCATTACTTGTTTTATTTGTATGTTTGTACGCTGGACGGGGCCCGTTGTGAGAGTTAGGGAGAGGCCCGTTATACTCAGTGGGCGGGGCCCGTTCTGCTAGTTAGGGTGAGGCCTATTATACTCAGTGGGCGGCGCCCACTATGCGAGTTAAGTGAGACCCGTTACACTCATCGGGCGAGGGCCATTACATGTTTGATATGTGTGGTATGTGATCTTTGGGGGAAACTTACTAAGCATCGTGCTTATGGTTTTCAGTTTATGTTTCAGGTACTTCTGGTGCAAAAAGGAAGAGCTTGGGGTGATTGTAGTGCGCAAACGATATAGTTCTGCATGTTCCTGATGACTCTGATAATTTGTGATGTTTTGATACAATTGATCCTTTTGAGATTTATGTTGATGTTTTTGGGTCTTATTTTTAGGACGTTACAATATTTTTCGATGTGTTTAACAGGAGAGTAGTTAACGAATTTTTCACCTAATACGCTGATGTAGGGTCCCATTCTGTCATAAGGTCTGCAGCAACTGTTAATTGAAGTGTCAGCATGAGATTCAAGGATCTGAGCCATGAGACACTTACCTTTATCACCCAAGGAGTTTTCTTTTTCAAAAGTAGATGATAGTGTAATCATCATCACTTATAAGGTTGAACAGTTTAGAACCAAACGATAGACAAAATAAGGGAGTGAGTTACCAATAGCAATTCTCGCATTTACATCGAGATTCAGCATCCTTTTTTCTTCCTTTTATATCCAGGCACAAATTTTCCTTTCAACTTACTACCAGATGCACCATCATTGGATAATTGATGCATAGTGGCAACAATACATTTGTAGATGATGTCGAGCATATCAAAGTCCATGAACTCGAGAGCTTCTATGGCCTTTGATTTCCAAGCAGAGAATTTTTGTTCATCAAACGGAGGGATCTTGTTGCCAATAGTTGATTTTGGATTGAAAGAGGTAGACATGATTACATGAGTGTATCAAAAACTTGCTCTGATACCAATTGAAAGTTTTTATCGATCGGATACGCTTCAAGTATAAAGAACAAAAGTATACTAATCTAAGCAAACAAAGAACAGAAAGTAAATAACACCGAGAGTTCTCCAAATTATCTTTCACAAAGAAAGGTCTTATGTTCACCAAGAAGAAGGTTTGTCACAAAGACAGTCACAAACACGAACTCTTTACATTAGGGTTTACCTTAATGTATATTATATACTAATTTATACAAGTATATCCCTTGATTGAAGGGATTGTATCTAATCTATACTAAGAACTGATCCTCATTACAAGGATATCAGATATGCTATTTATTCTATAGTTATCTATATCATTACCTAATTTACAAAAGATTGAATAAAATAAACTATCTTCACGTTGTCGCTGATGGACTTGATACATTGGCGCTGACAGTGATGTATACGCTAACGCTAACGCTAACAGATAACGTGTAGAGTGTTTGACTTATCAGATCATAAGGTGTGACCTTACAACCCCATTTTAGGATGTTACAGTTAACTACTTATTGTGAAAACAAGGTTGCAAGTACATAATGTATTTGCAGAAGATGATTCAAATAAAATGAGAACGAAAGAACATTGTTTTTAATTTATGTTATTGTTCTACTTGAATTTTATATATACAACTTTATGTCATTATTCAACATTGAATATATGAATAATCATATGTTAATATTCACACTATAATTTACTACAATATGATATATATATATATATATATATATATATATATATATATATATATATATATATATATATAATTTAGTGCTTTATTTGAACTTATTCATGTATTTGCATATAAGGTGTGGTCAGCAGATAACTTTTGGGATCTTTTAAATTTTAGCTTCTGAGAAAAAGCTCGAAAAAAAAGCTTCATTCAACAACAAGATATTTTAGTTTTTAAGTTAAGCAAAAAGGTCCAAGCTCAAAAGATATCTCAACTAGCATTTAACAAATCGATTTAAACACACTTTAAATCAAATAAATCATATCCATAATGTTGGTCATTATCTTATATGATTAAATATAAATATATTTTAATAATTATGATATCTTTATTTTGATTAAAGTTATCTTATACGATTAAATATAAATATAGTTTAACAATTATGTTGTATTTATTTGAAAAAACCATATAAACATATTTTATAATATATTAATCTTCATCTAATAAATAATAAATATTTATTATATGAATTTATAAATCAAAATTAATATTATAGGATAATATTATCTTTTTAGAACATTGAAATATTGAAATATTTGTAATATGTAAAAAATATTTGGCCTAAATTTTTACAAAATTGAAAAATCTTATTTACTTTATTTGTAAAAAATTCATCATTATTATTATTAATATGTATAATTTTTTTAACAATTCAGAAGTTTAACCGGTGTATTTGATATTATAATCTAGATGAGTTTTAACTTTTGAAAACTATAGTTTAGAAAGAATCAATTTATCATCATTATATTTCAGTTTTAACTTTATATTTATATGTAATTTTATATATTTCAAAAGTTTCAATTATTTATGTCGAACATTTTTATATAAATAAAAATTACAATTTTCAACTATTTTTGCTGAACACCCCAATACATTTAAAAAACTCGTACGAAGTTAAAATTATTTTTTACTAATCAATAAAAATTATAATGAAATAGCAAGAATTTTTTATTCATTTTAATTTATTATTGCTTTTAATTTATTCATTTGTTATTCTATTCCTTCCATTTAAACAATCCACGATAAGAAGGTGTTTTGTTAAGTTATTTAGTGATACGTAACAAAATCAACAAATGAAAATGCTTAAGCCATCTTCACCTCTTAAGATTATTTATTATGTTAAATTAATTAAAATAGGATAATTCTATATGTAACTTTTAAATTGTTTTGTATATAGCGTTTTGTGAGTGAAATAATATCTATATATCCAAGATCTAACGATTTATATGAATGAATGACATAAGTATAATGACATTCTTAAAATAATATAAATATTAAATCTACTTCGACCCATATTTGAACTATGAAAATTTAAACATTACTTTTAGTGTTAGGTCTCGTTTGATAGTTTTTATCTGGGAAAGTGTTTTCTGATAAAGTGTTGTCTGGAAAAGTTTTCTGACTGAGAAAGAATCCATGTTGTTTGATTGTACATCTGATTGACTGTGCTGAATGATGAAAAAAAGTAATAAAAAAATAAAAAATAAATTTAAAAAAATTAATAATCCAAGAAAGAAAGAAAGAGACAGAGTTTGGTGCATAATTGTCTTTCCAGCTAATTCAGCCAGAAAGATATGATTTTGGGGATTTCTGGGAAAGACATATCTTACCGGGAAAGATCAATTTTTTTTGTGCAAATCAAACAGTCTTTCCGGTCCATTCAACCAAAAAAATTTGTTTGGACCTGAAACACAACTCAAAGTGTTTTCATAAAACTTATTTATGAGTCATAATCTAAGGTATGTTTAAGTTTGTAAAAAAAAAAAAAAACTTTCACAAAATCTTTTTTAACTTCAGAAATTAATAAAAAAAGCATTATTGTGAACGTTTTTTTAAGACTGCTAAATTACCTTATCAAGAGTTTTTGTATCAGTGGTATACACCACTTGATTAAACCAACTATATCATAAAACATTAAAAAACCATAGGAGCATTATATATATATATATATATATATATATATATATATATATATATATATATATATATATATATATATATATATATATATATATATATATATATATATATATATATATATATATATATATATATCATGTTATAACATCAAATTTATAAATCACCTTAATCATAACACAAAGGAAGAAAAGATGTTCATATGTTATGGAGGTGCCACAGGCCGTTAATTGCCCATGCTGTATATTCTAAGATTCTAAGGAAAAAAGTCGAAAAACTCTAAATATTTACATGACGGACAACCTACCTACATGCTCTACTCACAAGTTCTAAACAGGAAAACATCTAATTACCAAAAACAGCAAGTTCGTTACATGAAAAGTGGGGTACCTAATGATGAATTAGAGGGGAAAAGAAAAAAGAAATTAAGAATGGATTAATTTAAGAATGATGATAAATACAAAGGCATGATGATGATGATGATGTCATATATATGTTAGGAAGTAGGAAAACAGGATACAACCAAATCAATCACAAAACACGAGGAGAGGAGTTATTAGGACGAGAATCTCATTTCATGTCTCAACCCTCTCACTGTTCCATTTCCTTTTTCCATTTTCATCGTTCCAACAAAAACACTTATATATATATATATATATATATATATATATATATATATATATATATATATATATATATATTTAAATAAATCATGTATGAATCTTGAGAATCATTATTGTTTTGTTTTTTTGCATGTTAATGTTTTTTTTTTTTTTTTTTTGTATGAAGAAGATTATATGACTAATAGGTATAAATAGTTATGAATTTTGCAAAGAAATTAACTACAAGTTTGAGATTAAGATTTTGTGAAAAACATTAACATGGTACGCTGCTCATTTCACCTGCTCAGTAAAATCAAAATGGGCAGAGGGAGGCAGAGCAATAACGTGTACAGCAGCAATAATAGACTGAGAGAGATGGAGAGAGGTCAGGGGGCTTCTGAGTAGTTCAGTGTGTTTTTTGCTTTAAATATGCAAAGTAAAATCACAAATCTTTTGTCAATATTCCCTTCTATTTTTTTTTTATTTTACTGACAAAGTAAATACAAGAAATCATGGTGGTTGTGATGATATACATACGTATTTCTTTACATTCAATTATTGTTGTTGTTTGCTTCTACATCTACTCCTTCAACAACTCCCTGCACTGTGTATTCACTATTGATGAATAAATAGAAACCATATTTATCGGTTTCAAATCTTTAAAGAGGCCCACTTCATAAAAAAAAAAATAATAATAATAATAATAATAATAAAACATAATTGTAAATATAAAATTAAGGAGCATTAAAATTCAACATCTAAGTCTACCTAAAAAATACAAATGGTCCATAAGGCATAAACATATCTCGTAAAATATTTTTAAAACGATACATTTTGCTTGGTACAGAGTAAATTGAGTATGTTGATATACAAAAGTAGATGCACACTAAATAATGCTTTTTTTTACATGTGTTATATATCATACCTAATGTTGTCTTACATATAAACAGTAAC
This sequence comes from Lactuca sativa, assembly GCF_002870075.4. Taxonomy (NCBI): domain Eukaryota; kingdom Viridiplantae; phylum Streptophyta; class Magnoliopsida; order Asterales; family Asteraceae; genus Lactuca; species Lactuca sativa. Next base: position 231,964,147 of record NC_056624.2, read on the forward strand.
GAGTCTAGAACGTAAAAGATTCATAAAAAAAACGGAGGGTGAAGCTGCCATTGGGGCTCGCTGTAACGCCCGATTTTTCACACTAGGTACACTCCAAAGCAAATTTTTCAATAATAATTTTTCAAATATTTTGGTGTACACCGGTACTCTGGAGCACAAAAACTACCACCACGAATCGTAATGGCCACAATTACAGGATCCAAGTCGGGCGATACAGTCTCTAACTAGCAAAATAACCACAGTAACGAGTCTAGAACGTAAAACCATGTGATTCATCAAAAGCGAAGGGCAGAGCTGCAATCGGTGGTAGCTGTAATGCTCGGTTTTTCACACTAGGTACACTCCCAAAACAAAATTTTCAATAATAACTTTTCAAACATTTTTGTGTACACTTGTACTCTGGAGCACAAAAAGCTATTACTAGGGATCGTAATGGCCACAATTATAGGATCCAAGTCAGGCGCTACAATCTCTAAATTGCAAAACAACCACAGACAAAACATTGTAAGCTTTACGACTTAATGGATAACAACTACAATAACATATAATAAATAGTTGTTCAATATCACATTTAAATTCCACCAAATAGTTGTGTCCTAAATATACCATCATATGGTATAAGTGTATCTCCAACATGTATACCATCTTGTGCTATGAGTGTATCTCCACCATATAGACCATCCATATGTATGAGTGTATATTTATAACACCATAACGATCATCAATATGATTTTCAATCATATATACCACAATATAACTCACATATTATGCAACATGGATATCAACAAAGGATGTTAGAGTAGTTTTACTCACCTGGTTAATCGGCGGACTAATTCCAACTCTGATTTCAATCATTCGTTGCCTATCAGCTTATCACATGGTAACACTTCAACGAATCCCGTAACTCAGCCACGTATCTCCCTTACAATGGTATAAGCACCTTTGTTATAATCTCTCGAGAATGCTTTCTGAGCAACATCTTTGATCGTGCGTGCCAAAATCTCTCAAATGACACAAAGTTGCTCATATTTATAGTCTGGAAGTGCCGCATGGCGGCTATATGTGCGCTACACCACAATGACAATACATTCCCAAGTTTCGTCACATGTCACACCCTTCCGCCACGTGTCGCACTCTTCCACATGTGTCTTGTTGACTCACCTCATACTGAGACACAGTTCTTAAGTCACCACACCGTGGTGACTTAAGAATTGGCTGTTAACTTTGACTTCCGTTGACTTCCATTGAATTTCTCGAAATAACAATATACTTTAATCCTAATGTTAAACGGCCATAATCTTTTTTTATGTGAACTCCGTTTTCGACGATCTTTATATCCACAAAGTTGCCTTTGCATGAACTACAACATTCTTCAACTATATTTTGCTAAATAGCAATACACAATTTCAAGCAATTCCATTCTCATTTACATACCCGTATTATCACAAATTTACTCCTCTTAGGTTACAAAAAACAGGTATTACATTAGTAGAGGGAGGTTGTCGGCGTTCAGCGGTGACAATAGGCGAGAGCTTATTAACATTTTGTGAAGCGTGTACATTGTGTGAATAGTAAAACGGGAGTTTGACTGGGAGAATGAAAGACGAGTCGACGATTACTAAAAACATTTTTTTTTCTTTTTATCATTTATTTAATTTTAATTTTCATTGTACCATTTCTTATTGGATTATAGTAGTCATTATAACCGTTTAAATGAATTGAGTATTTGAGATATTGAAATATCAAATATCGTTTTTAAAAGTTTTGACTTGTATAGATTTTTTGTCAAAAATATCAAGGTGGTTCATTTCAACTATTTAAGATAGGTCACCATTTATATTTATACAAAACTTCTTATAAAAAAAATTATGTAGGTCAAGTGACCCATTTAAGGTATGTATGGACTCGTTCATGCATACAAATATTATTTTTGTATTTTTGCGTCACATATTGATCATTTTTGTAACTTTGTTGCACATGTACGGTGTACCATTTATGTAACTTTTTTTAGTTACATAGACCGTTTTTATACTTTCATTTGTTTCCTACGAGATACCATTTATATAAATTTTCTTAGATGTCAACCATTTCAATAAACTTTTGTCAAGCATTGGCCCATTCTTGTAATTTTATATATTTGAAAACTACACAAACCATTTCTTATATTTCATCTATTTCCTACAAAATGACCATTTCTATAATTTTGTCTTAGACGATGATTATTTAAATATTTTATCTTAGACGGAGATTATTTCTATCATTTTATCTATTTGAATGAGCAAAAGTTGAATTCACTCATTTCAAAAGAAAAAAACATTATTACAAGGACGTGACCTTATGAAAAGGGAACTGATTCGTACACAACAGTTTTTTACTATACACAACAATTCATGCATCATATAGTTGTACAATACAATATTTTAAAGCACCAATTGTTGTGTACGGAAAAAAATTGTTGTCTACGAATCAGCTCCCTTATGAAAACCGTAAAGTAAACACAAACATGATAAATGTTATATAGGGTAATGAATTTTACAATGATTTCTTATTAAGCAAGTAATAGAAGTCATTTATGCTATAGATAATTTAGGGAAAATTTTAAAATACACAAACTATTCTTTGTTGGAGGATAATTGAGTAGGGTGATGGTAGAGAATCGGATTTTTCTTGATCGTGTAAGTTTGTTTTCTGAACTGATATTTCCACCTTATGTCTGGGTTACAGGAAATCCAGTTTAAGTTACATTTGTGTATCTAGGCATAGAAACACAAGTCAAATCGCCAAAGAGTTCTGAGTTCGTATAGAAGAATGAGAGCTTCGAAGGGTAACTCACGACTCAATTAAGGAGTCATATTTATCCTAGACAGATTAGGGTTTCCGTCTTCTAAATTAGTTAGGAGAATCACGAATTTAATGGCATAATCACGAATTAAGATTTATCAATTTTAATGGCATAATCATGAATTAAGATTGATCACTATCCAAGCAGTCTTGTTTTGATCTACAACACACCCTATCTAGAAATGTCCCATCAATAACATTTCCTTAAGACGAAGTCTCGATGAGGACAAACAAGGATATGTTAAGCTATGAAGATGTTGGATGTTGTTTCAATATTATGTAAAATATATGTGGGAATACTCTTTAAAAGGAGGCCTTATAGAAAGATAGTAAAGTCCAACATACAAAGAGATATATTGGACAATAACTAGCATACGTGGGAACATTAACACTCTCTTAGAGTTGTGTACATTGGTATTAGGGCATAGGGTAGCTAGATGCCAACGTTGATACCATGTAAGTGTTGATAGGGTCTCTGGTTTACTCTCTTAAAATTTCTTATAAAAAAATATTTCAACATATATAAAGACAGATATAACAGTGTTCCACCAATTTAGGATGCACTAACACCATCCAGACGGTTTAATGAGTTGTTTGTATGAGTCGAGTATGTTCTTTCACCATTTTGAGTGTGTAATTAGCCAAATTCGATCTAGTTGTAGTTCACTATCATATTGGGAGTTGTATCTGTATACCTCGTTATTTAACTAATTAGGTTTTAATACATGTATCTACATATATTAAGGACACTCAACAAAAGCACAATGTATACTAAGTTGCATACCTTTAAGCACGAACGGATACAATATATATATATATATATATATATATATATATATATATATATATATATATATCAGGGTCGGTCCAAACGTATATGGGGCCCGGGGCGAAAAGAAAAAAAATGGCCCCTCAAAGACAAATATTATAAAGATTTAAAAAAATATCATTTATTCTTCACTATAAATGCGTACAATTAGCAATAACAAACAAGCCAAATTGTTTATCTTTTAAGGTAGTTTGAGTTTGAACCAACTTTAGGCCCTAAAAATTATTTAAGTATTAATTTTTTTACATATATACACCAATAGCCCATAAATTTTGGCCCCCCTGAAGACGTGGGCCATGGGCGGTCGCCCATATTGCCCACCGTCTGGACCTGCCCTGATATATATATATATATATATATATATATATATATATATATATATATATATATATATATATATATATATATATATATATATATATATATATATGCATCCCTTCCCCATATAAATGCAAACAAATAGTTGGTCTATTGGTTAAGGCGTTGACTTGTTGAAGCAAAGGTCTAAAGATCAATTCTTGCTCCTTACATCCCTTTGCCAAACACTTGTAAATTCATTCATTTTCGTCTATTATATAAACTTACTAGTTTATAACCCGTGAGAACCACGGTTATAAAATTAATTAAACTTTCATATAAAAAGTCAAAATTATTAATTAATTATTTTAAATAAATTATTATTTAAGAGAAATTTTTTTAGTTATATAAAATTATAATCAATGATTTAAATAAATACATGAAGTTATATCATCTTATAATATGTATTAAATTTATTTTATTTTTCAATCTAATGTTATTAATCTAATATAATTAGAGTGGGAAAATTTAAAATTTGAAATTTAAATAAAAGAATCAATTATTAGTTTAATGTAATTAGAGTGAAAAAATTTTAAATTTGAAATTAATAATTAATAGGTTGACAAGTGGCATGATAATAAATATATAATATTAATGAGGTGTTCTAATTGTATGACACTTGTCAATAGGAGATTAAACCTATTCTTTTATTAGAATAGGGAGATTATCTTCATGTCTCATTTGATATCTACTTTGAGTCCCACATCGATTCAAGTATCAAAAGATATTTTAACTTCATGTTTATATAACAAGACTTGAGGCTAGCTAAGGATACCATTAAGGTTTGGGTTTCAAACCGAAAACCAAACCGGGAAAGCCCAAGTACAAACTAAAAACCAAAACACCGAACCGATGGGTTTGGGTTCGGTTCGTTTTAAAAGTTTCAAAACCAAGGCTGTCGGTTTTAGGTCAAAACCGACTCAACCCGAACCATGTTTAGCCTTTGCTGTGATACCCTTGAAAAAAAGTTGGATACTTCTTTACTTTGACTCTGCTCCGCCACTGCTTTTAAGACTATACTTAGGTGTATATGCATGTATATGACAACTTTTGATAGGGTAAGTAGATATTATATTTTAGTTGGAGTTCAAATAAGGAGTGTTACTTACAAAGAAATATGCGCTGAAGCTTGGACATTAGGCCAAACATCGTGCTTCAAATCATGCTATAATTAAATTATATTGGCTTAACTCTTTTATCCAACTCCGAGAGATACATTTGCCCAAGATAATTGGTTTGACCATTACTAGTGACTGATAAAGTTCGTACCCATCGGACCCATCGGACTACATGAACACAATTCGTTCGTACCAGTATATTTTAGATGTTATTGGGTTGAGCATTGTTCGTGTAGCAAAACACAGTTTAAGGCTCGTCCGAAAGACTAGCAGTTTTCAAAAAAGTTAAAAGAATTTGTTGGTTTTTTTGAGCCATTTTGCCGTTCCTAGTTGTATAGAAATAGTAGTGGTTTCATTTTATTTCAATACAACTAAAAGACCACTCTCTTATCTCTGATTTTCGACAAAATACACATTCATGATCTCAGCTTTCATATTTTGTGGTATCGGAGTATTTCTGTCTAAAGTTGTCGTCTATAATTCGTATTTCATTTTTCACATTCTCGAAGTATTGCGATGCATTCGAAAAGACCATGACGAAAAACCAAACCACGACAATGAAAAAAAAGCAACACGACTTTATTGTACTACATTTCTTCTTCCTGTACTTTACAATCGAATAGAATAAATATCTTTTTAATTGGTTAGTTTTATGCATGATACGTATCATTTGGTAAAGTAAAGATATAACGCATTAGGATTCAGGACCATGCCACTTGTCTCGGTTCTTTTGAGTGTGTTGGGTTCATGAGTATTGAGTATTGCGTGTTATTATTAATGAAATTAAACAAAGGAAAAGGAAAAAAAAGAATAAGACAAAAATTAATAAGCTACCATGCATTATATCGTTTACTGTACTTGATTCAGTTTCATAATTTCTTTACACGTCCGTCCACGTCCTTTATAAAATGTGCAGAATTAAGTCTACAAGCTCTCCACCTGGCTCTAAAGGAATCTCATTGAAAGACATATATTCAAATAAGACAAAGCTTCCCCCCTCTCCACCTCAATCTTTTTTCAATTTCTGTTAAACTTATATTCCTTCCTATCATATTCATCCACACGATTCCTTTATAACTCTATATACAAACAAACATAATCATCTTCACTCGAAACAAAACAAGAAAAAGAAGTAGAAAGATGAAAAACAATTATAGATAAACTTTTGTTGGTATTATTATCAACTAGGAAATGAATTCTGTCATGTGACATGTGTTTTGTTTGGTTGGGAGGAAATGAATGGAACCCAAGAGACAAAGGGTGTTTACTTGTGAAACTCTAGGGTTGGAATTTGGAAAAGGGTATTTGAGCAATTTTTTCAACTTGCAAATTCCAAGAATATTCAATTTTGTACTCATTTGCAACCAAATACATGATAGGAATAGAATTGAATTCCAAGTCGGACCAAATTGCATTGCATTGCATGGTATCCAACGAACGAAATGCACCCTTAGAGAACATAGAAAGCAAGTATAAAGGAATGGGGAAATATAAAAGCAAAGCAGCTTTATTCTTGATTTGCTATTTATTCTTTTTCAGCCACTAGGCATTGGACATGATAACTTCCTGATTTGGAAAGAAAAGGTTTGATTAAAACAACTTTGAATATAAAAGTGAATCTCTTTTAGCTCTTAAACCAGATTATTTTTTATGCCACCCAATCCACCCATTTTTATGCATCTGTCCCTCGGCCTCCCACAGCTTTTGTGTCTATAAAAAGGCGACTCTCTCTCTCTCACTCTTTATTTTATATAAGTATTTACTAAATAAATAACATCTCACTTTGTTTTTGTGTGTGTGTGTGTGTCATCAACATTCAATAGCATGTCACTTGTACTAGGGAGGATTATAGGAGATGTGGTCGACCAATTCACACCAAGTGTGACAATGAGTGTAACCTACAATTCCCATAACACTGTCTTTAGTGGCCACGAGCTAAAGCCTAATCTCATTACTTCTAAACCTCATGTTCAAATCGGTGGTTTAGATATGAGATCTTCTTACACTATTGTAATATTTCTCTCTCTCTCTCTTTATAAACACATAAATATGGTTTATTTATAAGTATTTTGTAATTGACAAATATTTATGTACGTATCTATTTTTACTTGAAGATCTTGACCGATCCAGATGCTCCAAGCCCGAGTGATCCTTACTTAAGAGAACATCTCCATTGGTGAGAGCATCCGTCAGTCAACTCTTTGATTATTAGTCTTCTTTTTTAAAGTCAATTTTCATTTGTTTATTTATTATTTAATGAATTGGAATTAAATAAATTCGATATTTCAGGATGGTGACAGACATTCCTGGTACAACTGATGCAACCTTTGGTAAGTAAAATTTCATGATGCACGGATATTAATAATAATAAATATAATATGTTGAATGAATAGGTGAAGTGAGTAAAATATATGAGTGTGGATGTGATGTAACAGGGAGGGAGATTGTGAGCTATGAAATTCCGAAGCCTGTGATAGGAATCCACAGGTATGTGTTCTTATTGTTCAAGCAAAAAGCAAGGCAATCAGTGAGGACACCTGTTTCCAGAGATCAATTTAACACTCGGTTATTCTCTCAAGAAAATGAGCTAGGCTTACCAGTTGCTGCTGTCTACTTCAATGCTCAAAGAGAAAATGCTGCACGTAGAAGATAACTCTACTTCATACACGCATATACTCTGTTTGTCTGTCTGCATGTACTCAAAACAAACCAATAAAACCTTTACTCTATAGTTTCATATTGCATTATACTTATTTTAACTTGTTTATGAAATGTATTTTAGTTTCATATTTTAAGTGTATTTGTGTCATACATGTTTAATAAGGAACTTGGATGTGTTGTTCCATATGGCTGGCTTTATATTTTGATTAATTGCCTCTTAAGACTGATTTCCAGGTTCTGTAAACGGCTACAATCTCAAACAATTAAGCACATACAGTATCAATTGCAAACTCAATCTGACTTTCTTAATACGTCATGTTGGAGATCGCATCCAGTTTGGATCCAACAAAACACATCTGCTGAATATTTAAAGTATGCTTAACTAATATCTCTAAATCGGTTAGGAATATCTAGGAATGGAACTGATAACAGAATTCTCAATCACTATCCCCAAAACTGAAATTGAAATTGTGAAGATCATATTAACAGATTCATACATACATGCTTCTCAAAATTCAAACAGGAATAAACAAATGGAGACCAAGTTCGGTTACTAATTACTTACCAGGTGGAAGTAATTCTTTCAGCCGACGACAGCTCCGTTATCAAGAGCCACGATGTACAAATTAACGAAGAGACAATCTGCTAAAACAAGAAAAAAGTCGATCAAGTCAAATAATGAGGGGATAATAGAAAACCTAAAGAGATTGCGAGAGTTGGAGAAAGCAATTGTAAAGTAATAACATCGCGAAATCGCTTCCGGCCACCGAATCTCTCTGCCGCGATAAGCACTTGAAACGGTTTCCCCCTTTTGGCTTTCCCGGAACTTTTTGCAAGGGCTATAGATGTTTTATAAAGGGATATTAACCGCCTGTTTCATATTGTTTATTTGAAGGTTTTATTGTTGTTTGATAATGGTAATAAAGTGTTTGTTCTTTGATTAGATAGATTTTAAAAGTATTTACTAGTTTAGTCTATAATACGTGAGAACCACGGTTATAAAATTAATTAAATTTTTATATTAAAAAACAAAGCTATTAATTAGTTATTTTAAATAAACTATTATTTAAGAGATATTTTTTAGTTATGTAGAATTATAATTGTGAATTTAAATAAATACATGAAGTTATATCACCTTAAAATCTATATTAATTTTATTTAATTTATTTTTTAATCTAATTTTATTAATTTAATATAAGTATAATGAAAAATTTTAAAATTAAAAAATTAAAATGAGAAATAAATTATTAATTTAATACAATTAAAATAAAATTTTAAAATTTGAAATTTGAAATGGATAATTAATTATTAATTTAATATAATTAGAGTGAAAATTTGAAATTTGAAATTTGAAATTTGAAATTTGAAATTTGAAATAGATAATTAATAGGTTGGCAAGTGTCATGATAAATGATATATAATATTAATGAGGAGTTCTAATTTTGTGACACTTGTCAAAAGGAGATTAAACTTATTCTTTTATTAGAATAGAGATTTATTTAAATAATAACATTTTCATAAAATATTTGTTATTGTTTATTGATTTATTTAAAAGGTTGTTTTTATTAGTACTTATGGAATTAAATAATAACAAATTTGAACTAAATCTAAACCTATATAGTTAGGTAAATCGTTTGGGAACCAAATTTGGACTCCGAGTTGCAATGATATTGTGGACAATGGACTGATGAGTGTGAAGTTGTGTAAGTTTTTTGAATTAGGATATTACGGAGGATATAATATTTTTGGATGATATAATTATGGACCGAGCGCATTATAAGGTGGACTTTTGTCTTCCGTGTCTTAGTCTTCATCATAAATGTAACGTTCCAAAATACTAAGTAAAAATTTTGTTTTTAGTTAACCAAAAACCAAACATCCATTCATTAGGATCAACCGATAATTAGAGTGTATAAAGCATTCTCAGAACAACAGTGATAAATCAGAAAAGACAGTGTGAAATAAATTGTTGGGGTGTGCATTGCGATCATGCCGAACTCTTCCCTTTGGAACTAGAGTTCCCTAAAATATCCCATATCCATACGGACCTCGCCCCACATACACACGGGTCTCACTTTATGGGCCTCGCCCAACACATATAACGGGCCCCGCTCACATATAAAGGGTCTCACCCAGCGAGTCTCGCCCAACATACATGCAATGAAAGATATTGTATGCTCAAGAGTCATATTTAAATGATATTGTAACAGCTCCAAAACCGGATAAAAAATTTCATTTTTAAATAAGAAATTATAGTCATAAATTGTTTCCAAAATCCATTAACATAATAAACATGTCCAATTATCAGAGTAACAATATCAGTAAGTGCGGAATATCGTGGAGAGTGAATGTTGCGCTATCAAGTGGGGCCCTTCCCCTTAATAACGGAAGTACCTGAAACCACAATACAAACTATAAGCAAATGCTTAGTGAATTCCCTAAATACCACATAACATACAATCGCAAAATACCACACCACATACATATGATTGCCATGGGCTACCCCTATGGTCTTTCCCTGGAATGCCATGGGCTACCCCCACGGTATGATATCCAAGTGTCATGTGTTATCCCCATGGTCTTCCATGCCATGGGCTATGTGACATCCCCATTTTCACGGCCAAAAAAGACCGATTTTGTTTATGCTTTATAAAAATCAGAGTACCCTTTTTATAAAAATATTATGGAATTTGTTCCTAGAAAAACATGATAAATACGTTATCAAAGCATTTCCAAAGAAATGTATTTTTTATTTATTTTAAAACATTTGGGATGTCATCATCAATACAGAAACATAAACATAAACAGAACTAACATTCATTATCACTCGTGATTTATATCTCCTTAATCTCTCAGTGTAATGTGATTTCATATCAACACCTGTGATATAAATAAACTGAGTGGGTCAGGTTGGGAAACCTGGTGAGTACATAGGGCTTTCAATCCCACAATGTTATACCATATATATAGTTTAAAACTCACAAAATATACAATTTCACCATATATATAAACAACTCTTATCCCACCCCGTCGATCCTCACAACGAGACTATCCATACTATCGGACCTAAGATTAGCCGTTTTACCTAATCCATACTCCCGGATCAGAAATGAACGACTTTACCTAATCCATACTCTCGGACTAGGGACGAATGACTAATCCATACTCTCGGATTAACGATGAATGATTATTTCTAATCCATACTCTCGGACTAGGGACAATGACTATGTCTAATCCATGCTCCCGGATCAATGACATATACCAAGGTTTTATTCTCTGAGTATAATTCACTCGTACTCGTAAGAAAAGACTACCTAATTTTCCTCATAATTAATTTAGGTTTACTTTTTATCCTAAATCAGCATATATAATCAGGTATGTACTTTAACAAGTATCTCAGGCAACATCAAATAATTCACACATAAACATATATTTAATACTTCAATCGATACTTGTATTAAAAATCATGTTCATGAAAGGGACTATGCACTCACTTGAAAAGGTGGTGATTCCGAACTCAGACAGCGCTTCGCTTTTTAAAAATAATTTCCTTCGACGAAACCTAGTATTATAACCACTAGAGTTTAGTCTGTTATTTTTCGAGACTAATTAATAGTCTGACTATTATTTCTATTATATAAGCGTTAAACAATACTTATATAACCCATAATAATAGCCCAAGTACTTATTATAAGTTCCTAATAACGTTACTATAATTAAAGAAAAAACTATATTAAAAATAGCGTAGGCGTAGCTCACTTACAACAGGTTTTATAGAAAATCGGTATTTGCTTGGAGCAGCATTCCCGAGCCGAAAATATCTTATTCTCGTAGCCATCGAGCACTCCGGGGCTTCCGCCTCGTGCTAGGGAGGTTCCCTAGCCTTTTCGGGGGGTTTCGGGGCTAGAGAGAGGTTCTAGAGAGAGAATAAAGAGAAGAAAGAATGGAAAAGGTGTGAAGAAAATAAGGGTGAGAGAGGTTCTATTTATAGGGTGAAAATGGCTGAACTTGGTGTCACATCTCACCATCTAGTGGCAAGACTTGGGGAGAAAGCAATGACCAAGATTGTGTCACATCACCCATTTTCGCATAACACACTTCCGACTTCTAAAATCCATAACTTCACATACGACCTCTGTTTTTGACGTTCTTTATATCCACGCGTAGGTAAAAATAAGATCTACAACTTTCATTTTGACTCTGTCAGCTAATTCTCGACCGATCTTAAATTTAACAGTACGAGGAGATTATACTGTTAAATGTCCGCGTAAAATTTATAACTTCTACATACGGACTCTGTTTTCGTCTGTCTTTTTACTGTTGAGTTCATATTAATGAGATCTTCAATTCTCATTTAGGTCGCGTAGGCCAAAAACCGCTCGAACTAAAATTCGAGTTTCGGGCCGTGCACTGCTATGCCAAATCTTAGAAAATTCATAACTTCCTCATACGAAGTCAGATTTGGGCGTTCTTTTTTTGTATGTTCTCAGTTTAACATATACTACAACTTTTATTTGGATCGATAGGGCTAAAAAGTCCTTTATCAAAAATTCACTATTTATGTCTCCCGGTGTCCTGCCGGTTTTGCTGTAAAACTTCGACGGGCCATAACTTCTTTGTTATAACTCGGATTTCGGCATTCTTTATATGTACGGAACCCTTGAGACATATTATAAAACTTGGTTAAGATTATTTATTCTAAATAATCTTTTTTCGAAAATTCGTTTTCGACCCCTATTATCTCTAAATTGACTAGCCCGGATCTACGGGCGTTACAGGCTACCCCCATGGTATTCCATACAAATGCCACGGGCTACCCCCGAGGTCTTTCAAACAAACAAACACATAGACAACTAACATTCCACACATCAAGTAATGGGCGAGCATTGGTGCCTTCGACCCATTGATATAGTGAGAAGACTCACCTCCCAATTTGAATAATAACTGATGAGGTACCGACTTTGAAACTCAGCTCTAACCGACTCCTAACCATCAAGCATAAATTCTCAAGTATAATCCAAAATACCCAAAATACCCCTTAAGGGTCAAACTAAGTCACACGATCAAAAGGTCAAGGAAAGTCAATTCAGCTGACCGTCATGTCGCGGTACCCTTGTACCACGTCGTGGTGACGAATATGACAAAACAGTCGCGATCTGCCCTGTCATCACGTCGTGGTAACGAGATTTTCAGCAGCTTAATGCATTCAACCACTTTCTTCAATTCCAAAGGATCTCTGACTCAGATCTGGACCAAAATAGGGTCTAGATGGATAAAGTTCCCAACTTTATCCAATAGAACCCTCCAAAGTGTATAGATCTCAACTTTATGATCCAAAACACTTCATGGCTTAAGCAATAATCATCCAATCCAAGAGGTTTCTTAAACAAAAGCTTCGAAAGAGTCTCTAACATCAAACACACCATAAAAATTGGTGCTTTTCAGTCATGCATGTCCAGTGCATGACTTAAACTCTTATTAGGTCAAAATAAGGAAAAAAGGCCAAGATTCCATGTATGGTCTCAAAACTCGATTCTAAGCTATATCCGAAGAGCCAAATGCTCCAAATGGCCGGGAGATTCATAAAGTTGCAAACTTTATGAAGTTCAACCATCTAAGGCAATAAAACATAGAGAAAAGTGGGCAAAATCCATAGATTTATCCATTAACTCAACAATGTGAAGACTTTATACCTCCTTGAGATGCTAGAGGATGGCAAACTCCTAGATCTTTTTTGCTTTGAACTCCCCAAGTGATCTTCCACCACCTTTTTCCTTCACAAGCACCAAAAACACACTCTTTAAGGCCAAAAAGTCACACAAGGGATCTAGGGTTAGCAAGGGACGATTTGGAGAGATGGAGGCTGATGGGAGGGAGGCTATGAGAGGTTAAGGATCTTTAAGTAACGCTCACCTCTTAAATTTAGGGTTTTACCCAACAACCACCACACGTCGTGGCAAAATCACCATGTCGTGGTGGTTCATTAAACTCCCGCGACCCAAAACTCTTCGCCACATCATGGTGGAGATTCACCATGTCGTGGCCCTCAAAGATACATCATACGCAATCAAAATAATTTCATACTTGGAACCGAGAGTTACAGATACTGCTAATTAACATATGATACTAATGGGTCACACTAACAACTTGGTATAATTGATTATTTATTAGAAATTGATTTTAATAAATATTCCATAAACTATTATAATTAATTGAAAGTTATTTATTTATTGGAAATAATAATTTTTCATTATTAAGTAACATAATGTATCATATGGTATGATTTATAAACTTTTGTCTTCTTTTATATCTTTATAAGAAAGAATAAAAGAAGCATGACCTTTTGATTTGTTTAATCAAAAGCATGGCTAGTTCTTAAAGGCATGGGGGACAAGTTCCTTTTATGACATGAGTGCTTAATTGGTTAAGGACTCATTTGCATTGTTTTAGCTTTAAGAGATTGCATGAAAAAATTTCATTTTTGACCTTTTTTTTACATGCCAAAACCGTGAGTATGCTTGGCATATTCATTCTCTCTTTATTTTGCTTTCACACTTGAAAGAACACTTGCATTTTTCTCTCTTTAAGTTCATACTTTAGTTATGAACTTAAAGCTTAAGAGTCTTAAGAGTTTTACAAGGCTATCATCTTAAATCAAGTTGGATTATTGTTGATGTCTCAAAGATTTATCCATTCTCCATCAACTTCCTAACCTCCCCTTGAGGATTCAAAGACTACAAAGGTTATGTTATTTTTCTTCTTTGGTTGCTGTTTTCTTTCCAAACATTGCAAGAAGCTCTTTGGTGGGCTATAAACTTGTTTTATGTTATTCAAATTATCAAGTCTCCAGTTGCTAAATTTTATGTTTTTGAAACTATTTTGAATAAAAACCCAACAATTGATATCACAATCACCTTGCAATTTTGGTTAGGTTTTATGATTTTTGGAGAATATAGATAACTTGTTTTTGTATAAAAATAAGTTTATACATATTTTCTTTGACAACTTCTTAATTTTTGTTTTATCAGGAAAAAACTTACATGCATTTTTTGTCACTTAAAGTATCTTAGAAAAACAAATGGTGTTTTATGTTTATATGCATTTTATAGTGCATTAACAAGCCATGGACCTTTATGTTGTTGTTATTGTTGTATGATTTATTAAAATGGTTTGCAGTATTCTTTTATTAATAAGTATGTAATTAAAGTAGCAAGTTTTTATTCTTATTATTGTTATGTAATAAATTAGTTTTAGACTAGATTTATCTTATAAAATATGTAACACGATGAAGATGAAGACCATTTCTTGAAGAACCATGGAGACCAACAATTTTTAAAAGTTCATAAATTTTATAAACATTTCATAGAAGTATATAACTTTTATAAAATCTTTATAAAATTGCAACAAAGTTGGTTTTCATTTCAAGTGGGAGCTTGAAGATCACATGAAGAACAGGTTGTTATATTTCATCCCTTTGTCCCTCAGGAAGGACTTAACACTATTGTGTTGGCTCCCAAAAGTGTTAATTAGATCGATGCTCGTTTATGTTAAATGCATGCTTGTGTTGTTTATTTTTCAAGTAAATTGAACCGCGTCAAAAATATAAAATCGGATTTTATATTTGAACCTTAAATGTGATTTTTTATAAATTTGATACCATAATTAATTGGATGCATGAAATTATCATGATATGTGACATCCCTATTTTCACGGCTAGAAAATACCGATTTGCTTATGCTTATTTAAAATCAGAGTATCCATTTTAAAGAATAATATTGCAAAATTTGTTCCCAAGAATATGAGAAATGTATTATCAAAGCATTTCCGAACAAATGTATTTTATGTATATTAAATCATTGGGATGTCATCGTCAATACAGAAACATAAGCATACAAAATATTACAAGTCTTACAGTAATTAAACTAATGACCTGATACTCCTTGAATCTCTCAGCAGAATGTATCTTTCATATAGCTACATGTGATACAATAAACTGAGTGGGTCTGGTTTGAAAACCTGGCGAGTATATAGAGATTTCAATCCCACAATGTGATAATAATCTATAACTCAAACCTACTACTCCAACAGTTATCATTAACACACACACACACACACACACACATATATATATATATATATATATATATAACAATTTATCCCATCCCGTCGATTCCCACGTATAGATCATATACAACAATCTTACAAGATCTAGCCTAAATGATCAATATGAACAACAAACTGACGACGCTGCTTTGGAAATTCTCTTGCAACAAACGAGGATTAATAAATACATCAAATGAGGGGAATGAAATAAGTTTCACCACGAATCTCTGATCGCAAAACAACAACATGCCAATTAAATCATGGAGGGTTGTCTAAATAATTGTGCCTAGCAGTGGTCTGACATCGTGAGGTATTTTACCCCTAGACTCACCTTATCCGACACTATGTCTCATAGTCGCCACTATTTCATCTACCCATGTTCTACCCAACATATTTGTAGATATAAAATACATAGACAGTTTAAATCATTTAACACCCGTATAAAAACATCAATTCCAAGCCCATATCAAAATAGACAAATAATATATAACACATAACACGTATTTCATAGCTAATACTTTATATTTATGTGTTAGAAGAAAGTAACCACACACTCACTTGATCAGAAGATGATCGGACAGCACTACGACTTGTAGAAGTAGTATTCTTCGGTGAAACCGGGAGATCTTCACAAAACCTAGGCTTCTTGCGGGCAGAGCTTCGGCTCGGAAACTTTACTTCTTGGGATCTTCGGGGCTTCGGGACTTGGTTCAGGTCTTGGGAATGATACCGGGGCTTCGATATATTTCTTGCACGAAAACGAGGTAAAACGGGAGAGAGAGAGAGAGAGAAGAGAAAATGAGCAAAGAACTCAGTTGCCCTCACATCCCTTTTATGGGGGCTGAATCAACGCATTACATTGGGCGTAATGCTTATCTACGTTGGGCGTAACCCGGATAAGTCTGGTGACTCCCCCCCTTCGGATAATATCGGATTTTATATTTAAATTTAATATTTTAATTATATTAATAAACTTCAAAAATTCATATCTTTCTCATACGAACTCCGTTTTCGATGTTCTTTATATCCATGTGTAGGTGAAACTACGCTCTACAACTTTCGTTTAGACTTAGTCGGCTAATTTTGATTTTATTTTTATTATATTATTTTAGTAGGCTGAGACAGGAAAGCTCCGTTATAAATTCATAACTTCTTCATCCGACGTCCGTTTTCGTCTGTCTTTTCACCATTTCACTACTAATAACGAGATCTTCGATTCTCGTTTAGATTGTTTCGACCAAAAATCACTCGATCTAAAATTCGGGTTTCGGGCTGCATACTAATAAGCTGAAACTTAGAAAAATCATAACTTTTTCACACGAAGTCAGATTTGGGCGTTCATTTTATGCCCACTCTCAGTTTAACGAACTCTACAACTTTCGTTTAGATCACTAAGGCTAAAAAGCACTTTATCGTAATTCACTTTTTACGTCACACAGCGTTGTACCAATTCTATCGCGAAACTTTGGCAGGTCATAACTGCTTCGTTATAACGCGGATTTCAACGTTCTTTATATGTACAAAATCATTGTAACATATACTACAACTTAGTTAAGAATATTCATTCTAAATAATCTTCTATCAAAAAGTCATTTTTGACGCTTAACGTCTCTAAATAAACTAGCCCGGATCTACGGGCATTACAGAAAGCAGTCAGAGATTTGTAGTATCTCGGCACTACTTGCAAGGTGAGTTATCCTCACTATACTAAGGGGTCTAAGGCACCAAGGTTGGCCTATTGGATATGTTATCCTAGCAGTGTTAGATGTTGAGTATGAGTTAGTGTTGCATGCTAGTGGTTATGTCAGTTGGGTAGATCTGTAGGACTATCTGTGATGTTATATGATTATTGCATGCTCAGTAGTTATGTTATATGTTGATATGTTATGTGGGATGGTTTGAGGTTGTACTGCTCCGTGCGGTGGCCAACAAAGCCTATAGTATTCCAGATATGAGTTGAGGACCCGGTAGGCATTCCAGACTCATACTGAGGACTCGGGAGCATTCTATATACGAGCTGAGGGCCCGATAAGCATTCCAGACTCGTACTGATGGCTCGATGGTATTCCAGATATGAGCTGAGGGCCCGATAGGCATTCCAGACTCGTACTGAGGGCCTAGGGGTAATCCAGCTTGTAAATTTGTGGACCCATTGCATGTTGTTTTCAGTTTGTTATGTTATGATGTTGTTGACCTGGTTACATGGACTGTATGTGTATCGGTATTTTGGGGGGACTCACTAAGCCTCGAGCTTACAGTTTCAGTTTATTGTTTTAGGTATATCAGGGGATCGCGGCAAGGCGAAGGTGTGATCGTAGAGCTCCTCATATTTATGTTTATGTTTCTGGGATACTCTGATATTATACATTTTGAAAACAAGTTTTGTAATAACTAATGTTTTTGGGTTGTTTGAAAAGTTTTAAATTGGCTTGAATTTTTATGGGCGTTACAACAAGCTTCTTACTTTTACGGTGATTGTGTAACGCCCTGTTCTAAAAGTAATTATTTGTGGATCCCTGAGATCAAGAGTAAGGGCGTTTCGGTCTTTTATGGGCAATGGGTTTTATTCGAGAAGGCTTCGGGTCGAGGTGTGTTGCTAGAAGCATAGGGCTTCTCGCCACCTTTTCGTGGATATAAAGTTCGTCGGAAACGGACTTAGAATGAAGGAGTTATGACACTTTGAAGATATTGAAACTTATGGCACTTAATGGAAAAAGTTTTCAAAGAAAGGTCATGCATGCTTTGGGACACATGTGGGTACGCCCAGCGTAGGCTGGGTTACGCCCAACGTAATTGAGTAAATGAACGCGGAGCCCCTCGACATACGCCCAACGTACGTCTATCATATAGAAACCCTAATATTTTTGGTGTGGAGGCTATTTAAACAACTTTAAGCGCTCATAACCCTCCCAAACCCTAGCCTCCACTATTTAGAGTCGTTCTCCCGAAACCCTAGCCAACTTCTTGAGTGTGTCAGCTTTGGAAGTGAATTTGGAGTGTTTTGAGAAGAAGGTGTTGCATCTAGTGAGTAGAGGAAGAAGGCCAACGTGTAGATCTGAAGTTTTCTGGTGGTTCAAGATCTCCTAAAGGTATAAAGCTTCTTTCTTGACATCTATTTTGTGTAGATCTAGGTATGGTGAAGTTTTGACACCATTCTTGTCCCAAAACCCCCTATTTTGATGCATGATGTGTTTTGGCTAAGATGAGTTGTCCTTTCAGACCATTGGAGAGGTCTTGAGTAAGAAAAATGAGGCCCCAATGGCTTTGGTTGTCCCATGTAAGAAGTAGGAAGGTATTAATGGGTTAATACATTGAGTTAAGAGCTTTATGAACGTCCAAAAGGATAAAGATTGAGACTTTATGAGTCCTAGGCCTTTTTGGTCACTGGATCTAGCATATGGGCTTAAGTGCTTAAGCCATTAAGCATTTGGAAGGATTTTTGGTACAGACGAGCGTACGCCCCGCGTACCAGAGGAGTACGCCCAGCGTACGCCCTATGTTGGGTTTTCAATTTTGGGCCTTGTGTAATTGGGCTGTTATTGGGCTAGCTGGGCTTGGGTCGTGATTGAACAATATGGATAGAGTAAATTGGACCCAATAATTATTATGGACCTTGGATCTAGGCTCGTTTGGAAAGGTGGGCCCAATTTAGTAAAATGGGCCAATAATGGGCTTTGCATGAGGATTTGGTTTTGGGTCTTGGCCCAATAAGAGGATAATGAACTTAATGAGTGTTGTGGGCCCTTGGCCTAGAAAGTCATGATGGATTCTAATGTGATGATTTGCATGTGATAGTTGGGATTTCCAGCGAGTTAGCAGTCAGAGATTTGCAGGATTTCGGCAGTTGCAATGTGAGTTATCCTCACTATACTCAAGGGTCTAAGGCACCAAGGTCGGACCTTTGAATTGTTGTTTAGAGCTTGTTATGTTGTATGGTGTTATGCTTGCTAGTATCCTGGTATATATGATGATGATATGAGGATATGCCTTGTTAGCTTAGTATCCTAGATGAATGGATAGTTAAGAGATGGCTAGTTTTGTTGAATCAACACCCTGATAGTTGGGTAGCAGTTATGAGTATAGACCTGTAGTTGGTCTTGCCTTATGTACGCCGGTAGGATGTTACCTGCCGGTTATGTATGTTGAGCATTAGCAGAGGGTATTCCATCCCGGTAGGATGATAGGGCCCTAATATGTTGTTTTGTAGAGTATTATGTGGTTGCCTGTTATGTGTGCATGTTTGCTAGTGTGGGGCATTCCAACCCGATGGTTGTGGGCCAGGAGTATACCATCCCGGTAGGATGATTGGACTCGTAGTAGGTTGGCATTCCAACCCGATGGTTGTGGGCCTGGGGTATTCCATCTTGCAAGATGATTGGATCCATATTAATAGTAGTAGTAGTTACTGTATGTATAGGGAGTGGGGTATTCCAACCTGATGGTTGTGGGCCAGGAGTATTCCATTCCGGTAGGATGATTGGACTCATGGTAGGTTGGCATTCCAACTCGATGGTTGAGGGGCCTGGGGTATTCCATCTTATGAGATAACTGAACCCATAGTAGTTCTTGTTGTACGTATAGGCGTTTGGGCATTCCAACCCGATGGTTATGGGTCGAGAGTATTCTATCCCGGTAGGATGATTAGGCTCGTGTATTGTAGGCATTCCAACCCGATGGTTGGGAGCCAAGGGTATTCCAACCGGAAGGTTGATTGGACCCGTAGTATGTTGTTCTTTGCTGTATGCGTATGTTTTTGCGTGTATGGGTACTTTGGGGGGACTCACTAAGCTTTCGGGCTTACAGTTGTGGTTTATTGTTTCAGGAGATCGTGGCAAGGCAAAAACGTGATCGTACCGCTCCTCATGTTTTATGATTTATGTGATATGGTTCTGGGGGATACTCTGATGTTTAAACTATTTTGAAAACAAGATGTATGAACGTAATGGTTTTTGAATGAAATAAAAATGTTTTAATTTGGTTGAAATTTTTGGTCGTTACAAATTGTGATACTTCTATTAATTGTTTCGATTATCTTTCATTTCAAATTTATAGCTTAAGTCGGATGCTACATCGATCTTGGTTCTCTGAACCACGTAACATACTTATCTTAGTCGGACTCGATTTGATATGACCACTAGGGTCGGAATAACAATCATCTTCTTAGTAATTACTGAAACAATGGTAACGACATACATGAATAAAACATAATCAATTACTAGCACCTTGGTAACCTTGTGACTTTTTTCGATCCAAGTGTGAGTCATGTGCTTCCGGTAGAATAGGCCTATACTACAGTAATTCTTTCAGCCAACAATCCAATATCAACTCCATTACAAAGCAACAGGAACACCATATACAAATTATGAAAGTTAGAAACCGCTAAAAACAAGAAAAAACCAATCAAATCAAACAATGAAGGTAGAAATGAAAACCTGATCCGTGAGATTGTGTGGGATGGATAACACATTTATTTGTACACCGTAGTGGCCAAGTGAAGAGGATTACAAGTAAGTAGCAACAACATCAAAGCTAGCTTCAACGAAATAGCCGACTCCGGCTGAAACGAGTCTCCCCGTTTGTTGTAGTTTATATAAATATTTTCCCAAAAAAACTCTCCAAACAATTTGTTGCATATGCAAAATTGAAATATGTATGGCTATATCCAAGCATTTTCCAGCCGGCAATTAAACTAGATATATTAGTACCAGGGTCGGCCTGAGGGGTGCAAAGCGTGCAACCGCACAGGGCCCCGAAAAAAATAGGGCCCGAGTTGTAGCGAAATTATATATATATATATATATCAATTTACGCAACAAATTTTAGAAATCTATGCTTGAACAACTGGTTAGGACGCACGCCTTTTACTTTTTGATACCTAGTAGACCAAGGATCGAATCTATCTATCTGCGTCCACCATATGCTTGATTTTTTTTGCTAATAAGTTTCACTTCTACCACTCTGTTAATCCCATTAACCACCATGTCTTTTTTTATATTCGCTTTAACATAATTCTCTTTAAACTCAATTATGAGTCCATTAAGTTTTTTTTTTCTTTGTTTTTTCTTTCCTTTTTTTTAAATCCAAATCTCATAAAGAAAACTTAATTTCTATTTCTTTTGGTCAGCAAGTCTTAATAAATGTAGTTACATCAGTTTTCTCTAATATAATTCTTATTTATCGAATTATTAAAGTATTTACAGATTTTTCTTATATATTAAAAATTTATATTTAAAGGCCCATTTTTTATAGTTTGCACAAGGGCCATTGCCCCCACATTTAAAAGTATCAATAGCCTAGCCCAAAATCAGGTTGAGGCCGTATCTATTAAAAAACTCATTGCCTAGCGTTAGCCCCTGAAAAGCTGAAATTATGGCGATGATGTAACTCTATTATAAGATATATGAACATGACATATCTTGTTCCAAATTGGTTCAATAGTCCATATTGAGATAATTATATCAACAAATAATACAAAGTATAAATATCCAAATATTTTGTAATATTTATTTTATACGTAGTACAGTTGGTTATATATCAAGAACTAAGATGCCACCTTTAATAATCAAAATTTTGTTTTAAATTTAAAAGATTTAACACTTTAAATAACACAATTTACAACTTAAAAATGTTTATTATATAATGTTTCCTTCTAATTAATTTAAAATATCTTACCTCTTAATTATTACAATTTTCTTTATAGGATATTTCCTTCTTATTTATTTAAAATTGCTTATAACTCTAAATGTATTTATTATTTAAAAAACAAATTTATTATTTTACTTCTTTTTTAGTTGTAAAAAGGTTATATGGATTGTGTCCTCATTTTTTTCATGGCAACCGACACATACAAGTTTACTCTTTACCTCTATCATTCTAATCATTTTATAAACTAAAAAATATTTTTAGAATAAATTAAATATAAGTTATAAGTTAGCAATCCCAAAACACATGCATAATTTTCTGTCGTGCCTTCGGCGGAAAAATGACTCTTATTAATCGGTTTTAGGTAGTCTCCCACTTCATTATATTTCCATTTTTAAGGCACCCGGGTCGGTGATCTCTTTGATTGAGAAATTGAGGAGAAGATTTTTATGGGGTGGAAGCAATGAGAAGAATAAAATCCATTGGGTCGCATGGAATGACGTTTTAGGCGCCATGGCTAAGGGTGGGCTCGGTATTGGATTAATGAGAGCTTTAAATTGGGCTCTCTTGGTTAAACGGATATGAAGATTTAAAGAGGAGAAAAACGGTTTTTGGCACCAGGTTATCTGTGGCACTCATAATCTTGCAAGGAAGCCTATAACCTCTTTATATAAAAAATCGATTCATGGTTGCTGGCAAAACGTAGTGAAAATTGTTGATGAGTTGGGTGAGATTGACATAAAATTTTCATCTATTTTGGAAGTCAAGGTGGGAAGAGGGGATGATACGCTGTTCTGGTTCGACCAGACAGGGGACTTCACTTTTGCTTCTAAATTTCCTCAGGTGTTTTCTCTTGAGCGACGAAAGTACTGTTTCGTCGAAGAGAGAATTTGTCCGGATATTGGGGGGTGGGCTTGGAAACGACGACCAAATTGTCAGGAGGAGTATGATGAGCTAAATATGTTAAGACGTATTTTGTCTAACCACTCTCGATCTGACGCAGAGGATATTCTAAGAGCAAAACTTTCAAGTGACGGGAGGTTTTTGGTGAGTAGTGTTCGAAAGCTAATTGACTCTCCTGTCCCATGCAAAATGGCACAATCTGGAATCACATGATGCCGTTGAAACTTAATTGTTTCATATGGAGAGCTTGTATTGGTAGAATTCCACTGTGTGTGCGCTATCCCGACGTGGGATCAACATCAATGACCTTTCATGTCGCGGCTGTGTAGGGGGTGTCGATGAAGCCGAGCATATTCTTGTCAAATGCCGGTTCGCAATTGATGTGTTTCGTTGGATTTGGAATTGGTGTGCCATTGTTCCTCCTACTTTTGACACTGGAAAGGAGGTTATCATATTTACGGCTAATTCGGTAAACTGTCATAAGAAAAAGAATGTAATTCTTTCCATTGTGTATGGTTGCTTTTGGTGCATTTGGAAGGCGAGAAATGACTTGACTTTCAACAATATTCGATTTTCTCCGACTAAGGTGGCTGATCATGTAATTTCTTTAGTTTTCAATTGGGTGACGTTTAGGGGGAGTTTCGTTAATTCTAATTGGGTGAAATTGGTGTTGTAATAATGTATCAATTGTGTAATTGTGTTTTTTTGTTTTGTTTGTCCTTTCCCTGCTTAGGCTCTTTCTAGGCATGCTTAGGCTCTTTCTAGGCAGTGAATTAATAAAATCTCAGCCGTTTCAATTTATTTATTTAATTTTTTTTTCTCGTACTTTCTTTGAGAGCGACAAGCATATGTCCTATGAAACCTTTGATTTAATACATGTCCTTTTAATGTCCCACGCTTTTATTGAATAAACACCTTTTATTTTTGTTCTACAGATAGTACAATATGATACATAAGTGGTCCTCAAAAATATATAAAATCAATCCCAAAACACATGCATCACTTTTTGTCGTATCTTCTTTGGGAGTGATAATCATATTACAAAACAAGCCTTTGATTTAAGAAGATGATTAAGGAGATTAATGCCATCCAATTTCTTGAAACTTTGATATATAACTTTTTGACGGTTGTAGTAAGTTATAAGGGTAAAGATGTGAAAAAATTACAACAAATTAAATGATATATAATATACACAAAAAATTGATTAAATGTGAACAAAATCATAAGTTTTTTTGAGAACCAATATTTGAACTTGATATAAAACATTCCGACCGAACTTTTTCAAAACCAACACCACCACGCCACTTGTAGCCCATCGTTTAAGTCAATCACATCATCATAATAATAAAAAGTCGATTTTTTTAGAATGTGCATATATACAAAGGTTTTAAAAAACTCGTCATGACCTCATCATAACGCATCGTGACTCTAAGACTTGTACTTGACGTCAAAGTTTAACAAAATGTCGTCTTAAGTCAGATATGTATATATTTATTAATAAAAGTAGAAACTACGTATAAAACTATTAAGTATATACAAAATTGTTGCCTTAAGTCACAACTTACAAACGTCGTGACTCGCCACAGCTCGTAAAAGTTTGATGTTTGATATTACTGTCAAATCACTTCTAACGTTAGTTAGAACTTTGATATATACCCGATTTATGGTTTTCATTGTTTTTTCATATTCCATAGTTTATAATTTATAATTAAACATATCATCTAACATGTAAAACATAAAAGAACATACTTTCTAAATTATCGCTCTCATTTATTTTATCATATGAAAATAAACAAAATAGGGTAACAAGTTAATGTGTGTGTGTGTGTGTGTGTGTGTGTGTGTGTGTGTGTGTGTGTGTGTGGGGGGGGGGGGGGGGGGGGGGGCTTTTTTTTTGTTAGACTAGGTTATCATTGTATCTAGTGATTTTATTCATCGGTTTAATCGGTTATCAATTTATTTGGTTCGGTTTCATCGGTTTTTTGACTTCTAAAATATTAAATAAAACCGAAACCCAAAAAAGCGATGAAAACTATAAATGTTCATATATGCACATTACAAAAAAGTCACTTTTTGACTTAGACGATGGCCTAGTGGTGTTTGGTTTTGAAAAGTTTTAGTCGAAAAAAAAGTTCTCAAATTCTCACGTAAATACTGGTTTTCAAAAAAACTTCTGATTTTTTTTTCATATTTAGTCTTTTTTTTTCTACACCATATACCATTTAACTTGTTGAAATTGTTCATAAATTTACTTTGTAACTTATAACAACCGGTCGCAAGGATAATATGTGAACATCTTAAACAAGTTAGATGGTATATGATATACAAAAAAGGGACTAACCGTGAACAAAATCAAGAATTCATTACCCTAATGAGACTTTTTCCCTTGATTTAATACATATTGACGTTGCCCCCAACTTTATTTTTGTTGATTCTTTTAATGAATAAACACCATTTGTTTTTATTATACGTACAATATGTTTCATAAATAGTCATTCAAAAATATATAATACTTTTCAACCAACCCAAGATGTACATTTTTGTTTGTTAACATGACCAGTCCTAAGGATTAAAATATCTATCATTTTATGTAAAAATTAGGGTTTTCTAACAAAAGTTGTTATAACCAGGTTATGGTACTATTTTTGTGAGATTTGACCTAAAATATGTTGTTTTAAACATATAAGGTTAGCTTGAATTAAACTTCACAAAAAGGTAAAAATAAATTTCACAAAGTTTATAATTCAATATTTACCGTTTGATGACGTAAAAAGTCAAAAACTAGAAAACTGACTTTATCATACTAATAGTTCATATACTTGTGCTAGATGTGTAATAGGTATTATTTATGAACATCTAAACATGTTAACTTATATATATGTGTATATATAGGTACAACGAGACATTTATAATAAACTACAATAGGTGTAGTTCAAGGGTCATTAACACTATTATAACATTTTGGGACAAGACGAATAATTATATAAAAGTATATAATTATTATACACTACACTAATACTATGAAAAAGCGATATTTACACTTACAAGAGTTTTCATTACACAAAACGTAAACTTGGTGAAACAATTATGTGAGACAAAATCTTCACCGTACCTACTAGAGTATACATTAAAGACCTGAATTATAACAAGAATCTCGGTAAGAGGGTGTGGTATTTGTGTATAGATCTATACATGATTGACAATCCCGCACCTAAGTTGCTAGCTACTGCTAGACCGACAAGTCTGAGGTGACAAATGTCTTACATTCCAACGTCTTAAGAACGTCACAGTAGGCCAACTTCGGTTCTAGCATAGTTGTAATAACTCACATGGGAAATCAACAACACACTTAGTTTATAGGGTAACATGCATTCAAATGGTTCTATATAAGAATAAAACTATGTAATACTATTTTAAGTATAGAAATACTTACACATTTTTGGTCTTACGGATTTTAAGACTACAACTCATTTTTAAGAAAATATTGGGTTTTTCTGGAGACAAACACTACTATTTTACACGGAAAGAATTAATTTTTTTTCCCATACAAAACTCTTATGAACTCACCAACTTAATTGTTGACACTTTTTAAAACTACTTGTATTCTCAGGAAACCGTTAAACAAGTAGTCACAAGGCTTTTAAGGATGAGACGTTACGACGTCGTACTATTTATTTTTTCATCTTAATGTAATTGGTTTTGAAACATACAATACTTTGAAACAATGTAACATCCTCAATTATATTTATGATGATTGTGCTTGCTTTGAATCACTATTGTACATTATGTTGTGATACTGTAAAAGACGTCATCCACACCCATACGTTTCTACCATCCTGGTTTGGGAGTGTGACAGTGAATCACAAATCTCACATCAGTATATAGAACCGATACAATATTGGTAGAGAAGCACCGAAGGAAAAAAGAAATTACATGGATTGAGATATGAACAAACTCAAAAATCCTGGAAGAATGATCAGGTGTGCGGAAAGGAGAAGTTTGAGTTGTAAAAGGAAAACAATGTAACTAATCTATTTTACTCCAAACGACGACATTATTAGGGTTCTATACCTAATGTTAAATACCCAACAACCACATATTCCCTTTCTCTCTCTCTCTGTCTCTCTCTCTCTCTCTCTCTATATATATATATATATATATATATATATATATATATATATATATATATATATATAGAGAGAGAGAGAGAGAGAGAGAGAGAGAAAGAGAGAGAGGGGTAGGTTCATATACAAATGAACATTTATTGTGTGGACGTAGGAAGCAATTAGATTTTAGAAAAAACATAAATAGTTACTAATTCATATAAGGGTATTTTTGGAACTTTATATATAATCAATTTTAGAAACGAAAAATTAATTATGATATATATCCCTTAAATCTTGGATGTTACCTAAATTCTTTTTGACCGATTAATATTTTTTACTAACTGATTAACCCTAACCTGCTCCATATACATCTTTTTTTATGTGTGCGATTCAAAGATATAGAAAGACATTTATTGCACACTATGTTGACACCCTTCTGGCAGGAATAGAACACAAGCCACCCTTCTTCGTTGAGTTTCGATTACAGGTGGATGTGCCCAAGACAACCCGATAAAAAACTGTATCCTCGTGTTTAGCTCACTTAAACCTGCCTCCATTGCCTTCCTGATGACTACTACCAACAATAAAGTCGATCACCACTAGGTGCCAAATCGAAAGCGAAAGACACAAAGAAAGAGATATAGCTACAAGTGGAGATCGAAAATCACATAAGGCCGATAGATTTAAAAGAGAGATCGATAAGTGGGAGTGGCTAGGGGACCCTCTTGAAACCACATCATCTGGTAAAAAATTCACTTTTTGAGTTTATATTTTTATATCTTTATGTTTCACCTCATCTCCTCTCGCTTTCTCTTCCTTAATTTTTCTCTCTTGTTATTGTTCATATGAACATACATCGAGTCATTGACATTCCACAGGATAAAGGCTACAATCGACGCCCGATTTTGAATTTAGTTGATTTCTTTTACCATTGATTTTGAGGCAATATCATCGTCAATTATTTATTCAGAGTATTCCAAAATTTTCCAGTCTATTTTATCTTTTGTTTTGCTTTCTTTGTATGAGTGAGAGAAAGAAACAAGTTGATTGCATGCACTTGAATCATTTTTTCTTGTTATGTGTATCTAGTTTTGTGAAAATGGTTAGGGATTTTGGTTCTTTGCATTCGATTTCCACAATAAATCATGTTATTGTTTAGATTTTATGGTTGTTTTTAGCTCGTGAGAGACAAACAAAGAAGGTGGATTAACTGCATGAAATAATTATTGTAACAATCCTTCTTTTATTTCAAAGAGAAGAAGATTCAATTGATTCTATACACCACCGAACAAGATCAAGTTTATTCTGAAGACCAAGTTTATTATGTTAAGCATTTTACATTTTCTAGAGGAATATGTCAATAATATGTTATACATTCTGTAAGAATACCTCACATTCTTTTAAAGAATACATCACATTCTTTATGAAAACCGGTTCTTTTGATGTAATTTTTTTAATAAGAATGGTTTGATATTTCAATATTTCTCTGTTGTTGTAATATTTCATTATTCTATTGTCGTTTCATCGAATGAAGAGTTTTCTTAAGTATTATTTCAAATTTAGAAAATTCTTCCTTTGTTGTTGTCGTAATTCTTTTAAAAACATTTTTTGTTTTAAAGAATTTTTATAAACATTATTTAAGAATGCTCTTTGATTAAGATTCTGAGTTTGAAGGACCTACAGGGAGAAGAGAAAAATCAAAAACTCTGGCTCTACCTTTTCTAAATTTTGAGTTCTTTATAGTTATTAGATTTTGAATTTTAAAAGAATATACAAATATTCATTAAGTATTATAGAAAATAATTAATATAATTAACTTCTTATGAATTTGGCTGATTACTTCCCTAAAATTAGGAAATAAAAAAAGTCCATATTACCCCATAAACGATTTTAAAGTTGAATCCATAATTATTTTTGTATATTTTAAGACTATTTAAAAAAAAAAATTCTATATTTTCTTTAATGATTGGTTCAGAATCATCCTTATGTCCATAGAATATATATATATATATATATATATATATATATATATATATATATATATATATATATTATCTTATATCTTATACTATATATAATGCATATTAGTCATATTTAGAATTTTAAGAGATATAAGTTATAAAACCTTTTGTACAAATCAATTATGTATAAATAAATCATTAATACTTGCCAAAAGTTTGACGACTTGAATTAATGAAGGTTATTCAAAATTTAAATTTGAGCAAAATGACAATTTTAAAATATTAAGTTCATATATATAAATTCATTTACATTTCTTAAACTAGACACTAATATTATTAATTTACATCAAATGTATAAATAAATAATATAAATATACGGTCTAAACTAAAATATTTTATTTAAAAGTAGTAATTTTTTATATTATAAAATAACTAACAATTAAATATAATAATTATTTTCCAGTAATAAAACTATTCACCAAAAAAGTTATTTATCTATATATATATATATATATATATATATATATATATATATATATATATATATATATATATAGATTATTGTGTTTCTTACCGTTATTATGTGCAAGAATGCACAATAGGAATTTTGTAAAATTAAATAATTATTTAATTAAATAAAGATGGATATTAAATGATTTCCATAATCTTTATATATATATATATATATATATATATATATATATATATATATATATATATATATATATTAAAATAGAAACCTGATTATGTTACCTTCAACAATCAGAATCATTCATTGGATTTCTTTGATTGATTTCAACCCTTAGATCGTTCTTAATATTTCTGGTGATGTCATTCTAACAAAACAATTTACTATTTATTTCCGTCTATCATAACTATTTCCTATATTCAAATCGAAAAATCAGCCACCAAAGACGGGAACTTAACTAACCATCAACATTATCCAAATTTTAAATTTTAAAAAATAATCTTAAAATGCTCTTTCTCTCTCTCTCTCTCTCTCTCTCTCTATATATATATATATATATATATATATATATATATATATATATATATATATATATATATATATGACATATTCCGCCAAAACCCATTTTTATTTTTCCTTCCACACTCCTGTAAAAGGTGGGTTTTTATTGTGTTTTATCTATGTTTTTACATCTTCGTTTATGTTGATATTCACGATACTAAATCAATATTCATTCCTTTCTATAGCCTTATATAGCAGTAAACAACTGTTAGCTTGGTTAATCAAAGGCAAAAAGGTACGCATTTCATTGTTTATCAATACTTCTTCCTTTCTACAACCTTCTATATGATAAGTGTTCATACTCATTTTTTTTGCTTTGTTGTTTTCTTTGAAATATATCAACATATTATGTATGTTTTGATTTGATACCATCCTACTTCCATTAATCCATAATTGCAGTCAACTATTATTTTAAAAAATACAATTAATGTTTATTTTTGTTTTTTTCATGGTTAAGTATGCCAACCAAAAATGTATATGTTAATTGAACAACATTGTATTTACATTAAACAAAAACCTTGTGAATCTTTGAATTACTTTTTTCACTATATCTCATAATTATCTCTAATACTTTTCTATTTATCATAGCACAAGCGAAATGGAACATAACAGTAACAGTGAAATCGTCATTGATAAGTTGGCTGACATAGATGCCTCCATAGAATCATGGAATATTCGTGCTCAAGTTGTCATGATTTGGAAACAGACATACAAGAACAACCCAAACATGGTCAACAGCTTTGACATGATTTTAATGGACCAGGAGGTAAGATTAAAATAATATGAAAAAACTTATGTTTTATTTTTGTTTCATATAATAATACCCTTTATCACCTACAGGGCACTAGAATACATGCAACAATAAAAAAAAATCTCATAAATGCATTTCAAGCCCTCCTGGAAGAAGGAGCTGTAAGGCAAATCACTAACTTTGGTATGGCCAGAAACGAAGGAGATTACATGTTGGTTGCTCACAAGCATAAGATAAATTTCTACTAAACAACCACAATTCGTGTATTAACTCCTTTTGTTGATAGGATCAATCCTTTTAATTTTGAGAGTTTTCATGATGTGACAGCCAGAAATTTTGACACTCGTGTTGCATTTGGTAAGCTTTTTTCCCTTAACAATTTTGCATTTATTATATTGTATATTTTTTAACCAATTTATATTATAATAATTGATTCAAATTTACTTTTTCTAGATTTTATTGGTCAAGTTGTATCTACTGAACCCATGAGAGTGATTAAGGAGAATGCAAGGGAAACAAGGCTAATGAGTATTGTTGCACAAGATCTGATGTACTTTTCTTTATTTTTCATTAATTTATCGTGTTTAGTATTTTATTCATATAACCCAAACAATCAATTATAGTGGTAGGAAAATGCAAGTGGCTTTGTGGGATAGTTTTACATTGAAGTTGAACAGCTACATATCTGAACATCAAAATGAAAATGCTCTTGTGATCATTCTCCTATGTATGGTAAAACTCAAGACTTGGGGTGGTAAGAATAATTATTTTTAGATGTCTATGCTCATTACATTAATATTTTATTTATAATATGAAATAATCTATTACTTCAATTGCTATTTATAGGCCAGCCACAAGTTACATATTAATGATGATATGCATCATATTTCAGAATTTAAAAAGGCGTATGTATTTGATGACTATGATATAATTATTTACTATTTTATTTTTATTAATCAATAATTATTATTATTGTTGATCTTCTTCGTTTCTCCTTCTTATATGTAGCATTGCTGATATCGATTTGAATGTTGACTCTTCCATTAATACTACACAACTTAACACAGAAATTGTTGTGGCCAAGCCAGAAGACTAGTGCCTCCGTTTCAAATAAAAAACATTGATGATATTCCAGATTATAATGAGGTATACTTAATATTATTCATATTTTTCCATTATATATAACAATTTTTTTAATGTGTGTGTGTGTATATATATATATATATATATATATATATATATATATATATGTAATTGGTTTCGATTTTGAGGAAGGATGGTATTCTTTTTATTGTCGTAACTGTTCAAAAAAGGTAACTAAAAATGGTGACGATAGTGATGGTGAACCATTTAATTGTAATGGTTACGGAGGAGTTTTTGATGTATTCGACAAGTAAGTTCATAATTTTATATTTGTAAACTTCTTGTCTCATGAATCTTTATTACAATGTTTTAATTTTTATTTCATTGTCCATTAACGTGTGATACAATAATATTTAGGGTAAGGGTTGGAATACATGTTCAAGATGAAACTGGGTCTGCTTCTTTTGTATTGTTTGACCGTCATGTTAAAGATCTTATTCACCGCGGTAATCATTGGTTGATGGAAAAGATATCAAAGGTAGCGTTATATTATACTATTTTATTAATTTGTATACACGACAAGTTAACTGTATATTGTTATTGCATTTTATTTTAATCGGGATTTATTAACTACTCACATGTTTTATTATAATATTTTTTAGGATCAAGGACACCAAAAGATCCCCGATGAGTTCAATACGATGCTTAATAGAAAGTTTGTTTTTAAAGTTCAGATTTCAAAGTTTAATCTCGAGAACAATTATCACACCTACACCGTTCATAAGATGGCTGATGATGAACTTGTACTTGGTGCAGTTTTCAAACATTCACCTGCATACGAAGAAAACAGTATTCATTCTGATGGTACTCCTATCAACAAGTCTATTAAGGTAAAATTAAATTCATATAATTTAGCATTCTAACATTGTTAATAAACATTTATTCTTGATGCAGTGACAATATTAATGTTGTTAATCAACATTGTTTTATTAATTTGATACAGGAAAAGAGTGTTTCTGTTGAAGGTGACAATATTAATGTTGTTGATCTTGATGCAGTGACACCAACAACTACTTCACTGAAACGCCCTATTGAGATTGTTACCACCACTGAATTGTTTGAATGGTCTTCCTCAAAAGATAGTGTTGCTCCTCATACCCTTAAGATTCCAAAAATGGAAAACTCGAATGAATTTTGCAGTTATGATTATTTGACATTTATCATTGACGATTTTCCTTTCTGGTGGTAGGAGAACGCATTCAAGATTTCATATACCAATTAACTTGAATGAGAAATCGTTTTTTTCTATTACGCCAGATTGCCAGGTAACGATGTAGTTGCCCTGTTGAACAAAGTGAGCCTTCTAATTTGGGACGAAGTCCCAATGATGCATCGTCATTGTTTCGAAGCAGTTGATAGGACACTTAGAGATACTATACCTCGCATGAAGTTGACACGATCCGATAAAAAAATTTCATTATGTTTTCAACGTAGGTAATTCCCAATAGCAGTTTGTTTCGCTATGACCATTGACAAAAGTCAAGGACATTCATTTTCAAATGTTGGATTGCGTAGACCTGTCTTCACACATGGTTAGTTATATGTAGTTGTTTCTCGTGTAACAAGCAAAAAAGGTTTGAAGGTACTCATATGTGATGAGGAAGGTCGTTCAACTAATAAAACAAAAAACATTGTCTACAAAGAGGTCCTGCAATGTTTATAGTTATTTATCGATTTCAGTGTTTCTTTTTCACCTTTCAATAATAACAGTAGCCATAAACTTTCTTTTATAATTATTATGCAATCTATATAGATGTTTTGGTAATTTTTTTAATACGTTCCCCCGCGTTTAACGCGAGTTATAATCTAGTTGTATGTATATTAAATGATATCTATAATTATAATTCTCTTTTTATGGAAACTAATTAAATTCGTCATTAATGTCAACAAGAAACATTCTTTTAGAATGAATTCGCATCTACGTTTTTATGTATGGGTTTGTGTTTTGTTTCAGCACCCACTCACTTAAAATACAATAAAGTTGCATGGAATATGAAAAAACAAGAGTGTATGCTACTAAAATACACTTTTATTCTGATATAATACATTTTTATTCTTCTAGATACGAGTTAATTCCGAAAGAATATTATTGTTGACATTAATGATTAATTTAATTAGTTTCTATAAAAAAGAATTATAAGTATGGATAACATTTAATATACATATAATTATGAAAATAATTTAATATCTATTATTATTTGATTAAATAATAATTTAATTTTAACTAAATTATTATTGGTGTATTATAGCATATACGAGAAATATTTGAACCTCTCTCTCTCTCAATATATATATATATATATATATATATATATATATATATATATATATATATATATATATATATATATTTCTCACATCTATTGTGTGTTAGAATGCACCAATAAGAATTTACTAAAAAAATATATGTATACTAAATGATATCTGTAACGCCTGTGTTTCTGGGCTTGTCATTAATGTTGATATAATAGTCTAGGTTAACCTTTGTAACCCGTTTTGGAAATAATAGAAGTGTATTATTTGAGTATTATGTGTTTTGTGCTTAACTGTGTGACTTAATTGAATTAAGAAAAAAATAAGTGTCAAAATGAAATGCTAGATAAGCTTGATATCTATGGATAATGTTGTAGTAGTTGAAATGAGGTTTCGGAATATATAAAGAATGCCGAAATCCGAGTTATAACAAAGAAGTTATGATTTGTCGAAGTGTCGCGACAGAACCAGCACGACGCTGAATGACGTAAAAAGTGGATTTACGTTAGAGCGATATTTAGCCCTAGTGATCTAAACAAATGTTGTAGAGTTCGTTAAACCGAGAGCGTGCATAAAGAGAACGCCCAAATCTGACTTCGTATGAGGAGGTTATGATTTTCTGAAGTTTCGACTTAGCAGTATGCAGCCCGAATACTCGATTTGAGACCGAGCGGTTTTTTAGCCGAAACAATCTAAACGAGAATCGAAGATCTCGTTAATTGTAGTGAAACGATAAAAAGATAGGAGAAAACGGACGTCGGATGAAGAAGTTATTTATAACGGAGTTTTCTTGTCCCGACCTACTAAAAATAAATAATAAAAATAAATTCAAAACTAGCCGACAAAGTTTAAACGAAAGTTGTAGAGCGTAGTCTCACCTACGCGTGGATATAAAGAAAGTCGAAAACGGAGTTCGTATGAAGAAGATATGAATTTTTGAAGTTTATTAAATAATTAATATATAAATTTAATTATTAATCTGATATTATCCGAAGGGGAGTCACCGGACTTATTCGGGTTACGCCCAACGTACAGCGAAGCATGACGCGCTTCGCACTCGAGTTCTTCGGATACGTAAGCAGTGATGAACTTCCGAGGCGTACGCCCAGCGTAATGCGAGGCCTCAGCCTCCTATAAAAGGCTTGCGAAGGCAGCCAACTCCATTTTCCAAATTCTCTTCTCTTTCTCTCGTTTTGCATCGTTTTGCGTGCCAGAAGTATCCCGAAGCCCCGGTGTTCATCCTGAGACCCGAAGCAAGTCCCGAAGCTCGAAGATCCCGAGAAGAAAAAAGTTTCTGAGCCGAAGCTCTGCCCGCGAGAAGCCCGGTGTGTGAAATGATCCCGGTTTCACCGAAGAATACTACTCTTAGAGCCGTAGTGCTGTCCGATCATCTTCTGATCAAGTGAGTGTGTAGTTACCTTTTTCTAACACAAAATTATGAAGTATTTGATATGAAATAGGTGTTATGTGTATATTTTGTTGTTATATGTGTGAATGTATATTCACTTTCTTCTATCTCATAGATATAATTTATTCTGTATGAAATACGTGTTATGTGTGTGTGCCTCATCTGTTATGTGGAATATGTATAGAATGAGAATGCTATACAGGTTTTAAACTATGTATAAAAATATATATTTTTATCAACTAATATTTTGGGTAGAACATGGGTAGATAGTTGATGTGTGATAAACAAATGAAAGGCCTCGATGTTGTTGTAGTTGATCTAGTTATTCAGCGGAGTATGGATAACGACCACAGACTCCTTCTAGACAGTCCTGTGGAATGCTAGCAGGTTCATAACCTGTAGGTGTTGTGAACGATGTGCTCACCGGTGTACTCTATCCCCCTCATGGTTGCCTTTAGGATATCTATTGTTGAGGAAACCCCTTAGCAGTAATGTCCGTCTCGATGAA
Source organism: Lactuca sativa (assembly GCF_002870075.4). NCBI lineage: Eukaryota > Viridiplantae > Streptophyta > Magnoliopsida > Asterales > Asteraceae > Lactuca > Lactuca sativa. The sequence goes on from NC_056624.2 coordinate 232,000,761, forward strand.
AATCCTAGATTAGGTCCCTTGAGATAGATGTTGTTTTAAGGACATAAAGTGAGGATAACGGGAATAGGTAATCGGGTTATTGTTGGTTGGTGAAATTAAATATAATTATTTATTGTGGGTTGAAAACCCTATATGCTCACCAGGCTCCCAAGCCTGACCCACTCAGTTTATTCGTATTACAGGTAGTGGTGCGAGGGCATATGATGGATGAATCATCAAGTTGTTTTGTTTACATGTCTGTATATGTATATATTTGTTGAATGACTTGTAATGTTATCGTTTATGCTTTATGGTCGGTATCGGAACATGACATCCCGAGTTTTGATTATATAATGAAAACGCATCTCTTGATGAAATGATTTGATAAATATTATTTTATCATATTCTGTTTTTGGGAACAAATTCCGCAACTCTTTTAAATCAAAAGGATTTACTCTAAAATTATTTTAAAAATCATAAATGAAATCGGTCTTTTCTGGCCGAGATTTTGGGGATGTCACAGTTGGTATCAGAGCATTAGTTTAAGCGAACTAGGAATTTGTAGGATTTCTAGACTTAAACTTAGAATGCTAAGTGGAGGTTGTTAGATGTGTGTCTGTTATATTTCAGACACGAGCACTAGTTTATTTTAGGAAAGTTGCCTAAAAATGTTTTTATGTGCTAAATGTTATATGTTGCCATATATGCTATTGTTTGTTCGGATCTATGCTTTGTTGCCGACCGGATCTGGAAACCTTATGTGTGTATGATTCTAAGCGTACGTCTACGGTATTAGAACTAACATGTAAACGTTTCGGAGTGATAAGGATGATTTAATTATCTATCATGGATGAGGATCTAATTTCACTTTATTTGGTGTGTAGATAAAAAAAGGGAAGAACCAGGAGTGGCGTTGGAAACGCGGATGAAAACAGGAATCAACCACCAGTGATTGAGCAAGCACCTGTTCTAGCAGCAACACCAGAACCAATAACAATGGCTGGGGTGCAAGCCATGGTTCGGGCTATGTTAGCCGAACAAAGGGAAGAAATGTGACGGATGTTACATGAAAATAGGGACGAACCAATCATGCCTATTGAGGAACCCGAACTGATTCCCGAGCAATCGGAGGAAGGGAACAATAGTCGCATGGTGAGTCAAGTTGGGACTCAAGGAGAACGAAGGAACAAACCGGAAAGGAGAAACAACAAGGATGGGTGAATGTACAAGAATTTATTGGGCGCCAAGCCACCAAGTCTTTCTGGAAGCCCAAAGCCTATTGAGATTATGGATTGGATCTCCGAAATGGAGATGGTATTTGAAAGTTGTGACTGTAGCAACAAACAGAAGACTGTCTTTGCAGTTAGACAACTGAAGACTGGAGTCTTGAGTTGGTTGAAGTTGCTGGCAGATACTATGCCACGAGGAGAAGCCCTAAAAATGTCATGGAAGGAGTTCTTGGAACAGTTATGGGTGCAATATTGTTCAGAGATAGATCTGATTGATTTGAACAATGAGTTCCAAAACTTGAAGAAGAGGAAGATAAGCATAGATGACTATGCTACTGCATTCACTGAGAAAATGAAGTTATTTCCGTACCTAGTGCCAAGGGAACTCTCCAAGATTGAGAGGTTCGCTAATGGACTGCCTGCCGACTTTGGCCCGACAGTCAAGATGGCAACCACTCTAAAAACAGCTGTTCGAGCAGCTAAGAATGTGGAGGCCTAGCAGAAGGAAAAGGGTCTGGAAAGGATAAATGTTGGTGATAAAACGAAGTTCGATGGACCTTTAGGGTCCAACAAGAAAAACAAGTTCTCAAAGTCTAGTTCGAGAGGAAGAGGAGGCGAAGCGAAATGGTGCGAAAAATGTAAGAAGAAGCATCATGGAAAATGTGAGGTAGTGGCCACATGTTTTAAATGTGGAAAGCCAGGGCACTATGCCAATGAATGCACCCTCACTAGGAAAGTTTGTTATGGTTGTGGCGAGGAGGGACACATATCGAGGGACTTCCCGAAAAAGAAGGAGGCAACAAGACCCAACATTCCGCCAAAGCCGAAGGCGAGAGCATTCCAGATGACGCTGGAAGCTGCGAAAGATGAAGCGGATGTCGCTTCAGGTACCTTTCTCGTAAACACATTGCCTGCCCAAATTTTATTTGATTATGGAGCCAACTACTCCTTTATTTCGCATGAATTTGGTAGGAAACTAGCTTTGCCTGTTGATAGACTAGATAATGCCTTATTAGTCGAAGTTGCTAGTGGCAAGTTTGTACCTGTTAGCCATCGTATGAAAAACATCTTAATTGACTTGAATAGGAATAAGTTCCGTGAGGAGTTATTGCCTATAGAACTTAATGGTTTCGACATCGTGTTGGGAATGGATTGGTTTAGCGCAAATGACGCCGAGATATTGTGCAAGAAGAAGATTGTAAAGGTAAACCTGCCAGGGAAAGAGTCGTTTATGGTGTATGGAGATAAACGCAGAGTAAATTCTGGAATCATTTCATTGATGAAAGCCAGAAGGTGTTTGGCCAAAGGATATACGTCGTATCTAGCATTTGTGATAAATGCTAAGAAGGAGAAAAAGGCGATGCAGAGCATTCCTGTCGTATGTGAGTATCAGAAAGTATTTCCCGAAGATCTTCCCGGATTACCGCCTGATAGACAAGTGGAGTTTAGAATAGACTTGTTACCAGGGACGACGCCAATAGCAAAAGCAACTTACCGATTAGCACCGACGGAGATGAAGAAGCTGATGATGCAACTTCAGGAGTTATTGGACAAAAGGTTTCATTAGACCTAGTTCATCTCCCTGGGGAGCTCCGGTGTTATTCGTAAAGAAGAAAGACGGGAGCATGAGGATGTGCATTGATTACAGAGAGCTGAATAAAGCAACGATAAAGAATAGATACCCATTGCCAAGGATTGATGACCTATTTGATCAATTGCAAGGTTTGAGCTATTTCTCGAAGATCGATCCAAGGTCAGGATATCATCAGCTAAAAGTAAGAGAGCAGGATATCAAGAAGACCGCATTCAGAACTAGAGATGGACACTACGAGTTCTTGGTTATGTCGTTTGGACTAACCAATTCTCCAGCAGCATTCATGGATTTAATGAATCGGGTTTGTAATCCATTCCTTGATAAATTGTGATAGTGTTCATAGATGACATTCTGATTTACTCGAAAAGCCACGAGGAGCATGGCAGACATGTAACACCCCAAAGTTTGGAAAGCCAAGAAAAGAAAGAAAACCTCAAGTTTAGGGGAGACTCGGCGAGTCCAAGGAGGGACTCGGCGAGTCCGAGCGGGAACCGGGTGAGGTGTTAGCGACCGACTCGGCGAGTCGGCCAAGGAGACTCGACGAGTTGGGTCTGAATGAGGAAAACCCTAAATCCGGGACTTGGAGCCTATTTAAGCGTCTCATTCTTTTTCCTAGGGTTCCTTTAGTGCCTCTTTACCCCCAGAACATCAACCCTAGCCGCCATATCCGTTTTTGAGCTAGATCTTGCATCAAAGAGAGAGCTATAAGCTTGGAGAAGGAAGAAAAGCCTTGGAAGAGCAAGAAGGGGCTGTAGATCCGAGATTGAGAAGACATTTAAGATCAATTGGAGGTAATAAGCTGTTGATTGGACTCCCTTTTGCATCTAGATCTATTCTTATGTGTGAGTTTTGGTCATTATTGGTATGATTTGTAACCAATTCGAGTTGGAGGTTCAGATCTGAGGTTGCTACCTCAGATCCATGTTGGTTTTGGTCTTGAATCCCCTAAAGTATCAGCCCTTGGTATGTTGAGGAAGCATGTTTGCCATAAACCCTAGTTTAGTGTGTTTTGAGCATAGATCTCTCAATCTACACGTAAAGTTTGCCACTTTACGTGGGGAATAGGCCCTAGAAGTATGGATCTATGAGTTGGAAGTTCTGTTTGGCTCGAAAAGCCACTGCATGGATTGAAGACTGGATAGACTCGGCGAGTCCTTCGAGTGGACTCGGCGAGTAGCTTGAAGATGAGGAGGAACTCGACGAGTAAGATGAACAGCTCGTCGAGTCGGTTGAGGTTAGGCATGGACTCGGCGAGTTGGATGAACAACTCGACGAGTTGGTTGAAGATTGTCTTGGACTCGGCGAGTCTGTTCTTGGACTCGGCGAGTCAGATCGCGAAACCCTAAACCCTTTTGAGTTGAGACTCGAATCAGTGAGTCGGGTGGTGACTCAGCGAGTTGGGCAGGACAGAACTTGGAACTAGTTGGACTCGGCGAGTCATGGACTGACTCGGCGAGTCGGGTCGCGAATAAGAAAGACCCTGAGCTTATGAACTCGGCGAGTCTTTAGGAGGACTCGGCGAGTAGGGTTGACCTGGAAGGTTGACTTTGACCAGAGTTGACTTAGTTGACTGTCAGACTAAGTGTTATATGTATATTGATAGCTCGGAGAGCTAGAGGGGCAGCGGTTCAGGGGATTGTCGAGTAGCAGCCAGAGGTTTATCAGCAGGACTCAACAGTTCAGGTGAGTTTCCCTTCGGTAGGAACGGGTCTACGGCCACAATGCCGGCCCGTGTAATTATCAGTAGCTCCGGTCTTTAGTTTGATGTAGTAGCTAGCTGGCTTGACGTCTTTGTGATTCAAGCATATTTGTGTTATGTGTTCCGGACTTCGGTCCGATGCAGTATGCAGTATGTGAGAATATAATAGTTGTTATGTGATATGCTATGTCATGATCAGTCAGTTCCGGACTTCGGTCCGATGCAGTTAGTCCCGGACTTCGGTCTGATGCAGTCAGTTCCGGACTTCGGTCCGATGCAGTTAGTTCCGGACTTCGGTCCGATGCAGTCAGTTCCGGACTTCGGTTCCGATGCAGTTAGTTCCGGACTCTGGTCCGATGCAGGGGACAAGGTCCCAGTCAGTTCCGGACTTCGGTCCGATGCAGCTAGTTCCAGACTTCGGTCTGATGCAGTGGGCAAGGCCCAGTATGTGCTTTATATGTATTATATGGTATGTGGTAGATTGGGGGAGCTCACTAAGCTTCGTGCTTACGGTTTTCAGTTTTGGTTTCAGGTACTCGGTTTTCAAAAGAGGAGCTCGGGAAGATTGCAGAGCACACACCATAGTCAGTTAGCCTGGGAATGTTTGACTCTGATAATGATATTATGTTTTTGAATTTAATACTCGAAAGTTATGTTTGACTTATGATACGTTTTATAAATCCAGTTTTAGTAATGTTTTAAAAGAAATTTTTAGTCGTGATTTTGGGTTGTTACAAGTTGGTATCAGAGCCTTGGTTTGAGGGATTTGGGCGCACTCCTGAGTGTGTCTGAACTCAAACTAAGGAGGTGGTATAGAGTTTTCAAAAGAAAAATCGTAGTCACAAAAGAAATTTAAGTAAAGAAAAGAGTTTTAGAAAAAGGTAAAAAGAACTTTGTAAAGAGAAAAGGGTGTGGTGCATGCAATCAGCCGAGCTCAAGTAAGTACTCCCAATTTACCCATACAAGTTATGTTATTATTTTCAATATCAGTTTCAGTATCAGTTTCAGTTCAGTTTCAGTTCCAGCTTCAGTAGAACAGCATGCTAGAATAGGACTAAGGATCTAGGATGATGCCTTATGTGCCTGCTTTATGTGTTCCAGCTTGATGAGAATTGCATGCTAGTAATGAGTAGACAGTAATAGGATAGCCTGTGTAGGTTATGCCTGATAGTATGAGCTTAGCATTATATGTTAGTGCAGTTCTTGTTATGAGAATTGTTTTGCCTGAGTATGTTTCCCTTATCTGAATGCTGCTTGCTTTGTGCTTTGTGGGACTCTGAGTGATGAGAGTTAGCCATTAGGTGAATACGTTTCATCACATGTGATCAGGGTTGAATAATCTCAGAGTGCTGGATTTGGCCCTACTGCGCAGCTCTCGTTTGAGTCCAACCGTTGTAGGGACGAGTCTTTTACTTAAAGGATTATCTGAGCCTCGTCACATGTGATGGTATTCAGGTGGTGACTAATTGGCATTACTAGGAGGCCTTCAGCAGCTGAGGACTGTGTGGGTAGAGTCAGAGGTTCCCTAGGGCAAGCCTAGGATGAGAGTAGCAGAGATCAGTAGAAGAGTAAAGGGGACTTGGTGGAGTTGAGGTAACTCTTGGGGAAGTACGGATAGATGTGGAAGGTAGTAGGGGCCCATACTACTGAAAGCAGAGGATCCGTACTCGATTCAAGAGGGGCCAAGACGAAACCAGGAATGGTGTAGTGAGTGAGAAATCCCTCAGCAATAGTGTGTTAATTGATCAGGATTTTGTTATATTTTCAGCATGGTGACATTGCGCGAGCTACCAGTTAGCAATTCAGGCGTCGAGGAGGGATCTAGCTCGGGTTTTGGAGCCGGGCAGCTTGATGATCAGATGAGGGATTTCATTTCCGCAGAGATTATGCGCAACATCATTGATCAGACTCCAGTGATTTTCGGTTCAGTTAGAGAGGCCATTGTGGAGCTCATGGGTAGTCATCTTAAGGCCTTAGGGGCCGGGGCAGTTTCAGGACAGTTTGGGGCTCATCTAGAGCCCGATTCTCATGGATCCCAGGGATCCATCAGGAAGGGGAGTCCCATTTTTAGCACTTGTCATCCGGGGTCGGGAGTGAGTGGTCCACCTTACCCCCAAGAGGGTTCCCTGCAGGATTGGATTGCTGCAGAGGTTTCGCGGGCTCTCCAGGAAGAGTTACCAAACACCATTGGGCGTATCACCGATAGTGTGGTCGACGGGATTGAAAGGCGGACCTCAGCTGTCCAGGCAATGGGTGAAATGGTCACTATGACCCATGAGCAGGAGATTGGCTCGGATAGTCAGCTTAGGAAGAGGAAGCGGTCTTCCGGTCTAGGTCGGCAAGATGGGCAGTCGGACACTGTCATAGTGGGTGTCAGAGGCCCGCAAGGTCGAGATAGTTGCACGAGGAAGAAGGGAGCACGAGCTGGCGTGCGCAGCAAGTCTAAGTGTGGCAGATGCGGGTGGAAGGGTCACAAACGTCAGGGATGCACAGTAGAAGTAGAGTTATGCCATCGTTGTCATCAGCCTGGCCATGTTAGGGTAAACTGCCCCGTTCAGCGGTTGGGACAGCCTCATTGTCATAGTAGAGTTCGAAAATCAGAGGGATTTGAGGATCCTTCAGAGCAGGTTGCAGGTATGATTCTTTTCCCTCTATTTTATTATTCACAACATTATTGCTATGTTGTTGCATTGATGTCAATAAGCTTATGTGTGGTGTTAGTGTGGCTTGTTTGTGATTATGTTATATGCCATTTGCATACCTCGGATAATTGGTTGGTAGTTAGGGGATGTGCTCATATGAAGAAGGTTTCGGAGGATGCAGTAACTGTAGCAAGGTTGGGAGAGATTTAGTTCGTTTCGCTAGTTCGGAGTGGTTAGTGTTGGGATGGATTGGTTAGATCCCTAGCTATGGCAGGCTTGGGTTCCTTAGCAGAATGATTATGGAATGGCAGCAAAGATCGGGATCTCTTTTGAGTGTGAAGCAGCAAGGGGTAAGCAGGATCGAAGTGGGGGAGAACCCTCCGGGTATATATGGATAAGAGTCTCGTAGACTCAGAATGAGTGCGCGACCTCTAAGAAGAAATGGTAGTAGCACAGTGATGGATGGATTGAGAAGTTCAGAATTAGGAGTTCGAGAACTTTTCCCAGCAGTTAGTTCATGTAATCGAGATGGTTAGAAGCTGGTTGGGAATCCAAGATTGGAGGACCACCTGTCGGACGCATGAGAGTCGGAATGAAGATCCTGAGAACGGGTAACAAGAGATGTTTTCGTATTAGTAGCCAGTGTCTGAGGCAGCATGCAGGTTGCGTAGATTCAGGACTTGGGAGGTTGGAAACTTCCCAACAATAGCTTCTTGTATCCGGATTAGTAGACGGTTGGTTTGGGAACCAAGCCGAAGGATTCCTCGACAAAGCGCTAAGTATATCAAGGATATAAGATGTCGAGGATGATGCAGAATTCAAAGTCTAAGGACTGTTTTTTTTAGAAATCGGGATGAGGAATCACTAGCGGGACTAGGGATAGTCAGGATGTTCTCGAGATAGTGGTAGTGTTGTAAGTCTGCGGGGGGTAGCCGTAGCATTCACAAGCAGTCAGATAGCATTAGTGGTGTTGTAAGTCTGCGGGGGTAGCCGTAGCATTCACTAGTAGTCAGATAGCAGTAGTAGTGTTGTAAGTCTGCGGGGGTAGCCGTAGCATTCACTAGCAGTCAGATGGTAGTAGTAGTGGTGTTGTAAGTCTGCGGGGGTAGCCGTAGCATCCACTAGCAGCCAGATAGTATTAGAGAGTTGTAAGTCCGCGAGCGTAGTCGCAGCCTTTTATCAGATTGGTAGGTAGCATGAGCGCGTGTTAGACGCGGGAAAGCAGTTGTACCCACCAGTTCGGGTGCAGCAGTGAGGATATGGGAATCCACGGGTTAGCTTTCGGATTTCCCAAAGGGATCAGTTATGGCTAAGTCAGCAATTTGGGCTATAGATCGTCACATCAGTTATGAGATCAGAGTCGCAGTGGACCGTTGGGGTTCGGGTATGTTGTGGGCTACCGTCAGTCTGGGAGCCATCATGTTGTTAGTCGTGGAATTGATGATGTCAGGATGTGACGTATGAACCCGATCGGTTGGATCGGAAGGTTGCTAGAGCCACAGTAACAGGATAACTAGTGGAAACTAGTCCTAGAGGAAGATTTCGTTCAGGAGTCGTGGAAGCGACTAAGTGAGGAGTCCCTTGACTCCACAATTGGGTTGGAGTTCAATGTTTCAGGCAGCTCAGTGTTCCAGCCAGTTCAGTGTTTCAGGCAGTGCAGTGTTCAAGTCAGTTCAGTGTTTCAGGCAGCTCAGTGTTTCAGTCAGTTCAGTGTTTCAGGCCGTTCAGCGTTTCAGACGGTTCAGCGTTTCAGACAGTTTAGTGTTTCAGGCATGTTCATTATTGCAGGTAGTTCAGTGTTTGGAAGGTTTCAGGGTTTTGGGTCAGTATTAGTTTTGTGTTGGAATGCAAGTGCTGACGGTATAGTTGGTTGATTTGGAAATGGCAAGTCTCTCTCAGCAGGATCAGTTGAACCTTCTGCCAAGTGTAAGTGATCTGTAAGGATAGCTAGGCAGGTAGCCTTTCTTTCAGGATGGAAGGCTCGAGTTAGTAGGAGTTGAGTAATCAGATGGGATATAAGCAAGCTGTTTCCAGCAGCATCGTTTCAGTATGAGCGACAGAATAGATATAACAGTTATAGATAGTCGAAGTATCTTTAGGAGTCGCTGGAAGAGACTAGGAGTTTGCGATGGAGTGTAGTGACCGGTGGGAGTCCGGTAACTAAGATATAGGGAGATTGGTTAGACCAGAGTAGTCTCAGTGCATCCGGTAGGCGAATGGGAGGCAGCAGGATTTTCAGTCGGAGGAAGTAACGTTGAGGAAATTATGGAAAAGAGAAGGATTCAGTATGTTCCAACGGTAATGATCGGCATGGTGAGTGGCTGGAGTGTAGGACAAAAGGATGTTAGTTTTTCCAGACAGAGAATTGGAGGCAGTTCGCAGGCAGTTGATCATAGCAAACTTCGAGGACAAAGTTTAGTTTAAGTGGGGGAGAGTTGTAACACCCCAAAGTTTGGAAAGCCAAGAAAAGAAAGAAAACCTCAAGTTTAGGGGAGACTCGGCGAGTCCAAGGAGGGACTCGGCGAGTCCGAGCGGGAACCGGGTGAGATGTTAGCGACCGACTCGGCGAGTCGGCCAAGGAGACTCGACGAGTTGGGTCTGAATGAGGAAAACCCTAAATCCGGGACTTGGAGCCTATTTAAGCGTCTCATTCTTTTTCCTAGGGTTCCTTTAGTGCCTCTTTACCCCCAGAACATCAACCCTAGCCGCCATATCCGTTTTTGAGCTAGATCTTGCATCAAAGAGAGAGCTATAAGCTTGGAGAAGGAAGAAAAGCCTTGGAAGAGCAAGAAGGGGCTGTAGATCCGAGATTGAGAAGACATTTAAGATCAATTGGAGGTAATAAGCTGTTGATTGGACTCCCTTTTGCATCTAGATCTATTCTTATGTGTGAGTTTTGGTCATTATTGGTATGATTTGTAACCAATTCGAGTTGGAGGTTCAGATCTGAGGTTGCTACCTCAGATCCATGTTGGTTTTGGTCTTGAATCCCCTAAAGTATCAGCCCTTGGTATGTTGAGGAAGCATGTTTGCCATAAACCCTAGTTTAGTGTGTTTTGAGCATAGATCTCTCAATCTACACGTAAAGTTTGCCACTTTACGTGGGGAATAGGCCCTAGAAGTATGGATCTATGAGTTGGAAGTTCTGTTTGGCTCGAAAAGCCACTGCATGGATTGAAGACTGGATAGACTCGGCGAGTCCTTCGAGTGGACTCGGCGAGTAGCTTGAAGATGAGGAGGAACTCGACGAGTAAGATGAACAGCTCGTCGAGTCGGTTGAGGTTAGGCATGGACTCGGCGAGTTGGATGAACAACTCGACGAGTTGGTTGAAGATTGTCTTGGACTCGGCGAGTCTGTTCTTGGACTCGGCGAGTCAGATCGCGAAACCCTAAACCCTTTTGAGTTGAGACTCGAATCAGTGAGTCGGGTGGTGACTCAGCGAGTTGGGCAGGACAGAACTTGGAACTAGTTGGACTCGGCGAGTCATGGACTGACTCGGCGAGTCGGGTCGCGAATAAGAAAGACCCTGAGCTTATGAACTCGGCGAGTCTTTAGGAGGACTCGGCGAGTAGGGTTGACCTGGAAGGTTGACTTTGACCAGAGTTGACTTAGTTGACTGTCAGACTAAGTGTTATATGTATATTGATAACTCGGAGAGCTAGAAGGGCAGCGGTTCAGGGGATTGTCGAGTAGCAGCCAGAGGTTTATCAGCAGGACTCAACAGTTCAGGTGAGTTTCCCTTCGGTAGGAACGGGTCTACGGCCACAATGCCGGCCCGTGTAATTATCAGTAGCTCCGGTCTTTAGTTTGATGTAGTAGCTAGCTGGCTTGACGTCTTTGTGATTCAAGCATATTTGTGTTATGTGTTCCGGACTTCGGTCCGATGCAGTATGCAGTATGTGAGAATATAATAGTTGTTATGTGATATGCTATGTCATGATCAGTCAGTTCCGGACTTCGGTCCGATACAGTTAGTCCCGGACTTCGGTCCGATGCAGTCAGTTCCGGACTTCGGTCCGATGCAGTCAGTTCCGGACTTCGGTCCGATGCAGTTAGTTCCGGACTCTGGTCCGATGCAGGGGACAAGGTCCCAGTCAGTTCCGGACTTCGGTCTGATGCAGCGGGCAAGGCCCAGTATGTGCTTTATATGTATTATATGGTATGTGGTAGATTGGGGGAGCTCACTAAGCTTCGTGCTTACGGTTTTCAGTTTTGGTTTCAGGTACTCGGTTTTCAAAAGAGGAGCTCGGGAAGATTGCAGAGCACACACCATAGTCAGTTAGCCTGGGAATGTTTGACTCTGATAATGATATTATGTTTTTGAATTTAATACTCGAAAGTTATGTTTGACTTATGATACGTTTTATAAATCCAGTTTTAGTAATGTTTTAAAAGAAATTTTTAGTCGTGATTTTGGGTTGTTACAAGACACTTGCGAGAAGTGTTAGAAGTTTTGAAGAAGGAGAAGTTGTATGCAAAGTTCTCCAAGTGTGAATTTTGGATTCAAGAAGTCCAATTCTTGGGTCACGTGGTCAACCCAGAAGGGGTAATGGTTGATCCAGCAAAGATTGAAGCTGTAATGAAGTGGGAACAACCAAAAAGTCCCATGGAGATCCGAAGCTTTTTAGGATTAGCCGGATATTACCAAAGGTTTATCCAAGGCTTTTCTTCGATCGCTAGTCCATTGACATCTTTGACCCACAAAGGAGCTACTTATGCTTGGAGTGATAAGCATAAAGAAGCATTCGAGAAGCTAAAGAAGAAACTATGTGAGGCACCGATACTTTCTCTACCCGATGGAGTTGAAGACTTCGCTGTTTATAGCGATGCGTCTGGGGTTGGATTGGGTTGTGTTTTGACCCAAATAGATAAGGTGATCGCATATGCGTCTCGACAATTGAAAGAGCATGAAAAGAACTACCCGACTCATGATTTGGAGTTGGCAGTGGTAGTTTTCGCTCTGAAGATATGGAGGCATTACCTCTATGGAACGAAGTGCAAACTTTTCACTGATCATAAGAGTCTCCAATATCTCTTTAATCAGAAAGAATTGAATATGAGGCAACAACGTTGGCTAGAGTTACTTAAGGACTACGACTGTGAGATACTTTACCACCCTGGTAAAGCTAATGTTGTTGCTGATGCTCTCAGTCGGAAAGTCAATCTTGAAAGGAAGAGGCCAAGAGCGTTGAGAATTGAAGTTGTCTCGACCATTGTGGAAATTATAAAGAAAGCTCAAGAGGAAGCTTCTAAGAAGAATGACCAAAAGGAGGAACGTTTGGGCAAAATATTGGTGTTCAGTGTAAACAGTCATGTATGAAGGTGTTCCAAGATCGGATTTGGATACCTAAGACAGGTGGAGTCAGAGATCTTCTGATGGAAGAAGCTCACAAGAGCATATACTCGATTCATCCCGGTAGCACTAAAATGTATAGGGACCTAAAACCCTACTACCGGTGGCCGACGATGAAGCTTGATGTTGCAAAGTATGTGGCTGAGTGTGTGACTTGTGCGAGAGTAAAGACACAACATCAGAAATTAACCATATGGAAGTTTAGAACCTTTACCTGTGCCTATGGGTAAATGGTAAGACATTGCTATGGATTTTGTCACTAAACTACCTAGAACAAAGAATGGTCACGACATGATTTGGGTGGTCGTTGATCGATTCACTAAGAGTGCGCATTTCATAGCAGCCAAAGAGAAATGGTCTATGGATAAGCTTGCGAATTCTTACGTGAAGGAAATTTTGAGGCTTCACGGTGTTCCGTTAACGATTGTGTCAGATCGTGACAGCCGTTTCACCTCGCGGTTTTGGAAAAGTCTACAAGAGGAGATGGGTACGAAGTTGTGTTTGAGCACAGCTTACCATCCACAGACTGATGGTCAGAGCGAACGAACGATACAAACGCTTTACGATATGCTAAGAGCGTGTACCTTAGAATTCCAAGGTAACTGGGATGAACATTTACCATTGGTAGAATTTTCCTACAATAATAGTTTCCACTCGAGCATAAAGATGGCACCTTATCAAGCTTTGTACGGACAGAAGTGTTGTAAGCCGTCTTGTTGGATTAAGGCTGGGGAAAAGTATTTTATAGGACCGGAGATAGTCCATCAAACTGCTGAAAAGTTGAAAACAATTAGGGAAATAATGTTAGCAGCTCAGAATCGTCAAAAGAGCTATGCTGACAACAAGCGAAGACCGATGACTTTTGAAGTTGGAGATTCGGTTTTGCTTAAAGTCTCGCCGTGGAAAGGACTTATAAGATTTGGAAAAAGGGGAAAGTTGTGTCCAAGGTTTATTGGACCGTTTACAGTTCTTCAGAGGATTGGGAAGCAAGCTTACAAGCTCGAATTACCTGAAGAACTGAATGGAATTCATAACACTTTTCATGTGTGTTACTTGAGGAAACTCACGGGAGAAGTTCCCGACATGATTCCACTTTCGGAGTTGAGAATTTATGAGAACAAAAGGTTGATTGAAGAACCAGAGGCAATCGTTAACCGAAAGACTAAGAAATCACGACGCAAGATGGTTGAGTTAGTGCTTGTCCGATGGAAACACACGAATTGGCCAAATCTCACCTGGGAGACGGAGAGTGACATAATGAGTCGCTACCCACATTTGTTTGTTGATGTGTGATTCCAGGGACAGAATCATTCTAAGGTGGAGAGAGTTGTAACGCATGTGTTTTTGGGCTTGTCATTAATGTTGATATAATAGTCTAGGTTAACCTTAGTAACCCGTTTTGGAAATAATAGAAGTGTATTATTTGAGTATTATGTGTTTTGTGCTTAGCTGTGTGACTTAATTGAATTAAGAATAAACATAAACGTCAAAATGAAATGTTAGATAAGCTCGATATCTATGGATAATGTTGTAGTAGTTGAAATGAGGTTTCCGAATATATAAAGAATGCCGAAATCCGAGTTATAACGAAGAAGTTATGATCTGTTGAAGTTTCGCGACAGAACCGGCACGACGCTGAATGACGTAAAAAGTGGATTTACGTTAGAGCGATATTTAGCCCTAGTGATCTAAAAAAATGTTGTAGAGTTCGTTAAACCGACTGCGTGCATAAAGAGAACACCCAAATCTGACTTCGTATGAGGAAGTTATGATTTTTTGAAGTTTCGACTTAGCAGTATGCAGCCCGAATACTCGATTTGAGACCAAGTGGTTTTTTAGCCGAAACAATCTAAACGAGAATTGAAGATCTCGTTAATTGTAGTGAAACGATAAAAAGATAGGAGAAAACGGACGTCGGATGAAGAAGTTATGAATTTATAACGGAGTTTTCTTGTCCCGACCTACTAAAAATAAATAATAAAAATAAATTCAAAACTAGCCGACAAAGTTTAAACGAAAGTTGTAGAGCGTAGTCTCACCTACGCGTGGATATAAAGAAAGTCGAAAACGGAGTTTGTATGAAGAAGATATGAATTTTTGAATTTTATTAAATAATTAATATATAAATTTAATTATTAATCCGATATTATCCGAAGGGGAGTCACCGGACTTATCTGGGTTACGCCCAGTTTAGGACCGTACGCCCAGCGTATAGCGAAGCATAACGCACTTCGCACTCGAGTTCTTCGGATACGTAAACAGTGACGAACTTCCGAGGTGTACGCCCCGCGTAGAGCATTACGCCCAACGTAATGCGAGGCCTCAGCCTCCTATAAAAGGCTTGCGAAGGCAGCCGACTCCATTTGCCATCTCTTCTCTATCTCCCGTTTTGCATCGTTTTGTGTGCCAGAAGTATCCTGAAGCCCCGGTGTTCATCCCGAGACCCGAAGCAAGTCCCGAAGCTCGAAGATCTCGAGAAGAAAAGAGTTTCCGAGTCAAAGCTCTGCCCGCGAGAAGCTCGGTGTGTGAGGTGATCCCGGTTTCACCGAAGAATACTACTCTTAGTGCCGTAGTGCTGTCCGATCATCTTCTGATCAAGTGAGTGTGTGGTTACCTTTTTCTAACACATAATTATGAAGTATTTCATACGAAATACGTGTTATGTGTATATTTTGTTGTTATATGTGTGAATGTATATTCACTTTCTTCTATCTCATAGATATGATTTGTGTTTATGAAATACGTGTTATGTGTGTGTGTGTGTGTGCCACATCTGTTATGTGGAATATGTATAGAATGAGAATGCTATACAGGTTTTAAACTATGTATAAAAATATATATTTTTATCAACTAATATGTTGGGTAGAACATGGGTAGATAGTTGATGTGTGATAAACAGATGAGAGGTCTCGATGTTGTTGTAGTTGATCTAGTTATTCAGCGGAATATGGATAACGGCCACAGACTCCTTCTAGACAGTCTTGTGGAATGCTAGCAGGTTCATAACTCATTAAGGGCATGATCTTCATCTTACCGATCTCATTTAATGTTTATTTTTTTTGTTATTCGACAAATTAATAAAAAGTTTTAAAAATTAACATAACAAATCAAATTTCGGATTTTTTTAATAATTTTCGTTTTTTTTAAAAAGATGCCGATTTTTTAATTTTTTTTTTCAGAAAACATAAATTTTTTAAAAAATTGAAAAAAAATATATATTTTCTTAAAAAACCGTAATTTTTTAACAAAAAAATCAACGTTTTAGGTGCATATGCATATTTTTTCAAATGCATATATGCATATTTATTATACTATAATATTCATAAGTAAATCATAAAAAATCTCATTTTTATTAATCAATCAATAAACAAAATATAACAAATAATTTATTCGATACAAAATAAAATATATAAAAAAATGCTAGGAAGATTCATAGTCTTATTATTTCTTCATATCAAGATTTTCATATTTACTTCAATTTATCACTTTTCACCTCTTTAATATTTTCAACAAATTTATCAAAACCTACAATCAATTTTTTTTTGTAAAAAAATTGATTAATGCAAGAACACTTAGAAAAATGTAAGATTCACATGTGATTATATCATGTAAGATTTAAATGTGATTATATAATGTGATATTCACATGTGATTGTATCTTTTAAGATTCAAACATGAAATTCACAAGAAAATTAAAAAAAAAAAATTAACGAAACCCACTCACACAAAATGCATGTGTTCATATATACGTAATTCATATGTGATTCAGTAGTGATTTACATGTGAATCACATGTAATTCACATGTTATTCATTTGTGATTTACATGTGAAACACATGTAATTGATATATGATTCACTTGTGATTTACATGTGAATTACATGTGATTAATATGTGAATTACATGTAATTTATATGTGAATCACATATAATTCATATGTGATTCACTTGTGAATCACATGTAATTCATATGTGATTTACATGTGAATCACAAGTGAATCATATGTGAATTACATGTGATTTACATATGAATCACATGTAATTCATATGTGAATTATATATTATATACATGTAATTCATATGTGATTCACTAGTGATTTACATGTGAATCACATGTAATTCATATGTGATTTACATGTGAATCACAAGTGAATCGTATGTGAATTACATGTGAATCACATGTAATTCATATGTGAATTACATGTAATTCATATGTGAATCACTTGTGATTTACATGTAAATCACACGTAATTTATATGTGATTTACATATTGTGCCATCCCCAATTTTTCACGGCCAGAAAAGACCGATTTTGTTTATGCTTTATAAAAATCAGAGTACTTCTTTTCATAAAAATGTTGCGGAATTTGTTCCCAGAAAAACACGATAAATACGTTATTAAAAACATTTTCGAAGAAACGTATTTTATTCATTTTAAAACATTTGGGATGTCATTGTCAATACAGAAACATAAGCATAAACATAACTTACATTTATTTACACTAGTGATCTACATCTCTTTAATCTCTTAGTGTAATGTGACTTCATATCAACACCTGTGATATAAATAAACTGATTGGGTCAGGTTGGGAAACCTGGTGAGTACATAGGGTTTTCAACCCACAATAATATAATTATTATGTTTAAACAATCAAACAATCAACCCAATTACCCATCCCATTATCTTCTTTACTCTTAAGGATTTAACCTAAGAGTCATCTATACTGCATTCGTTTATTCCGAAGTCCCTTACTTCTAGGGTTATAGGACTGGCACTAAATCTATAGCTGCTATAGTCTACTCATCGGGTACTAAATCCATAGCTACCAGTGTTTATCTAATAGGTACTAAGTCCATAGCTACCAATTCCTAACAGGTACTAAGTCCATAGCTACCAGCTCCTAACAGGTACTAAATCCATAACTACCAGCTCCTAACAGGTACTAAATCCATAGCTACCGGTGTTCGTCCCATAGGCACTAAGTTTATAGTTGCCAAAGTATACTCTCATCATCTTATATCTCTCATTATTCATCTACCCATGTCACACCCAACATATTCGTATATATAAAATACGTATACAATTTAAATCATTTAAAACATGTATAAAACGTTCATCCAGCATAGACAACAAGTATTCAGACAATAAGCACACATAGCACGTAGTTTATATAAAATACTTCATATCTATGTGTAAGTTGAAAGAGACTATGTACTCACCTGAAAGGTGATGACTCAGCACTCGGACATCGCTTCGATACTCTCAAAACGATTTTCCTTCGATAAAACCTAGTACCAATACCACTAGGGTTTAGTCTAACGATAACCGCGACAAATTAATTAGTCTGACTATTATTAAGCGTTAATAACACTCAATATAACTCATAATAATAACCCAAATAATTATTTTAAGGACCTAATAACGTTCCTATAATTATTTGAAAGCTATATTAAAAATTGCGTAAGCGTAGCACACTTACAACGAATTTTATCGAAAACCGGAACCTAATTGGAGCAGCGTTTCGAAACCGAAAGGCTCTTTTTCTCGGGACTCCGGGAGCCTCGGGGCTTCCCTCGGGAGCTAAGGGGTTTAACTAGGGTTTAGGGGGGTTTAGATGAGCTAGAGAGAGAAACTAGTGCGAGAAAGATATGAGAAATGTGTGTGAAATCCGGAGCACTTCGCACCTCTATTTATAGTGCCAGGCTTCAGTCATTACGCTGGGCGTACCGAGGGTACGTTAGGCGTAGTCCTCGGATAAGACCACCAGCTCGGACCCAGCTGTCTTGCACCCATCAGACGGATAAGAACCGAAGTACGCGGGGCGTACTTGGCCTCAGACACGGGGCGTAATGCGAAGGCTTCGTGGCATGATCCGAAGCGAGGTCTGATCAGCGATGGAGGGTCCAGATGTTGCCACATCATCTCAGTTTCACAATTTTCCTTCTCGACTTCTAAAAATCATATCTTTCGCATACGAGCTCCGTTTTCGATGTTCTTTATATCCACGCGAAGGTGGGAACGTACTCTACAACTTTCGTTTAGACTCCGTCGGCTAATTTTGGCTCGATTTTATATTTTATATTATTAACAGGTCGGGACAGGATTGGTGCATTAAATTCTCATAACTTCTTCATCCGACGTCCGTTTCCGCCCATCTTTTTCTCGTTACGCTACTCTTATTGAGATCTTCGATTCTCGTTTAGGTTGTTTCGGCTAAAAATCACTCGATCTAATATTCGAATTTTGGGCCGTACACTGCTAATCCGAAACTTCGAAAAATCATAACTTCTTCATACGAAGTCAGATTTGGGCATTCTTTTTATCGATGTTATTAGTTTAACACATTCTACGAATTTTGTTTAGATTGCTAAGGCTAAGTCTCGTTCTATCATAAATTCACTATTTACACTTCCCGGTGCCGTGCCGGTTCCGTCGCGAAACTTCGTCGGGTCATAACTTCTTCGTTATAACTCGGATTTCGGCATTCTTTATATGCATGGAAACCTTGTAACATATACTACAACTTGGTTCAAATTATTTATTCTAAATAATCTTTTGTCGAAAAGTCGTTTTCGACCCCTATTGCCTTTAAATTGACTAGCCCGGATCTACGGGCGTTACACATATGAATCATGTGTGAATTACATGTGAATCGCATGTAATTCTTATGTGATTTACATGTGAATCACATGTAATTCATATGTGATTTACTTGGGATTTAAATGTGAATCACATGTAATTCACATCTGAATTACATGTGATTTACTTATAACCGTCACACCATGATTCAGACAAGTACAAAAATTCAAGAAAATTTGAACATGAACCATTATCAATTATGATTGACCTGATAAAAGAGTTGTTGGATGACACTTTGTGTAACATCCCAAAAATACAGGCCAAAAATTTCATTTTTAAATACATTATTATAAAACCAACAGTATAAGAAAACATCCATAATATCATGTCATGTCAAAACCCAAGTAGAAATAATCAAAACATGTTATTATAAAACAATATCAGAGTGTAATCCCAAAGATCTCGTGTGCGGAAAACCATAATGTGATGCACTACGATCAAGCCGACTCCTTTCCTTCAAAAACGAAGTTCCTGAAACCAAAATTGAAAACTGTAAGCACAAAGCTTAGTGAGTTCCTCCATCATACCACATACCATACAATAACAAAGCTTACATACTGTCGGGTAATTCTGGGGTGCCCGACCTACTCGGTACGGCCATTCTAGGGTGCCGACCTACCCGTGTCAAGCCATTCTGGGGTGCTTACCTACCCATGTCAAGCTATTCTGGGGTGCTGACATACCTGTCGGTCCTAACAACCGACCCTCAGGGACTATTCCACCCCTTACTGTTACTATCACATATATCATAACATAAACATACTATTAGACATATTTGGGGTGTCCGAACTACCCTTCAGTCGTAATAACCGAACTTGGGGACTATTCCCCTCCTACTACCACTATCACATATAACATATCATGCTAGCATATAAACATATCATCACATACTGTCATACATATCTGGGGTGCCTGACCTACCCTTTAGTCCTAACAACCGAACTCTACTACAATAACATATAACATATCATGCCAACATATAACATATTAGGTAGTAGCAAACCTAGATGATATCACAAAGAAAATCATCTAACATACAACTCCTACTAGTGGGCCGGCATTGTGGCCGTAGACCCAACGCTACTGGAAGGTAACTCACCTCACACTGCTGAAGTCCCGCAGACTCAACCACAACTGCTGGATGACAAATTCCTGAACTGTCAACACTAAAATAACACCCAATCAATAATTGGGTCACAACACATATCCATAAATATATACTTGGATAATTACTACATTACCCTAAGGTTGGCTTTATTCAAGACCAAGGCCCAATCCATAGGCCCAAAGTCCAACTAGGAATCAAGGCCCAACATATGGCCCAATTTTCCAAATTGGGCCCAAGCCTATACATGGTCTTATTCTGAGGCCCAAAATCATATAGTCATTAAGGCCCAACTATGGCCCATCTATGGCCTAATTTTCTAAATTGGGCCCAACTCCTCGTATGGGCCTTACCTCAAAGCCCATGAATTATTCTAATCCATTTGCCTGATCTTGGATGGCTCATTAATAATCCAATCATCAATACCCAATAAAAGGCCCAACAATAAACCCAAGTGAAATTAGGGTTTCGCGTAAAATGAAAATTAGGGTTAGGTTTCCTACTTAACCTATTAAGGAATTATTCCTCTAAGGACTTAATCCATTAAGTCCAATATCGCTTAGATTAATCTTACCAATGTTTATTATTTAATATTTGAAGTTATTAAATAATTCCCGTGTGTCCCGACTAATTCCCCAAATTAGGGTTTTATTGAAAACCCTAATTAGGGTTTCCAACCCATATACTAGCCCACTAGTCAATTTGTTGGGCTTTTAGGTCAATTAGGGCTTTATTGGGCCTATTAAGCCCACTAAAATATTATTAAGCCCATTAGGATTTTATTGGGTCCATTAGAGTCCATTAAGCTTCATTGGGCCCATTTGAGCTTCTTTGGGCCCATTAGGATTTCAAGCACCCCAAACGAATCAACACCACGAGGCAAAGCACACCGCCACCCGACACGGCGGTCGGTGGCGGCAGCCACCACCCTAAGGTGGTGGTTTGAGTTTCTTTCTCATTATTCCATTTCCAGTTACATTTTACAATGCTAAAACTCAAAATAAACACACACATATTAAACAACATAAACACACACATAACTACCCTATGGTGGCCGGTGGTGGTAGAAGGTGGCAGCCACCACCTCATGGTGGTGGCGGTGGTTGTTCTAGGTTCTCCGGCCAACAAGCTACACATATAACACATCATACAGAAAGAAAAAACACCCACACACTTTCTTGCTTGAAAACGGATCCAGCCACCCTCCTGGTGGCTGTTGGCATCAGCAGAAGTAAAAAGCGACGGCAGCAGCGAAGGCCAAGGGCCACTTCCGGCGACAACAACAGCCTGAACGACGTCGAAAACTAGAGAAGAGTGGAGGTGCGAGACAAGGTTGGTCCAACTGGTAGTTCTGGTCGTCAACGACCTTTTCTTCTTCGTTCACAGCTCACACATGGTCTCGGTGGGGGGTTTCCCAGCCACTCACGTCTTTACGACGACATCAGGCGGCGGAGAGACCTTGCTCGTCGACGCGGCAGCAGGAAGAGCAGCAGCGCTCCAGCGACGCTCACAGTGGCGGTTGAAGAAGGAGAAGAAGAATGAGAATGGTGGAGGCTTTGGTGGTCGCGGTGGCGTTTGGATGGCAAGGCAACGGCGACATGAGGCTAGACTCATCGGATCAGAACACGAATGAAAGGCGTCGGCTGGAGGTTGATGAACGACGGTAGGAAGGTCCGGAGATGGCGGCGCCGGTGAGGGAAGTATAAGGGTGGGTCAGGCTTGGGAGCCTCGTGAGCACATCTATGCTCATGCGCCACTACCTGTAATACAAGAAACTGAGTGGGTCAGGCTTGGGAGCCTCGTGAGCACATAGGGTTTTCAACCCACAATAAATAAGTTTATTAACTTTATCAAACCAAACAAACCCGATTACCCGTTCCTGTTATCCTCACTTTACGTCCCTAAAACATCTAACACAAGGGACCTAGTCTAAGGACTATCATCGGGATGGACACTACTGCTAAGGGGATTCCTCAGCAATAAATGTCCTTAAGGCAACCATGTGGGGGATGGAGTACACCTGGTGAGTACACAGTTCAAATAAACACCTACAGGTTGCGAGCCTGCTAGTGTTCTACTGGACTGTCTAGAATAGTCTGTGGTCGTCATCTATACTCCGCTAGATGACTGGATCATCAATAACATCTATAACGAGGCCCCTCATCATTTTATTTTGTCACGCAACAACTATTATATCTACCCATGTTTTACCCAACACATTTTATAGATATAAAATACGTATACAGTTTAAATCATTTAAAACATGTATAAAATTGTTTATCCAACATAGATAACAAATATACAGATAATATGCACACACAACACGTAATTTATATAAATACTTCATATCTATGCGTAAGCTGAGAGTGATTATGCACTCACCTGAAAAGGTGGGGACTCAGCACTCAGACAGCGCTTCGATACTCTCAAAACAATTTTCCTTCGATAAAACACTGTATCAATACCACTAGGGTTTAGTCTAACGATAGCCGCGACAAATTAATAGTCTGACTATTATTACTATTATATAAGCGTTAAATGATACTTATATAACTCATAATAATAGCCCAAATAATTATTTTAAGGACCTAATAACATTACTATAATTATTTGAAAGCTATATTAAAAATTTCTTAAGCATAGCTCACTTACAACAGATTTTAAAGAAAACGGGCTTTGTTCGGAGCATCGTTTCGAAACCGAAAGACCCTTTTTCTCGGGACTCCGGGAGCCTCGGGGCTTCCTTTGGGTGCTAGGGGTTTTATCTAGGGTTTAGGAGTGGTTTGGGGAGCTAGAGAGAGAAAGAAACTAGAGAG
The DNA here is from genome assembly GCF_002870075.4 of Lactuca sativa. Taxonomy (NCBI): domain Eukaryota; kingdom Viridiplantae; phylum Streptophyta; class Magnoliopsida; order Asterales; family Asteraceae; genus Lactuca; species Lactuca sativa. The sequence goes on from NC_056624.2 coordinate 232,023,814, forward strand.
AGAATGAGATTTGGTGTGAAAATTCCGGAAATCCTCGCCCCCTTTTATAGCTTGCGAGCCCTCTCGGAATGCTGGGCGTTCAGCAGCTACGCGGGGCGTAGTCTCGGATAAGAAGACCAGTTGTCTCGCACGTGGCCTGATCTCGGAGTGGATAAGAATGCGAAGGTACGCTGGGCGTACCAATATCGGACGCGGCGCGTATGCGAGGCTTCGTGGCGATCATCAGATGCGAGGCTGTGCTCAGCAAGCAACGGCTGAGATTTGGTCACATCACCACCTCCTTGCAGATTTCACAATTTTCCTTTTCGACTTCTAAAAATCATAACATTCGCATACGAGCTCCGTTTTCGAGATTCTTTATATCCACACATAGGCGGGAACGTACTCTACAACTTTCGTTTAGACTCCGTCGGCTAATTTTGACTTTATTTTAAAAGTTATATTTTTAACAGGCCGGAACATGATTGGTCAGTTAAAAATTCATAACTTCTTCTTCCGACGTCTGTTTTCGTCTGTATTTTTATTGTTGTGCTACTATTAACGAGATCTTCGATTTTCGTTTAGGTTGTGTCAGCTAAAAACCGCTCGATCTAATATTCGAACTTCGGGCTGTACAATGCTAAGCCGAAACTTCGAAAAATCATAACTTCTTCATACGAAGTCAGATTTGGGCGTTCTTTTTATGGACTCTCTCGGTTTAACGTATTATACGACCTTCATTTAGATCTCTAAGGCTAAATCTTGCTTAATCGTAAGTTCACTATTTATGCTTCCCGGTATCGTGCCGGTTCCGTCGCGAAACTTTGACGGGTCATAACTTCTTCGTTATAACTTGGATTTCGGCGTTCTTTATATCCCCAGAATCCTTGTTTCGACCACTACAACTTTATGTAAAGATCTCGGGCTTATCTCACACTTTAATTTTAACGCTTATTTTTATCCTTTATTAATTATATCTTTATAATTAAGTAATAAACACACAAATACACATAATTCACATAGAATTCAAATATTTCATCTTTATTACTTCAAAAAGATTTACAATAGTTGACCTAGACTATTATATTGTCTAAAAATGCTTAGCCCCGAAACGCGGACGTTACACAATTCCCCCACAAACTTATTTCCATAATGCCACAAATGGCCCCTCCCCTTGACATTTCTTTCAAACAAAGGCCAACATTTACCATTTAAACCCTTAGCATTAAATCCTTTATAATTCAGGTCCTATTTTTACTAAAACATCCCCTCCTCTACAAATTCTTTTCAAATGAAGTCCTAATAATTACCAAGTAATCCATGCCCTCATAATTCTTTACGGAACCCATCCAAAACTTACACTTTTAACCCCCGACTTTTAAAACTATGACAATTAGCTCCTCGAGACCATCCATTGATATATAATTATTTATTTTGTGGCTACTATTCGTTCATTATTTTATTTATTTATTTAATAAATAAACAGGCGTTACACTTTGAATCATATCCACATGGAGATCCTTGTTATTCATTTGAGTCTTGTTCTTCCATTTTTACAGTTGAGTTCCCATGCATATATCATTATATATTGCACTGCTTCCCGTGAATGCAATCTGTAAAACATGCTTCCTTCCATGCATCTCCAAAGGCCTGTTATGTAACATACATGAAAATAAAAAGAATCCCCTTAATGACTCCATCAACACATTCAAGAAAGACTATATATTTATATTCACCTTTGTGTCATCAGAAACTCCATCTCCAACAACACCAAAGCTATCAACATTCACAAGAACCTTGACACCACGCTCATCTCCTGACCATGATGGCAAGTCAGAGTCATCTTCTATTTTTAAAAATTTATCCTCAGGCATGTCTAAGAAGTCAGAAAAATTGCTTTCTGCATACTCATAAACCAACAACAGAGACAGAGAAAGAAAAGAAATAAATACAAGAGTGCTCATGATTTATAAGTTGTGAATACTGTTTTTTGATGTATATAAATCAAATGAAGACCTGATATTTTAATTTATATGTATTAATTAATTAATACATATAAATTAATTAACACATATAAATTAAATAAGTTATTTGAGATCTGCTTGCATCACTTCCTTTTGTCATTGCTTCTAGAGATCCCATTCCTCGATATTTTTTAACCCGTTGACCACCCTAGTTGACCAAAATGAGAAAAAGGACTTAATCTGGTAAGTTATATATGAATGTTTTCTTTTTTCTTAAGCAATTTAAAAGTGCAAGTTACCAACCTGATTTGTATAAGCTCCAGGAGCTTCAGTACTTCCTGCTAAAAAGCTCCCCATCATGACAGTTGACGCTCCTAATGTCAAAGCTTTATATAGCCTTTGCAACAAGAATAACGAACAGGTCCACCTTCACCAAAATCCACTATCTGGAAAAATAATTCACACATTTTCAATATATATTGAAATTATTATATCTCAATTTCAATAAATTCAAGAAAACAAGTATTTTCCAAAATCCAGTCTTACTTGGATAGGCTCCTCGGATGGATGTGGAAGAGCTAATAGTTGAACCAATAAAGCCAATTGCATGTCAGATGTGTTTAAAAGATTTGAAGTGCAAGGAATCTAAATAAAGAACAACAAAATCAATCTTACATTTAGACATTTCACAAGAAAAGTAGATGAAAATGAAAGACATTAAGACAACATGTATCACCTGATTAATGGTGCACCTCATGTACCTATGGCTGCAATTTCCAGTATCCCTTACAATAGAATCACTTGTAGTAGGCTTCAATATCAGAAAAAATAAGAATATAAGATTAAACCAATTGAAGTCAAGCATAAATGAGATTTAGAGAAGTTATGAAAACAATATCCGTACATTTTAAAACAAAATGTTTGCTTCCAATTTTTTTTAAATAAGTTAACCAACCTAAAAATTATCACATTTTGGATATAGCGCATGATCTGGTTGGTAACTCTACATCCATTGAGACTCCGAACCATCTGTTCGTCTGCATTCTGCAGTATTGAATCCTGAGAAATATCCAAATCCTGTAAAATGGAGTTCATTAGTAAAGTAACCAACTAGTTTTTAGTAACAAATGGAGATGAAAGAAAGATAGGAAAGTTTAGTTACTTCAGGTATGACCCAAAGTTAAAGTTTTACATAGAGAAGATATATAGATACACCATTCAACTTGAATTTCATCATAGGAATGTGAGCCTCAGGTACAGGATGCAATTCTGTGACATCAGGCATATCTGAGAGCATTCTTTTTAATTAAGATGTCATCTACCTAATTGTTGTGTTTATATTTATAAGAAGTATGGTTAAATTGTGAAGTTTTTATAACTTGGATGGTCATTTAATTCAAAAATCAGTTGTAAACATATGAAAATTTAAATACAAATACATTATAAAAATATGCAGAGTGTTCAACTATGAGAAATCATAAAAATTTCAAATTCTATTATGTCAAAAATCCATAAGTTAACCAAATATTTTCCAACAATCAAGAACAAAAATGACATGTAACTTAGTTTACAAACAAACAGACCAAAAAAAGAATAATAATAATATAAAATAAAAAGATATCTGGCCCGACTAACCGACAACCAAAACAGATGTAAGATCTCGACCTTTAAGTCTGTCATTTCCTCTCTGTTACAAACACATCACATAATCAACACATAAACAACATAAGTGGAACCTAATAAATATTCATGATGAAGAGTCTGAAATGAGTGTTCCTGATCCTCACTTTCACAATTTTGATTAAGATCGAATGGAAAATTCATTCCAAGATTACCAGGTGTTGTTTGCATATTATGATGATGGCATGCCACGATTATATGCATTGATTCAAATGAAAATGAATCAGAATCAAAGAACTCCAGCCACACATTGTTACAGAAAACCTAGTTAAATCCACACATTGTTACAGAAACCTTAGTTAAATCAACCAAATCTGAAGAGTATCAGTTTAGATGAATGAAGAGAGATAATTCTACAGATGAATTGATTTCATACCTAATTAAAAACTGAATAATACAAGTAGGTAAGGATTAATGATACTTGATGATCGAAGTTGAGTGAATTGAATAAGCAACTTTGATTAGATAATTTTGCCACTTCTATTCCAAATCTACTGCAATTGTTAAGGAATGAGAGACATTGATTATGTTTTAGGTCAAATCAACGATTCAGGATTGTGGATGAGCAAATGTGGTGTTGGTAGACTCTGGCAATTGAAGACGATGGTGAGAATGGCATGGCGACTGAAGACAACCATTTATATTCTAGATATACGGTGGTAGATAACCAATCGGGGATATAACAAGCGTTTTAGGGAAAATCAATGACAATCATACAATTAGTGATTCACAGGAGTGGAGGAGCAAAGGTGGAGGTGATACACTCCGGCGACTGAAGACGACAATAAGAATACGACGAGATTCGACGATTTCATCTCAAAACCTGGGATGAAGAGGTGAGATTCAACAATTTCATCTCAAAATCTGGGATGAAGATGAACATGGGTGAAAAAGAAAGACAATGAGAGAGAGTAATATTTTCAAAATTAATTTTGATTAATTATTATGTATGTTAATTTTTATCCTTTAACTACCCTTGTAATTTATTGTAAAAAGTCAATGTTACCATTGAAATTGTTAATAATTACAAATATGTCATGTTTGATCTAGGTCATTAAAAATTTTTATCTAACGTTCTACTTTTAGTTATCGGGTTCTCATGAAACTTTAGGTTCTCAAATGATCCTTCCTCTTTCTTTCTTTCTTTCTTTCTCTCTCTCTCTCTCTCTCTCTCTCTCTCTATATATATATATATATATATATATATATATATATATATATATATATATATATATATATATATATATATATATATATATATAATTGGTTGATTTCAACTAGAATTTACCCTAAACAAAATGGTTAAAAGGTAAAATTCAAGGGTGAATATTGTAATATTGTGCCAACCGCCGTTGGGGCGTATCAGGTATTGTGGGATTATCCACAATCCATATCTACAAATGCTTCTTCTAGGTAGCTAGTTGCCCATTTTTTTTACAAAAATACGTTTACTAATCACTACTCTCTTTTTACTTATCTCTAAAGTTCCATACCCACCACCCTTTTATATCGTCCTATCGTGTCATCCTCATAACTCTTGCACTTTTTGAAAACGGCAAAGTGTGTATGTGTGATATTATACTCTCAAATAGGATGGATCTATTTGGTCATGTTCAAATGTCATTCCGAGGCTCTCAAGCCCTTTCTTTATAGCAAATATAAAGGGATATAGCAAAAAATTTATATTGCATTGAGCAAAGATCATATGAATTATGGGTAGACCGCTAGAAAATGAAAGTGTGGTTGCATAACTAGTTTGGGAAAATGACTTAAAAGCCCAACGAAGTTTCCAAACCATTCAAAAAACCCCAATCAAGTTTTGTTGGTTCAAAAAAACCCAACGAACTTAACATTTTATCTAAAAAGTCCAATAAAGTTCCAAACCGTTCAGAAAATCTCAATTTTGTTTTGCTTAAGTTCGTTGGGCTTTTTTTGAACAGTCAAAACATGATTGAAGTTTTTTAAACGTTTTGGAAACTTCGTTGGTCTAACAAGTCATTTTTCCGATACGGTAATAAGTCACGTCATATGTTTCTCTTATTTGAATTTCAGGAAAGTATAACTTAGTTGGGCTTTTTAGACAAAATGTTAAGTTTGTTGGGTTTTTTTGAACAGACAAAACATAATTGAGGTTTTTTAAACGGTTTGGAAACTTAATTGGACTTTTAAGTCATTTTCCCTAACTAGTTTCAACAAGAACTTTTATGACGACACAACGCAAGGGTGCGTTATAACTATGTGGAGGCTTTATAACCAAGGATGAAGGAACACCCCCACATGGCGTGATGAGGATGTGCATGGTGAAATTAAAGGTGAGGCATACCACAAACCTTCACGTTCATCTTTTCTTTCATTTGCTTATGCTTATTTGACGTTGATTACACGACTCCCTTCTAAAGTAGTGGAGACAAGAAACTTATCTATAAACACCACTGACCGCTCCCTTGTAAAGTAGCGGGAGAAACTAAACTTACGTGGGTGGAGTGACACCTACCTAGTAGCCTTAATATCAACAAAATAAATCAGGGTGAGTTGTTCTGTTAGACTGTGTATTATCTTATATTGTCCACTCGTCTTTATTAATTCTTAGCTTTCAAGTCTACCCTCAATTACTCTTTAGAACTCTACTTACATATTCACGTTTCTTCTTTAGGTACGTATCATTATCCGACTTCCTTTTAAGTTCTAAAACTCCTTAACTTTTCACACACACAACACACATACACACCGATCAGAAATGGAATCTATGACGGTGGTTCTGTATCCTTCTCCGGGAATAGGCCACCTGGTTTCCATGGTGGAGCTCGGAAAGCTCATTCACACCCACCACCCTTTACTCTCTATCCTCATCCTCATAACTCCGGCACCTTTTGAAACCGGTTCCACCGACAAATACATCAAAACCGTCTCTGCCACCATCCCTTCCATCATGTTCCACCACCTCCCCACCATCGCTATTCCACCAGACTTGTCGTCTGATTTCGTCGCACTTAATTTTGCGATCCCACAGCTTTACAACCCAATTTTCCACAACACACTCGTAGCCATCTCGGAGAAATCCACCATCAAAGCTGTGATCCTTGATTTCTTTACCAACGCTGCTTTCCAAGTCGCTAAAAGCCTCCAGTTACCCACTTACTACTTCTATACCGGCGGCGCTTCCGGTCTCTGTGTGTTCTTATATATGCCCACCATCAACAACATCACTTCTGATTCTATTAAAGATCAAAATATTTACTTTGATATTCCTGGAGTGCCTCCAATCCATTCTTCCCATTTTCCCGCAGCTGTGGTTGATAAAAAAGGTACAGCGTATGAGAACTTCATAAACACTGCCAGAAACATGGCAGAATCCTCCGGCATCATTACAAACACCTTTGTTGGGTTCGAAGAAAGAGCTGTTGCCAGTCTCCGGGACGGTAAATGCATCTCCGACGGTCTAACTCCGCCTATTTATTTCATCGGACCTTTGATTGCCGGTGGAAATCATGTGGATCCTAGCGAAAACGAGTGCTTAAAATGGTTGAACTCACAACCGAGTAAAAGTGTAGTGTTTTTATGCTTTGGGAGTTTGGGTGTTTTTAAGAAAGAGCAGCTGAAGGAAATAGCGATTGGGTTGGAGAGAAGCGAGCAAAGATTTTTGTGGGTGGTGCGAGATCCGCCACCAGATGAAGAAAACGAGTCGAATTCCGGTGGTGGTAAAGAGCTCGATCTTGATGCTATTCTTCCTGAAGGGTTTTTAGCCAGGACTGCAGATAAGGGACTGGTAGTGAAAAATTGGGCACCTCAACCGGTGATACTTGGTCATGACTCGGTGGGTGGATTTGTGAGTCACTGTGGGTGGAACTCAGTGCTTGAAGCGGTGGCAGCTGGGGTGCCAATTGTCGCATGGCCGTTGTATGCAGAGCAGAAGATGAACCGGGTGTATTTGGTGGAAGAAATGAAGGTGGCACTGGCGGTGGATATGTCGTCGGATGGGTTTGTGACGGCGACAGCTGTGGAGGAAAAGGTGAAGGAGTTGATGGAGGGTGAAGAAGGGAGAGTAGTGAGGGAACAGATATTAGAGATGAGTGAAAGGGCAAAAGCTGCGACGGAGGACGGTGGCTCCTCCCGGGTTGAGTTCTTTAAATTAACCAATTCTTGGACCGCCCTGTAGCGTGATTGACTGCAGTTCTATGTGTTTTTAATACTTTCAAGAATTGATATCGATTCTTCAAGTAATAACTGGAGGAATCCGTATTTTCTTTAAAAAAAAAGAAGAAAATAAATAGGATGTCAATTCCTCAATTCCCACCAGAAACTGCAACCTCGTGACTATTAAATAGCAATGTACTCTCTAAATCTTCCTCTTCATTTTTTTAACATGCTATCTTTAACTTCATTCACCTTACATGCTAGATTTGTTATGCCTTAATAAAAGACAATTTCAAATATATTGTTGTTATAAAAAAAAATGGATAATAGACTGAAACCATACCATTATAAAGTATTGATTTTTAAAGTAATTTGGAACTCCTAGAGAAGAATATATATATGCAAGTGATCTCACGCTTCATTTCATTGGGGTGATGCATCAGGTTTTATACCCATATGGAGTGTGAGGTTGAAAGTTCGATTCCTTTAAACTATCTCTTGTTGTGATAAATGTGAGAAATTTTTGGGTTTGTCTTGTAAGAAGCTCGAACCTGAGGTGCTCGTTGAAATATTGCGAGTAGGATTCCACTTAATTCATTTGCGGTTTCCATATATATAGGGTTATGTTATTTTGTTTTCACTATCTATTGTGTGCATATATGATTGATTCTGGACCAATCATTTTAGTTATTTAAAGAAAATAATTAATGCATATTTCATGTTGAATATATAATAGATATTAATTACATCTTCAGCATTTAATATACATTAATTACTTTTTAAAATAACTAAAATGATTGGTCCAGAATCAATCATACATGCACACAATAGATAGTGAAAACATTTGAACCTATATCTCTCTCTCTCTCTATCATATGAGTTTTTAAAATTGTTAAATTGGTTGATGTTTTAATATATATACATAACAAATTATATATATATATATATATATATATATATATATATATATATATATATATTATATATATATATATATATATATATATATATATATATAATTTATTATGTATATATATTAAAACATCAACCAATTTAACAATTTTAAAAACTCATATGAACCTATAAAACCATTTTGTTAGATACGTACAATCATTGTATATAGTAATTTTTAACTTTCAATTTATAATGACATCATTTATCTAGTCGTGTTCTTTGAGGATATGATCTAATTACCTATGAATCAAAGGCATAACACGACCAAATAAGAGTGGCCGAAATTGAAATATTATAACAAAAACCATGAAATTTAATTATTTTAAAAATTACGACATATCAAAAATCTAAACAATAAATTAACGTAGAATATATATACACTACTCATCAAAAGGAACTTGATATTTAGTTTCTTTCGGTGTTGCATAGGTGTCTCTATAAACTAACATTTCCGGTAAGTTACATTTCGAAATGCAAAATTAATTAGTCATTGAAAAAAAATCATCTTCTATTTTATTTCAAGACCTTGTTCTCAAACAAGGTCCAATATTAAAATGACAATTTTGTTGTAGCACTAAAACCAAAAGTAAGTAATGAAAATGGAGCCTCTATGGTTTTTAGTTCTTATAGAAACAACTTCTTATATAGAAAAAATTTATACATTTCACTATAACAAAAGAAAAAGTAGTTTTGCTTACAATAATTATTTTTATGAAATGGGTTATTATCTATGATAGATAAATGAAAGATGTTTATTTAGTTATTACATTACATACCCTTTTTGGTTATTTTTATTATTAATCTCCCAAACAAATATATCATAGCATTATTTTTTCTTAAATATTTTTTTTATCATTTATGATGAATTATTCAAACAAATATAATTGTTTGATTTTCATAATCATAATCAAAATTACTTTATAAAATGCTATTTATCTTAAGTACAAACCACAAAAATTAAATCGCAAAAAACAGAGTGACAAACACCCCGATTATGTATTTTGTGGTTACCAGAATATATATATATATATATATATATATATATATATATATATATATATATATATATATATATATATATATATATATATATATATATATATATATATATATATATATATATATATATATATATATATGAAGTTTATGAAAACATATAGGTAAAGATTCATTTGAGACTCATAGTTTTTTTTGTGAGACATGGGGACAACATCTTAGCTTTTGATCTTGATCCTATGGCTCATCAAAAAACGTGATTAAGACTTATTAATGTACCTGATTTGTTAATTAATTATAGATTAGTCATTGTTAGGTTAAAAAGATCCTCAACATACGTGTTACAAAAATTAGTTTCATATTCACGTAATCAGGATCTTTATCTCCTTCGATCTTCAAGTCTCATGCCAGATCATCGTTGCTATAGGATAGATATTCATTGATCGATCAATTATCCTTCATATCAAAATCATCATATTCAGGAAATCAAGATCTTCATCGCCTTGAATAGGTATGTATTTCTACTAGATCAACGTGATCTTGAGATTGACATTCATTAATTTACCAATTATCCTATCCTATCAAAATCTCAGCTATTAAATTCATGATTTTAGTGATTTGCTAGTTCATCTTCTTTCTTCTTCATATGATAATTGTTTGAGTTGGAGTCGTTCAATTGTAATTGCAAAAATTGGTCTATATCTTGATGATTTTCTTAATCAATTTTGTTCAATCGCAAATTGCAAAACACAGAAGGATAAGTATGGATCAATTTTCTTCAATTCATCATCAAGAAGGAACAATTTCTCCATTATAGAACAATTTCAACAATTTATCATTAGTAGCAATTGATGTACCATCTATTTGAGGACATAAGAATTGGAGTAATTATTTGATACGCCAACAGTTTGATGAAATGCCTAAGAGAATAATCATAACATAAGTTCTAATGCATTTAAACTCTAGACATGCTCCTAATTAACTGCTATCTAGTAGCAATATTATGGCGCTGAAGTGTGACCTTTACATTTTTTGGGGTTAAGATAAGCACAATAGAACAAAATCGTTACATCAAGTCAAGTGATCATGCACCTTCACTAACCTTGAAATGGAAATGGATACTTATCAAAAGTTTTTTTTTCCTTTGGTTTGCCTCTAAATGATTAAATCATATTCTTGTTGTTGTTGATACAAATGTTATTCTTTTTCCATCATATTTAGACACATACACTAAATGGTGCATATATGAAAGATTGGTGTAATCATTGTAGGGAAATCCCAGACCATGTTGATGCTTGAAGCTTGAAACATGTTTCCTCATTGTTTTTTTTTTATTATTTTGATTATTTGAGTGAATGGTTTAGATTATTTACTATCCTCCTTGTCAGTAGCATGTGAAGTAAATGATGAATTTGGACCGGTTTAGAATGAAGCAGAAGTGGTACTTGGTCCATTTCATCATAATTTTTTATTACATTACATAGTACATAGTATATTATTCTGATTAGAATAATTGAAAAACATTACTCATACGTCCCTACTTATTCAGAAAATTAAGTTTAGAGTACAATTTTGTAAATTTTTATATAATAATAAATATTGATGGAATATTTTTTTGTAGGTCAAATTAATGATGGTGCTGAAGAATCACACTCAAGTAATGAACTCGTTTCACCTAATGATTATTTAGTTTGGATTATGGATATTCTACATGTATAGATATATAATGTTATAGTCTACTTTGGTTTTTGTTTGTTGAACTACTCAATTAGTTCCATATTTAGTTTCGAATATGATACATGATAGAGTGCACATATTTAATGATATAGTCTATTATTATATGTTCTATATTGATAATATTGATATCTTATTGAAGTGTATAATTCTATTTTTAATAATTTACAAGTGTAATATTCTAATATACATTTACAAATGATTATGTAATTGAATGTGTTTTCTTACTATGACTAATATTCTAGATTTGATTATTGTTATGTGTTATATTGTACATTGATATTTGTTGTTGATATAATCAATTAGTATTATATTTTAAAAAGCTCATTACATATAAACTTCTGAAAACTAACAACATATAACATTATTCTAATAGAATGTTCTACATATACTACACATTATTTTCATGTAATAAACTAACTTATTTATTTAAAAACCTATAACATAATTCTATTAGAATACAGAAAACATATAACATTATTCTATTTGAATATTCTACATATACATATTATTTTTATTTAATAAATGAAATTATTTAACAAGAAACCTATAAAACTATTCAATTAAATTATCAACATGATACATCATGCATTAGATTCAAATGAGATGACCCTAATATTCTATTTTAACTTAAAATATCCGATAACATTATTATATCGTAATATTCTACATATAACTCTTGAAAAGATGTCATATATAATATTATTATATTAGAATATTTTATATAAACACATTATTTACATGTAGTAATCAACTTATTCAATTGAAAACTTAAAACATTATTCTATTAGAATATTCTACATATAACTTGAAATATCCTAGAACATTATTCTATAAGAGTATAAAAACAACCAAATTTTAATTAAGAAATATTCTATTAGAATATTCTTCATATAACTTCAAAATATCCGATAACCTTATTCTATCATAATATTCTACTTATAACTTTTGAAAAGAAGTCATATACAATATTTATTATATTAGAATATTATATATATACACATTATTTACATGTCGTAAATCAACTTATTTAATTGAAAACTTAGAAGATTATTCTATTAGAATATTGTACATATAATTTAGAATATCCTAGAACATTATTCTATAAGAGTATAAAAAAAATCTAATTTAATTAAAAAACATTTTATTCGAATATTCTACATATAAGTTAAAATATCCAATAACATTATTCTATCATAATATTCTATATAAAACTTTTGAAAAGAGTTCATTTACAATATTATTATATTAGAATATTCTATGTACACACATTATTTACATGTAGTAAATCAACTTATTCAATTGAAAACATAGAACACTATTCTATTAGAATATTCTACATATAACTTAGAATATCCTAGAACATTATTCTATAAGAGTATAAAAAAACCTAATTTCAATAGAATGTTATACATATAAAATTTAAATATAAACTCATGTAATATGAAAAAGATGTTACTGACATTACATGACACAAAAATAAAACATTACAAGTACTATTCTTGTATATACATAATATAATATCGACATTATACATCATATATTCTAAAATTACAACTATAATGTCATATGTACTTGTTCATATTCTGTTGACGCGTCTTGATCATATGACGAGCTATCAAACGAGGTATCATGAAGTATGACTTTTATTTGCCTTTATATATTTCCGATGATAGAAATTGTTCAACATTCTTTCTTTTAGGATAAAAAACTCATTTTTCCCTTGATTTTATAGTTTCTTCATTTCAACTGTATCAAAACATAAACCATACTTTTATTAAAACAATAAAACTAGGATATAAACAAACAATTTATTATACCAGAATATTCTAACATTATGAAAATAATTAACAATATGAAAATTGTTTAATAAATAATTTACAATTAGAGAATTTATTTTATTTTCACATTTAATTTTACACAAATCTAATATGATCCAGACATTATTAACAATACACAAAGTAGAATCTATGAGATAAAATAACAAAAAAACATAACTGTCCACATGGTACTTTTCTCCAAATAAAGTTTATATTCCTTTAATTTGTATTGTAATATCTAGTATAATTCAAACAAGAGATTTAATATTATATAATATACAAAAGTTTAGATAACCTAATCACCTAATCAAACATTTATGTTAATAGACACCATAACCTAGACCAACAATTTCATTAGCTTTTGATGTGTATCAAACACTAATCCTAGCTACAGTAAACAATTTTAAAAATATTTAACCAAAACTACAATAAAGAAGTTCATTTCTAATTAGGATTTTTTTATTTGTGACCTAATTTCCAATGCCAGCCCACTAGTTTAAGATGTAGTATGATGATTGTCTTCAGAATAATTTCAGTTATGCTTGTATTTGCTTGATGACTCTGTGATTCTTTGGTTATGATATTATGTGGTAGTAGTAGGGGTGAAATAGACAAGATACTGGTTGAAATAGACCAAAGGGGGTTGCAAGCACCCATATATGCTTGATTGTATCCGGTTGAGATAGACCGAAGGGGATTTCAAGCACCCATATATGATTGAATGTATGTTTGTATGGTATGAGGTATTTTGAGGGAACTCACTAAGCTTCATGCTTTCGGTTTTCAATTTATGTTTCAAGTACTTCCAGCTCAAAAGGAAAGGGTCCCGCTTGAGCGCATTGCATCCACCTATGATTTTCCGCATCATGTGATTTTGGGATTTTGTACTCTGATAATATGTTATTATGATATACTCTCGACTATTTTTATTTGATTACCGTATGATTGAATTGAATTTAAAAGTGAAAATTTTATTTGAACTTTTCGAATTTTACTGTTGGATTAGTGTCTAAGTCCATAACTATTTTGGTATGTACTTGACCCGATGGTGCATGGTCCTTTTGGGTTTCCTTCACCAAAGCAACTTGATAGGATGAATTATGGAGAGAAAGGATTAAATATGATTTATTAATATATTATGAGAATAATATATTAAAGGAGAAATCATATTGTTTAATTAATATTAGTCAATAATTAATTGGTAATTAGTTTTGTGATTAAAATAGATTAATTAAACTTAAGGAACTGGAATTGTAATTATAAGATAATTGCAATATGGGCTATGGATTGTCTTAAATTAAGGAGTGGACGAATTCTATGGGAAACCCATGGGGAAATCGTCCAAGGCCTTAATTAAAGGAGTCCATGGGTTGCTTAGGGCTTAAGCATCCAAATTAGGGTTTCCTTGTTAGATAACCCTAATAGCCTAACTATATATACATCCCTTATGACCCAAAAACGTGGTGAAGCAACCTTCTAGGGTTTCACACGTTTTTGGGCAGCCTCCATCCTCTCTCCTCTTCATCCTCTTGCTTATGGTGTTTGTGAACCATTAGAGGAGTGACATTTGTGACTCTAGGCTTTCTAAAGTCAATACAAGGAGATTTGGGATTGTTATTACTACATAACAATCAAGGTAACATCTTAAACCTATTCTTATGTTAATATGATTACTTGTATGCTATAATTAAGGTTTATAGTCTTGGATAACTTGCATGTACAATAGAGAAACCTAGATCCAAGCATTAGGGTTTGTATGAGCACATAGGATGTTCTTAGGACCAAAACCCATCAGTGGTATCAGAGCCTAGACTGGTTTCTATTGTATTGATGCACTGTATGATTGAAAATTCGATTTTTGTGGTTCTGGAGGCTGGACTCGCCGAGTCCATAGATGAACTCGCCGAGTCCATGCTGACTCGACGAGTCCATGCCTGACTCGGCGAGTCGGCTCGTCAGAAGGAGGGAAAACCGGGATTTCTTGTTGTTTTTGCTTAAGGATAGTTGCCTTATCATATTAGATCAATATAAATCCGATTTTATGATATATTTGACTATATTCTTGATCTAATTGAAGATATTTATCAATTAATAAAATATTTGTTTCCTTATGTGATAATTGATTAATTATTTTGATTAAATTGGTAAATTGTTTTGCAAGAAATCATTAAATAAATCAAATATGGATAATTATGTGATTAAATGTTAATTAATATTATTTGTTATTTGATCCTTGTGTTATGAAAAGTTTCATATTTTCCCCATTAGGTTTTATAGTTTAAATTTGAACCCAAAAGTTTTGTTGTTTTGAAATTTAAATAGTTAAAACCCTAATGTTTTGAAAAAGGTTTCAAAACTTGCCCTCAAGTTTTGGAATTGAAATTTTGATTAATTGTTTAATTTTGATGTATATTTAAATTCTAAACCTTAATGTTTTGAAATGTTTCAAAACTTGCCCTCAAGTTTTGGAATTTAAAAGTTGATTAAAAGTTTAATTAGGAATGTTAAATTCTAAAACCCTAGTATTGTTTTGAAAAGTTCAAATCACACCCTTATGGTTTTATTAATTAATTAAGGTGTATAATTAAAAGAGGTTTAATAAATCCATAAAATTTTAGGTTTACAATTTAATTGAATTAAAAGTATAATTGTTAAATTAGACCATCTAGTATTTTTAAAAGTTGTAAAATACACCCTATACTATATATAACATTAAAAGTCTAACATTATATATATATGTATGAGTAAAATTCAGTCTTACCGTTAGTAGGCCTCATTCACGAAGCTGGTCTATAAGGGGTATTTAAGGAAATTGCCTATAAAATGACGATTGAATGGGTATCCACTCTTACCCACCGCACACTTGACTAGTGGAGGGTCGTTAGCCGAACGAGTAGGATAGGACGAAACCTTCCATTATAAGTATAATGAATTACAAAAGTAACTAAATGTTTTACAAATTCCCAATCTTAGTTACTTAGGCAAAAGTGAATTGATGCAATTCCATGAAATTACACTTTGTGCCCTTGCGAAGACGTTAGTGGAGCGTGTGTGGTTTACCGGCACACTAAATGGTTCTAAGCAAAGGTAGCAAAGGGTGACTTAATGTTTGTCATAGTTCGGTGGAGCGTGTGTGGTTTACCGGCACATCGAATAGGTGACTGTAACATGTGAGGGCACCATGTAAGTTTGCATGGTTATTCACACACGCTTTGTGACCCTCAGCATCCCAGTGACAAACAAGAGGGGCATATTGAGATTTAAACATGCCATTGAAATGTTCAATGAATCTCAAAGGATCTAGGAGTTTTTATAGATTTAAAACTTAATTTTCTTTTTCGTTTTTCATGGTGGAAATTAGTGAATCGTCATTCACTTACCTTCAAATATTCTGCAACTAGATTACGGCATCCCTTTTCTAGGTTGTAGCATATTGTGTTGGGTCCTAGCCTTAGTATCTCATTTGGGTGATTTACTAAGGACTCAATCAATCAACTAACTTGAATTTGTTTTCTCCCGCTTTGTAGATGTCAAAGTTCGACAACTATGGTCTTCCCAAATCCCGTGGAACAAGCTTTCCACATGAAGATGGTATTCCACGATTCGATCGAGGAACAAGAAATCAAGCTTCACTTCCTCCTTCTCCTCCAATTATTCTCCCTAACCCACAAGTTCAAAGGCTTGAAAAGTTCAAGATCACTCAAGCCCTTTTGGCAAGTAAACATAAAAGAAGGAAAGCCGGTGTGTGCAAACGTCCTAGGGATGAAGTCACACATTGATAGGTTAAGAATGTTGGGATCCGTTGTTCGTGAGGAAATGGCTGTTGATTGGGTTCTTCAGTCACTTCCTAACTCATATAGTGAGTTCGTAAGAGAGTACTATATGATGAACCGCGACGTGACCCTTATAGATCTCACCTATATGCTTATTGCTGCTGAATCAGAAATGGTTTGGCGCAACATAAAAACAAAGTTGATTGGTGAATCTGCCTTCAAGACCTCTATGGATATAGACAATGGCAACGAAAGACATGCTATGATCGAAAAGTTTGATCATAAGAGAAAGGCAATGTCTGAAGTAGTTCCATCTCATGTTCCAAAAGAGTCAATTTGCTTTTATTTCCAAGAGAAAGGGCATTGGAGACGAAGCTGCCCCATTTACCTATGAGATCTAAGAGATGGGAGAGTCGAAACGTATGGCTCTAATATAGGTAAAATCCATTAACTAACTCTTTTAACCTTCTATTCTAGATTCTTAATACATAATGTGATAAGATCACAATTGATGTTTTGTAGGATCGAAGAAAAGAAAGGAAGCTTAAAGGAAGAAGTGAGCAGAATCTAACCGTGAATGAATGGATTTCGATCGCATTTCTCTAAGATTAGATTCTTGAACTACTACTTAGAGTTAGAAGTAGATTGCTAAGAAAGATGTATTAGCATAGTTTTTCAATAAATTGCCTTGTAAGGATAAATTTTTTCCGCAATAAAATAAAATTTGATTTTATATTATTTATTTATCATTGCAATGACGTATATGAAAAATTGATGTTTGAATATTAGCAATAATGGATTTGGTTCTTATTATGTTTTTTTTTTGGAAATGTCGAGAATTTACCAAATAGGGAGAGTTTCTCATCGCCCAAGTTTCAATTGGACAGAAACTTGGAATCATGCAACTTGGTTGCACGATGAATGAGAAATTTCATATTTAGAAATTAGACTAATTCATTGACAAAGTGTCAAATGAAGGACTAGGAGATCGAGTACACAAAATTATGTGTTGATCAAGTCCACCATAAGAGTAACAAGATATTCGTCATGATTAACTAAAAGTTTAGTAAATATGATTATACTTACAAGATTAAGTGTAATTATGAATTGATTGAAAAAGTTTAAATCAATAGCAGAACGAATAAGAAGAATCAAGTAGGCAGAAAGGTAAAAGTTTCTCCATTCTAAGAAGAAGGGAGAGTACCTTTTATGCTTTATGATAGGTCTTAATGATTAAGAACCATATCTCAATTGATCCTCTAAGTGAGTCTTAGTACAATTGTATGTTTAAGAAGAGGAATCAAGAATTGAAGAAATGGTTAAATCAAGAAGTCAATCATACTTTGTTCCAAAACAAGTCTTAAAGTTAAGATTGTGACATTGAGTGATAAGTATTAAGAAGTTTTATAGCATTCATCAAATATGGAAAAGTTGTGATGTCTTGGATAAGACAAAGACCAACTAGGACCAATTTATGAAATGTCTTGATAAAAACTACGCTAACTCTTGAATATTTGTTTGTCAAGAAATGGTTATTGACAAGAGAATCTTATATATCAAGGAGTAAGTGGGAGTCTTAATGGTCTTGAAAGGTTTCAAGAACAAATCAAATAAACCTTATCAATCATCACTAGGACACGAGTTGAGGTTTACAACCTATCGTGTTGACATTATTTTGTTTCTGTGCCAATCCAATCGAGTTAATTATGCATGTGAGTCCTATGAGTTCTCATTTGAATGCATAAAAGGCAAGGAAATTGATCAATGGAAAGTACAATGATAAGAAAAGGTGAGCTGCTTAACTACTTGGAAGACATGGTGGGCAGCTGTGCTACCTTAAGGCAGGAAATCGAGATTAAGAAACTTCGATCCATATGAGTTTGAATTTGTCGTAAACTTTGGTTTTAACAAATTCACATGGATAGGAACACATACACCGTTTAAATCCAAGTGTCATAAGATTTCCTCCTTCATGAAAATGATTGTGAGGAAATACTTTCACTAAGAAAGATTTTAAGAAGATAGTGATTGTAAAATTGAATTCTCGAATTCGATTATGGTTACGGTATCCATTTCCATAATTTGAATTGTGAGGTTTGACAATTGTTTAGACACACATATGAACTATCTAAGGCAAAGGTGTATAAGTTCAAGAAGCCTTGATAAAAGATTATCAAAGCACTAAGTATTAGAAACATGAACTTAAGAAATTCAATAAGCATTGTTTTTCTGAAAGTTAAGCTGTTTCTGAATACATGTCAAAGCTAATGGGAGCATAAGTGTTATGTTTATAATAATCATCATGATAGTGGGAGCATAAATGTTATGATTGTATGATTATTAAGGAAAGTATTGCAAGTTGACAATATTAGTTATAGAAAACAATAGTCATTCTTTGCAAAGTTGTAAGGGTGGAATAGTTGTTTTGCTATAATTAAGGGAGAGAATATTATGCTTCATTTCAAATCTAAAGGCTTAGGTTATGGAATGTTAATAAATTTAGTCAAAGGTACATAGTGTGTTCTTAAATTTCGATTATGATTACGACATTCCTCTTCATAATTCGAATTTTGAGAACATAGCAAATGAAATATTATGGCGGAAGATTGATAAAGTATCAAATCTTTATGTAAGACATTATGCATTGTGTCCCATACGCTTCAGGTATAGGATCGATTGCAAATGCTATAATATTTGACCATTCTAAAATTTTCCAAATGTCTAGCGCATTTAGAGGGAAAAAGAACAAGAATCGGTTTTGACTAATATAATTAAACAACTATCAAAGGACAATCCAAAGTTCGCCGATGATTGGTTGCTTGTGAGTAGTTGGAAGTATAGTATTGGAAAATATGGAAATGTTTCCATATTGGATGGACCATATCGACATTATTATGAATAGATAAGATTCTATTAAGAATAAGTTGTCATATGGAAAATATGGAAACGTGTCCATATCGGGAATTGAATATTGAAAATATATGTCTAGATTAGAAACTTTTATGCAAAAGGATGTTCAAAGGAAAGTACTTTGAGTGAGAGACATCATATCTAAGGAATTGTCTTGTAACAATCTCCGATAGAGGACTTTGTAATATCATTGGCAATAGTCTTTGTGACTTTGGTGCAGTGATATCACGAAATGATCATTGCATAAAATGTTAGAATCTAGCATATTCTATAAGTAGCAAGAATTTTATATTCTTTCACTTATGAAAAAGGATTTGGGGTTGTGAAAAGAGAATGATTGGAAATGTGCTTAATTTGGTCTATTTCACAAAGTAAAAACCATAGGTAAACATTGTGTGCATGCTAAGAGTATGGGACAAGTGTAATAATTCAAGTGAGAAGTTGATTAACCGAAACAAAAAATAATGAGTAATCGATATGGTGATAAATAAAAGGTGTTTTATTTATACTCAAAGGTTTGAGGCCATATGGGATTAGTATTATACTTGTGTTTCACTTTGCATGTTTTGACTTCCTGAATAATTTAATTAGTTAAGAACAGTCAAATTATTCGAACGGGCCACAGTTGTTCATATGTTGGAAGTAGGTATGAATGAAGATTGTCGTGAATTGGTGTGTGGATTGTCTAAAGAGCATTAGACATAAGCAAATGTTTGCTGCAACGTTCATGAGTGCTTATGAATATGATTTGAGCATTGGATTAAACCCACGCTCACTTGGATCACTCCATGAATTGTATCACGAGTGATTGGTGAGACGATAACATCTTATATTCTTGAAACCGAGATGTGTGAGTTGTATCTTGCAAATCGGTTGCACATTGATAATATGTAAACGCACTAGTAACTTGGTGTTATAAAACATATTGTTGTGTGTGATTCGGTGAGTGAGTGCAAGCAAGCATTGTATCAAAGTTTATCCGTTCCTTTTATCCAAAGTAGGATAAAAGCGATATCTTTGGGCCCCTCGATGATTTAGTGATGACAAACGTAAATGCTTGGCCGGGCTAGGGCTAATTTGATTTGTTCAATTAGTCAGTCGTCATAAATCAGGAATCGAGATATAGTACAAAGAGAATCATTTGAAATCATATCTCATATGATATCTATAATGGAGGAATATATGATCCCTTATCTAAAGGACACGCGTATCTGATAGAATCAGAGTTGATAGCGGCTTTGGAAAGCTACGATTGCAGATCATGATCTGAAGTCATACGCATAATAGTTATTAGACTTATCCAAGTGGGAGACTGTTGGATTAGTGTCTAAGTCCATAACTATTTTGGTATGTACTTGACCCGATGGTGCATGGTCCTTTTGGGTTGCCTTCACGAAAGCAACTTGATAGGATGAATTATGGAGAGAAAGGATTAACTATGATTTCTTAATATATTATGAGAATAATATATTAAAGGAGAAATCATATTGTTTAATTAATATTAGTCAATAATTAATTGGTAATTAGTTTTGTGACTAAAAGAGATTAATTAAACTTAAGGCACTCGAACTGTAACTATAAGATAATTGCAATATGGGCTATGGATTGTCTTAAATTAAGGAGTGGACGAATTCTATGGGAAACCCATGGGGAAATCGTCCAAGGCCTTAATTAAAGGAGTCCATGGGTTGCTTAGGGCTTAAGCATCCAAATTAGGGTTTCCTTGTTAGATAACCCTAATAGCCTAACTATGTATACATCCCTTATGACCCAAAAACGTGGTGAAGCAACCTTCTAGGGTTTCACACATTTTTGGGCAGCCTCCATCCTCTCTCCTCTTCATCCTCTTGCTTATGGTGTTTGTGAACCATTAGAGGAGTGACATTTGTGACTCTAGGCTTTCTAAAGTCAATACAAGGAGATTTGGGATTGTTATTACTACATAACAATCAAGGTAACATCTTAAACCTATTCTTATGTTAATATGATTACTTGTATGCTAGAATTAGGGTTTATAGTCTTGGATAACTTGCATGTACAATAGAGAAACCTAGATCCAAGCATTAGGGTTTGTATGAGCACATAGGATGTTCTTAGGACCAAAACCCATTAGTTACATCACTTGATTTGAGAATTGGTAAATCTGAAGATGAAGGAGGGTGGCTCAATGACAAATCATGTTAATGAATTTTAATTAAATCCTTTCAAGGTTGATGTCGTTTGGTGTTAAATTCGAAGATGAATTCATGACATTGCTACTATTATCATATTTTTCTGATAATTGGTGCACCCATATATGCATGGATGTGGTTAAGTAGATTTGGTGATCCGAGAGTTCGGTTGGTGCTTTGGAGCACATGGGTATAACTGTAAAGTGATAGTTCGGGCCTCTTATGAATTTTGGATTTAAGTTCATAAAGTTTTAAGGCAAAGGAGAGTTGATAGGATTGTAGAGATTTTATTAGCATCTTTTCCTGATAGTTGGCCAAGTATAGTGACAACAATTAGCAGCTAAATTGGAGGTGCTAAGATGACATTCGAAGACATTCACGATTTAATCATTGGTGAGGATATACGCAGACGGAGTGCTGGTTAAGCTTCCAATAGTCTTCTGAGTACTAAAGTTAGAGGAAGGGGGTCCAACAGAGGATGTGGGGGTGGTGGAAGATCGAAATCGAGAAGGAAATTTGGACAAAAAACAGGAGGGACGTGACCTGTTGAAACTGCAAAGAGAGTGATCATGTCAAAAGTCATTGCCCATTGCTTATAGCAGACAAATGCCAAAAGGAGATGAATATGACATAAAATTTTGAAGGTGGAACAGTTATTTTTTTAGTTGGAAACTAAATAGAATCATGGGTGTTGGATTCTGGAGCGTCATTTCACGCTAGTCATTCCAAAGATGTGTTGCAGAACTTCAAACATTACCAAAGGAAGGTCAGGATGGCAGATAACAAGTGTCTAGATATCATGGGCGTCAGAGATGTGGTTCTCAAGATAACTCTGGGTACATATTGGACTTTAAAGAATGTCAAGTTCATTCCAGGTCTAAATAGGATGTTGATATTAGTTGGACAACTTGATAATGAACTTCATCACGTTCCATTTGTTGATCACAAGTGGAAAGTGAAGAAGGGAAACTTGATCATTGTTAAGGGTTAGAAATATGATACACTGTATATGGTAGATGTTTCTGAAGAGGAAGCAAGCACTGTAGAAGGAGTTGGAACATCCACTCCATGCCACAAAAGATTTGTTCATATGAGTGAGGAGTGAATAAGGAATCCTGTATCAAGTTGGAGGATGCCAGATTCGAAGAATGTGACAGATGCTTATAAGCCATTCTCTAATAGCAGACAGAGGAAATTCAGTTTTGTGAAGATAGGAAATCCGCCTAAGTTTGGGAAGTCAGGTTCAATCCATTCTGATGTTTATACTCCAACATTAGACTCTTTATTGGGAGGATCCCAGAATCATGCAAAACCTATCTTTGGTCAAAGGATAGACAGATGTTCAAGAAGCAGTGGGAGCTTTGATAGAACTGGAAATAGTGGGAGCTCTGGTGATAATAGTTATAAGGATGGAGTTGTAGGTGTTTAAAAGATCAAACCATATATTATCCAGAGGACCACGAAGAAAAGTATTCCAGTGAGGTATTCTCCATCAACCAATGACACGTTGATGTATGAGAATAGGTCAAAATCAGAGACCTTAAGGATGAACTCCATACAGTGGGAAAAGGCTATGGTTGATAAGTTGAGCGGACTGTGGAACATTAAGATGTTTCAAGTTAAGGATGAGATAGATGGCGGTAAAACTTGCAAGGGACGATTGGCAGTCAAGGGAATACAACAGAACGGAGAGGACGATTCTCCAGTTGCGAAGATAACTATAATTACTTCTATGTTGAATGCAGTGACATCTGAAAATCTCCGTCTAGACTACCTAGATGTGAATACAATTGATATCCTTTATGATAACTTAGAAGGAGAAATCTTGAAGGTACAACCAGAAAGTGCTCTTACAGCCGGTAAGAAAAAGCTGGTGTTCAAAAAGAAAGAAAACATGTATGGCATGAAGCAAACATCTAAGCAGTGGTGAGGAGGAGTGGGTTTAGAAGATGTGAGGTTGATCACAGTTGTTACTTGAAAAAGTTGAGCTCCTCATACATCATCCTTGTATTAAATGTTGATGACGTGTTGATTGTTGATTCCAACACGCAAAAGATCAGTGAGCTTAACATGCGGTTGACCAGAGAGTTCAGACAATGAGCCAAGGCACTACTAAGCTGAAAAAAGTCCTTAGTATAGAGAACTTAGCAGATGAATATACTAAGGTGTTTAGCATTGAAAAGTTGAAGCCAGACATGGCTTCAGCTGCCCTTCCAAGATTTGGAGGAAGGGGTTGGTGTAGAGAGGGTGAGATTTTGAGAGAACGATGAAGACTTTGAATGACAGATGAAGTTGTTCAAGCCTTCAAGTGGGAGATTGTTGATGTATGAAGTCTTGTCCAACATGGAGTACTTCGAATCAATTGGAGCACTTGGATGAAGTATTTTGAGTTCATTTGGAGCACTTTGAACTCAATGGAGCACTTGAGGTTCATGGAGCATGTGACAAAGGAATGGATCATCTGAGAAGAGAATGGATCGTCTGACAAAGGAACGAATCATATAGAAGAAGATTTGGAGCACCTGGAAGAGGTTTGGGGCACTTAGGAGTGATATGGATCAACAAGGGGACCTTTTTGCACCATATGATAAAGGGATGGGCCAAGAAGGATGTTATAGCGCCATGAAATTCCTTCTTGCACCATGATGCTCCCTCTTGCGTCGTGAGGGGTTCCTCTTGCACCATGAGGATCCCTCTTGTGCCATGAGGTATTCTCTTGCACCATGTAGGGCCTTGTTGCGCCATGCATATTCTTGTTGCGCCAAGGTGGTGATCTTGCTTCAACCTAGAAGTTCTTGCGACACACTTGAAGCCTGTTGCGCCATCATGGTGCAAGATGGGCCATTTTGGTTCCTTGATGAGCCATAGTATCCTTGATGAGCCAAGTATGCTATGAAGTCCTTTAAGATGCTTAAGATTGTTCACGGATGCTCAGTTGTTGGTATTTCTCAAGGATTACACCATGTTGTGCCACTATGTTGGATGTTAGATCATTAGTGATCATGATGCGCCACCTATGCATCATGTTGCTCCACTATGGTTAAGGTAGTCCATCATGTGTGTTGCTGATGTTCATGGGTTGCATGACATGAATGAATGTTCCAGAAGATGGTGCATGGTGGGATATGATTGGTTATCACCATTCATGGGCCTATGAGCTAATGGGCTTAGACCATTAGGGTTTTAGGTCTGATCCTTCAAGTATAAATTTCAAGAGAGTAATCACTGTGAGGTTGAAAGCACTCCATTGGAGTAGTTAGTAAGCAAGAGAGATCCGTTTGTTTTGAGAGCTCAAATGAGGTGTAACCTTTGTGTGTGATTGTAATTGTTCTTGGAAGTTAATAAAACTATCTCTCTCTCTCTCTCTCTCTCTGTTAATAAAACTATCTCTCTCTCTCTCTCTCTCTCTCTCTCTCTCTCTCTTTCGTCTGTGGATGTTGGTCACGTTGACCGAACCACGTTAAATATATGTTCACTTGATTTACATTTTCTGAAGTTTTATTTCCGCAAGTTCACCGAAGTTTGTTTTGATATTTGTATGAAGTGTTTAACTTGTTTTGTTGTGACCCAACATAAACGAGTAAACATCTAAACATTTATTAAACAAGTAAATATCTAAACGACTTTCTAATCTAATTGAAATTCGTACAATAAAAAGATTTTTCCCAAAATACCCCTACACTCATAAATCCGATTAATCCAACAAACAAAACAACCCTCCGAAGTAACACCTTATTGTAATCCTTATTTATATTGGTTTAATAATACATAATCTATTTATTTTTTATGTGTGATCAGAAATTCTTTTAACAACGATTGGAGTTGATGCATACTTACAAGCCGATACAATTAAGATAAGACGAACGAGAACTCGGACCCCCACACTTTTGTGAAACATTTTGATTTTTAATATCTTGTCGTCATTTGTTTATTCGTGTTTTTAACTTTGTATTATTTGTCTATTATGAGTCTACGCCATAGCGATCGACATTCACTATCCCCAATAGTACTCTTGGCTACGGAATCGTGACTCATCTACTCAACTCGTTAAAACACCACCAAACACCAATATCTCATCTCCACATACCAACTCTTCCATCCAAAACACACACACACACGGAAATGGAATCTGGTATGGTGGTTCTGTATCCTTCTCCGGGGATAGGCCACCTGGTTTCCATGGTGGAGCTCGGAAAACTCGTCCACACCCACCACCCTTCACTCTCTGTTACCATCTTCATAACACCGGCACCTTTTGAAACCGGCTCCACAGATAAATATATCAAAACCGTCTCCGTCACCAACCCTTCCATAAAGTTCCACCAGCTCCCCAACGCCGATCTTCCATCGGACTTCTCTTCTGAATTCATAGACCTTGCTTTTGGGATCCCGGAGTTTAACAATCCAATCGTTCACGACACCCTCGTAACGTTATCGGAAAAGGCTACCATTAAAGCTGTGGTCCTTGATTTCTTTTCAAACGCAGCTTTTCAAATCTCCACACGTCTCAAGATACCAACTTACTTTTTCTACACCAGCGGCGCTTCCGGACTATGTGCGTTCTTACATCTCGCCACCATCCATAAGACCACTTCCGACAGCTTTAAAGATGTAAACATTTTCTTTGATATTCCTGGAGTGCCTCCTGTCCATTCTTCTCATATGCCAATGGTTTGGTCTGATAGAGAAACCTACTCGTATAAAAAATTCATAGACACTGCGAATAACATGGCAAAATCTTCCGGAATCATGGCAAACACCTTCGTGGGGTTAGAAGAAAGAGCCGTTGACGCGCTCCGGGAAGGCAAATGCATCCCCAACGGTCCAACTCCGCCTATTTATTTCATCGGACCTTTGATCGCCGGTGGCAATCATGTGGATCCTAGCGAAAACGAGTGCTTAAAATGGTTGAACTCACAACCGAGTAAAAGTGTAGTGTTTTTATGCTTTGGGAGTCAGGGTGTGTTGAAGAAGGAACAGTTGAAGGAAATAGCTATTGGTTTAGAGAAAAGTGAGCAAAGATTCTTGTGGGTGGTTCGAGACCCGCCACGAGATGACAAAACCGAGTCTAATTCGGGTGGTGGTGAAGAAGTCGGTCTGGATGCGATTCTTCCTGGTGGGTTTTTGGGCAGAATTGGAGATAAGGGGATGGTGGTGAAGAATTGGGCACCACAGCCGGCGATACTTAGTCATGAGTCGGTGGGAGGATTTGTGAGTCATTGTGGGTGGAACTCGGTGCTTGAAACGGTGGTGGCCGGGGTGCCGCTGGTGGCATGGCCATTGTATGCGGAACAAAAGATGAATCGAGTGTATTTGGTTGAAGAAATAAAGGTAGCACTGGCGGTGGATATGTCGTCGGATGATTTTGTGACGGCGGAGTCTCTAGAGAAGAGTGTGAGGGAGTTGATGCTGGGTGAGAAAGGGGCAGCGGTGAGAGAACGGATTTTAGAGATGAGAGAAAGGGCAAAGGCTGCGGTGGAGAACGGCGGCTCCTCCAAAGTTGAGTTCTCTAAACTAATCCGGTCGTGGACGGACGTCCTGTAACTGTAATTAATGAGTGTAGTCATGATTTGTGTGGGAGGCCAAGTGGCCAACTAATAAAGAATCACTGGAGATACGATGCCATTGGAAGTAGCTTTCAACTGGAAATAAATGGAAGGCCATTGTACTTGACATTTTTAGTTTGATATGAATGTTACTATTAATGATTGATTGTGATGGAACATTTAAAACTTAGAACGGTAAAAATATATTTTGTTGGAAGTTGTTATGTTTAGTTATGGTAACTCGATCATGATTTGATGCTTTTTTGGGAAATTTAGAGAATCGGTGGCCATTCTTTCCACAGATAGAATGAACACATAAAAGGCATTTCCTAAGACATGAGGCTACGGGTGTGATTCATATCGCGTTTCACCATCTCACAAGTGCTGCACATCACCCCCACACTTTCTATTGCCTTTGGACTCCTTCTCTCTCTCTCTCTCTCACTCTCTCTCTCTAAGGGAGGACGGAATCGTCCCCGTCCTTCCCGCTACCCGCCAAACCCTTTGTGGAGGGATCCAAACCCGCCTAAACCGCAGCCCTCCCAACCCATCTTCCCTATTTTTCTTCTGCGATTCAACCCTCCAGCAGTTTCAAGAAACCGCTCAACACCCTCTTTTCTCTCTTGCTCTCCTCCCGCCCACCCCTCTCCTCCTTCCTGGTCAAACCCACTCACTCCAACCCGCTAAGATTCCCTCCTCCCTAATAGTTCCCACATCTTGACCGGCAAGAACCGCATTTTGTGTCGTAAAATTGACATGACACTCATGTGGCGTCTACATGGTAGAAAATGAAGTGTGGTTCTTGTGGCATCATACCGTCCAACCTAACCTATCCATGTTACTTTGACCATGGTGATTGGCTACGGTTTGCCGGCTCAACTGTGACTAAGCGTCGGACATCTGGCCTAAATTAAGTTCACTAACCCTATGTGACAGTCTTTCTTTCTCTCCTGTATCTATTCTTTCTATTTTTTTACTCCAACTGTTATTGGTTTTTTTTTTTGGGAAATTTCAATTTCTTTTCACCTATAAATAAAAACTTTAATATCTATATTTACAACAACTCAATACACTTCTTCAATCTCTCTATAATTCTATTTTTATATTTCTAAAATTCAAACAATATTTCTTCTTCAAACAACCAAAAAACACCCATAAAAAACACCCCAACCCATTCATTTGATCAACCAATATATTCTTCGGTTGTTTACCATTATAGGGATATACTACTCTATTATCCACAACCATACCCTCAACAACATCCACAACAAAATCCACAACCACAATTCCAATACGATACCAAATTTGATCCCTTCAGTTTTGTATCTTAAACTCAACCCAAATTTTGTACCAAACTCAAGTCAAATATGAAGCCAAAATTGAATTTGTTTTAGAAACTCAATCCACCAAAATGCCAAATAAAAAAATGCCCACAACTAAACCATGAGAACCGGTAGAAATGATGGCATTGGCAGATACATGAGTAGATGTATCCAATGATCCGAAAATGGGCAAAGACAAAAAAATGACCGTTTTTTGAAGTGTGTTCTAAAATGGTTCCACAAAGAAATGAAGTTATGAGATTATCATACAAAACTGTATTGCAAATAGGCAAAGACATGCATGTAGGTCATGTTGTTTAATGATTTGTATAACAACATGTATCGTCAATGGCAAGGTAAAGAAAGTGATGATGCGATTTTGGAAAATCGCTAAAAGTGTACCAAAAAGAAAACAAGAAGAATTTCAAATTTGTTGAGTTTTAGAATTTTATGAAAGATAACGAAAAATGGAAAACGAACAAAACTTCGAGCGAACATATCGATGGTGGTTCAAAACTCTAAAAAAACATTTGAATTCGAGTACAATACATTGAATGCTCGTGTTGTAATCGACCTTAACAATGATGATATCGTTAAACTTACACCACATTCCCGACCAACATGAAGGAAATGTAAAGAAAAAAGGCAAATTTGTATAACTTGAAAGTGATAGGGGACGAGGTGAAGGTCTAAATGCAAAAATTGACAAAGTTTTACATGTTACTTCCAAAAGAGAGTGTAGGACGGAAGGAAATAGTGACATGAGAATATTAATACAAGACATAAGTCACTACACCGGGGATGAGCATTAATTGACTTCGTTGATCGAACCCGACATTAGGAAAAACGATAACCTTTAGTTATTTTTTGTTTTTATGTGCTTGTTATGTGCTTGTTGAGTGTTTTCTTAAAGTTTCTAGGTTTTTTACATTTCATGTTATGTTTATTTATTTATTTATTTATTACTTTTTAAGTTTTTAATTTCATGTTACATATTTTTAATTTAGATTAATGAAATGAAGTTTTTTTTTTTATTTAAATTGTAGAAAAAAATATCACAATGGTGATCACTCCTTATTTTTTGGCAAGAAACCATAAATTTATCATAGACAAAACTGAAAAAATGGTGCCTGTGGTATGCATTTTTTCTAGGTTTTGGTTCAAACCCTGATTTTTTTGGATCAGTGGTCCTTTTGAGCAATTTTGGTCCCTCAGTAAACTGACATGACTGAAATACGCTTGATATATTTATTTTTCATTTTTCTTTCATTATCTTTTAATTTAATACTTATTTATCTATTTTAGTAATTAAAAAATAAAAGGGTTCACCTCTTTCTCTCTCTCTCTCTCTCTCTCTCTCCAATAACACACATACGCACACCTGCAAGTCCTTTTTTGATTCATCGATCTGACATGACCTAACCCATTTAAATGTTGATTCATCGATCCAAGTTGTGGTGCTCCCCTTCTTTCTATCACCTCTGACCAACAACCAAACTCCTTTCCCCATCTGATTCGTCTTCTCGGTAACCCATGTGAGAAACTGCAAACCCAAAAAACCCAGATACAATCATTATTAGTCAAGAACATCTCATACATACATATTGTAACATTCGATTCCAGGTAGTTTTTCTTCAGTCCTTTAAGTTTGAGAAACTTTGCAAAAAAATGGTCCCTCATATGTGGGCATACGTTTGGTATGATTAGCGTACATGCTTGTTTTGGAGTCAGGGTATTTCACCACGTATGTTGGGCATACGTGGTATACGTGGGTCGTGTACGTCGAGCGTACGCCTCGTTGTGGCTCTTCATGGGCTTTTGGACTTCGGTTGGGCTTTAGACTTTTCGTCATTGGTAGGTCTGTTTAGAGTAGGTTGGCCTCAGTATTCTGTTAGTGGGCCTTAAGTTGTATGAGTTGGGCCTTGGGCGCCATTATGGGGTTATTAGGGTAAGTTTGGTTAGGTCCATTATGGGAAGGGTAAAATGGCCTTTTATCCTCGGAGTGTGGGTTGGGATTTTAGACCCATAGTTATGGTTTATGACCTAATTTTGATTAGGGTTATTTGTTTGTGTTAGTAAGGGATCTTCCAGTTCTGCAGCCGAGCATCTAGTTGCTTATCCGCGGGATAAGGTGAGTTTTCTCACTGTATCAATATGTCGAAGGCACCAAGGTCGGCCCATTATTTGTGATATAGGATGCCAGCGATATTTGTGAGATGAGTACCAAAGACCAGGATTTGTCCCCTGAAAGTTGTATGAAAGACCAGGATGTAGTCCATGACATCTGTATGAAAGACCAGGATCTGGCCCCTGACACCTGTATGGAAGACATGAATTTGGCCCTCGGTAGGAAATTATTTGTAAGACTATGATTTGGCTAGCACTAACTTATTTATATATGGTATGTGGTACTTGGGGAAAGCCACTAAGCTTTTGCTTACATTTTGTATTCATGGTTTCATGTACTTCCGGTATTCAGGGAAATGGCTCGACGTGATGACACCACATTCTCTCCTCACTATTTTTCGCACTTAGTAATATTGTTACTCTGATGATTTGACATTGTTAATATGTAATGGTTTTTGGAACAATTTAATAACTGTAAATCTTTTTTTTGAAATGAAAATTTGTATCATGGTTTTTAGGTTGTTAAAAGTTGGTATCAGAGCCTTGGTTTAAGGGATCCGGGCACACTCATGGGTGTGTTAGAACTCAAACTGAGGAAATGATAATATTTTCATAAGAACAAAAAAAGAAATTGAATTTTTGAAAAAGATTATTTTTAAGTAAAAAGGGGAGTGTAATGCGTGCAATCAGCTGAGCTCAACTAACTGTTTCCTAAGTTACCCATACTTATGTATTGTGATTAGTATGCTTGATATGTGAACTGCACGCTAGATTAGGGCTAAGGATACCTTCAAGAACCATATGATAGAATTTCCTGATTTGTGTGATGCCTTATAGCTCAATTGAACTTGATTCCATGTATTACTTGGAATTGATATCGGCTCAGTTATTTGCTAAGTGTACGCTTCCAAAGTAATATATGATTAAGATTGTATAGCCCTAGAATGATCGATTTAGCCTCATTTCTTATTCCTTGTTTGGTTGTGGACTTAGGGTAGAATCTTCATTCAATGGTCTATGTTATCTTATTTTGTGTAAAACATGCATGCATAAGACAACCAACGGGGTGGATTGAGGTTCTTGGTACTGCGAGGGGTGAGAGTTGAGAATTCCTGGAAGATTCTAGGATATGTATGCTATGTAGCATAAGTTTGTTTATGGTTGTAGTATGGTAACTTAGAGGAATCAGGATTGACCTTAAGGAAGGTATATGTAGGTGTGGAAGGTAATATTGGTCTCGTACTACTGGAAACACTGAACATGTACCTGAGACAAGAACATACCTGGGGACTCTAAGGGTATCGGTGTGTTGTGAGCTTCCCTCGAGTGTTTGCTGATTATTTATATCTTGGTGTTTCAGTTTGAGGATGGTGGTCACTCGTTTGGGATTGGGAGGCACTAGTTCTGGATTTGGTTTGGGTTCGGGTTTTGGATTTGTCCTCAGAATCAATTGATGAGAGGTTGCGTGAGCTTATTGCAGCCGAGGTTACTTGCGACATTCTTGACGCTACCCCCGTGATTTTCAATACCATCAAGGAGGGGATTTTGGAAGCCATGGATGTGTGACTCAGGAGTTTAAGCCATGTGGAGCGTCTGAGTTCTGTGGGGTTAAAGACCCCATCGCTAGCCGTCGTTGGATCACTGACATGGAGAATGTTCAATGGATGAGTTTTTACCCCAAGGGGGCAAAGGTGGGATTCGCATCCTACCTACTGAGGGACAAAGCACGAGACTGGTGGGAGGAGGTTACCCGAGCTGTAGGGATGGCAGTGGTGGTTGTGATGACATGGGAGGACTTTATTCATAGGTTTCAAAGGGAGTTTGCACCATCTATCGAGGTGTTGCAGCTGGCAAGGGAGTTCCAGGACCTTCGCCAGACTACAGAGACTGTGGCGCAGATTACGACCATATTCAGGGAAAGAGCATTGTTTGTCCCGCAATATGTTGCGGATGAGGAGATGAGGAAGACGATATATCATGAATTGTTGAGGGGTGACATCAGGGAGTTCGTGAGCTTCTTGGGCTGCAAAACCCTAATTGATATGATCGAGAAGTGTAACGTCTGTAGATCCGGGCTAGTCAATTTAGAGATAATAGGGGTCGAAAACAACTTTTTGACAAAAGATTATTTAGAATAAATAATCTTAACCAAGTTGTAGAATATGTCTCAAGGGTTCCGTACATATAAAGAACGTTGAAATCCGAGTTATAACGAAGAAGTTATGGCCCGTCGAAGTTTTACGGCAAAACCGGCACGACACCGGGAAGTGTAAATAGTAAATTTACGATGGAACGACTTTTAGCCTTAGCAATCTAAGCTAAAGTTATTGTATATGTTAAACCGGGAACATACAAAAAAAGAACGCCCAAATCTAACTTCGTATGAGGAAGTTATGAATTTTCTAAGATTTGGCTTAGCAGTGCACGACCCGAAACACGATTTTTAGTTCGAGCGGTTTTTGGCTTAAGCGGCCTAAATGAGAGTTGAAGATATCATTAATAGGAACTCAACGGTAAAAAGACAGATGAAAACGGAGTCCATATGAAGGAGTTACGAATTCTTCGCGGTCATTTAACAGTCTAAACGCCTCCTACTGTTAAATTTGAGATCGGTCGAGAATTAGCTGACAGAGTATAAATAAAAGTTGTAGATCTTGATTTTACCTACGCGTTAAAAAAAAGAACATCGAATACGAAGCTCGTATGCGAAAGTTATGATTTTTCTAAGTTTGAATTGTGATACACGATAGGGGGTGACGTGGCACCACCAGAATTGGACACGTGACTACCACCATAAGGCTGCCACATGCCCCAACTCGGTGAGTAGGTCCTCCTACTCGGTGAGTCCATCAGTCAGCACCCCTATAAATAGAGGTGTCGGGTTCAATCACTTCCTCATACCTTCAAACCCTTCTTTCTCTCTCTAAAGCCCCAAAACCCCCCAAAAAAAGCCTAGGGAACCTCCCTAGCACCCGAAGGAAGCCACGAGGCTCCCAGAGTCCCGAGAAAAGGGTCTTTCGGCTCGGAAACGCTGCTCCAACAAAGTTCGGTTTTGCGAAAAACCCGCTGTAAGTGAGCTATGCCTACCCTATCTTTAGTATAACTTATGTTTTAATATAATAACATTATTAGGAACTTAGAATGAGTATTTGGGATATTATTATGAGTTATATACTAGTGTTTCTTAACGCTTATATAATAGTAATAATATCTAGACTATTAATTAGTTGAGTTTAACGTTAGACTAAACTCTAGTGGTAATGATACTAGGTTTTGTCCGAGGGAAATTGTTTTAACAGTAACGAAGTGCTGTCTGAGTACCGAGTCATCACCTTATTAGGTGAGTGCATAGTTACTTTCATCTTACACATAGATATGAAGTATTTATATATATATATATATATATATATATATATATATATATATATATATATATATTACGTGTTGTGAGTGCATGGTCCCTTTCAACTTACACATAGATATGAAGTACTTATATATATTACGTGTTGTGAGTGCATGACCCCTTTCATCTTAAACATAGATATGAAGTATTTTATATAAACTACGTGCTATGTGTGAATATTATCTGTATAATTGCTATCTATGCTAGATGAACGATTTTATACATGTTTTAAATGATTTAAACTGTATATGTATTTTATATCTACGATAATGTTGGGGTAAAACATGGGTAGATGTAGTAGATGGAGTATGAGTTGGATGATGAGTCGAGAGGTGAAATAGAACATGAGGTGAGGGTGAGAGGTGGACGATTTGAGAAGCCTTTTTCCCAAATGATGGCCCCGTCATTCAGCAGAGTATGGATGACAACCACAGACTATTCTAGACAGTCCAGTGGAACACTAGTAGGCTCGCAACCTGTATGTGTTGTGAACGATGTGTTCACCGGTGTACTCTAAAAACCCATCGACATGTATTGCGAGTGGATACTGTCGATAAGCGAAATAGCCCTGACAACTATGGATTTAGTGCCTGTTGAGAAAACCCTGGCAGCTATGGATTTAGTGCCCGTTGAGTAAACCCTGGCAACGATGGATTTCGTGTCGATTCCTTAGGATGATCCTTAGGAATGAATTAACGAGGAGTAGCTGATTCTTAGGGTAGACCCTTAAGAGTAAAGAAGATAATGGGGGATGGGTAATTGGGTTAACTGTTTGACGATTAAACATAATAATTATATTATTGTGGGTTGAAAACCCTATGTACTCACCAGGTTTCCCAACTTGACCCACTCAGTTTATTTATATCACACGTGTTGATATGAAGTCACATTACACTGAGAGATTTAGGAGATATAGATCACTAGTGATAATGAATGTAAGTTCTGTTTATGCTTATGTTTCTATGTTGACGATGACATCCCAAATGTTTTAAAATGAATAAAAATACATTTCTTCAGAAATGCTTTGATAACATATTTATCATGTTTTACTGGGAACAAGTTCCGCAACATTTTTATTAAAAGAAGTACTCTGATTTTTATAAAGCATAAACAAAATCGGTCTTTTCTGGCCGTGAAAAATGGGGATGTCACAAGAAGGCCCGTGAGTGGGAGATTAAGTTGGAGCTTCGGACGAAGCGGAAGCCTTCAGACAACTGTGGGTCAGACTATGAGACCCAAGACCTCCGATAACCACTCCAGAGGCCAACAGGGTCGGGGCTGTTACACCAAGTGCGACATGCCGCATAGTGGAGCCTGCAGATCAGTAGGTTCAGGATGTTTTAGTTGTGGCCAGTCGGGTCACGTGAGCATGAATTTCCCCAAGAGGGATGTGATTTGCTTTCATTTGTTGAGTATTTAAGATATTGAAACTGATTTGGCATTTGTATACCAGGCCTCAGATAACCTATGTGGCAGTGTCTCAAATACCATCTTTTGCTTAGGGCCCCATCAGAAATCCACTCCCTTCCTCATCAGACGAGTGAGGGGTACAACAATCTTGGAGAAATCCTAGATAAATCTCTGATAATATCCTGCCAAAATGAAGAAACTCCTGATCTCTGAGGGAGATTTTGGAAACTCCCACTGCATCACGGCCTCGATCTTTGCCGGATCGACCAAATTTAGTTTTGGTAAATGAGATATCCCCGGAACTGGACCTCTCGTAACCAAAACTCACACTTCAAGAACTTGTCAAACAGCCATTCTCGCCACAACACTCCCAAAAGCTCTCGAAGGTGCTCCTCGAGCTGCTCTCTGGTATTGGAATGTACCAAGATATCATCAATGAATACAATAACTGATCGATCGAGCATTGGCCTGCATACCCAATTCATAAAATCCATAAACACTGCAGGCGCATTTGTGAGTCCAAATGGCATCACCACAAACTCGTAATACCCATAACAAGTCTGAAATGCGGTCTTCTCCACGTCCTCCTCTCTCACCCTCACCTAATGATACCCTGACCTCAAGTTGATCTTGTAGAACCAAGATGCACCCTACAATTGATCAAAGATGTCATCTATCCACAGAAGGGGATAACGGTTCTTCACCATCAAATTATTCCACTCACGGTAATCCATGCACATCCAGTGTGAATCATTCTTCTTCTTGACGAACAGTGTTGACACTTCCAGTGGAGAACTTCTCTGTCTGATAAACTGCTTGCCTAACAACTCCTGAAGCCGAGAGGAAAACTCTTGCATCTCGAGTGGTTCCAAGTGGTACGATGCCTTGGCAATCAGAGCCGCACCTGGCACTAGGTCAATCTCTAACTCAACCTGCCTCTCAGGAGGCACGCCGAGTAACTCCTCCGGAAATAGATCGGTAAGCTCCCTTACAACTGGCACATCTGAAACTGAGACATGTTCCCCTGCCTGAGTATCAACCACGTAGGCAAGATAACCCATACATCCATGTTGAATATACTGTCGAGCCTTAGGTGCCGAACAAAACCCTGGTACCCTCTCTATAGATAACCAGTTCTCCCCCACTTGGGGTTCGAACTATCACTCACTGAACCACGCAATCGGTCATGGCATTAAAACTGGTCAGCCAGTCCATTCCCACTATCAGGCACACATCCCCCATGGGGATATGGATAAAATCAATCAGACAAGGCACCTTGAAGATCTCCAATACACAAACCTGATACATTATGGATGCAGAAACCCCGTGTTCATTGGTGATTGAAACCCACAACGGACACTCCAACTGACTAAGGGTTATACCAAAATCCCTACTAAAATGAAGAGACACAAAGAACCGACTCGCGCCCGAGTCAAATAAGACAAGAGCATGCAAAGAGTTCACTAAGAATGTACCTATTAGAAACATAAACATATGCATACCATAAAATAATCGACAGAAAAATAAATAGAAACATACCAGTCACGACATCTGGCACAATCCTAGCCTCCTTTGTAGTGAGTTGAAAATCATGGCCCCAAGCCCTCGGGGGCTCTGCCCTCCCCTGGTGCCCATCGGTGATCCTCAGAGTGGTTGGCGTTAGGGCATGTGCCAGCTTAGCGGTGAGTAATGGGAAGTTGACCTTCACATGGCCAACTATATCACAATGGTAGCAAATCCTGGTGCTCGGTACTGGGGTTGGCTGGAGATAATACCTCACAAAGTTCCCCTCATTGCCACATTTGTGGTATCCAAAAGTAGATCGACAAGGACCCTCATGAACCTTGCTACACTTGCCACAAACGCGGCCCCTCTTACTCCCACATCTCACATCAGCGGCCTTGAACCACTTCATCGCAGGTTGCGTCTGCACCGAATCCTACCTCTGCTCCCTCGTATGGAGCTCCATCTCAATCTCCCGCCTCCTCATGGCCTCCTGTAACTCAATGAGTGAACCATAGCGCTAAGTAGACACAAATTGGAGGATGTCTGTCTGGAGCATGCTCAATTACCGGGTCATCTGATCTTGCTCAGAAGCAGCAAACTCAGGGAATAATAGTGCTCTCTCAGTGAACAACTTGGTTATCTCAGGCATCGACTCTGTCCCCTGCCTTAGGTGAAGATACTCCTGGGTATCTCTCTCCACCAAAGGGACGTATCTCGAGCAGAACATATCGGAAAACTGCTCTTAGGATACAACAACTCTCTGCTTAGGAGTGTATGAACCCATAACCAACCTCCACCAATCCTTCTCTCCAGATCGGAGAAGGTTCAGAGCGCACTTGACCTTCTGGTCGGCTGGGCAGGAGCACGTAAAGAAACATCCCTTAACGGCAGACAGCCACCTCATGGCAATTATTGGATCCTGAACTCCATCAAACACCAAAGCTTTGTATTGTGAAAGTCCCAGTACTGGAAGGCTCTCCCCCCCACTAATCCTCGCAACAACGATGGCTACAGTGGCTGCAACAACAACAACAACCTCGGTAGGTGCAGCGTATCGGTCATCAAAGAACTTCATCATAGTGGTCTTGATAGACCCAAACAACTCTGGTATCTGCCCCCGGACAATAGAACAACCTTAGCATGAATCATCTCACAGACCTGATCCTCGGTCAACCCTGGCCTATGTTGGCCAATCGCTCTTGATCTGGATCCCTTCATGAACACCATACTGAAAATAAAGTAGAAAGGTGTCAGATAAAACGCATATCACACCATAGTATAAATCTAAAACAAGACCCTAGGGGTTGTGACTTCCCTGTTATGCGTACGATTCATGTGCTTTCATTAGTATGGGCCCATACTACCTTCCGGACCTACCCGTATTTGTCTCAGGAGATCTACACAACAACCCTAACAACACATAAGAAATTACCTCAACATCGGGGTGTTTCAATTCTCCCACAATTGTACTAGAATTCATCCTCGAAGTCAGTTGTCATGAATAACTCGTGGTAATGCTCCCGCATCTCTGCCTCCGGCTCCCTGGTCCATTCGGAGCCTTTCCGATGTTGCCACTAAACCTTCACCAAATGTATCTCCTTGTTGCGCAAGACCTACATCTTCCTCTCCATTATCGTTATTGGCCTATTAATATAATTTAGGCACTCAGCGACCTGGATATCATCCAAAGGAACCATAGCCTCTTCGTTCAACATGCACTTCCGCAAATATGAAACATGGAAGATGAGGTGGATCTAACTGAGCTCACTCGGAAAATCCAACCGATAGGCCACTCTACCTACCCTGGCGATCACTTGGAAGGGTCCAATATAGAAGGGACCCAAATTTACCCTCTTCCTAAAATGTATCACACCCTTCCAGGGCGAGACCTTTAGTAGAACCATATCGTTGATCTAAAATTCCAACTCTGATCGGTGCCAACATAAATCTTCTGTCGACTGTGAGCTGTCTGTAGTCTATGTCCGATCTGTTGGATAAGCTTCATGGTCTAATGGACTACCTTAGTCCTTACCATGACTCTGTGACCAACCTCCCCCAACAAACTGGGGTACGACATCTCCGACCATAGAGGAGTTGAAAAGTTGGGCACCAATGCTGGAGTGATAGATGTTGTTGTAGGAAAACACTACAAGAGGTAGGTAGGAATCCTAACTCCCACCAAAATCTATAACACAATCCCACAAAATATCCTCAAGTGTATAGATGGTCTGCTCACTTTGGACGTCGTTCTACGGATGATAAGTAGTGTTGAAGTTAACTCTCATACCCAGTTCCTCGAGGAATGTTTTCCTAAACGGGGAAGTGAACCGAACATCTCGGTCAGATACAATGGAGATCGGAAACCCATGACGAGTAACAATCTCACGAATATATACATCGGCCAACTTTTCAGCCGAAGAGCTCTTCCAGATGGCCGAAAAGTGGGCACTCTTGGTTAATCGATCCATGATGACCCATATAACATCAAATCCCTTTGTAGTGTTCAGTAATTTGGTGATGAAATCCATTATGATATGTTCCCACTTCCACATGGGAACCTCCAAAATCTCCATCTTTCC
Organism: Lactuca sativa; assembly: GCF_002870075.4. NCBI lineage: Eukaryota > Viridiplantae > Streptophyta > Magnoliopsida > Asterales > Asteraceae > Lactuca > Lactuca sativa. The sequence continues at coordinate 232,063,822 of NC_056624.2, forward strand.
ATGCGACCTCTAATGCTCGGCCTTGACCATCCTACAAGTCAAGCACCTCTCAACATACCATGTTATCTCCCTCTTCATACACAACAACCAATAACTTAGTCTCAAATCCTAATACATCTTAGTGGCTCCCGGGTGTATCAAAAAGTGAGACTTATGATCTTCCTCCAACACTATCTGTCTGACCCTACCAGAAACTAGAACCGAAACACGACCACACCGGGTCAACAATCCCCAACTATCGGTGACAAACCTGTCGATCTTGCCCTTGGTCCTCACCTGTACGAGGTGTACACCCAGCTTACTAGGATCCGCCCTAGTACGCTCAACATACACAACGTACACCTAGCGTACTACCCTATTACCCAAAATCACCAAAATGCCACTATGGACCATTTTGCACTCTTTCTTATACTCAGGGACTAAAATGCAATATTTATTCATGAAAAAGGCTAAAATTGAATTTACCTCAACATCGGGGTGTTACAAGTACTTTTTGTCGATATGTTTTGATTTGAAATGATCTCATGGTTCTTTAGTTAAAGTAACCGCTCCTTCATTATCGCATAAAAAGTTCCATTGGTTCCTTAGTGGTTGGAACAACTCCAAGATCTCTGATGAAGTTCTTCAACCATGCTGCTTCCTTTCACGCTTCACGTGCTACTATGTACTCTGATTCACATGTAGAATCAACCATTGTGTCTTGCTTGGAACTTTCCAAGTAACTACTCCTCCATTTAATATAAATACACATCTAGATTGAGAATGGAAGTTGTCTCTATCTATTTGAAAGATGGTATCAATATACCCAGTCACTCTCAACGTATCACTGCCACCAAGGACTAGAACCATGTCCTTTGTCCTTCACAAATACTTAAGAATGTTCTTCACTACTGTCCAATGAGCTCTGCTAGGATTTCCCTGATAGCGAATGACCATTCTTAAAGTAAAGGACACATCAAGGTGAGTACATTTCATAGCGTACATGATTGATCCTACAACCAAACCATAAGAGACTCGACTCACATCAACTATCTCTTCATATGTACTTTGGCTTTGAGTCTTACTCAATTTAGCATTGCTCTGAATAGGTAGCTCTTCTTTCTTGGAATTTTCCATACTAAATCATTTTAGTACCTTATCCAATTATGTACTTTGACTAAGTCCAATTAGTTTGTTCTTTCTATCTCTCAAAATTCTAATTTTGAGAATATAGGTTGCCTCTCCTAGATCCTGCATAGCGAAACACTTTCCAAGCCAACATTTTACTTCTTGCAAGGTTGGAATGTCATTTCCCGTGAGTAGCATGTCATCAACATACAATAATATAAAAGTTACTGTACTCCCACTAGCTTTGACATACACACATGACTCATCCTCACTCCCAGAAAAACCAAATCATTTGATTTTTCATGAAAGCAAAGATTCCAGCTGCGAGATGTTTGTTTCAGTCCATCGATGGATTTCTCAAGCTTACACAATATATTGGGAAACTTTGCATCAACAAAACATTCTGGCTGACTCATGTAAACATCTTCCGCTAACTTCCCATTAAGGAAAGTGGTTTTGACATCCACCTACCAAACTTCATAATCATGAAAGGAAACTACGGAGAGCCTTATCCTAATCGATTTTTTCTTAGCCACTGGTGAGAAGGTCTCATCATAGTCAACCCCTTAGGTTTGAATAAATCCCTTTGTAACCAGTCATGCCTTAAAAGTGTGTACATTTCCATCCATGTTGGTCTTATTCTTGAAGATCCACTTGCACCCAACTATCTTTCGACCTGGTTGTTGATCAACCAAATTCCAAACTTGGTTGTCATACATGGACTTGATCTCGCTGTCCATTGCCTCTTTCCACTAGGCTGCCTCAGGGCCTGTCGCTGCTTCTTTATAGTTATCTGGATCATCCAAATTTATCAGTGTTTGATCACTGATAAATGTACCACCATCTGAAGTTATATGGAAACCATAGAACTTAGGTGGCAAGCTAACTCTACTAGAACGAGGAAGAGGTAATGAACGGTCAACTGGTTCAATTGGAATTTTTTCCTCTGGTTGAACTCTAGTGTCTTTAAAGGTTCCTTTATTGGTTGACTCTAGAATATCTTCAAGGTCAATTGTGCTCCCACTATCCTCTTTGCATATGAGCTCTCTCTCTCTCTCTCTCTCTCTCTCTCTCTCTCTCTCTCGCGCGCGCGCGCGATAGACTCCTCTTCATGCTACAAAGACCATGTTCTCACTAGGTCTATAGAAAAAATACCCAAAGGACTTTTGTGGGTAGTCGATGAAAATACATCTCTCACTTCGGGGTTCAAGTTTGTCGTGAGTCTTTCATCTAACAAAAGCTTCACAACCCCAAACTTTGATATGTGCTAATGAGGGAACCTTCCTAGCCCACATCTCATGAGGTGTTTTGGCAACCTTCTTAGTTGGGACAAGATTAAGAATGTGGGCGACAATCTCTAAGACATACCCCGAGAACGAAATTGGAAGAGAAGCTCGACTCATCATGGAATGAACTATGTCTAACAAAGTTCGATTGTGCCTCTCAGCCAAACCATTAAGTTTTGGTGTCCTAGGAAGTGTCAATTGTGAAAGTATTCCACATTCCTTGAGGTAGTCATGGAACTCGATACTAAGATACTCTTCGCCTCTATCTAATCAGTGCATCTTTATCTTCCTGCCTAATTGATTCTCAACTTCTTGCTTAAACTCTTTGAACTTTTCAAAGGTTTCTGACTTATGCTTGATTATGTAGATATAACCATATATGTTATAATCATCAGTAAAAGTCACATAGAATTGATTAGCATCCCTTGTCGATGATTTGAAGGGCCCCCACACATCTATGTGTATGAGATCCAACAAACCTTCACCTCTTTCACAAGATCCAGTGAAAGGTGATTTTATCATCTTAACCAAAAGACAAGATTCACATGTATCATCTGACCTCATGTCTAATGATTCCATCACTCCATCCTTTTGGAGTTGGGTGATGTGTTTCTTGTTAACGTGTCCAAGACGACAATGCCACAAGCATGCCGTCAATACCATTAGACAAATCAATTTGAAATACATTATTGCCTAAATTATCTACACACATCACAGTTTCATACACACCACCACAAGGTAAAGCTTGAAAATAAAAAAAAAACATTTTTATAAGCAGAAATATAACCATTCTCGTCATTAAAAGAATATCTAAAACCTTGTCTAAACAATGCATGAAAATAAATAATGTTTTGTGTCATTTTTGATGAGTAGAAAAAATTCATCAAATCTAAATCAACACCATTACTAAGCACTAGACTATAAACTTCAATATTGGTGACATGTGAAGGTCGCCTATTCCCCATGATCAAGTTTATTCTACCGTGCTCCACCTACTCACTTCTTCTTAGCCCCTGCAAATAAGAACAAATGTGAAATCCACATCATTTATCAATGACCCAGGAATGAGAATATGATGAGTTATTAGATAAGATAGTGTATATACCTGCAGAAGTCGGTTTCACCTTGCCATCTTTAACATTGTGAAGATACTTTGGGTAGCTTTTTTTCCAATGCCCTTTGTCGTTGTAGTAAAAGCAAATGGCCTCTTTGGGATCTGAGACAGGAGGAGCATCAGAACTGGGTGTACCTTTGGGTCCATTGCTTGATGACACAGCTTGAGACTTTCCCTTCCGGTTTTGCTTTGGAGGACCTTTCCTCTTCTTCCCCTTCCCTTAACCAATGGCCAGAACGGGAGCACTAGCGGTAGTAGAGGCAATAATTTTTCCCTTCATCGTTGTTTCACTTATTCGCAGGAGGTTGTGCAATTGAGCCAATGTGGTCTCATTATTGTTCAGATGATATGTCAAGATGAACTAGTCATAGAAACTTGGTAAGCAGTTCAAGAGTAAGTCAATAGACAACTCCTCATCAAAATGCACATTAAGCCTAACACGGCGATCCACGTATCGTTGCATCCTTCGCACGTGGCTGATGACAGACTCTTCCTCTTTCATTTTGCTTTATATGAGGGACTTTAATATCTCGTACTTTTCTTGACAAGCTTGATTATGGTACTTTTCTATAAGGTCCTTGTTCATCTCGTATAACTAGTAATCCTTATAGAATCTTTGCAACTCAGGAGTCATGGTGGCTACCATGATGCAAGCAACTTTTGTAGCATCATTGCAGTGCTTCTTGTAGGCATATAGTTCTTCAGGAGTGGCCTTCTCTTCGTCAATATCAATTATTTCTTTCTCAAGGAAATACTCATTGTCCTCGAAACGAAGGGCCATTTTGATGTTGCACATCCAGTCATTGTAATTGGTGTCATCCAATGTGAACCTTGAGTAGATGTTCAACAACGAGAAGTTTTAGAGGATGAGGATCCAGAAGCATCATTTGAAGTAGACATCTGTAAAAGGAAGGTTTTTAGTTAGATAAGAATAATCCTTAATATAGCAACCAAAAATGAAATATTAAGGCTACGATCCAACTATATAATTCACAACTTAGAGAAGGGATGTCGTAATCTAATTGCAAATTTTATAATGGTAGGTAAATGACGATTTACCAATTCCACCAATAGAAAATGAAATTTGAAAGAAATTAAGTTAAGTGAAATTCCTAGATCTTTTGAGATTCATTGAAACTATTCAATGGTAAGTTTAATCTCAGATTATCCTCTTTCATTTGTGAACGGGATACCGAGGATCACAAACAAGATGTGAATAACCATGCAAATTATTTTGGCACTCTCGATGTCTTTTATCATCTCATTTTAATGTTTTGGTTAACCATACGTGCTCCATTAAACAACTATAATTTTTGAGATACCCATTATTACTATTTATAGTCACTATTAGTGTGCCGGTTAACCACATGTGCTCCAATAACTACTATAAAGTATAATGTGCAATTTCATGGGTTAGAATACAAATTCACATTTTTCCTAAAGTAACTTAGATTTGGATTTTAATAAAAGAGTTTAGTTATTTTTAATATCATTATACTTATTAATGAGAATTAATTTGTTTATTAAACATGTTCAGCTAACGACCCTCCACCATACACGAGAGCGGTTGGTAAGAATGGATACGCAATGACAGTTAATTTATAGGTCGCTTCCTTATACTCCCCTTATAGTATGGCTTCGTGAATGAGGAGTATTAGCGGTTCGATTGACTTTGTCTTATACATATAGTAATAATTAAACTTTTAATTTTACATATAGTATAAGATGTATTTTAAAAACTTTTTCAAAATACTAGGTTTATATTTAAATTTCGAAAATTAAATAATTAACTTAAATTTAAAAATAAATCAAAAGATTTAATAATTATCTATTAATTAACATTTAATTAATTATATTAAATCAAATAAGGATTATTGAATTTTTAATTAAGATAATTACTAAATTTAAAATATCCCTAGATACCTAAATTTAAAATATCCCTAGATACCTATCAATTTATCCAATTTTAATTAAGATAATTACTAAATTTAAAATATCCCTAGATACCTATCAATTTTTTAAAATAGCTTGGGGAGGAAGATAAGGGATTCAAATCCGTACCTTAATTTTGAATTTCTTAGGGAAGAGGGTTAGGGTTTCAAAACCCTAACCCTAATTTCGAAACTTAAGAGGCAAGAAACTAGGGATATCAACGGGGGCAAACGGGACGGGAAGTGCATCCCCCGCCCCTTCCCCGAAATTTCCTTGTTCCCCCGTCCCCGCCCCCACCCCCGAAATGTTCAGCCTTCCTACCCCCATTCCCGCCCCCGAATCCCCTTTATTACCCCCGCCCCGCCCTCGTTCCCCCGCCCCCGATTGATTTTGGGCTGTCTTTTTTTTTTTTGGCTAAAAGAAACTATTTTTTTGATAACAAATAATTATGTATAGTAGAATTTTACATGTTAAAAATAAAAAAAAGTTATGGCATCTTAAAAACATTACACTAACAATTTAAAAACATGTTTTTTTGATGAATTTTGGGAGCTTAAAATCATGTTATAGTTTATTATATTTATATATTTAATATATATAAATATATGTGTAATTTATTAACGGGGTCCCCATGGGGGTTCCGGGACGGGATTGCCTATCCCCGCCCCACCCCCAAAATTAAAACGGGGGTTAACCTTGCCTCCGCCCCCGTCCCCGCCCCCGATTTTTTTGAAAAAAATTTCCCCGAACGGGACGGGGCCCCCACGGGACTTTTTGACATCCCTACAAGAAACCCTAATCCAATTTTGAAATTTGTGTCCTTTTAGGGTTTAATTGCCGTAAACCCTAATTTGATCAAATTCAACAATTATAGCAAATTCAATTGAAAACACACCTAATGCTCTGATACCAATGATGGCTTTTAGGCATAACAAAACAATCTTAAAACTCTTAAGTGTGCATGCAACCTAAAACAAGATCTTTGTTTTCACTTTTGAACCGATAACTATGAACATCAAAAAGAAACCCAAGAAACCCTAGACTATTTTTGAAAAACCCATAAAAGGGTATAGAACTACATACCTTATTGTCTAAACCATTAGACGAATCAATGTGAAATACACTATTACCTAAGGTATTAACACAAGTCACGGTTTCATACACATCATTACAAGGTAAACCTTCAAATTAAAACACCATTTGTATAAACCATAATTGAACCATTCAAATCATTTAAAGTGTAGTGAATACATTATCTAAACAATGCATGAAATGAAATATTTTTTCATGTGATTTCTAACGAATAACAATAATCAATTAAACTAATCCTAACATCACTACTAAGCACCAGTTGATAAGTCCCAATCTTCCTCACGAGAGAAGATCGCCTATTGCCCGTGATCAGATTCATCTTCCCATGCTCCACTGTTAGGCGTGTCAAACCCAAAAAATAAAGGGGTACAAAATGACTCCAAAAACACTACTACTTTGTACTAAAAATATAATACAAGGTAAGAAGGGTCGATCCACAGAGACACGGAACAAATGTTTACATCTTTTTGCGGAAGGTACAATAATAGTCACAGAAAAGGGGGGTTTATATACAATGATTTAAATAAGAGAATAAAGCCATAAGTAAATGATCGATTAAATAAAACAGATTCAAGATTTATAAGGGCTCCAACTCTATGCAAGACAATTTAGTAATGTGGTTCCATGGATGAGATGATATTTGTTCACTTTTATCTAAGTTGGTACTTGGAAGTGCTAACAATCTCTAACACTTCTCATTCACCGCATTGTCAAATTCAATACAAGCTCTTTGAAAATAACCTAACCTTGTAATTTAAGTCTAAACAAGCTCTTAGATAGAAATCAAAAGGTTGCAATGAGATTTATGTGAATGTTCCCAACAATACTCAATACTCCTCATAAGCTCGAGAGCGTAAGAATGTGTGAATAAGATTTACACTAAATTCATTCAATAGAAATTAGTTTAGTGCTTGTTACGTAGTCCAATTTAAAAACCAACTACGGATTTTGCAATCAGATAACATGAATGACATAACCCTAATAAGAATCACAAGTTGAATCAAACATTCGATTGAAACAAAATCAAATTCACTAGATAAAAATTGAAAGCAAAAATCAAGTCACGTGATTGAAATCACAACTAATAAGTCAAGACATAAAGTTGTAGAAACTAGGGTTCTAGTCACGCATGATTAGAACAAGAACACAAATCTAGAAAAAGAAGTTAAAGTTCTTACAAAATGAAATCCAAGTGTTAATTGACTCCAAAATCCTGCAAAAAATCGCCCGAAAGCTCCCAAATTTGACAGCACAGAGTATGAAATTGGTTACACCTTTTAAGAGAGAAGAAAAACTATTTTTAACCCACAGCCACATTTACACGAGCCGCGTAAATTAACACTGTTGTTTACGCGGCCTGCATAAACGCAAAAAGTAGAATGCTCAAACTGACTTTGTAGATTCAAATACACGGCCCACGTAAACTTATGCTTTACGTTTGTTTACACGGCCATGTAAATCCCTAAATGGCCAAAATCTTCCATTCTTCATTATCTTCATCCACGGTGCTCCGCATGTCTTGAAATCTTGTCCACATCTTTTATTCACCTCCTTAAGTGAGATTCCACCTCCAAAAGTCCTTGAAAAACATGCAAAATGCATGAGCTTAAGCCTAGATGCAATGAATTTGTGTGGAATAAAGGTGCAAAATAGGTGCATAAAATACACCTAACAAATCTCCCCAAGCTTAAATCTTTCTTGTCCCCAAGAAAGAACAGAATAAAAGTACAAACTGGGAGGGAGGAAATAAAAGTAAGATAAATCAAAATCCAAACTTCTGAATATTAATTCAATAACCAAAACAAACATGAAAGTGATCCAAGCCAATTAAACATATTTTTACAGCATAGATGAGAATATGCCTATCGTGCCTAGGGGTGTCAATTTATGACACGACACGACAAAAATACACAAAACGAAACGAATTTGGGACGAAATCAAAATTTGAATTCGTGTTCGTGTCGTGTTCGTGTCAAGATTAAAAAACACGATGTCGTGTCGTGTTCGTGTTCATAAATCGACACGAAATTGACACGATTAAGGATGTGGTTGTCGGGTTTTTCGTGTTTGTCGTTTTTATCGTGTTATATATCTTTTAGTATGAATGCAATACACTAATAGTTATGTAATATTATCTTTTTCATGTCGTGTCGTGTTGTCGTGTTTTAATTGGTTCGTTTCCGTGTTAATGAAAAAAACACGACATCGTGTCGTGTCGTGTTCATGTTATACAAAATCTTGCCGTGTCGTGTCGTGTCAGACAAAAACACGACACGACGGCCCGATTTGACAGCCCTAATCGTGCCTTGAGTCAACTTGGCATTAGTCCCACAAAATTATATAACAATAAAAACAAGACTTTTGGCCACTCCTTAACGCAACTCAACAGAATCAAAAGTCACACCACTTGTTCACTCTTACTGATATTGAGTCAGCACATGGAACAAATTATGGTCTACTCTCGTGAAAACACATGTGATGAAAAATATGCTCAACCATCTTTATTTTACAAAATATGATAATGACCGACTCCAGCTATTTGTTGATTAACAACAATCATTTTCTAAAAAAAAATCTTTTCTTAAAATTCCCAAAAATTAACCCAGATTGGTTACATATTTCAAACAACTTACACCAGCCAAAGCAGTTAACATTCAGTCTCAATGTCATAAGTTCAAGTCCAAGTCCAAGGATCTCTTTTGGCAGCCAATCAGTTTTTTCTAACTTGAGTACATACAATACTGCATATTATTCAATATATATATATATATATATATATATATATATATATATATATATATATATTCCATCTTATTATATTTTTCCTACAAATAAAACTCATGGCTTTCTTTGAAATCCATGTAACGGGCTTCCAACCAACACATCCAGACCAGATGACCTTAGTGTGTTAGATTTAAAGAAATCCCTCGGGTTTACTTTCTATGGAACCCATGTAGCGAATTTTCAACTCATTCAGTCCCAAACAATTCAACTTTAGGCGATTAGATGTAGAACACCCCTCGGAGTTTACTCATTCGAGTACCAAAGGTCACAGATTAACTTAATAATAAATTATTTTATTATTTTTTTAAGACAAATAAAAGCTAAGACAACATATAATACTCTTTTTAATTTATCTGCTAGGTTTATTTCTTTATATTTTCATCCTTGACTTTTCTATTATTGGAACATCTCACAGTCTATTATCGTAAGGGCTTCTAAGACATTTTTCGTGGGACTGATGTCAACACGCAAAGGCCCATAAGTATAGTTGGAAACTGTGTCCCCAAGCAAGATATTTAGAAGGGAATAAGCATAAAGGAATTTTTAGAGCGCTGGAAGGCTCGGGGCAGCGGGTTTTTATATTCTTTTTATGATTTTTTGAATTTGGCATTTTGGGTTCAATCGAGCACTTACTATTCATAAGGTAACGTGTCCCAAAGGTTGAGTCATACATGTCGTTATGCTCCAGTGTTGAAAACCATTTCATTTTCTGTTTTGCACGAGTAGCTTCGGGAGTTGTGTTCGTGTGTGATTAGCTTGCTTTGAGATTTTCAATAAAAAGAGCAAGTCTAATCTCAAGGCATACGACTTATTTACCAACTCAATTGTTTTAAGAAAATTTGGGTGCCTTGAATTGGATCAAAACAAACATAGAATAAGTTTTTTTATGCAATGAAAAAATTTAGATGTAAGAGTATTAAAAACATAATAGAAAGAAAAAGTTTTTGGTTTTTGAAAAATTTTAGATGCAAAAAACAAGAGAAAAAAGAAATAATATGAAAAATAAAATCAAATGAAAAGTAAAAATTATTATGCAATATGTACAAAATTGCAACCTACATGTAACAGGGCTAAACCATATAATTATAAGCGGGTGGTAGAGGGCTAAACCATATAATTATAAGGGGGTGGTAGAGGATGGTAGCTGGGTTGGGAATGGGTCCAAAAAAAGTCACAAATGCACGTTAATTGAATTTTTAAGCAAAATATGAACGATTAAAGATTGGAAAGAATTTACCAAATCATTCTTGGAGCCTTGCAGTTGTGGTGAGAACCTCCTCTTCATCCTCCCCAAACTATCCTTGAAATATTTTTGGAGCCTGGGATTCGTTTTCTAGGCATAAAAAACAAGTTTAAAACATTTGGGACATTAAAATTTTGAAATTTACCAAATTCTAAAAAGTTTTAAAAGAAAGGAAAAAGGATACCCCCGGCTTGCCTCCCGGTTAGCCGCCATTTTTTAAAGTTGTTGGCTCGACATGGCCCCTAAATATGCAACAATCTAAGTATATGGGGCTCTCTAATACATCAACCTTTTCTCCACTTCCTTTAACATAACACTTATCTTGTACTTGACTTTCTTTTCGCATGGGAACCATACTGGACTTAGACCCTTAATGACGACAATCGTCCAACCAACCCCTTTCTTGTACTTGTCTAGTAAAGTTATCAACTCTTCCTTCTTTGATAGGGTGGTCGAGTTAGTAACCGGTTGGGTGTCTTCCTCCTCGATATACATGTACTTTGAAGGTTTGGGAAAAAATTTCATTTCCGACTCTTGTGGTTGGTCTACCAGTGAAAGGAGTTTCTCATTGGTAAAGCATGACTCAACCTCTCTTTTGTCAACCTCTAACACCTCCTCTATATCATCCTTGACATCCTTTTCCACTTCTACTTCTTCCTCTTCTTCCTCATCTTCAAATTGCAATCTTGGGTCATCAAACATTTTCCCATTGTTCAATGTAATGGTAGAAACGGTATGGCTAGGGTCCTCTTCAGTTTGTAATGGTAATTGTCCTTGAGCTTCCATTATACACACAGATTGAGTAAGTTGTGCAATATGTTGCTCTAAGCTTTTGAGGCTAGCTTTGGTTGTTTCGTGGAAGATTTGGGTAATTGTGGCAACGCTTTTCACAATGTCTTCTAAGGACATGCTTGACGTTTCAGGTTCTTGAGGAGGTGGAGGATATGGTTGTTGGAACCATGGAGTTTCTTGGTATTGGTCATTTCCCCAAGCTTGGTTGTTGTCCCACCATTGATCATGTTGTGGTTGATCATAATTCCATAGGTTTGGCTAGTAGTGGCCTCCTATTTCTTGCACTTCCTCCCATTCTCCTTGTAAATATGTACACACGTCAGTATGATGTCCATTTTGAGTGCAAATAAAATCACAAGGAATAGGTGTGCGTTGCACACTTTGGTCATTTCCAATCATCATGACTATCTAGGGTAGCTCGGAAAGTTGGTATTTAAGGTATGGAGTGTTCATTTCCGAGCCACAAGATATTTTTATAGAGATGTACCAGCTCACAAAAATCTTGACATAAACAATTAGTAACACCGTGTCCCCGACAACAGCGCCAATTTGTTAGGCGTGTCAAACCCAACAAATAAAGGGGTACAAAATGACCCCAAAACACTACTACTTTGTACTAAAAAATAATACAAAGTAAGCAGGGTCGATCCACAGAGACACGGAACAAATATTTATACCTTTTGCGGAAGGTACAATAATAGTCACAGAAAAGGGGGCGTTTATATACAATGATTTAAACAAGAAATAATGCAATAAGTAAGTGATCGATTAAATAAAACAGATTCAAGATTTGTAAGGACTCCAACTCTATGCGAGACAATTTAGCAATGTGATTCCATGGATGAGATGATATTTGTTCGATTTTATCTAAGTTGGTAATTGGAATTGCTAACAATATCTAACACTTCCCATTCACCACATTGTCAAATTCAAAACAAGCTCTTTGAAAATAACCTAACTTTCTAATTTAAGCTAAACAAGCTCTTATATAGAAATCAAAAGGTTGCAATGAGATTTATGTGAATGTTCCCAACAACACTCAATACTCCTCATAAACTTGGGAGCATAATAATGTGTGAATAAGATTTACACTAAATTCATTCAATAGAAATCAATTTAGAGCTTGTTGCCTAGTCCAATTCACAAAACAATTACGGATTTTGCAATTAGATAACTTGAATGACCTAACCCAAATTCAAATGGACAATAAGAATCACAATTAGAATCAAACTTCAATTGAAACAAAATCAAATTCACTAGATAAAAATTGAAAGCAAACATTAAGTCACATGATTGAAATCACAACTCAAAAGTCAAGACATAAAGTTGGAGAAACTTGGATTCTAGTCACACATGACTATAACAAGAACACAAATCTAGAAAATGAAGTTAAAGTTCTTACAAAATGAAATCCAAGTGTTAATTGACTCCAAAATCCTCCAAAAAATTTCCCCCAAAGCTCCCAAAATTGACAGCACAGAGTAGGAAATCGGTTACACCTTTTAAGAAAGAAGAAAAACTGCTTTTTAACCCACAACCACGTTTACACGACCCACATAAATTAACATTGCCGTTTACGTGGCCCGCGTAAACGCAAAAAGTAAAATGCTCATACTGCCTTTGTAGATTCAAATCTGCGGCCCATGTAAACTTATGTCGTACGTTTACACGACCGTGTAAATCCATGAATGGCCAAAATCTACAATTCTCCAATATCTTCATCCCCGGTGCTCCGTAAGTCCTGAAATCTTGTCCACATCTTTTATTCGCCTCCTCAAGTGAGATCTCACCTCCAAAAGTCCTTGAAATAGCACAAAAGTGTTCGAATTAAATAGTATCATGGAAAATCCCAAAAAACATGCAAAATGCATGAGCTTAAGCCTAAATGCAATGAAACTGTGTGTAACAAAGGTGCAAAATAGGTGCATAAAATACACCTAACATCCACCTCCTTACTTTCTTTTAGCCCCTTCAAATCAGAACAAATGTGAAAAGCACATCATGTATCAAGGACCCAAGAATGAGTAGATGGTGAGTTATTAATTTGGATAGTGTACATACCTGTTGGTGATGGCTTCACCTAGCCATTCTTGATGTCCTACAAGTATTTGGGGAAACTCCTCTTCCAATGGCCTTTGTTATTGCAATAATAACATGTGGCCTCTTTGGGGTCACTAATAGCTAGAATGTCTGAGTTGGGCTTCGCCTTCGGCCTATTGTTTGATTACCCTGTATGAGCCTTGATCTTCCAGATAGCTTTGGGAGGAACCTTCATTTTTTTCCTTTACCTGGTACAATGGCGAGAACGGGAGCATTATTAGAAGAGGTTGTATTCTTTCCCTTCAATCTCGACTCAGCAATCTGTAGCAAGTTATGGAGTTGGGCCAATTTGGTTTTCGTGTTGTTTAGATGATAAGCTAATATAAAATGATCATAACAACTTGGAAAGGAGTTTAAGACCATATCAATGGCCAACTCCTCATCAAAATGCACATTGAGCTTAATGAGACGCTCAATGTATCTTTGCATTCTCTGCATGTGGTTGCAAACAAACTCTCCATCTTTCATCTTGCAATCCATGAGGGACTTGACTATTTCAAATTTCTCTTGACGAGCTCTCTTGTGGTACATTTCTACAAGTTCATTATTCATCTCAAAAAGCCAGCAGACCTCATAGAACCTCTACAATTCAAGATTCATTGTAGCGACCATGATGCAAGCAACTTTTCTTGCATCATCATAGTGTTTTCTGTAGGAGGATTTCATCAACTTCAACGAGTTTTTCTTTAAGGACATATTCTTTGCCCTCGAATCAAAGATGCATTCTGATGTTGTGAATCCAATCATTGTAGTTGGAGCCATCAAAAGTCACTTTGGAGACGATGGAGAGTAGGGAGAAACCCGAGTCATGGGTAGACGACGATAAAGCAGAAGCATCACCAACAGTAGACATCTATAGAGAAAAAGAATAGTTTTATTTAGATGAAAATTCTCCTTAATATTTTAACCCATAATAAATGATCAATCCTAGGATCCAAAACAACAATTCACAACTAAGAAGATGGATGTCGTAATCTTATTGCGAATTTATGAAGGTAGGTAAATGCAATTTACCAATTTCGAACTATGAAATTCCTAAATATTTTGAGATTCATTGAATCTATCAATGGCATGTTAAGTCTCATATTAGGCTCTTCTATTTGTGACTAGGATACCGAAGATCACAAACAAGATGTGAATAACCATACAAATATGTTTGGCACTCTTGATGACATTTATCATCTCATTTGAATGTGCCGATTAACCACACACGCTCCATTAATCAAAGATAATTTTCAAGAAGTCCATTATTACTCTTTATAATCACTATTAGTGTGTCGGTTAACCTCGCGCGCTCTTTGATGTGTATATTTAATGCACTAGTTTTTTTATTTATAATTCCTATTTTATCGCATCTAAACCACACCTTACAAGCAGTGAACCCGATCGAGTATAGTATAGCTTTGATAAGCAAGGGTGTCGAATACAAGGGGAACGGTAATGAATTAATTTATAATGTTTGATTATAGGTTACACAAAACACACAAAAGCGGTAAAGAAAAATTTTATGGAATAGAATAACCTAAGCCTATATATATATATATATATATATATATAGTACAACTGTTGAGAACTAAATAGGAGCTGGGGACAGATGCAGTTTATGGTGCAACAAACTTTAGGAAGCCTATTGAGATGTATTAGAATTCAATTGAATTTGAAAGCTCGTCATTTAAATAATAGAAAAGGAGGAGAAGAAAGGCAAAATGGTCATCTCTCTCTCTCTCTGATAATAATGGGTAATGGTTTGGTTATTATTATGGTATAGGAGGCCAGAGTTGTTAGTTTATACTTAAGAGTCGATTTTGTTTTGTGTTGGTTGATGTATTTGGCATGCTTTTTTCTAATGTTGCTTACCATTTTCGGATTGGATAAGAAAATGGAATCAAATGGTTTTCTTTTTTATGTTTTACATCATTTTTGCATTGACAATCAAACTCTACCATTTCCATTTCTTTTAGCTCATGAGAGCCACTTATTGTTATTTTTCATGATGTTTTTTATAATATCAATAGTGTTATTGCTTCATGGTTATCTATGTTTCTACTAAAAAAAGATGTGCTGAAATAATCGGACCATCTCAGCAACTTCATCAGCCTAATTAATAAATGCATAGTCAGGTCGAAGGCCCGGAGAACTGTCCAGACAGGCTAAAGACCCGGTGCGGCGGTCTAGACATGCTGAAGGTTCTGTATGCATGTTGTTGCTGTAATATCTATGATTATGTGTTGTGGTGGTATTTTGGGGAAATTCCCTAAGCGGCAGACTTACAGTTTTGGGTTATGTTTCAAGTACCTCAGATGATCATGTGAAGGCAAAGGCTTTATCGTGTACCTCCTCATGTTATGTTTTTGTGATTTTTGGAAAAACTCTAATGTTAAACGTGTTTTGAAAACTATAATGTAAACAATTATGATTTTGGTTGGTTTGAAATTTTTTTTAATTTTTATGAATGGTACACGTTTCTAATTCTAATGCAACTCCATAAACACCAATCACCAATCATGTAACGTCCTGAAAATCAAGAGGTAAAAATTTTGTTTCTAATATAATCGAAACACCAATTATCTCTACAAAAGCATTCATAGTAAAACAGTTGTTAGAGTATAATCCCAAAATCGACATGTTGCGGAAACATAGGTGGATGTGCTGCGATCAAGCCGGACCCTTCCCTTTTGAACCGAAAATTCCTGAAACCAAAAACTGAAAATTGTAAGCATAAAGCTTAATGAGTTCCCCAAAATACCACATACCATACATATCAACCATATAATGGGCCCCGCCCAATAAGTGTAACAGGCCCGAACCTAACTCGCATAACGGGCCCCAACCACTAAGTATAACAGGCCTCTCCCTAACTCGCATAATGGACCTCACCCTAACTCGTATAATGGGCCCCGTCCAACATACAAAACATACAAGTATATCAGAGGTCTTAGCATACAGAATAACCATTAGGCTCCACCCAATAATCTTACAAGCACATGCACAAGCAAAAGTCATGTAGACATCTAGCTTCCTAACATAACAAACCATGGGCCGACATTGGTGCCTTCGACCCTCCAAACATGGTGAGAAAACTCACCTATCATTTTGAACAATAGCTGATGAGGTCCCGACCGTCACCTATCCATCCAAATGACCAATTCTCACACACAATCCAAAAATACCCGAAATACCTCTACGTCAAACTTAAATAAAATTCCAAATTCCAAAAACTCAACAGAGTCAACCCAGCTAAGTACACCCAGCGTACGCAACTGGCTGCCAACCCAAATCATAAAGAGCTTAATCTTTAACCTCTTAAGCCCATTTTCCAAATCCAAGCCCAAAATGATGTCCTTGACGATAAAGTTTCCAACTTTATGGTCTTGCATGGCCATTAAGTGCTTAATGTCCAAAACCCTATGTTCTTAACCCATTATGACCATCTAACACATGCATGGGTTAAATACAATATTCAAAATCATATTTTTACGGTTCATAATAGCTCCATAATGGGTAAAGTTTCCAACTTTATCTACTAGAGAACGTGCAGAAAAAGAACGCCCAAATCTGAATTCGTATGAGGAAGTTATGATTT
This sequence comes from Lactuca sativa, assembly GCF_002870075.4. Lineage (NCBI taxonomy): Eukaryota > Viridiplantae > Streptophyta > Magnoliopsida > Asterales > Asteraceae > Lactuca > Lactuca sativa. Next base: position 232,080,855 of record NC_056624.2, read on the forward strand.
TTCTAAGATTTGGCCTGACAAAGCACGACCGGAAACTCGAATTCTAGATCGAGCGGTTTTTGGCCAACGCAACCTAAATGTGAATTGAAGATCTCATTAATAGGAACTCAACGACAAAAAGACAGACGAAAATGGAGTCTATGTAGAAGTTATGAATTTTACGCGGACATTTAACAGTGTAGTCACCTTCTACTGTTAAATTTAAAATCGATCGAGAATTAGCCGACAGAGTCAAAATGAAAGTTGTATATCTTATTTTTACCTACATGTGGATATAAATAACGTCAAAAATGAAGCTCGTATGAGAAAGTTACGGATTTTAGAAGTCGGAAGTGTGTTGTGCAAAAATAGGTGACGTGGCACAATCTTGACCATTGCTTTCTCCCCAAGTCTTGCCACCAGATGGTGATATGTGGCACCAAATTTAGCCATATTGCACCCTATAAATAGACCCTCTCCCACCGTCATTTTCTTCACACCTTTCCCATTATTTCTTTTCTCTACACTCTCTCTAAACCTCCCAAAAACTCCCCTAGCGCTAGAAGAAAGCCCTGGAGCACTCGACAGCTCCAAGAAGAAGAGCTTTCGGCTCGGAAGTTCTGCCCCTGCAAAGCACGGCTTCTAGCCAAACCCCCTCATAGGTAAGATACGTCTACCTAATTTTTAATATAGCTTTTATTTAAATATAGTAACGTTATTAGGACCTTATAATAATTATTTGAGCTATTATTATGGGTTATATAAGTGTCGTTATAATATCTTTTTAACCACTCGCGGTACAGGGAATCCGGTTTGAAGGGCCGCCTGGGTTGTAGGAATTTAGAAGTGCTATATGCCAAAATGATCCTGCCCTCCGGTATTTCATGTATGGCCCCTGTCTGTATATAATGGGTGAAGAGTATTGTTTAACGTTTATATAATAGTATTAATAGGTAGACTATTAATTAGTCTCGTTGAACATTAGACTAAACTCTAGTGGAAATTATACTAGGTTTTGTCAACGGAAATTTGTTTTAAAGTAAACGCAGTGTTGTCCGAGTATCGAGTCACCGCCTTTGTAGGTGAGTGCATAATTACTTTCATCTTACACATAGATATGAAGTATTTTATATAAATTACGTGTTATGTGTGTATACTGTCTAAATGCTTATTGTCTATGTTGGATGAAACATTTTATACATGTTTTAAATTATCTAAACTGTATATGTATTTTATATCTATAAAATGTGTTGGGTAAAACATGGGTAGATTAGAGGTGAGATAAATGATGAGCGATGAAAGATGAGATAAATGATGAGCGATGAAAGATGTGATGAATGATGAGCGATGATATATGAGTGATAAAATATGGTATGAAGCGATGACTTAAGCTATGAGCCAAAACGATGAGCCAAAGCGATGATCCAAAACGATGAGCCAAAACGATGAGCCAAACGATGACCCAAGCGATGACCCGGTCATGTAGCAGAGTATGGATGACAACCACGGACTATTCTAGACAGTCTAGTGGAGCACTAGTAGGCTCGCAACCTGTAGGTGTTATGAACAATGTGTTCACTTGGTGTACTCTAAAAACCCATTGACAGGTATTGCGAGTGGACTCTCGAAAACAATATTGTCAACCTGACCCACTCAAGCTTATTTGTGGTTTGAAAACCCATTGATGTTTAACATAATAAATATATTATTGAGGTTTGAAAACCCTATGTACTCACCAGGTTTCCCAACCTGACCCACTCAAGCTTATTTGTATCACAGGTGTCAATATGAAGCTACTTTGCACTGAGAGATTTAAAAGAGATGTAGATCACTAGTGTAAATGAATGTAAGTTTTGTTTATGCTTATTTTTCTGTATTGACGATGACATTCCAAATGTTTTAAATGGGTAAAAATACATTTCTTCGGAAATGCTTTGATAACGTATTTATCATGTTTTTCTGGGAACAAATTCCGCAACATTTTTATTAAAAGAGGTACTCTGATTTTTATAAAGCATAAATAAACTCGGTCTTTTCTGGCTGTGAAAATGGGGATGTCACAGTTGGTATCAGAGCATTAGTTTAAGCGAACTAGAAATATGGATTTATTTCTAGACTTAAACTTAGAATGCTAAGTGATGATCATGAGGAGTGTGTATAATAAATTTAGGTAATACACATGAATAGACAAAAGCACTAGCTTATTTAGGAAAATACCTAACATGATTTTATGTGCTAAATGATTTTAGACTTCTAAACGTTTAGTTACAGTATTAGAACTGTCATGTAACTTTTGGAGTAATAGGGATATTTACACGTCGACCGTAAATAAAATCATTCATATCTTAATTCTCGTCATTTCACACCGAACGTCTGATTTGGTGTATAGAACGAAATGGCAAGAACCCAAAGTGGAAAAGCGAACGGAAATAGAAATCAACCGCCTCAACCACCAGTGATTGAGCAAATACCTGTTGTAGTAGCCACTCCTGAGCCAATCACCATGGTTGGAGTACAAGCCATGATTCAGGCTATATTGGCTGAGTAAAGAGAAGAGATGAGGCAGTTGTTGCACGAAAATAGGGATGAACCTACGGTGCCCATTGTGCAACCTGAATTGATCGCTGAACAATCAGAGGAAAGAAATTATAGCCGCACTGTGAGTCAATTTTGAACCCAATGGGCAAGGAGGAATGGCCCGGGGAAGGGAAATGACAAGGATGGAGGGATGTATAAGAATTTCTTGGGTGAAAAACCACCGAGTCTCTCTGGAAGCCAAAAACCAGTGGAGGTTATGGACTGGATCTCCGAGATTGAGATGGTATTTGAGAGCTGCGACTGCAGCAATAAGTAAAAGGCAGTCTTTGCAGTCAGAAAACTAAAGACCGGAGTGTTAAGTTGGTAGAAGTTGCTGGCAAATACAATGCCATGAGGAGAAGCCATATGAATGTCTTGGGAAGCATTCACGGAGCAGTTAAAAATGCAGTACTGCTCAGAGATAGACCTAAACAACGAGTTTCAGAACCTAAAGAAAGGGAAGATGAGTGTTGATGAGTATGACACCGCATTCACTGAGAGGATGAAGCTATTTCCCTACTTGGTGCCTACTGAACTCTCCAAGATAGAGAGGTTCGCTAATGGACTGCCCGCAGACTTTGGCCCAACAGTCAAAATGGCAACTACTTTGAAAACAGCCGTTAGAGCAACTAAGAATATAGAGACCCAGATAAGAGAACAGGGTCTAGAAAAAGATAAGGCAGGAGAAAAGATGAAGTTTGAAGGATATTCAAGGCCCAAAAAGGAGAGTAACTTCTCAAAGTTTGGAGGAGGAAAAGGCGAAACAAGATAGTGTGATAAGTGCGAGAAGAAACACTTAGGAAAATGTGGCGAAGACGTGATATGTTTCAAGGGTGGAAAGTCTGGCTATTATGCCAACGAGTGCACATTCAACAAGAAGGTATCTTTCGGATGTCACAAAGAAAGGCATATTTCTAGAGGCTGCCCAAAGAAAAACGAAACAGGAAGGCCAAATGCACCGCCAAAGCGAAGGGCATTTCACATGATCCTAGACGAAGCAGATAACAACGCAAGGAACCAAGGATGAGGACTTCATATCCGAAGATCGAGTTATGCAGTAGCCATAGTATCGTATCATGTAGCCTGTTAGAGGCATAGTCTAAAGTGAACTTGAACACCTATGTAATCGTTTCAAGGAATAATATAAACCTTCGTTTTGCTATCTGATGTGTTAAGTTGTTATGTGATTTTCTTGTATGGTGACTTGGAAAACTACGAGACATTACTTGGGACGAGTATGAGTAGGTGTCAATGGTACTAGAGGCCTATACTACTAGAAGCACATGAATCATACTTGAATCAGGGAAAGTCACAAGGTTACCAAGAAATAGTAGTTGATTCCGTTTTGTTCATGTATGTCATTACCATTTTTTCGGTAATGACTAAGAAGATGATTGTTATTCCGAACCTAGTGGTCATATCAAATTGAGTCCGACTACGATGAGTATGTTACGTGGTTTAGAGAACCAAGTTCGATGTAGCATCTGACTTAAGCCAGAAGATTGAAATAAAAGATAATCAAAGCGATCAATAGAGGTATCGCGATAGTTGCTTATAGCTAGAAATGCTACCTTTTAAGATGTGATTAGAACATGAAGGAAGGTATAGTCTGTTCTGGAATTTGACCCTAAGAGATCTGAGTCTAAGCGTTGCAACATGCGATGATAGGTCATTAGAATATGACACATTGGTCCATTGTAGTAATAAAAGAACTTATCTTAAGTTTGTTAAGAAGAATAAGCAGCCTCCAGTAAGGATCGAGATTGTGACTTGAAGGTCATAATTTGGAGTCTAACGTGAGATATGGATCAGGTGCAAGATCGAGCATCGCTTGCAGTCAAGGAGTCCAAGAGTTAAATACTCGTTCAAAGCAACATAGAAGTTACGATTATTACCTAGGATGAAGAGTTAACGTAGGGAGTCATTATACAAGCCCTGTTTCGTTGATGATTCCGGGACGTAATCATCCTAAGGGGGAGAAAAATGTAACACCCGTAGATCCGGGCTAGTCAATTTAGAGAAAATGAGCATCAAAAATGAGTTTTTGATGGAAGATTATTTAGTAGGAGTAATCTTAACCAAGTTGTAGAATATGTCACAAGGGTTCCGTACATATAAAGAATGTCAAAATCCAAGTTATAACGAAAAAGTTATGGCCCGTCAAAGTTTCACGACAAAACCGGCACGACGCTACGTGATGTAAATATTGAATTTACGATAGACGACTTTTTGGCCGTAATGATCTACACAAAAGTTGTAGTATATGTTAAACCAAGAGCGTGCAGAAAAAGAACGCCCAAATCTGACTTCGTATGAGGAAGTTATGATTTTTCTAAGATTTGGCCTAGCAGTGCACGACCCAAAACTCGAATTCTAAATCGAGCGGTTTTTGGCCAACGCGACCTAAATGAGAATTGAAGATATCATTAATAGGAACTCAACGCCAAAAAGACAGATGAAAACGGAGTCTGTGTGTAGAAGTTATGAATTTTACGCGGACATTTAACAATGTAATCACCTTTTATTGTTAAATTTAAGATCGGTCGAGAATTAGCCGACGGAGTCAAAATTAAAGTTGTATATCTTATTTTTACCTACGCGTGGATATAAAGAACGTAAAAAATGAAGCTGGTATGAGAAAGTTACAGATTTTAGAATTCGGAAGTGTGATGTGCAAAAATGGGTGACGTGACACAATCTTGACCATTGCTTTCTCCTCAAGTCTTGCCACCAGATGGTGATATATGGCACCAATTTTAACCATATTTCATCCTATAAATAGACCCTCTCCCACCCTCGTTTTCTTCACATATTTCCCATTCTTTCTTCTCTCTACGCTCTCTCTAAACCTCCCAAAAAATCCCCTAGCACTAGAACAAAGCCCCGGAGCGCTCGACAGCTCCGAAAAGAAGAGCTTTCGGCTCGGAAGTTCTACCCCTGCAGAGCACAGCTTCTAGCCAAACCCCCTCGTAGGTAAGATACGTTTACCTAATTTTTAATATAGTTTTTATTTAAATATAGTAACGTTATTAGGACCTTATAATAATTATTTGAGCTATTATTATGGGTTATATAAATGTCATTATAATATCTTTTTAACCACTCGGGGTACAGAGAATCCGGTTTGAAGGGTCGTCTGGGTTGTAGGATTTTAGAAGTGCTATATGCCAAAATGATCATGCCCTCCGGTGTTTCATGTATGGCCCCTGTCTGTACATAGTGGGAAAAGAGTATTGTTTAACGCTTATATAATAGTAATAATAGGTAGACTATTAATTAGTCTCGTTGAACATTATACTAAATTCTAGTGGAAATGATACTAAGTTTTGTCAACGGAAATTTGTTTTAAAGTAAACGAAGTGTTGTCCGAGTACCGAGTCACCACCTTTGCAGATGAGTGCATAGTTATTTTCATCTTACACATAGATATGAAATATTATATATAAATTACGTCCTAAATAAATAAACGGCCGCCAACACCAAACTAGAGCTCTTACCTCGTCTTCTTCTGCTGCCTCGTTTGTTTATGTATCCTCTTCGAATAGCTCTTGCCTCTAAGCTTTATGTCTTCTCCTCAGCTTGCCTCTTCTTCAAATCTATTTTCCGAGTCCGTCAAAATAGGCTCCATCTGACGCAGCTCGAGCCCTCTTTCTTTCTCGCTACTTTTCTTTGGACTCCTCTGCCGTCGACCCGATGATCGTCGTCGTCGTCGCCGCTCCTCTTTTCTTATACAAAGGAACTGTTGTTGGCCACCGCTTCTTCTTTATCCTTCTCCAACGAGCAGTTGTCTTTATCCTTCCATCAAACTACACCCGCCGGGGGGGGGGGGGGGGGGGGGGGGGGGGGGGCTGTTAGCCATTAAGGTTTAGGCCCAAGCCTTTTAGGGTTTAGATTAGGACTCTTATGTATCCCTATTTATATGAGGTTTAATCTTACTATTTATCAATAAAACATTCTATTATATAACAATACTGAATTATTTTTCGGTTTTATATTATGTTTAACCGAATATTTTTTTCGACAACACCTACTATCAATCTTGCGTCCATCCCTAGATATGAAACATTACGTATTACTAACGTATTATACAATTATTTCCTAATTTTGAGTCAAATAATGTATTTTATTGGATTTTTTCAAATCATTTGAAAACCTTGTAAATGCTATAATTCAAACGGCGAGTATTCGTATTCAATTGAAGTTTCAAGCTTTTATTATCATTAGAATTGAACACAAAAGAATTGTTTTTCTATCTTAGTAGAATCCAATTTCAATGCTTGAATAAATAACATCAAGTAAAAATCATTGTAGCCAAACTATAGAGATTTTGAGAAGGTTTTTAGCATGTGTACCGATTTGTACATAACAATCTGTTTTAGTACGCAATATTTTATGTTTTGTAGACTTGTAAAGTATAACATTTAAAAGCATACATTGTTGTTGACCGAATTCATGATTATTTTTTTTTTCTAAATACTTTTATCAGGTTGAAATGATTATAATATTAAAATTATATTTATACAAGTTATTTGCCATTGAATCTTTTATATTTTTATGATATTTGTAATTTTATTATTAATATATATATATATATATATATATATATATATATATATATATATATATATATATATATATATATATATATATATATGATTTCAAAATTATATTATAACATTATATATAATACTATAAATAGAAAGTTTATTGTATAATTACTATTTAATTTTAAGAATAGAAAAATAATCATACTGTTTTTATTAGTTATTTATGATCTTGATTAGTTTATCAAGAAATTTGCATTTATAAATTTGTATGCTGATGATTATATGTGTAATAATTGTAAGATACTAGTTGATTTTGTTAGGAATTGAAAAAATCAAATAATTCAAGTTATTTTTTTAAAATCATAAATGAGATACTTATAAAAGTGGTATACCTGCAAACCCAATGAGTATTTAAAAACCAGGTACCCGATGAGATAGAGTCGGTTTTGAGATATGGTTATGTAATACGATACATGACTGCGATCACCGATTATTACCATAACATTCCATTCCTAATAGTGAAACATAAGATTTTATAAAGTCATAAATCGACTAAACAATATTTACAGTTAACAATTGTGGATGCTCTGATTCTGATATATATATATATATATATATATATATATATATATATATATATATATATATATATATATATATATATATATATATATATATATGTTTGATTATGGGTTAAATTGTAAAAAATATTTTAGACAATTTAAACTGAGCTAGCTACTATATGTGATACTTGACTTGCCCCGACTAGTCCCATCTAATTAATATTCCCACCTTGCTTAAATCAATTATTTCTTACTCACCACAATGATTCATGCCTTCCTCATCAATTAATCTCTACACATATATATAAGTATAACAGATTCCATTAGTCTAGAATTAATTAGTACCAAAATAACCTACACAAATCATCAAATTCAAAAAAAAAAATTGACACCAGTTTTAATACCTGAAAATTCATACTTAAGATCGATGACTTCCCAAACGAGAACACCAGACGTCGACTTCAAAAGAAGAAGGAAAGCAAGGTGGTGGTCGTATATAATTGGTGGTGTCATATTCCAGATATTCATAATACTTGTACTCCTTTACATAATCCTCCGTGTTCGAACCATAAAGCTTCGTCTTCATTCCGCAAAACTTCAAAACCTCAAAACAAGCAATGAATCATCCTTTACCATGTTCCTTCACACACAAGTAACTATCAAGAACTCTAACTTTGGTCATTATAAGTTCGATAACAGTACAATTGTTTTAGCCTATAGGGGTACTCATGTGGGTGAAGTAGGGTTTGGGAATGGGTACGTAAAAGCTCGATCAGTGAAGAAGATTGATATGGTTGTGGCGGTGGCCGTGGCCGTGGGTTTAAAAACTTGGTCGGATCACGGTGGTCCGGGGAAGATTACATTGGCGGCGAAAGCACAGGTGACCGGAAAAGTACATATACTGAAAGTCATCAGAAGGAGGAAATTGGCGGAGATGAATTGCACCATGGATGTTGATATAAAAACTCAAGCCATTGATAACCTGCATTGCTGGTAATCAATCATATATATTCAATTCCACGAATGGTTAATAACGCATTAAATATACCAACCATCATTTGTTAATTAATAACGTCGCAAGTTCACATGATAATTAAATTAAAGGTTAAATATGTCATCATGTCATGTCATGTCGCTCTGTTATTTTGTAGTACGTAATATAGTGTGATTGTTATATAATCTTACATGGTCTGATTAATTTTGATTCTTTTTGTATCTGTAAGATGTATTATATGATTATTTGTTCTTTTTACATATGTAATTTAAATTACGGATAATATTTATAATTGAAGACTATTTTTTTATGATCTAAGTCGAGAAAGGGTAAATATTCTTTGATATGTGTTTTATATTGAAATTTTTTTGTGGTATAAGTAATCATTATTTAAAGTTCATCACATGATTATGTTTTATAATTTATACAATAAGTTGTTATAATAAGATAATTTCAAATATTCTAGAGGATTGATTCAATTTCACCATTACTTAAAGACTAAAACACCCTCTAATTAAATTAAAGACCTGACGAAAGCAGCCAAAGAAAAATCAAAGCGTCTAGAATAGAACATAAAGAAAAAAGAAAAATGTCAAACAAAGTTAAACGCCATTGATGAAGTCTCTTCGTCTCCACCATTATCTATATATACTCGCATTCGTACCCTATAATTCCTTCATCTGATAACATTATTAGTTTGTCGCCGAATATAACTTCAACCACCAACAAAAAAAAAAAGAAAATGGTTCCGACTAATCCTTACGGCCATGTCAACGAAGACCTTTCCACCGTAGCCATCGACGCCCGCCGCAAGAGACGAAGGCGCTGCCTCATGTCCGTAGCCATCGTCGCCGGTTTTGTAGCTGCACTCATCATCCTCTTCTCTGTAACCGCCGGCAGGTTTCGTACCCCCAAGTTCCGAGTCCGATCTGCAACTTTCCTAACTTTCAACGTCACAAACTCAACAGCAAATCCTTCATTTCAAATAGAGATGAACACAGAATTTGGTATAAAGAACACAAACTTCCGACGGTTCTGGTACCGGAGCACCACCGTCGATTTCTACTATCGGGAACAGAAAGTCGGAGACGGGTTTGTCTGGAACGAGAGAGTAAAAGTCAGAGATACTAGGAAGTTTACTGTTCCGGTGTCGTTGTCGTCGATGAATGTTACCTCCTCGTCGGAGTTACGAAGTGATCTGAACGCTGGTGTTTTGCCGTTGAGGAGCCGATCCAGGTTGACCGGAAAATTTAAGATATTAGTTGTGTTCCGAAAGTATAAGCACGTTAACATGGATTGTTCCATGGACCTTGTTATTGCAACCAGGGAGCTCAGAAATATATCTTGCCGCTGATATGGGTTGTACTGTATGGAACTAGTGTATTTTACCTTTTTATGATTTCTTTTGTAATTTATTGATTTTGATTTTGTCCATATTATTTGTATTTAGAGCTGAAATTATTTTATAAACATATATGACACTTTTTGTTTCAATTTTACTTTTTGGAAGCATTCAGGTCTCATTTGATGGCTCGAAAAAGCAGGTCTAAAAACATGTTAAGAGATAATTGCAAATTTATTCCATATATTTTTGTTGTCTGTTGTTTTTTTGTTCTTTTTTGGTTTTGAAATTACAAATTTAGTCCTTTACAGTGGTTTTCCTAAAAGTTTGTCAACATCGAGATTACATATACGATCGTTTCCGGTTATATAAAAACATAATTGTAAGATCATACAAAAGCATTTTAAAACATAGAAAAACATTTTCCTCCATTAGATAACTATTCTTTTAACAATAAATAGTTTAAAACATAAAAAATAAATCTTCAATATATTATTTAACAATAAACAATTCAAAAGAGGTTTTCTAGAGTTTATATTCTACAATTATAAGATCATACCAAAAGCATTTTAAAACATAGAAAAACATTTTCCTCCATTAGATAACTATTCTTTTAACAATAAATAGTTTAAAACATAAAAAATAAATCTTTAATATATTATTTAACAATAAACAATTCAAAAGAGGTTTTCTAGAATTCATATTCAATGTACTTAATTAGTACAAAACAAAATATTAGATTTAAAAAAAAAAAATAATAATAGTTACGATCCTACGCTCCTACTTCAATCTTACCCAAAAACGACTCACAATTCCATTAACACACCCATGTGCCCCTCATGAGGATAAAATTTTCTTTTACTCTTAACTACTAAACTTATTAAATAATGTATAATAAAAATCAAGTGGTTCCCACCACCGCACACCAATCCCTTTATCTCACCCCCCACATTACCTTTAGATTTGTTTAATTGGATTACTACTCACGATCCTCTCTTCCGCCGTCTCCCTTGGCTGCCAGCTCTACCCTGTACTAGTAGTCATTCCCACCTCGCATCTCGGCTTCCACATTCCATTCCATGTAACCAGCAAGACCATTTCCAAAATTACACAAATAGAATCCTCAACATTGGGTGATAAATAGACGTGAATGAGTAGGGAGTCATCTGACTTGAAGGAATAAGAAATCGCTAGACGGTTGTAATTGAGAATCTGAGTTTGGTTTTTAGGGGGTTTCATGTAACACCCTTTCCGAGAAGGTTTAATTCTAACCATAAAACATTTTAATTCTTGCCATTTTGGTTCGTACGACGTGCGTACTCGAGGTGTACGCATGTCGTACTCATGCATGAGAAAAACGGGACTCACACGCGTACACCAGGCGTACTCAGCAGGTACACTACGTGTACGTTGTTCAGACCAAAACCCTAGTTTTGAGGGTTTGCACCCTATATAATCCCCTTTATTGCCCCCACGACCTCCACCCTCATCAACCTCTACCTAAAAATCGTCCCTCTAGCTAACCCTAGGTGTAAAGAGTGCACCTTGAGCTCACTTGTGTGTTTTGGTGGAGTTCTACAGAAGAAGAAGAAGGTGGTAGAAGGACATTGGGGCTTGAAAAAAGTTTGGATCTGGGATTATCACCTTGATAGCAACCTTCAGGAGGTAAAAAGCTCCTGGCTTGATCATCTTTTCTTGTAGATCTAGATATTTATTCATTTAGGGAATTTTTGGTCCCAACCTTATGTGGTTCTTGAGCATGGCATGCTTTTAACCAGATAAGTCGTCCTTTCAGACCCAATGAGGGGTCTTGAGTCATAAAAATGAGATCTTGATGCTTAGTTCTTCCCCATGCATGCTCTAGAAGGTATTTAGGTGTTAAGAAGTTAAGATTGTTGGTATAAAGAACTTAATAGGCATGCAAAGTCATAAAGTTGGAAACTTTATGACTCTCAGTGGTATTTTGGCCATGGATCTACAATTGGAATGTAAGAGCTTAACGCATTAAGCTCATAATATGGAAAAGAAGCCTCGGTGCGTACGTTATGTTTAACTCTGTGTACATTGCACGTACGAGGTCAACTGCCCAATCCTAATCAAGACCCGTTTACGCCCAGCGTACAAGTTGAGTACTCCCTGTGTACTCAGCAGAGTTCAATGGTCCTGTTGTGTTGGCTCTATGTTTATAGTTATCTGTTGCATATGTCGACATGTTGTGTTGGGTTGAGGCGGTCCTGCTTTATGTTGGAGGCCAAGACACCTGAGGACGACTGGATAGGCTGTAGGCCATGTAAGGCGGTCCAGTCAGGTCGGTAACCCGCAGAGCACTCCAAATAGATTGTAAGCCCTATGATGTGGTCCAGTCATGTTGAAGGCTCGTAGAGCGGTCCAGATAGGCTGTAGGCCCTACGAAGCGGTCCAGTTAGGTCAACTTCTCATATTTGTATACTTCTTTGCTATGTGGTGTGTTGGTATTTTAGGGGAACTCACTAAGATTTGGCTTACAATTTTTAGATTATCATTTCAAGTACTTCTGAGGACTGTAGGAAAGCAAAGGTGTGATCGTGCACATCTTCCGATTTTATGTCACTAGGTCTTGGGAAAACTCTGATTTTGAAATAATGCTTTTGAAATAATGACTCTTTTTGTAAATAATGTTGGCTAATGGTTGATTTTCAAAATTTTAAATTTCTTTGATTTTTGGAGTATTACATTTCATTTGAGAAATCGATATTGTCTTGGTAAACGTTCCATTCCCCTCAATTTTCCTTCTTAAGAAAATTAACTTTGATACTTGATGTTTAAGGAGACGATGTCATGCAGCCCTTCTCTATCACTCTTTTCTTCCTTCTATATCTAAATCTGAAAATTCTAATAGTTTTTTCAAGTTTGTAGTTGAAGTTATGGTGATGTCAAGAACTAAACCGTCATAATGGACTATGGCATGTGGTGTGGATATAACTTAGGTTATGCATTGATTTAAGTAACTCTAAAAACTTACACCAAACAAAATTAACCAACACGTCACGAACCGACGTATCAAACACCTATTTTTATGTAATTTGTCTACCATTTCATATTAAGTTGTGTTATTGGTATATATATTATATGTAACATCCCAAAATCACAATAAAAATTTTCATTTTAATTAAAGAGAAATCATTTTTTTCAATCAAACCCAAGTCATAAGGAACCAAGATCAAGTACAAATATTCCAAAATCAATGTATCATAGCATTTCTAAAAAATGTCACCGAAGGATGTGTACGATCGTACTTTTGCTTTCCCCCAATCATCTGAAGTACCTAAAACATAACACTTAAATTGTAAGCCAAAGCTTAGTGAGTTCCCCAAAATACCACTACACAAACATATAATACCATGCATATTGGGTCCACAACCACCACGTTGGATTAACCCTGAGCCCACAACATGAGTCTGACTTGCCTTTCTGGCCTACAACTCATGTACGGATTGCTCCCGAGCCCACAACATAAGTATGGCTTCCTTTTCTAGCCCACATCTTATGCTTGGCTTTCTCCCGGGTTTGTTGGCTTCCGTATAGAGCAGTATTGCCTCAACCTAACCGCACTATGCAATAGATAAACATATAACCAGCAAACAGATAATCATGTAGATCTAACAGATAACTACAGCATAGCAATGTCCTACATATCAGGATACATAACCGAATGGGTCGGCATTGGTGCCTTCGACCCATAAGTACAGTGAGGTAAATCACCTTACATTCTGAAAAGATAGCGAAAAAGAACGATGTTGTAAATGGCAACTCTAGAGGTCACCTAAAAAACAAACAGTAACCTAAAATCAAACTACAACTAAAAATACCCAAAATTACCCTAGGTCAAACTTGGTCAAAGGTCAAAGTCAAAAAGTTAAGGAATAGTCATGCTGACTGAGTATGCCCTGCATACTCAGTTACAACGATGGGCGTAGTTGCGATCTAAGCAAACATTTGGGCTTCAACCCAGTATGCACAATGTACCATTTGGTACACCCGACGTACTCCGCTTGGACCAACTCTTTATCATTAAGTGCTTATTTCTTAAAGATATTTCATCCAAATTCAGATCTAGACCCAAAACGTCATTCGAAGTCATAAATTCTCCACCTTTATGACTTTCCAAAGCTAGAAAAGGTCCAAAAGCTAAACCCTAACTTATTATTACATTAGGACATCATAACTCTTGCATGGAAGGGATAAAAGGACCAAGATCACATTTTTATGGTTCCTAACACCTTTAAACGACTAAAAGGACAACTCTTCTGGTTAGAATAATCCATACTCATGAACATCAAGCTTATGGGACCAAAAATAAACACAAACTCAAAGCTAACAAAATCTAAGAAAATAACTCATCAAGTTTCAAACTTTATACCTTCAAAGGATGCTTATGAGTGAAACACTTATGGATCAAAGATGCCTTGAGCTTCCAATATGATTTTCATTCCTTCTTTCTTCAAGAACACCAAAAATGCACTCTCAAGCTAAAAAAAGGTTCACACAAAAGATTAGGGTTTGATATGAATGAATTGGGAGATAGTGGTTGCCGAGGGAAAAATTCTTCAGAAGTTAATGATGTCTAAATAGGGTTCAAACCCTAAAAATTAGATATTGTTTCTCAGTCGCGTACACCCTACGTACGCTTGGGTACGTCTTGAATATGTGCAAAAATATGCGACTCCCACTAAGGGGATTTGGGGACCAATTTTGCAATAAATTTTACACCAGATGGTTGAAATGGAAAATACATGAACAATGAATGTTACAATATAATAATGCGTAATATTTCACATCAAATTATAGAAAATATTAGATTAATTCACATTGTTTACTAAACCAAAGTTTCAAAAATCTTTCGAGAAGTATTTCCAAAAACAAGTACGGGTGTACCAATCCATATCCTAACCACAATTCAAGCAACAAGAACTAATAGATTTAACAAAAAGTCTAATTTATGTTCTTGATGATTCTATGTCCACTCTCTTTATGGATTGCTACATGAACCTGTAAACACATGGACATAATATCTACCAGACAACACATCTGGTGAGTTATAATTTAACATAACATACATAAATGTAACATCCATAAAATTCATGAAAATTTAAGAACTTTTTCAAGCATCCAAAAACCATTATTTATTACAAAATGTTTTCAAAATAGTTGCATATCAGAGTATCCCAGAAATCATGATCATAAAATGCGAGGAGGTGCACGATCAAGCCTTTGCCTTCCCACGGTATTCTGATGTACCTGAAACAAAATCCAAAATTGTAAGCCCAAAGCTTAGTGAGTTCCCCCAAAATACCAACACCATACAAACCATAACCATATCATAACAAATAGCATGCATATAGAGTCTATAGTATCACTAGACCGCCCTCGTCAGGCCTTTAGTCTGTCTGGCCCACTCTCAGAACCTTCAGCATGTCTGGTCCACCCTACCAGGCCTTCAGCCTATCTGGACCGTTCTTCGGGCCTTCGGCCTGACTAGTATGCCCCATTAGGCTTGCAGTCTATCCAGGCCACCCTGTGTATGTTGGCCTACAACACAAAGCAGGTCCGCCTCAACTCACCCCCAAGCATACAATCAACACATAGATAACAAATGCTAGAATATGTAAACAGTCAAATCGATCTAACATATCACTAATTATAGCATCATCCAATATACCAGGATACTGACCTAACTGGTCACTAAACATAGCATCATCCTATACACTAGGAGACCGACCTAACATGTCACTAAGCATATCATCATGAGATAACAAGGATAACAATCCAAAAGAAGGGTCGGCATTGGTGCCTTCGATCCTGTTGATATAGTGAAAAGAACTCACCTCACAAGTAGTGTTGAATAAAGAAGATTAAACTCCAACTCTCGGCTCCAAGCTCAACTGCCTGTAATCACCATATGACTGATTCCATTAGAATCCCAAATTACCAAAATATCCTCAAAAGTCAAACTTGGTCAAAGTCAAAGTCAACGGTCAAGGTCAACAATCCATGTTGACCCAACTCGTCGAGTTCATCTACTGACTCGTCAAGTTCCTTCAGAACTCAGAAATCGAAAACTCAAGTCAACTCGTTGAGTTACCTGAGTAACTTGTCGATTTCTTTAGTGTCCATAAGACCGGGAAAACCCAAATCAACTCGCCGAGTCATCTCATCCACTCATCGAGTTCACTCAGAATCCAGAAGTTGGGTAAACCCTATCCAACTCGTCGAGTTTCTTCAGCCTTTTTTTTTCCTTCAGATGCTTTTAAACAAAACTAAGGCTCTAAACTATAGATCTAGCCTCCTAGGGTGTAGTTACCACATAAAGTTGCTAACTTTACGTGCATGCAAGGCCTCAAGAGGCTAAAACACCCAAAACTAGTCTTAGGAAGAGGTTTAGGGCATCGAGAAAGGCCAAATCTTGCTAAAGTCGAGAACTTTCTGACCATGAGAGCCTAGAGGACTCCAGATCTGAACTTCTCACTTCAAAACGTGCTCAATACCATAAATGCCTCAAGAATAAGCTAGAAATGACCCTAAACTCTTGAATGGAGAGATCTAACAAGAAAATGATCAATGTAATGACTTTTTACCTTCAAATGAATGCCAAAATGAAGTGGATGCTGGATCTACAACCTCCTTCTCGTTCCAAGCTTCTCAATCTTCAAGTCTTTTCAAGAAATGCACCAAACACACACTCTTTAGCCTCACACACACTCAAAATAGGAGGTTAGCTCGATTAGGGTTTGTTTCTGGACATGAAGGTGGTAAGGGAGGATGGAGGGAGGACTTAATGTCCTTTAAATAGGGTGCAACCCCTAAAAAATTAGGGTTTTCATAATCAGCTCGAACTCGTCGATTTGGGTCCTTCAACTCGTCGAGTAGGTTCTCTGAAATATGTGACCCTTCTTGGTCTGTACACGACAAGTTAGGGCCTCCAACTCGTCGAGTAGGCTTTCTTAATTATTTAAAAATCTCTAAAATCTTATTCCTGGAAATCGGGATGTTACAATAAAACCATTTCAAATGCTTCAGATATCTAACTAGTCACATAAGTGACCATGCATCTTTACTCTTACCGGTAGACAATTAATTGGTCTCTGTTATCTCTTCTAGTTTCCATGCAAAACTCTAGACATTCTTCTTTCTTGGGATCCCTAATTCTTACTTAATACATACATGCGCACATGACATCGTAATAAACATAACATTCACATAAGACATTTTATCCAACATGACACTATCTAACGATGATGTAATCTACATTCACAAATTTATCTCCACATACTTTAACGTAAATATATCTCACAACATCATACTCTAAAGGATAGAATAACTCACACATTTGAAGATAATAACACCAACTTCCAAGCTTCTTTAAACCTTCTTGTGGAGAACTCCAACTCCTCATTTTCCACCACCTATACAATTCATACATATTAAGCTCTCTTTTAAACATGCCTTAACCCATTAAGAGCTCAATATCATTTCGAGCCAAAAACTCATATTTTGGGTAAAACTTCTTATTGATAATCCTTTGTCAATAAACCTGTTAAATTACTCTAATCAAGTTTCTCAACACTTAATCTAACAAGTTCTTCCCTTTCATGATTTTTCTAAAGTTTGGGTTTAAACCCATAATAATCAAAACATGAAATTAACCATAGAGCTTCCATAAAAATCATGTATTAAGCTTCTCAACACATGATAAAACATTACTAACAAGTTATTCATGAATAATCATGCATAACCAGCTCAAATCACCAAAACACCATTAAAGCCTTAAAAAGATTGAAAATGGAGAAGATGATACCTTAAGGAGCGTTTACTGCTCAAACTTTTCCATAAACAACCTTGATCGACACTTGATCCTTCCTCAAGTTCAAAATCATCAGAACTCTTCTATTGGTGGGATGTCAAGTCAACCAAGCAAATTACACCCTTTTTGCTTGCAAATAAAATGTAATATAGTAGTAAAAAGGTGATCAATCCACGAGAAAATGGTTGTACTCAATCACCAATTCAATCCAATTAAACAAGTGAAATAAAAATAACTAACTACAATTAAAGTAAAATGGGGGTTTTATGAATTGTTTGAAAACCAAAAGACTTGAAGAATTAAAATGCTTGCAATTAAGCAAGATGGTGAAATGCTCAAATATTGGAGAAATTTGGTCAAGTAAGGCGATTCAACACAAATAACATTTGTGTGTTTATCATTATGATTTAATATGTAAGCTCAACATTCAACCCAAATTGGTTATAACAATCATGAAGCATGATATGCCAAAGTTCCCCGAAGGTAGTATGGAGGTTGGGGATGTCCACAACACATCTTTTTAATCATAATCAAGAACCCAATTGAAGCAATTGAACTCAAGAAAATTGATTAGCCTTAAAAATGAAGGAATTCCCAATTCCAAGAGGATGTCAATGCTTACACATCCATAAAGGAGTCATGATCCATAAGCTAGAGATGATTTCTACCATCATAAGGCCATTATTTGTAACATCCCGAATCCTAGGTATTACATTTATTTATTTATTTATTTTTGGGATTTAATGAGCGACTCGACGAGTTTTGTGTCCGACTCGTCAAGTAGAGTTGGATTGGTCACGTGGGTTTAATGACCGACTCGCCAAGTTGGCGTTGTGTGAGGAAACCCTAAATCCCTGGGTTTATGACCTATTTAAGGGGCATTAAGCCCTCATTCCCGCCTCACCAGTCACCTTACACCCTTGAGAGAAACCCTAATCGTCCACTTGAGCTAGAGAGTGAGAGAAGAGCTAATCTTGTGGTTATTAGTGCACTTTTAAAGGAGAGTAGGAAAGTATCAAAACTTGGATCAAGAGGAGGCTTTGGATCTAGAGGTTCATCAGAGTTTTGCTTTAGTTGGAGGTAAAAAGATGCTAACTTGATCATTTCCTTATGAGATCTTGGTTTAGGGAGTTTCTAGGGTTTTATCCCATCCCTTTTGTGTCATTTGAGTCCTTTGAGCATGATTTGAGGTTGAAACCTCAAGTCTGGAGTGTAGGAGGTCTTATGAGTCTAACCTTTGTTGGATATTGAATTGACATTATGGAGCAAATATGACATGCATGAATGTAAATATCGAATCTTTACGTCATAATCGAGCCTTAGGAAGTTAGATCTAGAGTATGGGGCATGGGTTCTTCCTTAAAACGTTTGAATGAGAATTTGAATTAAGGGACTCGACGAGTCAATGAGCTGACTCAATGAGTCGGCTTGGGTTTTCCCCGATGAGTCTGGACAAGGGTAACTTGGCGAGTTGATGAGACAACTCGACGAGTTAAGTTGGATTTGCGCGATGTTTTGAGGAACAATGGGGACGCGGCGAGTCACATAGGTGCACTCGGTGATTCAGGTCAACATGGATAGTTGACTCGAGTGTTGACCTCCGTTGACTTTAGGACTTGGTCAAGATAAGGATTATGGGGGCCATGGAGGGGTAAAAAAGTCTTTTACCCATCCCAAGAGTTAGAGAGGGATTAGCATGAGTTTATATAAAGTTGTGATCTTTAAGTGTTAATTAGAGATGCTTATTGCATGTAGGCGGGGATTAAGTTGTTCGAGGGGTATCCAGTTTCCTTGCTTGCTTACGAGGTGAGTCTTCTCACTATACTTACTTGAGTGGTAATATTGTGTGACCGAAGGGTCTTATTTGAGTTATTGAACAGAGGGTCCTTTGTGCTTATATTGAGTTATGTGATATTATGCATTTTGTCTTTGTGATATATGCTATATTATTCTATGCTTTACTGAGTTAGGACCGGAGGGTCCAAACCGAGTTGTGAGACCGGAGGGTCTTCACTGAGATACAGGACCGGAGGGTCCAAACCGAGTTGTGAGATCAGAGGTTCTTCGTTGAGATATAGGACTGGAGGGTCAAACCCGAGCTGTGAGACCGGATGGTCTTCACTGAGACACATGACCGGGGGGTCCACACCGAGCTATAGCCACGAGAGGCTTATTATTCGTGTATGTGGTATTTTGGGGAACTCACCAAGCTTTGTGCTTACCGTGTTGTGTGATATGTGTTTCAGGTACTTCTCAGGATCGCGGGAAGGCGCCAAATTGATTATACACACCGATTTCAAGATCATGTGGATTCTGGGATGGTGATATATGTGGAGTTGTGTTGACACTTGAACAATTATGTTTTTGAGAAATATATTATGATTTTTTATGTGTTTTAAAAATGAAAATTTTGGTTTGAAAATTTACGTCGTTACATTATTCTATTCACATTCAATGATTCATGGTTAAATCAAAGAAAAAACCAACAATTGCTCATTAAAATACCAAGCTTATGATCAAATTATTAAACAAACATAAGAATTATGAACTAAGGATCAATAACATGAGATAAATGAAAATCAAACATGAATCCTTCAAAACCCACAAATATCTAAGGGTTTTAGCCCAAGTCAACCAAAATAAAGAGATTAGCCACTCATGGAAACCAGATGATAATCATAAAAGTGTTTTAACATCAAGAAATTAACAATTACTATAAGAATGAGAAGACGATAACTCTAGCTCTCCAAAAATGCCTCCAAGATGCTTCAGTGGTGGAAAATTTGAAGTGATCATTGCCAAACCTAACCCCTAAGGTAAATGATGAGCCAAATAACAAAAATGCCCTAACTATGAAGTTGTGTGAGTATCCGTGCACTGTTGAATGGGTGGATTCCTTACCCACACAAATAATGATGGAATGTTATTGGCTCCTTCTTCCACCACTCCATCCTATTAATTTTGACTCCCTTGGTCCCCTCCACACCTCATATGATTCAAAATGTATCAATCATCTTCAAGCTTCAATATGGATAATCCAAGCTCATCTTCAAGTGTCTGTGACCCATCTTCAAGAGTCCATCTCATCCAATTCTTTAACAAATCAAGCCCAATTCTTCCAAAATGGATCCGAAAAGCCCAATAACTCCAAAAATCTACAAAACAACTTATCCAAAAGAGAAAGTACTAGATATGATCCAAGATAAAGAAGAAAAAGAATATGCAATGCAAAAACAATAAAAAGGATAAAAATACTAAACTAAACAATATATAAGAAGTAATAATAACAACTATCATATATCAAAGGTTTTGGGGGTGTTCGTTATGAGAGTGGGGGATAAATGATGTTTTAATCTGTCTCGAAACCAATTTGTGACAAACTTCTTGCCGCACAATGGTGTAGTTAATGAGTCAGCAGTCAGCTCCGAATCACATTGTGGTGACCTTTTCTCCACAGAAGCCTTCTTTTTCCACCACGCTGCAATACCCATATACCACGCCATGGTGCAAAGTCCATCGCCTGTGACTTACGATGAAAATTCACCAAAATCACTGCTTCAACCACCACGTCTCGGTAAGCCTTTCACCGCATCTTGGTGGAGCTAGAATCAGCTTTTCTATTCCTTTTTTAGTGTATTTCATACCCAAATCTTATACCCATTAATTCCAACTCATTCTCCATGCGTAATGACACATTTCCATTACTTTAAAAATCTAACAGACACATACAAGGCATTTAATTGCATTCTAAAATTCAAACATTACCAAAAAGTCTAAAATGCCCTTAAACACATAACAAGAATCTATAACACTTATCCTATGATGGAACAAAATTTTCACAGATGGATGGCAAAACACAACATACGATTGTTGTCAAAAGATGAGAAACGAAACAAAGGTTTTTGGGACTAACTTTTTGTGTTTTTCCATTGCACACTATGAACGATTACAAGAGTTTAAATACTAAAAAGGTACCTAGAAACAAGAACCACTACTATCATTTATTCAGTACCAAACCATTATTTATTTTACTTCTAAAACTATGCAAGACCAAATATACTAAACAAATAAGACTAAAATGCCCCTGAATAAAACATGTGGATTTGACCTAGTTTGGATTAACACCAACATTCTCCCCATTAATGTAAATTGTTCCTACCAAACTTCTTTCTTTCTATTGGTCTCTTTTTCTCATAAAAACCACTGGTCTCGTTTACCTCCTCTAGTTTTTGATCTTCGGTATTCTTCTATTGAAGTGGCAGTCTTGACAACCTTCCGATCATGGTTGTCTTCTTCTATGCCATTTCTTACTCTTCATGCTATTCATGCTCTTTCTGCTAAAATTTTGATTTCCAAAAACAAAACTTGAAATTTTCTACTTGCTATTGTCTGCTACTTGATACAGACTTCTGGTTTTCTACTTTTTACAATCCTCTTGTTTGTTATCTTCCTTTTCCTGTGATCACCAAAACATGATCAGCCTTGTTACTTGATTTTCTTTTCTTGCTACTTCTTTTTTTATTCTTTCTTCTTGCTACTTGCTTTTTTGCTTACTGATTCTTGATAACACACAACAAACATCTATTGTTGCATCTTTCTTCTGATCAACAACCATGATCTGCCTTGTTTCTTGCTTTCATTCTTTCTTCTTGCTTTCTTCCTCTTGATTTGCTTGTTTGTTTTCTTCCTCGACAGTCGCTTGATGCCATCTTCGGGATCGAACCACCATAGTCGGACCTTCATTTTTCAATGCTACCATGAGCCATTAACACTACAGCAAAATCGAAACACACTATAGCCGAGAACCACCCTGGTTAGCTCTGATACGAAGTGATGGAACAAAATCTGCACAAATGGGTGACAAAGCACAACACACGATTACTGTCAAAAGATGAGAAATATAACATAGGTTTTTGGGATTAACTTTCTATGTTTTTCCTTTCCACACTATCAACGATTAGAATAGTTTAAATACTAAAAACGCACGTAGAAACTAGAACCATTACTACCACCTATTCAGTAACAAACCATTATTTATTTGACTCCCAAAACTATGCAAGACCAAATCAAATACACTAAACATATAAGACTAAAATGCCCCTGGACAAAACATGTGGCTTTGACCTTATTTAGATTAACACCATCACCCCAAAATTCTAGGTTCTTAGATATATAGTATTAATAATTAGTGCCAACTAAATTTGTTGGTAGCAAAACAAGTTTTTATCGATGTACTTGGTATGGTAATAGTAGCTAATTTTGTGTACTAATTATAATTGGTATGTGATAATATTTCCATATGATTATGATAGAGAGACATTACAAGTTTCTTAATGAAAAGAATAAAAGGCTACAATGAAGAAAGCAGAGAATAAATACTCGCAAGACAGGACCCTAATGGGCTAAAGCCTAAAGAGCCCATAAACATGAGGACTAATAACATATATGCTAACATTCCCCTTCAAACTCACAATGACACACCAATAAATATTGAGAGTTTATCATAAAAGAACCGAAACCGAGAAGCCGATAGAGCCTTCGTAAAAATATTCGCAAGCTGCAAGGTTGATGAAACAAATGGAAGCGATATTGTTCCAAGCTGTATGTGATGACATGTGAAGTGACAAATAATCTCAATATGCTTCGTCCGCTCATGGAAAACAAAATTCTTTGCAATTTGTATCGTAATTTTGTTATCACAATGCAGTGGAGTATGTGAAGAAATGTGAACTCCCATATCTGCAAGCAGCCAACGTAACCAGATAATCTGACATGTAGTAACAACCATAGCATGATAATCAACCTCCGTGGAAGATCTAGAGACAACCTCCTGTTTCTTTCTCTTCCATGAAATAAGAGACTCTCCAAGAAATACACAAAATCCGGTGGTAGATTTACGATCATGACGATGCCATCCCAATCAGCATCACTGTAGGCACGTAACTCAAGAGAAGACCTCGAGGGAAACAAGAGGGTCTGAAACTGAGTGCCACGAAGATATCTCAGAATACGGACTATAACTCCCCAATGAACA
Organism: Lactuca sativa; assembly: GCF_002870075.4. NCBI lineage: Eukaryota > Viridiplantae > Streptophyta > Magnoliopsida > Asterales > Asteraceae > Lactuca > Lactuca sativa. The sequence goes on from NC_056624.2 coordinate 232,104,731, forward strand.
GAAGTAGGAATAGTAAAAAATTGACCGACAACATGAACAGCTTGAGCAATATTCGGACGAGTAACTGTGAGATAAACCAAACTTCCCACAACAATACGATAAAGATTCAGATTGGAGAAAGGAATGTCATCAGTAGGAGAGTACCGTGCATTGGTATCAAGAGGAGTATCAACAGTCCGATTGTCAGAGAGGCCCGCACGTGTAAACAAGTCATATATGGATTTAGTTTAAGAAAGAAGATACCATTTCTTAGACTAATCTACCTCACTACCCAAGAAATAATGCAGCAAGCCCAAATCCTTCATAGGAAATTGATGAGCTAGATCATGCTTCAAAGATTCAATACCACCATGGTCGTCACCGGTAATAATCATGTCATCCACATATAACAACAAAAGAATTCATCGTATACTCGAGCATCTAACAAACAGAGTCAAATCATAATTAACATGGACAAATCTAAGAAAGGAAATCACTATGGAGAATTTCTCAAACCAAGCACAAGGTGCTTGCTTGAGACCATACAAAGCTTTGCAAAGCCGAAAACCTCATCCGACTGGTGTCAAATCCCTAGGGAAGGAGACATATAAACCTTTTCATGGAGGTCACATTCAAAAAGGCATTCTTGACATCCATTGGAAAGATCTTCCATTGTCGAAAGGATGCGTACAATATAGTACGGATTGTCGTCATCTTTTCCACTGGGGGAATGTTCTCCCCATAGTCAAAACTATATTGTTGGGAATACCCTTTTGCTATAAGTCTAGCCTTATACCACTCAACAGACCCATCAGATTTTGTTTTTATCTTATACACCTAACAACAGCCAATCGTATGTTTCCCACGAGGAAGGAAAACCAAATCCCATGTATGAGTTTGATGAAGAGTAGTTAGTTCCTCAGCCATAATATCCCGCCAAAGAGGATCTAAAACAACTTCTCTATACGATTCAGGTTCAGACAAGTGATGTATGCTTGCTATAAATGAAGCAAATGGTCTTGAGTATCTAGAGTAAGAAAAATCTAGAAGCTTGGTAGACTTGATAGGACGAGTAGACCTCATGAGGGGTGGTGGTGCAGGTGGATCTTCAATTTCAACAGTCGGATGGGTAGACTCAGGAGCAGGAGGAGTCTAGAAACTCTCTGAAGAAGTGGACATGTCGTGAGCTGAAGGATCAGGTGGCATAGATGGGTCTCAATCCTCTATCTCCTCATCGAAAGGATCAATATGCAAAAGTTCTGACTTTGTTACATTGTGGGTTGTAGCAGGAATCGTTTAGAAAGGAATATGTTCCAAAAAATTGACATGTCGGGAAACATATAACTTCTGACTCATAGGATCATAGCGACAATATCCTTTCTATCCAGCACCATACCCAAAAAATACACAAATAGCGGATTTCAGCCCCAACTTATTCCTCTCAACATGAGAACGAAGAACAAAACAAGTACATCCAAAAACTCATAAGGCAAAGTAGTCTGGTAGGTGACCATATAGCTTCTCAAAAGGAGACATTCCTGAATTCATTGAAGTAGGTATACGATTAATCACATAAACAACCGTTAGGACTGCTTTTCCTTAAAAGGCACTAGGGACCTGTGCATACAGGGTAAATTAGCGGACTGTCTCAACAAAATGATAGTGTTTTCGTTCTACCACACCATTTTGCTAAGGAGTATCAGTACACGATGACTGGTGTATGCTACCATCAAAAGCAAGTAACTGACTAAAATCATTATTGGTATATTCACCCCCTAAGTCACACCTGAAGCACTTGATCACAACCAAATGTTGAGTTTAACAAGAGCTCTAAAATTGTTGTAAATGGCAAGGAAATCAGATCTGCGTTTCGTAAGATATACCTAGGTATATCAAGTATAATCATCTATAAAGATACATAATAGGTTGACCCACTTTGTGGATACTAGTGCAGGACCCCACATATCGAAATGTATAAGCGTCCTGACTCGCCGAGTCACCCAAGTGACTCGCCGAGTCCCTCTTTGTACAAAACTATACAGTCGATTATAATGGGTCTTAACGCATCAAAACTATAGATCTGGCCTCCTATGGTCCCTTTTTCACGTAAAGCTACAAACTTGATGTCCATGCATGGGGCTTTTGGCTCAAAAATCCATAAAAAGAGGTTTATATGAAGCATGGGTCTCCCATGGCCATAAAATTGGCACCTTTATGCCATGGGAACCCTTAATGGTTCCAAATCTGAATTCCTTATCCCAAAATCATGGTTGCATCCAAGAATGCTTCCAAACTGGCATCCAAGAACCCTAAGTTACTCCAAAAAGAGTATATAATGAAAGGAGAAGAAATGTATGGACTTTTTAACTCCAACAAATAGGAAATGAAGCAAAATCTCTGGATCTCCTTGCTCGTTCTGAAATCCCAAGCTCCTTCTTTTTCTCTTCGACCTTCTAACTTGCACAAAATGGCACAAAGAGCTCAAAATTACTCAAAAACGGTTAGGGTTTCGTGGGGATTGTAACACTCGTGTTTCTAGCCTAGGCATTTATATTGAGTTGATAGTCTAGGTTAACCTTTGTAACTCATTTTAAAGAAATGAAAAGGAATTATGTGAATATTATGTGAATTATGTGTTTTATGCTTAATTATTAGTGTTTAATTAATTAAGAATAAAAATAAGCGTCAAAATTAAAGTGTGAGATAAGCCCGATATCTTTACATAAAGTTGTAGTGGTCGAAACAAGGATTTCGGGGATATAAAGAATACTAAAACCCGAGTTATAACGAAGAAGTTATGACTTGTCAAAGTTTCGCGACAAAACCGGCATGGTGCTGAATGTCGTAAAAAGTGAGTTTTTGATAAACTACTTTTTAGCCTTAGTAATCTAAACGAAAGTCATATTATTCGTTAAACCGAGAAGTTCGATAAAAAGAACGCCCAAATCTGACTTCGTATGACGAAGTTATGATTTTTCGAAGTTTCAGCTTAGCAGTAGACAGCTAAAAACTCGAATTTTAGATCGAGCGATTTTTAGCCAACACAACCTAAATGAGAATCGAAGGTCTCGTCATTAGGAGCACAACGGTTAAAAGTCTGACGAAAACGGACGTCGGATGAAGAAGTTATGAATTTTTAACAGATTTCCTGTCCCGGTCTGTTAAAAATAATAATATAAAATTTAAAGTCAAAATTATCCGACGAAGTCTAAACGGAAGTTGTAGAGCGTAATTTTAGCTACCCGTGCATATAAAGAACGTTAAAAACGGAGCTCGTATGCGAAAGTTATGGATTTTAGAAGTTTTGGCGCGAAAATCGAGAAAAATTCGCATAGTCACATTTTGCCACGTCACCTTCGCTGAAAGAGTGCCACGTGTCCTGCTGAGTCACCAAGCTGCTGAGTCACTAAGTTGCTGAGTCACCGAAGCTACTGAGTCATGCGAAGCCACGTGTCGGATTCTGATTTGACCGAAGGGAGGTCCAATCCGAGGCTCGCATATGGACCGAACCTCGCACCCTAGCTCCGAGCCTCGCACATGTGTTACGACTCCGCGGTCCAATCAGCGAGTGCCACCGAGACCCTCGCACGTGCTGACCACCTGCGCATCGGACACACGCTTCGGACCAATCACAAGAAGCCAGCAGCCCCTTCGCACATGCTACCCTCGTGCGAGCCACCCCCTGCGAAGCCTCTCAGCTGTTGGATCAGGACTTCGGACCCTATAAATAGAAGGGTACCTGCGAAGCCTCTTGGTTACTTTTGGAGTTTTGCTATATTTAGCCCCTCTCTTCATATTTTCTTCATCTTAGAATCCCCCAAGGCCCCGATATCGATTGTAAGCCCCGGAATACGCCACGAAGTGCCCGAGAAGCCCGAAAAATTTATCTTTTCAGTTTCGAAGCCCGACTTTTGCAAAGACTGGTTTCTCAATAAAACTCCTGGTTTTATTAGAAACGATCATTTTAGGAAACGAATTGCTGCCCGATTATCACCAAATCATGTGAGTGTATAGTCACTTTCATTTTACACATAGATATGAAGTATTTACCTTATAATACGTGCTATGTGTAAATATATTAATTGTTTATTTGAGGTGATTGTTGTGTTGATGTTTTATACAAGTTTTAAACTGTATAAGTATTTTTATCTACAAATATTTTAGGTAGAACATGGGTAGATAGTGATGTGTGATAAAATAAAATTGATGAGAGGTCTCGATGTGTTTTGAGATCCAGTCATCTAGCGGAGTTTGGATGACGACCACAGACTTTCTAGACAGTCCAGTGGGAAACATTAGCAGGTCCACAACCTATAGGTGTTAATGAACTAGAGTGTTCATTCGCTGTACTCCATCCCCCTCATGGTTGCCTTTAGTACATGTATGGCTGAGGAAACCCCTTAGCAGTAGTGTCCATCCCGATGATATTCTTTAGGCTAGGTCCCTCGTGAAAAGTGTTTAGGGACGTAAAGTGAGGATAACGAGAACGGGTAATCAGGGTTATTATTGATTGGTGAACTTAATAATTTTATTATTATTGTGGGTTGAAAACCCTATATGCTCACCAGGCTCCCAAGCCTGACCCACTCAGCTTTTTATGTTACAGGTAGTGGACCCCGAGCATAGTCGGAGGACAACGAAAGATTTTTGGATTATAGGCCAGTAGTCGTAAATAACTTTTGAAAGGCTTATAATGTCTTGTTTATGCTTTTGATCTGTATCGGAACATGACATCCCGAGGTTTTGATATATATATGGAAAACATATACCTTCTTAATGAAGGGTTTTGATAAACTTTTATCATATGTTGTTTGGGGACCAATTCCGCAACATCTTTTGAAAAGATTTCTCTGATTTTATTTTAAAAAGCATAAATTAAATCGGTCTTTTCTGGCCGAGAAATTAGGGGATGTCACAGGGATGGTCTGAGGGTCTTCGAGATTGCAAAGGGAACCACTTAAGGTGTTTAAATAGGGTGCAAACCCTAAATATTAGGGTTTTGTCCAGACAGCTCCTACTCGTCGAGTCGGTCTCCTGAATCGTCGAGTAGGTAATTTAAAATCCGCGTATAATGTCGAGTCTACTCGACGAGTCGGTCCTTCAACTCGTCGAGTCCCAGAGTAAAATACAATAATACTTGGAATTAAATACGTACCATGAACCGTGTGTTACAAATCCCCCCCACTTAATTTAGACTTCGTCCTCGAAGTCTGCTGCAAGATCCAGAAAAAGCTCGTGGTAGTTCTCGCTCATCTCGTCCTCCGGCTCCCAGGTCCATTCCGAGCCCTTGCGGTGCTGCCATTGCACCTTCACTAGTTCCACCCTCTTGTTTCTCAGATTCTTCGACTTCCTGTCGAGGATAGCTACTGGCCGCTCGATGTAGTTCAGGCTGTCATCCACCTGAATATCTTCCAAAGGCACCACTGGTGAATCGTCTACCAGACATTTCCGCAACTCGGAGATGTGAAAAGTACTATGAATTTGGTTGAGTTCGGCTGGCAGTTCCAGCCTATATGCCACCTTGCCCACCTGGGCTACAACCCTAAAAGGTCCAATGTACATGGGGCCCAACTTGCCCCGCTTCCTGAACCGAATGACGCCTTTCTAAGGCGACATCTTCAGGAGCACCATATCCCCAACCTGGAACTCCAGGTCCATATGATGCCTGTCGGCATAACTTTTTTGCCGACTCTGAGCAGTCTGAAACCTGCTCCGCTCCTGTTGGATCCTCTCCGTCATCTTGAGTACCACTTAGGTACTCCCCATCACCCTCTGGCCAAACTCACCCTAGCATATCGAAGTCCTGTAGTTCCTCCCATACAACATCTCGAAGGGAGGATGGTCAATACTCACATGATAGCTATTATTATAGGAAAACTCAGCCAAAGGGAGGTAAGTATCCCAACTACCTCCGAAGTCTAAAACACACGCCCGCAGCATATCCTCCGTACTCTGGATGGTCCGCTCACTCTGACCGTCCGTCTGTAGGTGAAAAGCAGTGCTGAAGTGCAGACGAGTACCCAACTCATCGTGAAACTTCTTCCAAAATCTGGAAGTAAATCGTACGTCTCGGTCCGAAATCACTGAAACTGGGACTCCGTGCCGAGCTACTACTTCTCGTATATAGATATCAGCCAACTTCTTGGCCGAGATGCTCTCATGGATTGGTATGAAATGGGCACTCTTGGTCAATCGATCCACAATGACCCAGATCGAATCCACTCCCTGTGTAGTCCTGGGAAGCTTTCACTACTAGAAAAACAGCCTTTTACGACGCGCAAAACACGACGCTCTTTGATTTATGTTACGCATTAGAGAGTGACATTAAAAAAGTATCATCTCTTCAAAAAATTTAAGGATAGTGGACACGCATTTGTGCGTGCCCTGAAATAAGTGTTAGAAAAGAAAAAAAATACAAACACGGAGGGCGCTTATCTTAAACGTGTGACCTCTTCAAATGTCGCTTTATATTTTTTCTTAAACGCGCGTTTTTAAAGGGGGAAAACGAAATCGTGAAATTCTAAAATTTTGAAGAATCCCGCTTCTACCCTCTCTCATCAATATAACCCTTCATTCACTCCTTCCTTCTCTCTGTAAACCCTAATCGCCACCGCCACCTCCACCACCATTGAACCTTAAAATCTGAATCCATACTTCACTTTAATTCACTCAATCCGGCCCTTAAATTTTAGCAAACCCACCAGAACCCTAAGTCATGCCTTTTATGCTTTCACATCCTTCCTTCCATAGTCCCGCCTCTATCGCATCGCTCTGCTCACCGTCGTCGTCTTAGGCTCTTACGCCTCCATCGTGGTCTCTGTGCTCATCGTATCATCATACATGCCATTTATTCTCGTCGTTCTTCTCCTTAACCCTACGCAGGTAAATATCATCAGTACTCCCTCTTATCGTCGTTCTGCTCCTTGACCCTACGCAGAGCGTGGCTATTACCTTCTTGTCGAACGACCCATCAACCCAAATCCTGACATGGCTATCCTATGGCGATTCACCGCCCAATGCCGACGACTATGGCGACGATTGGAATTCAAGCTTTTGACCTAATACACTTCATCTGAGAACGACAAGGAAGATTTGATGAATTCAATCAGACGGTCAATTGTTCACTTCTCGAGGTGTGTTACAATCTCTATCTTTTATTAGTTTTGTTTGTAGATTTTGGTATGATGCTCGTTTCTTCAATCCCTTAGAGACATGGCTTTTAACATGTCATCATCATAAGTGGATCTGGATCAGTAAACAATAGAGTACATGAAATTGAAATTGAAATTGGTATTATCAAGCTGAATGGATATCGATTTAGACATACTAGGTTCTATGGTTCCGGTTCTTAAATCAGAATATCCCAACAACTCGTAAATTATATAGACAAAAGAAATATCACCTTTAAAGGATTCCCGAAAAGCCTGTCAAACGAAACCAACAATTACTTTTTTAATCTCAACACTTGTGAAACACCATGTAACAAACAGATGCAATCCACATTAATTCTTTGGACGAGATACAAAAAAAAGTAAGAAGCATAGGGTAAGGTAACCATCAATCCCTGATTCTGAAATCTTTATGTTGTTGAGATGTATTATGGATATAGTTTGAGAAGCATCACAAAATTTTCTCGTTTTTAGCAGATGCCCCTGTTTCATATGTGGGGGGAAAATTGCTATGGTTCTAAGAAAAGGCATGATATTTACACAGAATGACTAAAAACTGTGATATTGTATGGGCCTTAAAAAGTGACAATAAAAGGTGTTACCTTCCCCAAAATCAAGGGTATCAAAAGTGTGATTATAAGTCTTCTGAACAATTGCTCAGTTGGAACAGATGCCCCAAGTCCAGAACAGATGCAGCCACTAATCACATGAAAACTCAGATTGATTATTTTCTCTAATATGCAAGATTAGAGACAAGAATCACTTCTAAATGTAGTGAACTTTTGTTTTTAAATGTTTTTAGAGAAGCAGGTAACATCAAGTGTAGATAGTCAAGTATTTTGTCAATTACTAGAAATGCATTAGGAAAAGAGCATATGTAGGTGAAAATGATGGTCACAGGTGATAGGATTCTGTTGGAGATTGTGGTTCAAGGGGATCTCTAGCACTGTGAGATGAGGAATGAGTTTATTTGGTGTAATGGTTTATCAAAAATAAAGCGTATGCATCCTTTGAATAAATTAATTGCATTCTAAAGATAGATGATGAAGGGCATAACTGTCAATTTACTTTAAAAATCCATGGATGTATAAAAAGATGTGGAATTATCAGCTCCCCTTATATATATATATATATATATATATATATATATATATATATATTAATATTAGAATTTCTTTTTATCATAGCATTGTAAATAATAAATATACAATCTTTTTATGTACAGACATTCCAGGTCTTGTCTGAGTACCTCCAACTTCTGGATAGCTTACCAGTGCTATCAGCTATACAAGAGATGAGTCGTGGTGTGGAGGTAAGATTACTAAGATACCCTTCATATACATTCATCATTATCCTATATTACTTTGCCAGCTGGACATATACGTGTACATCATCTGTACTGATACAGTCATCACAAACGTACGTTACAGATATGGCTGGGAAGAACTCTACAGAAGTTGGACTCACTTTTATTGGGTAGGATGTTGAACACAATAGGGGAGGATGTTGAAGACAACCCTATGGCTGTTGAAGTTGATAAATCTGATATTTCTGGTCTTACATGGATGAAAGTTCCATGGACTAATCAGCTTGCTGTTAGAATAAAAGATGGTTTGAAGTACAAGTTCATTGGTTTTCGTGATCAGGTAGCTTTTCATGGTGATTCATGCATGTATCTTTATTACATATCAAACATCTTTTTCCTTATCATAGTTTTCTATTTTATTATATTACAGGATGTTATTAGCCTGACCAACTTTATCCAGAACTCCTGTGGGTTAACAACAGAAAAGAAACAGCTTTCTATTAGTGGGAAAAACTGGGGAGAAGTTGATTTAAATGGTTGAGACCTTTATCCTTATCTTGTTTTGTAAAATCTCCAAATTAGTATATTGTGGAGCAACACACATTTAGTAATATTGAGATGTAAATGAAACTAGTTAACATGTTATTCATACTATATGTAGTGTTACTGTGATAAGATCTGGAACAAATGATGGAAAACCTTCTGGTGTGGTAAAAATTGTGGATTTTGGCGAAGTTATTGAAGATAAGAACAATAATGTGGTGGAACCCGTAAAAGGTATTGTTGTTGTTATTTATTAACCATGAATAACATTTATTTGATTATATAATTTATTGTTACATTTTCTTTATAGGTAAAAAGAAAAAAACTGTGAAGTAAGAACAAACGGAAAGAAAGAAGCTGATTCCGATTCTTCAAGTTCATCTGCTGGTGGTAACAGGAGGAAGAAGAGATCAACAAAGAAAGAAGTCAAACAGCGTAAGAACAGACGGAAAGAAAAGAGACGGTTGTCTGGCAAAAGATCAAAAAGAAGGTCCAAATAGTTGCTTTTGATATATATATATATATATATATATATATATATATATATATATATATATATATATATATAACTTAAATCTCTTTTCATATAATATTGTATTTGTAACTTGTAAAAGTGGACTTACTTTAGGAGCTTTGGGAGTTCAAATGAAACAGAAAGTGGAAGTAGCAGTTCTGATGATGGAAAAGCAAATTGACGTGTTGCAAAGGCCAAAAATAGACCTCCAAGTACTTCTGCTGTACTTTTTTCCCTTCTTTTTAAGGGCATATTGCAAGAAATTACAACATACTATACTCTTTCTACCAATATAGGCATTGTACTGTATTTTTACCCATAATAACAATATAGCAATGTTGGATTTTAATCTTGATAGCTTGTTTTTAGTAGCAACAAACTTATATTTTCTTTACAGATAGTAGTATTATGTAGTAGATAACTTAAAATGCTTGTATATATATGTAGAAAATGCAACATTGCCATTTTGGGTAAAAATCAAGTACATTGCTATTATGGTAGGTATAACTTATAAGTGTTATTATAAGTAAAAAATAATAATCAAATACATTGCTATTATTGGTAAGGAGACGTACGTATGTAAGTAGGTTGCTGCTATGGGTAAAAAATAAAGTACAAAGCAAATTTCAGTTTTCCTTACTCAACTGTTAGTGAGATAGATGCTTAGAAATCTTGTTATGTAATATGTAGTGAGGAAAAGTTTACCAGATCTGTCACGAAAGGAACCTGAATCAAAGGTGAAAATTAAGGATCAAAATTCAAAGAAAACAACCTTAGAAGAGCAAGAACTTGTTAAAAATGGGGTTGTGAAGGACAAGGAGAAGGAAAAAGAGCTTCAATTACTTACTGCATAACCTACATTCTGAGTTGCATCACCAAGCATTCACCTCAGTACAGAATTCTAATGGTGTGGCGTATATTGGGAGGGATTGCCACCTCTCTCCTCTTTTCAGCCTTTGAATCATGGCTTGTTGCTGAACACAACAAGGTGAGATATAATATTACATTTCTAAATACACCCTTTATATTGTGTATGGTTCTAATGCTCTTGTTTTGATGCATCTATAGAGAGGTTTTGAGCAACAATGGCTATCAATTACGTTCTCTAAGGCAATATTTCTTGGGAATGGACTGGTTGCCATTTTAGCTGGTTTATTTGGAAATCTTTTAGTTGGTTCATTGGCCATGGGACCTGTTGCTCCATTTGATGCAGCTTCAATCTTTCTTGCCATTGGAATGGCCATCATCATATCATCATGGACTAAAAATTATGGTGACTCATCAGAAAGCAAAGATCTAATGACCCAATTCAGGGGTGCTGCTGTTGCAATTGCATCAGGTCTCTCTCTCCCCCCTCTCTCTCTCTCATACATATACAGGAGAAGCATGAAGAATCCAAAGTGGCAATCTTGTAATTATGCATACATATCATTCTGCCTTCTAAATTTGGACCTAATAGTTTTTTTTTTTTTTGTGTGTAAAAACAGATGAAAAGATAGCATTATTGGGTGCAATACAATCTTTATTCGAGGGTTCAATGTACACTTTTGTGTTTCTATGGACACCTGCTTTAAGCCTAAATGGTGAAGACATTCCACATGGTTTCATTTTTGCTACTTTCATGTTATCTTCCATGTTAGGAAGCTATTTAGCTTCTCGGTTATTAGCACACACACTAACATACATTGATATTGTGTTGTGTTGTGTGTGTGTGTATATATATATATATATATATATATATATATATATATATATAAATGTATAAAATCAAGATTCACTTTCCACTCGGACAAAAATACTCTTCCGGATTGTTCCAAATTATTATGACCATTTTGCCCTCATAGGAATTTTGACATTAACATACATGCGCACATTTTTTTAGTGTAGATTTTGTCGAAGAGAAATGACAACAAAGAAGATAAGTGTCTCTTGTTGTTTGTATATATACACTTTTTCTTCTTGTTTAATAACTTAAAAACTATATGAATGTGAAAATTGAAGGTTCACACACTGTTAAAAGGATTGGAAAAGATAATTGCAAGTGCAGATATTCCAATGTTCGTCTGTGGTGACTTCAATTCAGTTCCAAGAAGGTATGTGTCATTTCTGCTACATTTGTTATGTGTGTTGTGTGGCCAACAAACATCTGTTTTCATTACTTTGGTGTATGTAATTATTGATCCACAGTAAGTCCATGGATTTATTGTGTTTTTGGATTGTCCTATAGGTAGCATCTCAGCTTCTGATTAATTTGGTGTACTATTTTGGCAGGTTGATCTCTAGGGCCTGCTAGAAGGATTGGATATTACAGTTAAGCATCTATCTAAGACTTCACAGCAAGGACTTGATGAATATAATTTAGCAATGTTTTACTTGATTTGGACATGCATAAGACTCAAGCAAAAGCAAGACTCATACTTTGGCATGGCTAGAAGCTTTGGAGGAAACAAAACTCAAGCAAAAGCAAACACCTAGAGAGTTGTTAGCACATAGTAAGCTAGATAATGCGATTGTATATAAATTCTACTTCTCTTGAGTTCATTTATTTTATTACAATTACTCAATATTGGAATAATTATTTGTATTTGACATATTAGTGAAATGAATTATCTTTGTTACTTATGGTATTTTATTTTGTATTATGAGATTTTTAATGTATTATTTAATTTGAAAATTAGTAAATCAATAATATAATATTTTTTTTAAAACATTTAGAATTATGATACGCAAAAATGTGTGTCATCTTCATTTATGACATGGCCTTTCTTGACAGGGGCTTTCTTGATACGCATTGCGTGTCATTAACACGCGCGTCGTAAGGTTACGACACGCGAATGCGTGTCGTCTTCCTTTATGACGGGGCCTTCCTTGATACGCATTGCGTGTCGTAAACGCGCGTCGTAAATGCGCGTCATAAATGCGCGTCGTAATTGCGCGTCGTCTATAGACGACGCGCAAAAGCGCGTCGTCTCTCTTTATGACAGGGCCTTCCTTGACACGCATTTGCGCGTCGTCTGAGCGTTTTACGACGCGCAATGAGCGTCGTAAAAGGCCTTTTTTCTAGTAGTGTTTGTGATGAAATACATAGGGATATCTTCCTATTTCCATAGTGGAATATCCAATGGATGGGTCTTGCCGTGAGGCCTCTGGTGCTCGGCCTTAACCTTCCTGCAGGTCAGGCATCTCTCAACGAACCAAGATACATCCCTCTTCATGCAGGGCCACCAACAATCAAGACGAAGATCCCTATACATCTTCGTCGCCCCAGGATGAATAGAAAATTTGCATTTGTGCGCCTCCTCCATCAATACATGCCACACACCTCCATGATATGGGACTCACACTCTACGATGTAGTGTCAACAACCCACGGTAGTCATAATCGAAGGAGGAAACCTGGACAAAAATGTGCTCACTCTTACGATGTTCCTCCTTCATAGCCTCCTGTTGGGCCTCTCGAATCCGATCCAACAGTGGAGTCACCACCGTCATCCTCAAGAAAATATCTCTGATCGGCGTTGCCTTACGGCTAAGCATATCGGCCATGATGTTGGCCTTCCCCATGTGGTAGAGGATCTCACAATCGTAATCATTCACCACATCAAGCCACCGACGTTGCTTCATTTCAGATTCGGCTGATCCATAAGGTACCTCAAACTCTTATGGTCCGTGTAGATGGTACAGTGGACCCCATAGAGGTAATGACACCAAATCTTGAGGGCGAAAACAACTACCCCCAACTCCAAGTCATGCGTCAGATAGTTCGCCTCATGAGGCATCAGCTGCATTGAAACGTAGGCGATAACATGACCCCTCTGCATCAATACCGTGCCCAAACCTGAGATGGACGCATCGCAATACACAAGAAAACCCTCCACGCTCTCTGGCAGGGCTAAGATTGGCACCTCAAACAATCTCTGTCTCAGCGTCTCGAATGCGGCCTGCGGCTCAAGCCCCCAGCGAAATACAATGACTTTCTTCGTCAGTCGGGTCAAGGGTATAACTATTTTAGAAAAATCCTGGATGAATCTCTGATAGTAGCCGGCTAATCCCAGAAAACTCCGAATCTCAGATGGAGACTTCGGAACCTCCCATCTCATCACGACCTCCACCTTGGCCGGGTCAACCAAAATCTCGTTCTGGTTGACAAGGTGCCCAAGAAACTGCACCTCGCACAACCACAACTCGCACTTGGAGAACTTAGCGTACAAGCTCTCCCTCCTCAGGGTATCCAACACCTCTCGTAAGTGATCCTCATGTTGTTCTTATGTCTTGGAATAAACCAAGATGTCATCAATGAAAACTATCACAGACCGATATGGTGCCTTGTCTAACAGCTCCTGTAGCTGTGTAGACAACTCCTGTATCTCAGGAGGATCCAACCGATACGGTGCCTTGGCTATCGGAGCCGTACCAGGGACCAGGTCGATCCTGAACTTCACATGCCTCTCCGGAGGTATCCTAGGGAGCTCCTCTGGGAATACATTCGCGTACTCTTGTACCACTGGCACATCACTCACTGTCGCCTGAACCGCCTCTCGGGTATCCAAAACATAGGTGACATACCTTGCGTAACCCTGATGAAAGTAGCGCCTAGCCCACGCTGTTGAACATAATGTCGGTCCACACTGTGGCCTCTCGCCCTGGATCACCAACTCTCCCCCACCTTGGGTCCTGACTCTCACTAATCGTTGCGCGCACTCTATCACTGCCCTATTGGGGCTCAGCCAATTCATGCCTATAATCACCTTGTTCCCCCGCAACGGGATAAGAACCAAGTCTACCAAATAACGCTCCTCGAACAACCTCAAAACACAATCCTTGAAAACCTCTAATGCTCGCACTGATCGATCGTCCGCAATCTTGACCTCTAGGGGCAATCCAACTTGCCCGATGCCTCAGGGAACCTCTTACTAAGCGCAAGAGAGAGAAATGATCGGGTAGCACCCGAATCAAACAACACCTGAACTGGGATACCATTCACATGGAACGATCCTAAACAAAACATATAAATGTCAGGGCCATACAACATCTCTAGAGGTCTTACACACTCAACAATTTCCTTGGTTCTATCTCGACCCTCCTTGACTCAAGTATGGATCATCTGCTTTCAGTAGTATAGGCTCATACTACCTTCCACATCTATCCGTACTTTCCTCAAGGATTTCCTTGACTTCACCAAGTCCCTTCTATTACGACTACACTCTTTGCTAGTCTCATCCTAGGCTTACCCTAGGGTAACTCTCCAATCCACTCTCCGTAATCAGCCGCATAAAAAGTTCTTGCTACCTTTACCTAGCTATCTCACGCATACCATTACATATTACTAAGACCAGATAATTCTTCAAATGAGAGGTCCTACCCTACAACGGTTGGACTCAGACAAGAGCTGCGAAATAGGGCTAAACCTAACCTTTTGAAACTATTTAATCCTCGCAATATGGAATGTGATGTATTCATTCATTAGTTAACTAAAGATAGTTAGAACTCCTATTAGCACGAAGCAACGACATTTGGGCATTGAGTAACCAAATCTAACATACTCTATCCAAGCTATCATATAACTAAGTAATTAGTAACATCTTGCAGCTCAAAAACACATATAGCGGGCATATATGGCATCTTCCTAGATCCTTAGCCCTAATCTAGCATGTAGTTCTCATACATCGGCAATAAGCATATAAGGCATCCTTCCTAAATCCTTAGCCCTAATCTAGCATGCAGTTCTCATAATCGTATGGGTATATTGGGGAAAACTTACTTGAGCTCGGCCGGCCGCGCACATCACACACCTCGTTCTTACTCAAAACTTCTCACTTTATCTTTTGGAAAAAAAATTCTTGTGAAAAATCCTTCAAATCCTCGATTTGAGTCTAGACACCCCCGAAGGTGTGTCTAAATCCTTCAAACCAAGGCTCTGATACCAACTTGTAACATCCTAAATTTCGAGTCCAAAAATTTCGTTTTTGATTAAGTAGTTTATAAAATCGTTTACAGAAAACATTGTCGATATCATATCAATCCATAAACCCTTATGAACATGTCTCAAAATCAAAACATCGAACAGTAATAAAATCAGAGTACAATCCCATGAATCACATAGTGCGGAAATCTGATGTGCGTGTGATGTGCAGCTACCGCGCCGGCTCTTTCCCCTTCACTGAAGAGGTACCTGAAACAAAACTAAAAATTGTAAGCATGAAGCTTAGTGAGTTCCCCCCCATCATACCACATACTATCCAAATCACATACTGCCAGGCATATCTGGGTGCCCGGCCTACCATGTCAGGCATATATGGGTGCCGAACCTACCCTGTTAGGCATATCTGGGTGCCCGACCTACCCTCCAGTATATCTCAACCGGTTACGAGGACTATTTCACCCCTACCACTACCACATAATAACATCACATAACATAAACATATTGTCTAACATAGTTGGGTACTAGGCTACCCCTTTATCCCTATCGACCGGTAGTCGGGGACTATTCCCCCTACTACCACTATCACACAACATCATATCATGCTAGCACACAAATCGTAACAGATAATCGCAAACCTAGATAATTATCACAAAGACAATCATCTATCAAGCAACTCTTGATGATGGGCCGGCATTGTGGCCTTAGACCCATTTCTACTAAAAGGTAACTCACCTCGATGTAGTGTAGTATCTGCACAGTCCTCGGCACGGAACTCAACTCGTCTCTACTCCTCAATCCCTACACAAAGACCCTTCTCGATTACTAGTACATACTCATAACCCTTACAAGGGTCAACCCAAATCCAAGTCAAAGTCAAGGTCAAACCCTAGTCAAAGTCAACTTTTGATTGACTCGACTCGCCGAGTTGGTCCACCAACTCGCCGAGTCCCCTCATCCCCTTACTGCCATAATCTCGTCCTTACTCGTCGAGTCTAGCAAGAGCTTGGTGAGTTCACCTTCAACAACACATTTTCACTATCTTAAACTGACTCGTCAAGTTCGTTCTTGAACTCGCCGAGTTCATCTTCATCTGAATGAATGAGTCTAGCCTTTGACTCGTCAAGTTCTCCACGAACTCATCGAGACCGTCTTCATCAGGTTGGGACATTGCTTTGGACTCGCCGAGTCTGCTCATACACTCACCGATTCCTATGATTTCCAGGTCCAAAACAAACCCCTAGCAGGCTGAGTGTTCCTTCCACTCAACCAAAACCATTTCCAGAAGACGATTTGGGGGAAAAAGCGTCTCGACTCGCCGAGTCACCCAAGTGACTCGCCGAGTCCCTCTTTGTCCAAAACTATACAGTCGATTATAATGGGTCTTAACGCATCAAAACTATAGATTTGGCCTCCTAAGGTCCCTTTTTCACGTAAAGCTACAAACTTGATGTCCATGCATGGGGCTTTTGGCTCAAAAATCCATAAAAAGGGGTTTATATGAAGCATGGGTCTCCTATGGCCATAAAGTTGGCACCTTTATGCCATGGGAACCCTCAATGGCTCCAAATCTGAAGTCCTTATCCCAAAACCGTGGTTGCATCCAAGAATGGCTCCAAAATGGCATCCAAGAACCCTAAGTTACTCTAAAAAGAGTATTTAATGAAAGGAGAAGAAAGGTCTGGACTTTTTACCTCTAACAAACAGGAAATGAAGCAAAATCTCTGGATCTCCTTGGTCCTTCTGAAATCCCAAGCTCCTTCTTCTTCTCTTCAACCTTCTAACTTGCACAAAATGGCACAAAGAGCTCAAAATTACTCAAAAACGATTAGGGTTCGTGGGGATTGTCTGAGGGTGTTGGAGGCTGCAAAGAGAACCACTTAAGGTGTTTAAATAGGGTGCAAACCCTAAATATTAGGGTTTTTTCCAGACAGCTCCTACTCGTCGAGTCGGTCTCCCGACTCGTCGAGTAGATCACTTAAAATCCGCGCATAATGTCGAGTCTACTCACGAGTCAGGCCTTCAACTCTCCGAGTCCCAAAGTAAAATACAATAATACATGGAATTAAATATGTACCAGGAACCGGGTGTTACAAAAAGATACTTTGAGAACCTCAGAGACATACAATTCCCCCACCTACGGTCGATCCCAATCACATTCTAGGTCTGTTGATCGTGTATAACACAGAAAAAAATTAGAAAAGAACACCTAATTACCAGACTTACACAACTGACTGACTGAAGCAAGATTCAAAGTAAGTTTGGGAATGTAATAAATATCCGGGGCAATGATATGAGAAATAGAAAAAAACCCAACACCCTCGACTAACATAGATGTATCACTAGCAAACATAACAGAGATAGATGACACATGTGACAAATAAGTAAATGATAACAAATGAGGAGTCATGTGATGGGATGCACCAGAATTTATAATCCACAAAGATGAGGGAATACCTAAGGTACGGGATGAAGTAGGGCGGCAATGAGACATAGATGCAGACATGGCAGTGGGATTAGAGGCCAAATAATGTCTGAAACTATCGAAAACCTAGGGATCCAATGCAGATGGTGGCTTGTTTCCAACATATTTCATGTCAACTAGTGATGTAGCAGCAACAACAAACTATGGGGGACAAGGTGTCCATGGAGGAGTACCAGAGGAATGTAGCTGAAACTTCTGTTGACCATACTTATTCTATTGTCCCAACTGAGGCTGATCAGATTTACCATTGTTAACTAAAAATGGACACTGAGGTGCTGTTTGTTTTTTGGAAAAAATCTCTTCATACCTTTAATGTTGCGCGGCGCAGCACACGCACAACACTTTTCATCTCGCGGTTCTTTGTTTTTCAAAAGTCTTTGGATTAAAAAACTTGTGCGCGTGTTCTTATTGGCGCAGCACTTGTTTTGCCTCTTTCTACCTCTTCCAACCTCTTCTTCTTCTTTTTTTTCTTGTTAAAATATTGATTATATATTGCTGAAATCTTATTTCACTTTTTTTTTGTTTTTTTTGTTTATTCTAGTTGAATTTTTTTTATTGAATAATAATAATTTGTTGATGAAATATCATTATTTTATGCTAAAATATCTTTATTTTTTTTGTTAAAATATCATTATTTTTGCTGAAATATCATAAATTTTTGCCGAAATGTTATACATTATTAAATTGTCAGTATTAAAAAACTATTTTTGGATTATAAAATCAGTTTATTTTAATTTTTTAATATCTGCAGCAGGATGTAGATATTAAAAAAACAAACACACTTCTTATTACAGTCTGCAACCGTTTGGTCCATCTCTTCTACTGCAGAGGGTTGCAGAGGTGGTCCACATACTTTACGGAGTTTTGCTTCAAAAAAACAAACTGCACCTGAGCTTTCCAATGATTTTTCTGTTCGCAGAATGCACACTCATCATAAGCAATCATTGGAGTTTGTCGAGACTGATTAGAGGAAACAACAAGCATAGGATGAAAGGAAATAGGAATGGAGGTTGCTTTAAACCCTTTATCCGCGTGACACTTGACACGAGTCTCTTCAGCAATCAGCTCATGAACAACATAATCCACTAAGAGAAAGGGGAGAGATGAAGAATCGTTCCATGTGGGCCTTCAAAATAAGAACACAAGGCCATCAAAAACTAGACCAAATGTTGTTCTTCCCTCCTAGCAATATAAGGGTTAAAATCTTTTAACTCTTTAGATTCAGTAAGAGCCAATTGATCCCACAAATCAGACATAACAGCATCGAAATCTTGAATACTCTGGTCATTTTGTTGAAGGGCACGGATATCATATTCCAATTGATACTGTTTAACAAAGTTAGATTGAGTATACAGTCTCTCCAAGTGATTCCAAACTTCCTTTGTTGTGTCATATTTAGCTAACTGCATACCAATATAATGAGTAAAAAAATTGTTAATCCAAGTAATGACCTTCGAGTTATCAGTCTCCCAAGCATCAACCAAAAAATCAAAATTCCCAGCTTGAGGCACTTAGGGTTTGGCTTTAGTCCCAGTGACATAGCCCCACATATTCTCCCTACTAAGGAACTTCTTCATAGCATAACTCCAATATGTAGTTCTTTCTATATAGACGAGTACTGATTAACTTAAGGGAATCATCATTTCCAATCATGTTGGCAAAGAATAAACAACCACAACAATAGGTAAGCAATCTGAGAATGAGAATAACAACAAACCAATGGAAGCAACCAATCAAACAACAAGAGATCGAACAACAACAACGAGCTAACATTAACAGCAAACGAATACCAACAAACAAACGAACATCAGCAGCGAAGAAGCATCAAACAAATTGAAAATGAAACTGCTACAAAACCTTCTAACAATGTATCAACCATTCGCTCTGATACCATGATAATATTACCATATGATCATGATAAAGAGAAATTACAAGGTTCTCAATGAAAAGCATAAAAAGCTACAAAAAAAGAAAGCGGAGAATAAATGCTAGCAATATAAAACCCTAATGGGTAAAGCCTAAAGAGCCTATAAACATGTTGGCTAATAACATATAGGCTAACAGTACGGTACACGTTCTGACGAAAATGGGTCAAGTATCATACCATGTTCACCTCTATATTTAGAGATTTCTATGGAGCATGTAACCACTAAGTGAAAGTTAAGGCCTCAGGTCAATCAAACTTGGGTGAGTCGTAGTTTTACTCTCTAATGTCCAAGTTAGATGGTGTAAATATGATAGTGTATGTGGGTCTTCAACAATAGGAAAACCACCTCCACAACCATGTTTGGTTGTGTTTGGCCTTAACTACAACCTCTACTAGAGCATCTTGATTTTGTGTCTTCCCCGGCCGCCCCATCTTTAGATGTAGACTTCTTTACTTCATTTATGATCATGAAACCTAAGATACAATACTTATAAGTCGGTTCCTCTATTACAACCTCTAATCAAACGATGTTGTGGTCGCTTCTTAAAAACTTCACCTTTGAACTAACGAATTTCTCTTACTCTAAATGAATATTGCCTTTTACGGTCGAGATACAGACCATGTCGAACTCGTTTGGGACTCGTCATGGAGAGGGGGAGTAAATCGCAAATCAATAATGACATTTGGATATACATGGTTTAATCCTTGAACCTCCTTTATGGATCTGTTCCAATCTTAGGGGCGATATTTGTAAATGTGCTTCTCATCGGGTACTTATAAGGGTTTGTAACTCTGAATGGATTTGTTTTTACAAGTGAGTACGATGCAACAAGATCGAATCGGAAGTTCTAAAAACTCAAGTTGGTCCACTAGATTTCGGTTTGCATTTTATCATTATTTTGTTTTTAGTTGTTGCAGCAATAAAATTATTCTACTTAGGTCCACTGGTAAAACATTGTGAAATTATGAATATATCAAAGATGATAATCGAGGGAAATTCTGCATCTATGAAGGACCGATGACACTCATGCAAATTTGTATGAATATTTTTAGCCTATCAATGATTTTTCATGTGGAGTCTAGATCTTGGTCGCCAAAACAAAAGTCTAGGACATGGGACAAAAGAAAGAGGGAAGGGGATGGTGGTAATTGCGTAGTGAGGAGAAAAGAGTGGGGTGGGGTGGCCCTTAGACCATCCGTTATACCCACCACATACCACATATGTGGTGGGTGTCACATCAGCACCACATTCCCCTACCACTAACATGGGATACTTACCACTAACACACCACTCCAGCTCATTTTTTTAATTAAATTTAATTCAAAAATTCATATAATTGTTTTTTTAAATACTAATTTTCATTAATTTAAAACACTAAATTACATTAATTAAAAACTACAGTAATTAAAACGAAAAAAATAACGTTAAAACTAAAAATTACATTAAGACAAATAAAAAAACAATAAAAATAACATTAATAATTAAAAAGCTAAAAATACCAAACTTCTAATTTGTGTTTTTTTAAGCAAGGTTATTCCATTTTTGGGGAATTCTTCAATTTTTGTCAAGCTTTGACATGTCTAAAACGTTGATGATTCGTGTTTTCATATTGTTCCATGGCCACATTAACCAGATCGATATCGGCTTCATAAACGTTGCTTATAACAAAGTTGTAAATTCTATTGAACTCAGAACATTTGACCCTCGTATCGCACCACTTCAAGCATATTTCATCAACATTTCGAATTGCACAACCCATTAAACCATGGAAAACACTTTCAACATTTCTCCAAAAAGAACCGGAAGTTTGACCAACGTTTTCTTCCGAAACTGTCACTCATGCTTGTGTTAATTTCTCTTCTTCCTCTTCTGATCATTTCTTATTTTCAGGAGGCGTGTTTTTTAAAGGATCAAACAACAAAAATATATCTAAAGGGAGAAAAATTGTATGAAAAATAAGAAGATGAGCGGTAGTATTTATAGGTAAATATTGAAGGAATTGCAAAATAGCCGTTAGGAATGGAGAAGAAAGGTCAAAGGAGATTTAATGCAAGAAATGAAGGCTATTGGCCGTTTGGAATCGTTTTCCGGAGCATGAAAGGCCACGACCACGAACCACCGGGGTGGTGTGAACGGTCGTGGTTTGTGACCACCTAAACCACGGACCCTCTCGTGCAATGTATACCAGTCGGTCTTAGTACTTTAAATATGATATTGGTACAAAATTAATAAATTAATAAAATATCATAGACAAAATAATGGATAGCTTGGTCATTTTACAGGTCTTTAACGATGTTAATCGGAATGATTAGGACCGCATGGAAATTATGGTTCATAATATCTGAAACTTCGACTTATAATGAAAATTTTACTAAACCACAGGGGCCTTTTTATGTAATTTAGTCTTTAAATAATGATCTAACGAAAGATAAATACTAACATGTAGACGTAGGCACGTAGCAATCGATCTGATTGACAGATTGAGGGGTTGAGTGGAATCAATAGGTACTGTTGATAGCTTCGGTTCAAACTGCGCCTCCTGTGCATCATCAGTTTGTCTTCTAGTTGTTGTTATTCTTCAGATTCATTATTTTCTGGAACAGGTTAAAGCAGTGACACCACATGATTCTCACACATCATACTCCTCCTGGATTTTACGTTTTTTCAAAACCAAAACTTTTATTATCTTCTTTTTTTCTTTCTTTTAACAGCTGAAAGATTTTGTAAAAACTAAACCTCATGAAACACCTTTAGATTATTTCAAATTGTTTATAAAAATTTGAGAGAGAGAGAGAGAGAGAGAGAGAGAGAGAGATCTTGCTTTTTAGTTTCTTCTTTCACCAAAAGTCCAGAACTTACAATAACGTTTCTTTTCTGTTTTTTTTTTTTTTTTTTTATCTTTTTAAAACAAGATTTATAGAACTAATCCACATATGAAAAAGAAAGAACATTTCAGATTCGGGTTGACATGTCTCTATATATGTTTTGATGTGAAACTAAAGAAAATAAAAGCAAGATTCGAATTACACCAAACGAACCAAATCAATTTTGATCTGTTCAACTATGTCATATCCATTCAACCAAGCTTTTTCATTTGGTAAAAGTTTTACTATGCAAAACATCTAAATCAAACCGTACGTACAGTCAATGCATGGGTTGCAACGTTTGAGTTGAATGAAGGTGGTTTTTAAGCAGTGAGTACATTGAAGGATCTACATCTGCATGGTCTTTTTACTGGTGGCATAATACGTACATTAACATTATGTCGTATGGCTCAACAGAATGTTACCAGTGAAAGTAAAGTGGGAGGTCTCAATCAGACACTAAAAGCATAAATAAACAACGCATTCAACAATAATTTTTGCGTATTCTTAACACAATGCATAAATAATAATGTATTTTGTTCTTATAATAATGGATGTTATTCTTACCAATAATATAGGTAATTATTACGTTTTACCCAATTACTAGCATCGCATATGTGTGTTTATTGATAATAACAATATGGATCAAAATTTCTTTAGCCTAGCAGTAAGAAATGACTCTTTTAAATGAGACTTTATAGGTTCAAGTCTCACTGGAGACATAGATGATATTTAGGACTAGGTTACTTTGCCGGTTCAAAAAAAAATTAATAATAACAATATGGAATTAGAAACTTATAATATGGAATAAGAAACTTATAAAACGTTAACATGTGTTAGATCACATACTGCTCGTAAAAATTTAGATACGATGTTAATATATATGTTTAAGAAAATAGATGTTAATTTGTTGCCTACTCATATAAGCATGCTGTTATTTATAATTATAAACAACATACATACTATAGTCTATAATTAAACTTAGGCTTAAATGTTGCCATGTTGGTATTATCAATGAAAAAAGTATAAATATCTGCTTATTTAGAGTAAAAGATATAACTAAATTACGATCTTGTAAAAATAATAAAATCCATAAACCACATTTATTTTATAGTCTGAGGCAACTGCATTGGTGACCAACAGAATCTACACTGCCATTTTACTTTTTTTTACCTTTACGGTTTTACTGTCATTTCTTTAACTCTTTTAAAATCGGAAAAGAACATCCTTCAAAACTAAGCAACTTCCTTTTTTTAATTTTTCGAAAAAGAAACCAACTCAATTCCGATCTAATCATACTTGTTCTAATCTGTTTAATATTTGTAAGTTTTGAAATGTTCATTTTGGTGTTTAGACATGTTTGATGTTGGACCACTTTCCACCACTGAAACAACTCAGAATCTAGCATTAACCTCAATGAAACAAACCTTGAAGACATCTTCAGTAATATTCTATTTTTCGTTTTAATTTCATAATGAATAATAAAGTTGCTTAATAGTGATTAATCTCCAGCCTCATGCTATTTTTCATTCTATTTTTTATATCGATTGAACATTTCTTACATTTTCATTAATACAACATAAATTTAAAAGGCCTTTACAATTTATCTAAAAAAAATGTTTAATAACTATAAAAATTATACTATTAAATAAAAATAATCAAATAAAGAATTTGCATCACGTAATATAAATTTCATTACAGATCTTAATAAAACAAACATATTATCAACTAAATAATTTTTTCTGTAACACATTAAACTAAATACACTTATTTATGGAAATATTATACACATATTTAAATATAACATGTACACTTAAAGAAATATAAATATATACATTTATGAAAATATAACACATAAATTTACAGCAATAATACAAATCATGTGACTATTTTGGTGATTTGGGGATCTTAGCGAGGTAGCAGCCAGAGATTCTTTTTGTGAGATTTGGCAGTGCAATATGAATTTTCTTACTGTATTTAACGGTTCGAAGGCACCAATGTCAGCTCATTGTTTGTTATACTTAGTATACTTGTTGTTTGCGTGACTCTTACATGTGTTATGTGTTTTATGTTTACCGATTCGGGCTCGATGCCGAGCGGGGTCTAATAAGTATATTCTATGCTAGTTATATGTATGTGTTTTTATGATTATCAGGTACGAGCCGATGCCAGGCGGGGCCCGAAGGCTAGTCTATATATACTATTTATCTTTGTGATTATGGCATATGTTGTGTGTTTATATGTTATATGTTTATACCGGGCGAGGCCCGATGGCAGGCAAGGCATAAGAATAACATATTTGTATACTGAGCGGGGATCGAAGTCGTGCGGGTCCCGAAGCCGAGTGAGACTCGATACCGGGCGGGGGCCCAGTATATGATTTATTATGTATGGTATGTGGTATTTTAGGGAACTCACTAAGCTTTGTGCTTACGGTTTTCAGTTTATGTTTCAAGTACTTCGATTTTCAAATGAGAGAGTTCGGGATGAATGCAGAGCACACACCACATGTTTCTGCATTTTATTATTTACTCTGATATTGATGATGTATCGATACATTTGGTAGCCTTGGTTTTATGACTATAATATGGTTTGATGTTTTATTATTCTAAAATGAAAAATTTTATGATCTTATTTGGGGGACGTTACAAGTTGTTATCCGAGTCTTGGTTTGAGTGATTCGGACATACTCTCGGGTGTGCCTGAACTCAAACTGAGGGTTTGGTGAAGCTTTTCAAAAAGAAATGGATTTTAAGAAAAGAGTTTTCTAAGACAAGAAAGGGTGTGGTGCATGCAATCAATTGAGCTCAAGTAAGTTTTTCCCAAAATACCCATACATGTTATCTGATATGATTGATTTATGAATCTGTGAATCGCATGCTAGTTAAGGCTAAGGGTCTGCTCAGTTTTTGCATGGTAGAATGCTAGGAGAGATGTCTTGTATGCATATTGTATGAGCTTGTAGACTTGCATGCTAGTTCTTATTAGTCAGCGATAGATTGGTTTGATATGTGATGCCTTGTAGCCTAGGAAGCGTGAAATGCTAGATTTGATATAATGGTATGCGTAAAGCAGTCAGCAGTGAGGGTAAAGACTCCTAGCATGAGTTGTGGGGTGTGAGTTTGAATGTTCTTTGGTTATTCTATGGATCGGAGTGCTACTGCACGAATGTTGCTTGCTTTGTGCTTTATGAAACTCTTAGGTGATGGGAGTTAGCTACCAAGTAAATATGTTAAGTCACATGTGACAAAGGTTGAATAATCTCATATTGATGGATTTGACCCTATTGCGTACCTCTCGTCTGAGTCCAATCGTTGTAGGGATGAGTATGTTACTCGAAGGATTATCTAACCTTTGTTGCATGTGATTGTATTCATGAGGTAGGTAACTGACATTATGGGGAGTTCTTCAGCAGCTGATGTCAGGGTGAGGTCGGGAACCTAGGAAAGCCTAGGAAATGCTTCAGTGGGTTTTGTTGTGCTGTTTAGCGGGCGCTTCGAGTGTTAGTTTGAAAGGTTACTTGGAGGATTTGGGATGATTCTTGAGGAAAATGTGGATAAGTGTGGAAGGTAGTATTGGGCCTGTACTACTAAAAGCACAAAATTCATACTCGAATCAGGGAGAATCTTGGAGAATCTAGGAAGCATGTGGGATGAGGGTTCTTGAGTATGTCCTGATCATTTGCATGTTGTTTCTCAGTATGGTGTCGAGCACTCAGGAAGGAGGATCATGTTGTTAGTCCTTGTCATTTGGGATCGAAAGTGAGTTATGTACCCTGTTTTCAGGAGGTTCGATCCCATGATTGGATTGTCGCGGAGGTTTCGCTAGCCTTACGCAAGGAGTTACCCAACATCATTGGGCGTGTTACTGCTAGATTGGTCGCCAGGTTCGATGGTTGGACCTTGGCTATTTAGACGGGTGATAGGATGGTCGGGGTAACCCAAGGTCAGGAGACTGATTTGGAGCACCTGGGGAAGAAGGAGCCAAAGTATGTGCAGGGAGTTGAGGGTCCTGCGAAGAGACCCAAGACTTAAGATCAGCAATCGAGGGGCCAGCAGGGTCGTGGTCAGTGCAGCTTGTGTGGGAAGCAGCATGATGGGGTTTGTCGTTCTAGGGGCATGAGCTGCTTCAAGTGTAGAAGGGTTATTCATGTCAATTGGGACTGTCCTCAGGGGGCAAGCCCGTTATGTTTTCACTGCAATTAAGTGGGCCACAAGAACGTCGACTGACCGATGTTGAGAGGTGAGGCAGTAAGTGCATCCACTCTGGGTTCTTCGAGGATCTTTATTGGTTGTGAGGGTGGGTCGGGGATAACCCCATTTGGGAAGAGCTAAGTATTGTAATGTCAGTCAGGGGAGACCAAGGTTCCATCAGGTGCTATTGTGGGTATGTTATCTTTTGCTTCCTTTTTGTTTATTGCCAAGATTTATTTTGCTTGGGAATTTTGTTTTAGTTCGGAGTAAGCATTAACTCTGGTTTGGTTCTCTGCTATTGTCTGGATTATATCATCAAGAATTGGTATATGCCATTTTGCATGCCATAAATCATTAGTGGGTCGTATCTTGATAAGCGGTGTAACAACGTAATTTTCAAAACAAAAATTTCATTTTGTCACAACCATTTTTACATAAAATATTTTCAAAAATATCCAACAATAGTTATCAAAACATATCGTATCCCAAGATCACAAAAATCAAATCCTCTCTCTAGTGTGTACGAGTCACGTCAGCGCCTTCCCACGGTCCTCGCTAGTACCTGAAACATATAACACAACAACTGTAAGCATAAATGCTTAGTGAGTTCCCCAAAATACCCTTACACACATACGCCTTTCCAGGCCATACTCAACACGACCTTCCGGTCCATATGTCTCAGGGAACTTCCGTTCCAGTCCCAGTAGACCTTCCGGTCCTACTCGTATCGACCTTCCGGTCCATGACTCCCTGACCTTCCGGTCCACGTCATAATGCCTTCAAGCCCATATCATACATAACATACATATCACATACATAACGCATATAGAACATGCAACGCATAGCATACAAAACATGCATCTCATAGCATACAAGACCTTCCGGTCACACATAGGTACCTTTCCAGGTACAATATAGTGAGAAGACTCCCCCCGTATGATGTCTAGAATCTCACGTGCTAGATATCTCTGAATCTCGAAACAACGACCAAGCCCCGCCTAATCACAACAAATAATCATTCTAATTATTAAAGGCTTCCAAGGCTATGCTACACCCTTTTCCACTATCCCACAGAAGGGTAAAAGACCATTTCACCCCTCCCTGACTCGAAAGTCCAAATGTTAACCAAAACCTTAAAAGTCAACAAAAGTCAACAGTAAGCAGTACGCGGGGCGTACCAACTCCTGTACGTGGGGCGTACCCTTGCATTCCAGAAACGGGGGACGCGACCCATTATGCGGCGCGTACTGGGATTACGCCCAGCGTACATCCCAGTTTCTCACTTCCTCATTCTAATGTCTTAAACGATTAAGACATAACCCCATATTCCAGATCTAGCCATTTTAATACTTCTTAATCCATAAAGTCGAAACCTTTAAGCCTTTTCATGGCTATAAAGGTTCCCCACACCTTCTAACACCTTTCCTTTCTCCTCCAAGAGTCTAGATCTCATGCATGGCTCAAGATTCACGTCCAAGATTGCATTTTTATGAACATACAACTCATATAGTCCTGGAATATGATAGATCTAGGCCAATGGAGACTACTTGCTCATAAAATCTCCATCTTGGGTGTAACGACCGAAAAATTCCAACCAATTTAAAATTTTCGAAAACAACCTGATTCCATTAAAGTTATTACAAAAAGGTTTTCAATACAATTTATTTTAAGTATTCCCAGAATCTCATCACAACATAAACACGAGGAGCGGTACGATCACACCTTCCCCTTGCCACGGTCTCCTGAAGAACCTGAAAAATATAAAACCACAACTGTAAGCCCGAAAGCTTAGTGAGATATCGCCAAAATACCAACCACATATACCATACACGCTTAACATGCCATAACATATTTGATCATAGAACAACCATGCACTTCGGGTCTACTGTGTGACTGGTCTGTCGCACCGGCCAACAGTCCACCTGGTCCACCCTCCGAGTCTAGCCATATACCTCGAGTCTATAGTGTGATTGGTCCGCCCGCATCGGGCCTTCAATCCACCTGGTCCACTCTCTGAATCTAACCACATACATCGAGTCTGCAGTGTGATTGGTCCGCCCGCACCGGGCCTTCAATCCACCTGGTCCACTCTCTGAGTCTACAGTATGACTGGTCCGCCCGCACCAGACCTTTAGTCGGCCTGGTCCACTCTCCGAGCCTCGGCACGTCTGGTCCGCCCTCTTGGGGCCTACAGCCTATCTGGGCCGCTCGTTGGGCCTTCGGGACAACCGGTCCGCCCTGGGTATCTTGGCCTACAGCACAAAGCAGGACCCACCTCAACCCAACTCCAGTCCAACAACAAACATACAATCATATAACAATTCACAGTCAACAAACCGATCAAACAGATCACATAGCATATCATCATCCTAATCAGGATACCGACCTAACCGGTCACTAGCATAGCATCACCCTACATCTCAGGATACCGATCTCAAACAAGTCTCTAACGTATACCATCCTAGCTACCAGGATGCAACATATCAAAGCAATAACATACAACAAATACCCATATCTCAATCCGATAAAGGGCCAGCCTTGGTGCCTTAGACCCTGTTGATATAGTGAGGATAACTCACCTCGAAACTACCGACTGAACAGATAACCCAAGCTGCTCCGATCACTGATACGGTCTCCACCACTGGACAACTACCAAGGCACTGAAACTCAAAACAATATTCAACAATTACCAATGCCCCTGGAAATTAACTGGTCAACCCTTGGTCAAAGTCAACCCCTGACTGACTCTACTCGCCGAGTCAACCCGATGACTCGCCGAGTCCCCATGCTCAGAAATTCCCCAATCCGCGACTCAACTCGCCGAGTCACCCCGAGACTCGCCGAGTTCAACAACTCTGAGTCCACTCGCACACAACTCACCGAGTCACCCCTTGACTCACTGATTCACGGCTCAACCAGAAAACATTGGGACTCTTCGACAAGACTCGCCGAGTCCAATAACAGACTCGTCAAGTCTAAGGCTATCTTCAACCTACTCGCCGAGTTGTTCTTCCAACTCGCCGAGTTCCAGGCCATCTTCATCCAACTCGCCGAGTTGTTCTTCCAACTCGTTGAGTTCCAGCCTATCTTCAAGCAACTCGCCGAGTCCACCCATGTGACTCGCCAAGTACCATTGGGTCTGAATTCATACAGAGGCTTTCCAAGCCATGCAGATGATCCAAACCATAGATCTACCCTTCCTAAGGCCATCCATCATGTAAAGTGGCAAACTTTACGTGAATCCAAGGAGATCTAGGCACTTTACACTCTAGGGCTAGGGTTTGGGACAAAATAGCTCCTTCAAACACTCATCAACAGGGACTTTATGACATATAGGGCCATCATAAGCTTAGATCTGAAGTAGCATCCTCAGATCCAAGCTTCTATCTCACTTTAGATGCCATACCAACCACCTCTCATGAACCCATGAAGAAAATAGCTTAAGGAAATGGTTCCTTACCCTTGGAATGAGCCCAACCAACTGTAGATTGTTGTTTCCCCCCAAGCTTCCTAATACAAGCCTCAAATCTTCAAGCTTGAAGCACCTAATATCCTTCTCCAAGCTCTAATTCACTCAACAATGGGGTTTCCTCACGAAATTAGGGCTTCTGAAACTCAAGGGATGATAAGGAGGCTGAGGAGGAGACATAATGTTCTTTATATAGGGCTCAACCTTTGGATTTAGGGTTTTCTCCACTCAGCACCAACTCGCCGAGTCCACCCATGCTACTCGCCGAGTTGGTCATTTAACACGCGACTAGAGTCGCTCCTTTCCATTTTACTCTTTTAGCCCTTCAACTTTACTCTTGCTATTCCGAGATGTTACAATTCTCCCCCACTTACATTAGGCTTCGTCCTCGAAGCCTGCTACAACTCAACTCTTAGAAATACTCCTGCCACGCATCACCTGACATTAACCCAACCAGGTTCCTCAAAACACAACCATAGAATCAGAAACTCACTTTCTCCTTCCTTACAGTGTCCTGACCACCGTCTCGAGCCGGCCACCAGCTTTACCCTCTGATAACTCCACTTAACAACTGAGTACTACTCATAATGCAACACTGTTCCAAATCACAACCATCACTCAACCCATATGAGCTAGAAAATAACCATGCACCACCGGATTCCCGATCCGAGTCCAACTCTAATCATTCTGCTGACAGAAAGACACATTCTTCAGAGCAACTCCCATGAGTTCTCCTCTTGCAATCACATACACATGCTGAACTAGCTCTAGCACCCTCAGGTTGGGAAAACCCGATACACTGACGACATCTCCAAACATCCCCCAGGATGAACCACTACTACATACACAATTTCCTGATCAGAATCACACTGAGAGCCCAAGACTCCCTCCCTGCATCCCTTCCGAGCCCCTTGGCTCTACACCCGCGGAATTCCTTCTGCGACCTTAGCAGACATCCCAAACCGGATGTGATTCCATGCCATTGCCGCAATCATGCTGCTCAAAGCCCATAATTGGATCACTATAATCATAACTCTGCTCTGCCTCTTTCACTTCTGTGAATTTTCATTCCCTCTCGGAGTTACACTCCTCTCTCTTTCCTTTTCCAAGGAAATCCACTTGGCCACCTTGTCACTCCGACAAGTGCCACGGTGCTCGCCCAACGCTACACCACTCTTTCATAGCATAACCGCACACATGCTCTGACTCTGATCGCAGGGACTCTCAAGCCCGTGCACAAACTCCACTAATCAAGATCAAAACCCGAGGCCAGACCTTCTAATGCTATCATGCCGCATAAACACAATCCATATCCTCGAACCGATCTAACAACGCCTGCAGAGTCTTTAGCATGACTGGACCACCTCACCAGGCCTTCAGCCAATCTGGACCACTCTCAGAACCTTCAGCCAATCTGGACCGCCCTCCAGTGCCTTCAGTCTGGCTGGAACGTTCTCTGAGCCTTCGGCCTGACTGGTACGCCTACCGGCCTTCAGTCTATCCGAACCGCTCAACTACCATTCCTCATTCCAATTTATCTCTCCGGGAAATCCTCCCATGCATACTGTTCTAGCCCTCTAGGGGTTCCGAACTCCATCTCCATCACACATAATCGATCCCGGCTTGATCCCAGGCCCTCCACAATCAAATGCTCTAGGTATGTATCCCGCCCCGCATGCCCGACACTTGCTCTTACCAGCCTACACTCTGGGCTGACAGAACACTGTTGAATCCCAAACAGCTAAGCAACCTCACATGCTCATCGATCTTCCAGAGAATTTTCCAATTCTCCCCCACTTATAGCACTGACTATCAACACCGGTCGCCATTACCGACCACCCAAAACAACCCTACACAAAACCAACACTTACACGCAGACTGCTTCCCACAAGCATAAACAACCTTAACAAAATTCCATATCAACACTGATTATCCCGCTCGAAAGAACTCAATCTACAGCTAACCACTCCTCAGAAAGCAGATGCTACCCGGCCTTCAGACCAATGCCAGGTTTCCACTAACAACCCCCCCCCCCCATAAATGATAACCACGAAACTCCCAAAACTAAACCCATAGCCATGCCATAACCCTCAAGAACAACGAATACCACACTGAGGACCACACAAAGATACTAACACAAAAACAATACACCACAATAATCACAAGATAACAGGACATCAAGGAAGAAACATATCCGCAGCTGCATCCGGCACTGCTCTGACCTCCTCTGCTGTAAGCTGAAAAGCACGACCTTGAGCCCTTGGGGGCTTCGCTCCACCCTGACCTCCACCTGTGATCCTCAAAGTGGCCGGTGCTAGAGCCTGCACCGGTCCTGCAGCAAGCTGTGGACAGTTGACCCTCAAATGTCCAACCTGATGACAATGGTAACAAATCCTCAAATCCCGAACCGGCGCTGACTGCCAACAATCCCTTGCATAGTGCCCCTCCTTTCTGCACTTGTGGCATGCACCACCGGACCTACAAACTCTGGTGTGACTCCTTCCACACTTCCCACAAGTGTGGCTACTCAGATCCCCTACTCTAGAATCAACGGTCTTGGACCGTTTTGGCGCCGGCTGCAACTGCACCGGAGCCTGCCTCAACTCACGCATCTACAACTCAATCTCTAACTCGCGCCGCCTGGCGGCCTCCTGTAACTCCAACAAAGTCTCGCACCTCTGCGTAGACACAAACTGCCTGATGTCCCTCTTGAGCATGCTCAGATATCGAGACATCTGAGCCTGCTCCGAAGCGAACTCTGGGCAGAACATCGCCCTCTCAGTGAACATCCTGGTGATCTCAGTCACCGAATCTGAATCCTGCTTCAGCTCAAGGAACTCCTGAGCCAATCTCTCCCTCTCAACTCGCGGAACATAGCGAGTGCTGAACATCTCTCTGAACTGATCCCATGAAACTGCAGCCCTCTGCGCATCTGAATATGACCCCGTGGTCAACCTCCACCAATCCTTCGCCCCGAGCCTCAACAGGTTCAGAGCACACCTCACCCTCTGATCAGCAGGGCATGAATGAAGAAACACCCCTCCACGTCTGATAACCATCTCATAGCAACAATCGGGTCCTGAACTCCATCAAAGGTGGGAGGCTTCGTATTATCGAAGTCCCGATACTGAAAGCCCCGACCAGCTCCTCCCCCTGCCGCGGCTACAGCCGATGTAGCCGCCGCGGCAGCCGTCTCTGTGAGGGCTGCATAACGCTCATCAAAATACTCAACCATGGCGGTCTTGGTCGACCCAAACAGCTCCGACAACTCAGCCCGGAACAACGCAGCAATCTCATCACACAGGATCTCACGAATCCTCGCATCCAACTCGCACGTGCTCATCTGACCAATAACCTCGGGCAGTACTGACCCGCCCGGAACTCCCTCTCCTGCTCCCGATCCTGCCCGGATCTACTCCCAGCATGCCTCAGAATCTCCATACTGAAAAACACCACAAAATCTCAGACACTTCCCACTATCCTGGGAACCAACTCTCTCAACCCAACCCTAGAAGTCATGGTTTCCCTAATATGCGTATGGGTCCTGTGCTTTCAGTAGTACGGGCCCATACAACCTTCCACACCTACCCATATTTGTATGAAGTACTACCACAACACCCTAGAGAAAACATACAATCAAGCGCTCAACCCTCACCACTAGAAGAACACTGGAAATCTCCCACAACGAAACCCTAGGCTACAGGAATCACAAATCAGGCAGCATTATCATGAAATCTTGAAGATCCCTAGCCTATCACTAGCATGTTGTTCTATCAAAGCTCAAAAACAAATATCATGCATGGTATTTTGGGGTTACTTAATGGCTCCGGCTGATCGTACCTCCGCGTCCTCCTTTACTCATTTTGAAAACCATTTTAAATTCTCTTTTGAAAACTCTCCTCGATTTGAGACTTGAGTCACACGAGTGTTCCTCCAATTCACTCAAACCAAGGCTCTGATACCAACTTGTAACGACCGAAAAATTCCAACCAGTTTAAAATTTTCGAAAACAACCCGATTCCATTAAAGTTATTACAAAAAGGTTTTCAATACAATTTATTTTAAGTATTCCCAGAATCTCATCACAACATAAACACGAGGAGCGGTACGATCACGCCTTCGCCTTGCCACGGTCTCCTGAAAAACCTGAAAAATATAAAACCACAACTGTAAGCCCAAAAGCTTAGTGAGATATCCCCAAAATCCCAACCACATATACCATACACGCATAACATGCCATAACTTATCCGATCACAGAACAACCATGCACTTCGGGTCTACTGTGTGACTGGTCCGCCGCACCGGCCAACAGTCCACCTGGTCCACTCTCCGAGTCTAGCCATATACCTCGAGTCTACAGTGTGATTGGTCCGCCCGCACCGGACCTTCAATCCACCTGGTCCACTCTCCGAATCTAACCACATACATCGAGTCTGCAGTGTGATTGGTCCGCCCGCACCGGGCCTTCAATCCACCTAGTCCACTCTCTGAGTCTATAGTATGACTGGTCCGCCCGCACCGGGCCTTCAGTCGGCCTGGTCCACTCTCCGAGCCTCGGCACGTCTGGTCCGCCCTCTTGGGGTCTACAGCCTATTCGGGCGCTCGCTGGGCCTTCGGGACAACCGGTCCGCCCTGGGTATCTTGGCCTACATAACAAAGCAGGACCCGCCTCAACCCAACTCCAGTCCAACAACCATGTGCACATAAACATACAATCATATAACAATTCACAGTCAACAAACCGATCAAACAGATCACATAGCATATCATCATCCTAATCAGGATACCGACCTAACCGATCACTAGCATAGCATCACCCTACATCTCAGGATACCGATCTCAAACAAGTCTCTAACGTATACCATCCTAGCTACCAGGATGCAACATATCAAAGCAATAACATACAGCAAATACCCAGATCTCAATCCGATAAAGGGTCGGCCTTGGTGCCTTAGACCCTGTTGATATAGTGAAGATAACTCACCTCGAAACTACCGACTGAACAGATAACCCAAGCTGCTCCGATCACTGATACGGTCTCCACCATTGGACAACTACCAAGGCACTGAAACTCAAAACAATATTCAACAATTACCAAAATGCCCCTGGAAATTAACTGGTCAACCCTTGGTCAAAGTCAACCCCTGACTGACTCTACTCGCCGAGTCAACCCGATGACTCGCCGAGTCCCCATGCTCAGAAATTCCCCAATCCGCGACTCAACTCGCCGAGTCACCCCGAGACTCGCCGAGTTCAACAACTCTGAGTCCACTCACACACAACTCACCGAGTCACCCCTTGACTCACCGTTTCACGGCTCTACCAGAAAAGATTGGGACTCTTCGACAAGACTCGCCGAGTCCAATAACAGACTCGTCGAGTCTAAGGCTATCTTCAACCTACTCGCCGAGTTGTTCTTCCAACTCGCCGAGTTCCAGGCCATCTTCATCCAACTCGCCGAGTTGTTCTTCGAACTCGTCGAGTTCCAGCCTATCCTCAAGCAACTCGTCGAGTCCACCCATGTGACTCGCCGAGTACCACCGGGTCTGAATTCATACAGAGGCTTTCCAAGCCATGCAGATGATCCAAACCATAGATCTACCCTTCCTAAGGCCATCCATCAGGTAAAGTGGCAAATTTTACATGAATCCAAGGAGATCTAGGCACTTTACACTCTAGGGCTAGGGTTTGGGACAAAATAGCTCCTTCAAACACTCATCAATAGGGACTTTATGACATATAGGACCATCATAAGCTTAGATCTGAAGTAGCATCCTTAGATCCAAGCTTCTATCTCACTTTAGATGCCATACCAACCACCTCTCATGAACCCATGAAGAAAATAGCTTAAGGAAATGGTTCCTTACCCTTGGAATAAGCCCAACCAACTGTAGATTGTTGTTTCCCCCAAGCTTCCTAATACAAGCCTCAAATCTTCAAGCTTAAAGCACCAAATATCCTTCTCCAAGCTCTAATTCACTCAACAATGGGGTTTCCTCACGAAATTAGGGCTTCTAGAACTCAAGGGATGATAAGGAGGCTGGGGAGGAGACATAATGTTCTTTATATAGGGCTCAACCTCCGGATTTAGGGTTTACTCCACTCAGCACCAACTCGCCGAGTCCACCCATGCTACTCGCCGAGTTGGTCACTTAACACGCGACTAGAGTCGCGACCCTACTCGCCGAGTCCACTCATGGACTCGCCGAGTCGCTCCTTCCCATTTTACTCTTTTAGCCCTTCAACTTTACTCTTGCTATTCGGGGATGTTACATTGGGACCAAAAACCCTAGAAATTGGTCCAAGAAGCACACCATATAAACTACAAGGCAAGATCTGAACTTTTTACCTCAGGAAGAAGCTCCAACCTTTGTAGTCCTCAGATCTACACTTGTCCACCAACTTCTAGCCTCCACAATGGTCTCCTTTTCTCTTTCACCACCTTGAAATGGCACTTTGAAGCTTAGAACACTCACACCCAAGCTAAAAACGAAGGAAATGCTCTCTTAGGGTTTCTTTCTGAAAGATGGTGGCTGAGGGACAAGACCATCTCATTCCTTTTATAGCCCTCAAGTCATATTAGCGTTTTGAGTCTGGGCCGGTTACGCCCGGCGTAACCTTAGGTACGCCCGGCGTACCCGGATGGAACCGCGTACAAAATAAGCACGCGAGTATGCGCATCGTACTCCTTGTATGTCCAGCGTACTGACAAACTTAAAACACAACATAAAGGACCCAATATGACAACTTGGAAAAGATGAAGGGTTAAATGGTTGAACCTGAATTTCGGGTTGTTACAATTCTCCCCCACTAGAACCAGACTTTGTCCCCGAAGTCTTATACCGAAAACAACTCCGGATGTTGCTCCCGCATCTCCGACTCGGACTCCCACGTCAGCTCGGACCCCTTGCGATGCTGCCACTGAACCTGCACCTCCTTGTTCCTAAAAACCTTGATCTTCTGATACCGAATCGCGATTGGTCTCTCAGCATAATTCAGGCCCGCATCCACCTGAATATCCTCCAGACGCACTACCGTCGGCTCGTCATCTATACACTTCCTCAACTGAGATACGTGGAAGGTATCATGAATCTGGCTCAACTCCGTAGGTAGCTCCAGACAATATGCTACTCTGCCTACTCTCGCAATCACTCTAAACGGCCCAATAAACCGGGGCCCCAGCTTGCCCCTCTTCCTGAATCAGATCACTCATTTACAAGGATATACCTTCAGGAGCACGAAATCACCAACCTGGAACTCGAGCTCAGATCGTCGCCTATCCGCATAACTCTTCTGGTGCCTCTGAGCGGTCAACAACCTCTGCCGGACCTGCTGTATCTACTCTGTCGTCTGAAGCACAATCTCCGTACTACCCATCACGCGTTGCCCTACTTCTCCCCAACATATGGGGGTCCGACACCTCCTCCCATACAACAGCTTAAAAGGTGGCATACCAATGCTCGAGTGATGGCTGTTGTTTTAGGAAAACTTAGCCAAGGGAAAATACGTGTCCCAACTCCCTCCAAAATCCAATACACATGCCCGAAGCATATCCTCGAGCGTCTGAATCGTCCGCTCACTCTGCCCGTCCGTCTGTGGGTGGTATGCGGTACTGAAATGCAGCCTCGTACCCAACTCCTCATGAAACTTCTTCCAAAATCTGGAAGTAAATCGCACATCTCGATCTGAAACAATCGAGATCGGAACTCCATGTCGCGATACCACCTCCCTCACATACAACTCTGCCAGCCTCTCAGTAGAAGAGCTCTCACTGATAGCAAGAAATTTTTGCATTAAAATTGCTAGGGCTAATTTAGAAAATTTTGGTAAAGCAATTAGGGATCATGCTAGTATTATATTTTATGATTGCATGAAAACCCAAATGTTTAGTTGAGCCTATATACGTTATAATGCATTTGTGGCCTCCTTATTCTAGTGAAATCATGGGACAAAAACACGACCTCGCTTAGTTTGAAGGATGCAATATGTTTAGCATCGTGTACCAGAAATGTATCCAGGAAAATTATTATCGTTAACCAATATAGGTTGAAGTTGAGCGTCCCTGCTTAAGCATGTAGGATTTTGAGTGAAAAAAGTGAGTTACATGCTAAAAAAAAGAGAGAGAATTACAAGAAAAGTTGTAAGAATTTTGGAGCAATTAAAGTGAAGATCAAAAGATCAAAATTCCAAGAAATTCAAAAAATTGAAGATACCAGAAATCAAACAACAAGGTGGTGAATTCAAAGAAATCAAAGATCAAATTCTCAAGAAAGTGAAGAATTCAAAGAAGCTCCCATGTGGTATCATAAATTGTAATTGTCTAGATTATGTATGCTTGGGTTGCTCAACCAAAAATACCTTGAGGTTAGGAGGTTTTCTGCAGATGGATTCGGAGGGATGCATAAAATGAGCATTGTTTAGAAAAAGTGGGCGAATGTTTATGAGGATTGTGAGTATTTAGAATATGGGGGTTCTTTAGGAAAAATTTTAGACACAAATGCATGCGTTGCGGTCTTGGCATAATGGCTGGGTTCGATTGGGATTGTCTTATGTGGTATTAGTATGTTAAAATTCAGTTTTTCTTGGGGGCAAGCAAAAGTAAAGTGTGGGGTATTTTGATATAGGCTTATTTAGTCATAAAAATCATGCATGATCTTAATACTTTATGTTGTTTTTGTCTCATATAATGAACCAAAGGTGCTTAATTAGTTTAGAATTTCATTTTTCAGCAACAATGACATGCTCGGGTCGAAAATGAAGCAGAACTAGCGATTGGAAACTTGGATCTTGGATTTTGAAGAAAGAAGGATGTTGCTGGACAGCTTGACCCCTCGTCAGTGTTTTGGCCATATCTCATGAATTGTAACTCCGATTGACGAGATTCAAAATGTTCTGAAAAGTAGACACAATTTAGGACGACTTTCGTGTTTTGGGAAAATGCTGATTCGAAACGTACTCGGCGAGTAGGGTCGATTACTCGGCGAGTTGTATGGAACTTTCGCGATTCTGGACGCGCTGACTTGCCGTACACGGGTTTTAAGTGACAGACTCGCCGAGTAGCCTCTGTTTTGTGAAAATCTATATAAAGGGACTTTCAGATCGATACCCTAGCATGGAGAGAAACCCTAGGAGGCTGAGAAACGATTGGAAGTGCTGCTAGGTCGTAAGGAACTAAAGAATCAACCCTACATTCAATTTTAAGGATAATCAAGGCAAAATCAAGTTTACTCTTTACATAATCTCTTGTTTGAACTATGTTTTTACCAATTGATTTCGTTTTTGAGCTTGTTTCTGCTGTAATCATGAGCTAAAACTCATAACTTCTGTTTAGGTAGATGAATTTGTGAACATGGATTGATTATTTGATTAGGATTAATTTTAATTGGTGATTATGTTTTATTAAGCTTGTTAAAGAACCTTATGTGTTAACAATAACTATTCTTCTGTTAATAAATTAGTAATTAAGTTGTATGAACATCTCTTAGTTATTAATTCCATATGATTTATTGTGACCACATAGTTGTATGTCTAGGAATAACGAACGTGAAACTAGAATTAACTAGAAGATAGGTAAGTTAATGTGTAAGCTTGTTGGATGAACATCGACAAGAGGTTAGTTGAAGGTCCAATTTAGTTAACCACTACAAGTCTTACTTAACCCGAATCAATAATCTAGGAAGCCCGTTAATTTAGACAACTGACCATTGCTTGAGTTAATTTGTTTTCTAAGAATTAAGAATAGCGAACGTGAACCTAATTATCTTAATCGGTAGCCAATGAAGAATTAATCCGATACATTAAAATCATCCATGGGAACAAATGAGTCGTACCTAAACAGAAGTCCTCTTTACTATTGAATTTAGTTGGTAATTAATTATTTTAGTTGCTAGTTAGTTAATTTGTGTGTTGGTTATTCTAATTAAGTTTCTAGTCTTGTAAAACTAGAGAAAACCCCCTTTTTGTTATTTGTTTTATTTAGATAATATTAGCATTTATTTTAATTGTTTACCGTTCCCTGTGTTCGATACCCTACTTGCTTGAACTATATTACTAATCGATAGGTACACTGCCTTTCGTGTGTTTATTTTGTGTCTAAGTTAGTAGGATTAAAACTAGTTGGTTTTACACACATCACTCGCACACTATCGGAACCTCATCAATCGAACTTGGCCTCCTCGTGGCCACTCGTGTGTCCATCACATAGGCTACGAATCCACTGCAGCCTTGCTGCAAACTCTGTCTTGCCCTGGCAGCCGAATAAAACGCTGACCCACACCATGTCCCCTCGCCGTACACCGTAAGCACTCCCCCACTTGGGTCTCGTATCGTCACTAACTAACGCTCGCAGTCTATAACAGCTCCAAATTGGCTCAACCAATCCATGCCCACTATAACACACGTCCCCCATCGTAATCGGGACCAGATCTATCGGGAACTCCACACCGAAGATCTCAAGGATACACCCTTGAATCACCTCCGAAGCATACACTGCTCGCTCATCGGCTATGGAAACTCGCAGAGGTCGACTCAACGCTTCTCGACAGATACTATTGTGCTGACTAAACGCCAAGGAAACAAAAGACCGACTCGCACCCGAGTCAAATAATACCAAAGCAGGTACAGAACTCACAAGAAAAGTACCTACGCATATCATCATATAAGCACAATATCACAAACAAAACATAAAATACAGAATACATATCAGCCACAACATCGGGCGCCGCACGGACCTCCTCCGCAGTCAACTGGAAAGCTCTCCCACGAGCCTTTGGATCCTCGGTCTTCACCGGCCGAACCTCGGTAACCCTAGCAGCAGGCGCAGATCCCTGGTGTAGCTGAGGGCACTCGGCCTTCCGATGACCGGTCTGGTTGCAATGGAAGCAAACCATAAATCCCTTGGGGAAATCCCTGGCGATATACCCCTCCTTGCCACATTTGTAGCAAGCACCCGATCGACGACCCCCTCATGACCCTTGCCGCACTTCCCGCAAGTGCGGCCCTTATGGGCTCTAGTCCTCGAATTAGTGGACTTGGTCCGCTTGGCTGCCAGTTGAGACTAAGCTAGCCGCCGATCTATCCTCTGAGACTCAGCCTCCTCCCTTGCCTGAGTCTCCAACTCAATCTCCCTCTTCCGGGAATTTGCCAGGAGCTCAGCAAATGTCCGGTACGTCGATTTTGACACGAACTCCCAAATGTCCCTCCTCAGAATACCCAAATACCGGCTCATCTATGCCTGCTCAGTAGACACCTGCTCAGGGCAGAACATCGCCCTATCATGAAACATCCGGGTGACCACAGTAACCGAATCATTACCCTGCTTGAGGGTCAAGAACTCCTGAACCAGCCGTTCCCTCTCCACCGGGGGAACATACTTGTCTCTGAACATGGTGGTGAACCTCTCCCAGGTCACCGCTGAAATCTATGCAAGAGTGAAGTTCGCTGTCACGAACTTCCACCAATCCTTCGCTTCCAAGCGAAGCTGGTTCAAATCGAATCGTACCCTCAGATGCTCCGGATATGAACACGTATAGAAGCATCTCTCAATGTCAACAATCCATCTCATCGTAGTGATCGGATCCTACGTCCCATCAAAATCGCGTGGCTTCGTGTTGCTGAACTCCCGGAACAACAACGAGTCACCTCCCTGAGGCTTGGCAGCAGCCACAGCTGATGTAGCTGCAGCAGATGAGGCCTCAGTCACCGCGGTGTACTGCTCATCAAAAGTCTCCAACAATGTGGTCTTGATAGACCCAAACATCTCCGGAATCTCGGCCCTGATCGCCGCAGCCACCTCATCGTGGATCATCTGACGAAGCTCCTCCTCACTCACACCGCTCGCCTCAGGTCTATGGCGTGTCCCAACCATGATGTATCTGAAATATAATATAATAATAATATCAAAGACTCATTCGAGCATGCTCACACTCGAAATCTCGACCCTACTTGTTCCTTAGTGCTTAAAGGATTCTTACCTAGAGTGCGCACTGCTCTGGTGTCTTTGGTAGTACGGGCCCTTATACTACCGCCTACACCACATCAGTATCCACCCTAAGTCCTCATCCTTGGGTCCCAAGTCACAAGTACTCTATATCTCACTGGCATAGGCTACTCCTCGGTAGACCTCTCATAAGCCCCTCACTGCTACCTACTCGCTCACAAGCATCACATAGCAGCACAAACCTTCCTAGGCTAAGGCATCACAAAATCAGGCCACTCTAGTCCTAATAAGTATACCTAGCCAACTCTAGCATGCATAATATAACATGTCATATCACAAAATGTAAGGGAATTTTGGGGATTCACCGTTCAGGCGTTGGCTGACCGTACACACTGCTCCGCTTTGGTTGTCTCAAAACCTCTTGTAAAAAAATTAATGCTTTTATCATTCAAAATTTTTCTCAAATCCTCGGTTTGAGTTCAGTTACGCCCGAAGGTGCATCCGAATCCCTCAAACCAAGGCTTTGATACCAACTTGTAACAACGTAACTTTCAAAACAAAATTTTCATTTTGTCACAACCATTTTCACATAAAATATTTTCAAAAATATCCAACAATAGTTATCAAAACATATCGTATCCCAAGATCACAAAAATCAAATCCTCTCTCTAGTGTGTACGAGTCACGTCGGCGCCTTCCCACGGTCCTCGCTAGTACCTGAAACACATAACACAACAACTGTAAGCATAAATGCTTAGTGAGTTCCCCAAAATACCCTTACACACATACGCCTTTCCAGGCCATACTCAACACGACCTTCCGGTCCATGTGGCTCAGGGGACTTCCGTCCCAGTCCCAGTAGACCTTTCGGTCCTAATCGTATCGACCTTCCGATCCATGACTCCCTGACCTTCCGGTCCACGTCATAATGCCTTCCGGCTCATATCATACATAGCATACATATCACATACATAACGCATACAAAACATGCAACGCATAGCATACAAAACATGCATCTCATAGCATACAAGACCTTCCGGTCACACATAGGTACCTTTCCAGGTATAGTATAGTGAGAAGACTCACCTCTTATGATGTCTAGAATC
This sequence comes from Lactuca sativa, assembly GCF_002870075.4. Taxonomy (NCBI): domain Eukaryota; kingdom Viridiplantae; phylum Streptophyta; class Magnoliopsida; order Asterales; family Asteraceae; genus Lactuca; species Lactuca sativa. The sequence goes on from NC_056624.2 coordinate 232,148,144, forward strand.
TCACGTGCTCGATATCTCTGAATCTCGAAACAACGACCTAGCCCCGCCTAATCACAACAAATAATCATTCTAATTATTAAAGGCTTCCAAGGCTATGCTACACTCTTTTCCACTATCCCACAGAAGGGTAAAAGACCATTTCACCCCTCCCTGACTCGAAAGTCCACATGTTGACCAAAACCTTAAAAGTCAACAAAAGTCAACAACAAGCAGTATGCGGGGCGTACCAGCTCCTATACGCGGGGTGTACCCTTGCATTCCAGAAACGGGGGACGCGACCCACTACGCGGCGAGTACTGGGATTACGCCCAGCGTACATCCAAGTTTCTCACTTCCTCATTCTAATGTCTTAAAAGATTAAGACATAACCCTATATTCAAGATCAGGCCATTTTAATACTTCTTAATCCATAAAGTCGAAACCTTTAAGCCTTTACATGGCTATAAAGGTTCCCCACACCTTCTAACACCTTTCCTTTCTCCTCCAAGAGTCTAGATCTCATGCATGGCTCAACATTCACGTCCAAGATTGCATTTTTATGAACATACAACTCATATAGTCCTGGAATATGATAGATCTAGGCCAATGGAGACTACTTGCTCATAAAGTCTCCATCTTGGGACCAAAAACCCTAGAAATTGGTCCAAGAAGCACACCATATAAACTACAAGGCAAGATCTGAACTTTTTACCTCAGGAAGAAGCTCCAACCTTTGTAGTCCTCAGATCTACACTTGTCCACCAACTTCTAGCCTCCACAATGGTCTCCTCTTCTCTTTCACCACCTTGAAATGGCACTTTGAAGCTTAGAACACTCACACCCAAGCTAAAAACGAAGGAAATGCTCTCTTAGGGTTTCTTTCTGAAAGATGGTGGCTGAGGGACAAGACCATCTCATTCCTTTTATAGCCCTCAAGTCATATTAGCGTTTTTAGTCTGGGCCGGTTACGCCCGGCGTAACCTTAGGTACGCCCGGCGTACCCGGATGGAACCGCGTACAAAATAAGCGCGCGAGTATGCGCAGCGTACTCCTTGTACGGCCAGCGTACTGACAAGCTTAAGACACAACACAAAGGACCCAATATGACAACTTGGAAAAGATGAAGGGTTAAATGGTTGAACCTGAATTTCGGGCTGTTACAAGCGGGTTTCAGTATGTTCGGTTGTTGTTCTGGGTCCTTGATGGGATCAATTCAGGGGTATTGTTTGAAGGGTTTATGGACATGAATAGCGGGCTGGTTCTCGAGTGAAGTTGGGGTTCAGTTGTTTTATCTTATGATCTAGTGGGATCGGAGGTCGTCTATGGCAGAATTTTTGGGTTCAAACACTACCGTTGATAGGGAAGGAGCGGTAGCAGGAAGATGGTAGTGACAATTGCATGAGTTGTTTGGTCATTGGAAGTGACAGGGGAATTTTATATTCGCATGGGTTGTAGATGGTAAGAATTCAATGCTTCTTTGAGGACGAAAGTTGGGGTGAAGATTCGCCAATTTAGAGCAAGGGTTATGGTTTTAATCGCCAGCATAATAACTCAAGGATTTGGTGTGGTATCATGGGAGGTGATTGGTGCTGATATTTCGGGAAAGCTTTGATGAATCTAAGTGGGGGCGAATCGATCAGAGTTTTCGGGGGTTGGATCGGGTGTGGAAATAGGGCAAGTTCCACACCCCGGTCAGGAGGAGAGACGACCCAAGTGACCATCTGGATTGAAATTGTGTAACTTGGGAGTTCAGGAAACTCTCAACATCTGGTCAAAGTCTTCTTTATAGCAGGCTTGCGAATGGATCCATGTTGAGGGTTATGTTAGAGTCTCGCTGCCTTTTCTTGTATGATGAAGGCTTTGGAGTTTGAAGCCTGACCCGAACACCTGAATGGATGCAGGTTTCGACTCTAGATGAGTGGGGTTGTGATGGTTTAGGAGTGCTAAGACCATTGTTGGTTAGAAGTGTTGTAAGACTGCGAAGGGATCGTAGCATTCACCAATTTGAGGTATACTTTCGTTGAGGTGGTCATGAGTATAAAGCGGAATCAGTTCGTGTCTTCGGCACAACGGGCATGATTGTTGGAGATCATTTCTCTATTTCAGGTGGAGGACCATTAGGGTCCGAGGCGGAGTCGGGTATTTGTAGCTCTAGATGGGTGGGACCCGTGGGTGAGGCCGCTCCGTGGTATAGTTTGGGTGGGACCCGTAGGTAATGCACGTGTGTATATGAAAAATCAGGTGGGACCTGGTAGAGACCGTAAGGTCAAGGTTTTGGATCTTGGGTTTTAGGATTGAGTGTGTGGTCAATGAGTGGTGCAGAGGGATGCTTAGGTTAGGATATCCTTGTCTTTTGAGCTCTTGATAACCTGGTGGCTAGACCAGGCGCGAGATTGGTAGTCTCAGCGATGGTTGGGGGAATCTTTATATCCCGCTTTAGTGGGGGTTTGTTATGAATCAGAAGGTTTCAGGTGAAACTCAAGTGTAGGTCCTTGGATCTCAGGTTATGAGTTAGGTACAAAGTTGGTTTTGGTGGAAACTCGCATTGGGAATCGCAGGCGTTTATGTGCAAGGTCTTCATTTCAGTAGGATATGAATTAAGGAATATGTATGCCAAGGGTTTCAGTTGAAGGGTTATGGGTTAAAGGATGGTTTCAGTTTTGATGGCAGATCAAATTCATGTAATTGTGGTTTGGTTTGGTTCTACCTATAAGGGGGTCAGGCAAGTATTAGGTTTCGGAATTTCGGTAGCGGTGTGTTGGTTCAGGAGTTAAAAGGAAGAAATGTTTTTTTCAACACTAGAAGGTTCATCTCCCACTTTGTCTCACGTTGTTCATTATATTCCTTGGAAATTATTGTCATCAGGATGAGCTTTCCCCTTGAAGAAATATATGTCCCTTTGGTCAAGTGAAAGGTTGTCGACAGCAACGTATGGTCCGTGAATCTATTTTCTAGTGGGAACTTCCGGTTATCAGAAGTTGAGTAGTCGGTTAGGGGATAAGAAGAATGGAATTAGCAATGGTACAGTATGGGCGGTCTGTCAGGGAGTCAGACCAATCTGGGACTTCGAATTTCTGGTTGACTAAACTTTGTTATTTTACATGGGATTGTTTGAGGTTGGGATGGATTCGTTATCTTCAGTTTGGAGAGCCCTGCTAGGATTGGTTTCTATTTCCTTGGGAAGGTTGTAGTATGCTCGGGGTTGTGGTCAGTTTGTGTTTTGGAGCCAAGGCGTATTTTGGTAAAGTGTGAGCTCGGACTTGTATGGAAATTGGATTCTTGTTCAGGAAGTTTTAAGTCAAGGGAGAATTGATAGAATTGTCGGGCTTCTCGTCACCTTTCCGTGGATATAAATAACATCGAAAACGGATTTAGAACGAAGAAGTTATGGCCAAATGAAGTTAAGTGTTGTGGAGGATCATCTAGTACGCGAGACGTAATAGTCATGTACGTGGGGCGTACTGAGTGGCTGGCTGTGGGTTCTCCTTGAGTACGCCAAACGTATTAAAGGGTACGTGGGGTGTACTCCCTTTAGCATCAAAACCAAAATTTTTGGGTTTTACCCCTATATAAGCAACATTATATCCTTCTTTTGGACATTTTAGGTCAGCCTCAATCCCCTTTGGCCTATATTGAAACCCTAGATTACCTTGAGTGAGTTTGGGAGCTTGGAAGAGTGTTTGTTGTGGTTTGTGTAAGTGAAGAGGAAGCTTGAAGACTCATTCTTTGGAGGAGAGTTTTGAGATCCAACTTTATCATCTCATTTTGGTGGCTTGTGAGGTATAAAGTTCAAAACTTGCTATTTCATTTCATAGATCTACTCCTTGGCATGATTTGGTCATTTTGGTTGGTTATTGGGAGTTAATTCCGTTTTGGAGCTTAGCCTTATAGATCTGAACATATTAAGGGTTCCTTGGGCATAAAGGTGCAAACTTTATGGTGCATGCATGAATTAAGTTGTTTATTAAGCTCTTTTGAGCTCTAGAGCCCCATTAAGCCATGCATGCACATAAAGTTGGCTACTTTATGTGATTATCCACCTTAGGAAAGTCAGGCCTGAATTTGGATCGAAGTCTTATTAGGTTAAAAGCTTAAATGGAAAAGTCTGCCATGTTGGTGGGTACGTTGGGCGTACAAGTTCGTATGTTGCGCGTACAAGCCGTTTATGTTGTACGTTGAGCATACAGGATGAGTATGCCCTGCATACTCATCAGGGTGGGTTTCTCTTATTTGGGCTTCGATTTTGGGTTTGAGTGGGCTTGGTTGTTTTGGGCCATCAAAATTCATGGGTTGGGCTGTTGAGTTTTTGTTGGACTTCTTGGAAAAGGTCCATGAAAGGGATTTGGCCCAATTTGGAAAATTATGTCATATTTGGGCCTTAGATGCATATTTTGGATTATGGGCTTTTGGACATTTCGATTGGGCCTTGTCCTTGGGCCAAGTTGGAGGAAGGGTAAAAAGGTCTTTTACCCTAGTTTAGGCATTTAGTGTGGACCAGATCCGATTATTAATGGATGACTATTTTGGTGATTTGTAGCGTGAGGATCTTAGTGGTTCAGCAGCCAGAGATTCTTTCTGTGAGATTCAGCAGTGCGAGGTGAGTTTCCTTACTGTATTTAGCGAGTTGAAGGCACCAATGTCGGCCCATGGTATGTTATGCTTAGTATGCTCGTTCTCTACGTGACTCTTGCATGTGTTATGTGTTTTATGTTTACCGAGCGAAGCTCGATGCCAGGCGGGCCCTAATGAGTATATTGTATGCTATTTATCTGTATGTGTTTTTATGATTATCAGGTACGACCTGGTACCGAGCGGGGCCTGAAGGCTATTCTATACGTTATCTATCTCTGTGATTATGACATGTGTTGTGTGTTTATATGTTTATATGTTTATATCGGGTGGGGCCCGATGTCAGGCAGGGCCTAAGAATAACATATATGTATACCGAGCGGGTTTCGCTGTCGGGCGAGGCCCGAAGCTGAGTGGGACTCGATACTGGACGGGGCCCGATGAAGGACGGGGGCCCAATATGTGATTTATTATGTGTGTTATGTGGTATTTTGGGAAACTCACTAAGCTTTGTGTTTATGGTTTTCAGTTTATGTTTCAGGTACTTCGATTTTAAAATGTGAGAGCTCAGGATGATTGCAGAGCACACATCACATGTTTCCGCATTTTATGATTTACTTTGATATTGTTGATGTATCAATAAAGTTGGTAGCCTTGGTTTTATGACTATAATATGGCTTGACATTTTATTAATCTAAAATGAAAAAAATTGGTCTTATTTGGGGGACGTTACACTTTTCTTCTGCTGAGGATCTCTGTAAGATACCCCTTGCTAAGTAGGTAACTAATCTCCTTTCGTAGGGCTATGAAATCTTCAGTGATGTGACCAAAGTCCTTGTGGTATGCACATCATTTGTACTTATCTTTCCAGATGGTGGACTTTCCCCCCCTTTTCTTGGCCATCTTGCTTTCCCGCCAAGACCTTGCATGATAAATATCAAACCGGAAACATCCATAAAAAACAATAGTCAATGATCTTAGGGAATTCTTCTTCCTCCCCTTCATCCTCAAGGGCATTAACCCTAGGATGATCGGGTCTGGAATAAGGTTTAGATTTATGGGATCTTTGGGCCGATGATTCGGCCTTCCTATTGGGGTTATTGTATGAGCTTGGAGGGTTACTCCTCTTCTGGATCTCCTTGTCATCTTTGATCCTTATGAATCTTAGTGATTTGCACCTTACTTCATCCATTCTTTTGCATGGAGTCAATACGAGGTCTTCGTAGAAAGGGGAGTCTTTCTTTAGGCCCATTTTCAAGTCTTCCACGACAATTGTCGTATCAATGTTGGGTTACTCAGAGCTTCCCTACCAAGCCTATTCACGAAATCCCTGACGGATTCCTTACGATCCTAAACCACCCGATTAGGGATGTCAATGGGACCAAACGGGAGCGGAAATAGCTGCCCCCGCCCCCGCCCCCGAAATCAGTTATTGCCCCCGCCCCTGAATTCCCTGCTACATTGCCCCCGATCCCACCCACAAATATCTTCATCACCCTCGATCGCGCCCCGCCCCCGTTCCCCCATTTTATAGGCTTAAAATTGACTTTTTTTTACTAAAAAAATTGTTATATTTTGGGCTAAAAAACTATTTTTCATAAATTTAAAAGCTTAAAATCTAGTTTTTTTAACAACTAAAAAAATTAAAAATCCAACATTACAAAACGAAAAATCCAACAAACTTACAAATATAAAATACGACAAATCCAACATTACAAAAAATATATATACGACATGTCCAAAAATATATGATCAATTCACTATCGTATCGTCGTACGATATTGTAACACTCGGTTTCAGATTTTCTCTGTAGCTTGGGACTGCGGCCCAGTCATCAGTTGTCATGAGACTTAAGTATTCGAGAAAGGAAGGATTTAGCCCATTTCGGATGTAGTTACCATGGTATAAGTGATCCATGTATTTGATTGTGTCTTCGGAAGCCAAGGGTCTGACTGTAATTGATATCTCGGTCTTTTATGGGTTTTGGGTTTTGTTCGGAAGGTTTTAAGGCTCGGGGTGTTATTAGTGTCGGATTAGTGTCTAAGTCCATAACTATTTTGGTATGTACTTGACCCGATGGTGCATGGTCCTTTTGGGTTGCCTTCACCAAAACAACTTGATTGGAGAAATAAATAAAGAGAGAGGTTATTATGATTTATTAATATGTTATAAGAATAATATATTAAAGGAGAAATCATATTTGTTTAATTAATATTGGTCAATAATTAATTAAGAATTAATTTTGTGATAAAATGTAATTAATTAAACTAGAGGGGCTGAATTGTAATTATGTGATAGTTGCAAAATAGGGCAATGGTTATCCTTGTTAAAGGATGGACGAATTCAAGGATAAGGATATCCTTAAAATCGTCCAAGGTCCAAGAGATAGGGATTTTCAAGGCTTATCTTATGGTTGCTTGATGGGCAAGTAACTAGATAAGGATAAGGACTGAAACCCTAATCCCAACCCTATATAAAGACCCCTAAGGCCTTAGGATTTCGTGCACTTGATCCCTAGAGCATCTAAGGACAAATTTCTACCTCTCTCCTCTCTCTTTATACCTTCTCCACATGCTTATGGTGTTTGTAAGCCATTAGAGGCACTACACTTGTGGTGCTTGCTTTCAAGACTTAGGGTTTGAAGATTTAAGTTGTTATTACAATATAACAACAAGAGGTATGTGTTCTAACCTTCTTGGTTAATTTCGAAAATAGCAATCATGATTAGGGTTTTATTATGTGTTCATAATGTTGTGTATCTAATAGTGAAAACATAGATCCAATGCTAGGGTTGCATGTACACATAAAATTGTTTGTATAAAACTCATCAGTGGTATCAGAGCCTTTGGTTAACTTGTTTTCAATTAGTATTATACAATTGTATGAACTTGACATATTAGGGTTTATAGCCAATAAACCCTAGGAGGCTAGAAATTTCGAGATTAGGGTTTCAATACCCTAATTTGCGAAAATTTGGAAGGGTTTCAAATCCTTTACTTAAGCATCAAGATTTCGAAATCTAGGGTTTGAAAAACCCCATGATTTTCGAAATTAGCCTCCTCCCCTAGATAAGATCCTAAATTTTAGGGATTTGGATTATCCTATATCTTGTAATTATCCTTTAATGGTTATATATGGTAATTAAAGATTTTGAATTATCTTATCCCATGATTTTCGAATTTTAGAGGGATTAAAAGGATTAGGATAAATTAATTGTTTAATTGGTAATTATCCTTCATGATTTAGATAATCCTTTATGATTTAATAATTTAAATTAATAGTTTAATTCAAGATAATTATTAAATCAAGAGTTTTAATATTTAAAATTTCAATTTAAATAGTATTAAATTTCGAAAATTTTAAAGTGAGATTAAAACCTAATAGTTTTGAAAAAGGTTTCAAAACTTGCCCTCAAGTTTTGGAATTTAAAAGTTGATTAAAAGTTTAATTAGGAATGTTAAATTCTAAAACACTAGTATTGTTTTGAAAAGGTTCAAATCACACCCTTATGGTTTTATTAATTAACTAAGGTGTATAATTAAAAGAGGTTTAATAAATCCATAAAAGTTTAGGTTAACAATTTAATTGAATTAAAAGTATAATTGTTAAATTAAACCACCTAGTATTTTAAAAGTTGTAAAATACACACTATACTATATATATAACATTAAAAGTCTAACATTATATATATGTATGAGTAAAAGTCAATCTTACCGTTAGTAGGCCTCATTCACGAAGCTGGTCTATAAGGGGTGTTTAAGGAAATTGCCTGTAAAATGGCAATTGAATGGGTATCCACTCTTACCCACCGCACTCTTGACTAGTGGAGGGTCGTTAGCCGAACGGGTAGGATAGGACAAAACCTTCCATTATAAGTATAATGAATTATTAAAGTAACTAAATGTTTTCATAAAATTTCCAATCTTAGTTACTTAGGCAAAAGTGAATTGATGCAATTCCATGAAATTACACTTTGTGCCCTTGCAAAGACGTTAGTGGAACGTGTGTGGTTTACCGGCACACTAAATGGTTCTAAGCAAAGGTAGCAAAGGCTGACTCAATGTTTTTCATAGTTTGGTGGAGCGTGTGTGGTTTACCGGCACATCGAATAGGTGACTGTAACATGTGAGGGCACCATGTAAGTTCGCATGGTTATTCACAAACGCTTTGTGCTCCTCGACATCCCAGTCACAAACAAGAGGGGCATATCGAGATTTAAACATGCCATTGAAAGTTCAATGAATCTCAAAGTATCTAGGAGTTTTCATAGATTTAAAACTTAAATTTCTTTTTCGTTTTTCTTGGTGGAAATTAGTGAATCGTCATTCACTTACCTTCAAATATTCTGCAATTAGGGTTACGGCATCCCTCTCCCGAGTTGTAGAATATTGTGTTGGGTCCTAGCCTTAGTAACTCATTTGGGTGATTTACTAAGGACTCAATCAATCAACTAACTTGAATTCATTTTCTCCCGTTTTGTAGATGTCAGAGTTCGACAACTATGGTTTTCCCAAATCCCGTGGAACAAGCCTTCCACATGAAGATGATATTCCACGATTCGATCGAGGAACAAGAAATCATGCTTCACTTCCTCCTCCTCCTCAAATCGTTCTCCCTAACCCACAAGTTCAAAGGCTTGAAAAGTTCAAGATCACTCAAGCCCTTTTGGCAAGTAAACATAAAGAAGGAAAGTCGGTGTGTGCACACGTCCTAGGGATGAAGTCACACATTGATAGGTTAAGAATGTTGGGATCCGTTGTCTGTGAGGAAATGGCTGTTGATTGGGTTCTTCAGTCACTTCCTAACTCGTATAGTGAGTTCGTAAGAGAGTACTATATGATGAACCACGACGTGACCCTTATAGATCTCACATATATGCTTATTGCTGCTGAATCAGCAATGGTTTGGCGTAATAGAAAAGCAAAGTTGATTGGTGAATCTGCCTTCAAGACCTCTATGGATATAGATAATGACAACGAAAGACATGCTATGATCGAAAAGTTTGATCATAAGAGAAAGGCAGTGTCTGAAGTAGTTCCATGTCATGTTCCAAAAGAGTCAATTTGTTGTTATTGCCAAGAGAAAGGTCATTGGAGACGAAGCTGTCCCATTTACCTAAGAGATCTAAGAGACGGGAGAGTCGAAACATATGGCTCTAATATAGGTAAAATCCATTAACTAACTCTTTTAAGCTTCTATTCTAGATTCTTAATACATAATGTGATATGATTACAATTGATGTTTTGTAGGATCAAAGAAAATAGAGGAAGCTTAAGGGAAGAAGTGAGCAGAATCTAACCATGAAGGAATGGATTTCGATCGCATTATTCGAAGATTAAATTCTTGAGCTACTACTTAGAGTTAGAATTAGATAGCTAAGAAAGATATATTAGCACAGTTTTTCAATGAATTGCATTGTAAGGACAAATTTTTCCGCAATAAAATAAATTTTGATTTTATATTATTTATTTATCCTTGCAATGGCGTATATGAAAAAAAATTCATGTTTGAATATTAGCAATAATGGATTTGGTTCTTATTATGTTATTTATGGAAAGTCGAGAATTTACCAATTATGGAGAGTTTCTCATCGCCCAAGTTTCAATTGGACAGAAACTTGGAATCATGCAACTTGGTTGCACGATGAATGAGAAATTTCACATTTGGAAATTAGACTAATTCATTGACAAAGTGTCAAGTGAAGGACTAGGAGATCGAGCACACAAAGTTGCGTGTTGATCAAGTCCACCATAAGAGTAAATGTGATTATACTTACAATATTAAGTGTAATTCTAGATTGGTTGAAAAAAGGTTTAAATCAATAGTAGAACGAATAAGAAGAATCAAGTAGGCAGAAAGATAAAAGTTTCTCCATTCTAAGAAGAACGGAGAGTACCTTTTATGCTTTATGATGGGTCTTAATGATTAAGAACCATATCTCAATTGATCCTCTAAGTGAGTCTTAGTACAATTGTATGTCTAAGAAGAGGAATCAAGAATTGAAGAAATGGTTAAATCAAGAAGTCAATCATACTTCGTTCCAAAAACAAGTCTTAGAGTTAAGATTGTGAAATTGAGTGATAAGTATTAAGAAGGTTTATAACATTCATCAAATGTGGAAAGTTGTGATGTCTTGGATAAGACAAAGACCAACTAGGACCAATTTATGAAGTGTTTGATAAAAGCTACACTAACTCTTGAATATTTGTTTGTCAAGAAATGGTTGTTGACAAGAGAATCTTATATGTCAAGGAGTCAGTGGGAGTCTTAATGGTCTTGAAAGGTTTCAAGAACAAATCAAATAAACCTTATCGATCATCACTAGCACACGAGTTGAGATTTACAACCTATCGTGTTGACATTATTTTGTTTCTGTGCCAATCCAATCGAGTTAATTATGCATGTGCATCCTATGAGTTCTCATTTGAATGCATAAAAGGCAAGGACCTTGATCAATGGAAAGTACATTGATAAGAAAAGGTGAGCTGCTTAACTACTTGGAAGGCATGGTGGGTAGTTGTGCTACCATAAGGCAAGAAATCGAGATTAAGAAAGTTTGATCCATATGAGTTTGAATTTGTCGTAAACTTTGGTTTTAACAAATTCACATGGATAGGAACAAATACACCGTTTAAATCTAAGTGTCATAAGATTTCCTCCTTCATGAAAATGATTGTGAGGAAATGCTTTCACTAAGAAAGACTTAAGAAGATAGTGATTGTAAAATTGCATTCTCGAATTCGATTATGGTTACGGTATCCCTTTCCATAATTTGAATTGTGAGGTTTGGCAATTAGTCTTAAGTGTTTAGACACACATATGAACTGTCAAAGGCAAAGGAGTATAAGTTCAAGAAACCTTGATAAAAGATTATCAAAGCACTAAGTATTAGAAACATGAACTTAAGAAATTCAATAAGTATCGTTTTTCTGAAAGTTAAGCTGTTTCTGAATACATGTCGAAGCTAGTGGGAGCATAAGTGTTATGTTTATAATAATCATCATGATAGTGGGAGCATAAAAGTTATGATTATATGATTATTAAGGCACCTATTGCAAGTTGGCAATATTAATTATAGAAAACAAGAGTTATACCTTGCAAAGTCGTAAGGGTTGTAATGTTGTTTTGCTATAATTAAGGGAGAGAATATTATGATTCATTTCAAATCTAAAGGATTAGGTTGAGAAATGTTAATAAATTTAGTCAAAGGTAAATAGTGTGTTCTTAAAATTTCGATTATGATTACGGCATTCCTCTTCACAATTCGAATTTTGAGAACATAGCAAATAAAACATTATGCATCGTGTCCCATACGCTTCGAGTATAGGATCGATGGAAAATGCTTTAATGTTTGACCATTCTAAAATTTTCCAAATGTCTAGCGCATTTAGAGGGAAAAAGGACTAGAATAGGTTTAGACTAAAATAATTAAACAACTATCAAAGGACAATCCAAGTTCGACGAGGATTGGTTGCTTGTGAGTAGTTGGAAGTATAGTATTGGAAGATATGGAAATGTTTTCATATTGGATGGACCATAACGACATTATTAGGAATAGATAAGATTCTATTAAGAATAAGTTGTCATATGGAAAATATGGAAATGTATCCACATTGGGAATTGAATATTGATTATCTATGACTAAATTAGAAACTTTTATGCAAAAGGATGTTCAAAGGAATGTACTTTGAGTGAGAGACATCATATCTAAGGAATTGTCTTGTAACAATTTCCGATAAAAGACCTTGTAATATCATTGGCAATAGTCTTTGTGACTTTTGTGCAGTGACATTATGAAAGTATAAGTTGCATAGAATGTTAGAATCTAGCATATTCTATAAGTAGCAAGAATTTGATATTCTTTCACTTATGAAAAGGATTTGGAGTTGTGAAATGAGAATGATTGGAAACTTGTTTAATGTGATCTATTTCACAAAGTAAGAACCATAGGTAAACATTGTGTGCATGCTAGGAGCATGGGACAAGTGTTGTAATTCAAGTAAGAAGTTGATTACCCGAAATGACAAATAATGAGTAATCAATATGGTGATAAATAAAAGACGTTTTATTTATGCTCAAGGGTTTGAGGCCATATGAGATTAGTATTATTCTTGTGTTTCACATTTGCATGTTTTCACTTCCAGAATAATTCAGTTTATTAAGAATAATCGAATTATTCGAACGGGCCACAGTCATTCATATGTTGGAAGTAGATATGAATGAAGACTGTCGTGAATTGGTGTGTGGATTGTCTGAAAGAGTATTAGACATAAGCAAATGTTTGCTGCAATGTTCATGAGTGCTTATGAATATGATTTGAGCATTGGATTAAACCCACTCTCACTTGGATCACTCCATGGATTGTATCACGAGTGATTGGTGAGACGATAACATCTTATATTCTTGAAACCGAGATGTGTGAGTTGTATCTTGCGAATCGGTTACACATTGATAATATGTAAACACACCGGTAACTAGGTGTTATAAAACTTATTGTTGTGTGTGATTTGGTGAGTGAGTGCAAGCAAACATTGAGTCGAAGTTTATCCGTTCCTTTTACCCAAAGTGGGATAAAAGCGATATCTGTGGGGCCCTCGATGATTTAGTGATGACAAACGTAAATGCTCGGCCGGGCTAGGGCTAATTTGATTTGTTCAATTAGTCCGTCGTCATAAATCGGAAATCGAGATATAGTACAAAGAGAATGATTTGAAATCATATCTCATATGATATCTAGAATGGAGGAATATATGATCCCTTATCTAAGGACACGCGTATCTGATAGGATCAGAGTTGACAGCGACTTTGAAAAGCTACGATTGCAGATCAGGATCTGAAGTCATACGCATAATAGTTATTAGACTTATCCAAGTGGGAGACTGTTGGATTAGTGTCTAAGTCCATAACTATTTTGGTATGTACTTGACCCGATGGTGCATGGTCCTTTTGGGTTGCCTTCACCAAAGCAACTTGATTGGAGAAATAAATAAAGAGAGAGGTTATTATGATTTATTAATATGTTATAAGAATAATATATTAAAGGAGCAATCATATTTGTTTAATTAATATTGGTCAATAATTAATTAAGAATTAATTTTGTGATAAAATGTAATTAATTAAACTAGAGGGGCTGAATTGTAATTATGTGATAGTTGCAAAATAGGGCAATGGTTATCCTTGTTAAAGGATGGACGAATTCAAGGATAAGGATATCCTTAAAATCGTCCAAGGTCCAAGATATAGGGATTTTCAAGGCTTATCTTATGGTTGCTTGATGGGCAAGTAACTAGATAAGGATAAGGACTGAAACCCTAATCCCAACCCTATATAAAGACCCCTAAGGCCTTAGGATTTCGTGCACTTGATCCCTAGAGCATCTAAGGACGAATTTCTACCTCTCTCCTCTCTATCTTTATACCTTCTCCACTTGCTTATGGTGTTTGTAAGCCATTAGAGGCACTACACTTGTGGTGCTTGCTTTCAAGACTTAGGGTTTGAAGATTTAAGTTGTTATTACAATATAACAACAAGAGGTATGTGTTCTAACCTTCTTGGTTAATTTCGAAAATAGCAATCATGATTAGGGTTTTATTATGTGTTCATAATGTTGTGTATCTAATAGTGAAAACATAGATCCAATGCTAGGGTTGCATGTACACATAGGATTGTTTGTATAAAACCCATCAATTAGGAGTGTAGGGCTTCTCTCCACCTTTTCGTGGATATAAGGTTCGTTGGAAACGGACCTAGGATGAGGGAGTTATGATATTTTGAAGTTATTGGTAGATTTGGTACTTGGTGGAAAAAGCTTGCATTTCAGCCCATGCATGCAAAGGTGGCGTACGCGTGAGTACGCCTAGCGTAGGGATGGAAAAGTGGAAAGCGGGCTTAGGAGCTATACGCCCAGCGTACGTACAGGATCCCCAAAACCCTACTTTTAAGGGTTGGCTCACTATTTAAGCACCTTAAGTCCAAGGTGTGCGCCTCTCTTTCATCCTCTAGTGTCTTAAACCCTAAATCTCGATTTATAGCTTCATCCAAGAAGGTTGTGTGCCTTATATATGCATTTTTGGTGAATTTTAGTATATTTCAAGAAGTGGTGGCTTGGTGCAAGGTGGTGGTTCAAGGAAAGGCTTGTGGATCTAGACTCCTTGCTGCATTTTCAACTATTTTAAGGTAAAAAGTTCCTAGCTTGATCATTAGAAATGGAGATCTATAATTTTATGGTTCTTGGCCCCATTTTGACCTCATGAGCAAGATCCAGTGGTTAGACATCGCTTCAAAAGCCTTGAGTTGCCACTCTTGGCAGATTTAAGATTATAAGTTCATAAAAATGCTTGCTTGATACTTAGATAATGTCCATGCATGTTCTTGATTAGGTTTTAATGGATTCAAATGGTTATTGGGTCCCCTTGGGTCATGCAAATGTATAAAGGTGTCGACTTTATGCATTAAGAGCTTTAGTTGGAGGTTCCTTAAATTTAAGACGCAAAGTGCTTAATCGTTTAAGTCATAAATTGAGTTTGGAGAATCTGCAGTTACGCCCTGCGTAGCTAGAGGTACGTCCGATGTACCTCCTCTTTCGCTGTTGTACAGGTTCCTCGAGTACACCCAGCGTAGGCTGAGCTTACGCCCCGCGTTCGTGGTTTTGTGGGCCTTTAGGCTTGTTTCATGTTTGGGCTTCGGTTTTGGGTTGGGTTTTTGTGTTGGGTCTTTGGTCAGAAGAATTTGAGAGTTTTCGGACTTTTGGACATGTCTAGTTGGGCTAAGATTTTTTATTGGGCCTTGGGGGGATACGGTTTTGGACTTTAGTGGGCCCAAATGGACTTGGACCTTTGGGCCATCGAAGAATTATTATTGGACCGGGAATCATTTGGCTTTTGGGTAAGGCCCATATATGGTTGGGCCTAATTTGGAAAATTGGGCCATTAATGGGTTTTTATGGATCTTATAATGTTGGGCCTTATTGATTTTGGGCTTGGGCCTTGGTTGTAAGTCTTGTTGGGCCAAGGGTAAAATGGTCATTTTACCCCAAGTTTGGATTATGGATCATGGTTGGAACCCAACTGCCATTTGGGTGATATTTTGGAATTGATAACTCGGGACGGTGTCAGAGCAGCAGCTAGGGATTTCTTTCGGTAAGCTCCTACATTCGAGGTGAGTCTCCCTTCATAGAATACGTGGGTCGAAGGCACCAAGGCCGGCCCACTTGTATGTTATAGTATCATGATTGTCTGTGTGATAATTTGTCAGTTGTGCATATATTGCTTGAATCTTCTGTATGATACTATGTGGTAGTGGTAGGGGTGAAATAGACCTGGTATCCGGTTAAAATAGACCGAATGTGTAGGTCGGGCACCCACATATGTCTAACAATATGTTATGTATGATATTATGTAGTAAGGGTAGGGGTGAAATAGTCCCAGTAATCAGTCGAGATAGACCGAAAGGGGTAGGCCAACACCCAGATATGTTTTGTAGTATCCGATCGAGATAGACCGAAGGGGGTAGGCCAGCACCTAGATATGCTTGGCAGTATCCGGTCGAGATAGACCGAAGGGGTAGGCCAGCACCCAGATATGCTTTCCAGTATGTTTTTTTTGTATGGTATGTGGTATTTCAGGAACTCACTAAGCTTTGTGGTTACGGTTTTCAGTTTTGTTTCAGGTACTCCGGTTTTCAAATGAAAGAGCTTGGGATGATCGCAACGCATACACCAGTGTTTTCTGCAATATGCGATTTTTGGGATTAAACTCTGATATTTGTTTTATTTGGAATGCTTTTCAGTGTCTCAAACAAAGTTACATTATTGTTTTGGTTATAATAAAAATGATTTTTTTACCTTGGATTTTGGTTCGTTACAGATGTGAAGTGGAAGAAAGTCAAGACACCCTAAAGTTAGATAATATATTGTCTGAATATATTTTTATATTAAATATATATTATTTATATAAATATACAAACAGGTCCCCTAGGGAAGTACGGGTCGGAAATACCCAATCCCGAAAATAAAACGAGGTTTAATCCCAATCCTGCCCCTGCCCCCGCCCCCGAATTTTTTTAATAAATTAATCTCGTATGGAATCGGGGTCCCACGGAAGTTTTTGACATCCCTACACCCGATGGAGATCACTTGTGATCTTCTCAAATGTTCTGCTACAAGAAAATTGGTTGTTAAAGATATTAACTAAATATGCAAATGAACTAATAGAGTAAGGAGAAACATTTAATAGCCATTTTAAGGTTGATCCTGTGAGGGTGGAACCAAAACCCTTGTACAAGCAAGATTCCTTCAAGTGTGTGGGAATGTTAATGATCTCCACTTTTTCCCTATATTATGCCATATGTTCTTCAGGATCCATGGTCCCGTCATAAGCTTCATGTTGGGAGTTTGGAAGCGCTTTGGGACCTTAGTGTCAGCGATTGCAAGAGCGAATCTCGAGATCTTCTGGCTTATTGGGGAGACTTTCGGTATAGGCTGGACTACTCTAGGTACACTTAAGATCATCTGTCGTAGCTGTTGAATTTCTTTGGCCATGAGCGGGCTCATTCCTGCATCAACATCCATAGAGTTAGTAGTAAGGATATTATTATTGACGAAGTTACCAAAACCTTGTTATTGGGAGTAACGAAGGTTTCGTTGGGATCCTGGGTCGTATGGGCTTACTCTCTTGGAGTTACACCCCAAGCGGGAACAGAGGCAAGTGATGACGTGCCTATGCTAGCACGACAGAACCGTGCCTGGCCAAGAAACCTGGCGTGTCAGCCGAACCAAGCTCAACGGGCTCAGCGACCGTCGGCGCCCCTAAGAGCAGGGCGTCCCATCAAAAGGCTCGCGCCCGCTAGAGGGGCTCTCAACGTCCCGAAAAAAAAACTCGCACCCACCAGGGACGCTCCCAGCGTCAAGACAAAAGATACAGTCAGGAAACAAGAGGCAGGATCATACCATTACCGTCAGAGCCAATAAGTGCGCTCTAACGGATAAAGGCGCACGACCCTCCAATCAACACCTCTGGCCCTGTCTCCTTAAAGCGATCATGTCTCGTACGGATAGGACAGGATCACTAGGTTATAAAAGGGTACGCTCTAGAACCACAAGGTAAGGGATCTTCTTCAGCTATATCCACGAAAACCCTAAAATACCTTCTAACTTGACCGAGGGAGCGTCTTTCCAGGAGCCTCCTCCCGGGAAACGGCTGACGGCCTCTTTTTCTTGTGATCTTGCAGAGTTTACCCGGAGTCCAACTGGGAGATACAAACTACGAGTCGAGCCAAGGTCGCATCAGCAGGTATTGAGGATCTTATCTCATGGTGGTTCGCTGAGGATCCCGTGTTGTCAAAGTTTAGGATATTGGGCTGCAAGATCGAGGGTGATGTTTCTTGAGGCTTGTAGATCTCTGCCCTCATTCTCTCCACTTCATTGAGTATTGTCCTGTTATCCTCATGTTGTTGAGAGACTTGGCATTTCAGTCTCTTCATCATAGCGAAGATTTCATTATTGGAAATCAGCACATGAGGATCCTGAAATCCTTGGGTAGCGATCGGAGAGGTGTATTTCTTCGATGCCTCAGAGGCTTTCTTGGGAGCTACCCCTGGGGTGGAGGAAGGTTTTTAGAGGAAATGAGACGAATGGATGAAGAGGATAATGTTGATTGGGTAGACATGATTTTCGAACGATTATGAACACCACGGCCCCAGGGTAGGTGCCAAATTGTTTTGGTCAAAAATTGATCAAGTGTAATTCAACCAAATTGTATGAGAGGTTGTGGTGTTAGTGTAATGTAAGTATCAAATGGTAATCAAAGTGGGATAAATGAGTTACAAGGAAATCCCTTGATCATTTGTAGGGTCTCCGACATAAAACCTTTGGAAGTGATAATAATCAACTGCCTTGATGTATTTTATCGATTTAAATCTGAAATTACAAAGAAGATGAAGATGATACGAGTACAGGAGTAATGCTAGAGTTAATTGTGTATATTGTGTGCTAGATACATGTGTTATTTATAGTCTAGTGTAAGTAATAAGAAGTCCGATAATTCCGAGATCCTCCGGAATCAGCATATGAACGTTATTTGACTTGGCATTTAGGGTTTTTTGCCTGGTTGAGATTACTATTCGTTGAGAATGGATCTTGTGTTGACTAGTTTTGCGTATATGAGGAAAATTAAAAAAATATAATTGTTATAAATGTTAGAAATATTAATAGTAATAGATATGATCCCAGGATATGTTTAAGGATCCTGGGGTTTCAACAATATTTAAGAATTCTAAATATGATTTAAAGATCATGCCCACTTCACCACGATATGTTTAAGGATCTGAGGTTTCAACAATATTTGAGGATTCTGGATTTAATTCAAGGATCATGTCCACTTCACCACTTGTGATGGCCTAAGCCAAATAAAATTGAAAAGCAAAAGGGACCAATCTTACCGTTCCCTTTTAAAAATAACTATATTTTATATAAAAATATTAGTAGTAATAAACAGGATCCCAAGATATGATTAAGTATCCTGAAGTTTCAACAATATTCGAGTATATTTAAAGATTCTTCGGTATCAACAATATTTAAGGATTCTGAATATAATTCAAAGATCTATCAACTTCACCACTCTAACAATATTTGACGATTCTGAATATGATTCAAAGAATTGTTCACTCCACCACTCTTGATGTCCTAAGCCAAATACAATTGAAAAGCAAAAAGACCAATCTTACCGTTCTTTTTAAAAAAAATAACTATATTTTATATATAAATAAATTGTTTAAAACATGCAATATATTATTTTACAAACAAAATACTCGATATATTATTAATAATCAAATACTCCAGTAAAAACCTGTACACCTCTGGTAGTCAGTAAAAGACTAAAGGTTAAAATGTGATATGTATATGTGTTTTAAAAATATAAATATTATATTTTATATTTTATAATAAAGAGTGCAACACACAACAAGCAAAAGATTTTCTTCATCATTTCTTTTAATCTTCCCTGTCATAACTCTGAATTTCTGATGATATAATCATCACCCTTTACTTTACATCAAAACCCTACTTACCACCTTCCACTTCGACTCTTTTCCACTTTGCTACCACATACTTCTTTCTTTTCTAAATTTTCACACATTAATCTTTTTTATGATGCTACTAGTACTAACCAGTGTACTAAACTAAATACATGAATATATATTCCCGCCATTTCTTCTTTAGATCAGATGCTGCTTCTTTTCTCTTCATCAATGGAGATTCGAGGCCCATGAGATGGAGCACTTCCAGATCTTGAAAGAACGTTGCACCCTGAAAGCAGATTGGCAATTGAATATATTATGTTTCCATGAAATGATCATATCCCGTGATTCTGACATCAATTTGGACGGTGACTTAAATAATATTTTTCCAATTTTTTTTACTGAACTAAAACATTTTAATACTTTTGAAGCAAAAATGTTTACCTTGAGAAGGTGAATTGTACGATCTTTTGCAGTGTAGTATGGCGCTTTGGATTCCGTCTTGTTGTTGCAAAGCTGAATCGTCTTTCCTGGACGCCGGCGACGGAATCGATTTAATGGTGGCGGAGGATGACGAAGAGGAGCGACTTTTGCCTAAATGCTTACGGACCTCTTTAAATACTGTTCTCCCTGACGGTTTCTCTTCCTTCCTTGGAGAAAATACGGGTGCAGTCGCCGGAGACGAAGACGGGAAGGAAGTCTGATCCGGCGACTTCACCTTGTCGTTAGACTTTTTCGAGACCTTAATATACAACGGCTTAATCAGATTCAAGTACTTGTGAACAACGTCCTTCGAGAAACGCTTAGACGACATCTGATCATGATCTAGAAACTTCTCCGACCTCAATTTGTTCCTGAAACTGTTATCTCTTTTGAGCAATGAACTAATCGTAACCTCTTCGATTTCGCATTTCATTTCCTTCTTGTCTAACTTGGTTTTGTTATTCTGAAACCCCAGCATCAAACCTCGAAACGGAGACCTCGGCGTCTTCGTATTGGAGGAATCTAGTGGCAAAATTTTCCTCTTATTGTTGAAAAACACGGCATGGGGAGACGAATAAGTGTGATTTGACTTTGAATCAGCGCCACCCAACTTTGAAAATTGTTGGTAGTGGTCACTGTGGAAGCCACTAATGACGTTGACAGAAGGAGATTCACCACATTCTTGGTCTTCGAGATTGTTCGGATTTGTGAAAACCAAATCGAAAAATGATCCTTCGTCGTCCGTAATATCAAAATCACCGGCGCTAATGGGGTCTCCGACGCCGGCATTTCGCCAGAATTTGAGAAGGCTGAAAACGTCCATGGTAGGAAAAGCCAGAGTAAGTAAATTGGGGGTTGGTTGATTAATTGGTTTGAAGAGTGTGAATGAGGAGGAGAGAAAAGAGGGGGTATAAATAAATAAAGAAAAGGGGGAAAGCTTTCCCTTCGTTTAATGGCGTTTTGGGTCTGCAAAAGTTGCACAGGGAGAGAAGAATAAGCTTTTTGCAGTGGCACACACAGTCAACAGTGAGAGGGAAGGAGGGAGGGAGGGAGGGAGGGGGAGAGAGTAAAGACGAGTGGTGTGTTTGTTTGATTCCTTGTGATGGTATAACAGTGGCGTCACGTTGCATTTTCCAATACTAATTATTAAAACAGATCTCTCTCCGTTATTTATATTTATATTAAACTGTAAAAACAATAAGAATTAATAATACAGAATTAGAGAGAATCACAAAAATTACATTATCAACATTTTAAAATTACATCCTTCTAGTTTGAAATAGGTACTTTTAGACTTAAGACCTAATACATATGCATTATATATAATTAATAAATTTTCATTATAATAGGATAATGAACTTTTATAATGTGTATTAAACACTAGTCAGTTAAAATAAACATTGTTAGAAGGTAATCAATTATTACAAGTGCTTAAAAAACCCATAATGACATTCAATATTAGATTCAATATCAGGTTAAATAGATCAAATTTTGTGTTAAGAGTGAGAATTTAGTAAATAACTATTTAAAACGTTAAAAAACACTTGAAAAAGTAAAATGCTATCAAAATGTTTAGAAAATTCCATGTCTACCCGCTATAGCAACAATTTAATTTAGATCATATTTTCTTTTCGTCGACCCCTAAAATGATTAAAGAATCCAATATATTTGTAAGATTAGAAAGTTAACGCCTTTAATAAAAAATAGAACAAAAATAATTAGGTTTAATACTAATTATAAGTTCAAACAATTTTATGAAAAAATATACATCATTCTTGCATTGTTATTTTTTTCTATTCTCGTTAGTAGCTGGAAATTTATTTTTACAATCTCAGTTTTTTCCAATTTATATATATATATATATATATATATATATATATATATATATATATATATATATATATATATATATATATATATATATATATATATAAATGAAATCTAAAATGACATATGTCAGTTTTTTTAGAATGTCTCTTTGACACGTGGTATTTTTTTATAATTTTTATTATTTCATTTTTTGTAGCAAATCAAATTCAATTCAACTTTTTAAAAAAACAAAATCTTATCATAATAATATTATTATGTTTATTTTACCTAACAAATTAATTCATAATTACTTGCAATCGACAATATCTTGGTTTTTTTTACATTTATTATTTTTTTATTTATATAAAAATTTTAAATATACCGATTGTGGTTTCCACGGGCTATAACCTAATATATATATATATATATATATATATATATATATATATATATATATATATATATATATATATATATATATATATATATATATATGTTTGTGTGTGTGTCCGAATAAAAAGAAAAAGAAAAAAAAATAAGAAGTGTGGTTTGGCTTCTTCAACCTGCCAAACATTTAGGTTATGTGGAGTGGTCACCACAAATTCACCGGAAAAGTGGTGCCACCTTTGCGTCACGTCATATTCACCACCAACCCACTATATTATGGAAATGGTCACCACTAACAACGTTTACTTTTTTACTTTTATTTTTATTTATTTAACATTATATTAAATAAATAACATATTTTATATTAATTAAAACCACATTACATAATTTAAAACATAGAAAATTAAAACTAAAATACTAAAAAAACATAATCCATACTTAGAAAATTAAACATAAATTATTAAAAAAACATCAAATCTAGTTGCGATATTGGTCGAGAACTTCTTGTCGAATTTTCATAAACACTCTTAAATTTTATGAGTTCGAGATTTGGTTACGGCACTATGTTTATAATTTGAAGATTGGTGATTGTCAATTGTCGTCGGCGTTGCTCCTCCGTTGAATCAAATTTTTTTTCTAAAAAATGTGGAGTTTTTTCGATTTTCTCCGCTAATACGTCCTTGTTGGTTGATTTCCCGTTAGACGAAGCCCCCTTTCTCGCTTTGTCCATACCCGGTGGTCGACGAAGATGGACGTCCGATGGACCCTCCCCCTCGGTGGCGTCGAACTCATCATTGAAGTCGAGGTTAGCACCGATGTCCGACTCGGACGTTCTCGGCCTTTTGTTGGAACCGGTGGTAGATCCCGAATGCGCCGTTTCCGGATAAAGGACCCATTTGGGCCATTGAGACAAACTCCCCACGCTTTTTGGTTGCCAAAAGGATTACCATTGTTGATAATTTTGTATTGGTGCAACGCCGTTGACAAAATGTTGAAATCGTTGCTGCCACTTCGATGCATATTTTTTAGATTGTCAAATACGCCGTTAAATTTGGTACATGTGGGTGGTATGAAAGATTGGTGAATAGAGGTTGTTGTTGAATGGGGGATGATAGCAATTGCATATGGTCAATGTTCGCTAACGGATCATTTGGAGTGTTTGGGGTGTTCGGGGTGGGTGAGTTATTTTGGTTTGGATCCATGGAGGAAAGTGTATTTTTTGAGTGAGAGTATATGTGTTTGTGTTCAAAGTTTGTTGTGTTTGAAATGTAAAAATATGTTGATATATATAGAGAAATGATTGTTAGTAGTTAATTAATTAATACATTTTTTTTACAAACGGTCAAGAGCAGCAATGGTCAAAAAAGTTTTCCCCCAATCAAATCATCCGTCTCCAGCTCCACGAAACAAGACACCCACCAGAAGATGGGGCGGTCTTCACGCGTGACGGGGGCTGACACGTCAGCTCCCACGCGTCTTCTTCCTTCCACTACTGATAGCCTTATCCTTCTTCTCGGAGCAATTCTCCTAGCAGTACCGACTGCCAGCCCAAAACTCTTTTTCCCAAGCCATTATGATCACCCTTAAAATGTATTGATCTAAGTTAGGGGCGGATTTAAGTAGAAGTGGGTGGGAGCACATGCCCCTATGACTTGAAATTTTTTATATAGATTATAATAGTATTTGGGTAATTTTTTAATTTTAATAGATTGTACCCTCGATGTCTTCGGGACATTGAGATAAAGTTGAAGAGATAAATCTCGCTTTTCTTCTTTCTTGTTGTTAACGTTTGCATATCAACAACAATTTATAATTTTGTCTTCACTAAACTAATTTACTTTGTCTTCTGCATCCTATTTGTCTGGATAATTGTCTAATATATAGATCTTAAATTTATTGTTTTAAACCATTGAAAGATAAGCCTAATAAACATTACAGATAAAATTGTAATTATCATTCTCAAAAGATGAAATATGCTAGAGGATAGTAAAATGTGTAATTTAGGATAATTATAGTATGTAATTTGTTCTTTTATTGTAATTTAACATATTTTTGTTGTTGGCATCTAAATTCATTTTGACTCAACCCACAAAATTATATTTGATTTTTTTGTGCCCCAACATATCAAAATCATGGATCCACTACTGATCCAAACAAAATGTTGAATATAGATTTATTTAACTATGTAAGAGTGCATTAATCCAAAATGTTTGAAACAATATAGTCGTAACAATATATGATCTTTCAAATAATATTTCTATGATATAGATATCTAACTATAGCAATACATTTGACACGTCTAAATAGATGTAAGATACTCATTTAAGATGTCATTGTTAGACTAATATGATTTTGGGTTTTATTTTGTATTGGGTATTATTGTCACACCCCAAAACCAACAACGGCGGAAACGTTATGGGGCAGAGGATGTCATGTATAGTATCACAACACAGTATAATAGTAAACAAGTAAACAACATCACCCATTGCATTAAATAGATAATTTTAATACAAGCGTGTTCTGTAGTATATAAGACACCAAAACATGAATCAAAATATAAGATGAGTCTTGTATGCGCTCCATCTTCTCAAAAGTTGGCATCGATATCTGTCTACTGATTACCTGAGAATACAAGTTATTTTGAAAGAGTTTATCAGCATTAAAGTTGGTGAGTTCATAAGTATTTAGTGTCTATGTTTGTATCAAAATGTTTGAAACAATGTTTGAAGTACGATTTTGTAAACGTTTGTAGTAAAAGTATGTTAATGTTTGTAAGTGTTTGTAAAAGTTTGTAACTCCTAGAAAATCCTATATTCTCTACTAAAAGTAGCCTTCTACCAAGGCACAATTGTTTTGTATGTTTGTTTCTTGTAAAAATATGTAATTTTCCCAAGTGTAACTATCATTATCAAAATATAGTTTATACATTAATGTTTAGGTGAAGTGATCACCAAATAAATGTAACGGGTAAATTAATGTAGTATTGTAGTGTTGTATTATAGAAACTACTGTTGTACTAACTACCTTAAACCGGATTTATATCAAGGTATTATCTGATTAATTGTATCATACTATCGACTATGAAACACGACCATGTAAGTCGTCAAAAGGTATGACATTTGGCACCCGAAGACCTGTAGGTCCCGCTGTAGCGAGCAACAAGGTGTAGGATAGTCAATCCAGTATCGATCTATACGCAAACTCACGCTCTCCCACCAGGAGATTCTGGCTACAACTCGGGTCATGACAATGAATTCATGCTCCGATACAGTGGACCACATTTATGTTAAAGTATACTTGTATATGTAATGTATTGTTTCTCATCATAGTATCGTTGTATATGTTTTCATCATAGTATAGTTGTATATGTTCTCATCATAGTATAGTTGTATATGTTTTCATCATAGTATAGTTGTATATGTTCTCATAGTAATAATTAATGACTCATGAATGAACTGACTCTTGTATGCTTCATTGAACTATAAGAAGTAAGTAGTATAACCCTAAACTATACCTATTATAGTTTATTAGTAGACTTGTTTGTATGACTGAATGTACCGAACTGAGATAAAAGTCTTTATATCTATACATATATACATAATATATAACTAAGGATTCAACGACACTCAGACAACCAACTGGGTACTTTAAGACCACAACCAAACAAGGACAGGAGGTAAAGTGGGTTATCTCTCCTAAGTCCTTCAAACCTTATTTATATAACTATATATGTAGTAGACATGGTTTTAACAATATATAAGTTGGAAAAACTGTAAAAGAAAGGTTTAGTATACAAAAGTGAATTTGATAAAGAGTTTAACATGTAAAATAGTCTGGTAAGCAGGTTGAAGTTATTTGTTTGGTAAAACAGTTTAAAGTATGATAAATCCATTTGCATGCTAGTTATTAATCACATGTGATTGATCTAATAACTAACATGATTCAACTTGTACCCCCCCCCATAAAGCATTTAAAAACATTTAAAAGCATTTAAAAGGTTAGTTAAGGGGTATGAACTCACTTGTAGTGAGTGGTTTGGATGAACGGATGGTATAAGATGCTAAGTGTCAAGTGAAGACTTGAGCATACACATGGATCCTATTTATCATATAATAACACATATATGTAACCAATTAGTCATTTAAAAACTAATTAACTAAGTTAAGACACCCTAGGACATAGAAAACACTTTGATTCAAGTGCTAGAAGTACTAAGGGTTGCATCTGAGGGTTGTATAGCCACTTAAGGGAGTTTTCGGTCCAAGTGGCTTTCGGTCCAAGAGGTTTTCGGTCCAAAGGTTGGCCGAAAACTCTTGTTCTTTGATGCATAAAGTGATTTCCAAGGGCTTTCAACAAGTAAATAAGTGTTCTAGACTCAATACTAAGCATTAGAAAGGCTTAAAGTCATAAAGACACCTTTCTTTAGGGTTTTCGGTTTAGGGAGATGCACTAACCGAAAACCCCTTCTGTTCTTGGAAAAATGACGATTTCAAGGCTCTAAATTAAGTATCCTTAGTAGATAACAAGTATAGGAGATAGATACTTACAATATGGAAGCAAAGAAGGTGATTTTCGGCCCAAAACACTAGTTTGTGTTCTTGGTGTAACTAAGAACACTTGAAGATCTACATAAATGGAATGATTTCATGGATGAAATCATGTAAAAACACTTGAATATGGGAGGAATCAACTAGATAGGTTAAGAAACACTTACATTTTAAAGATCTAGAAGGAAAAAGCGGATGATACTTGAAAGGATTTCGGTCCTTGTTCTTGAAAGAGTGAAAAAGTGAAAAATATGGCTAAGTGTCATATATATATACTCATGGGGGTTTTCGGCCCAAATAGTGTTTGGACCGAAAACTCCTAACTCTTGGAGTTTTTGCGAAAATGATGTAAAATGAACTTAGGGTATCCTCTCTCCTGTTATTCCTTGAAGTACTAAGCTTTAAAACACTTAAGCTAACTCCCAAAATGATTAACAGATAGCAGGAACAGTTCCGATTTCTATTGAAGTGAATGATTGTTCAGAATAGAAATTTCGGGTTGTCACAATTATGTTGGCCTATTAGCTAGAAAATCTTAATTATTTAGTCTATAAATTATGTCTTTATTTATTTATTATTGTACTTTTTATTTGATAATAATATGAAACATTGGCATTTCTATGTTTTTTAATTGTTAGTTTACAGTCATCATACTATTTTTTTTTAAGATTTTAAATAGTTTGTTACCTATATACATAGCATTAACCACATTAACGAAAAATGTGACTTGTTAAACCTGTTATAAGAGGTCACCATGATATCTCTTAAACATTTAAAATAACGTGTTACCCTTTTATAACATTTTTTAGCTTATGAGTATTCTTGAACATTGTACATAGTTCATTACTTTATCGTGACTTTAACCATAATGGATATAACTATGTTGATTTTTTTTATTAAGTATTATGTATGCGTTTTTTTAGTATTTAGGTTATACAAGTCGTGTTTAGGTTTATAGATAGGTTAAAAATCATAGAAAAATTGTCTAAAATGGAAATCTCAATCCAAAATACAATGGACATTTTTGAATTCAGATTGCAATGGCTATTTGATATGATTATTTGATATGATAATCAGATTTTAGATGTATGGTTAGTTTTGTAGTCGGATATTATTTTTGTAATTACTAGTGATTTTTATACACCAAAATTTTCAAATCAATCTAAAGTTCTTATTCTTAACCAAGAATTTGTACATGCACCGGAAAATGATTCTAATGTAGCGCTCCTAATGATTTTTGAACGGAAATTGTTTAAAGAAATGGGATACACGTATGCGGAAACAATGTCTCTCTTACATAATCGTGAAAAATATAATTGTATATGATAGATGTTATGTTCATTTATTATATCCATCATTCAATGGCCTCCTTATATATCCTACTAACTTTTCATTGGCAAGAAGAAACATCATTTGTATATAAATCAAGATTAAACTTATTGTCTATCATTCAGATCGTTGATATGATATGAGATCATGAACATTTTAATGTCCATAGTATATCTTAGTTTGTAGTAGTATACACAAAACTTAAAAAGGTAAAAAATAATAATAATAATAATCAGAATATAAGTAAAAAGTAGTCCACTATGTATTTGTAACTTTTGACGTGAAAAGTTATTGAAATTAAGGCTAAAAACACTTTTGATTATTCTATGTAGAGATGGGGCAAGAATAGACAAAAGAAAAGTTAGAGGGGTGTTAGGGAATTTCCAAAAAGAGGAGGAAAAGAAAAAGGAACGGATGCTTGGTAAAACTAAAAGACCCAAAAAGAAAAGACTTGTGAGACAAATAAAAAAGGGAAAGAAAAGAGAGGTGCTCAAAGGATAGGGTCAGAAATAAAGCGTATGTCAAAGTGAAGGGGGGTTTTGAGGTGACTTTTGCTTTTCTTCGTTTCTCTTTTCTCACTTTTGCCACTACTTCTAAATTTATTTTTTGTGCTTTGGTCCAAAATATATTATATTACCCAAAAAGACAAATGCATATCTAAGTGATTATCGATATACTAAATAAAAATAGTGGTTCTTTACTTTGTATACGAGAATATTAATATGATTCTTCTTAATATTAATTATATTACAGTTTATAACTTGTTCACAAAATTGAGATTTTTTATGTTGAATCAAATGTGTGAGGCATCCATTATCATATGTCTACCATCTAAATATTTATAATTCTTTGTATTGTAAAAATAATTTATTCTACAATAGTGCATTATATATATATATATATATATATATATATATGCGCGCGCGCGTACGCTCGTGTGTGTATTTTGGCAGTAGTAATGCATACGGTTGGCTAGGAAACATGGGTTGTCATTATTTAGAGGTTATTGACATTGGGCTTTGCTTACAAGTTTTAATTTTTTAACTCCTCCCTGTTTTTTTTTATAAAAAATACACCGCATTTCCCCATCCATGAATGCAAGTTATCGATCCAAAAACTGAAAAAAAAATCCTTTAATAAATTGCACATATTATATTGCACACAAATGATATGTCAAGTCGAAGTGGGTATATAACTAAAATTTAGTGATGGTAAATAATACAGTATAAATAGTACATTATATGTTAGTGTAATATTGAAATAGTAATGAAAATTGAGAAATAACATTGATAGTAATGAATGGTACTTTTGTTTTTAGGTTAAATGGAAATATACTTTTGAAAAAGATAAAAATAAAAATTTGCTTTGTTTGAAAAAGATGAAAAGTTGAGGGGGTGGAATTAAAAGTAAACTAAAGAGATGGAGCGGAGGGGCAGGTGGGAGTGGGGCCACGCCTAGTCGTCGTATTTCATTTATGAACCCAAAAATCCAAAGCTCTCTTTGCAGTAAAGAAACGAGGGATGGGATAGAGTATAGACTCCTCGTTTATAAAAGGTTTGACTTCTTCAACAAGTCACTTTTTTTTTTTTTCTAAAAGATTTATACGGGTGTTTGGAATAAGGATAATGCTATCCTTGTGTTGGCTAAGTTATGATTGACTAGAATAATATAAAAATCCCGAGATATGTGTTAGTAAATTTCGTATATATTACAATTTTGGATCAACATCCAAATTAAAAAAAAGTAGCAGTTAATATGCTTGGACGATTATATTATAGCAGCAGTTGTGGAGCTATAGAGGGCATGAGCGTATGCTAAGTATTTAAAGGAAGTACAGATTGAGCGCAACTCTGGATAATTTCCATATAATAAATCTGATAATAATGTACTTTTAACCCAGCTAAAGGAATTATACCATCTTTTGCTTCTGGAATATAATATTTCTCTTCCTATTTGATTGAATCCAATTGGGAGTGTGTAGCTTAATAACGTCGCTGGGTCTGCTTCCATATCAAACAATCAAAATAAGAGTTGTTTTTTTAGTTGTGGGCCATGATCGTATTTTTTTTTTATTATTTTGGGCCTTAAAAAAATATAATTGTGAAGTTAGAATTTAATTTGTGTGATATATTTCTTGTTATGGTATAATCATTGGTTATTTTTTTTTAGAACGGCAGGCATATATAAAAAACGAAAAAGCTAGCCAGGAGCTAGGAGATACAAAAGTTTCAAGAAACCAACACAACAACAAAGGAGAGACCAAAGGAAGCAAACAGAAAAGCAAGAAAAGCAGAGGAATACAATGAGAAAGAAATAAAAAATGGAAAGGAAACTAAACTAAAAAACTACATCCTGCCATAGCACTCCAAGATTAGGTCACAACACCACTCGAGCCATCTAAGCTTCCTTCCCTTCCGATTCCTCGCATTGATCCATAGATGCGAAAATGTTTGTACCTCGAAAGCCAAAGCCGATTTTGAGCCGGAGTTTGGGTTTGAGCAGTGCGCCTTGATGTTCCTGTATCTCCACATTACCCATAAGAAAACCAACATTATAGCCTCATGTATCATTTCCAGCCTATTATGTCCCCTTAATGATTCTTTACAGTTTAACAGCTCCCTACAATTGTTTGGATAGTTCCCCAGTAACCTCCACCAGCTACATACCTGCGCCCATGCTTCCTTTGCTATCGAACGTCCCACAAAGATGTGATCTACCGATTTTGTGGCTTCATGACACATTTGACATAAGTCTGAAGAACTGATACCAAGCTTATTTAAATTCTCCATGCATGGAAGCCGACCGTGGCTGACTCTCCAGGCTAATATGTTTACCTTACTTGGCACAAGCGGGTTCCAATTCCAACCAGCATTACTATGAGTGATACCACCACATTGTCTCATAAAAATATTTTTTTAACCGGTAATTATAAATATATAATTTATTCATAAACTAACACCTAATTCCACATATATCCACGGCGAGACTTGAACCATCAACTTTAAACAGAAAGGGCACCACCTAATATCATCGGGCTATAAATTCATTGATAAAATTAATGGCTTAAAGATTTCATCGGGCGGGCAACATGAAAGATGAAATAAATGGCTTAAAGACTTTACTTATTGTTGACACTTCTATGTTTATTATGTTTACTGTTTTATTGATTAACTTCAACTAACATTTGTGGTAACTACTCAAAAGAATAATGAGTGTGTTTGATTTTT
Organism: Lactuca sativa; assembly: GCF_002870075.4. NCBI lineage: Eukaryota > Viridiplantae > Streptophyta > Magnoliopsida > Asterales > Asteraceae > Lactuca > Lactuca sativa. Next base: position 232,179,486 of record NC_056624.2, read on the forward strand.
TGCTACACTTACAATTTTGATAAATGTTGTTGGAGTTTCTTGTAAGATGTAACACCCTGTTCATGATCATTCCGTGATTTAGAGTCGTGGGCCGAAAGTCGATTGTGTAAAGGCTTTGAGCCTTAAGGAGGCGATTTTTAGACCTTTTGGAAGGAGGTAATGATGGTTATGAGATCTAAACTTTTGAATTGTGTTTTGAAGTCAAAGGGTAAAACAGGAAAAGTCATAGGCTGGGTTCTTGCATGAAATATGGATTTTGTTTAAGAAGTTTTTATTCCAAAATATTTAGATAATATCGTAGAGCTCTTCAATACCTTTCCGTGGATATAAAGATTGTCGAAAACGGAGTTGGAACGAAGAAGTTATGATCGTTTGAAGTTAGGGTGATTTTAGGTTGAGCCACGTACCTTGGGCGTACTAGGGCATTCCTAGTATGTTGGGCATACACGATCAGTGCCCAAACCCTATTTTAGTGGTTTGAGCCCTATTTAAGCTCCTTAACTACCCCAAACCCATTCCATTCTCAACCTCCACCTCTCCAACACCCTCTCTTATAATCTTAACCCTAGATTGAGCATTGTGAGCAAAAAGAATGTGTTTTTAAGTGCTTTTGAGTGTTCTTGGTGCACCTTCGAGAATAAGGAACTCATTGAAGAAATGTTGGTTGCATTGGAGCTTGTAGATCCAGACTTTGTTCACCATGATCTTTCTTCTAGAGGTATAAAGTTTGAATCTCGATGATGAAATTGTTAGATCTAGCTACTTTTGGGTGTTATAAGATATTGGTCACTTTAAGTGCATAGAGTTTAGATCTTGAAAGTTTGTGACCTTGTTATGGACAAAGTTGGAAACTTTATCCATTTAAACATCATTTTGATTCATATATGAAGGTTGGAGACTTGTACTTAATGGATTAAGTTGAAAAAGATGCACTTTTAGGTCCCATTGAGACTTAAAGACTAGATCCTGTTTGTTGGGACCATTCTAATGGATAAAGTTGGAAACTTTATCCATTATGGAGCTATTATGAACCATAAAAATGCGACCGTGGCCCTTCTATCCCTTCCATACAAGAGTTATGGTGCCTTTTGGGTTAAGAACTTAGGGTTTTGGACATTAAGCACTTTATAGCCATGCAAAGTCATAAAGTTGGAAAATTTATGACTTAGGACATCATTTTGGGTTTGGATTTGAGTTTTTGACGTAAGGGCTTAATGAAATAAGCTCTTAATGGAGTTTTGGGATTGGGCTGCATAAGTTGGGCGTACCTGGTGGTACGTTACGTGTACGCGGTCAGCACCCCGCTTTTGGTCAACATCAGAGTACGATGGTCGTACTCTCTTGGTACGCAGGGCGTACTCCGCTGGGAAGTAATATTGACTTTTGGACATTGACCGTTGACTTTGAATTTGACCAGGGTTGACCAAGTTTGACTTAAGGGCATTTTGGTTAATTTGATTTAAGTTTGAGATTTGGGTTCCTATTAATTGTATAGGTAGGTGACCGGTAAAGACAACTTTTAGAGCAGTGATCGGTGCAACTATTCTTTAAGACTGTGAGGTGAGTTTTCTCACTATATGCATGGGTCGAAGCCACCAATGTTGGCCTGCTACTTGTTATGCGGAATGCTAGTTGTCTATGTGATATTTGCATGAAAGACCATGATCTAGCCCCTAGCAATTGTATAAAAGACCAGAATCTGGCCCCTAGCAGTTGTATGAAAGATCAGGATCTGGCCCCTGACACTTGTATATAATGTAACGCCCGCAAATCCGGGCTAATCAAATTAGAGGCAATAGGGGTCGAAAACGACTTTTCGACAAAAGATTATTTAGAATAAATAATCTTAACCAAGTTGTAGAGTATGTTACAAGGTTTTCGTACATATAAAGAACGCCGAAATCCGAGTTATAACGAAGAAATTATGACCCGTTGAAGTTTCACGACGGAACCGGCACGATACCGGGAAGCGTAAATAGTGAATTTACGATAGAGCGAGATTTAGCCTTAGCGATCTAAACGAAAGTCGTAGAATATGTTAAACTAAGAACATTGATAAAAAGAACTCCCAAATCTGACTTCGTATGAGGAAGTTATGATTTTTCTAAGATTTAGCATAGCAGTGCACAACCCGAAATCTGAATTTTAGATCGGTCGATTTTTAGCCGACGGGATCTAAATGAAAGTTATAGTACTCATAAATACCAACGCGTGGATATAAAGAACGTCGATAATAGAGCTCGCATGCGAAAGATATGGACGAAGCTTAGTCCCTACTTTTCGAGCGCGGCGAATTCGATACAGTTTTGTAAATCCGAGATAGAATGAGAATTAGCCAACGAGGTCTAAATTATAGTTGAAGATCTCATTAATAGGAACTCAACGGTAAAAAGACAGACAAAAACGAAACTCGTATGCGAAAGTTATGGACGAAGCTTAGTCTCTACTTTTCGAGCGCGGCGAATTCGATACAGTTTTGTAAATCCGAGATAGAATGAGAATTAGCTAACGAGGTCTAAATGAAAGTTGAAGATCTCATTAATAGGAACTCAACAGTAAAAAGACAGACAAAAATGGAGCTCGTATGCAAAAGTTACGGACGAAGCTTGGAGACTACTTTACTATACACTTCCTATAAATACAAGGGTGAACTCCTCATATTTTCTTCACACCATAAGCCTTTCTTTCTCTCTCTCTAACTTCTCTCTAACCTCCCTAAACCCCTCCCAAGTCTAGGGAACCTCCCTATCACGAGAAGAAAGCCCCGGAGCGCCCGACGGCTCCGAGAAGAAAAGCTTTCGGCTTGGAAACGCTGCTCCAGCGAAGCCCGGTTTTTAATAAAAACCCGCTGTAAGTGAGCTACGCCTATAGTATATTTAATATAGATTTTATTTAATTATAGTAACATTGTTAGGACCTTAAAATAATTATTTAGGCTATTATTATTAGTTATATTGAGTGTTATTTAACGCTTATATAATAGTAATAATAGCTAGAATATTAAATTAGTCTCATCAAGCGTTAGACTAAACTCTAGTGGTAATGATACTAGGTTTCGTCAAGGGATAATTGTTTTAAGAGTAACGAAGTGTTGTCCGAGTGCCGACTCACCACCTTTCAGGTGAGTGCATAGTCCCTTTCATCTTACACATAGATATGAAATATTTTATATAAACTACGTGCTATGTGTGCACATTATCTGAATATTTGCTGTCTATGCTGGTTGAACGTTTTATACATGTTTTAAAGGACTTAAACTGTATACGTATTTTATATATACGAAAATGTTGGGTATGAGATGGGTAGATGAATGATGAGAGATAGAAGATGACGTGAGTATACATTGGCAGCTATAGACTTAGTGCCTATGGGACAAACACCGGTAGCTATGGACTTAGTACCTTTTAGACGTTGGTAGCTATGGATTTAGTACCTGTTGGGAATTGGTAGCTATGGACTTAGTACCTATTAGTTAGACGCTGGTAGCTAAGGATTTAGTACCTGTAGGAATTGGTAGCTATGGACTTAGTACCTGTTGAACATTGGTAGCTATGGACTTAGTACCTATTAGATAAAGACTGGTAGCTATGGATTTAGTACCCGATGAATAGACTATAGCAGCTATGGAATTAGTGCTTTATGAACGAACATTGGCGGCTATGGATTTAGTGACAGTCCTATAACCCTGGAAGTAAGGGACATCGGAATAAACGAATGCAGGATAGATGACTCTTAGGTTAAATCCTTAAAGAGTAAAGAAGATAATGGGGATGGGTAATTGGGTTGATTGTTTGATTGAACATAATAATTATATTATTGTGGGTTGAAAACCCTATGTACTCACCAGGTTTCCCAACCCGACCCACTCAGTTTATGTATATCACAGGTGACGAAGTGAAGTGACATTACACTGAGAGATTTAAAAGAGATGTAGATCACTAGTGTAAATCATTGTAAGTTCTGTTTATGCTTATGTTTCGGTATTAACGATGACATCCCAAACATTTTAAAATGAAATAAATACGTTTCTTCGAAAATGTTTTAATAACGTATTTACCATGTTTTTCTGGGAACAAATTCCGCAACCTTTTTATAAAATGAAGTACTCTGATTTTTATAAAGCATAAACAAAATCGGTCTTTTCTGGCCGTGATTTTGGGGATGTCACAGTTGGTATCAGAGCATTAGTTTAAGCGAACTAGGAATATGGATTTATTTCTAGACTTAAACTTAGAATGCTAAGCGATGATTGTGAGGTGTGAGCACTAGCTTATTTTAGGAATTGTGCCTAAAATGCTTTTATGTGCTAAATGCTTTGTGCATGATATGTTGTTAATTGTTCGGATCTATGGTCTGTTGCCGACCGGATCTGGAAACCTTATGTGTTTAGGATTCTAAACGTACGACTACGGTATTAGAACTAGCATGTAAACGTTTCGGAGTGATAAGGATGATTTAAACGTCAAGTAAAGGTCTAAATTCACCTTATTCGGTGTATAGATCGAGATGGTAAGGACCCGTAGCGGAAACGTAAACGCAAATGGGAACAGGAACCAACCCCCAGTGGTTCAGCAAATACATGTTGTAGAAGAAGTTGCGCCTGAGCCAGTCACCATGGCTGGAGTTCAAGCCATGATTCGGGCTATGTTGGCTGAACAAAGGGAAGAAATGAGACGGATGTTGAATAGGGACGAACCTACTATGCCCATTGAGCAACCTGAACTGATTCCCGAGCAATCTGAGGAAGGGAACTACATCCGCCAAGTGAGTCAAGTTGGGACTCAAGGTGAGCAAAGGGATGGCCCAGAAGGGAGAAATAACAAGGATGGGCGGATGTACAAGAATTTCTTGGGTGCGAAACCACCAAGCCTCTCAGAAAGCCCAAAGTCGGTTGAGATTATGGATTGGATCTCTGAGATGGAGATGGTGTTTGAGAGTTGCAGCTGTAATGAGAAAAAGAAGACTGTCTTTGCAGTAAGACAGCTGAAAACTGGAGTCTTGAGCTGGTGGAAGCTATTGGCAGATACGATGGCACGAGGAGAAGCCTTAATGATGTCGTGGGAAGAGTTTTTGGAACAGTTGAAAATGCAGTACTGCTCGGAGGTAGATCTGATAGACCTAAACAACGAGTTTCAGAACCTGAAGAAAGGGAAGATGAGTGTTGATGAGTATGCCACCGCATTTACCGAGAGGATGAAGCTATTTCCCTACTTGGTGCCTACTGAACTCTCCAAGATTGATAGGTTTGCTAACGGATTGCCCACTGACTTTGGTCCAATGGTCAAAATGGCAACTACCTTGAAAGCAGCTGTTAGGGCAACTAAGAATGTAGAGGCCCAGATAAGAGAAAAGGGTCTAGAAAAAAATAAGGCAGGAGAGAAGCGAAAGTTTGAGGGATCTTCGAGGTCGAACAAGGAAAGCAAATTCTCAAAACTTGGAGGAGCAGATGGAGGTGAAACAAGATGGTGTGATAAATGCAAGAAGAAGCATGGTGGGAAGTGCAACGAAGAAGTGACTTGTTACAAGTGTGGGAGGACGGGTCACTATTCCAAAGACTGCACACATAATGACAAAGTATGCTACGGATGTGGAGGCAAGGGGCACATGTCCAGAGACTGCCTAAGGAAAAATAAAGCAGCAAGACCAGAAACGCCACCAAGGCCAAGGGCATTTCACATGATCCTTGACGAAGCAGAGAACCATGCGAGGAATCAAGAATGAGGACTTCTTACCCGAAGATCGGATTATGCAGTAGCCATAGTTTCATATAATGTAGCCTAGTAGAGGCATAGTCTAGGGTGAACTTGAACACCTATGTAATCGTTTCAAGAATTAATATAAAACCTTCGTTTTGTTATCTGATGTGTTAAATGATTGTATGATTTGCTGCATGGTGACTTGGGAAACTGCGAGACAATACTTGGGACGAGTATGAGTAGGTGTGAATGGTAGTAGAGGCCTATACTACCGGAAGCACAGGACTCACACTTGGATCAGGGAAAGTCACAAGGTTACCAAGAAGCTAGTAATTGATTTCGTTTTATTCAAGTGTGTTGTTACCATCGTTTCGGTAATGACTAAGAAGATTGTTGATATTCCGACCCTAGTGGTCATATCGAATCGAGTCCGACTACGATGAGTATGTTGTGTGGTTCAGAGAACCAAGTTTGATGTAGCGTCCGACTTAAACCAAACGGTTGAAATCAAAGCGATCAATAGAAGTATCGCACTCGTTGTTAAAGAAGTTGGTGGCTAGAAATGCCTAATGTTAAAGTGTGATTATATCACATTAGAACATGAAGGAAGGCATAGTCTGTTTTAGAATTTAACTCTAAGAGACCTAAGTCTAAGTGTTGCAACATATGATGATAGGTCATTAGAATATGACACATCGATCTATAGTAGCAATAAAAGAACTTATCTCAAGTCCGTATCCAGCAAGAATCGAGATTGTGACTTGAAGGTCATAATTTGGAGTCTAACCTGAGGTAGAGAGCAGGTGCACGATCGAGTACTCTTACAGTCAATGAGTTTAAGAGATAGAATTGAAGGAATGTAGAAATTATAATTATTACCTAGGATGAAGAGATGACGTATGGAGTCATTATACGACCCTGTTTCGTTGATGATTCCGGGACGTAATCATCCTAAGGGGGAGATAATTGTAACGCCCGCAAATCCGGGCTAGTCAAATTAGAGGCAATAGGGGTCGAAAACGACTTTTTGACAAAAGATTATTTAGAATAAATAATATTAACCAAGTTGTAGAGTATGTTACAAGGTTTTCGTACATATAAAAAAACGCCGAAATCCGAGTTATAACGAAGAAGTTATGACTCGTTGAAGTTTCGCGACGGAACCGGCACGATACCGGGAAGCGTAAATAGTGAATTTACGATAGAGCGAGATTTAGCCTTAGCGATCTAAACGAAAGTCGTAGAATATGTTAAACTAAGAACATTAATAAAAAGAACTCCCAAATCTGACTTCGTATGAGGAAGTTATGATTTTTCTAAGATTTAGCATAGCAGTGCACAGCCCGAAATCTGAATTTTAGATCGGTCGATTTTTAGCCGACGGGATCTAAATGAAAGTTATAGTACTCGTAAATACCAATGCGTGGATATAAAGAACGTCGATAATAGAGCTCGTATGCGAAAGATATGGACGAAGCTTAGTCCCTACTTTTCGAGCGCGGCGAATTCGATACAGTTTTGTAAATCCGAGATAGAATGAGAATTAGCCAACGAGGTCTAAATGAGAGTTGAAGATCTCATTAATAGGAACTCAACGGTAAAAAGACAGACAAAAACGAAACTCGTATGCGAAAGTTATGGACGAAGCTTAGTCTCTACTTTTCGAGCGCGGCGAATTCGATACAGTTTTGTAAATCCGAGATAGAATGAGAATTAGCTAACGAGGTCTAAATGAAAGTTGAAGATCTCATTAATAGGAACTCAACAGTAAAAAGACAGACAAAAACGGAGCTCGTATGCAAAAGTTACGGAAGAAGCTTGGAGACTACTTTACTATACACTTCCTATAAATACAAGGGTGAACTCCTCATATTTTCTTCACACCATAAGCCTTTCTTTCTCTCTCTAACTTCTATCTAACCTCCCTAAACCCCTCCCAAGTCTAGGGAACCTCCCTATCACGATAAGAAAGCCCTGGAGCGCCCGACGGCTCCGAGAAGAAAAGCTTTCGGCTCGGAAACGCTTCTCCAGCGAAGCCCGGTTTTTAATAAAAACCCGTTGTAAGTGAGTTACGCCTATAGTATATTTAATATAGATTTTATTTAATTATAGTAACATTGTTAGGACCTTAAAATAATTATTTAGGCTATTATTATGAGTTATATTGAGTGTTATTTAACGCTTATATAATAGTAATAATAGCTAGACTATTAAATTAGTCTCGTCAAGCGTTAGACTAAACTCTAGTGGTAATGATACTAGGTTTCGTCAAGGGATAATTGTTTTAAGAGTAACGAAGTGTTGTCCGAGTGCCGACTCACCACCTTTCAGGTGAGTGCATAGTCCCTTTCATCTTACACATAGATATGAAATATTTTATATAAACTACGTGCTATGTGTGCACATTATCTGAATACTTGTTGTCTATGCTGGTTGAACGTTTTATACATGTTTTAAAGGACTTAAACTGTATACGTATTTTATATATACGAAAATGTTGGGTATGAGATGGGTAGATGAATGATGAGAGATAGAAGATGACGTGAGTATACATTGGCAGCTATAGACTTAGTGCCTATGGGACAAACACCGGTAGCTATGGACTTAGTACCTTTTAGACGTTGGTAGCTATGGATTTAGTACCTGTTGGGAATTGGTAGCTATGGACTTAGTACCTATTAGTTAGACGCTGGTAGCTAAGGATTTAGTACCTGTAGGAATTGGTAGCTATGGACTTAGTACCTGTTGAACATTGGTAGCTATGGACTTAGTACCTATTAGATAAAGACTGGTAGCTATGGATTTAGTACCCGATGAATAGACTATAGCAGCTATGGAATTAGTGCTTTATGAACGAACATTGGCGGCTATGGATTTAGTGACAGTCCTATAACCCTGGAAGTAAGGGACATCGGAATAAACGAATGCAGGATAGATGACTCTTAGGTTAAATCCTTAAAGAGTAAAGAAGATAATGGGGATGGGTAATTGGGTTGATTGTTTGATTGAACATAATAATTATATTATTGTGGGTTGAAAACCCTATGTACTCACCAGGTTTCCCAACCCGACCCACTCAGTTTATGTATATCACAGGTGACGAAGTGAAGTGACATTATACTGAGAGATTTAAAAGAGATGTAGATCATTAGTGTAAATCATTGTAAGTTTTGTTTATGCTTATGTTTCGGTATTAACGATGACATCCCAAACATTTTAAAATGAAATAAATACGTTTCTTCGAAAATGTTTTAATAACGTATTTACCATGTTTTTCTGGGAACAAATTCTGCAACCTTTTTATAAAATGAAGTACTCTTATTTTTATAAAGCATAAACAAAATCGGTCTTTTCTGGCCGTGATTTTGGGGATGTCACATATAAGACCAGGATTTGGCCCTCGGTACTTCAAGGAAAAACCATGTGGGTAGCCCATGACACTTGTATGTTTTGGTATGCGGTATTTTGGGGACTCACTAAGCTTTGTGCTTACGGTTTCATATTTATAGTTTCAGGTACTTTTGGTTCGAAAGAGAAGGGTTTGGCGTGACTACACAGCATCCCCTAAAGTTTTATGCATTGGCAATTAATGATATTACTTTGATGTTTAAATGATGAATTCAATTTGATCGGTTTTGGAACTACTCATTTGTATGATTTATTTTTTAAAAATGAAAAAAAATACCTTGGATTTTCGGGACGTTATATAAGATGAGAGAAATGATTCGATAAATTCAAGCTCAAAAATTAGATTAAGCATTGGAATGGGTGAAATTGAAACAAGATTAGGTTTAGATTAAGAACTTGATTTTAAGAGGTATGATGAAACTCATTGGATATCTCACTATAAAACCATTTTAAAAGTTATCAACTTGTTTCCCACAATTGTTGAAATACTTGTGAATATAAGGTAGAATGGTTCATTTTCGAATGATAAAGTAAAAAAGCTCAAGGTATTGTATACTTACTATAATCATTTGATTGTATCTCTATGACATAATTAATGTCTACTATATATGGATACACCAATGATTTGTGGCTCACTTTGTAGAGAAAAGACAAGGACATTGTTAGTGTTATAAGACCTGATTAACTAACTAAATGAGTTTTCCATTAAAGTCTCATTATTTTATCATAATTTACGAATAAGTCTCAAACTAAAATTTAGTGATGATTTGACCATTTTCTCCCTGTAACATACATTTTACCGGTTTCATTGCTAACCTACAAGCCTAGTCATTAAATGAGCTGATGAGATGAATATGTTGGGTTATATAATGTTATGTTTACCATAAAACTTGATATCCTTATGTATTGTATATTTTTTGGAATATAAAATGATTCCAACAAAGACTATAATAATTACAAAAACTAGAAACAAGTTCGTCATTTTTTTATGTTTTTAAGAAATTTCAAATTATATATCTAATATTATGTAACCTAATATATCCATCTCATCAGACATCAACTTATTTCCTGCCCTTTTTTTCCTGGAAACACACATTTTACCGGTTTCATTGTTAACCTAGATGCATAATCATAAATAAGTCGATGAGATGGATACCAAAATTTATAGGAAACGTAGCATTATATAACACATCGTATCCATCTTATCAGCTAATTTAATGACTAAGTGTCCAAGTCAGCAATAAAACTGGTAAAATATATGTTACATCGAGAAAATAGTCAAATCATCACTAAATTTTAGTTTGAAACTTATTTGTAAAATAAGGTAAAATAATGAGACTTTAATGAAACCAGGTATGTAATGAAACCGATAAACCGAAAAAATGTCAAATTGTCATTTTTACCGGTAATTCATGCTTTTTCTTAAATAAAATTTAGTTTGTGAGTTTTTCGTAAATTATGGTCAAATATTTGGACTTTTCTGTACATTTCTCTATAAAAAATAAGTTGTGAAATAAGGTAACTGGAAAATTGGTCACTTTTATTAAGAATGACATGTTTCTACAAGTTTTCGATGGCGATATGATTAATTCATTTCAAGACATGAGACGTTGACGAACTCATTTATAATATTTGTTTAAATTACGTTTTAGTGATTTACAATGTTCAATATTAAGCGACTCTTTACAAATACCCTTTTTGTGACATCCTCAAAATCACGGCAAAAAAAAACCGGTTTCATTTATGCTTTTAAAATAATTTCAGAGTAAATCCATTGATTTAAAAGAGTTGCGGAATTTGTCCCCAAAACATTACATGATAAAATAAGATTTATCAAAGCATTTCTTAAATAAATGTGTTTTCATTATATATCAAAACTCGAGATGTCATGTTCCGATACAGACAAAAAAGCATAAACAATAAAACATAGACCTTACACAGTTATATACAACTACTGGTCTATAAACAAAAACATCTTCATAAGTTCTCCAACTTATGCTCTCGCGCCACTACCTGTAATACAAAGAAATTGAGTGGGTCAGGCTTGGGAGCCTGGTGAGCATATAGGGTTTTCAACTCACAATAAATAATTATATTTAATTTCACCAACCAACAATAACCCGATTACCCATTCCCGTTATCCCCACTTTACGTCTCTATGACAACAACTATTACAAGGGACCTAATCTAGGATTTTCATCGGGACGGACACTACTGCAGAGGGGTTTCCTTAACAATGAATGTCCTAAGGCAATCATGAGGGGGATAGAATACAACAACTAAACGCCCAAGTTCACTACACCTACAGGTTATGAGTCTGCCAGCGTTCCACTGAACTGTCTAGAAAAGGCTGTGGTCGTCATCCATATTCTGCTCGACAACTAGATCACAATCACATCGAGGCATCTCATCAGTTAATCACACATCAACTATCTACCCAAGTTCTACCCAACATTTTTGTAGATAACAACATACATAGGCATTCATATGCAACTTAAAAACTGATAAGATACTCATTCCATACTCATTCCAAATAAACAGATTACATATATATACACGTAACACGTATTCTAAAGTAGATACTTCATATCTATGTGTTAGAAGAAAGGGAATATACACTCACTTGATCAAAAGATGATCGGACAGCACTACGGCTCTAAGAGTAGCATTTCTTCAGTGAAACCGGGATATCTTCACAAAAATCGGGCTTCTCGCGGGCAGAGTTTCGGATCGAGAACTCTGTTTTTCGGGATCTTCGGGGCTTCGGGACTCGCTTAGGGTCTCGGGATGATACTGGGGCTTGGGGGTATTTTTCTTGCACTCAAAACGAGGAAATACGGGAGAGAGAAGAATTTTTAGCAAAAAGATCAGCAACCTCGGCCTTCTATTTATAGGAGCGAGACCTCGGACTATGCTGGGCGTACCGAGGCCCTACGCTGGGCGTACTTTGGATAAGGGTGCCAGGTGGCGAAGTCTCGGTGGTGGAACGTGGCTCTTCTTCGGACCGCAAGAGGCAGTAGTACGCTGCGCGTAACTTCCTCGTACGCAGGTCGTACTTCGGTGTCGACATGTACGCGGGGCGTACACTGGGCCTACCCTTCAGATCAGATCAGGATGCATCGGATTCGGATATTATCCGAATAAATAATAAAATTCATATTATTTAAAAACTTCTGAAATTCATATCTTCCTCATACGAGCTCCGTTTTCGACGTTCTTTATATCCATGCGTAGGTGAGACTAAGCTCTACAACTTCCGTTTAGACTCCGTCGGCTAATTTTGAATTTATTTTTATTATATTATTTTTAGTAGGATGGGACAGGAAAAATCCGTTATAAAATCATAACTTCTTCATCCGATGTCCGTTTTCGTCTGTCTTTTTACCGTTGGACTACTAATGACGAGATCTTCGATTCTCGTTTAGATTGTTTCGCCTAGAAATCACTCGATCTCATATTCGAACTTTGGGCTGCATACTGCTAAGCTGAAACTTCGAAAAATCATAACTTCCTCATACGAAGTTAGGTTTGGACGTTCTTTTTAGCACGCTCTCAGTTTAACATATTCTACGACTTTCATGTAGATCACTAAGGCTAAATATCGCTCTATCGTAAATTCACTATTTACGTCATTCAGCGTCGTGTCTGCTATGTCGCGAAACTTCGACATGTCATAAATTCTTCGTTATAACTCGGATTTCGGCATTCTTTATATATTCGAAAATCTTGCCACGACAGCTACAACATCATGTATCGATATCGGGCTTATCTAATATTTTTACTTTATCGCTTATTTTTATTCCTTAATCCATTTAAATCAAACAATTAAGCAATAAACACATAATACTCAAATAATACATTCTTATTATTTCAAAACGAGTTACAAAGGTTAACGTAGACTGTTATATCATCATTGATGCCTAGCCTAGAAACACGGACGTTGCAATTCTCTCCCCCTTAGGATGATTCCGTCCCCGGAATCACACATCAACAAACAAATGCGGATAACGACTCATCATGGCACTCTCCATCTCCCAAGTGAGATTTGGCCCATTCGTATGTTTCCATAGATTTTATATGTTTTTTATATGTTTATATGTTTTTTAAGTCTTTCATAATTGAATCTAAATTATGCTTTTGCAAGTTTTATTTTAAATACATTTGATGGGTTTGTAAAACTTTAATTTTCTCAAGTCTTCAAAGGCTTTGGCAGGTTATAGGATTGGCCAAGCACACATGCACGTGAAGTCGGGCAGTGGACGAGAGACATGTGGTTCATGGAATGGTGCAATTTAGGCGCACTTTACACTTTGCTTCGAATATGAGTAGCTTTTATTTTTATTGGATCTCGGGTTTGGTGATCCGTTCAAACAGTTAGAGCGAACTATCAATTCGGTAACATGTAAATTTGGAGAGTCGGCGTTGTGGTAAGGGATAAATCTAGTCTCAACATCTACCACATAGCATACTATGAGTGGCAGACCATTATCACTGCCCCTTATTTTGGGGTGTAACGTCCCAAAATTTAAAACCCAAAATTTTGTTTTCATAATAATAAACAGCTAACCAAAACATGTTCGTAAAGCCATGAAGGAAAATCAGAGTATGTCAATCAATCATCTCAATACATCAGATTCAAATAAAATGGAAATCGTGGTGTGTGCAATGCGATCACCCCGAGCACTTCCTCTTCGATCCGGAAGTACCTGAAACATAAACTAAAAACCGTAAGCACAAAGTTTAGTGCGTTCCTCAGAATACCCCATACAACATATCAACATACAATGGGTCATGCCCCACAACCATCGGGCCCCATCCAAAACAGATATGTCAGTAATATGCGATGGGCCCTACCCAACACACTCATCAGGCCCCGCCTGACATCGAGTCGCACCCGGTATACATACAAACACATACAACACATGCAAGAGTCACACAGACAGCTAGCATACAAATAATAGTAATCCATGGGCTAACATTGGTGCCTTCGACCCGTCAAACACTAGGAGGAGACTCACCTTAAACTGCTGAAACAACTAGATAAATGTTTGGACTGCTGATTTGGAAATCTCCGCACTAAACATCATCAAATATTACTCTAGTTAATAATTAGGTCATAAACCATAACCGGGAATCTAGTTCGTTTGTCCAACACCCAGGGTAAAATACCATTTTACCCTTTCCTCCCTTGGCTCAATAACCGAGGCCCAACCCAATGGCACCAAAAGCCCAATGTGGCCCAAATTCCTAAATGATACCCAAACCCCATTATGGGCCCAAATTCAAGAAGGCACAAAGCCTAACAATGGCCCAAAGTAAGAAATAATATTGGACCAACAAGGCCCACAACCTTAATAATCCAAATATGGCCCAAACCACAAAAGTCAATTAAAGTCAACAAATGTTGAGTACACCTAGTGTACTCAGACTTACGCCCGATGTACGCCACCTTTGGCTAGTACATGCTGCGTATGAGATGGGTACGTCCAATGTACTCCACAGCAACCCAAACCCCCCATTAAGTGCTTAATTGGTTAAGCTACTAAGTTCACTTATTAGATCTGATCCTAAATGATGTCTTAACACACAAAGTTGGCAACTTTACTCCTTTTCATGTCTTAATGGGTCCCAATACTTGTTTTTTACAAATAAAACCCATAATAAGATCCCTAATTTATGCATGCTTCAATATAACACATCAAGATTGCATTTTTACGCACAATGAACCTCAAAAATGCTAAGATCTACCATCCCTAGATTCTAGAGTAACTCATACTCTCAAGCATGACTAATAGGACCATAAAATGGACAAAAACAAGCCCTAACTAGATCTATCATAATGAACCATCAAGTTAAGAGCTTTATACCTCCAAAAGATTTCTAAGTTGGTAATGGTTTTGGATCCACAAGCTCCAACCACACCAATGCAACTTCCAAGAGCTCTTCTTCCTTCAATATCACCAAAAACACTCTTAAAGATCACTTCCAAGCTCAGAATACTCAAATAACAATTAGGGTTTCGTTTTCAGTTTTGGAGAGGTGTAGTGTAACATCCCGTTTAATAAATTTATAATATTTAGAGGATGAGGGTGTCGGGGAGCCAATTGATGTAATTTTGGATTTTTAGGGTTAATGTGTAAGTTCATGATTTAATTTGTAAATATTCCTGAGGGCAGGGGATATTTGGTAAGTTTTGGACCTTATTTGTAATGAATTTATGGAATTAGGGGCTGCATGGTAACTATTGGGATTTAATTTGAAAAGAATTATGGAAGTATGGGTTAAAAAGGTAAATATTGGGTTAAAGTTGAAGAAGATTTGGTGGGGAGGGGCTGGTATTGTAAAAATCGCAAATTGTTTGAAGAAAGTCACGGGGTATACCCGATGCTCCCTCCCAGCATCTAACCCTAAACCTATCAAGAGCATTTAGTCGCCATGGGAGACGACCCGGCCGCCACCCTCCATGTTCGTTTGCCATTCCGATCAGTCCAACCATTGTCGCTGCTAATCCGATGCCGGAACGCCATTGAGGCTGCAGGACGACGCGAAATTTCTGGGCGTCGCATGCTCGTCGGAGCTGTAAAGCGTGATCGTGGCTTCCGTTCGTTGGGAAGATCTCAGCCCGATTCCCTGCTATGATTGCTTCCTTCCTTTCTGCCTATTTCGTCACTGTGTCGCCGTCACCATCTCTATTCCGAGCAGCAGCCATAGCGGATCTTCTTCTTTTCCTCCGACTGCCTTAGGCCGCCGCGAAAGTGGTCGTGGGAAGGTACGTTTTTCAGTGTTCTATCATAATCTATATTACTGGGTGGTGTTATGGTGTTGTGAGCGAACTTCTGGACACGAAAAATCCACCGTCAACACCTCAAGGAGGTGGTTGCCATCTATTTTGCTTCCAGAAGCCATGAGAGGTGGCTATGGGTGTGTTTTTGAGTTCGTGCTTGGGTGAAATTGCTGTTCTCGGGAATTATGAGGGCGAATAGTGGTATGTGTGGTTGGAAAACCCCCCACCACCACCGTGAGCCGCCATTGACCACCACTACCTAAGGTGGTAGTGGGTGGTGCTTAGCATAGTGAACCATAATTAGCCCAAATGTTTGATCTGGACTAGTTGGATAGTGATTGGCCTAGAAATCCTAATTAGGGTTTAGAAAACCCTAATTGTTGGGTTTGTTGGTTGGGCCTTTTAGGACCCGCATTTGGACCAGTGGACTGAAGATAAAACTCAAGACAATTCTATTATATGATATCTTAGTGGAATAATGGACTTAATGGGTTAAGACCTTAATGGGTAAGTGAGAAACACTTAACCCTAATTGTCATTTTATGTGAAAACCCTAATTTTTCTTGGGCCTTGTGTTGGGCTTTCCTATTAGGGTTGGTGTTTGTGCCATTGATGGGCCATCCAAGAGCAGTCATGTGAACTAGAATATTTAGATGGGCTTTAGGGTAAGGCCCATATGAGGGTTTGGGCCTAATTTGGAAAATTGGGCAATGATTGGGCCTTGGTGGGCCTAATGGACTTGAGATATTTATGGACCGGATTGGTGGAATATATTTAGACCTAATAATGTTAAGGTTGTTCTTAGAACCTAATGGGGTTATTTGTGGGTTTGAGTTAGTGATAGAAGCCAGAGTGTAGCAGCAGAATGTATAGGATCTATTCGCCATTCAAGGTGAGTCTTTTCACTATACTTATCTGTGTTGTAATCTTGTCACAACTAGAAATTTTGTGCCTTGTAACTACAACACATAAGTAAAATTTTGAATCAAAAACTTAAGAGCATGTATGATTCTTACTTTATGACATCAAAATTTGCAATCAAATACACCATACAAGCATTACAAATAGTCAACAAGCAAATGGGAAACCCTAGAAGTTCTTGTTTAGGTCCATTTTGGACTAGGACTTCCTTATTGGGCCCAATGGACCAATAAGCTTCCAATTTGACTATCTTGGGCTTAGAATCCTTAAATGGGCTCTAATTGGACCCACTTTCATTTATTTCAACATTTTGGGCCATATTGGGCCTAGAATGAAATAAATTAAATATCATGAACCATTATGGACCATAATTGACCTAAACTAGCCTAACAAAGTATAAAAATCACACTTATATATTTTATAGGGCCAACAATCACTCAACCTAACTCTAATATGGGCTTAGCGGCAATAAGGCACAAAAATCTTTTTTTCCTCTCCAAATCTCGGTTCAAGCCCAAACTCAAGGGATGAAGAGTTGACTTATGAGATTGTCACCTCATTAATACATCCCATACCTCCATGCATGGACCAACATGCGTCTAGGTTAGTCATCTCAACTCTCTCTCTCTTCTTCTTCTTGATTCTCGGCCGAGAGCTCCCAAACACACACACTTCATCCACTTTTTGTGTAGCAAACTCTCTCAAGGAACACCCTCACCTTTCTTCATCTAATTTTCGAGACTTAAGAGCTTTTCAAAGAGATTTTCCACAAGAATCATCATCTAAGGTAAGTTTATACTTAAATCTATGATCTAGGTTCCTTGTTATATCAAACATCTCATCTTAACTCATGTAAATTTATGGTCTAACTCCCTAGAACCATCTAAGTTCGAAAACCTCCTCAAGAAGTTGCTAGAGCCGAAAAAAACATCAAACTTCTTCCAAACTCCTCCAAAATCGAAATCTAACTTAAGGTGAGCTTCATACCCCTTATTTTTCGGTTTTTATAAGTTTTGTGGGGGGGGGGGGATACAAGAAAATGTGTAGATCTATGAGTATATGTATGCCTTGTGTGATTTCTATGTTTATATATATGTTATGCGATTGTGGTGTTGGATCTAGTCAAAAAGTCCTTAAAACCGAGATTTACATTAGGTTGTATGAAACAAGTATAAATCATATTATTACACACAAATCATTTCTAGAAAAATAACCAAGTTGGTTAATATGAACATTTTTGGGCTAAGAACCCATTTTTGGGCTCAAAATGTTGAAAATATAAATTCAAAGGGGCCCAAAATGACAAAATGCAAATTCTGATGGTTGAGATGAGTCAAAACAGTTTCAAAAATGTATCTTCTTGAAATTTACTCTTTTGAAGGATTAAAATGTAATTTTTAAGCATAATGGGCCAAAAATGAATTTTTCGGCCCAATAAAGCCCAAATTGCGAGATTTTCAAATTATAGGGGCTGAAACTGTACTTTTCTGTAAAACAGGGGACTACTAGTGCTCCAAGCCCATTTCTAGGGTTAAAAATACTTTTCATATTTAAAATGGACCAAAGATGCAAAAAATTTCTATTTTGGGCCAAAAGTGTAAAAATTGCGAAAATAGAGGTTTCAGCCGAGAAAACTTCATTCTGAGGGACTAAAACTGTTTTTCAAATAAATTTGAGCTGAAAAATACCCTTTTCAACAAGTTTTGATACTAAAGTGTCAAGAAAAATGGTTTAAGGACTAAAATGGAAATTCTTTTATACTAAGGGTCAAAAGTGTAAATTTCTCCAAAAGAAAGGGGCTGCAAAAAGTAAAATTCTAATGTTTTAAACAATAAATCCGTCATGATGAAATACTAGTACCACAACTACTGACAAAACATAATACACCTTCAACACCAAAAAAATCGTTACCAAACGAATTGATTCGGTCTCGAATCAATAATGAATCAAAAATCTATACACAACGATACTACAATACACACACTGAAATTACGGGAAGTCAATACACACGCGGGAATTCACCAGACGTTGATACACCATCTTTGGGCCCGAAAGTTTCAAATCGTGCTTGTTGGGCCTAGCTAGCCCAATGACATGATCTTTAGGCCCGAAGGAAACTCGCTTACATGTTGTTGGGTCTCATATGACCTAATTCCATGTAAAAGGACTTTCAATGGCTTTTGTGCTGTTGGGCCCCAAGGGTCTTTTGGTACTGCTAGCAAAGTCGAGAATTCACAAATGCGAGTCGGGCCAAGGGCCTTTCGCATTCACGATAGCCTTGAACGACTTATGGAAATAGCGGGGGCTTCGCACCCTCTTTTCTCCTCGATTGTGGGGCTATGAGAAGTTAGGGTGGTTGGATTAAGTGAATAGTACGGACGACGCCTAAGGGATCGTTGTATAGTTGTAAACTAGTCGTTTTCATTAATGCGTGTTTATAACAATTCACAATCCATAATTAATCCAATGTCACCTGTAATTATCAAATACACACGTCACAACGGTATAACAAAATATAAAACGTGTAATTCAAAATATTAGGAAAACATCGGGTTTTCCTAGGGTTTTCAATTCATACACCTACAAGATGCATACCAAGTCTAACAAATTTTTTTTACATTTATAGAAACAAACAGGCATACTTACGGATCTTTACACTTTTTACACGATACTCTTTTCAGAAAATATCGGATTTTCTGGTGGTTTTCAAAACAATACAAAACATTATATTTCAAACATTACTTATGAACTCACCAACATTTCATATGTTGACGTTTTTCAAAATACTTGTATTCTCAGGTAACATGTAAATCGAAGGGAAAAATGTACTCAGTGATGTCTTGTTGTTTGTTTAACTAGTATCGAACAATCTACTTTTTGGGAATGTAATGTTATGAAACAATGTACTAAATGTAAACACTACCAGTTGTACTATTTCAATGCATGGTGATGAATGATGTTATGTTTCATGTATATTCACTGTGATGGTATTCAATTGAGTCACAACAACCCTCGGACGTTTCCGCCGTCTGGTTCAGGGGTGTGACAGGTTGGTATCAGAGCTTTGTTTATAGTGAACTAGCATATCTAGCCACACATTGATATGCAACTATAAAACAAAAGAGGGACTAACACAACTCTGAACAAAACAAGTGAAACACAACAATAAAACACCCTTGCTTGCATTAGGAATAAGAACATAACGGCGAATCAAACAAGATTACACTAGTATCCCGGTTAATTCAGGACTGTTCTTAGCGGTATCAAGGAGTGGATGTGGCCTGATCAACTACATTCCCTCCAAGGTATAACTAACACATGTTCTGATGAGATCGCGATAGCTAGAGAACTTAAAAACAAACCCCTTTATCACCAGAAGAGAAGAACGTCTGTTTAGTCTATAACATAGTGTAGAGTCATAGGAGTAACGATGGTTTATACCTTCCCCCAGCCTTCATGGAGGGAGAGCAGCCGGGTATCCAGTTTCATCAAGTCCTAGTGGCTCACGAGATGCTTGAAGATGAACCAGAAGGGAATCCAGAGGAAGCACACGACGTCAGACCTGATGAATACCTAGACATCGACTACGAGTTCGGGGAGACCGACGATGACATCGAGGAAGGACAAGATCCGGACAAAAATCACGCCACATCGTTCATGGACGAGGCGCAACCAGACCACCCCGCCCCACCAATGAACCCCCCAAGGGAGAACCGCTCTCCCGAAGATGAGATCGCCGCCCTGCAGCAACAGTTGTACGCCATGGAGGCACGTGCAGTGCGAGCTGAGCACGAGAGGGATGAGGTTATTGGAGACATGACGGAGATGGCTCAGTTACTAGCTCAACACTTCGGCATATGACCCCTCCACTACGTAGGACGCACCACGGAGTGTTAGGGATAGACTTATCTTACTGGGTCATTAGGAACTATGCTATGTACCCCGACTCTATGTTTAAGTGACTACACTACTCATAGAGCCGTTATGCTGTCGAAGTAGTGTCACTCATGTATGCTCTTACGAGCAAAATTTTCATGTATCAAATGCGGATAATATTAGTAAACTTTTACGTGCTTTGTTATGATATTACAAATTGCTATGTGTTGTGAATCTATGATTGTATACTACATGATAGAAGTACTTAAGTTCGTGCCATACACCTAGTCAGTAGGATCACAACCACACGGAAGCCACGTATACTCAACATCTTTCCGTTTCATGACAGAAAGATGCCTCACCGACCTACTCACGGAAACCCTGGACCAACCCCACCCGAAGTTGACTCAGCCGCATTCCAGGCAGCGGTCTCTGCTGCGGTCAATGCAGCGATGACACAAATTCATCAAGGGAACAATGGAGGAGTCAACGGGCAAGGGGCCGGAAGTTCAAACAACGAAATGAATCAGGGACCCACCAAAACATGTACCTACAAGGACTTCACAAACGCTAAACCACGAACCTTTAACGACACTGGAGGGGTGATCACTCTGAAACGATGGATCGAGAAGGTGGAATCGGTATTCGAGATATGCGATGTCCAGAGGAAATGAAGGTGAAGTTTGTAGCATGCACTTTCGTTGATCAAGCGCTCACTTGGTGGAACGGACACGTGGAAGCCATGACACTCCCTATAGCCAACTCCATGCCGTGGTCGGAAATGAAAGAAATGCTGATGGCTGAATACTACTTACGAGGTGAGATTCAGAAAATGGAGCAAGAGCTGTGGAACCTTACTGTGCGGAATGCGGATACCGATGCCTACATATCGAGATTTAGTGAACTATCTCTGTTATGCCCGGGTATGATCACCTCGGAAGGAAAGAAGATTGAGCGATTCATCTGGGGACTAACCTCTCCGATCCAAGGAAACGTGATAGCTGCAAATCCCGAAACTTTCGACAGTGCTAAAAGATTGGCAAAGAAGCTGTATGACCACAACAATAAGAAGGGGGAGAAGCCAACGGAGACTTGAGGCCAAGAAGGAAAGTGATGGCAAGAAAGGGAAAAACAACAAAAGGAAGGGGCGTCAAGGCTCCGAGACTTCTAAGAAGCAGCAGCCAGTGGCGGTTAATGCTGCCACCGTGCAAGTCCCAACTACACCACATGCTCCAGCCTTAGCTGCCCCAAATGTTCCTAGACCTTATTCCGGTAATCTTCCCAAATGCAACAAGTGCAGTTTCCATCACAACGGAGAATGCAAGGAGTTGCAGTGCACCAGTTGCAATTGAAAGGGACACACGGCGAGGTGCTGCAGGACCTACCCTCCTCAAAATCAACAACAGGGAAACAACAACCGCAACAACAACAACATCAATGCTGGGGGCAACAACGCCGGTCCTAGCCACACATGTTATGGATGCAGAAGGACAGGGCATTTTCGTCGCGATTGCCCTAACAACAACAATCCCGGAAATGGAGGAATGAGAAGGGTGCTGGCCATGGGTCAGGGGGAAGCAATTCAGGATCCCGCAGTTGTTACCGGTACGTTTCCCCTAAACCACACTTATGCATGCATCCTATTTGACATCGGAGCGGAGCGAAGTTTCGTAAGCAATAAGTTTAAGCATTTATTAAAACAACAACCCCATAAGCTCAATGAAACCTTTACGGTGGAAATGGCCAATGGGAAAACCGAATCCACGGGGTAAATCTACATCGGATGTACCCTAACCCTGAACCAACACGTCTTTCGAATAGACTTAATGCCTGTATCTGTTAGGAGTTTCAATGTGATTATTGGCATGGACTGGTTAAGCCTCTACCGTGCTGAGATTATGTGTCACGAGAAGGTCGTTCGCCTTCGCCTTCCTAATCACGAAACCCTAGTTATTTACGGAGACAAACCTAGCACGAACCTTCGCCTCATCTCGTGCATCCAGGCACAAAAGCATCTACGAAAGAAAGATTTGACATTCCTGGCTCACATAGTGGATAAAACCAAGGAAGAGACTAACATTCAAGATATTCCAGTAGCGCGTGAATTTCCAGACGTATTTCCTCAAGATCTTCCTGGAGTACCCCCAAAGAGGCAAGTTGAATTCCGAATTGACCTCGTTCCAGGAGCAACCCCTCTCACTAAATCACCTTACCGGCTAGCTCCTGCTGAAATGCAGGAATTGTCCAGTCAACTCAGCGAACTCCTGTACATGGGATTCATCCGACCTAGTTACTCGCCATGGGGAGCTCTGGTCCTGTTTGTCAAAAAGAAGGACAGATCTTTTAGGATGTGCATCGATTACAGAGAGTTAAATAAACTCACTGTCAAAAATCGCTATCCACTCCCACGAATCGACGGTCTATTTGACCAGCTCCAAGGAGCTAGTTACTTCTCTAAGATAGATCTAAGGTCCGGATACCATCAACTCAAAGTCCGGGAAGAGGATATTCCTAAACCAATTTCCGAACTTGTTATGGACATTATGAATTTGTTGTAATGCCCTTTGGTCTAACAAATGCCCCTGCCGCATTTATGGATCTGATGAACCGAATCTGTCGACCATTCCTCGAAAACTTTGTCATTGTCTTCATTGATGACATTCTCGTCTATTCCCGAAGCGAGGAAGAGCATGGTCAACATCTCCGACAAATTCTAGAAACTCTGCGATTGGAAAAGCTATACGCAAAACTCTCCAAGTGTGAGTTCTGGCTTCGTAGTGTGAACTTCCTAGGTCATGTTGTTAGCCAAGATGGAATTCATGTGGATCCCTCTAAGGTCAAGGTTGTTGAAGGATGGGCAGTCCCGACAACACCCACGGAAATTCGTCAATTCTTAGGTCTAGCAGGCTACTATAGGAGGTTTATTCAAAACTTCTCTAAGATCGCCAAGCCACTTACCTCACTTACGCAAAAGGGCGTATCATTCAAATGGACGGACAAGCAAGAGGTTGCATTCTGAACCCTAAAGCAAGCCCTCTGTAGTGCCCCGGTACTATCTCTACCGGAGGGAACAGAAGATTTCGTGGTCTACTGTGACGCGTCAAATCAAGGCTTAGGTTGCGTTCTCATGAAGCGTGGAAGGGTGATAGCTTACGCATCCCGCCAACTAAAGGCGCACGAAGTGAATTATACAACCCATGATCTGAAATTGGGAGTCGTGGTCTTTGCTCTGAAGATTTGGAGGCATTACCTTTATGGTACGAAATACACCATCTTTACAGACCACAAAAGTCTCCAGCATATCTTGAATCAAAAAGAGTTGAATATGAGGCAACGAAGATGGGTCGAATTATTAAACGATTACGAGTGTGAAATCAAGTACCACCCGGGCAAGGCCAACGTGGTAGCTGGCGCATTGAGCCGGAAGGGGTACTCTAATCGTCGTGTGAAAACTCTCTCAATAACCATCCAATCTCACTTAACCACTCAGATTGGAGTAGCCCAGTCAGAGGCCATGAAGACGGAAAACAGAGCAAGCGAAGCATTACGCGGAATGGAGAAGAATCTAGAGGCAAAAGAGGACGGAGTATACTATTTCATGAACCGTATTTGGGTCCCTAAACTCGGAGGATTTAGGGAGGTAGTCATGAAGGAAGCCCACAAGACGCGATACTCCATCCATCCCGGCTCAGACAAGATGTATTTGGATATTAAACAACACTATTGGTGGCCTAACATGAAGGCGGAAATTGCCACCTATGTTAGTAAGTGCCTTACTTGTGCCAAGGTAAAGGTGGAGTACCAAAAGCCCTCAGGGTTATTACAGCAACCGGTAATCCCTGAGTGGAAATGGGAAGGGATTTCTATGGATTTCCTGACCAAGCTACCCAAGACGTCGGATGGACTAGACACCATATGGGTAATAGTCGACCGACTGACGAAATCTGCCCATTTCCTGCCAATAAAAGAATCCTACAAGATGGAGAGATTGACACGTTTATACATTCGAGAAATCGTGAGACTCCACGGAGTACCAGTGTCTATTATCTCGGATAGAGACAGTAGGTTCACTTCACGTTTTTGGCAATCACTCCAGAAAGCACTGGGAACTCATCTCGACATGAGCACCGTTTATCATCCACAAACGGATGGTCAAAGCGAACGAACCATTCAAACGCTCGAAGACATGCTTCGCGCATGTGTGATAGACTTTGGGAAGTCTTGGGATACCCACTTACCTTTAGTCGAATTTTCGTATAACAACAGTTACCATTCGAGCATCAAGGTCGCTCCTTTCGAAGCACTGTATGGGCGTAAGTGTAGATCACCGTTATGTTGGGCTGAGGTGGGCGACACCCAGCTAGCAAAGGCACTCACATCAGACAAGGCACTAACGGGACCGGAGATCATTCGTGAAACCACAGAAAAGATAGTTCAAATCAAAGCTCAATTACAAGCATCGCGTGACCGACAAAAGAGCTACGCCGATAAACGGCGAAAGCCCTTAGGGTTTCAGGTCGGGGATCGCGTACTGTTAAAAGCCTCACCTTGGAAGGGAGTCGTTCGTTTCGGAAAACAGGGAAAACTGAACCCACGATACATTGGACCTTTCAAGATCGTCGCCCAAATAGGTCCAGTGGTGTATAAACTGCAACTACCCGCAGAGCTAAACAGTGTGCACCCCGTGTTCCATGTCTCTAATCTAAAGAAGTGCCTGTCGGATGAAACCCTCGTCATTCCCCTTGACGAGATTGAAATCAACGAGAATCTCTTGTTCGTTGAAGAACCGGTTGAAATCATGGACAGGGAGGTGAAGCGTACTAAGCAAAGTCGCATCCCGATCGTGAAAGTACGGTGGAACGCGAAGCGTGGGCCAGAATTCATGTGGGAACGCGAAAATCAAATGAAGCAAAAGTACCCCCACCTATTCTAGCATTCTCAAATCTAGCTTTCAAACAGAATTTAGGGACGAAATTCCCCCTAACGGGGGGGATGATGTCACAACTAGAAATTTTGTGCCTTGTAACTACAACACATAAGTAAAATTTTGAATCAAAAACTTAAGAGCATGTATGATGCTTACTTTATGACATCAAAATTTGCAATCAAATACACCATACAAGCATTACAAATAGTCAACAAGCAAATGGGAAACCCTAGAAGTTCTTGTTTAGGTCCATTTTGGACTAGGACTTCCTTATTGGGCCCAATGGACCAATAAGCTTCCAATTTGACTATCTTGGGATTAGAATCCTTAAATGGGCTCTAATTGGACCCACTTTCATTTATTTCAACATTTTGGGCCATATTGAGCCTAGAATGAAATAAATTAAATATTATGAACCATTATGGACCATAACTGACCTAAACTAGCCTAACAAAGTATAAAAATCACACTTATATATTTTATAGGGCCAACAATCACTCAACCTAACTATAATATGGGCTTAGGGGCAATAAAGCCCAAAAATCTTTTTTTCCTCTCCAAATCTCGGCTCAAGCCCAAACTCAAGGGATGAAGATTTGACTTGTGAGATTGCCACCTCATTAATACATCCCATACCTCCATGCATGGACCAACATGCATCTAGGTTAGTCATCTCAACTCTCTCTCTCTTCTTCTTCTTGATTCTCGGCCGAGAGCTCCCAAACACACACACACTTCATCCACTTTTTGTGTAGCAAACTCTCTCAAGGAACACCCTCACCTTTCTTCATCTAATTTTCGAGACTTAAGAGCTTTTCAAAGAGATTTTCCACAAGAATCATCATCTAAGGTAAGTTTATACTTAAATCTATGATCTAGGTTCCTTGTTATATCAAACATCTCATCTTAACTCATGTAAATTTATGGTCTAACTCCCTAGAACCATCTAAGTTCGAAAACCTCCTCAAGAAGTTGCTAGAGCCGAAAACAACATCAAACTTCTTCCAAACTCCTCCAAAACCGAAATCCAACTCAAGGTGAGCTTCATACCCCCTATTTTTCGATTTTTATAAATTTTGTGGGGGGGGGGGGGGGGAATACAAGCAAATGTGTAGATCTATGAGTATATGTATGCCTTGTGTGATTTCTATGTTTATATATATGTTCTTATGCGATTGTGGTGTTGGATCTAGTCAAAAAGTCCTTAAAACCTAGATTTACATTAGGTTGTATGATACAAGTATAAATCATATTATTACACACAAATCATTTCTAGAAAAATAACCAAGTTGGTTAATATGAACATTTTTGGGCTAAAAACCCATTTTTGGGCTCAAAATGTTGAAAATATAAATTCAAAGGGGCCCAAAATGACAAAATGCAAATTCTGATGGTTGAGATGAGTCAAAACAGTTTCAAAAATGTATTTTCTGGAAATTTACTCTTTTAAAGGATTAAAATGTAAATTTTTAAGCATAATGGGCCAAAAATGAATTTTTTGGCCCAATAAAGCCCAAATTGCGAGATTTTAAAATTAGAGGGGCTGAAACTATACTTTTCTGTAAAACAGGGGACTACTAGTGCTCCAAGCCCATTTCAAAGGTTAAAAATACTTTTCATATTTAAAATGGACCAAAGATGCAAAAAATTTCTACTTTGGGCCAAAAGTGTAAAAATTGCGAAAATAGAGGTTTCAGCCGAGAAAACTTCATTCTGAAGGACTAAAAGTGCTTTTCAAATAAATTTGAGCTGAAAAATACCCTTTTCAACAAGTTTTGATACTAAAGTGTCAAGAAAAATGGTTTAAGTACTAAAATGGAAATTCTTTTATACTAAGGGTCAAAAGTGTTAATTTATCCAAAAGAAAGGGGCTGCAAAAAGTAAAATTCTAATGTCTTAAACAATAAATTCGTCATGATGAAATACTAGTACCACGACTACTGACGAAACATAATACACCTTCAACACAAAAAAAATCGTTACCAAACGAATTGATTCGGTCTCGAATCAATAATGAATCAAAAATCTATACACGACGATACTACAATACACATGCTGAAATTACGGGAAGTCAATACACACGCGGGAATTCACCAGACGTCGATACACCATCTTTGGGCCCGAAAGTTTCAAATCGTGCTTGTTGGGCCTAGCTAGCCCAATGACATGATCTTTAGACCCGAAGGAAACTCGCTTACATGTTGTTGGGTCTCATATGACCTATTCCATGTAAAAGGACTTTGAATGGCTTTTGTGCTGTTGGGACCCAAGGGTCTTTTGGTACTGCTAGCAAAGTCGAGAATTCACAGATGCGAGTCGGGCCAAGGGCCTTTCGCATTCACGATAGCCTTGAACGACTTATGGAAATAGCGGGGGCTTCGCACCCTCTTTTCTCCTCGATTGTGGGGCTATGAGAAGTTAGGGTGGTTGGATTAAGTGAATAGTACGGACGACGCCTAAGGGATCGTTGTATAGTTGTAAACTAGTCGTTTTCATTAATGCGTGTTTATAACAATTCACAATCCATAATTAATCCAATGTCACCTGTAATTATCAAATACACACGTCACAACGGTATAACAAAATATAAAACGCGTAATTCAAAATATTAGGAAAACATCGGGTTTTCCTAGGGTTTTCAATTCATACACCTACAAGATGCATACCAAGTCTAACAAATTTTTTTTACATTTATAGAAACAAACAGGCATACTTACGGATCTTCACACTTTTTACACGATACTCTTTTCAGAAAATATTGGATTTTCTGGTGGTTTTCAAAACAATACAAAACATTATATTTCAAACATTACTTATGAACTCACCAACATTTCATATGTTGACGTTTTTCAAAATACTTGTATTCTCAGGTAACATGTAAATCGAAAGGAAAAATGTACTCAGTGATGTCTTGTTGTTTGTTTAACTAGTATCGAACAATCTACTTTTTGGGAATGTAATGTTATGAAACAATGTACTAAATGTAAACACTACCAGTTGTACTATTTCAATGCATGGTGATGAATGATGTTATGTTTCATGTATATTCACTGTGATGGTATTCAATTGAGTCACAACAACCCTCGGACGTTTCCGCCGTCTGGTTCGGGGGTGTGACAAATATGTGTGTGACCGGAGGGTCTTATTCTTGTTGATGAACAGAGGGTCTTATTTGCATTATTGACCGGAGGGTCTTAGTATATTATTGACCAGAGGGTCTCAATACATATAGACTGGAGGTTCTTAGTACACTATCGACTGAAGGGTCTTATTTGTTTATTATGTGTTATGTGTTATCGTGCATACTGTCTTTGTGACTGATGCTGTTATGGTAATATGTGTATATATTGATCTTATGTGTTTATTTGAGTACTGCGATATCCTGCATTATGTCTATGTGATTTATGTTGTGTATTTATTCTGAGTTTATAGAGTTAGGACTGTAGGGTCCACAGAGTTAGGACCAGAGGGTCCACAGAGTTAGGACTGGAGGGTCCATTAGAGTTGTGGGACTGGAGGGTCCCACTAAGACACATTGACCGGAGGGTCTTACAGAGTTATAGCCTCGAGTGGCTAATGTGTATTTGTGGTATTTTGGGGAACTCACTAAGCTTTGTGCTTACCGTGTTATGTGTTATGTGTTATAAGTACTTCTCAGGATCACGGGAAGGCGCCGACTTGATTGTACACACGAGATAAAGAGTTATCTTTTTAGGATCCTGGATTATTAATCAAACAATTATGGAACTGTGTTTTGTTAAATTGATAATTGGGATGTTTGTGAAATGCATTATGAGAATTTTTGTAATTTAAAATGAAAAATTTGTTCAAAAATTTACGGTGTTACATGTAGGATGGTCATAAGAAGGTCCAAGAGTAACTTAAGTTGTTTAAATTGGGCTCAAACCCGAAAAATTAGGGTTTGTCCCATGTGGTCATACGTCCCGCATACTCTACGTATGCCCATCATACCTGGATGCCTCCGCGATCAACTCATGAGATCATTATGCCCAACGTACTCCTAGTGTACTCCCAACGTACGAGCAAAGGACCCAACTGAAAAAGTTTTAAGATTAAGCGAAAAAAAGGAATACCTGACATGCAAACGTTACGATTCTCCACCACTTGAATCAAACTTCATCCTCGAAGTCTGTCATTGAAAACAACTCCGAATAATTCTCCTTCATCTCGACCTCGGGCTCCCACGTCCATTCAGAACCCTTGCAGTGCTTTCATTGCACCTTTAATAGATCCACCGACTTGTTCCGCAGAACCTTTATCTTCTTGTCAAGGATGGTAATCGGTCGCTTAATATAATTTATTCGATCATCCACCTGAATATCCTCCAATAGAACCACCATGGAATCATCAACCAAACATTTCTGTAGCTGAGAGACGTGAAATGTGCTATGGATCTGACTAAGCTCCTCGGGTAGATCCATACGATAAGAAACCTTTCCCACCTGAGCCAAAATCCTGAAAGGACCGATATACCTAGGGCCAAACTTGCCCTTCTTCCAGAATCGGATGACACCTTTCCAAGGTGACACCTTCTAGAGAAGCATGTACCCAACCTGGAACTCTAGATCTGATAGGCGCTTCTCGGCATAGCTCTTCTACCGACTTTGTACTATCTGAAGTCTACCTTGGACCTGCTGAATCAACTCAGTAGTCTTGAGTACCACCTCAGTACTCCCCATGACTCGCTGACCGACCTCACCCCAACATATTGGGGTCTTGTACTTCCCCCATAGAGCATCTTAAAGGGAGGTTGATCAATGTTGGTGTGATAATTGTTGTTATAAGAAACCTCTGCCAAAGGGAAATACGTATCCCAACTCCTACCAAAATCCAATACACATGCCTGAAGCATATCCTCCAAGGTCTAGATAGTCCACTCACTATGTCCATCAGTTCGTGGGTGAAAGTCGTTTTGAAATGCAGACGAGTACCCGACTCCTCGTGAAACGTCTTCCAGAACCTCGAAGTAAACCTAGAATCCCTGTCTAAAACCACTGTAATCGGCACCCTAAGCCGTGCCACTACCTCCCTGATGTAAGTATCAACCAACCTCTCCGCAAATATACTCTCCTAAATTAGAATAAAATTCGCACTCTTGGTTAGTCGATCCATGATGAACCATATCGAATCCACTACGCACGTTGTCCGTGGCAACTTCGTGATGAAATCCATAGTAATCTCTTCCCATCTTCCAAACGGGATTGTCTAATGGTTGAAACTTGTCGAGAGGTCTTTGATGCTAGGCCTTGACTTTCCTGCAAGTCAAGCACCTCTCCACATACCAGGCCACATCTCGCTTCACGCATGGCCACCAATAGTCGAGTCGGAGATCCCTATACATCTTTCTTGCTCTAGGATTAATAGATAACCTCTTCTTGTGCGCCTCCTCCATCAAAACCTGGCACGCACCACCGAAATACGGAACCCACACCCTCCGATAAAGGGTCAATAACCCCTGAATATCATAATCGAAGGAAGCCACCTGACCCACTAAGTGCTCACTCTTCTAGTGCTCTTCCTTGATAGCCTCAACCTGAGCCTTTTGGATCACCTCTAAAAGTGGAGTATTCTCCATCATCCTTAAACACATATCCCTGATCAGAGTCGTGACCGCCTTGTGACTGAGAGCATCGACCACCACATTGAACTTCCCCGGGTGATAGAGGATCTCACAATCCTAATCCTTCACCACATCCAACCATCTATGTTGCCTCATGTTCAGATTCGATTGATCCATCAAATACCTTAGGCTCTTGTGATCCGTGTAGATAGTACAGTAGACCCCATGGAGGTAATGTCGCCAAATATTAAGGGCAAAGACCACAATCCCCAACTCCAAATCATATGTAGAATAAATCGCATCACAGCCTTAGCTGCCTCGAAGAGTAAGCAATAACATGACCTCGTTGCATCAACACTGCTCCCAAAACTATCATCGACGCATCACAATATACCATAAAATCCTCCACACCCTCCGACAGGGTCAAAATCGGTGCCTTGCACAACCGATATCTCAAGGTCTCAAAAGTTGCATGCTACTCAGACCCCCAGTGAAATGTAACTGTCTTCTTTTTTAACCGAGTCAAAGGAACAACTATCTTGGAGAAATCCTGGATAAATCTATGATAATAACCTACTTCGAATCTTAGATGGAGACCTCAGAACCTCCCACTGCATCACGGCCTCGACCTTGGCCGGATCGACTAGAATATCATTTGGTTGACAAGGTACCCTAGAAACTGCACCTCACGCAACCAAAACTCACACTTGGATAACTTCGCATACAGTCTCTCCTTCCTCAGAGTCTCCAATACCTCCCTCAGATGTTCCTCATGCAGCTCCTAGGTCTTGGAATAGACCAGGATGTCATCAATAAACATAATCACAAACCGATCCAACATAGGTCTGCATACATGATTCATGAGATCCATGAACGCAGTTGGAGCACTGGTGAGCCTAAAGGGCATCACCGCGAACTCGTAATGACCATAATGAGTCTAAAAGGTCATCTTCTATGCATCCTCCTCTCTCACCCTCATCTGCTGATAACCCGAACGCAGATCAATCTTGAAAAAACAAGATGCACCCTGGAGCTAATCAAATAAATCATCAGTCCTCATGAGTGGATAACAATTCTTAATCGTTAGCTTATTCAGCTCCTAATAGTCGATATATATATATATATATATATATATATATCATGCGACCATCCTTCTTCTTCACAAACAGGATCAGAGCTCCCCATGGCGAACTACTCGTCCAAATAAAACCCTTGTCTAATAGCTCTTGCAGTTGTGTAGACAACTCCTGCGTCTCGGGAGGTGTTAATCGATTAGATGATTTCGCTATCGGAGCCTCACCAGTAACCAAGTCAATCTGAAACTCCACCTGCCTCTCTGAAGGCACTCTTGGCAAATCCTCTGGAAGTACATCCAGGTACTCCTGAAAAATCGGTACATCGTCCACAGTCGCCTTACCCTTCTCCCAGGTGTCCATAACGTAGGAAACAAATCTGGAGCAACCCTGCTGAAGATAGCGTCTGGTCCTAGCTGTTGAACATTGAACTGACCCACACTGAACATCCTCTCCCTGAATCACTAACTCTCCCCCAACCAACGCCTACTAGAAATCAGGTCCTTCTTCCTGATTAACTTCAGGGCTCCACATCCCTGTAACTCACGAAAGTTCTGTTGGATTAGTGTCTAAGCCAGTAACCATATTTGGTAACTACTTGATCCGGTTGTGCATGGTCCTTTTGGGTTGCCTTCACCAAAGCAACTTGACTGGAGAAATAAATAAAGAGAGAAGTTATTATGATTTATTTATATATTATAAGAATAATATATAAAAGGAGAAATCATATTTGTTTAATTAATATTGGTCAATAATTAATTAAGAATTAATTTTGTGATCAAGTGTAATTAATTAAACTAGAGGGACTGAATTATAATTACGTGATAGTTGCAAAATAGGGCAATGGTTATCCTAGTTGTAGGATGGACGAATTCAAGGGATAAGATATCCTTGAAATCTTCTAAAGGTCCAAAGGGATAAGGGTTATCAAGGCTTATCTTTTGATTGCTTGGTGGGCAAGTAACTAGATAAGGATGAGGACTGAAACCCTAATCTCTACCCTATATAAAGACCCCTAAGGCCTTAAGAATTCGTTCACTTGCTTCTAAGAGATCCCAAGGCTGATTTCTACCTCTCCCCTTCTCTCTCTATAGCCTCTCCAATTGCTTGTGGTGTTTGTGAGCCATTAGAGGTACTACACTTGTGGTACTTGCTTTCAAGACTTAGGGTTTGTAGATTTAAGTTTTTATTGCAATATAACAACAAGAGGTATGTGATCTAACCTTCTATGTGAATTTCAAAAATAGTAGGCCACATTAGGGTTTTATTCATGTGTTCATAATGTTGTGTATCTAATAGTGAAAACATAGATCCAAATCTAGGGTTGCATGCACACACATGATTGTATGTATAAAACCCATCAGTGGTATCAGAGACTTTGGTTAACTTGTTTTCAATTAGTATCATATAATTGTATAAACTTAACAATTAGGGTTTATAGCCAACAAACCCTAGGAGGCAAGAAATTTCAAGATTAGGGTTTCCTAACCCTAATTTGTGAAATTTATGAAAGGGTTTTTAAATCCTTTCCTTTAATGCAAGATTTTGAAATCTAAGGTTTGCAAACCCTAGGATTTTCAAATTAGCCTCCTTCCCCAAGATAAGATCATAAATTTTAGGGATTTGGATAATCTCATATCTTGTAATTATCTTTTAATGGTTAAATATGGTAATTAAAGATTTTGAATTATCCCCTCCCGTTATTTTCGAAATTTAGAGGGATAAAAGGGATTACGATAAGTTAATTGTTTAAATGATAATTATCTTTTATGATTTAATAATTTAAATTAATAATTTAATTTGAGATAATTATTAAATCAAGAGTTTTAATATTTAAAATTTTAATTTAAATGGTATTAAATTTCGAAAATTTTAAATTGAAAATTAAAACCCTAGTATTTTGAAATGTTTAAAATACACCCTATACTATTATATTATTACAAGCTTAATGAATATATATGTATAATTAAAATGCTAGTCTTACCGGTAATAGGCCTCATTCACGAAGCTGGTCTATAAGATGGGTATAAGGTTGCTGCCTATAAAATGGCGCTTAATGGGTGTACATTCACACCCACCGCTTGCTTGACTGGTGGAGGGTCGTTAGCCGAACGGGTAGAATAGGGCAATCCTCTCTTCATTAATAAGTATAATGAATCTATATAAAGTAACTAAACATTTTTTACAAATTCCCAATCCTATTTACTTTAGGCAAAAGTGAAATTGATGCAATCCCGTGAAATTACACTTTGCACCCTTGCTAAGAAGTTAGTGGAGTGTGTGTGGTTTACCGACACACTAATTGGTTCTAAGCAAAGGTAGCAAAGGGTGATATATTGTTTTTCATAGTTCGATGGAGCGTGTGTGGTTTACTGACACATTGAATAGGTGATTGTAACAATGAAGGCACCATGTAGATTTGCATGGTTATTCACACCCACTTTGTGATCCTCGGCATCCCAGTCACAAACGAGAGGGGCATATCGAGATTTAAACATGCCATTGAAAAGTTCAATGAATCTCCAAGAAAATCTAGGAATTCTCAAAAACATTTAAAACTTAAGCTTATGTTTTTCATGGTGTAGAATTAGTGAATCGTCATTCACTTACCTCCAAAATTATTTGCGTGTTAGTTTACGACATCCCTTTTCTAATATGTAAATAATTTTGTTGGGTCCTAGCCCTAATTTTTCATTTTGGGTGTTTAATTAGGGATTCAATTCTAATCAAACTTTGTCCTTTCTATCTGTAGATGGCTAACGCGAACAACGCTGCTGCTAACTCATTTACGCTAATGAGTCTTTGTCAAAAAGTGACTTTTGATGGATCGAACTTTAGCGAATGGATAAGATACATTCGCACGATTGCGCGCTACGAGGACAAAGAGTACGTCCTTGACGAGAAGCTCGAGAAGATCAATCCAGAAGTCGCTACTCCCGAGGAAATGGCTGTCTTTGAGACCCACGAACGTGATGCAACGAAAGTCCATTGCATCATGATAGCCGCAATGAACCAAGAATTCCAAAAGTCCTATGAGGACATGTATCCGTATGAAATGCATCAAGACTTAATGGAGAGGTACCACCAAAGCGCGAGGCAAGAGCGCTATGAGATCATCACGAATATGATCACCGCTAAGATGGGAAGTGGAGAATCTCTTACCATGCACTTGCAAAAGATGCAAAGATATGTTAATCGTCTTTGCAAGTTAAATGTTAACTTTGGGGATGATTTGGCCATCGACATTGTTCTTCACTCCTTTCCCTCATGCTACAACCAATTTAGGATGACCTACCACATGAAAAAAGAAGAGGTCACCCTAAGCAAACTCCAAGGGCTCCTAAGGACTGCTGAGAGCAACCTCAAGGAAAAGTCTGTTGCACCAACTCCCGCTCCACCCGTTGCTACTGTTTTGGCAATTGGGCAAAGAAGGGGCAAGAAGAGGAAGGCTCCGTCAAAGAGCCACCACAAGGGAAAGTCCCAAGATGGTTCCTCTTCTAGTAGGACCAAAGATGGCCCTACTAAGCCTAACTCTAACCCAAAGGAGGCAGAGTGTCACCATTGCCACAAAATAGGGAATTGGAAGAGAAGCTGCCCGGAATATCTACAAGCCATCAAGGATGGGAAGATCAAGCCATCTTCCACAGGTATTTACACAATTAAATCTAATGATTCATCTCATGCTATTTCTTGGGTTCTTGATACAGGGTGTGGTTACCACATTTTTTCTTATTTGTAGGGACTAGGAATAAATAGGGATGTTAAGCTTGGAAGAATAAATCTAATCATGGGGAACAGAAGAACGTCGTCTGTTACCAAGATTGGAGTGTATTCTTTAGTGCTTAGTAATGGATTGAATTTAGATTTAAATAATTGTTGCTACTCGCCAGATATGGCAAGAAACATCATTTCTTTTCATGGTTTGTTTAGACAAGGATTTAGATATTCGTTTAATAATGAGAATGGTTCTATTTATGCTTATCTAAATGGTGTTTTATACTTTGAAGCAATGCCTTGTAATGGAATTTATGAAACTGTTATGGTTGTAGATAACCTAGGAAATGATGTGTTGTGTATGGATTCTTCCAATAGTATAGATAAAGCACGTTTGTGGCATTGTCATCTTGGACATGTCAACAAGAAGCGCATAGCCCAACTCCAAAAGGATGGAGTGTTGGAGTCATTCGACCTTAGGGAAGATGACACGTGCGAATCTTGTTTGCTTGGAAAGATGACCAAGTCACCCTTCACTGGCACTTGTGAGAGGGGTAAGGGTTTATTGGATCTCATACATACCGATGTATGTGGGCCCTTTAGATCCACCACAAAGGATGAGAACCACTTCTGCGTGACTTTCACCGATGATTATAGTAGATATGGGTATATTTACTTAATCAAGCACAAGTCAGAAATGTTTGAAAAGTTCAAAGAGTTCAAGCATGAAGTGGAGAATCAATTGGGCAGGAAAATCAAGATGCTTCGATCCGATCAAGGGGAGAATACCTAAGTCTTGAATTCCACGACTATCTCAAGGAATGCGGAACAATTTCGCAATTGACGCCACCTAGGACACCACAGTTGAATGGTGTGGCAGAAAGGCGTAATCGAAACCTGTTAGACTTGGTCCGTTCTATGATAAGTCGTGCTTCACTACCTATCTCATTGTGGGGGTATGCCTTAGAGACTGCCGCCCATATCCTTAACCGAGTCCCTACAAAGAGGGTTTCCAAAACACCTCACGAGATGTGGACAGGCAAAGCTCCCTCATTGGCACATATCAAGGTTTGGGGCTGTGAGGTTTTCGTAAGACGAGATACTCACGACAAGCTCGAACCTCATAGTGAGCGGTGTATTTTCATTGGCTACCCGCATAAATCCTTTGGATATCTCTTCTATAAACCAAGCGACAATGTTGTCTTCGTTGCGAGGGGAGGGCTTTTCCGAGAGAGAGAACTCATAAGCCAAGGAGATAGTGGGAGGCAAATCGATCTTGAAGAGATTCAAGAATCGAGCGATGAAGGAACCTCTAACGCTGGCGCTCAACCCGAGGAGGAAACTCCGGTTGAACCAATTGACGAGTCCTTACCTCTTAGACGTTCTGAAAGAGTTAGAGTTCAACCCCAGTTTTATGGTTTTCATATTACTACCGAAGGGGACACATATATTAGTGATGGTACACTAATAAATCTAGATGAACCTAATAGCTATAAGGAAGCCATGGAAGGCCCAGAGTCTGCAAAATGGAAAGAGGCGATGGACAGCGAGATTCAGTCCATGTATGACAACCAAGTTTGGAATTTGGTTGACAGTATGCCCGGACGTAAGACGGTTGGGTGCAAATGGATCTTCAAGAAGAAGACCGACGTGGATGGGAACGTGCACACGTATAAGGAATGATTGGTGGCGAAGGGCTTTACTCAAACTCCCGGAGTTGACTTTGATGAGACCTTCTCACCAGTTGCTAAGATAAAGTCTGTTAGGGTGATGCTAGCCATTGCTGCATTTCATGATTATGAGATATGGCAGATGGATGTCAAGACCGCTTTCCTTAATGAGAAGTTGGCTGAGAATGTTTACATGGCTCAGCCAGAAGGTTTTGTCGATCCGAAGCATCCTACTAGAGTGTGCAAGGTTGAGATGTCTATTTATGGACTTAAGCAAGCGTCTCGCAGATGGAATCTTTGCTTCGATGAGAAAGTCAAAGAGTTTGGATTTGTACGAAGTGAAGATGAATCATGTGTATATGTCAAGGCCAGTGGGAGTATAGTTAGCATCCTCGTTTTGTATTTCGATGACATACTGCGCATAGGAAACAACGTCCCAACTTTGCAGGAGGTTAAGTCCTGGCTAGGGAAGTGCTTCGCTATGAAGGACCTCGGAGAGGCTTCCTATATTTTGGGAATATGGATAGTGAGAGAACGAAGTAAGAGACTAATAGGACTTAGTCAGAATACTTACTTGGATAAGGTACTAAAACGTTTTAGTATGGAAAACTCGAAGAAGGGAGAACTACCGATACAGAGTAATGCCAAGTTGAGTAAGTCTCAAAGTCCGAGTACCGAAGCCGAGATAGCAGAGATGAGACGAGTACCTTACGCTTCTGCAGTTGGCTCGATCATGTATGCTATGACTTGTACTCGCCCTGATGTGGCCTTTGCTTTGAGCATGGTCAGTAGATATCAAGGGAACCCAGGCAAAGCTCATTGGATTGCAGTCAAGAATATACTTAAGTACCTTCGAAGGACCAAGGAATGGTTCTTAGTCCTTGGAGGGAGTGATGAATTAAAGGTGCGAGGTTATAGTGATGCAAGCTTCTATACCGACAGGGACAACTACCGTTCGTAGTCGGGCTGGGTCTTTACCCTAAATGGAGGAGCAGTGACTTGGAAAAGTTCCAAATAGGAAACTGTAGCTGATTCAACGTGTGAATCAGAGTACATTGCAGCGAGCGAAGCATTAAAGGAGGCGATATGGTTGAAGAACTTCATTGGTAACTTTGGAGTTGTGCCTGCCATAAAGGAGCCGATGGAAATTTTATGTGATAATGAAGGAGCGGTTGCCTTGACCAAGGAACCGAGGGATCATGGTAGATCTCGGCATATCGACAGAAAGTATCATTTTATTAAACATCAAGTAGAAGAAGGACACCTCATAATAAAGAGGATATCATCAGAAGATAACCCAGCAGATCCGCTTACGAAGGGACTGAGTAGGGTTAAGCACTTGCAGCACGCTAGGAGCATTGGGCTGAAGGATGATATTAGTTTGGATTAGATAGTTTTGAAACATGTAATAGATAAATGTAATTGACATTTGATGATTAAATAAAGGAGTATTATTTAAGGGTTTTGTCTTATGTTAATTGTTTAACTATTGTTTCACTTTGCATGTTTTGACTTCCAGAATAATTGAGTTTATTAGGGATAATCGAATTATTCAAACAGTCCACAATCGTTCATATGTTGGAAGTAGATATGAATGAAGACTGTCATGAATTGGTGTGTAGATTGTCTAAATGGTATTAGACATAGCAAAGGTTTGCTACAATGTTCATGAGTGCTTATGAACAATTTTTGAGCATTGGAATAAACCCACGCTTGCTGGAATCACTTTATGGAATGTATCGCAAGTGATCACAAGACGATAATATCATATGGTCTTAAAACCAAGATATATGGTTTATTGTTTACTAATTGTTTGTGCATTGATAATGCGAAACCACATCAGTAAATTGATGTCATAAAACGCATTGTTGTGTATGATTTATTAGTAAATAATAAATGCATATAAGTCGAAGTTTATCTGTTACTTTTATCCTAAGAGGGTAAAAGCGATATCACGGCCGCTCGATGATTTGATTTGACTTATGTGTCGGGCCCGGTCAAGATTGAATTGATGTTTTCAATTAAGTTCTATGTCAAATAAATCTGAGATCGAGAAACTAATTGCTAGAAAATAAGTATGACAATGTTTCATGAGATTGTCTACACGGTATCAAAACAGAGGGCTGTATGATCCCTTATCTAAAGGACAGGTTACTGATAAGATCAGAGTTCGACAACGTCTTTGAGAGCTACGATTGCTAATCGAGTTGTACGTTGCACTTGTGGTTACTAGACTTATCCAAGTGGGAGACTATTGGATTAGTGTCTAAGCCCGTAACCATATTTGGTAAGTACTTGACCCGGTTGTGCATGGTCCTTTTGGGTTGCCTTCACCAAAGCAACTTGTCTGGAGACATAAATAGGGAGAGGTTATTATGATTTATTAATATATTATAAGAATAATATATTAAAGAAGAAATCATATTTTATTAATTAATATTGGTCAATAATTAATTTATAATTAATTTTGTGATCAAGTGTAATTAATTAAACTAGAGGGACTGAATTGTAATTATGTGATAGTTGCAAAATAGGGCAATGGTTATCCTAGTTGTAGGATGGACGAATTCAAGGGATAAGATATACTTGAAATCGTCCAAAGGTCCAAAGGGATAAGGGTTATCAAGGCTTAGATTTTGATTGCTTGGTGGGCAAGTAACCAGATAAGGATGAGGACTGAAACCCTAATCTCTACCCTATATAAAGACCCCTAAGGCCTTAAGAATTCGTTCACTTGCTTCTAAGAGATCCCAAGGCCGATTTCTACCTCTCCCCTTCTCTCTCTATAACCTCTCCAATTGCTTGTGGTGTTTGTGAGCCATTAGAGGTACTACACTTGTGGTACTTGCTTTCAAGACTTAGGGTTTGAAGATTTAAGTTGTTATTGCAATATAACAACAAGAGGTATGTGATCTAACCTTCTATGTGAATTTCGAAAATAGTAGGCCACATTAGGGTTTTATTCATGTGTTCATAATGATGTGTATCTAATAGTGAAAACATAGATTCAAATCTAGGGTTGTATGTACACATAGGATTGTATGTATAAAACCCATCAAGGTCAAAGTGCGAGCTCCCATCATCGCCAACATCTCAGAACAAAAAACATACAAGTGCTCATCAAGAATCTCCAGGATACCCTCATTGACCGTGCTGAAGATCATAGGAGTCTACTTAAGAATACCGCAAGTAATCTCTAATGAAATGAACTCCCACATCTGATTATCCATATATTCGAGCCCAGAGCCCGAACCCGAGCCTGAACCATCACCGACACCGACACTGACACCCCCATCAGCACTAGTACCTCCTCGGGTAACCACCATACTGAAAATAAACCACATAAACCATCCTAACATACTCGAGGAGAAATCCCACACTCTACAAGCTTTCGGGTACCATCGTGATTTTCCTTGACTCGAGTATGAATCCTCTACTTCCAGTAGTACAGGCCCATAATACCTTCCACATATATCCGTACTTTTCTTAAGGATCGCCCTGAATCCTTCAAGTTGCTCCATTATCAATCCAAACAACCCTTAAAAAGACAAGGATCTCGACACTGAATCACCTCCTAGGTTTTCCTAGGGCTACCACCTCACCACTATCCGCCATCAACTGCAGAAGGACCCCCCCTAACACCCTCTAACTAGCTTTTGAATACAATTACATACCATCGACACCAGATAATTCTTCGAATGAAAGGTCTCACATTACAATGGTTGGACTCAAACAAGAGCTATGCAATAAAGTTAAAACCTAGCCTTCTAAAATTAGACAATATCAATAATATGTTGATAGGATTTAGTTAAAACAAATAAACTTAAAATCCTTGAGCTTACATGCAACCTAAATAAGATCTATGCTTTCTCTATTGAACCTATAACTAAGAACATCAAATAAGTAACCCTAGAAACCCTAGGTTATTTTTGAAAATTACAAATTATTGGTTTAGGATTACATAACTTAAATGTTGTTGTTGTAAATAACAATGATTCCTTCTTGTAGATCTTTTGGAAAAAAGCACCACAAGTGTTGTGCCTCCACCAATTAGTAACCCAGGATTCCATACTTTTTTTAAATGAGAGAGAAATCCACCAGGGCAAAAATACTATAGATGCAAGATATAAAAGAGGAGTGAATGCTTTCTTTTTTTTTCCATTTTTTCATCTCTGAATTGTTAATGAACCTATCTCATTCGTCGACTCTCTAATGGTTCACACCCAAGCTAGCAAGAAGATGAATTAAGAGAGAGGAGAGAGAAGAGTAACAATTTTCGTCCAAGCCTTAGGAAAGAGAGTAATGGACGAAATATAGGGGTAGGAATGGCCTTATATAGTTGAGGAATCTTGGGGCAAAAGCTAGGGTTTAAGAGATAAGCCCTAGATTGATTTACTTAGTGACCGAGCAGCCCAGTCTGCTTATCCAAGGAGCCTTGGACGAAATCCTCTAGGCTTGCCCTAGAGGATTTTCATCCACCTCATTCCATGAGGTTCTAGAGCCTTCATTCTTCAATGTTCAATAAGTAAGCAGACAGTCCATGTACTTTTTATTAATCCAGTTAATCCCAAAATTAATTCCAACTAAATTTTGATAATTATTAATTAAATAATACATTTTCTAATTAATATATTATTTTCATAAGAAATTAATAAATTATTTATTTCAATTTATTAATCACATAATAAATTAATCTCTGTCTCTAAAAGTCATCATGTCCAATTGCTAGGTTTGAGGGCAACCCAAAAGGATTGTTCTACTATCAATTCATATATATACCAATTTTAGTTTTGGGCTTACACACCTAATCCACTAGTCTCCCACTTGTAGAAGTCTATAACTATAATTGTCACTATAACTTTTGAATCGATAAGCAAATTCTAGCTTCCAAAAGATGCCAGACACTGACCCAGTCAATTATGTGTCCTAAGATAAGTGATCATATAATCCTCCATTCTGAAAGATATCATTCGGACATGAGACATAGAATAGAATCAATCTTATTTTCCAATAATTTGTTTCCCAATTTCTGATTTGTGATGATATAGGACTTCTAATTGAACACATCAATTTAGTCTTGGCCGAACCCAACACTATAAGTCAA
The DNA here is from genome assembly GCF_002870075.4 of Lactuca sativa. Lineage (NCBI taxonomy): Eukaryota > Viridiplantae > Streptophyta > Magnoliopsida > Asterales > Asteraceae > Lactuca > Lactuca sativa. Next base: position 232,222,240 of record NC_056624.2, read on the forward strand.
CACTAAATCACCGAGGGGCCTAAAGATATCGTTTTTCCCGTTAGGCTAAAAGGAATGAATAAACTTTGACTCATATTCTTGAATCTTTTACTCATCAAATCATGCATGACAATACGTTTTGTATTATCAAGTTATTGATGCGTTTACGCATTACCAATCTACAATCGAATTGTAAATTACTCCACATATTTCGAGGTGTTTTCAACCTTCTTAGTTTAAAATAAGTTTCTAGATACGATTTGTAGTAACTAGAACATGACTCTAAAACTTGATTGGAAATGAAGTATGACTCATCTCTTGATTGAACCATTTTAACAATATTTGATCCCTTTTCTTAGTCATACAATTGTACTAAAATTTTCTTCGAGGATCAATTGTGATATAAAACCACTATCACTAAGATTATCATAAAACACGATACTAAAGCATTCTCCTTTCTTCTCAGATTAGAAAATCTTTTATCCTTCTACCTAATACATTCTTGTTATTCGTTCTGCTACTCTTTGAATCTTTTCAAAGTATTAGAAGTATGCTTAATCTTATAAACACAAATATATTTAGTGAAACATGAGTAAATCATGATGAATAGAGTTAACATCCTTTGTGTTGGATATGAGTAGTCCATATCAACATGTACCAGATCCATTAGTCTTTCACTTGACTCACATAAACATGTAATCAATGAATTCATCATAATTTTCGAATGAACAAGATTAACATATACAATGAGACTTGTATAACACCAAGTATCTGTCCAGTTGGTGATGAGATTTCTTTTCATTTGGTCAATTATGACAATACCACAAGCGATATCATAAGAATCAAATCTACAATTAACATTGCTAATATTAGAAATATAACAACCACTTTCATAAATGTCATTGTAAGGAAATATAAATAAGGCAACAAGATAAACCAAAATTTCACTTTTATTGAAAATAAACGAAATTTGGAACTTGTCCTTACAATGCATAAAATGAAAACTACGTTTCTAGACATCTCCTAGGAGTAATAACAATCTATTAAATTATCCTAACTCCTTAGTAGCAGCTCTAAATTTCGATCTTCAAACCATGTGACCAATGTCCATTTCTCATGACCAGAGTTAGCTCACCTTGCTCACACTTCCTTCTTTCTCTTATCTCCTTTAATACTATCAAAATGTGATCATCACGTCATGTATTAAGAGTTTAGGAATAAAAACTTATAAAACAATGGAGTCAGATAATGGATGTACCTGAAGTAGAGTCACACGACTTGACTTTACTATCTTTAAGATCCTTCAGGTATTTTGGGCAGCTTCATTTCCAATGTCCTTTCAATTGGTAGTAGAAACAAGTGGACTCTTTGAGATCAATACATTGAACGATCCTATAACTAGCATTTCTCTTTACCATACGATCAAACAGTTTCATCTTGGATGACCTCATTCCATTGGAAAGAGAAATATTTTCTAAACCACCATTGTCACCATTGTCAATGTCCATGGAAACTTTGGAATTAGATCCAGTAAGCATTTCTGCTTTACATTTTCTCTTATGCATTTCTACTTTAGCAATAATCAATATTCGAGTCAGATTAATCAGGGTCACATCGATGTTCATCATATGAAAGTTCTCAATGAACTGTTTGTATGACTTTGGAAGTGAATCAATAACCAAATAAATGGCTTGCTCCCTTGGGAAAACGACACCCATTCTATCCAACTTGTCAATGTACGATTTCATTTCCAGAACATGCACACACACATAATTCCATTTTGATGTCTACATGCCAATAGGGCTTGAGTAGATTCGTATCTTTCAACTTGAAGAAAACACAATGTTGGGAGGGTCATTGGAGGAGGAGGTGGAAGAGTTGAAGAAGCATGATGTCCAGTTCCACCATTTCCCAAAGAAGAGAAAATATTTTCACCTTGATTAGAAAGTGGAAGATTATCTTCAGAAGGAAGATGAATTTTTTTTCCAAAGGAACTAGGAAGACTATTATTGTCTTGACTTAACATCTATAATGGGAGAAAATAGAATTCAAGTTAGTTGATTTTAATCCTTAATTATTAACCCATATATTTAAACTAAGGTTAGGATCCATATTTTTTATGGGAACTTTGAAGAGGGATGCCGTAATCAAATTCGAATCTATTTTAGGTAGGTAAGGCTATTACCAATTCCAATCTTATGAATCTCCTAGATCGTTTGAGATTCATTGATTCTTATCAATGGCATGTTTAATCTCGGATTATGCTCTCAGTTTTGTGACATGGATGCTGAGGATCACAAACGAGATGTGAATAACCACGCAAACCCGCTTGGCAAACTCGATGTCATTTATCATCTCACATTGATATTCCGGTTAACTACACACGCTCCATTAACAACGATAGTTCTCGATATGTCCATCATATCTCTTTATAGTCCCCATTAGTGTGTCGGTTAACCACACATGGTCCACTAACAACACATAACGCATGATGTGGGTTTTCATGGATTAACATATTTTTCACATTTTCCTAACGTAACTAAGAGTGAGATTTTAAAATTAGTTTATTTACTCAATATCATTATGCTTATTAATGATATAATGTTCTATCAAATCCTTTCGGCTAACGACCCTCCACCACACATGAGAGGGGTGGGTGAGAGTGGACATCCATTCAATGACCATTTTATAGGCCGCTTCCTTATACCCTCTTTATAGCAAGGTTTCGTGAATGAGGCGTATTAGCGATTTGACTGACTTAGTCTTATATATATATATATATATATATATATATATATATATATATATATATATAGTAATTATTAAACTTTTAATTTTACATATAGTATAAGGTGTATTTTAAAACTTTTCAAAATACTAGGTTTATAATTTAAATTTCAAAAATTAATAAACAATTAATTTAAATTTAAAATAAACCAAAAGATTTAATATATCCATTAATTTAAAATTAACTAATTATATTAAGTCAAATAATGATTAACTAAGTAAATTAATCAAATAATTTAATCATAATCCTTACCCTCTAATTTTCGAAAATTATGATATAGGATTTATTCCAATTTTAATTATTTCTCTTTAGGCAAGTAAAATACTAATTACAAAAATTTGGAAACCCTAATATCATAGCCATTTTCGAAAAATTGGGGAGGAGGCTAATGTTTCAAAACCCTATCCCTAAATTTCTAAATCAATGGGAGGAGGCTAGGGTTTTGAAAAACCCTAACCATAGTCGAAATTCATGGCTTTTAGGGTTTAATTTCTATAAACCCTAATTTGATCAAGTTCAACAATTATAGCAATTTAATTGAAAACAAACCAAACGCTCTGATACCATTGATAGGATTTAGGTAAAACAAATAAACTTAAAACCCTTGGGTTTGCATGCAAACTAAATATGATCTATGTTTTCTCTATTCAACCTATAACTAAGAACATCAAATAAGAAACCCTAGGTTATTTTTGAAAATTAGAGTTTAGGATTACATACCTTAAATGTTATTGTAGTAAATAACAATGATTCCTTCTTGTAGATCTCTTGGAAGCAAGCACCACAAGTGTCGTGTCTCTGATGATCCACACCCAAGCTAGCAAGAATATGACTTAAGAGAGAGGAGATATGAGAGTAACAATTTTCATCCAAGCCTTAGGGAAGAGAAGAGTGAACAAAATATGGGGTTGGGGATGGCTTTATATAGTTGAGAAATCTTGGGGCCAAAGCTAAGGTTTAGGGGATAAGCCCTAGATTTATTTTCTTGGTGACCAAGTAGCCCAATCTCCTTATACAAGGAGTCTTGGACAAAGTCTTTTAGGCTTGCCCTATAGGATTTTTGTCCACCTCATTCCATGAGGTTCTAAAGCCTTCTTTCTTCAACATTCAATAAATAACCAGACAGTCCTTGTACTTTTAATTAATCCTAAAATTAATTCCAATTAATTTCCAATTAATTATTAATTGAATAATACCTTTTCTAATTAATAAACTATTTTCATAATACATTAATAAACTATTTATTTCAATTTATTAATCACATAATAAATTAATCTATCTCTTTCTAAAAGTCATCATGTCTAATTGCTCGGTTTGAGGGCAACCTAACCCCACCCCACCCCCTCACCTTACCTTACTTACCCCATCATTTTTCTCTATTTAAATAATAGTCTTTTTAGGTAAGACAAGGACCAAGTGCGTAACAAAAATAAACAGTAGGGATCAAGAGTGTAACAAAAACAAATAGTAGGGACCTTCCGAGTTAAAAAAAAATAAGTTAATGACCAAGCGCGTTAATTACCCCAAACCATAGGGACCATTCGTGTAATTTACTCTTTTAATTATGGGCTTAGACACCTAATCCAACATATGTAACTTAACATATTCACTTAGTAGTTAGTTGATGTTAACGGGAACTCCTAAAATCACAAAGCAAGTAACATTCGAGCAATGAGTAATCGGAATCAAGGCATGACCTAAACATGTCATCCTACCACTGACTGATCAGTACTAGCATGCAAGTCTATAAGCTCATACAGTAGGCACATAAAGGCATCTCTCCTAGCATTCTGTCATGCAATCCTGAGCAGATCCTTAGCCCTAATCTAACATGCGATTCAAAGATTCACAAATCAAAGCATAACACAAAACATGTATTGGTATTTTGGGAAAACTTAATTAAGCTCGGCCGATTGCATGTACCACATCCCTTTCTTTTATTAGAAAACATCTTACTGTCCTGTTTATTGGTTCTTCTATAGTTGTTAGATATGCGGTAATCCCTAATAAATATTGGGGTTAACACTGAAGGAAACAACCATCGAATGACATAAAATCCTTCATGGACTAGAGTTTGTTATATTATAAAACATTTTTTGACTTAAACGATATTACATAAGAATATATAGAGAATACCTAAAGGAGACCTTAGGCTCAAATCATAACAGATATTAGACTAACCCTATTCATGAACATCCCCACAATTTGATCGGGAGGAGATGATTTAACTAGAAAAAATAAACAAAAGAACAAACCATAAAAACATAGATAAAGACAGTGACAACGATGGTGAAAAAGTTCTGATGATGGCAACTAACAGTGACTGCTCATCGGAGAAGAAAATGATGGGTTTTGAGCACTACATCATTCCTATGGTGTACATGCAACCCATAAAGCTTTGGATCTATTTTGTCTAATGAACATGCAATAATCATCCAAAGCCATAAACCCTAGTCTAGCATACAATAATCAATATTATCATAATATAGGGTTTAGATCTTACCTTTGATTGTTATATAGCAATAACAATCTATTCCTTCTTGTAATTGGCTTCTGAAAGCTTAGTGTCACAAGTGTCACACTTCTAATGGCTCACAAACACCAAGAGCAAGAATATGACTTAGGAGAGGATAAGGAGGCACTAAAAACGTCCAAGAAACTCTAAGGAATGCTTAGCCACGTTTTTGGGTGCCCTAGGGGTCTTTATATAGTGAGGCTATTAGGGTTTTGAACTAGGAAACCCTAATCTGACTGCTTAGGCCCTAACCAGCCCATGGACTCCCTCCTTAGAGGCCTTGGACGAATTCTCATGGGTTTCCCCATAGATTTCGTCCACTCCAACCTCTATGGAGTCCATTAGCCCAATATCCAACTATCACACAATTGACAGTTCTAGCCCCCTTTATTTAATTAATGTCTTTTAGCCACAAAATTAATTTTTGACTAATATTAATTAAACAATATGATTTCTCTTTTAATATATTACTCATATAATATATTAATAAATCATAATTAATCTCTTTCTCCACAAATCATCCTATCAAATTGTTTTTGTGAAGGCAACCCAAAAGGACCATGCTCACGATCGGGCCAAGTACATACCAAAATAGTTATGAACTTAGATACTAATCCAACAGAAAAGACAAGGACAGAAGCCACATGTAGTTCCCTTCTAGAAGAAGAGAGGAGTGACGACCAGATGTGGTTCCCTTGCAGAAGATGAAGAAGAAGACATATATATATATATATATATATATATATATATATATATATATATATATATATATATATATATATATATATATATATATAGAGAGAGAGAGAGAGAGAGAGAGAGAGCCAAGTTCTTTTGAGAACCAAAAGATTTGTGAGAACTTGCGATCTTATAATCAGATCATCATTTATTACTACTAAGAACACCAATTTTCTCCAAATGATGTGTCTAAGCCATATCTAGGCTCAAAAAGAAAAGATTTGACGATTTTTTTTATATTTTTTTAGGTTTTTTATATGACTGATGATGAGCACAATCACCAGTTGTACATAATGCGGATGAGCACAATCAACAGTCATATGCTCTGTTGATTGCTCATCAGCAGTCCATATGGCTGGATTGTGCATATCAGCAGTCCATACAACTGCTGATTGTGCATACATGCAAATTTCGAAAACAAATAAAAAAATTGTCAATTTTTTTGAGCCTAGATATGACTTAGACGCACCATTTGGAAAAGATTGATTTTTTTGGTGTTGAAAATGATGATTTGATTATGAGTTCGAAAGTTCACACGTTTTTTTGGTTCTCACAATAACTCAGCCATATATATATATATATATATATATATATATATATATATATATATATATATATATATATATATATATATATATATATATATATATATATATATGACTTAAACGCATCATTTGGAGAAGATTGATATTTTTGGTGTTGAAAAATGATGAGTTGACTATGAGTTCGCAAGCTCACACGTTTTTTTTGGTTAGCACAATAACTCAACCATATATATATATATATATATATATATATATATATATATATATATATATATATATATATATATATATATACATATATATATAGTGTGTGTGTGTGTGCATGTGTGTATACACACACACACACATAGAGAGAGAGAAAGCAAGAAAGAGAGAGAACTGTAGATGAGAGGCTGACTCGAAAAAGACATCCGAAGAAGAAAAGGTCAACCGAGGAGATGGGCCATCTGAAGAGGAGGCAGAAGCAGACGAGACAGTAAAAATAGTCGAGGAAAGAGTATTGGCTTGGTGTCGGCGATTGTATTATTATATATGAAGAGAAAAAACAAAAATGAAAAATATTAAACGTAATGTAGGCACCTCCAATGACTATTAGAGAATGTCACCAAAGGTGGAGGGCGGTGGTTGCGGGTGGTTTTCAGTAGTATGGTTTTGACCTAGAGTTATGATACCATATTATATTATAAATTGTTTCATGACTTAAATGTCAATTGCATAAGAATATATATATATATATATATATATATATATATATATATATATATATATAAAATACCTAAATTTGACCTTAGTCCTAAAACCTAATGTGTATTAGCCTAACCCTAATCACTAAATTTATTATATACAATTACCAATCAAGAATATGCGAAATTTATGTTAGGTTTTACTTTTTTTATTTCGTCTTTTAGTTCTTTTGATAATATGATAATCTCCTTCTACATTTTTTAATGTTCAGATTTGATCGCAGTTGATAAATCTGATTTCCGAACGAAACTTAGTAATTTAAAAATAATAATCTAATTTATTATTTGTTACGATCAACATTTAATTTTTAATATTATAATGTTGTCCGGCGGCTTGTTTGTTTCTTATATTACTATTGATTTGATATTATTTCACATAGGGATGACAAAAAAACCCGAACCCGATCATTTTGGGTCAGATAACAGTTCGTTATCAGGTTCGGGGCAGGAAATGGGTTATCCTTGCTCCGACCCGTTCCATCCCTTATATATATATATATATATATATATATATTCAAAACCTTTTGATGTTAGTTGCACGTGTTCAAAGATAAAATATTTATCATGATTTTTTTTTTAATTATTAACAATCTGAGATGAATGATCGTTTTTTTGTGTTTTGACGTATTACATTAAACTTAAATCAAATAATTTTTAATATAACGTCCAATTTATTTTATTAAATTGATGCACCATATTTTTAATTTAAAAGATATGCTTGAACATTTATTTTTTATAAGATATCGGGGTACCCTTAAACGGAATAAAGACTTCGTTTTAAGTTGTTGTAAACCCGATAAGATACCCAAAACCCGACGGGAAAACCCGAAACCCAATGGGTCACTCCGATAAGATACCTGAAAGATATCGGGGCGGGTTTGGGAAACCATGCCCCGCCCCGAACCCACCCCGTTGCCATTCATAATTTCACAATATTAATCGTCTCATTATTTGTGTGTATCAAGTCTAAAATTAAACATATGATATTTATGAAGCTTTTCAAAAAGTTATTTATTAAAACGGTCATTAATAAAAGATATGTATATGAAGATGACCACCTTTCATGATCTTGCTACTCGATGGTCCAATAATATCCTATATCAAAACATTAAAACTATAGATGCCGTTCTAAAAAAAACTATAGATTCTGAGTTTGTTTGTGAGTTTTTTCGCATATAACTGAAAAATCACTCTTATATTACATGTCACAATTTGTGTCCTTGATTGGTTGAGTTATTTTGGTTTTTGGGCTTAGAAGTTCTAAAACCCCATGGTTTTGTAATTTCGTTCCTAAAATGTTGATTTGACCGACGTTAAAGAAACCCCAAAGTTGATCAATATTACGTAATCAATCCAATAAATATATAAAATGTTCATCAAAATTACTTTGATGTGAAAATTCATCTAAATCGAGTTGGTTTGTTGTGAGTTGAGATTTGAAAAATATTGAAAATTTTTAAAAACTTGAGATTTGGTTTTGGTATGCGGATCCAACAAAAGCCCCAAACTATAAGTGGGTCTTTAAACATAAAATCATTAGAAATGGCGATGCCATCAATAAAGTGCGGCCCAGGGCACAAAAATGTCATGTACCGGTAATGGGTTGCTCTTGAGACTCTTGGGTTATTTTTCGTACTCGTTTTTGTTTGGATTGTATTCTTGACCGGTTTCGACTTTTTTTTTTTTTTTTTTTTTTTATTCAATCTTTTGAACCGCCTTATTTCAATCCGATCTCGTTGTACTGTTGTAGACTAGACCCTTCTCATTCTCATGGTTATTTTTGTTTGTTTGTTTTTTTTGTTCGAAATCAGGGTTTTCATGTTTGGTTTTGGGTTTTTTCTTCAATTTATTTTCGTATATATATATATATATATATATATATATATATATATATATATATATATATATATATAATGCATCTGCCTATGTTAAAAAAACAGAAATTAGGTTTTGTTACCAAAAACAGTGTTATCACTTATTTTATTAATGAAAAGATATAAGAAAAAAAATAAACAAAAGACCAATGAATCTAATAGGTTTTGATGGATTTAAAACTTAGTGGTATATAGAGAGTAATTACCTTATTCTGACCCCTGATGATAAGCTGGAGGAAAATTAATGGGGACACACCGAGCCATTAATTTTGTCGGATTTAGTCTTTCCTTCTTGGCAAACCAAACCAAATGGCCCATATAGTATAGGCATATATCCTCACTCAAATACTCAATTACATTACATGAATATTATATTAGGTACGTTTTATTGTACGGAACAATGGACGTGCACCTTCACGTTTTGCATTTCGTTATATATGTGACATAAAGCAATATCACCGAAATAAATGAGTTGGGTTGATTATTTCAACCCGTCAACTCGCTAACACGTAAATCCGTTTATTAAATGCGTCATATATATGAGTTTCTTAAAAAATAAATGGGTTGACCCGCCAACCCGTTATATTTTTAATAAAAGAATTATTTTATTTTTAAATGTTATTATGTATCAAGTATTAATATTTAATAAGTATTATATAATATATACCATTAGTTCATATACCATTTGACTGTTTTGACATTTTGACTCGTGGTGGATGACCAAAGGTCGTAAGTCGTAACCTGTAAGGCTAAGTCTGTAGTCATTTTGCCAATTTGCCCTAAATAATAATCTCAAAATCAAATCATGTATGAGCGTATCTCCCTCTTCCAGACTTCCAGTCTCCCACAGTCCCACTCTCCCCTCTGTTACTCTGTAATCAAAATGGTGTTGGAGAATTGACTTTGTTTTTTAGGAGAAAAAATCGAAATTGTTGCTATTACTTTAGCACTTGAATTATCTATGTTTGTATTAATGTTTAATTTGAACATGTTTCTATGAATGTTTTTAATTTTGATTTTGATGCTTAAGACTTAAATGTCTAAAATCCGGAAACGTTTGCATGAACCATAAAGAATTTATTCATGTTTCATTGTCAATTTTATTTATGGAATCTTACCACTGACCCAAATCTGACCCACGAACCCGCCAACCTGTGAACCTGTATAAATAAATGGGTTGGCGGGTCATATATAGGTTTATGTTCCAAACCCGCCAACCTGTGGCCTGTATATTTAAATGGGACGTGTTTGGGTTGGTATATTTTGACCCGCCAACCCGAACACGACACGATTGTCAGGCCTACATAATGCTCTTTCTTGTATATAGCTATAGGACTGTTGGGTATGGGCAACGCCCACCAGAGCGTTTTGGGCGTTATAACGCACAAACACTGCCCCTATTCATCGTTATTGGGCGTTATACGTCTGTTCGTTGCTTCCCGTTACCACCACAACCTTCATTTAACGCCGGTTCTTTCTTTTTCTCTAAAAACGCCGGTCTGGGCGTTGCCCACACCTACTGGCCTAAGGTAACTAGCATACTTAACTTGGATGCATTTTGTTATCTTTAGAATCTATTATAATAAATAAAACTTATTTTTGTCGCATGCAACTTTTTTATAATCTTATTCATTTTGATACATGTCATTTTAAATTAATTTTTTTAAATGTCAGTCTTTTTTTTTTCATTTTATTAAAATCAAAGATTGTTTTAATGGTGTTTGCGTAGGAACATGGTGCCGATAACCAATGACAAACTAAATGGTATGAATTACAATGATATATATAATTTTGTTTAAATGTTTGGTTAGCTTAGAGCATATGGTATGAACATGTTATGGATGAGGTGACAATGAAAATGGTGTCATAGCACCGTAAACACCACATCGGTGCATGTTAAGGATGCGTTGTTGCACTTCTCGTTGTAATGAAGACGCAATGAAATGAGAAATGCGATTTGTTATTCCTATTTTCGACTCAAAGGTTATTAAAAAAAATTAATTAATACTTTTTAAACTATAAATATATACTATCTATCCCTTTATTTATTTCACATCATTCTCATATTTGTTTATATTTTATACAATTTGAGTAACTTTTAAAAAAAATTATGATGGTTACAATTATGATGAACAATGTTATTTAGGAAAAAATCTATGTATTTTTTTTTGTCTTGTAATGTTTTTTTTTCAATTTGGTTGTTATGTTTAATTTAAATATTATGTTTTATAAAAATATATTTGTTTTAGTAAAAAAAACTCGAAAAAAAAATACAAAAAGAATGAGTATATGAAAATTAATGGGTGTTATAACATGTTCTTAACATGATGATTATTTCCTCAGTTGATGATATAACACTATGAGTGATGTGAGATATGAGGTGACATCAAAATGGTGTTATAACATGTTGTTCATATCCAATGCTCTTAACAAATGGACGCGTGGTCTTGATTTTATGGGATGTTTACCATAACATCAACATTGATATATATTGATGTCGCTTTATTGGTGTAAGAAGATACTACTAAATGGAATAGGTTGGTCCCAATTAAAGTCAATATTTTTGGTTGGAGACTTCCCATGGATTGATCACTAGCTAGATTTAATTTAGATAATCGTATGGAAGTCAATTTTCTTCGTTGTCAAACATGCAACACTCATATGCAAATGATTGCTCATTACTATTCTTGTGTTTTATGTTGTGGCATACCCAGAAAGAAAAATCCTGGGTTGCACATTTTTTAGGGGTTTGCACAACTAGAAAAAAAAATTGCTTCAGAATGAAATTTCCTTTAAAAAATCATCACTAAACTGACGAATTTACACTAAATTCACAATTATCAAACTTTGAATGGGTTGCCGATGGATTTGTGTCGGATGTCCAACGAATTTTTGATGGATTTTTGAAAAAAAAAATCACTAAATTTACCTTTGACGAGAAAATTTGAGGCTCCGCCCTTGGTTTCATGGCTGCTTTCATATGTAGACACGTAGGTTTTTGGTGGTGAGATTTGGCTATTCCTCTAATTTGTATGATTTGAGAATGACTTTTTGGGTAGATATTCTGGATTTTAACACACCGAAAGACAATGTTTGGATGTGGTATTGCTAATAACATTATGGATGCATTGGAATTTTTGGAATTCATTACTTTTCATATTGCAAAAACTAGATGTTACTTTTAAAACTATTGTGTCTATCATGTATTGTTAGTTGTTTAATAGATGATTTAAACTGAAAGTCAAATGAATCAAATAGTTACAAAACTTGTGGCGGCTATTTCACTTTGTAATATTGTTTTGCTAGCACTTCGACAGTTTTAATATAACTTTGAAAAAGATATCTTTGTCCTTTTTTTAACGTTTAAAAGCTTGTCCTTTGCTCCGTCATTCCAACTATTTGGGTTGTCCAGGAAACACTATATTTGTACCATTAACATCACTTTGAGTTCCAATCTGAATACATATCAAACACAATATAAATCCAAAATATAAGGTATTGTCTTGTCCTCTCCAATCTCCATACAACAAGATGATACTATAGTGTAACAAGTAAAACATGAAGGCTTCAATAAACAACCGATTTCTTTTCTTTTTAAAAGATTTTCTTTTGTTTACATTTTTTATCTTTCTATAACATTTAAGTTTGTAAATAGATAAATATTTATTTTACTTATCAAGTAGAATTTAATTTTCATATATATATATATATATATATATATATATATATATATATATATATATATATATATATATAGAGAGAGAGAGAGAGAGTTAGGTTCAAATGTTTTTAGCAAGTATTGTGTGCCTAAATGTACCAATGAGAATTCAAGAAATAATAAACAATTACATAAATCATTTAAGGGTATTCTGGACATTTGTACTTTTTAATTAAGGAATCATTCAATAGAAATCCTGCAATTAAGGAAATAAAATCAATATTTTTTTGACCTAGTCTCTCTTGCATCATGTATTATATTCAAGGAATCAATATTTCTTTGGTCCGGTAATCCACATACCCTTGTCCTCGGTTAGGATTCTTTCCCCTTCCATCTTCAATTCTCAGTCGTCCTTCAAGCTCTCTGATTCTGATTTCAAGTTCAGGTATCTGATTTTGGATTCTGATTTCCAGAAACAAAACAACAATCAACACAACAGAAATGGTACATACACACACTCGATCGTCAATCGTTAATTGATATTTTCAAAGCTCGAAGATAAGTTCTTTAATGTTTTATTTCTCTTTCTGTTTTGATTTCTCAGGAATCGGTAAGTTGTGAAGAGAAATTCTGCATTGATTGCAAAACCTCCAAAACACTGTTGTGGAGAAGTGGTCGTGCTGGTCGAAAGGTCCGATTAATTGATTCAATCGTTGATTTCAGTTTTCCTTTATTCTTCAAATCACAATCTAATCAAGTTGCATAAACAATTTTGTTTTTGTTTTTGTTTTTGTTACACAGTCGCTAGCCTACATGATATGCTTTATTTGATCACAGGTAATTTCTCGAAACAACATTCTGTCATGGCCTCCATGTGTTCGATAAAATGCCTCAATGAAAAAATAGTTGAAAATCTTTAATATTTTTACTTCACTTTGTTCCTTATTCTTTTCAGAACTATATAACTCAATTTAGATTGGGTTGGATGTCATTTTCATAACAATAGGTTGATGCTAGTTCCTTATTCTGTCAGAATTTTCAGTTAAATACATTGAGCATATCGAGAAGAAACACAGGGAACCCGAAGAATGTTAGTTCCTTATTCTGTCAGAATAGGTTAATGTTAGTTCCTTATTTTGTTTGTTGGGTATATTCTTGATAATACAAATTCTTAAAGAATATTCTTGCAGAATAGTTTATTTTGTAAGAATATTATTTGTTGTATTCTGATAGAATTGTAGTTAATTATTTGTATGTTTAATGTGCAGGTTTTACAAGTGTATCACTACAAATTACTTGGCAATGAATTTCTGGTATAAATGGCTTCAAGAATGGCTTGAAGACCTGATGGGAAAGGGTTGAAGAATGAATTAAAGAATGATCACACTCATTTTTTAAGAATGTTGTTATTTTTTAAGAATTATACTTGTTATTCTTTCAGAATGTTTGTTATTATTCAATGAATCACAATCATACAATGTAATTTTTTTGATATATTATTAGTTAAAGAATCGATTTTGTGTAGTCTTTCAAAATGTATTTACTAGTTTATGGTTGACATTCTGTCATTCTGACAGAATAAAATCGAAAAATATATTTACTAGTTTATGGTTGACATTCTATCATTCTGACAGAATAAAATCGGATTTTTAAATTTGAATTAATTTAAAATATTCCGATTTTAAAAAAATAAAGAAATTAGTCATCCCTAAAAATCTGAAAATTTCCTTTTTTATTATAGGTTAATTGACTAAAATGCCCTTATGTTGAAATTTGTGTGATTATATGGTACATGTTATCATATTCTACTATCATAGACCCTCAGATCATGACTTTTGATTATATTCCATCCGATGGTCCAGATCTATGCATTATGGCACACAGTAGTTAGTAAAAACAAAATAACCTAACCCTATATATATATATATATATATATATATATATATATATATATATATATATATGTACCTCTTTTATTAAAAGAAACCTGAATTTACCACTTGTCATTCTTTTTGAGCCCAATTTGTCACGTGTCAATTTTTAATACTCTCTCTATTTTTTCCGTTTAAACCAAATCCCATCTCAATCTTCTATTTCTTAACTAGATTGCATAAAATTTGAGACTTTCTAAATTGTACCCTTACATCAACAACCAGATTTTATGAAATTATAACGCCTCTATTCTCTTCTTCTATGAAGATTTACCCATCGTCTCCCTTTCAGAAGACATCGCTCTTTCTAAAACCCTAAAGTTTCCTTCTCCACACCATTCCCAACTCAATATATCTCAATCCATAAAACCCTAAGCCACATATCAAATGGGAACAACCACCACCACACCATCACCATCAAACACCATCCACTATGTTATTGTCCTTCTATGTATCACTCTCGATCCAAAAACCTAAGTTGCACCAGCATATATCACTCACGATTGTTGTATTCCCTTCTCTCTCTCTCTGTGTGTGTGTATGTGTGTATGTGTATTGTACGATAAAACACACACTCACACAGATCACGGATACACTAATGCCACGACTCACCTCAGCACCTTGAAACCAATGGAGGAGATAGATCTATGAGAGGAATTAAAGGTTTTTTATTTTTCAATTTTTCATCTTCTTCTGTGTACAAATTTTAAAATAAGAACAATAATATCCTTGTTTTTTATTTTCCATGTACCAATATGGAGACATATCTGTGAGATAAATTTGGTGATTATTTTGGGAAAAATGCAAATTCATGGTACATATGACATGGATGTCAACTGTGGCAGTTGGAATTCTTGCTTTTCCTGAACCCTCTTTCCATACTATACACTGAATGATGAAGTTATAAGTTCTTTTCCCAATTTCATGTATTGAACAATAATCGATGCAAAAAAATTCTTTAAGATTATATGTGGCTCAAATTGGAAATTTGTTTTACTGTAGGCTTTTAAATTTTTTGGCTTCTTTGATTTCACATACAACATTTGCTTTAGGGTTGGTCAGTTTTGTTGATTATGCGTGAATTTGTGTTGGACTTCAATTGAGAAACATTTGACATGTAAAAATTATGTGAGATATGATATTTGGTATGTGTGTGCTCTAGGTGTGTGTTTGTACACTACATCGTACCAGGTGCTATAACTTTTAGCATCTTACTTTACTTTTTTGGTAAAAATTGGATTTGCCAGACCTACTATTAGACATCTGGACATCTGATGCTTTCTAAAATTATCATAAAATAACCACAAATTATAGGATTGAACTTCAACAATTTTATGTATTTTGTTGGTCATTCAATCAAACTTTGAGTATTCATATCAAATTGTCTTTGTAAATTTACTTTTAGGAGTTACAGTCGCTTTTATCAGATCACACTAATTTCTATGTTTGTGACAAAAACAAAAAATGAAAGTTTTTTTTTTTGAATTTTTTTATTTATCAAAGCATTATACTTTAAAAGCATAAATCGTATAGTTAAGTAGCCTTTTCATTTTGATTTTTTCTTATTAAAACATTGTATTTTGAAATTTAAAAAATATAACTGGGTAGCCATTTTGTGTTCAATTAGAGTTTGTTTACGGTGAATTTTATGAAGATTTATATACTTAAATGATGTACTAAATTGTATTAAACTCTCTTCTTATTCTTCAGTAGTTAGATCTCTCACTAAAATGTCAGTACAATTTAAATATTATTTGTTTTTTTTATTTCTTAGTTTTTATTTATATAAATAGATTTGAATTTTGTTGTTTATTATTTTATACCAAATCATTTACTATTATGTATTATTTTTGTTAATTTCAAAAAAAGACCCCGTGTAATACATGGGTTATAACCTAATATATATATATATATATATATATATATATATATATATATATATATATATATATATATATATATATATAGGGTTAGGTTATAATATGGATTGTAACTATTGTGTGGATGTAAGGATCCTTTGTGGTCCAAACATTTTTCTTAAATTAAATTATATTTAAAAATGGAAATTATCGGATTTCAAGGCATAATTGATTTTTTAATTTTAAAAATTATGATTATTTTTTAGTTAATTCAAATCGAACATATTTTTTTAATCGTAAACTTGATTCTGATAGAATGATATTCGGACATAATACATATTCTGACTGAATGAACATTTTGAAAAATTACAAAATTTTGAACCATAAGTTGAAGAATAATAACAAAAATTACATTAATTCTTATAGAATACGGGTACATTACTAAGAATTATATTTATTGTTAAAGAATAAAATTAAAAAAAAAACTTTCAAATCGGGAAAGAAAACATCAAAATCTAAAAAAGACACTAATACATTGTAAAAAAATAATGTTGCTTAGAATCACTTTCAATTTTGTGGTCCGTTCTTTAGGCATCACCTTCTGTGAAAACAAAACCAAATTGTAGTTTAGAATCCAATAATGCATTAGCAAATGAAAAATAAAAAACCTAATTTCATTTGGAAAATATGCGGACTTGTGAATTGCACCAAAACCAATAACCAAGAATCGTAGAACATGCATAAATCAGTGAGAAAATATACATATTCCATTCCAACAAAATTGGAATCCGGGATTCCATTCCAATAGAATTGGAATTCAAAGAATCAATTACAGAATCTGGAAAAAAAATTAGAAACTGAAATAAATCAAAAGAATAAACTGAAATAAATCAAAAGAAGTTGTACAAATTTTGCAACTTCTTATGATAGGAACACCATTTTCTCTCCAAATCACACGTTCTTCACATATTACAGCTGCCACCTCAGCATACATTTTATGTTCCTAACAAACCATGTATTAAAGATTACAAAAAAGATTGCAAAAGGCACAAACTTGATTCCAATGAATGTAAAATTCACTACCTGGCGAAGAACCCTTGCAGCAAGTTCTTCAGCAGTGTCATTAACAACCACAGGAAGATTCTTTGGGCCATAATTCGACCCGTGTCATAGTTCTCATCAACAAAATGGATCCTGGGACCCGAATATCTTCTTAAATAATAGAAAAACAAAAACACATAAGAGATCATATGAGGCAGAATACACCAAAAAGAATGATTGTAAAGAGGCTAAGAACATTCATTACCTAGCTCCAAAAGCAATAACAACTTTATGCACTTTCATACCATAATACCCTTTGCCTGCAAAAGCAGGAACACCAAATTTTGATGGAAATTATTCTTTGGCATTACATCGAACACTTGTAAGGCATACTGAAATGACCCTTACCATTTACCAATTTCCAATAATAAGAATTAAATCTTATTAACAATTCCATATGGGATTGTTAATGAAAAAAGGAACAACATTTATGGAAACCCATTTGAATTTCAAATCAAAACTGAATGGGGGAATCGATTATGTATTGGAATCGATGAGAACGTGTATTTGTGAGAAAGAAGGAGAGAGACAGTGAGGGACATCATACCGTAGGGTTTTGGTGATGAAAATTCGAGCAGGTGGAAGAAAATTTGTTCCTTCTCTCTATATTAAGGGCATCTCGCAGAATCCTTGCATAAACCTATGAGCTAATTGATTATTCGCGTTTCGATCTCCATCACTCGGACACCCAATTTCACCCACTATGATTCCCATATTTGTGAATCCATTCTTTTGTATGGCCCAGACGAGGGTATCGTAGTTGGCATCGAACATATTTGTGTAGGTGGTGCCGCCGTCGTTCACCAAAATTGCGTTTCCATCGAAGAACGCGTATTACATCGAAAAATTGGAGTCGATGTAGAGGCTTATGAAGGGGTAGATATTGACAGTGAACGGAGATCCATTTTCGTTTAGGAATTTAGTGAGTTGGATCATCAATCTCGCAGAATCCGTCATCACATGTCGATTGAACGAGACCGGAGGGATACTGTGAATGTGGA
Source organism: Lactuca sativa (assembly GCF_002870075.4). Classification (NCBI taxonomy): domain Eukaryota; kingdom Viridiplantae; phylum Streptophyta; class Magnoliopsida; order Asterales; family Asteraceae; genus Lactuca; species Lactuca sativa. The sequence goes on from NC_056624.2 coordinate 232,240,972, forward strand.
TGAAAGAGGCAATAGGGTTTTAAACAAAGTAATTTCCTAAATTAAAGGATAGATGGTTTGATTAATTATTTATTAAAATTAAATAATATGTGGCCCATATTAATCCCTACATCCACACAATATTGGTTAATCCACATTTGAACCTACCTATATATATATATATATATATATATATATATATATATATATATATATATATATATATATATATATATATATATATATATATATATATATATAAGAAAGAGAGAGAGAGAGAAAGAGAGAGAGAGAGAGAGAGAGAGAGAGAAATTAAATCATACTTAATAAGTAAAATAAATATTTATCTATTGGTAGGAAGGTAAGAAGTTTTTTTCGGCATATTTTTTTGGCGAACAAAACAAATTAATCACTAGATGAATAAAAAGTAACATGATTTACAAAAGAAATTCCCAAAAAAACATTTCAATGATTCATTTTTATGATGATTTTGTTGATATTCACTAAAATTGTCATAAAAGTGGGTTTTTTCTTGATCTACTTAAAATTGAATAATGAATGTGTTTTTTTGGGGAGTTTTTTCTTGTGAATAATCTTACTTTTAAATTATCTAATGATTCATTTTTGGATTGATAGTCCTTTTGAGCTAGTTTATATGTGGAAGTGGTTCATCTCCAAATTGAAAAGACTAAAATACCCTTAATATATTTATTTTTCATTTTTCTTTCTTTTACTATTTTATAACTAATAAATAAATACATAAAACGGTTCTGTGTGTATGCGTATGTGCGCGTAGTAGTCATAAGAATAAATTTAATATCACCCACCTTCATTGTTGTCTTCTTCACCTTACATGCAATTCTTTTTTTTTTGCTTAATCAACCAGATTAGCAGATATCACATTTAAAAGTTCCACTTGTCATAAGTTCAAATAAATATAAACCGTTGTTCGAATGCACTATAATAAATTTATTTAGGGTATTTGAGTGCATTCAATGGGGGGGGGGGGGGGGGAGGGGGGGGTCATACAAACTAGCTCAAAACGATCAATAATTCAAAAAAAAATCTAGATTTGAACCAAACCTCAAAAAATAATAATAACTAGGGAAGTATCCCCTACTTCGCATGGGTCGGGGGGTTGTTTTTATTTGATTGTAAAAATAGAATGAAGTTAAATGTGAAAATTGATTGCATTTAAAAATAAATATTACACAACAAATATTACATACGTTCACCATTTTAACTACAAAGTCAAGATTGGTCTAATCTTGCAGCTTTTGAAGCTGTGTGAATTGATCATCTAGATAACCCTATAAGAAACCCAAAAACCAATCAACAACAACCAACTATGAAAAAAGCACCAAATCATTTTGAAGCAAAGAGGTGTAATCATTAAAATGAGTTAATCACAATACAATGCTCATGTGGTTAACTTCACCAAGTCATTTAAAGTCCTTTTAAAAACTAATTTAATTATTGCTCGAATCTGATTTGCTCTTTATGATTTAGGCTTATGTGGTTGGATTACTTATTTTTTCTTTGTTTGAAGGTAAGGGTAAAATGATCATTCATCATTACCCATTCCACAACTTAACCAATGCAGGACTTAATGGAAACATTTTACACTTTGATCAGGAGTGAATAAGGATAAATGTCATTTGTCAATTAAAATTATGTAATTTTTATAAATTATAATTCATTATTATATCTGAAACCCATAAACATCATCTTGAAAAATAAAAGATAATTCTTTTTGGTAAAAGTTATACCTTCATTGTTTCTTCGTCTCCATGTTTGTTGTGGCTTTATAGACATGTTTCTTGTTGATGTTTGATGTGTATTATACTGAAAATTGAAGCCGAAATTAATGAATAGCCATTGGGGAAAACCACATATTTTCTAGAAAATATTGTGCTTTTTCTTCATCCAGTTCAACACTTTGAATTATCAGCCCATGTTGGACAATTCTGCAAGATAAAATACATTAGACAAACTTCATCTGGAGTTAATAAGAACAACATGATGTGCATCCTTAGTATTTGTAGCGATTATATTTGCCGATACCCTCTCGTCTTTTACCGTTTGTGATCTCACATATTATATGTTAAATTCCAAAGTAAATAAATAAAATGAATTCATATTTTTAATACAAACCTTCATGAAGAAAATAATGACGTATCATTACATCCAGTCACATGATACCCTGTTAAGCAAAATGTTGATAAATTATAAAAATATCATGCTATAGATACACATTGTAAAAAAAGTTAGTCATGAGGGATGTTGTCCAAGGAGTATAAGAAATCCTTAGGTTCTAAAATATGTTAAAAGAGAGACTTTTACGCACCATAAGAAATTATTGTTATCTCTTTAATCAGTAGAATAGAAAAAGGAACATTAACAAACGGTACATCAAAAGGGCAATAAAGTAATTTTAGGTTCATACCTTATGCAATCATGTTTTGTGATTCTCTTTTGTTGTGGAGAAATTTCCTGATGGAGTGGAACAGGAACAAAGTCTGTCTTTGCTACATAGGAAGCAATTACTTGAACAGTTGTAAACTAAAACAAAAACAAAAAGGGGGTACATTTGATCATTCTTATTCTTGGAGTCACACCTACAAAATCAAGTTCAAAGATATTATAAGAAAATCACAAACTATTTTTCACTGTCTCCTTCCATAATCATATATAGAAAAGGCAATAATTAACTATAATCTTTTATATTATAGTATTATTCATTTATGATTTATAGCTATATTTTTTATGATGAAAATCCCTTTCAAATCCATTTTGAAGAAATTGCAGATTTTAAAACCACATACTTCTTTCCAGATGCGAAATACGAAGTCCAAGTGATTTCAGATAAACCTTACATCAAAACACACAAACAGAGGCAAAATTTGTTATTAAAAAACAGAATTCAAGAAACACATACGAGAAAAAGACTAAATTATGATTATTTCAATCGAAATTGTTTGATTGTTTTGTTGTTTCAATCTTAAGAATTACTGGTATTCTGTCTTATGTTCGTTTCTTTAATAAATGAACAAACATGAACACAACATCTTGTTGGTTTAGTTAAATAGTCTCATTTGTTCATTTATGTTAACGCTCTTTTATATTGTTCGTTTAAATTTATTTATGTTCATATATGCTCAATTGTTTTTATTACATTACTATATTAAATGATACGTTTTTTTTGTCATGACATGAACAAAAAAAATGGAGGCCATATCAGGACAAAAAAAAGACCAGAACAATTATAGTTTAAACCAAAATGCCTAAGAGTTCATGCATCCCAATCTATTTTCATTAATTAACAGTCAGTCAAAAAACTAATCAGCACAACTCTAAAGCACCAGCAGCACAAGATTTTAAGATGTATTCAATTTATTTTTCAAAACCAAGTATCATAAATTTCAACAAAAACATTTGATTCCACAAAATTAAATCTGAAACGATAATTCTCATATTGCAAATAAAGATATAAATAGTCTCCAACATCAAACACAAAAATTCCTAGGCAGAAACTACGATCAAAACCTTTAGTAGGTAACAGGGGCAAGGATCTCAAGTTGTGGCCCAAGTTTCTCTATTGCATCCTTTTGTGCCTTTGCACACAGTTTATTAAGCTGCTTCTTCCTATTATACACCACTTGAGCCTTTTCCTTCCTCTTCTTCTCAACATCCTACAATAAGACCACAAGATAAACAAATCAAGACCATAAGATAAACAAATCAATTACTATCTGAAACAGTTTTTAAACAAATACAAATAAATACACCATGAAATAAAATAATGCTATTAATAAATAAGGAAGTATGTAGCACCTTGATGGTTTCATAATGATTCCATCCAACCCAGGGGCGGATCCAAGGGAATTTTTTTTGGTAGTGTAATTTTTGTTTACGTATCCCTCAAAAAAAAATCAGTATAGTGTATATATACACATCCCTCCACTTATAAACACAAAAAAATAGTTGGTCTGCTAGTTAAGGTGTTGGCTTATTGAAGTAAATGTCTCAAGATCAATTCTCGTTTCTTACATATTCTTTGTTTACTTTTGATTTATTTTCCCAGCTATTCTATCCCACATTGCTAAACACATGTAAACTCAGCCATTTTTTCTATTATATAAACCTGTTATCCTCATGCTTTATTTGATATCTACTTTGAGTCCCACATCGATTCAAGTATCAAAATATACTTCAACTTCATGTTTATATAACAAGACTTGAGGTTAGCTAAGGATTCAATTAAGATTTGGGTTTAAAACCGAAACCGAACCGGGGAAACCCAAGCACCCCGGGAAAAAAATTGGGTTACCCAAAAAAAATTGGGATACCCCTTTACTTTGATCCTGGCTCCGCCACTGATCCAACCTCAGAAGATAAACGGCCTAATAAGCAGTACTTATGTACAGCTGTTAACCTTAAAACCTCGTAATTTTATTTTGAGAGAAACATCTTCAGTCAGTTGACATCAATGTATACAACACGAATGTGTGAGACAATGGTTGAGCAGGCAAAAGACCCTCAAACCTAGATCGTCGTGAAGTAAAAAATGATCGATAGAGGTGGAGTAAAAGGGAAAAAGGGATCAGAGAACAATGTACAAATACCCAGAAACAAAACTGGTAACCAACGTAAAGTTAAACTAACTCCGATGAACAACCTTCAACAAAAACATCACCTTTAACCACCATCACCCCCATTCCTGACCAACACTTCTCCATCATTCCCACCTAGAACTACCGTCAACCACCTCCCATATTTCTCCAATCAACCCATCATGGTCCATTACCACCTCGCAGCCACACCAAAATCACAACAACCCCTAATCAAGTTTTTTTTTTAACCCAAACCAGAAAATGACAATGATTATCTCATCTCCATCCCATGTTCTCGTGTACCACTCCAACAAAAGAAAAAGAAGAAGAAGATAAAAGAAGGCTGCGATCGGTTAAAAAAATAGGGAGGTCCGGTTTCTAGTTTGGTACCTGCCATTCTTGGTGGGTGGTGTCGATTGGAACCGAGAACGTATGATCAGAAATATGGCTGGTGATAAACCCTCGTCGGACGGTGATCAGAACGAAAGAATCGTCGACGTCTGTTGTGGCGGATAGTGAATCGACGCATCTTCTTCTGTAGCAGGCACATTCACTGACAGAGGCTGTGGCGGAGGCGGTTTTTAGAAACGAAAATGTGAGATGGTTTTCGGTGAATGAAAAGCAAACAAACGGTGGGATTAAACTAACCCAAATATAGTAATTATACTTAATGAACAGTACCCTGGTCAGGACAAATAGAGTTCCTAAGGGAACTCTTTTTTAATCTGTATATAATAATAATAATAATAATAATAATAATAATAATAATAATAACCGGAATCATTTTTTACAGTCTTCTCTAAATAAATCAGATGGATAAAAAATAGAAAGACATAAAATAGAAAAACTCAGGTCCACCAATTAATGGCTTCAAAGTGACCTATATTAGGTTTTAGGTATTCGGTCTCTCATCACCAATAAACTTTCATTACTCTAATACATTATTGGATGGACGTTAGATTAGCCCTACGATCATATGACTATTGATCTGTAAAACGAAATATCTCAAAATACCAAACATAATTTAAGTAATATAACCAAAGACTCAAATGAAAAAAAAAAAAACTTTATTTGCAAAAAAGAATGTTTCAAATCAAAGAAGGAAATGAAAGGATATATAGCATTTATATTTTCTATGTTAAAAAGACAACACATGAATAGTTTTGACTTTTGAAGATAACATGTATGACGAAATCACACTAGATACATTCTATCCGATAATAATAGGAGTTAACAACATCAATTTTTTTAGAACAATATTATTAAAACGAGTCTAGCAAGATTTAGGATCAACGAAGATTACATAAAGTTTGTAGCCTAAGTTGGGCTTTGAAGCTAGTACCAAATTAATCGTAAGTTTAGTTAGGGGCGGACTCAGAATTTTTTCAAAGAGGGGGCAAAAAATATTTCAATTTCTTTTATGGGGGCAAAAAAAAATTTGAAGAGTAAAAATATATTATTTTAAAAGGTTAAAATATATATATATATATATATATATATATATATATATATATATATATATATATATATATATATATATATATATATATATTTAAAAAAACATACCTACTTTTAATTTTTTTTTTTGTTGTGGGGGCAGGTGCCCCCACTGCCCCCATTGTAGGTCCGCCCCTGAGTTTAGTACTCCTATAAAAAAGACATTGAGACTACAGTATATAATAAAAACTAGGTGTAAGACTCGTGTATTACACGAGTTTATTAAAAATAATAGTGTAATATCAATATTTAAACATTAAATATTTTATAAAGTAATACTTTTATATAAGATACTAGGTGTAACATCCATGTATTATTAAATATCAAAATGTAAACACTAAGTATTTTTCAAAATTAATTTTTAAAATAAAGAAGAAAAAACATATTTATTGCAATTTAACATGATACTTATACCATTTAATATTTTACTTATATAGCTATATGTATTATGTGACTTTTTAATTTTAAAAATTAAAAAAATCTAGAAATTGACATGTGGATATTATTTATTTTCAAAAATACCACAAAATGACAAGTGTCAAAACTTATGAGAGATTAACATGTGACAAAAAAAACCTTTATTTATTAGAGTATATATATATATATATATATATATATATATATATATATATATATATATATATATATAGAGAGAGAGAGAGAGAGAGAGAGAGTTAGGTTCAAATGTTTTCACTATCTATTGTGTCTCTGTATAATTGATTCTGGACCAATCATTTTAGTTATTTTAAGAAAGTAATTAATGTTTATTAAATGTTGAAGATATAATTAATACCTATTATATCTTCAACATGTAATATGCATTAATTACTTTCTTAAAATAACTAAAATGATGGTCCAAAATCAGTCATACATGCATATAATAGATAGTGAAAACAAAATAACCTAGCCCTATATATATATATATATATATATATATATATATATATATATATATATATATATATATATATATATATATATATATATATATATATATATATAGTTAGGTTCAAATGTTTTCACTATCTATTGTGTGCCCGTATGATTGATTCTGGACCAATCATTTTAGTTATTTTAAGAAAGTAATTAATGCATATTAAATGCTGAAGATGTAATTAATACCTATTATATCTTCAACATGTAATATGCATTAATTACTTTCTTAAAATAACTAAAATGATTGGTCCAGAATCAGTCATACGGGCACACAATAGATAGTGAAAACAAAATAACCTAACCCTATATATATATATATATATATATATATATATATATATATATATATATATATATACACACACACACACACTAAGTGTGACACCTATATATTACATGGGTTGATTTAAAAAAAATAAATATAAAATTTTAACAATTTGAAAAATGTTTGAATTTATAAGAAAAAATGAGAATTTTTTTGAATTATTAAAATTAATGAGGCTTTAATGTATTGAATACATTATATATATAAACCATTTCTAAAATTATCTTACATATATATATATATATATATATATATATATATATATATTACCTTACATATTAAATATGAAATTTAATTTAATAAAATGAAAAATACAATAAAATGACAAGTGAAAAATAGAAAATTCAAAAATTCTAGAAAATACCATGTGTCCAAATGAAGGAGAAAATGACATATGACAAAAAGTTCTTTATTTATTAGGGAAGATTATAATATTTTTGAACATTTGTAAAAGAAATAAAAAATTCTTTGAAGCATTTATGAGACTTTATTACCAAGTTAATAGAATGATTTTATTTCTTTATAAAACACTTTAGAATTTTATGGAATTCTATTTTAAAGAAAATACAAATTTCTAAAAATGACAAGTGAAAAATAATAATTTTAAACTCCCACAAAATAACATGTGTTAAAATGAAGGAGAAGAAGACAAGTGACAAAAAAAAGTAAAAAACTTCGTTTATTAGAGTAGATAATAACCTTTTATGTTCGGCCGTTGCAAAAGTTAATAGTAGTTTTTTTGGAATGTCAGTATTATTAAGTTTAGTATGTTTTTTAAATGACAACATACCATTGTGATTTTATTGATTTGTTAGGTATTAGTATGTTTTTTAAATGACAACATACCATTATGATTTTATTGATTTGTTAGGTATTAGGGTATACAATCCACACATATGGGCATTATGATTTTATTGATTTGTTAGGTATTAGGGTATACAATCCACACATATGGGCGTGAGTTTCTTTCAGCTAAGCCAAAAGGCCCAAAACCCCCATCACATGATTATATGTAGTACTCTCCACAAAAGCCACACTTTGTTGAATGTCAGTTCTAACAGACACAAAAAAAATTATATGTTAATAAGTTGTAAATAATAATTATAACTAGGTGTGTGCGATACACGTAGATTTTTTTTTTAAATTAATATATTTTGTTAAGCATTACGTGTTTAATAATTTACAAAACTGAATTTATAAAAAATATAAATATTATCTGTGAATGAATCAATTTTTGTAAGGTTTCTACAAATTATCATGAATTTAAAAATATTGGCCGAAAATTATATTTTTCAATTAAGAATGTTGATTTAAATTTAAATTGAATTTAACACATTAATTGACAAATTACATGAGAATTTATGGAGACATTTAAATTTCCTTATTTTATTTATTATATTTTTAGATTAGATTTTTTTTATAATTTAATAAAAAGCCAAAAAACCACAATTTTCCAAGTGGATTTAATGAAATTGAAAATTAAAAAAAAAAAAATACCATTTGACATATTGAATTAGGTGTTGACATGTGACAAAAACCTTCATTTATTAGATAGGATTATTATTAATATGATTACCGAATTTCATCCAAAAACCAGATTGATCATTCTCACTCAGATCTGATTATAAAAAATGTGTAACATCCTGTTTTGAGAAGTTTCTTATTTCAGGATTGTGGATAATAAATGGATCAAGTAAAGACCTTATTGGATGATGATATTATTGGATAAGTGATTAAAGCCTTCGATTTATGCTTGGAAGAAAAAGGATAAAATGGGAAAAGTAATAGTTTGGGCTTCTTGCATGGATTATGGTTTTAGTTCGACATGTATTTGTTGGATTAGTGTCTAAGCCCGTAACTATATTTGGTATGTACTTGACCCGGTTGTGCATGGTCCTTTTGGGTTGCCTTCTCCAAAGCAACTTGACAAGGTAATTTAAGGAGAGAAAGAGAGAGAGAGAGAGAGAGAGAGAGAATATTATGGTTTATTAATATATTATAAGAATAATATATTAAAGGATAAATCATATTTATTTAATTAGTATTGGTCATAAATTAATTAGGAATTAATTTGGTGACTAAAAGAGATTAATTAAATAAAGGGGTATAAACTGTCAAATGTATGATAGTTGAGTTTTGGGCTAGGAAAACTAATGGACTAAGGGGAGAACGAAATTATGATGGGGATCCATCATATTTTCGTCCAAGGCCTTATTCCAGAAGGTTCCTTGGGCTGATTGGTGGCTAAGCTGTCCATTAGGGTTTAGACTGAAACCCTAGTAGTCTGCAAGTATAAATAAGACCCCTAGGCTATAGAAATCGGCTACACTTCATTCCAAGAGAACCTTAGGGCCGATTTTTAGCATCTCTCACTCTCTCTCATATTGCCTTCTTGCTTGTGGGGTTTGTGAACCATTAGAGGAGTTACAATTGTGACTCTAAGCTCAAGATCAAGAAGATTACAAGGATTCAAGCCATTTGAAAGAGGTAAAACACTTAGATCTGTTTTCTTTATGATAATTTCGAATTATATATGATAGATCTAGGTTTGTAAGTCTTGGATTCAAAGCATGTACAATAGAGAAACCTAGATCCAAGCATTAGGGTATGTATGAGCACATAGGATTGTTCTTATGCATAAAACCCATCAGTGATATCAAAGCCATGATTGATTTCAATTGTATGTGATGCTTTAACTGTTTGCTTGCTGAAAATCGTTTTTCTTGCTTCTGCCCGACTCAACTCGGCGAGTCAGTATCTGGACTCGGCGAGTTGGCCCTACTTGGCGAGTTCAGAGCTGACTCGGCGAGTTTGTGCATCAGGCAGAGGATATTTCGAGATTTAGTTGCTGTTTTGTCTTGGATTTGATGCCTAAATCGTTTTTTGAAGTTAAAATTCGAATTTAATTAAATGATTATCCCTGCCAAAACAATAGAAAATTTCAAATCTTTTAAATATTGGTTGTTTATATGATAAATATGGATTATTTAAAATTATTTGGTAATTATCTTATGACTAAAATTGGATTAGGTCAAATATAGATAATTATGAAATTAATTGTTTAATTTAAATTATTTGTTATTTGATCCCTTTTGTTTTGAAAAGTTCAAAACTTTCCCTCAAGTTTTGAAATTTGAATTTTGTGATTAAAAGTTTAATTTTGAATAATTTAAATTTCAAACCCTTAGAATTTTACAAGTTTAAAATTCAACCTTATATTATTATATATCCTTACAAGCTTAATTATATATATATATATATATATATATATATATATATATATGTATGTATGTATGTATAACTTAAACTGCTAGTCTTACCGTTAGTAGGCCTCATTCACGAGGCCAGTTTATATGGTGGGTATAAGGTTGCTGCCTATAAAATGACGCTTAATGGGTGTACACTCACACCCACCACTTGCTTGACTAGTGGAGGGTCGTTAGCCGAACGGGTAGGATATGGCAACCCTCTCCTCATTAAAAGTATAATGTAAGATACAAAGTAACTACATGTTTTACAAACTCCCAATCTTAGTTACTTTAGGGTAAAATGTGAAAATGATGTTAATCCATGGAATTACACTTCGTACCCTTGTCAAACGTTGGTGGAGCGCGTGTGGTTAACCGACACACTAATTTGGGGATGACATTGGTAGCGAAGGGTGACTCGATGTTTGTCATAGATCAATGGAGCGTGTGTGGTTTACCGACACATTGATTAGGTGATAGAGACATTAAGTGCACCATGTTAATTCGCATGGTTATTCACAACTTGTTTGTGATTCTCGGTATCCTAGTCGCAAATTTGAAGAGCATATCGAGATTTGAACATGCCATTGAAAAGTTCAATGAATCTCAAAGATCTAGGAGTTTTCAATACATTTAAAAACTAAATTTCTTTTTCGTTTTTCATGTTGAGAATTAGTGAATCGTCATTCACTTACCTTCAAATTATTTACTTTTAGAGTACGGCATCCCTTTCTAAGTTGTAAATAATGTTGTTGGATCCTAGCCCTAATTTCTCATTTGGGTGTTTAATTAGGGATTCATTTCTAATCAAACTTTGTTCCTTTCTTTTTCAGATGTCTGCAAACAACAACAAAAACAACGCTTCTGGGTCATTCTCGTTGATGAACTTGTGTCAGAAAGTGACATTTGATGGGTCAAATTTCAACGAGTGGATGAGGTATATTCGCATGATCACACGCTACGAGGAAAAAGAATATGTCCTCGATGAAAAGCTTGAAAAGATCATCCCAGATGTTGCTACTCCTGAAGAGCTGGCTTCCTTTGAGGCCCACGAGCGTGATGCCACGAAAGTTCATTGCATCATGCTGGCCACCATGAATCTCGAACTCCAAAAGTCCTATGAGGACATGTATCCGTATGAAATGCATCAGGATTTGCTGTACAAGTATCACCAGAGTGCGAGGCAAGAGCACTATGAGATCATTACTAACATGATCACCACTAAGATGGGGAGTGGAGAATCCCTAACCTCTCATTTGCAGAAAATGCAGAGGTATGTTGATCGTCTTTTCAAACTTAATGTTAAGTTTGATGAGGATTTGGCTATCGACATAATCCTCCACTCCTTACCCTCCTGCTACAACCAGTTTAGGATGACCTACCACATGAACAAGGAAGAGGTCTCCTTGAGCAAGCTCCAAGGACTCTTGAGGACTGCTGAGAGCAACCTCAAAGACAAATCCGTTGCACCATCCCCTGCTGTGGCCGCTCCTGTGATGGCAATAGGTCAAGGAAAGGGTAAAAAGAGGAAGGCTCCATGTAAGAGCCACCATAAGGGGAAGCCCCGTGATGGTTTGTCCTCAAGTGGGACCAAAGCAGGCCTTGCTAAACCCTCCTCCGATCCCAAGGAAGCAGAGTGCTTCTATTGTCACCAAAAGGGCCACTGGAAACGAAGCTGCCCTCAGTATCTGCAAGATATAAAGGATGGGAAGATTAAGCCCACCTTTGTAGGTATGTATTATATTAAATCTAATAACTCATCATTTGCTACTTCATGGGTTCTTGATACAGGGTGTGGTTACCACATTTGTTCTGATATGCAGGGCCTAAAAAGAAGTAGGGAGGTGGAACATGGAAATATGAACCTGATTATGGGAAACAGAAGATCGTCGCCTGTAACCAAAGTCGGTGTTTATTCTTTAGTGTTGAGTAATGGGTTAGGGATAGATTTAAACAATTGTTGTTATTCGCCAGATATGGAAAGAAACATTATTTCATTTCATGGGTTGTTTAGACAAGGTTTCAGATATTCTTTTGATAATAGTAATGGTTCTATTAATATTTATTTGAATGGTGTCTTTTACTTCAATGCATTACCTAGTAATGGGATTTATAAATCTGTGATGGTTGTTGATAATTTAGGAAATAATGTTTTGAACATTGATTCGTATACTAGTCTAGACAAAGCATGCTTGTGGCATTGTCGCTTTGGCCATGTCAACAAGAAACGCATAGCCCAATTCCAAAAAGATGGAGTGTCGGAGTCATTCGACCTTAGGGACGATGACACGTGTGAATCTTGTTTACTTGGGAAGATGACCAAGTCACCCTTTATTGGCACTTGTGAAAGGGGTGAGGGTCTATTGGATCTCATACACACCGATGTGTGTGGGCCCTTTAGATCCACCACAAGGGATGCTTGCCGCTTCTATGTGACTTTTACGGACAATTATAGTAGATATGGATATATCTACTTAATCAAGCAAAAGTCGGAAACCTTTGAAAAGTTTAAAGAGTTTAAGAATGAAGTGGAGAATCAGCTGGACAGGAAAATCAAGATGCTTCGGTCAGACCGAGGAGGAGAGTACCTAAGTCTTGAGTTTCACGACTATCTAAAAGAATGCAGAATTGTTTCGCAATTGACGCCTCCGAGGACACCACAATTGAATGGTGTGACTGACAGACGTAATCGGACCTTGTTGGACATGGTTCGTTCTATGATGAGTCGGAATTTGTTACCTATAGCTTTATGGGGGTATGCCTTAGAGATTGTTGCCCATATCCTTAACTTAGTTCCCACTAAGAAGGTTACCAAGACTCCTCACGAGATGTGGACAGGGAAAGCTCCCTCATTGGCACATATCAAGGTTTGGGGTTGCGAGGCTTTCGTAAGACGAGAGACTCACGACAAACTCGAACCTCGTAGTGAGAAGTGTCATTTCATCGGCTATCCGCAGAAGTCTTTTAGCTATCTTTTCTATAGACCGAATGACAATGTTGTCTTCGTTGCTAGAAGAGGAGTTTTCCGAGAAAGGGAATTGGTAGGCCAAGAGGACAGTGGGAGGCAAATTGATCTTGAAGAGATTCAAGAGCAAAGTGATGAAGGAACCTCTGACACTGGCACTCAACCTGAGGAGGAAATTCCTATTGACGAGTCATTACCTCTTCGACGTTCCACTAGAGCTAGTATTCCACCCCATTTACATGGATTTCATATTACTACTGAAGGGGATACATTTATTAGTGATAGTACACTAGTGAATTTGGACGAACCTAGCAGCTACAAGGAAGCCATGGCAGGCCCGGAGTCTTCGAAATGGAAAGAGGCAATGGACATCGAGATTCAGTCCATGTACGACAACCAAGTTTGGAATTTGGTTGATAATGTATCGGGTCGTAAGACAGTCGGGTGCAAGTGGATCTTCAAGAAGAAGACGGACATGGATGGGAAAGTGCATACTTATAAAGCACGGTTGGTTGCGAAGGGCTTTACTTAAACTCCCGGAGTTGACTATGATGAGACCTTCTCACCAGTTGCGAAAATAAAGTCTATTAGGGTAATGCTTGCAATAGCTGCGTTTCATGATTATGAAATATGGCAGATGGACATGAAAACCGTTTTATTTAATGGAAAGTTGGCTGAGGATGTTTATATGAATCAGCCAGAGGGTTTTGTCGATGCGAAGCATCCAACTAGAGTATGCAAGCTTGAGAAATCCATTTATGGATTAAAACAAGCGTCTCGCAGATGGAATCTTTGTTTTGACGAGAATGTTAAAGAGTTTGGCTTTCTGTGCAGCGAAGATGAATCTTGTGTATTTGTCAAAGCTAGTGGGAGTATAGTAAGCTTCCTCGTATTGTATGTCGACGGCATACTACTCATAGGAAACGATGTCCCAACCTTGCAGGAGGTCAAGTCTTGGCTTGGGAAATGTTTTGCTATGAAGGACCTCGGAGAGGCTGCTTATATTCTGGGAATAAGGATAGTAAGAAACAGAGAAAAGAGACTGATAGGACTCAGTCAGGATACATACTTGGATAAGGTACTAAAGCATTTTAGTATGGAAAATTCCAAGAAAGGGGAGTTGCCAATCCAAAGCAATACCAACCTGAGTAAGACTCAGAGCCCAGTACAGAGGCACTGATAGCTGATATGAGCCGAGTACCTTACGCTTCCGCAGTAGGTTCTATCATGTACGCTATGACTTGTACTCGCCTTGATGTGGCCTTCGCTTTGAGCATGGTCAGCAGATATCAGGGGAACCCTGGTAGAGCCCATTGGATTGTAGTAAAGAATATTCTTAAGTACCTACGAAGGACCAAGGAATGGTTTCTAGTCCTCGGTGGGAGTGATGACTTAAGGGTACAAGGGTACAGTGATGCTAGTTTTCAGACGGATCAGGATAGTTACCGATCGCAGTCGGGATGGGTCTTTACCCTAAATGGAGGAGCAGTGACTTGGAAAAGTTCCAAGCAAGAGACCGTAGCTGAATCAACGTGCGAATCAGAGTACATTGCGGCGAGCGAAGCGTCAAAGGAGGCTATATGGTTGAAGAACTTCATTGGAGACCTTGGAGTTATGCCATCCATAAAGGAGCCGATGGAAATTTTCTGTGATAATGAAGGAGCGGTTGCCTTAACCAAGGAACCAAGAGATCATGGTAGATCTCGATATATTGACAAAAAATACCATTTTATCAGACATCGGGTAGAAGAGGGACTCCTCGTTGTGAAGAGGGTATCATCAGAAGAAAACCCAACAGATCCCCTTACGAAGGGACTAAGTAGGTTCAAACACTTGCAACACGCTAGGAGCATTGGGTTGAAGGATGATATAAGTTTTGGATTAGATAGGAAACGTGTAATAGATAGTTTGTACTTGACATTTGATGAATAAATAAAATTGTGTTATTTATATGTAAAGCTACTATCTTGTGTTGGTTATTTATCTATTGTTTCAATTTTACATGTTTTGACTTCCTGAATGATAGGATTATTCAAACAGTCCACAATCGGTCATATTTTGGAAGTAGATATGAATAAAGACTGTCATGAATTGTTTGTAGATTGTCCAAAAGGTTTTGGGCATAGCAAAGGTTTGCTGCAAAGTTCATGAGTGCTTATGAATATGATTTGAGCATTGGAATAAACCCGTATTTGCTGGTATCGTTTCATGGTGTTTTACCTTAAGTGATCGCAAAGCGATAATATCATATAGTCTTAAAACTTAGAGATATGGTTGTTGTTTGCTGGTTGGTTATGCATTGATGATGTGTAGACGTATCAGTAACTTGATGTTATAACACACATTGTTGTGCATGATTCAATTAGTGAATAATGGATGCATATGAGTCGAAGTTGATATGTTCCTTTTATTCTATTAGAATAAAAGTGATATATTGGCCACTTGATGATTTGGTTTGACTTATGTGTCGGGCCCGGTCAGAATGAAGTTGATGTGTTCAACTAAATTCTATGTCAAATAAATCAGAAATCGAGAAACAAATGCTAGACAATAAGCATTGTCAACATAATATCTATAACAGAGGATTATACGATCCCTTATCTGAAGGATAAGTTGATTAGAGTTGACAGCAAAGTATAAGAGCTATGATTGCTAATCGGATTCTAACATAATATGTGAGATATAGTTACTAGACTTATCCAAGTGGGAGACTGTTGGATTAGTGTCTAAGCCCGTAACTATATTTGGTATGTACTTGACCCGGTTGTGCATGGTCCTTTTGGGTTGCCTTCTCCAAAGCAACCTGACAAGGTAATTTAAGGAAAGAGAGAGAGAGAGAGAGAGAGAGAGAGAGAATATTATGGTTTATTAATATATTATAAGAATAATATATTAAAGGATAAATCATATTTATTTAATTAGTATTGGTCATAAATTAATTAGGAATTAATTTAGTGACTAAAAGAGATTAATTAAATAAAGGGGTATAAACTGTCAAATGTATGATAGTTGAGTTTTGGGCTGGGAAACCTAATAGACTAAGGGGAGAACGAAATTATGATGGGGATCCATCATATTTTCGTCCAAGGCCTTATTCCAGAAGGTTCCTTGGGCTGCTTGGTGGCTAAGCTGTCCATTAGGGTTTAGACTGAAACCCTAGTAGTCTGCAAGTATAAATAAGACCCCTAGGCTATAGAAATCGTCTACACTTCATTCCAAGAGAACCCTAAGGCCAATTTTTAGCATCTCTCACTCTCTATCATATTGCCTTATTGCTTGTGGGGTTTTTGAACCATTAGAGGAGTTATAATTGTGACTCTAAGCTCAAGATCAAGAAGATTACAAGGATTTAAGCCACTTGAAAGAGGTAAAATACTTAGATATGTTTTCTTTATGATAATTTCGAATTATATATGATAGATCTAGGTTTGTAAGTCTTAGATTCAAAGCATGTACAATAGAGAAACCTGGATCCAAGCATTAGGGTTATTTGAGCACATAGGATTGTTCTTATGCATAAAACCCATCAGTATTAAGTCAAAAGTAATTAGATATGTTTGTGGGGTTCGTCAATACCTTTCCATGCATATAAAGAACGCCAGAAACAAAATTGAATGAAGAAGTTATGATTGTTTAAAGTTTGAGTGCAATTGGGTGAAAACCCTTGGTCACGAGGTGAGAATATATTCTCACTACATGAGAACTGTGCAGCCCAAAGCCCACGAAATATTTAGAGTTTTCAAGGTATTTAAAGGTAAGGATTCATATTTTAGGTATTTTCTTAGCATTCATCATATCTAGAACCTTTTGGGAGAAACCCTAGCCTCCATTTTCAAGATTTGAGCCTCCCCCCTCCTCTCTCATCCATTTTTGGAAGTTTTTGGTAGTTTGGAGCAATGTTTTTATGCAAGATTGATCTTGAAGCTTGGCAATTGAAGATCTAAACTTTTATCTACCTATAAACCTTTGTAAGTTATAAAGTTCGAAGCTTTATTGCATTTCATCTTTGGATCTAAGTGTATTTGGTGTTTTGGTCCATTTAAATGAGTTTGGAGTGAGAGTTGGGAATAAAGTTTGCAACTTTATTACTCTCTAAGGTCCCAAGAACATTGTATGTTTCAGATCTTGACTCCAATACCTTTTGATCAATTGAGAATGTTTTCTTGGATATCTTGGACTAGGAACGTTTTGATCTTTTGCCTTCCCTATCAGCCATGCAAGTTATCTTGGTCATTTAGGGTATGAAAGTTTAGATCTTGAAAGCTTGAGACATTATTATAGATAAATTTGGAAACTTTATCCATCTGTATATCATGTTGATCCATATATGAAGGTTAGAGACTTGGACTTAATGAATTTAGCTGAGAAAGATACCTTACTAGTTCCCTTAGGACTTAAAGACTAGATCTTGGTTGTTCGGATCATCCTATTGGATAAAGTTGGAAACTTTATCCATTATGAGGCTATTTAGGAACTACATCTGAGGTTATGGACCTTGGTATGAAGAGATTAAGTACTTAATGAAGATTTTGGCCTTCTGGCCCGAAGTCACGACATGACATAGGATGCGTCACGACGTGACAGTGTCCAAAATCACGATTGTTTTGTCATTGCACTCTCACGAAGTGGCAAAGGAATGTTCACGACGTGACGTTGACTTTGACTAAGCTGACCATTGACCTTGTGGACTTTGACCATTGACTTTTTGTGTCACACCCCCGAACCAGACGGCGGAAACGTCCGAGGGCTCGTGTGACTTAAATTGAATATCATCACAATGAATATACATTAATCATAACATAAACATCACCATACATCAATATAATACAAATGACATTGTTCGCATCAAGTACATTGTTTTAACGTTACAAATCCATACATAAATTGTTTGATAGTTTTCAAAAGCATAACACACTACATACTTGGTACTTATTCATCAGCTTACCTGTTACCTGAGAATACAAGTTATTTTGAAAAATGGTCAACATATGGAATGTTGGTGAGTTCATAAGCATGTTTGATATGAAAATGTTTTGTGTAGTTTGAACGAAAACAACCCAGAAAATCCGATATTTTCTGAAAAGACCATTGTTTATAAAAAGGTGTGAAGATCCGTAAATATATGCATGATGATTTCCAAACATGTATAATTGAAAAACTTTATATTAACGTACAAGTGAAATTGTTGAACTTCCCCAGAAAACCTGATGTTTTCCAAAATAAAAATATCATATAACGGTTTGAATGGTTATCCATCACGTGAATGATTTTGACTTACCTTGATTACTTGATTTATAATGGATTTATTTATGTGAGTCGTTATAACCATGCATGATAATGACTAGTTCGTCTGTCTTGGCACTCTGGTGAATGCCGGAATTGATCTTAAGATTTTGTCATCCTAGACTGGCCGAGTCTAACTGTAGCGAACAACTGAGGTGTGGGGGAGTCACCCCCGTATAGATCTATACACAAACTCTCGTTGTCCCTCCAGGAGACTTTGATTATAACTACAGACTACGACCGACACACGTTGGTGCCACCTATTATTACTCACTAAATCCCAATTGACTTTGATTACTATTGATTATCTACATGTATTTGTTTACTTTGATTACGCATAGGCCTAACAAACGAGGAGAAGAGGAATACAAAGCCATGCTACTTTCGTGAGATGTTTTAGGCTGTCGGGTATACGAAGGACACATTGGCCCATTTCGTATTTGATTACTTGGACCTTACTAGCAATGATAATGGGCCACTAAGGCCTAATGGCACTTAAAAGCCATTGAGGGTCCCTTAAATATGAAATTGGGTCATAGAAGGCCCAATAACATCTATAATTATCCCTTGGGTCCAAAAATCATGTTAATGGGGCACAAAGGCCCAATAAGCACGTTTGGAAACTTTCAAGCCCGAAGAATTTAATGTTTACTTGTTTTAGGTGTAGTATGTTTGTCGGAATGTTTAATTGAACAATTGTTAAATTTGTATCGTTACGAGACCGGTTGGTCATTTATAACGATATTTGGAAATTTATGTATATTCATCTTGTCATTTGTCATAAATTGTAGTTTGGTATTTTTGACCCAAATATCTTAATGATAAGATAATTGACTCTAAATATTGGATTGACCCATTTTAGCCCTTCTTTAATAAAGATGACAATTTTAGTCCATTTTTTTTAAAAAAAAATGACATTTTAAGTCCTTAAGTCATTTTCTTGACACATTTGACTTGTAGAATTACTCAATTGATATTTTTAGCCAAAAATTTACCCTTTGACAGTTTCATCCCTTCCAGAAAGTATTTTTTGGTCAAAGCCCAAACTTTTGCAATTTTTGCAATTTTGGCCCAAAATCCAAAATCTTTACATTTTTGGTACTTTTTAGTAAAGAAACGCATTTTAACCCTTGAAATAATTTTGTTTCCCTTTTTATCCCCTGTTTTGAGAAATTTTTCATTTTAGCCCTTTGAAAATCAGAATTTTGGCAACTTTGAGCTTAATGGGCCGAAAAGCCCAAAAATTGGCCCATTGAGCTATTATTTACATTTCAAGTCCCTTTGAAGAGCATAATTGTCACAAAAACATCTATTTTAACTGTTTTGACTCTTTTGACCCTCAAAAAGACTGTGAATGGCAATTTTACTCCAACTTTTGTTTATTTGACAATTTAAGCCCAAAATTTGGTTTTTTGTTACAATATGTGGATTTTAGTCTTAGAGGGTATTTTTATTGACTTGTTTAGTGTAGTATAACTTAGATCATGTTTGTTTTCCTTCTTATGTCATAGATCTCGAGATTTCTTCTCTTTTTGTTGCATATTTACCACATAAACACATACAATCACACATACATGCATGAAATCGTACATAGCACACACATACACATAGATCTACACATTTTAATTGTATTCTCCCCCATTAAACTTGTAAAAACCAAAAAAGAGGGGTATGAACTCACCTTTGCTTGTTGTTTTCGATTTAGAAGGAAGAGATGAAGAAAATTTGGTCCTAACAAGCCTTCTGGGAAGATCTTGAACTTAGAGGTTACTAAGATGGTGATCTTGAGTTTAAATGAGTTAAGAAGAGATTTTTGATAAAACAAAGAATCTAGATCATGGATCCAAGCATGAACTTACCTAAGATGATGATTTTTGTAGAATAACTTCCTTGAAGAGCCCTTAAATCTCGAAATTTTTGGATGAACAAGCAAGAGTGTTTCTTTGAGAGTGTTTGAGTGAATTGTGTGTGTCTTTCCCTTGTGGTTCTCGGCCGAAGAAGAAAAAGAGAGAGGAGAAGAGAGAGTGTTGATAGGATGGTTGCTTGGAGATATGAAATATTGCATGGAGAACCAACATATAATAAGGAGGTGGCAAGTGGAAAGTTAACTCTCCCTCCTTTATCTGTGTGGTTGGGCCGAGAGAAGGAGAAGAAAGAAAAGAAATTGGGGCTTTTTGTGCTTAAGTCCATTTTATGGCCCAATTAAATGATTTTCGGCCCAATAGGTCTTGGGAGAGAGTTCACGGCCCAAAATAAATTAAGAAATGATTTTTATGGCTCATTAGGGCTAATTAGGTTAGTTATGGCCCAATAAGGTCCATTAGGGTATTTATTTCATCCTAGGACCAATATGGCCCAATTTTATTAAAATAAATGGAAGTGGGTCCAATTAGAGCCCATTTAAGAGTTCTAAGCCCAAAATAGTCAAATTGGAAACTTATTGGACCATTAGGCCCAATAAGGAAGTCCTAGTCCAAAATGGACTTAAACCGGGATTTATAGGGTTCCTAATTCTTTGTTGACTATTTGATGTGCTTGCATAAAATGTTTGATGGGAGTTTTGTTGTTATTGAATAAGCATCATGCATGCTTTCACATTTTTGGTTCATATTTGTTATCATTGTTGTTGTTACAAAGCATCAAATTCCTAGTTGTGACATTTTGACAACTTTGACTTTTGGTTAATCTTGGGTAGAGTTGAGTATTTAACTAAGGATTGGTCTTAGTTTGGTTTTAGGAAAAGTTTGGGTTGACAGTTCGGATGTTGAGGTAGCTGTTGGGCTTCTGTCGAGTGGTTTAGGTGAGTCTTCCTCACTGCATATGTAGGTCAAAAGCACCAATGTTGTCCCACTGGATTATGTATCCTGGTATATTAGATGATGTTATGTTGGTTATATACTTATATAATAGGCTGCTAGATCCGTATAATTACCTATGTTCACCAGTTATCTCTTAGACTGGTAGATCTGTATGATTACATGTATGTCGACATGTTATGGTTTTTTGGGTTGAGGTGTTCCTGCTTTATGTTGAAGGTTGAGATACCTGGGGCGGTCGGGATAGGATGTAAGCCCTACGAGGTGGTACAGTGAGGCTGAAGGCCCGGAGAGCGGTCTGGATAGGCTGTAGGACCTGTGAGGCGGTCCAGTCAGACCGAAGGCTCGAAGAGCTGTTCGGATAGGTTGTAGGCCCTACGAGGCGGTCCAGTCATTCTGAAGGCTCATATATGTACGTTGTTATATGTTTGGTGGTGTGGGGTACTTTGGAGGAACTCACAAAGCTTTGACTTACAGTTTGATTTTATGGTTTCAAGTACATCAGAGTGCATGAGCAAGGAAAAGGCGTGATTGTGCATATCATCCTGGATTTTTATATGACTTATGATTTTGGGATACTCGGATTTATGTTTATGGTTTTGAGAAACTACGTTTTTATATAAATTATGGATTTTGGAATGGTTTTAAAATGAAAAAAAATTGGTCATGATTTTGGGATGTTACAAAATAAGGAGAAGTCTATTGTCTCGTTATCGAATGAAATTGAAAGACAACACAGTAAAATAAAACTAACCTTGTAGTTGTTGATGTCGATTCGTGTAGATTGCACATAGACGAAGAAGCTCTTGTCCTTAAAGGTTTTTACGTCGCTCTAAGGTTGTAAGCTTCAGCATAAACATCTTGGATTTGATGCAGTTTTTTCTTCGTTCCAACAACTATATATGATAGAAGAATAAACACAAAGTGATTATTCAGAAAGAACGAAAGAAACCTGGATTTTGCAGTTGTAAAATCATAAACAATAAAAGTAAAGAGAGGAGGGAATGAATTTTATGGGATTACGATTCTAGAAGAGCTATATTTATAGTTACAGAAACCCTAGAAGGCAACAAAAAATCCTCATAGGTCGGCCCTAAAAAACCCTAAGATCATCTCCAACCCATCTTCATTTCCCCCCATAAATGAAGTAAAAAATGGAGTAAATAGTGTTTCATCTCCAACCCTACTTCATTTTCTATCCCATTTTTTTACCCCAAAAGTATATTCGTAGAATATGCCATTTTTATAACTTATATATATTGTCAAATACACCCCTCTACTAATTAAACTCTATATTTATGATTAATTAATATAAATTAGTATATATTATGATATTATAAATATTAAATATTGGATTTAAATTATAACTAATAGATAAAATAAATTAGAAATGTATAAAATAAAAATAAGAGGGACTAAAATTGGCAACCAAACTTCACCTCTATTTTTAGAGATATGAATAGTATATGGGGGAATACTATTCATATCTCCAAAAATGGAGGTGAAAATGTGGTAGGGTTTGAGAAGAATAGGGGAAGAAATGGAGCTTGGAGGTGGGTTGGAGATGCCCTAAGGCAATGCCTTGCCCTCCAAGCAAGGTGTTTCTAGGCGAATTCCGTAAATCCGATTCGGTCCAACTGGACCGATCATAAACCTGCTAAAATAAAGTTTTCCCGGCTCCTAGCAACTAAAGTGCTAAGTGTGCCTAAACCGCGCATTCACGACATCAGCTAGCCTAGGTCGCATGCGGTCGTGGCCCATCTCTTGATCCACTAAAGCCTTTGAAGGCATATCAAGAGAATAAACTTATAAACCCACAAAAGTTTCTTCTTCCCATCATTGTGGGATAGAAGGAAATTGTATTGCAATTATCCCTCATAATTTCCAACACGGTCATGAAAGAGAGTGAGGAAGAGAAGCGACACGTTCGTGGAAGGTAGGTGGTGCAAACCACATAAGGCCATAGGTGTGGCTCCAACTCAGCACAACGCCACCCATATTGTGGTATGGGCGTGCATTCCTTCAGCTCATTGTTACGTCACTGTCGTAAAGGGTATACCTTTCAGGCTTATAATATCCTATTTTTTTTAATTACAATATTATAATTTGTAAATTATTTCTTTTGTATTACAGTGTATAAATGGAAACCTTGTGTTGGAAATAAATTCTTTTCCCCATACCCACAATAATTTGAACTGGTTTCGTGGCAATGTGCAATACCAATAAAATCGGCCAATATACAAAATTTCCATCACTTAATTGACCTTGACTTTCCGCTTAAATAACCCAAAAAATATAATAAAATAAAATGAGTTCGAATTAACTTCAACCGCTTCTGCATCACTCTTTAAGGTTCCCACAATCATAAAACTCCTAAAAATGAGGGGAGCGTAGAGTAGGGAAAAGGAAAAAAGAAAAAGGACGCCACATACAAACCATCCATAAAAAAAGAGGGACTTTCACCTTTGGAATGAACATTCATGCTACGCTTTTCATGCAACTTAAATCTTTGGAAATCAACGCTTTTATCCCAATCTTTTTCGTACATTAATCGGATAATATCATTTACTTTTAAAATATGGTTTTCGTATTAGTTGTGAAGTACACGACTATCTAAATACTAAATACCCACATTTTTCCTCATTTGATTCATGTACGTACAACTACATTTTATGTGCATAAATTATGATTATTGATACTAGCACAAATATATATTTGAACCGACAAACTAACCTACTCCTAAAACCACCTATGTCTCCTAATGAGACTTAAACCCATGACCTCTCATTTGAGAGTGTCACTCATTACCGCTAAACCAAAGATCATTCGATACAAAACTAATTAACTAACATTTACAAGTCGACATATCTTAATGTCATATCTAATATTTTTTGCTGGATATGATGGTGTACAAATTAGCTAATAAAAAACAATTCATTACTTTCGAATAGTCACTTGCCCCCATTCAAATGACTATGGATCATCAACGATTTAACGTAGTATTAGTTGTGTATAATTTGATTGTTCTAGAAGAGAAAAAATAGAGTATCTTTTGGGTGTTGAGGGTGGAGTCGGGTATGTTTTAAAATGATTATTTTTATTGAATGAATGAAATATTTCGGTCTAAATTAGTTTTTTCTAAGGGTTAATACAAGGTCTAGTTTTGGAAAGCTATTTAAGTTAACAGTTTGATAACATCATGATATTGTTGGATTGGGGTGTCTAAGTCAATAACTAAATTGATATATTCTTGAATTAAGAGAAAAGTCATGTTTGAGTTGTCCTCATAACTAGTAACCGAATATAATGACTTTTGGATAGAAAGGATGCTTTATTAATTTATTATATAATTAATAAATTAATTAGAAATCAAAATAAATAATTTATTAATATATTAATTAGAAATTATATCTATTAATTAAGAATTAATAGAAAATTAATTAGAATTAATTTTGTGATTAATTAGATTAACTGAAAATACAGAGATTGAATGTCACAATGTTCAAAAGTTGAGCATTGGATAATTCCAGAAGCTTCCCACATTGGGGGGGGGGGGGGGGGGGGAGGAAGGAAGGGTGAGGCTTCTTAGAGGTTCTAGGAGCCTTATGGAACAAGAAAAGAGATAAGGATTATCTAAGGATACTTGTCTTATTTAAGCTTCCTTACTCACCTATATAAACCCTTGAAGGGTTCTTTGTTTTCGTCCCATGCCTTCTACCACACAAGAGCTGAAAATATGCTCATTTCTCCTCTTTTTCAAAGTCTTCTAGTTGCTAGGGTTTTGGGTACAAGCCATTAGTGATGGGTTTTGGCCATAAGAACATCCTATGTGCTCATGCAAACCCTAATGCTGGGATCTAGGTTTCTCTATTGTACATGCAATGTATCCAAGACTTACAATCTTAGATCTAACATATTATAAACTGAAATTAGGGTTTAGAGAATTACCTTTGATTGTTATGTAGCAATAACAATCTTAAATCCTCCTTGTAATGACTTTAGAAAGCTTAGAGTCACAAGTGACACTCCTCTAATGGCTCACAAACACCAAGAGCAAGAGGATGAAGAATAAGGAGAGAGGAGGCTGCCCAAAATGTCCAGAAACCCTAGTGGAACTCTTCTCCATGTTTTTGGTGTAACAGCCTGGATTTCCAGGTATCTTTTATGTTTATGTTTTTTTTGGTGTTTTGTGAGGGGACTCGGCGAGTTGGAGCTCAGACTCGCCGAGTAGGATCGCAGTTCTGGACGCGGGTTCGCGCCTGGACTCGGCGAGTCCAAGGTATGGACTCAGCGAGTCTGCGCTGTTTAATGAAACCCTAATTTCTCGGGTTTGGGACCTATTTAAAGGGCCTTAAGGCCGTCATTTGTGCTCACCAGACCCCTGAGTGAAACCTGTGACATCCGCAAAATCTCGGCCAGAAAAGACCGATTTTCATTTATGCTTTTAAATATTTTCAGAGTAAATCCTTTTGATTTGAAAGAGTTGCGGAATTTGTTCCCAAAAACAAAACATGATAAAACGTTGTTTACCGAAGCATTTCATAAAAGAAATGTATTTTCATTATAATCAAAACTCGGGGTGTCATGTTCCGATACAGACCAATAAGCATAAACGAATACATTACAAGTCATATAACAAATATAAACATATGCAGACTTGTAAACAAAACAACTTGATGGATCATCCATCTCATGCCCTTCCGCCACTTCCTGTAATACAATTTAAAACTGAGTGGGTCAGGCTTGGGAGCCTGGTGAGCATATAGGGTTTTCAACCCACAATAAATAACATATTTAATTTTCACCAACCAACAATAACCCAATTACCCATTCCCGTTATTCTCACTTTAATGTCCCTAAAACAACTAACATAAGGGACCTAGTCTAAGAATATTTCATCGGGGCGACAACACATGCTTCGGGGGTACCTCAGCAATATAAGTCAAATAAGGCAACCATGAGGGGGATGGAGTACAGCGAATGAGCACCCAAGTTCATTAACACCTACAGGTGGCGAACCTGCTAATGTTTCCACAAGACTGTCTAGAATAGCCAGTGGTCGTCATCTAAACTCCGCTAGATGACTCAATCAAACAACAACGAGGCCTCTCATCTGTTTATTACACACCAACTGTCTACCCATGTTCTACCCAACATATTAGTAGATAAAAATATACATTTGTATACATAGTTTAAAGAAAACCTATATAGCATGCTTTAATCAACACATATATCACAAAACAGATGAGGCACACACACACATAACACATATTTCATAAAGAAATAAGCAGATCTATAAGATAGAAGAGAGTGAATACACATTCACACATAACACAACCAAATATATACACATAGCACGTATTTTTATATAAAATACTTCGTATTATTTTATTAGAAAGAAAATAACTACACACTCACTTGATCAGAAGATGATCGGACAGCACTACGGCTTATAGAAGTAGTAATCCACAGCAGATCTGGAAGATCTCCTCGAAAATCGAACTTCTCGCGGGCAGAGCTTCGACTCGGGAACCGCACTTCTCGGGATCTTCGGGGTCTCGGGACTTGCCTCGGGGCTAGAGTATGATACCAGGGCTTCGGGGTGGAATCGGCACGAAAAACGATGCAAAAGACTAGAGAGAAGAGAAGAAATGAACAAGAATTATGGCTGCCTTCGGATCCCTTATATAGAGGCTGGAGCCTCGGAGTACGCGGGGCGTACTGCAGTACGCAGCGCGTACTGCTTCCGAAATCGTCATTGCATGCGTCATCCGAAGTGTCGACACTATGCTGAGTACGCGGTAGCATAACCTCGTACGCGGGGCGTACTCCGGATCACACCGGTGACTCGTCTTCGGATAAGGCTTCCGATTTTTGAATTAAATTTAATTACAAAATGATTAATAAACTTCGGAAATTCATAACTTCTTCATACGAACTCCGTTTTCGACGTTCTTTATATCCACGGAAAGGTGAGACCATGCTCTACGACTTTCGTTTAGACTCCGTCGGCTAATTTTGACTTTATTTTTATTAATTATTTTTAAGAGGCCGCGACAAAAACTTTCGTTATAAATTCATAACTTCTTCGTTTGACGTCCGTTCTCGCCTAACTTTTTATCGCTTCGATACCAACAATGAGATCTTCGATTCTCATTTAGATTGCTTCGGCTAAAAACCACTCGATCTCAAATCGAGTATTTCAGGTTGCATGCCGCTAAGCCGGAACTTCGATAAATCATAACTTCCTCATACGAAGTCAGATTTGGGCGTTCTATATATATTCGGAAACCTCGTTTCAACTACTACAACATTAACCAAAGATATTAAGTTTATTTTACACTTAAATTTTGACGCTTATTTTTATTCTTAATTAATCAAACCACATAATTAAGCAATTAAGCACAAAACACATAATACTCAAATAATACAATCTTATTATTTCAAAACGGGTTACAAAGGTTAACCTAGACTATTATATTGCTACAAATGGCAAGCCCGGAAACACAGACGTTACAAAACCCTAGAGAGTTTGAGCGTTTGGAGCAAAGCAAGGAGCCATTATTGACCTTGGAGGTGTTATATTGCAAGGGAAAGGAAGCAATAGCTTAAGGAAATCAAGTGGAGCCACTTTCTAAAGATTTGAGGTCCAGAGCATCACATTTGAGGTATTACTCTCGAGCTATTCTCTGTTATTTTGATGATTGGGGTGATTTGGGGATTTTTGAGCCCTCTGTTATTCTCTGTTATTTTGATGTAGTGCTTCCTTGGTCCCTTAAGTGAGTTAGGTTATAGATCTGGACCTTTAGAGGTCCAGAGTGTCCCATTGCCCAAGCTTTTTATGAATCCATGAGGGTTTTGGATTGGGGTCTTGGTGCTTAAGGACAAAACACAATTTATGAGTTATGGGGTGTGTTATGAGCACCAAGTTATGGACTTTACGTGATGATTTAGCTTAGGAGGGCAAGATCTATGAGTTGTTGGAACGGATCTGACCTCAGAAGCAAGTTTGAGTTGATGCATGGCATGGACTCGCCGAGTCTGAAGAATAGACTCGGCGAGTAGCATGAAGATTGTCCTTGACCACTCGGTGAGTGGTCCAGCCGAGTTATGAGTTGACTCAGTGAGTCAGGGAGAGTTAGATAGGGTTGACAGGTGGTCCGAGTCGATCTGGAACTCGCCGAGTTGTTCTCGAGACTCGGCGAGTTGGGTCGGGGTGGCCCCGCGATTCTTACCAGGTGGAACTCGTCGAGTCAGGGGAATACTCGACGTGTCAAAAAGGGAATCCTATAGAGTCGGTGAAAACGACTAGACTCGCCGAGTCGCCTTAGTGCACTCGCCGAGTCCGGTCAAAGTTGACCGTTGACCGTTGACCAGATTTGACCGGTGTTGACTTCTTAGGGGTAGTCAACCTTAGTGTTAATTTGAGTCATATGATGTTATAGGAGGATTATAGCTCGGAGGATTGAACACGAGTGATTTCAGGATTCGCGAGTTATCGAGATACGCGAGGTGAGTCTTCTCACTATACTTTACCTTGAGTAGGTAACCAGAGTTATGTGATCAGAGTATTTGTATGCTATATGTATGTGATGTGTCGTACTGCATTATTTCTATGTGATTTATGCTGTGCATGTTTATAGAGCTGGAACCGGAAGGTTCACAGAGTTAGAACCTGAGGGTTCACAGAGTTTGGGTGCACGGACCCATAGAGTTATAGCCTCGAGTGGCTAATATGTATTATGTGTGTGGTATTTTGGGGAACTCACTAAGCTTTGTGCTTACAGTGTTAGTGTTGTTGTTTCAGGTACTAGCGATGACCGTGGGAAGGCGCCGGCTTGATCTGTACACACGCATGGGATTTTGATATATATAAATGACCTTGGGATTTGTATGATGTGATTTTGGGATTTTTAAACTTAAGTTTTATGAACTTAAATGAGAAATGTTTTTATAAATTGTGAAAAATTATTTTGAAATTCACGGTGTTACATTTGGGGCATAAGGGTACTATATACATGTAGGCTATTAGGGTTTTCAACTAGGAAACCCTAATCTGACTGCTTAAGCCCTAAGCAGCCCATGGACCCTTTTAGAATATCCCTTGGACGATTTCTAATAGGTTTCCCCATAGAATTCGTCCAACCTATTATTACAAGGTGATCCATAGCCCAAATGCAATTATCTTATAATTACAGTTCCAGTCCCTTAAGTTTAATTAATATCTTTTAGCCACAAAATTAATTATCAATTAATTCTTGACTAATATTAATTAAAAAATATGATTTCTCCTTTAATATATTATTCTCATAATATATTAATAAATCATAATTAATCTTCTCTCTCCATAATTCATCCTATCAAGTTGCTTTGGTGAAGGCAACCCAAAAGGACCATGCACCATCGGGTCAAGTACATACCAAAATAGTTATGGACTTAGACACTAATCCAACAGTCTCCCACTTGGATAAGTCTAATAACTATTTTGCATATGACTTCAAATCCTGATCTGCAATCGTAGCTTTCAAAAGCCGCTGTCAACTTTGACCTTATTAGATACGCGTCCTTTAGATAAGGGATCATATATTCCTCCATTCTAGATATCGTATAGACTGAGACATGGATTTAAATCATTCTCTCTGTCTATGTGTTGTTTCCCGATTTCCGATTTATGATGACTGACAACAGACTATAATTGAACACATCAAATTAGTCCCGGCTTGGCCAAGCGCTTATGTGTCATCACTAAATCAATGAAGGGCCCACAGATATCACTTTCATCCTACTTTGGATAAAAGGAACGGATAAACTTTGATTCAATGCTTGCTTGCACTCACTTACCGAATCACACACAACAATATGTTTTATGACACCAAGTTACTGGTGCGTTTACATATTATCAATGTGTAACCGACTCGCAAGATACAACTCACACATCTCGGTTTCAAGAATATAAGATGTTATCGTCTCACCAATCACTCGTGATAAAATGCATGAAGTGATCCAAGTGAGCGTGGGTTTAATCCAATGCTCAAATCATATTCATAAGCACTCATGAACGTTGCAACAAACATTTGCTTATGTCTAATACACTTTAGACAATCCACACACCAATTCACGACAGTCTTCATTCATACCTACTTCCAACATATAAACGACTGTGGTCCGTTCGAATAATTTGATTGTTCCGAACCAATTTAATTATTCAGGAAGTCAAAACATGCAAAGTGAAACACAAGAATACTAATCCAATATGGCCCCAAACTCTAGGTATAAATAAAACATTTTATTTAATCACCATATTGATTACTCATTATTTGTTGTTTCGGGTAATCAACTTCTTACTTGAATTATTATTGCACTTGTCCCATGCTCTCAGCATGCACACAATGTTTACCTACGGTCCTTACTTTGTGAAATAGATCAAATGAACACATTTCCAATCATACTCATTTCACAACTCCCAATCCTTATCATAAGTATAAGAATATCAAATTCTTGTTACTTATGCTAGATTCTAACATTTTATGCAATGATTCTTTCGTAAAGTCATAGCTCCAAATCATCAAGACTTGGCCAATCACTATCAGAAGCAATTCTATAGATATGATGTCTTTCACTCAAGGTACATTCCTTTGAACATCCTTCTTGCACAAAAGTTTCTAATCTAGATATAGATTCTTAATATCTAACTCCCAATATGGAAACATTTCCATATTTGCCATATGACAATTCATTCTTAATAGAATCTTATCTATTCATAATAATGTCGATATGGTCCATCTAATACCATACTTCCAACTACTCACAATTGACCAATCCTCAGCGAACTTTGGATCGTCCTTTGATAGTTGTTTAATTATCTTACTCAAAAACCGATTCTTGTCCTTTTTCCCTCTTAATGCGCTAGACATTTGGAAAATTTTAGAATGGTCAAATTTTATAGCATCTGCAATCGATCCTTTACCCGAAGCGTATGGGATACGATCCATAATGTCTTACATGAAGATCTGATACTTTATCAATCTTGATGCCATAATCATAATCGAAATTTAAGAGCACACTATTTATCCTTGACTAAATTTATTAACATTCCACAACCTAAGCCTTTAGATTTGAAATGAAGCATAATATTCTCTCCCTTAATTATAGCAAAACAACTATTCAATCCTTACGACTTTGCAAGGTATAAATCTTGTTTTCTATAATTAATATTGCTAACTTGCAATACTTGCCTTAATAGTCATACAAGCACAACATTTATGCTCCCACTATCATGATTATTATCATATAAGCATAACACTTATGCTCCCACTAGCTTTGACTTGTATTTAAAAAACAACTAAACTTCCAGAAAATAATACCTATTGAATTTCTTAAGTTTATATTTCTAATAGCTAATGCTTTGATAATCTTTTATCAAAGCTTCTTAATTTATACGCCTTTGCCTCATATGTGTGTCTAAACAATTCAGACTAATTGCCAAATCTCACAATTCGAACTATGGAAAGGGATACCGTAACCATAATCGAATTTGAGAATACAATTTTCACAATCACTATCTTCTTAAAATCTATCTTAGTGAAAGCATTTCCTCACAGTCATCTTCATGAAAGAGTGAATCTTGTGACACTTAGATTTTAATGGTGTATGTGTTCCTATCCATGCGAATTTGTCAAAACCAAAGTTTGCGACAAATCCAAACTCATATGGACCGAACTTTCTCAATCTTGATTTCTTGCCTTATGGTAACACGAGTGCCCACCATGTCTTCCAGACAGTCAATCAGCTCACCCTTTCCTATCAATGTACTTTTCATTGATCAAGATGCTTGCCTTTTACGCGTTCAAATGAGAACTCATAGAACTCACATGCATAATTAACTCAATTGGAACCGCACATAAACAAGATAGTGTCAACACGATAGGTTGTAAACCTCAAGTCGTGTGCTAGTGATGATCGATAAGGTTTATTCTTGATTAGTTCTTGAAACTTTTCAAGACCATTAAGACTACCGCTGACTCCTTGACATATAAAATTCTTTTGTCAATAAACATTTCTCGACAAACAAATATTCAAGAGTTAGTGTAGCTTTTATCAAGAAAAAACACTTCACAAAATTGGTCCTAATTGGTCTTTGTCTTATCCAAGACATCACAACTTTCCAATTTCAAATATACAAGAATAAGAAAAACCTTTTTCCAAATTCCATATTTGATGAATGTTATAAACCTTCTTTAGACTTGTCACTCAATGTCACAATCTTAACTCTAAGACTTGTTTTGGAATGAAGTATGATTGACTTCTTGATTTAACCATTTCTTCAATTCTTGAGTCCTCTTCTCAGACATACAATTGCACCAAGACTCACTTTGAGGATCAATTGAGATATGGTTCTTAATCATTAAGACCTATCATAAAACATAATAAAGGTACTCTCCCTTCTTCTTAGAATAGAGAAATTTTTATCTTTCTGCTTACTTGATTCTTCTTATTCGTTCTGTTATTGATTTAAACTCTTTCAATCAATTCAAAATTACACTTAATTTTATAAGTATAATCATATTTACTAAACTTTTAGTAAATCACGATGAATATCTTTGTCACTCTTGTGGTGGAATTGATCAACACACAACTTTGTGTACTCGATCTTCTAGTCCTTCACTTGACACTTTGTCAACGAATTAGTCTAATTTCCAAATATGAAATTTCTCATTCATCATGCAACCAAGTTGCATGATTCCAAGTTCCTGTCCAATTGAAACTTGGGCGATGAGAAACTTTCCCTATTTGGTAAATTCTTGACATTTCCACGAATAACATAATTAAGAATCAAATCCATTATTGCTAATAACAGAAACATTCAAACATCAATTTTTCATACACGCCATTGCAAGTATAAATAAATAAATAAAATCAAAATCTATTTTATTTCGGAAAAATTTGTCCCTACAATGCAATTCATTGAAAAACTATGTTAATACATATTTCTTAGCAATCTATTCTAACTCTAAGTAGTAGCTCAAAATTCTAATCTTCAAGCAATGCGATCGAAATCCATTTCTTCACGATTAGATTCAGCTCACTTCTTCCCTTAAGCTTCCTTTCTTTTCTTCGATCCTACAAAACATCAATTGTAATCTTATCACATCATGTATTAAGAATCTAGAGTAGGAACTTAAAAGAGTTAGTTAATGGATTTTACCTAAAGCAGAGCCATACGTTTTGACTCTCCCATCTCTTAGATCTCTTAGGTAAATAGGACAACTTCGTCTCCAATGCCCCTTCCCTTGGCAATAAAAGCAAATTGACTCTTTTGGAACAGCGCATGGAACTACTTCAGACTTTGCCTTTCTCTTATGATCAAACTCTTCGATCATAGCATGCCTTTCGTTGCCATTGCCTATATCCATAGAGGCCTGGAAGGCAGATCCACCAATCAAATTTGCTTTTCCAGTGCGCCAAATCATTGCTGATTCAGCAACAATAAGCATATAGGTGAGATCGATGAGGGTTACGTCATGGTTCATCATATAGTACTCTCTTACGAGTTCACTATATGAGTCAGGAAGTGATTGAAGAACCCAGTCAACAGCCAACTCCTCACAGACAACAGATCCAACATTCTTAATCTATCAATGTGTGACTTCATCTCTAGGATGTGTGCACACACCGACTTTCCTTCTTCATGTTTACTTGCCAAAAGGGCTTGAGTGAGCTTGAACTTTTCAAGCCTTCAAACTTGTGGGTTAGGGAGAATAATTGGAGGAGGTGGAGTAAGTGAAACATGATTTCTTGTTCCTTGATCGAATCGTGGAATATCATCTTCATGTGGAAAGTTTGTTCCACGGGATTTGGGAATACTATAGTTGTCATACTTTGACATCTACAAAATGGGAGAAAATAAATTCAAGTTAGTTGATTGAGTGAGTCCTTAATAAATCACCCAAATGAGATATTAAGGCTAGGACCCAACACAATACTCTACAACCTAGAAAAGGGATGTCGTAATCTAGTCGCAGAATATTTGAAGGTAGGTAAATGACGATTTACCAATTTCCACCATGAAAAACGAAAAAAGAAATTTAAGTTTTAAATCTATTGAAAATTCCTAGATCTTTTGAGATTTATTGAACATTTCAATGGCATGTTTAAATCTCGATATGCCCCTCTAGTTTGTGACTGAGATAACGAGGATCACAAAGCGGGTGTGAATAAACATGCAAACTTACATGGTGCCCCTACATGTTACACTCACCTATTCGATGTGCCGGTTAACCACACACGCTCCACCGAACTATGAAAAACATTGAGTCACCCTTTGCTACCTTTGCTTAGAACCATTTAGTGTGCCGGTTAACCACACACGCTCCACTAACGTCTTCGCAAGGGCACAAAGTGTAATTTCATGAAATTGCATCAATTCACTTTTGCCTAAAGTAACTAAGATTGGGAATTTGTAAAAGCATTTAGTTACTTTTGTACTTCATTATACTTATAATGGAAGTTTTCTGTCCTATCCTACCTGTTCGGCTAACGATCCTCCACTAGTCAAGAGTGCGGTGGGTAAGAGTGGATACCCATTGAATCACCATTTTATAGGAAATTTCCTTAAACACCCCTTATAGACCAGCTTCGTGAATGAGGCCTACCAATGGTAAGACTGAATTTTACTCATACATATATATAATATTAGACTGTAATGTTATATATAGTAGAGGGTGTATTTTACACCTTCAAAATACTAGGTGGTCAAATTTAATAATTATACTTTTAATTTAATCAAATTGTAAACCAAAACTTTATGGATTTATTAAATCTCTTTTAATTATACACTTTAATTAATTAATAAAACCATAAGGGTGTGATTTGAACTTTTCAAAACAATGCTAGGGTTTTAGAATTTAACATTTCTAAATTAAACTTTTAATCAACTTTTAAATTCAAAAACTTGAGGGCAAGTTTTTGAAACATTTCAAAACATTAGGGTTTTAACTATTTAAATTTCAAAACAAAACCTTTAAGTTCAAATTTAAACCATAAAACTTACATGGGCACAATTGAAACATTTTCACAACACAAGGATCAAATAACAAATAATAGAAATTAAACAATTAATTTTGTCATTATCTATATTTGATCTAATTTCAATTTCTTGCAAGATAAGTTACCCAATTAATACAAATAATCAATCTTTAATCATATAAGGAAGTTATTATCTAATCAATTGGCAATTATCTTGTGTTTTGGCAAGGATAATATTTTAGAAACATTAAAAAACGTATTTTATAAGTTTAAAATGAATATGGTAATTATCCTTAAGCAAAACAGCAATAAAATCCGAAATTCCCTCTGTCTGACGCTCCGACTCGCCGAGTCACACATTGGAACTTGTCGAGTAGGGCAGACTCGCCGAGTCCATGTAGTGACTCGCCGAGACAGTTCGAACAGAAGACTACAATTTGATTTTCAGTTAATAATTCAACATAGCATCACATACAACAGAAACCAATCAAGGCTCTGATACCATTGATGGGTTTTGGCCATAAGAACATCCTATGTGCTCATGCAAACCCTAATGCTTGGATCTAGGTTTCTCTATTGTACATGCAATGTCTCCAAGACTTACAATCTTAGATCTAACATATTATAAACTGAAATTAGGGTTTAGAGAATTACCTTTGATTGTTATGTAGCAATAACAATTTCAAATCCTCCTTGTAATGACTTAGAAAGCTTAGAGTCACAAGTGTCACTCCTCTAATGGCTCACAAACACCAAGAGCAAGAGGATGAAGAATAAGGAGAGAGGAGGCTGCCCAAAACGTCCAGAAACCCTAGTGGAACTCTTCTCCACGTTTTTGGGGCATAAGGGTACTATATATACATGTAGGCTATTAGGGTTTTCAACTAGGAAGCCCTAATCTGACTACTTAAGCCCTAAACAGCCCATTGACCCTTTTAGAATATCCCTTGGATGATTTCTAATGGGTTTCCCCATAGTATTCGTCCAACCTATTATTCCAAGGTGATCTATAGCCCAAATGCAATTATCTTATAATTACAGTTCCAGTCCCTTAAGTTTAATTAATCTCTTTTAGCCACAAAATTAATTATCAATTAATTCTTGACTAATATTAATTAAACAATATGATTTCTCCTTTAATATATTATTCTCATAATATATTAATAAATCATAATTAATCTTCTCTCTCCATAATTCATCCTATCAAGTTGCTTTGGTGAAGGCAACCCAAAAGGACCATGCACCATCGGGTCAAGTACATACCAAAATAGTTATGGACTTAGACACTAATCCAACCAT
This sequence comes from Lactuca sativa, assembly GCF_002870075.4. NCBI lineage: Eukaryota > Viridiplantae > Streptophyta > Magnoliopsida > Asterales > Asteraceae > Lactuca > Lactuca sativa. The sequence goes on from NC_056624.2 coordinate 232,277,958, forward strand.
TAGAGGCATCCAAGATTTTGGTACTTGCTTTCCAAGAAAGTCAAAGGAGATTTTACTTGATTAATTGTTATGTTAATCAAAAGGTATGTAACGCTAAACTCTTTGTGAATTTGGATTTTCCTAGGGTTTCTTGATATTCATAGTTAGTTGCTATCAACAGAGAAAACACAGATCATTTCTAGGTTGCATGTGAACTTAAGGGTTTAAATATTTTTCCACGATATGAATTGTTTTTATAAGCTAGAAAACCTATCAGATAGAACCATCTAAATATCGGATCTCAATTAATCCACATTCAACATATTTGATACAATTCCTGGACGAACTCTTGAACGATACAAAGTATTATGAATGGTTAAGCAAGTAAGCAATCATCCATATTCTAAACCAACCATTAAAATTAAAGTCATTCTATACTAAAGGATTTAGTTTACACTTGAATCAAATATAATAATTAAAAACATAAAAGATGGCCCACAACATCCCCATCCACCTCTCTTTCTCTTTTTTCTTTCTCTCTCTCCGTCTCTCTCTCACACACACACACACATACAAATCAAATTTTGAATCTTGTTGGATCACCCAGATACAAATCGATTTCTAGGGATGAACACCGACACACATATTGAATTCAATAAATAAAAACACACATACACATAGTGATTTTTGTAAACTAAAACATAAAAAAATGATCCACCGAATTGAAGGTTTAAAATCCATATCAAAACAAAAAGGATATAACATGAAATCGGAGTTTCTTAACCATAATTTGAAGGATTTAAACCCAAATATCTTAATTTATACTAACATCGAAGAAAAAAGCAGAAAAGAAGAAAAAAGACATTAATGATGTTCAAGCAAACCTGCAAGATGTTTAGGGCTACTGCAACAATAATTCACATTTGTCCCTACCTCCCATCGCTCAACCTCCATGTTCCGCCTAAGCATTCTGATTTCTGAACTCAATATTGCATGAAATTTCTAGGGCTAAAAAACCCCAAAATTGCTTATTGAAAAAATCGAAGAAAAGGGATGTGTTGTTTTGATTGTCACAGGTCAGCAATCTTTAGAGAGAGAGAGAGAAAGTGTATGTATGTGTGTGTGTGTGTTTGGATGTTAAGAAACCCACCAAAACTTATCGAAAAAGCTTCAAAACATTTGTAATTCAACCCACAAATCGAGAATTCTTTGGTTAAAATCAAGTTTTTGTGAAGATGAAGGAGCATTCCTTCAATTCTTACGAACTCAGAAAAATCCAATGAGTATACATAATTGATGGATTTGTTTACCAACTGGAATAACAAACAGGGGGTCAATCATGACCTAGCATTGCAAAAGAAGATATTAAACATTTGTGTGTTGATGGCGCCTAATAATGGCACCCAAAGGTAGTGATTTTGCTCGATGAATGTGTGACAACTAAGGGAAATACGTCAACAACAACTAACCAGGATAGTTAAACATATAGCCTCTATCAATAAAATATAAAATTTGTCCTGACATACTTGTCAAAATATGGCAATTTGAGCTAAAAGGGCCATTATTAGAGCAACAAAAAGTCTCTCAACCATATAAAGATATTAATGTATTCAGATAGTACAAATTGGCGTGATCCTGAAATGATAAAATTAATAAAAATCCGACTCCGTATGGAAAAGATATGACTTTTATAAAATTATAAAATTTAATTGCACACAAAATATTGTGACATAAAACGCCAAAAAATTGGTTGAGTTTTAGCCAAAACTATGTAAAGGAGAATCGAAGTACTCCTTGTTATACGACCAATGAGACAAAGAAGGCCGAAAACAAAGTCTGTACGAGAAAATAATGATTTTTGCAAAATCATATAGAATTATAAAAACTAGGCTAAAAATAAAGTCCAAATCAGCATAAACAACCTAAACGAAAGTTGTAATACAAGTTGAGATCTTCGCGTGAGTATAGAGAGCGTTGAAAATGGAGTTCATATAAAAGAGACTCAAATTTTTGAAAAACAATAAATCGCGCAAGCACTGGGTGGGCAAAGCACGATGCACACATATGACAATTAGATCCGTTAAGACACGCAATAACAATATTTGGGTTCTGAGAGGAGCCAACGCACACATGAAGGTGCGCCGCGTGCACCCAAAAGTTCCTCTATAAATAATGCCCCTTACATCTTCATTTTTCACACCTTAAAACACCATCTCCTCTCTCATATCCGACCTAAATAAATTCCCTTCTCCTGAATGGCTCAAGCCTCCCGATGCAATTTCCAGAGTCAGTCAGAGCACACGACAATGGTGAGTTCATAGCCCCATTTTTATGATTTTCAAATGTTTTACGGGGGAATACATGTTATAATAATACATTGTTCATTTCATATTTATCGCTAATTATATAGTATTATTGATTTAATTATACCTAGAAATGTTATGATGATATTATGCATGGTAGATACCCTGCCAAACTTTTACGGATAGTATTATGCCTAGTCGTTATGTTGGCCGACTTTTAAGGATAACATTGTACCTAGTCATTAGCCTGGCTAACTTTTAAATACAACATCGTACTTATTACTCTGATTTTCAATAAATGTATGTTGGAATAAATGGTTTTTCTTAATAATGGATTTATAATTGGGAAGTTTTACTCTAATAAAAATGCAAATTTTTGGTTGTAAAAGTGGGACGTTACAAGTTGGGGTTCGAGCCCTTGTTTGAGCGAATTGGAGGAACACTTGGGTAAATCTAGTCCCAAACTAGGATCCGAGAGTTTTCACAAAATGTTGTGAAAAAGAATTTATAATAAAAAGGTTGGGCTGGAGACATAGGCTCGGTCTCTTTCCATGTTCTTGTTTGATAGTTGGCTTGAGATCGAGAACGTGGACCTTAACTAAACATTGGTTTTACAGGAAGATGCAATGTATACAGTCAGCTAGAGCTTGAACATGAGAGTGGTTCCCAAAATACCCATACTTGTTATATGCACTGATTTTTTGATTTTGTTGATATGTGAACTATTTGAAAGCATGCTAGTAGATAATCTAGGGTTCTTATAGGGACTGTTGGATAGAAGTGCCTGATTTCCGTGATGCCTTGTGATATAGGGAATTGCTTGCTATATGTTACATGATTGTGTGATTGCTACGTATATGTTGATTATTTGTATATGATCGGGATTCAAAAGCCTTAGAATGATCGACTTAACCTTACATCACGTTCCTTGTTTGGTTGTGGATGTAGGGCATAGTCGATTATTCGACAGTCTATCTGACCTCGTATTATGTACAACAAGCATGCAAAGAATCAACTAGCGGTGCGACAGCAAGGATAATCCTAGAAAGATTACCTAAGAAGTTACCTGTAGCTCATAGGAGAATTAGGTGTTAGCACGCCTAAGAATGGTCTAGTACAGTGACTTAGGACCTTCGGATGAATTATGAATCGACTACGGATAGGTGTTGAAGGTAGTATGGGCCCTTACTACTGAAAGCACATGATCCATATGAGATCCAGGAGCAAGCTCGAGGATACAAAGTAACTAATAGGATTGTGGCCTAGTGTGTTGAGCACTATGTTTTGATGTCTGATCTTTCCTTGGTATATTTTCAGTATGGCGGCTTTTAAAGGTTCAGGATCAAGAGCTGGTAACACTAAGAGAGTAGGTCTGAGTGAGGAGGAGATCCGCAGGATCATTGATGCTGGAGTGGCTGAGGCAATCAGGGAGGCGACTTCAGTGTTGATTGGGTTAGTCAAGACCGCTTTAATCAAGGAGTTTGACCGACACTATGTCGCCATCACACAGGTAGCTACTTCTGTAGCCACAACAGTCGTTTCCATTGTAGGAGCTCAGGGAGGCAGGGTGATACAGTACTGAGACTACAGTATACGAAGCCTCTGGAGTTCAGAGGAAACAGGGACCTGATCATCACTTTGAGATGGAAGTTTTATGTGGAGGGATGTTTCTTCACATGTTCATGCCCCGAGGCTAGATTGGTGGGAGTTTGTAACCCAGGTCTTTTCGTATGCAGAGCGAACTATAGTGAATTAGGAGCAGTTTATGAATATGTTACGAGTGGAGTACGTTCCTCTTGTGGAGCGAGGGCGACTGACATAGGAATACCTGTCGCTCAAGCAGACGACTGGTCAGTGATGGAGATCACCAAGATGTTCACGGAGAGGGCTCTTTTCTGCCCTGAGCATGCCACTGCAGAGCTGGCACAAATGTCGCGATACTTGAGTATGCTCAAGATGGAGATTCGAGAGTTTATATCTACTCAGCAATACCAGAAGTTGACCGAGAAGCAATCAAGTTCTAGGAAGATGGAGATTGAGTTGGAGATTCATCAAAAAAGAATAGGGAACAACTTTAGGACAATATCAGTTGTCAGCCAAGCGAGTCAAGTTTGCCGACCCAGGTTCAGGATCAGCTGATAGGAGGAGTTCCGAGTGCGGTAGGTGTGGGAAGTTTCATGATGGAAGGTTTCGAACGTTTGTATGTCATAGGTATGGCGAGGAGGGTCATTTTGGTAAGGATTATAGGTAGAGTTCTCGGGCTTATTTCCATTGCAACCAAGAGGGTCATATCAAAGCTCATTGTCCCTTTCTTGTTTGTTGTGAGGTGTTGGGCCCTACACCTCTAGCTTGGCAGATAACGGACAATCATCGTAGGGCGGCCATAGTCCCAGAGACCTAGGTTTGAGTTATCAGTTCCTCTATTTGATCGATTGTTGTAGTGTTGGTATTCATATATATTTTCTATTTATGTTTGAAGTTCAGTTGTAATCTTGGATGATCAGTTGAATGAAATTATCTTATTTAGCTATGTTAAAATTGATTTATTATTATGAATGGATTAATTATCTTTATCCTCAGTTGTATGTGTATTGAAATTTGTGAATGTTGTTTGGGTTTAGATTTTCCGGTGTATCTGGATATCAGTGGTTGGGATCAAGTGGTAGAGTTCAAGTTAGTCTGGGTATCGAAGGATTGTGAAGATGGTAGATTCTAGCATATTTCAAGTGGGAGAGAATGGAACCTCACAGCAGGAAGACCTTGTGCCAAGGTTCGGCTCTTAGTCAGATTTCTCCAAGTCCAAGACTTTCGTGCAACTGTTGAATCTTTTGATTCCGCGTCAAGATCATCGTTAGTTATTGGATTTCCCTTCGAGTCGTATTAGCTTTAGTTGTGATAGAATTTGTAGAGCGTGCTTTTGCTTTATACTCTAGGGTGTTAGGAGCCCATGTTGAGGGATGTGATGAGGGCTTCCTTGTCTATTCTTGTTTGATTGGGGCTTGGAAGTGTAACACCCATAAAAAGCATGCCAAATTTAAACTTTTTAAACATTAAAAAAACCAACAATTATTACAAAATTTGTTTTTCAAAATAGTTTAGTGTCAAAGTATCCCATAATCAAATCATGAAAACATAAGGAGGTGTAAGATCACGCCTTCGCCTTCCCGCAATCATCAGAAGTACCTGAAACAAAATCAACAATTGTAAGCCCGAAGCTTAGTGATTTCCCCCAAAATACCAACACTATACAATCATAATCATATCATATAAACAACCAACAAGCATAATGAGCCTTCAGCCTGACTGGATCGCCTCGCAGGGCCTTCAACCTATCTGGACCGCTCTCCGAGCCTTCGGCATGTCTGGACCGCCTCGTAGGCCCTTCAGCCTAACCGGACCGCTCATCGGGCCTATAGTCTATCCGGTCCGCCCCGGGTATGTTGGCCTTCAGCACAAAGCAGGACCGCCTCAACCCAACCCTAAATCAAACAAACATGTGCACATAAATATCATACGCTAGCATATATATATATATATATATATATATATATATATATATATATATAACAGTCAAATCGATCCAACTGATCACTAATCATTGCAACATCCTATAATGAGGATACCGACCTAACCGGTCACTAACATATAATTATCCTATATACCAGAAACCGACTTACCAGGTCACTAAGCATATCACCAACCTAAATACCACGATGCAAATCAATAAGCATGTCATGCAATAAACCCGAATACAAATCTGAAAGGACCGACATTGGTGCCTTAGACCCTGTTGATATAGTGAGAATAACTCACCTCACAAGTAGCTCGGAGTGATAATGTCAAACTCCTCCAAATACAGCTCCAACTCCAACACCCAAATCTACCAATGATCCACTTCCATAAATTCCCAAATTACTAAAATACCCCCAGAAATCAAACTGGTCAACCCTTTGTCAAAGTCAAAGTCAACGGTCAAGGTCAACAGTCCATGTTAACATAACTCGCCGAGTGCAGCTCATTGACTCGTCGAGTCCTTCCAGAACTCGATAAATCATGAAAACCTTAGTTAAATCGTCAAGTTCCCAGCCAACTCGTCGAGTCCATATGATGTCCAAATATCGGGAAAAATCGTAACTAACTCGTCGAGTCCTCTCACTGACTCGCTGAGTCCATGAAGAATTCATACATGCAATCTTCATCCGACTGGTTGAGTTGGCCATGCAACTCGTAGAATCCCTTTAGTCCACTACTCATTCAGAAATTTTTAAGCTACCCCAAATCTCCAAATTGCAGATCTAACCTCCTAGGGCATGGTTTCCACGTAAAGTTGCAAACTTTACGTACATGCTAGGTCCTAAATGCCAAAACCAAGCTAAAGGAGGGGTTTTAGCCAAAGATAAGGGCCAATGCTTGATAAGTTCGGTGATTTTATAACTCTAATGACTTAGAAGAGTCCAAATCTGGAGTTACAACTCCAAATCTTACCCAACACCCGAAATGGCCTTAAAGCCAAGAAAAGTGGATCTAATGCTAGATGATCAAGGTAACAGCTTGTTACCTTCAAATGGATGACCAAACGTTGTAGATGCTGGATCTACAAGCTCCTTCCCGTTCCAAGCTTCTCAACCTCCCAACTTCTTCAACAAAATACACCAAAAGCACTCTTTTATTCTCACAAGCTCAAGGTAACAACAAATAATGGCTAGGGTTTCTTCTCTGGGTAATGAAGTGGTAAGGGAGGCCACAAGGGACAGATTAAGTCCTTTATATAGGGTGCAAACCCTAAAAATTAGGATTTCATTTACCAGATGCTACTCGTCGAGTTGGGGTCCTCCAACTCGTTGAGTAGACCTCATAAATCACGCGGCCTGATCCACTTCTACACGAGGAGTTGGGGGCAACCAAATCGTCGAGTAGGTCTAATAATATGACTTTAAGCTTTTAAATTTTATACCTGGGAGTCGGGATGTTACAGGAGGTCTAAGTCACGGCCCGATGACCTGGTAGGATCAGTTAAGTCTTATTGAGATCGATGTGCATTTTGTTAGGCTGCGAGTGTTGTTGTTGGTTACTGGATCAGGGGAAAGCCCGAGTACTATTTTTGGTTAGTGGATCGGGGGTAAGCCCAAGTACTATTGTCTATTAGTGGACCGAGGTGAGCCCGAGTGTTGACAGTAGATAGCTAAGCATAGTTGTTAGAGCCGAGTAGAAGCGTGACCCAGTTTAGTATGTGACCAATTGGTTTTCGTCGTGATGGTGCACTTATGTGTGGGATTATCATGACAACGTTTGGCCGAGAACGTCTTAATCCGATCAAATCTGTGGATTTCGAGACAATTTGGTTGATGTGAGGGGTTGCATCATGAAGTGGAAGCGAGATCCAATTTCGAGGACGAAATCTAATTTAAGTGGGGGAGAATTGTAAGATCCTGTTTCTTGCCGTTTCTTATTTCAGGACAGTGGGCCGGAAGCCGATTGTGTAAAGACTTTGGGCCTTAAAGAGGTAGCGTTTAGTCCTTGTGGAAGTAGGTAATGAGGGTTAAGAGATTTAACCACTGAATTGTGTTTTAAGCCGAAGGGTAGAAAGGGAAAAGTCATATATCGGGTTCTTGCATTAAATAAGGATTTTTTTCGAGAAGTTTTTATTCCAAGATATTTAGATAATGTTGTGGGGCTCTTCAATACCTTTTCGTGGATATAAAGATCATCGAAAACAGAGTTGGAACGAATACGTTATGACTATTAGAAGTTAGGAGGGTTTTGGGTTTAGCCTAGTACGTTGGGCGTACAGGGTGTATGTTGGGCATACTAGGCAAGGACGGTCGTGGAGATTCTGTTGCGTTTTGAGCATTCTAACACTTCCTAAGTGTACATGCAACCCTAAATACCTTGGATCTATGTTTTCTCTATTATACATGCAAATAAGAACTTCCAAGGTATTATCCTAATCTAGCATACAAAACAATAATGTAACAAGATAGAATACATACCTCTTGATGTAGAAAGTCTTCATGAAGCTTGAGTGCTTAGTGCCCCAAGTGTGACACCTCAAATGGAATCACAATCATCAAAACACTTGGAATGATTTGAGAGAATTCTACACTTTTCAAAATCGGCTAGCCCTTTCTTCACTATCTCTAGTGGCCGATTTTTCCTCAATAATAAGATGCTTATATAGTTACACAATTAGGGTAAACTCTTAATTGTCATGGCTTTCCATTTCCTTGGATCCATGGGTACAAATACACCATGGAGCATCCATGGACCATCCTATGGGTTTTAGCCCAACTTGATTATCCATGGAGCATTAGCCCATTATACAAGTATGGATGATTTACACAATCAACCCATATATTTAATTAGTCTTCTTTTGATCACTTAATTAATCCTAGATTAATTCTTGATCAATACTAATTAAATAATCTTATTATTCTTATCATTAATATACTAGAACTTATAATATATTAATAACCATAAGTGTCTTATTTCTCTCATTCAAGTGCATGATGGTATGCAACCCAAATGGACCATGCCGGGTCGGGTCAAGTCTTACCAAATATAGTTATGGACTTAGACATTAATCCAACAGTCTCCCACTTGGATAAGTCTAAAACTATTATTGCGTATGACTTCAGGAACCAACCGGCAATCGTAGCTCTCAAAAGCTTCTGTCGAACTCTGACCTTGTTGATGAACTCTGACCTTTGTCAATGACTTGTCCATTAGATAAGGGATCATATATTCCTCCATTCTAGATATCATATGGACTGAGACATGGATTATAATCATTCTCTCTGTCCATTTGTTGTTTCCCGATTTCCGATTTATGACAACCGACTAATTGAACAAATCAAATCAGTCCTGGCCCGGCCGAGCACTTCCATTTGTCATCATCAAATCATCGAGGGGCCCACAGATATCGCTTTTATCCCGAAGGTAAAAGGAACGGATAAACTTCGACTCATATGGCTTGTTCTACTACTTGTTGAATCATACACAAAAGCACGTTTTATAGCACCGAGTTACCGAATGCGGTTTCGTGCAATCAATGTACTACCAACTCATAGTAACAACTCATATCTCTAGGTTTGAAGAATATAAGATATTATCGTCTCATGATCACTCGTGATAAAATCCATGAAGTGATTCCAATGAGCGCGGGTTGAATCCAATACTCAGAACTTATGAGCACTCATGATTGCTGTAGCCTTGTCCAACACCTTAGACCTCTACAACCCATCATGACAGTCTTAATTCATATCTACTTCCAACATATGACCGACTGTGGATGGTTTGAATAACTTAGTCATTCCGGAAGAATAACCCAGTTTATTCGGGAAGTCAAAACATGCAAAGTGAAACACAATAATAATAGAATCCAATATGGTATCAACCCTTTGAACATAAATAAAACACCTTTTATTTATCACCATATGATTACACATTATTCATTGTACACTGTTTCAGCTATCAACTTTATTCTTGAATTTAAAACAATAGTTGTCCCATGCTCCAAGCATGTACACTATGTTTTCTTAAACACTAGTCATGCCACACACCAAGTATGCATACTATGTTTGTCTATGATCTTTACTTTGTGAACTAGATCAATTGAACATAACTTCAATGATTCTCTTTTCACACTCCCAAATCCTTACTGCAAATGCGAGAATTCCAAATTCATGCCATTTACAGAAATCTGTTAGATTCTAAACTTATATGCATTGATCCTCTTGTAACGATTATGCACAAAGTCAGAAAGACTTGACAACAATCATTACAGAGTATTCCAAAGGAGATCAGCTCCTTGGAAACATCCTTATTGCATTAAGTTTCCTAATCTTAAACAGATTGAAAATTCTAACTTTGAAACATTTCCAGATTCCATTTTGACTATCACTTCTGAACAAGAGTTGCCTCCTTACAGATTATGTCAATATGGTCCTTCCAGAATTATCACTATACTTCCAACTGTCCTTGAGCAACCAATCTTTGGTAAACCTTAGATTGTCCTCGACAATTGTTTAATCCTTTTAGTCATATCCAGTTCTAAACCTTTTCCCTTCTTAATGCCCCAGGCATTTGGAAAATTTTAGAACGGATGATTATAGCACATGTAATCGATCCTATATCCGAAGCATATGGGACACGATTCATGATGTCTCACATAAAGACTAAACCAGTCTTTTGCTATAACATTTCCATTTCAATTTGCCAAGTTCTCATAATTCAGATTATGAAAAGGGATGCCGTAATCATAAGCGAATTTTAGAACGCAAATAATGGACTCATATACAAAATTTCCTTATGTTGAGCCATTCCAACATGAAATTCATATATATCCTTGACTAAATGATTAAAACCTCACGATCTAAGCTTATAGATTTGAGATGAAGTATAATTTTCTCTCCCTTAATTATAGCAAAACAACTTTTTCCCAATTGAAACTTTTGTTTTCTATAATTAACATTGCTAACTTGCAATACTTACACTTATGCTCCCACTAGCTTTGACATGTACTCAGAAATCAGCTGGACTTCTAGAAATCAATACTTCATTGACCAAAGTTCAGATTTCTGATGCTAGATTGTTTTGATAAAGTTGTATCAAAATCATACACCTTCCCTTAGATAGCACACTTGTGAGTCTAAACAATTATGAAGAGGTATGCCGTAATCATAATGGTTAGACCTTTTTTCCACTTCTCACAAGTCCAGGTTAGTGTGCCGGTTAACCACACGCGCTCCACTAACGACTTTGAGAATGCAAATATCACAATTGCTATCTAGATAAAATCTACTTAGTGAAAGTGTTTCCTCACCATCATTTTCATGAATCGGAGAGAAACCTTATGACACTTAGATTTATATGGTGTATGAGTTCCTACCCATATGAATTTGTCAAACCATAATCACAAGACAAAGATATTGACAAATCCAAAACCATATGGATTGAACTCAATCTTAACTTCTTGCCACCTGGCAGCTCAAGGGCCTGCCATTGCTTCCAAGTTGTTTGTGCAACACTTTGAGGACTCTAAGAACTCATATGCAAAACCAACTTTAACTGGAATGGGCACAGAATATGTCAACACGATAGGTTATGAACCTCAAGTTGTGTGCTCGTGAAGAACTTTAGGTTTTATTCTTGATTAGTTCTTGATACTTTCAAGACTTTTAAGACTCCCACTGTCCTCTTGACATATAAGACTCCCTTGTCAAACATCCAAGAGATAGTGCGGATTCTAATCAAGAAAAACACTTTACCCAATTGGCCTAAGTTGGTCTTTGTTTTATCCAAAACATCACAACTTACCAATTTCAAATGTACAAGAGTAGAAAACTTTTACTCTTACATTTGACAAGTGTTTTAAACCTTCTTTAAGACATGTCACTCAAATGACAATCTTGGAGTATGACTCTAAGACTTGTATTGGAACGAAGTATGACTCATCTTCTTGATTTAACCATTTCAAAAATTCAAGTTCCTCTTCTTAGTCATAAGAATGCACTAAGATTTCCTTAGAGAACTAATTTTGATATGGTTTCTTAATCATTAAGATGATCACAAAACTGATACTAAAGTACTCTCCCATCTTTTCAGATTTGAGAAACTTTTATCCTTCTGCCTTATTTGATTCTTCTTATCGATCTTTAGTGGTGGACTTAATCAGTGCACAAGAATGTGTACTCGATCCCTAAGTCCTTTACTTGACTCACACATCCATGTGAACAAGTAATTAGTCTTAATTTTCCAAAACTTGAAAGTTCTCATTCATCATGCTATACAACTTGCATGATTCCAAGTTCCGGTCCAATTGAAACTTGGGTGATGAGAATCTTTCCTTATTTGGTAAATTTAGACATTACCACAAATGAAAGAATCAATTTCATACTTCCACTCTTGCTACTAATGGAATCTTATAAGCAACAAAAATTTCCACAGATGCCATTGTAAGGATATTTTAAAATAAATAAAATCAAAAATTTCCTTTTATTTTAAAACTTTGCGGAAAAACTATCCTTACAATCCATATGAAAACTTGTTGTTATCTATTCCTAAGCAATATCTCATAACTCCTAAGAAGTAGCTCAAGAATCCGATTTTTCAAACTATGCGATAGAAATCCATCTATGCGATCAGATTCAGCATATTCTTCCTTTAAGTTTCTTCACTTTCCTTTGATTCTTAAACCATCACCATGCGACCCGGTCACATCATGTATCAAGAATCTCAGAATAGAAACTTAACAGAGTTAGATAGTGGATTTTACCTGAAGTAGAGTCAAACTTATTGACTTTAACATCCTTAGGTAAATTTGGTAGCTTCGCAACCAATGCCCTTTCTTTGGCAATACAAACATATGGACCCTTTGATAATGGTACACAGGACTATCACAGACTTAGCTTTTCTCTTTACCATTTGGTCAACCGAGTTGACTATAGCCGATCCCTTTCCATTGGGAAGAGAATGCTTTACTGGATATCCAATGTCATCATTGTCAATGTCCATAAAGTTTTAGGAAGTTGATCTTAACAAATAGATAAGATCATTAAGGGTCTTGTCATAGTCTTTTTCATAGGTGTTCCAAAAGAACTCACTATGTGACTTAGAAAGTAGTTGAACCACCAACTTTCTCAAGACTTTGACACCCAACTCTCCCGGCTTGTCAATATGTGACTACATCTCCAAGATGTGATCACACCTAGACCTTGCCTTGCCAATAGGGCTTGAGTGACCTTAAACTTTTCAAGAACTTGTGGGTTAGGGAGAATAATTGGAGGAGGAGAAAGAAGTATGATATCCATGGGACATCATCCTCATTAGGAAACCTTGTTTCAAGAGATTTGGGAAGATCATAGGTGTCTATTACAGACATCTTTTGGGAGATATTCAAGATAGTTGATTTAAAGTCCTTAATATGACACCCAATATGAAATATTAAGGCTAGGACCCAACAAACTATTTTATAACTTAGAAGAGGTATGCCGTAATCCAAGCTATAAAATATTTGAAGATAGGTGAATGACGATTCACCAATTTCCACCAAGATAAACGAAATGTATTATTAGGTTTTAATTGGTTTTGAAACTCCTAGATCTTTGAGATTCATTGAACTTTTCAAAGGCATGTTTCAATCTCGAGTGTGCCCTTCAGGTTTTGTGACTGGGATGCCGAGGATCACAAAACAAGGTGTGAAGTAACCATGCAAATCACTTGGTACCCTTAATAAATTACCCCTCAATCGATGTGCCGGTTAACCACACACGCTCCATCGATACTATGATAAATATTAAGTCACCCTTTACCTACCTTGTTAAGTCCAAGTTAGTGTGCCGGTTAACCACACACGCTCCACTAACGACTTAAACAAAGTGCAAAGTGTAATTTCATGGATTAGCACCTTATTCACATTTTTCCTAAGTAACTAAGATTGGGTATTATTAAAAGTTTAGTTACTTAGTATTTTCATTAATACTTTTAATGAAGGGAGAATTATAGTCCTGTCAAACCCGTTCGGCTAACGACCCTCCACCGGTCAAGCAAGCGGTGGGTGAGAGTGGACACCCATTAAGTTGCCATTTTATAGGCAACAACCTTATACCCACCTTATAGACCGGCTTCGTGAATGAGGCGTACTAGCGGTAAGACTGACTTTACTCTTATACATATATATATTATTAACTTATAATATTATAAAGTATAAGGGTTGAATTTTAACTTTTAAAATTCTAAGGGCTAACTTGGAATTAAAGTATTCATTAGAGAAAACTTTACAAATTCCAAAACTTGAGGGCAAGTTTTGAAACTATTCAAAACTAATTAATTCCATAACTTATGTGTTTAAAGTAGTTTTAATCCAAAAACTCTTCAAGTTCCATAACTTGAGGACAAGTTATGGAAGACTTTAAACTAATAAAAGAATTAACTTTTCTTTATTTTATAACTTATGGAATTAATTAAGGTTACACCTTTTTTTATTTTATTTTTATTTTATTAAATGAAGAGACTCTTGGTCCTCCATAACTTGAGGGCAAGTTATGGAGTCATAAAACCATTTAATTAGAACTAGACTCTTCATTTTGTAACCTTTGCCAATTTTTATGAGTTTTATGATTCTTAAATGTGACTTTTCATATAACTTGAGGACAAGTTACAAAAACACATTTTAGAATCAATTCTTAGATTAATTTGGATTAAAACCAACTATCACATAATTTTCATCATTAATCCAAATTCACTCATAAAACAAGATAACACAAAAAACTTTTGGTGATCCATAACTTATTCTTAAGTTATGTAATCCTTTAAAACATTAACACCAAATTTTGTAACTCCAAAAAAACTTTGAATCAATTTTTTTTTTAAAACCTTTTCAAATCCATAACTTATGGAGGTTTCAAAAAAAAAAAAAAACTTTTTAGATCAAACTTTTAAAACTAATAAAATAATCATATTATTTTATCTTTTATTAAATTTGACCTAATTCAACTCATAAAGCAAATTATTCAAATTTTACAAATAATTAGTTTTTCACAAGAACAAGTAATTATTTTAAAATTTGACAAACTTCATGTTTTTTTTTTTTTCCAACTTTGAAAATAAAATATTTTCATCAATATAACAGAAAACAACCCGTGGCTCTGATACCACTGTTGCGTTTTGAGCATTCTAACACTTCCTAAGTGTACATGCAACCCTAAATACCTTGGATCTATGTTTTCTCTATTATACATGCAAATAAGAACTTCCAAGGTATTATCCTAATCTAGCATACAAAACAATAATGTAACAAGATAGAATACATACCTCTTGATGTAGAAAGTCTTCATGAAGCTTGAGTGCTTAGTGCCCCAAGTGTGACACCTCAAATGGAATCACAATCATCAAAACACTTGGAATGATTTGAGAGAATTCTACACTTTTCAAAATCGGCTAGCCCTTTCTTCACTATCTCTAGTGGCCGATTTTTCCTCAATAATAAGATGCTTATATAGTTACACAATTAGGGTAAACTCTTAATTGTCATGGCTTTCCATTTCCTTGGATCCATGGGTACAAATACACCATGGAGCATCCATGGACCATCCTATGGGTTTTAGCCCAACTTGATTATCCATGGAGCATTAGCCCATTATACAAGTATGGATGATTTACACAATCAACCCATATATTTAATTAGTCTTCTTTTGATCACTTAATTAATCCTAGATTAATTCTTGATCAATACTAATTAAATAATCTTATTATTCTTATCATTAATATACTAGAACTTATAATATATTAATAACCATAAGTGTCTTATTTCTCTCATTCAAGTGCATGATGGTATGCAACCCAAATGGACCATGTCGGGTCGGGTCAAGTCTTACCAAATATAGTTATGGACTTAGACATTAATCCAACAGATTCAACCTAGTACGTTGGGCGTACTAGGAGTACGTCGAGCGTACACGATCAGAACCCAAACCCTAATTTCGAAGTTTTAAGCTCTAGTTAAACACCTTTACTTCCCCAAACCCTTTCCATTCTCAACCTCCACCTCTCCAACGTCCTCCTTTGAAACCATAACCCTAGTTTGAGCCTTATGAGCAAAAGAAGGTGTTTTTAAGTGTAACACCTTGTTTCTCATCGATTTATTATAATTGTATTTAAAAACAACAGAGAAATAAACAAGTGAGATTAACAATAATAATAATAATAATAATAACAATAATAATAATAATAATAATAATAATAAGATGAGTTTTGGAAGGTGTAGTAACTATTTTCTAAATAAATGGCTGAAATTGGCAACTTAGAACCCTTTGACGCAAAGAAAATTGTTTTGGGGGTATTTTGTGTCATTATAGGAAACTTACGGACGTATTATGGAAATTAGAAATTTCACAGCCATGGATCAACGTGATTTTTTTGTTTGATGTGATTTCTTGAGGCCCATTCATCTAATCTTAATCCCTCTCAAATCCTTAGTCAAATTAGAAGACCAAACCTAAATTGTTATTTGTATGTGCGTGTTTTGTGAGGAGGCCAAGAAGACGAAAAAGAAAACGAGCGGGATTTTTGAAGACCGTAAAGGGTAAGAACAACAGCATGAAATGAGGGTGAAAGAAGAGAAGCGATCGATCCAAAAGAAGGGTGGCGGCGGCAATCGATATTGCAAGGTAATCATTTGATTCTTCTCCCTTTTTCTCCTTTGGACCGATTTCATCATCAACACCAAAAGAACCACCATGGCCGTCGGCCTTGGCCTCCTATAGCCGACCACCACTGCCCACCACGTAATGGTGACAATGGATGATGCCTTATCAACCTCAAACGGCTTTAGGGTGGAGAAAACACAAACTCTAGTGGTATTTTTCTCTTTAAAACATCATACCTTGGATACTGTTTTGATGTTGGAATTGCTATTTCGACTCAATACTTTATGGATACTGTTTTGATATCATTTTTAGTTGTATGAGGTCTTTGAATGGTGAGTTATGGGTTAAAATGCCAAATTAACCCTAAAAAGCCAAAGCTGTGAATTCCTAGAAATACCCTAATCTGTACAGATCTTTGAGAGATCATATCTTGGTCGTGGAGAACCCTTTTTGGACGAAAAGACAGACCAAAGTTTCACATTTGAGTCATGTATATTTCATTAGTTTTGATCTAATGCTAGAAAGGCCCATAACTAGGGTGCAAATCGACCATTTACCGTAATGAACTGTTTTGCGAGACAGTTTTGTAAAAATCATCAAAAATTGTAGAAAAATCGTACAATGGTTTGTGAATACCAATTTTAAAGCTAAGGACCTGAGTCTTATTCATATACAACAGTTTTGAAAAATAATGCGTTTAAGGAGGGAAAAACAGGTCCCGAACAGAACATAACTTCTATGTAAAAATATGGAAAATTAACCCATGAGCCATTTGTATTTTGGGGTATCAAATAACCATAAATCTATTTGATACTATTAGGAAGCTTGAAGGTTGACCTGATGTAAAGGGTGTCTTGGACTACTTTGGAGAGTGTTTTGCTATCGGAGGTGAGTTCCTCACTTAATAACCTTAGTGTATTATACGATTATTGTTAGGTCGGGTGTGACTAGGAACTATATGATTGATATTTAAAGTAATACTTGTTTTATGAACTATGTTTGATGTTCTTATTTGTTATGTTGAATGTATATGCATGATATGTTTGGGCTTGACCGCTGAATACCGAGCTGAATGACCAAAGGCCATTGTGACAAGTCAGGGGGACCGAAGGTGTAAACGCCAAGTCCGTGGACTTGAGGACTAAATAACAAATCCTCTTTTGGGTTTTGTTTAGCATGTGTTCCTAAATAGGCATGAGTTACATGATCTTGATGTTATGTTATATGAATGTTTGTATATTTGATGATGGCAAGATAAATAAGAGTAGGGTGTAATGCTTCTATCGTTATGTTGTGTTGGAATTCACTAAGTTCTGTGCTTACCCTTTCCTTTATAAAATGATTATTATAGGTACATCAGGTATGAATAAGGGTAAGACCAAAACTTGACTGGACACGGGCGTGATTCAAAGATTGGGTCCTTGTCACAAACACTTGTTATGGGATTTTTCTCACTAGTATTTTCGTTGTTGATTGTGAATTACAAATAGATTGGTATTGTTGAGCGTATGATATGAAATATTATTTGAGTACTTGAATCTTAACGGTTTTGGTTAATTAATGGATTTAATGGGTTTTATTATAAATATAAATGTTTTCAAAAGTTTAAATTTATTGTAATTTTTGGGATGTTACATTAAGTGCTTTGGAGTGTTCTTGGTGCATCTTGGAGAATAAGGAACTCATTGGAGAAGTGTTGGTTGCATTGGAGCTTGGAGATTCAGAGCTTGTTCACCTTGAACTTTCTTCTAGAGGTATACAACTTGAATCTTGATGATGCATTTGTTAGATCTAGCTAGTTTTAGGTGTTATGATCTTTTGGTCACTTTAGTGCATAAAGTTTAAATTTTGAACGTTTGTGACCTTGTTATGGATAAAGTTGGAAACTTTATCCATCTAAACACCATATTGTTTCAGATCTGAAGGTTGGAGACTTGGACTTAATGGATTAAGTTGAGAGAGGTTCACTTTCGGTCCCTTTGGGACTTAAAGACTAGATCTTGGTTGTTTGGACCATCCTAATGGATAAAGTTGGAAACTTTATCCATTATGGAGCTATTAGGAACCATAAACATGTGATCTTGGTCCTTTTATCCCTTCCATGTAAGAGTTATGACGTCTTAATGGATTAACAAGTTAGGGTTTTAGCTTTTGGACCTTTTTAGCCATGGAAAGTCATAAATGTGGAATCTTTATGACTTGTTCTGAGTCTAGATCTGAGCTTTAAACAAAAGGCCTTAATGGATAAAGTGCTTAATGAAGGATTGAGGACAGGCCGCATATGTTGGGCGTACGTTGAGTATGTTGGGTGTACTCAACAACCTTGGATTTTGACTTTTGTTGACTTCTATTGACCAGTGACTTTTTGACAAAGTTTTACTTTGGGTCAAACTTGTGGGTTTTGGATTGTTGATTAATGTTTTACCTGGTTGTGATTATTAGCGAATTCATGGGAGAAAGCAGTGCAGAAGGGAGTGTATCACATTGTTTCAAGTTTCTTCGAATCAGGTGAGTTTTGCCTCATTGTACTCGTGGGTCGAAGGCACCAATGTCGGCCAAATAGTTTTAGATATCTTTTAGTGGAGGGATTCCATAAGGACTGTATATAATCATGTAGGATATATTGAGGACTCTCGATATAGGATTTCTTGTTTGTTCCTTGTTTGGTTGTGGCTCTAGAGTATGATCACCAATCTAGGTGTCTATCTCACCTCTGAGTATATACGGTTATGCATTCCTTGGATTGTTGACATTTAGTTTGTTATTGTGTTGTAGTGATATTTTAGATCTATATCTTTGTATATAAGATGTTGCTATACTGTAGTGATCTGTTAGATCTGTATCCCGGTATATAGGATGTTGTTGTGCTATAGTGATCTACTAGATCTGTGTATATATCCTTCTATGATAGGATGATGTAGTAGTGATATAATGGTTATCATCTAATGGAGTTCCCTATGGGATGTATGTAGTCATGTAGGATAGCTTGAGAACTCTTCATCTAGGCTTTCTTTCTTGTTTCTTGTTTGGTTGTCGCTCTAGAGTTGGATCATCTATTCGAGTGGCTATCTCACCTTTGGTTACTTATGGTTATGCATTTCATGGAGGTTAGATGGTAGTGGGATAGTGTGTTACGAGAGGACTAGTAGGCGGTAGTGAGTTGTATGATTGATGTTTTTTTGTATTATGTGCCTACTTGGTCCTTGATTGTTTATATGTCGACATATGGGTGTAATGGGTTGAGGTGGTCCTGCTTTGTGTTGTAGGCCAAGACACCCGGTGCGGGCTGACTATGACAAGAGAAGAAGCTAGGGTTGAAGAGAGTATCTTTTGGAGGTGATTGGGGATGAGGGCGGTCGAAACCTTAGCCTCCATATTCCTTATAGAAGGCCAAAGGCATCACATAACCACCACAACCTTTTAAAAAGTGCTCCATGCTCTAGCAGGACAAAACATTCACACAGTTTCATTCAATAAACATAAGAATATAGTACACAAAACACGGATGTTACAGACATGCATCATAATATGATCCACTTTGGGTCGCCCGGTATAAAACTTCCTAGTAGGTCACCCATCATGAACTTGGTCTTGTCTAGGCACACTTAACTACATAGTTGTTATGAGATCTACCATCGTCACGACATTAAAAGTTGTTGTCACAAGAAAAGTATCCATACCCTTTACAAGGAATGCTTAGTTATCCTTTCCATTCGATGTGGGATCATGTGTGTTCGATAGGAACGTTAAACCATGCAATAGCAATTCCAGGATGGGTAACCCACTTGGAAGTGTTAATATTAGGTGTCCCCAAAGCGGACAATATTATTATGTGTCAGAGGTGGATGTTACACAACCCTCACCTTAAGGGTGAGGTCAGTTAAGGGCAATGTACGATAGGACTAGGTGTATGTGTGTGGATGTGGTGGATAAGTTATTTTAAGCTTTGTAATCGTATATATTTCTCATTAACAATGTTTCTTTAAACTTTTTTTATATATAGATTTAAGTAAATAGCAAAGCATTTTCTTGAAATTCCAAAACTGTTAGTCGTATTACACATATTCCTAAAATTCTGGATTTTTTTGTATAGAATCCGAAATGTACTTTTGTTGGAAAAACGTTTTTAATGTGAAATAAAGATAATTGGGAGTAACCAATTCCCAACAAAATGATCATTTTCCAAAACATAAAACTTAGATATTTTTGTTAACAAACATGTTGTTTGATGATTAATTTAGTTAATATCTATTTAATTTATATCTAAAGAGAATAAATAGCTAAAAAACTAAACAAAATTGTCATATATATATATATATATATATATATATATATATATATATATATATATATAAATAAAAAGAGAGAATTAAGTATGTTAAAAAAAATAGAATAATTAAAGTTGTTACATTCCTTCCACTCAAATAAAAAATATAAAAAGTAAAACACATATAACTCACCCACTCACTTAGTACCGAATATCATATAATACGAAAATGATATACCAAAAGGTTTTTAATTCAGTGGTATCTGATGTTGTCCTCTCTTCTTGAGTTCAAAGATTCAAGTTTCACAATGGATATAAGTGAAATAATTTAGAAGTAATTTAGTATATTTGTCGTTTAAAAAAATAAAATAGGAAAATGGTTATATAGAATAAACTATAACTAATATGTTTCAACAAATTTTATCAAAAAGAAAAAAAATTAACATACTTAATTTACATTGTCATGTATCAATTTTTAATAATTTATTTTGCTTATTAATATTTTAATGGAAAAATGTGAAAACAAAAAATAAAAAAAACTTTAGGGGCTGTTTGGTACAGGGAAATAAAATTAGAGAAAATGAATTGATTCCTTTTACCTTGTTTGCTTAATAAAAAAAAGGAAGGAATTGAAAAATAAATCAATTCCTTTTCCATCAAAAAAATTCATTATTAAAAATAGAGAAAAGGGGAGAAATAAAACACACGCTTAGGACGAGAATCGGAAAAAAAAAACAGAGAAATCAATCTTACCCCCATTCGAACCCTCCTACGTACATCAATCGGATTTTATTCAAAGATTTCATCCCAATTTCATGCAATCGACCCATGTTGTCTTCTCGTTTGCCCTACTGCATATTCGATTTCACCGAGTCTCACGACTTCACACAGCCTCACGACCTTACGATCTATGGGTTACCTATTCTTGTCGATTTTTTCATAACATTCTTCAATTCAACGTATGACTAAACGATTCTTGTTAATCTTGCTATGAAATATGTTTTTGAGTTCTAGTTCAAAAATTTTGTTTCTAAATTCTATATGAATCTCTTCTTTGTACATGTTTGAATCTTGCTATATTGAAATATGGTGTTTGAAGCTTGTAGTTTAGTGTTGAATGATATGATAGATTGCCATTTCTCAGTGTTTGTGCTTCAGTTGTATGTACAAAAGCCAAAAAAAAAAAATACAATTTCATATTTTTAAGACTGCCATTTCCAACTTTGAACCATCAAAAAATATTCATACGAGATCGGAATGAGGTGTTTTTTTTTCCAGATTGTAGTCATTTGTCTTGCCTACACTTTAGTATCAAAAAATAACTTAATTGGTTAAGATATGGTTGAGTTATACAGCCTTAAATAGGGGCTGTTAGAGATGTCTAATATTTCAACATCATTTAGTTTTTTTCTTAACTTTGAACCATCATAATATCTTCATGCTAGCTTGGAATGATGCGTTTTTTTCTAGATAGTAGTCTTCTGTCTTGTCTACACTTTAGAATCAAGAAATAACTTATTTGGTTAAGTTTTGGTTGAGTTATACAGCCCTAAACAAGTGCTATTAAGACACTATAAACAAAATTACATTTAGTGGCACAGAAAAAGTGCCACTAAAAACCAAAAATGTGCCACTAAAGACCCCCTGGCAATCAGCGGCACAAAAAAAATAGTGTCACTAAAGGTGCTGCCACTAAAGACCTTTAGTGGCACTTTTTGGTTTTGCCATTGCAGCCTAATTGAGTTTTAGTAGCACTTTTCAATTATGCCACTAAAGCACTTATAGATTTTAGTGGCACTATTTTTAGGCCACTATTTAACTACAAAAATAATTATTATTTTCATGCTTTTAGTGGCACTTTTTTAACTAAAAAATTATATTAATAAATTAAATCTTATTTTTTATTTTACATGAAATATAAAATAATAATAGGACAACTAAGATAAAACAAAAATAAAATATCATTACATCAATTCAAACTTGTCTAAAAACAATAATTTCAATACATTTAAAACATAACCGTCTTCAAAAAAGTTTAATATGTCTAAATGTTGTGCAAGTACTCAAAACATAATAATACTAAACTAAATAACTGTTGGAAAGAAACATGAAACTTCATTGACCTCGAACTTGGTATAATTGCTTCTCTTGTTCACTTAGTTATGATTGCTTTCAGATGAGGCTCGTCGATTTCCTAAAGGCGAGATATTAGGAACCATAGAAAGATTATTAGGAACCTGAAATAAATGAGAGTAATATTGTCACTAATATATAGTGTAATATTAAAATAATTATTAATTTATATTTAGCTACCTCTAAGTTCAAATTGTTAAGCATTCCAGATAAGTTTGCATTTGGAATATGATCCTTAACAAGGTTGAAGAGAACGTTCAATGCATGTTGTGTACGAGTTAACCCGTCCTTTAGTTGTTCAATAGTTTGCGGATCAGTAGAACATGAAACATTGTTATCTTTTACACCCGGCATCCTTCCTACACATCGAATGTACCCATGTTTCTCCGGACCCTTAACTTTAGAGTAGTCATCATTTGAATAATCATCTTCAGTTTGTTGTGTGTTTGTAGAGTCACTTGAAACAACTTGTAAAGAAGTCTACAAAAAAAAATTATAATACAAGTTTTTATGAGTAAACAAACTTATTAATGTTGATAAAATACATTACCATAATTTGAGCAACATTGTCATTAACAATACTTCCATCTTTATGTGTACGAGTTATTTTGTATATCTTTCCTCGTGATGGGTATACACCATCATTTATCGCTGCCTACAACAAGCATTAATTGCATTTCATGACCACTAAAATTTTCGATAAAAACAAATCATACATATATTATGGAATAACTAGAATAATACCTCTTCATGAGCTAGTCGGGCAAATGATTTTGTCCATGTGACATGAGGCTCTTGCATTTTCAAGCGGCTCATTCTTTTTACATCACATGTCATCTATGTAATTACAAATTTTAAGAAATTAGATGTAAACAATTTTTTTACTTTTAGCGATATACATTAGTTCAAAAAATTACTACCTTATATTCTGGAGTGAACCAACGAGTTACAAGTTCTTTAAATTTTTCTGGGTTCACGCGACTATCATTCTTTATTTCCTTTGCCACAATTTCATCAACAGTAAGGCTTGGATCATATGCCCGTGCTTTTAATGAACCTTTCCAACGCCTTCATTTTTTTCCCATGTTAAAAAATATCCATTTTTTTATAGAAGTTGTTTCGGTTGGATGAATGACAAATTTTGACTACAAATGAAACTTAAATAAGTTAAAAAATACTTATAGATTAATAATAGATCTTCCAATAAAGTACTTTGAATTTACCTTAACAATGGAATACATATCCTCTTTTTTGTCCATGGGAACCTTTCTCCAGTCTTCATATTGTATTCCAACATAGTCAGCCATCCTTACAAGAGTCCCAAGAAATTGCGTTAGTTCATTTCCTTCTTCTCCAACTGGTTTCCCAAACTTATTAAATGTCACAACTATTTTTGAATCACTACTCATCTTCCATGTTGCAGATTTTGCGGTATGAACCTTACCCTTCTTTTGAGTTCCTTAAAAAAAATAGGTACAAAACAATAAAAAGGAACAATCAATACACAGATTACAACCACAAAGACCATTTCTGTTACAGACAGAAAACAGGGACCATTTATGTAACAGACTAATAAAACAGGGACCATTTCTGCAACAGATTACAACCACAAGGACCATCTCTGTCACAAATTAATACACATGGACCATTTCTGCAACAGATTACAACCACAAAGACCATTTCTATTATAGATGGACAACAGGGACCATTTATGTAACAGACCAATAAAACAGGGACCATTTATGCAACAGATTACAACCACAAGGACCATTTCATAAAGTAGGCTGCCATAATTGAACATGAATTATGTTGTTTTTTTTATAAATTAGGCTGCTATAGTTGAACATAAATTCAAAGATTTTCAAGAAATCATATTTACATCTCTAAAAAAATATGAATTTTATAAAGTAGGCTGCTATAATTGAACATAAATTCAAAGATTTTCCATAAATCATATTTACATCTCTAAAAAAATCTGAATTTTATAAAGTAGGCTGCTATAATTGAACATAAATTCAAAGATTTTCCAGAAATCATATTTACATCTCTAAAAAATTTGAATTTTATAAAGTAGGCTGCTATAATTGAACATAAATTCAAAGATTTTCCAGAAATCATATTTACATCTCTAAAAAATCTGAATTTTATAAATTAGGCTGTTTTTTATAAATGACCATAAACCCAAACCTGTTGCTACTTATTTCTAAAAATGACCATAAATTCTAATTTTTTCCAGACCTATTGCTGTTTATTTCTAAAAATCTGATTTTTATAAGTTAAGAAATTACCTTCTTCAGTACACTGTTGATCAATAATTTGTTGATCCAAACTTGTTGTTGTTTGTTCTTCCATAATTTGTTCTTCTCCTTGGGAATTTTGGTGGGGAGACTGCTGATTGACAGTTTCATCTTCTCCATGAGACTGAGGATGGTCGTCAACATGGTTATCAGTGGTAGATATGATATGTCGTCTCTTATGCTTACCTATCCTATCAATGACAAAACAAAGTTATTTGACATGTAGATATGAAAAATCAACCACCATTGCATCAATAACAAACTTTACAAACGATCACAAAACAATAGGTTGGCATCAAATATACATTAGTTACACATTAAACTTGAAGAACTACAAAATTAACATAATATCAAAAACAAATACAATGTAAATTCAGCTAGTCATCCTCAAATTCTTCAGTATATGTGTCTTCAGCTGCAATTTGTGCTTCCATTTCTGGTGTAACGTCCATGCCATCATCACCATCATCTCCAATTCTGTGCAGATTAGGTACGTTAAATGTGTCATTGTACGGATTTCCCACGGCTTGAGCACCATCTCCTCCCATGTCAAATACATCTCTCACTTTTACATGTCTCACAACCTCCTAATCTTCATTTTTAGGATCAATGGCATAAAACACATTGTCAGCTTGTGATGCCAAAATAAAATGGATCGTCCATTAAATTAGTACCCGTATAAGCCTTGTATGAGAAATTCACCAATGTTACACTACCATCTTTCTTGCAACCCCTATTGATGTCAACCCAATCACATTTGAATAAAACTACCCTTATGAAACCAGAGTAGTTTAACTCAATAATGTCATTCAATTTACCATAATAGTTAACCACACCTTCTATATGCCTTCTATCTCGACTACTTGCATAACTTGCACCATGTACAGTAACAACTACTCCACTATTCTGAGTTTTCAAAAATTTCTCACGCTTCATTGTGTGAAACTTGTATCCTTTAACAAGGTAACTTGAATATCGTTGTATATTATTCAATGGACCACGAGCAAGGCACTTTATTTCTTCGGTGACTACTTGATCGCGTTGTTCTTCCATACGTGCAACCTATTTGTTCTATTTATCGTTAGTATTTTAGAGTAACAAGGTGTAATTGATTCGGCATTAAATAGCACATAACGATGTGCTTGAGCAAGTGACATCTTATCTATGATAGTACTTGAGATTCTTCTTTTTGAAATGAAGATCCCGATTGGACTTTACGCCCCAATGGACGACCGGGACAAAGATCATTAGATTCTTCTATCTCATTTTGGTGGCCTTCATCATCATTCCTAAATGCTCTAGTGAAAACTGTTGGATTAGGTGTCTAAGCCCATAACTATAATTGGTATGTACTTGAATTGATAGCAGCACAATCCTTTTGGGTTGCCCTCAAACCTAGCAACCAGACAAGGAAATTATGAAAGGAGAGATATTAATTTATTATAAGATTAATAAATTAATATAAATGAATTTATTAATATGTTAAAAGATTAATATATTAATAAGAAGTCATTTTGTTTAATTAATTGTTAGCCAGAGATTAATTAGAATTAATTTCGGGGTTAAAAGAATTAATTATAAGGTGCAGGGACTAGTTTGCAATTATCTAATAGTTGAGTGGAAGGCTCTAGAACCCCCTTGGATAAGGGTGGACGAAATCTTTAGGGGAAACCCTAATAATTTCGTCCATAGAGGCTTGGATAAGGCCCTTGGGTTTGCTTAGGCCCTAAGCAAAGGATAACTAGGGTTTCCCCTAAACCCTTGATCCCTCAGCTATATAAGGAGCCTCCTGGTTCATGTTTTGGTCACTCTTTTCTTTTGAAGAAACCCTAAGGGCCGAAATTTTGCAAACTCCCTCTCCCCTCTCTCCTCCACTTTCCTTCTTGCTAGTTTGGGTGTGATTCCATTAGAGGCATTACACTTGTGGTGCTAAGCTTCCAAGAAGATCAAAATCAAGATCAAGGGAATTATCAATTGTTTACTATAACAATTGAGAGGTATGTAATTACTAAACCCTAGTTTGTGAATTTCGATTATAGCCTCTCTCCTCTAGGGTTCTTTTTTTGCAATTCAAAGTTGTATGTTCAATAGATAAAACATAGATCCAAAGTAGGTTGCATGTGAACTTAGGAATTGTTTTCTAGTTTATTTGTTTGACCTAAAACCCATCAAAAACTATTTCTACTCCCGTGAGATATATAGAGCAAAATGTTAGACTTTCTTGATCTAAGAAACCTTCAGCAATTGAGCCTTCGGGATGAGCCTTATTGTGCACATAGGATTTTAGTGTTGAAAGGTGCCTATATGGTTATAAATAGTTGGTTTTTTATTAAAATAGTAACAAAACTACAGGTGAAAAGAAATATTAAATAAACATTTTACCTTTCAACATTATACATCCATCGAAAGGCAACAGGACCTCCAAGCTTAACCTCCCTTACTAAGTGAATTACTAAATGTACCATCACCGTAAAAAAGGAAGGAGGAAATATCTTCTCTAATTTACATAAAGTGACAATAACTTTGTCATTCAAAAATTTGAGATCAACTTCAGATAGGTCTTTATAGCAAATGATCCTAAAAAAATCACACAACTCAACTAAAACCGAGACTACATGATCAGGCAAACTTCCACGTAATGCAATTGGTAGGTATTCTTGCATCATCATATGGCAGTCATAACTCTTTAGGCCAATTATTTTCTTGTCTTTAAGTTGCACACATCGAGATATGTTGGATGAAAATTCATCTAGGGTCTTAATTGATTTAAGTGTTTGCAAGAATGCAAATATCTCGGCCCCCGTCATTTGATAACATGCTTTTGGCAAGTAAGTAGTATTGCTTCTTGGTCGCTTCTTTGGATGTAATTCTTTTCTTATACCTAGTAGTTGTAGACCCAGTTGTTCTTTTAAGTTGTATTTCGTTTTCCACTATTGTCCCAATACAGTGCCCACAAGATTTTCATGAACATTAGTTTCTAAGTGCATGGGATCAAGATTGCGACGCAACAACAAATGCTTCCAATATGGCAACTTAAAGAAAATACTTTTTTTTCTAAGGACCAACATAGTCAACAAGAAACTCTTTTTCATCTAATTGTTGGAGAACCTCCTCACCAGAAATAGGACTTGGAGCTTCTCTAAACTCCTCTCTTCCAACAAAGGATATAGTGTCTCTACGCCAATGATGGTCAGTTGGAAGCCATCTCCTATGACACATATAACAATATTTTTTCCCATTGGTTAGCCATTTGGAATCAATATCAAAACCACACACTGGACAAGCATGTTTTCCCTTGGTACTCCACCCAGACAGATTGTCATAACCAGGAAAGTCAGATATTGTACAAAAAATTGATTCCTTTAACTAAAAATTTTCTTTCGTTGATGCATCAAATGTCTCAACTCCAACCTCCCACAACTCCTTCAATTCTTCTATTAATGGTTTCATGTAGACATCTATTTTGTTTCCGGGACTTCGAGGACCAGGTATAACTAAAGAAAGAATGAAATTAGGTTGTTTGACAACTAAGCATGGCGGCAAGTTATAAGGAATAAGGATGATAGGCCATATACTATGTGTTGTGTTCATTAGGGGTGCAAACGAGCCGAGCCGAGCCCGAGCCTGGCCAGGCTCGACTTGGGCTCGTTTAAGTTATATGAGGCTCAAGCTCAAGCTCGGCTCGATTCGAGCTTTCTTGTACTGAGCTCAGATCGAGCTCGTAAAGAATTATCCAAGCTCGGCTCGGGCTCGGGCTCGACTCATTTTTTATCTGACGTGCCGAAATAAGCTTAAGCTCGGCTCGAGCTCGTTAAGAAGCTCGTTTACTAATACCCTAAATCCGTAATTCCTCTAATATATTTTTATTTTAATATATATAAATAATAATAAATTATATTATGTAAAGGCTCGTTTAGGCTCGCGAGCCTAATCGAGCTTAATGACATAGGCTCGAGCTCGAGCTCGTTTAATAAACGAGCTTAATATTAAGCTCGAGCTCGGCTCGGGATCGTTTAAAATCAATTTCGAGTCGAGCTTTTAACGATCCGATCCTGAGTAGCTCGCGAGTAGCTTGGCTCGTTTGCACCCCTAGTGTTCATTGTCCTAAACGGATTGAAACCATCACTTGCAAGTGCTAAACGAACATTGTGAGGATCACTTGCAAATTCGGGAAACTTCCTATCAAAATCTTTCCAAGCTAAAGCATCTGCGG
This sequence comes from Lactuca sativa, assembly GCF_002870075.4. Classification (NCBI taxonomy): domain Eukaryota; kingdom Viridiplantae; phylum Streptophyta; class Magnoliopsida; order Asterales; family Asteraceae; genus Lactuca; species Lactuca sativa. The sequence goes on from NC_056624.2 coordinate 232,307,294, forward strand.
GATGTCGTATTTTTCCATCATGAACACGTTCCAAATGATGCCACTGCATAAGGCTAGCTATCTTTGATGAAATGAACAATCGCTGAAGTCTAGGCTTTAACGAAAACCAACGTAATATTTTTGATGCCTTTTTCTTTGTTGGACCTATTTCATAATTTGAATTGTCTTCAGGAACTTTCCATCTAGAAGATCCACAAATAGAAAAACTTTCATCTTTCTCTTTTTCCACCCAAAACAACATGCAATCATTAGGACATGAATGGATTTTTTGATAACCCAAGCCCCAGTTTTGTCAACATTTTTTTCACTTGTTGAGTTGTTTTTGGCAACAGGTTTCCTTCAGGTAACAAATCTGTTAAAAACTCTAGCAACATATAAAAAGATTTGTTACTCCACCCATTAAGGCACTTCAGATGGTGTAAATGCACAAAACATGATAATTTGTTGTATTTGGAATTTGGATACACCTTTTCTTCAGCTTCCTTAAATATATCATCAAAAGTACTTCTTATGTTCTCCGTCTCTTGACCATTATTCACGTTATCCTCACTTGGTCCTAGTTGGTTATCTCCAACCAGATCCTTCAACAATCCATGCATGTCATGTTGAAAAATCACTTCTTCCTCCATCAGTATCGTATTTGAAGATGTAGTAGTTGAGCCTTCCCCATGATATACCCATTTAGTGTATTCTGGCCGAAAGCCCCAACATATAAGATGATCAACAATATCTCTTCTTGTTGAATAACACATATTCAAACAATGTGAACACGGGCATAATATCTTCCCATCAACACTTGATTTCTCAAATGCAAAATTCAAAAAAAAATTACACCCGGTTTATGAAAAAGTCACTAGATCTAGGTGAAAGATACATCAATCGTGTCGTGTTCGGGTTGGCGTGTCGCGGGTTGGCGGGTTGACGGGTCAAAATATGCCAACCCAAACACGACCCATTTAAATATACAGGTCACGGGTTGGCGGGTTTGGAACTTAAACCCATATATGACCCACCAACCCATTTATTTATACGGGTTCACAAGTTGGCGGGTTCATGGGCCAGATTTGGGTTCGTGGGTCTAAATTTTAGATATTTAAGTCTTAAACATCCAAATGAAAATTAAAAACATTCATAGAAACATGTTACAGACTTAGTCTTATAGGTTACGACTTATGACCTTAGACCATCCACCACAAGTAATAATGTCAAAACAATCAAATGGTCTATGAATAAATTGTATATATTATATAATACCTATTAAATATTAATACTTGATACATAAATACATTTAAAAATATAATAATTTTTTTATTAAGAATATAAACGGGTTGGCGGGTCAACCCGTTTATTTATTGAGAAACCCATATATGACCCGTTTAATAAACAGGTTGGCGGGTTGAAAAACTCAACCCAAACCCATTTATTTCGTGTCGTGTCGCGGGTCGTGTCGAGAATTGCCAGCCCTATACATCCAAGATCTATCCATAATTAATCCTAAAGGATAATAGCAAATGCATAGTTTAGTATCCTTATTTTCAAATAAAGCATTTATTTTCAAATAAAGCATTATATAAGTAAAAAAACCAATATTAACAATTGAGCAAAACAACTTTCAAGAAAAATTGCACTTATTACCACATAAGATATCACTAACCCTTTATTCATTTGCCTACTATCATAAAAATACCACATAAGATATCATGATTTGTGTTATGGTATGATATTTAAAGCTCAAATGCACCAAAACAATTCACAAGAAGAATTACTTATTATTTTAGTAGAAAATTTTCATGCAGGAAAATATAAACTTACAAGTATTTTTGAATTGTAGTTTCAGCAAGTCGTTATTCAGTGAATATTAAGGTCTCTGCAATCAACCCCAAGTAGGACCTAGTGAGGATAACATGATTTTTTCAGATAAAGTGAATTAGATAAAAAGCAGATAAATTGAATTAGATAAAAATCGGTGAAGTATATAACCTTCTGTTCACGATATCTAAATGGGTACTTTTAATCGAGTTTAAGTTTGATTTTTCTATAATGGTTTTAACGATACATAAGAAAAATTAGTAGGAAAATGAAAGAGATGAAAGCAACTTACACCAATTAAACCGGAAGTTGACTTAGGGCAGAAGGGGACGGACCAGTGAGGAGGAACTGTGAACTGAGGACAAGGGAAGAGGGTATTGCAGTTAGGGTGGATGATACATAAGAAAAATTAGAAGGAAAATGAAAAAGATGAAAGAAACTTACACTAATTAAACTGGAAGATGACCTAGGGTAGAAGGGGACGGAGCACTGAGGAGAAGCTACGAACGGAGGAGGGCGACAAGGGAAGTTGGGTCACGAACAAGTGTATCGCAGTCACGGACGAAGCTAGCTCAATCGGCGAAATCCTAAGGTGGAGCGGAGCATTGCAGTTCCGACGAAGAAGAAAGGCACGAGCAGTAGCGAAGCACGGTCTAAGGCTAAGGCACGAACGAACAAAAGGCTAAGGCACGAACACAATGAAAAGTTTTTAATTTTTTTTTTAGTTTTAATGAAAATAATTTGTTTACGGTAATGTAAAAATGGAGCGGTAATGAAAAGTTTTGAATTTTTTTCAATTAAAATTTTATTTTGTGGTTCTAAAGATTTTATCAATTATTTTAGTAAAATATAAGCTTTTAGTGGCATTTTAATTTATAATGCCACTAATAGATATGAAAATTTGTGTCATAAAAAAATATGCCACTAAATCTATTAAAAGTTATAGTGGCATAAACAAAAGTGCCACTAAAAGTATGCTATAGTGGCACAAAACTTTGTGCCACTAAATGTAAATTTATTTGTAGATTACTGCATAATATTTCAGCACTTTTTAGAATATTTTGTGCAACTTTGAACCGTCATAAAATCTTCATACTAACTCGGAATGAGGCGTTTTTTTTTTCCAGTTTGTAGTCCACTGTCTTGTCTATGTTTTAGAATAAAAAATAACTTATTTGGATAAGTTTAGGTTGAGTTATACAACCATAAACAAGTGTTGTTAAGATTATTGCATAATATTTTAGCACTTCTAAGAATTTTATGTCCAACTTTGAACCATCATAAAATCTTCATACGAACTCGGAATGAGGCAAAAAAATTTCCAGATTGTAGTCCCATGTCTTGTCTACGTTTTAGTCTCAAGAAATAGCTTATTTGGTTTGGTTTTGGTTGAGTTATGCAACACCAAACATTGGCTGTTAGGATTTTTGTACAATATTTCAGCATTTTTTTATTGCTTTTTTGTCCTAACTCTTCCTTGTTTGTATATACATAGATGACACGAACACCTTTGCAACAACAGATTGTAAGAAATAGACAAATTGTTAGGACATCTGCCATAAGAGCATTTTACGCAATGTATGTTATGATTCGTTGGTAGATGATGCATGATTTTGCTATGAATCGTTTAGAAAAAGCTATAATATTACGGGAAAAATACTTAATGAGTTACCATAATGGACGTGATAGTATTCACGATATGGTTTATAAAAGTGATAAAAACAAGTGTGGTTAACATAAGAATGAATAGAAATGCATTTATAAGACTATGTGATATGCTTGAACAAAGAGGGGGGGGGGGGTTGAAAAATAGCAAAAACATATTAGTTGACGAGCAAGTTGCTATGTTCTTACATGTACTTGCACATAACGAAAAAAATAGGATTATAGTAGAAAGATTCAAAAGGTCAGGTGAAACTATAAGTCGATATTTCAAGGTAGTCTTAGATGCAGTATGTCAATTACATAAAGAGTTCTACAAGAAAATTGTGCCAATACCTGATGATGAAACCGATGAGAGGTGGAGGTGGTTTAGGGTTAGTAATTAGTTATTATAAATTTATTTAATTCCAATATTAATTAAAAGAATTTGTTTTATGTAGAGGGTTGCCTAGGGGCATTAGATGGAACATATATCAAAGTTAAAGTCCCTGCAGCAAAGAGAAAACCTTATCGAACGCGCAAAGGTGAGCTTTCTACTAATACACTAGGAGTGTGTTCGAGAGATCTTCAGTTCATATATGTACTAGCGGGATGGGAGGGTTTCACAGCAGATAGCCGAGTACTACGAGATACTATTAGTAGACCACATGGTCTTAAAATACCCCATGGTATGATATACATAAAACATAAAGCTACATAATATTATCAATACAATCTACCTAAATATGTAGAATCTATTGTAGGAACATACTACCTTTGTGATGTCGGTTATACAAATGGTGAAAGTTTTTTAACACCTTATCGCGGGCAACGTTACCATCTTAACGATTGGTCTCGACCTCCTACAAATGCTAAAGTGTTATATAACATGAGACATTTATCAGCAAGAAATGTAATAGAACGATGTTTTGGATTGATTAAATGTAGATGAGCTATTTTACGTGATAAAGCATACCATCCAATAGAATCTATGTCACGCATAATCATTGCATGTTGTTTGATGTATAACTTCATACGTACAACCATGATGGAAGACCCCCTTGATCAAGAAATCCGAGCAAATCACACCCAATTTGGAGACGAACATGACAACATTTATAATTATTTCTACCGTGGAGACCTCACAAGGATGGACTGACCGTCGAGATCTTCTTGCTAATACTATGTTTAGTGATTGGAGTTCAAGGCGTGACAATAATTAATCTATTCCATGTTTTTATGTAAACTTCAGTAATCATTATGTGGTGCTTATACTATTTTTAATGATTGGACAAGTCTATTGTTATTTCATTATTCTTGTTTTTATATTGTATTCATTATGTGATGTGATAATATTTCTTCAGTTTGAATATATTTCTAAATTATTCATTTATGTTAGAAATATGTTTTTCAATATTATATATATATATATATATATATATATATATATATATATATATATATATATATATATATATATATATATATATATTAATTAACAAGAAAATAAATTATTTGGTAAAAAGTCATGTTATAATAAAAAATTATAAATATAAAATATAGTTATTTTGGCAAACTAAGATGTGCATCATAATGTATTTTTATAAAAACAATGTTGTTTGAAAATAAATAAACCATGTAAAAAAAAATGCATTTCCATTTCACTGTATAATACTCTAAAACAAAAGAAATGGTTTTCAGACACATTTCTCTAGTGAATTCTCAATTCTACAAAATAGGGGAGTCAATACTCTTTCTCCAGCTTAATTTTCTTTCTCTACATTTCCATTCTCTGTAGCAATTCATTTCTCTGTACCAAACAATCCTTAAGGAAACAATGATTGAGAAACAAAAATGATCGATCGGGTTCTCAAAATACATCATCGTTTTTTTTTTTTTTAATTTTTATTAGTATGTTTTGAGTTACATTTGACAATACTAATTGAAAATTAAAAGTTGTAGTTTTTTTCTTATTATCATTTTAACAAAAGTTGTAAGATTCTATCTATGTAAATTATATACATAAATAAAAGTTAAAAACTCATAAAAACACTCAAAAGTTATTTTTAAATTTGCTTTTATATTATGAGTTTTTTTTTTGTAAATAAAAGTTTTTAAATTAGTATTCTTATTAAAATATTAAAATAAGTATTAAAAATGTAAAATTAAAAATAAAAGTATATAATAATCATTTCAATTTTGAAAAAGATTATATCCACATACAAACAAAATGACAAATCCAATTTTTAAAGGTTTGAACATTTTTTTCTGAAAAATACATAGTATAAGGATCAATTTGTAGTATTGACTTTTGTTTTTTTTAAAAAGATAATAAAAGAAATAGAAAAAGAAAATCATAAAAGCAAAGTAGTATTTTTACAATAACCAAAGACCAAAACCATAATAAAAGTCTTATTTTGGATCGATGATACTAGTTTAAAAATTTTGTATCAAAATAGCAGTGTTTTCATTTAAATATATGAACAATTTTTATAGTTTAGTCTAAACACAATTTTATAAAGTTGTAACGAGTTTAATAGAAGAAGAAGAAAAAGTACACTCATTGGTGTCTTCGTACAATGTTTGGCTGATCGATGTGAGCTTCCTTGTTTGTTTCGTTTTCGATTTCGATCGTGATTTGGTGCTGAGTCTAGACTAAATAAGTTGTCCCACATATTGTACCCGTGATTTTAATATTATTTTTAAAGCAAAATAATTTGATGCACACAGGTAATACCTCTCATGTGTATTTGTTTTTATTCATAATATATTTTATTTAAAAAGAAAAATTACATCTGAAATGCAGATGGGTGTTGGCGTGTTGCCTTTTCAATTATTTCTAAAGATAATTACACAAAAATTATTTCTATATAATGCCGGGTAATAACAGATAAGCGGTGTTTCGATTTATATTCCAAAGTTGATTAAAAAATAGAAGATGTAAGACCATAGACAATGCATTTGTTTGGCCCTTTATGACAACCATTTTTTTTTTTTTGGTCTCGAGGCTTTGCTAATATGCTGTAAAAAGAAGCTAACCGGAAAATATGGAAGATGTTGCTTAATCAGCCAAAAAGAACCACTTAGTTTATGCTATAGAATTTGTTGAGAAAGATCTAGTTTTTTCCTCTCTTATGAACTAAATAGAAAAAAAAAATACATATATATCAAAGTTGATAAAAACTCTAGATTTTATAAAAAGAAATCAAATATCTTCCTATCTTTTGTTTTATTCATCTTTCTAGTCATATGATCACGATAAGTGTCAAAACTAAGAGATATTATTAAAAGATGAATTAATGGTGTCATGTGTTATTATTCTCTATGGATAGAATGTGACATTGTATATAAACAGAAAGATAAACAAAATATAAAAAAAATAATTTTTTTGAAGTAATATGTCAAAATATGAATGAAAATTGTATGCTTTACTTACATACATTAATGTTAGTAAGTCCTGTAAGTTTAAGTTAGAATCAGTCACAATCACATAAAGGTAGTTTTGAGGATCTATTTTTGTATGAAGATGAATATAAGGTTTGTCAAAGGAATTATATTGTCGTTAAAGTCAAAACCGATATGTTGAATTAAACATCATATTGAAATGGAAAGACGTATATCATTTGTTCAACAAACCTTGAACCATCAAATATTAGATAGTGAGAAAACACCAAGACATATACACATAACACAAGAAATTAAAAATGAGCAACTCAACGTCACTATATATCTTTTGATATTTTTAAGTTGCATACTTTTTGACATTCAAGTTTATTCTTACCAATTAATTTCAACTGAGCAAAACTTTTTTTATAGAATAGTTTGATACGTAAAAAGAAAAACTGTAAAAAACAAAATTGCATTTTCTCCATCTTTTATGTTCTGTAATGAAGAGACAGTTAACTTTGGCAATGGAAAACAATCAATGAATATCACATATCTTTGTGTGTTTATATGTTCGTCTCTTAAAACATAAGTTATATTTGTTACATGTTAATTCGTAAATGTTCAATAACATTCATGTAGGGGTGCAAACAACTTAAGCTTTTGGGATCGGTTCGTTAAAAGCTTGAATCGAAATCAATTTTAAACGAGCTCAAGCTTCGTATTAAGCTCATTTATTAAACGAGATCGAACTCGAGCCTATGTCATTAAGCTCAATTAGGTTCACGAGCATAAACGAGCCTATATATAATATAATTTATTATTATTTTCATATATTAAAATAGAAAATATATGTGGAATTAGAGATTTATTATATTAGTAAACGAGTTCAAACCGAGCTTAAGCATATATAGGCACGTTAGACAAAAAACGAGCCGAACACGAGCCCGAGCCGAACATGTATAATTTTTTACAAGCTCGATCCAAGCTTAGTACAAGAAAGCTCGAATCGAGCTGAACACGAGTTTGAGCCTCATATAACTTAAACGAGCCCGAGCTGAGTTTGACCTGGATCGGGCTTGGCTCGACTCGTTTGCATCCCTACATTCATGGCATTAGTAGAAAGGATTTTGACTAATTATTTTTTTATCATTTTAATTTCTAATATTATATTTTAAATCCATAAATGATTATATGATATGTATGAAAATATACGGGACATGACCGATAAACAACTGTTGTGCGGCGGGATAAAAAAAAATAAGAGACTTTAAATTTAATAATCTTTATTTTAATTTCATGTATAGTAATATAATGTTCTAATTTCATTTGTTGTAATTTATTGTTTTGATTTAAAGTTCTTGTCAAATTCCTTTAAAATTTATAAATATTATATATGTTTAAAATTAATAAACTATACCATGAGTTTTTAAATTATTTAATAAAGATTACGGTGATCAGCTAAGTTATTTTATATATATATATATATATATATATATATATATATATATATATATATATATATATATATATATATATATATAAAATGGTCAATAAATAATTATAAAGGATTTAAATTAATATTGATAAAGTTAATAGAATGATGATGTTAAAAAATAAAAAATAAAGGTTACATTATATTGATCTCTTAGAATAAAATAAGCAGCACGTTTTTTGAAAATTATTTTTATTGGTTATTTAATTAGATTCTTTGTTTTATTCTAACAAAGACAGATTTGGTGTTTTAGTCGAATGGACAAACTTTTAAAATTTAACTATAAGTAAAACATGTTAAAAAAACTGCTAAAATTATTCAAATACATATAAGATAGCATTCCATATATATATATATATATATATATATATATATATATATATATATATATATATATATATATATATATATATATATATATATATATATATATATATATATACTCCTAGATATGCCAAATGTCCCTTTTTTACACCGCCACGTGGCATGATAATATTCACTACTCTTTTGATTTCCCGCTCATTCGCACTCCATGGTTATACATTGCAACAATTATCCGGATCAATAACCGTGATTCATATCCCAAAAAATTAGGTTAGAAATTTGAATTTCATAAATTAGCCAAGAAATCGGGGATTCTAATCCAATCTATATTTAAAATGGATGAGAACGTTTCCGTTTCATATATACCTACATCCAAGATTTCTTATATACCCAACATTTTGATTCTGCTATACCGAGGGTGATCATGCTCCAGGTATGTAATAATTCATATCTTATTTTCGTATATCTCCCCAACCTAGGGTTTTTACTTTTTAGTTCCTTCTCCAATCCTTCCGGTCGCCTCCTTCCTTGCATCTGCATTCTTGCCCCCTTTCCAATTCGTTACCTGTTGCTCGAAAAACATGCGGTTCATTGATTGTAAGGTTCATCAAAAACTTTGAATCACTTCGGTTCTTTGTTTTTTTTTTTTTACATCTTTTTCAGTTTTTTCGTTTGTAGCAGTCATTTTTGTGTTTTTGAAGGAACCGGGGGATATGAGTGATAGGTTCTTTGTGCCACAACGATGGTTTTGAAGTCACCCTTAGTCCCTACAAAAACTTGATTTAAGAAGGTAAGAAGGTTAATGTTCTTAAAACTTTTCTAATTATTGTTTACTTTTTTTTGGTTTAGTTTTATTCAAAACAAAGTAACGGAAAATAAATCATGGTCTCTCTCTTTCTCTCTACTGTCTTTATGTGTGTGTGTGCTTAGTCATATAAGTGTTGATTTCGTGGATCCGGATCAAGTCACCATTGTGACACCATCAACTCCATGTGCTCTTCCTCTGTTTCTAACCTTCATTTGTATTTTTTAGTAAACTATTAAAAATAGTAGAGGTTCTACAGATAGCAAATAGAAGTAGTCGTTCGATATATGTGCAGTGATTTGTGATTATGGAAGGTATAGTTTATTAATTTTCGCTTTGGTCGTCAATTGAAGATGTAGTAGTTCAATAACATTATTGGTTCCTATTGGAAATTTTAATAGCTCTTTTGATAAGGTTTTAGGATTTAAAACTATTAGCCATTGTAAACGTTTTCATAAAGCATGCTTAAATGCCCTTTTTTTTTTTTTTACTGTAGTGGTGGAAACCTCAGTAGCTAAGAATGCTAAGTTGGTAAAGAACCTACAGGAGCATTCCCTTATATATTGAATTCCTTTAAATATAAAGTAACAATTATAAAATACATGTCGGTTGCCATCTTGAAACAGTGGAATACAATAGTGTGTGTGTAAGTTTGGTTACATTTTAGTCGACTTCTTTTTTTTTTGGGTTTCTTTTGATGATGTTTATAGGTGAATGGGTTTCCTGGTAAAAGTAGGAGGAATTGGATTATTTTAGGTTTGGTGGGATGGCGGAAAGTAATATAATTCTAAGGAAAAAAAGGTCAAATTTTTAATTCAAAAAATGTAACAAATAGACATTTTGATTTAATATACAAGGACCAAAACAATAGTAACATACTAGTGTAGGGATAACTTTGTGATTAAATGGAATTTGGAACAAATGTGCAATTATAGATAAACCATAAAGACGAAATAGGTAATTTACTCATTTGTTTATTATAACCTTCAGCTTGAAGTAGCAATATACGTACTTGCCTGGTTGACTTTTGAGTCCAAAGTGTTGTATTATACAGTTTTTGTGTAAAATAAAAAAATTGATAATGGTGAGGAATAAACTATGTAAAATGTTTTTGTAGGATTTCGAACATTTGTAGCATTCTAGTTTGTAATTTTTTTTGTGAGGATCTCGAATATAGAGAGAAAAAAAACATTTTTTGTTATAACATTTTACTTTCTTAAACTATTATTTATAGCATCACTTTGTAAAAAGGCCCCCCATGAGGATTTCGAATATGGAGTGGGAAATTAAAAAATAAAAAAAATAAAAAAAAAAAAAAAACATTCTACCTTGTAAAAGGGTCCTTTTTTTTGGAAGTTTTGATCACCTTCGCGAAACTACTAAAGAGAAGGCTAACAGTTTTAGCGTAACTTATTAAGGATTTCACAACCGAAAGGCTTTGTCAGAAAAATAAATAAATAAAAACATTTCTTTACATGACATTCTATTTTCTGAAAACTGCTATTCTATTTTCTAGAAACTGTTATTTATGTATTAAAAAATAAATAATAAACATTTTCTAAATTTTTTAACCGGGTTTTAACTTAAAGCATATCTTGGTGCCTGACCTACCCTGCCAAGCATATCTGGGTGCTCGACCTACCATGCCAAGCATGTGATTATGTGGTATGATGGGGGAACTCACTAAGATATATATATATATATATATATATATATATATATATATATATATATATATATATGGTAAATAAAAGGTATTTTAAAGTATATTTATATATTTGGGATGTATACTTTTATCTCTTAAAAAACAATATATTTGGTAGACTACACCCAGTGAGTGCTATATAAACAGCTTCACATTTGAGATGGGGAAAGTGTGCTCTTTCATTTCTTTCTCTTACTCTGTCTCTTCCTCCTTTCTTTCTTGTTTCTTAAAGGTACAACTCAATGATGCATGTCTTACTACCCCAAGAGTACAAGTTTTTCTTCATTTTCTGCATCTACAGTGTATAAGCTTCAAACACTTGGCAGTTCTAGAAGTCCCCAGCAGGTATTGTAAATAATTTCTTTTACGAGATTTATTCTGATTACCATTTTTAGTACATTTTAAATGACACTATATTTGAACACTACAACTTTTTTTTGGGGGGATATACAATTTAGTTACCTCTATATTTATAATTATTATGTTGATATATTTACATTTCATTGATTTTATTTTAATGACTTAAAATTTAAAATTAGTGATTTTGTTTAATTTACAGCGACAAGTTGAATGTAATGGCACACAGCAAGAAGATTAGTGGAGAGTCAAAACAGGATTCCCCTGAAATGCTTCTTCCATCACTGATCAGATCTGCAGATGCCAACCAAATTCTGGATTTTGATTTCAACCAAAATGCCTCAAATTCTCATTTTATGGTATGTTTTTAACATAAAAAGTTTAGCATAATTGGTGAAGATTATAATTTAATTTAGTAATATAAAAAATTGTTACTTTTACTATAAATCTACTTAACGTTGTAATTTTGGCAGGAGCCCAATGGAAACGAGATTGATAGCCCGGATAACATTTCGAATCAACAAAGAAAACAATCTGTTTCGGTTAACATTCCACCTTCACCAGTCGATGCCAAAAGAGTTTTGTTCAAAGAGGAACATGAAGCAATCGGAATCCATAGCCCGAAAAATCCAGACATCATGTCCAACGCCCATGAGCTCAAATTTAATCCACAGACGGGCTGCGGAATTGATGAGACGGGGCGGGGGAAATCCCTGGACCATCTCATCCTCCCAATAAAGAACACTAGGATGGATGGTTTGAAGGACAAAAGATACAACTCATTCAAAACATGGTCGGGTCGACTTGAGAGACAACTTTCCACGTTACGTGGAAAATCATGTAACGCTCTAGAGATAAACCCTCCCCAAAACCTTCAAGGGGAGAGTTTATCTGTAGACCGATACTTCGATGCTTTAGAAGGACCGGAGTTGGAGACTCTTAGGGTATACTCAGATATTTTTTTTGTTTCGTTCGTTACAAAATAAGTTATATATCATTTCTGTTTGTTGAACAGGCTTCTGAGGAAATAATGCTCCCCGAAGACAAAAAATGGCCGTTTCTTCTTCGTTACCCGATCTCATCATTTGGTATATGTCTCGGTGTTAGTAGCCAAGCAATAATGTGGAAGCATTTAGCCTCAACCGCTTCAACACATTTCCTTCATATAAGCCTTAGAGTGAACTATACTCTATGGTGCATATCGGTCCCTCTTTTCGCAGTTGTGGCCTCAACATACCTTCTAAAAGTGATCTTTTACTTTGAAGCGGTTCGAAGAGAATACTACCACCCGATTAGAGTTAACTTCTTTTTTGCCCCGTGGATCGCGTTACTCTTTTTGGCTATTGGAGTTCCCGATAGTATCACTACAAAGTTGCCTCACTCTTTATGGTATATGTTAATGACACCGATTTTATGTCTAGAGCTCAAGATTTATGGGCAATGGATGTCCGGCGGGCAACGGCGGTTGTCCAAGGTGGCGAACCCGTCCAACCACTTATCGGTGGTTGGGAACTTTGTCGGGGCCCTGTTGGGCGCATCAATGGGACTCAAGGAAGGCCCGATTTTCTTTTTTGCGGTTGGGTTGGCTCATTATACAGTTTTGTTTGTAACATTGTATCAAAGACTTCCAACTAATGAAACCCTCCCGAAAGAGCTTCATCCTGTTTTCTTTCTATTTGTTGCCGCTCCAAGTGTTGCCTCGATGGCATGGGCCAAAATCAATGGATCCTTTGATTATGGCTCGCGTATCGCATACTTCATTGCCTTGTTTCTCTATTTTTCACTGGTAAGTTCAAATTATCATTATTTGATTAAATTTGTATCCCTACAAAAGTTGGGGAAGTGGAATCCTATAAAGGATTCTCATCTTCAAATCTCGGACTCATTTGACGGTTGGTGACGTGATAGTCGTTGGACATGTGCATCGTGGGACCACCAACGATATGGACATATGCTTTACACTTTTTTATTCAATTAAATTTGTAAATTTTATATGCAAATTTCACCAATCCCATCTCCAGCCCTAACACAAAATGCATACAAATTATAAATTTTAACCTTAAATTTTTTTTTTCCAAGTATGGTTAGAGTTGCTCTAATATGTATATATTTGTAGGCGGTTCGTGTAAATTTCTTTAGGGGATTCCGGTTCTCATTGGCGTGGTGGGCTTACACATTCCCAATGACCGGAGCTGCAATCGCCACAATTAGATACTCAAGTGAGGTCTCGAACATAGTAACCAAGTTGTTATCAGTAACCCTGTCAACAGCTGCTACGGTTACCGTGACAGGGCTACTGATAACAACAATTGTTCATGCTTTTGTGCTACGGGACCTTTTCCCGAACGACATTGGGATTGCAATTAGTGGCCGGAAACCAAAAACACAACGGAAATGGTTTCACCGGGGCACATGTGGCTCAGTCAAAGATGTTGAAGACCCCTTTAAATCCGTGAGCTCCAGCGATGAAAAGGTTGAGGAGGATCCGGTAAATGTAAACGGATATCAATAAGAGTAATGTATCTGATACCTACGGTTTGAGTTATTAGTCAAAGGAGGAACTTAGTTTAGAAAAGTTCCAATGAACTTGGATGTATATAGTATGGCTTTTACACAATATAAAATATAAGCATGTTGTTGTTGTTTTGTCGAAGTTTATTTGCTCGAACGTTTCGTTTTACAATTTCTTTTTTCATAAATGAAAAGGTAAAGCGCAAAAAAGAACTACAAATTTGCAGTTTTGACTTTTATCAACAAATGCGACATGTTTTATCACGTTGACATGTCATCATGTATAATGGATACCATTAAATACTTAACTTCTATTTATTCAAAATCAATATATAATATATAGAATAATATTTAAGCAAACCCTTTTCCCCTACCAGCCACATCGCATCTCCGACGTCCATCTTGATATCTCGTCTACTGCTTCCATTGAAGATTTGAAGCATTGACCATCGAACTTTATTAAATCCGAAAATCTGAAGACCCATTTCACCATTTGCCAGGAGCCCAGGACTAGGAACTAAAGGCCATTAATCTTTTTTTTTCTTTTGTAGATCCATGATAGCCAAGACTATATCGTATTGGGTTTGTCTTGACCAATTCCGAGCACAGTCCCACACGGCCTTGGACCCTGGTTAACTGCAGTCTTTCGTAAGTTCCGATCTTGCTTCTACCCAAGGTCCAAATATAAGGCCCAACTTAGATGCAACCGGCCCAACTATTCTTATGCGGAACCGGATTTTAATATATCCGTTTCAAGTTTATCTTATCTGCCGGTTAAGGAGCCAATTCCTTCGAGATTTTGAAACCGGGCCAAACTTGTTTCTCCGGAAAAATACATTATACATGGTTTCGGATCTAATCAATGGGCAAAAAAACATTTTTCTTTAACCTTCCATATAGCCGTTATATGACTGCTCTATAGCCTCGTTAGCCCTAAAAATGACCGATTTATTAATAGGTTTTGGTGCACTTGGTTTCAACAAGCTCAAAAAGCGAAAAAAAAAAAAAATCACTATTTTCGACGTTCTTCGCAATATCATACCTTCGACGTATTTCTCAAATTTTCATTATCAAAATGGCAACCACACAATCTTTTGTTTCCACTTCTATGAGTGTACAACTAGATAACTCTAGATCAAAATCTAAACAAATGTCATTACGGTAGAAGTTCCTAAATTTACCGAAACGAAGGTATTTGGTTTAATCTCAATTATTGCATCTTGATTCTTGAACGACGTAGAGGAAAAGTTCGATGTAAAAAAAAATATGGCATGTTTTATAACCCTACTGAAAACACGATACTAAAATCATTTGATGAAAGCTTGACGTCCTAGAAATGCTTCCTTTTGACCATTTCGAGAACCTTGACTTTACCAAAACTTTCCGAACAAAGCATCAACCACGTTATAATCCGATAACTGGTACTAACCTTAGAAAATATGCAATAAAATTTTGGACCAAACCAAAACAAGAAATGATTTTAGGTTACAAAAATTATACAATAATGTTTTTTTACATATGACGTTTGAACTGTTTCTCGTAGAAATATCAATTTGTATCTACTTGTTAATGGACATTGGTACAACCTACAAAGTATGGTCATGATGAAACGAAATATTGAGTTTAAATTTGTTTGGTTATTTGCGATTCAGTCAAAATTTACATAAAATTTTACATGACTTATGTGTTGTTTGTTTTTTCGAAGCAAAAATTTATGAAGTCTACGGACCACCTATGCAACCGTTGCAGCAGAAGAAGTGGACCAAACGACTGTAGTCTGTAATAAGAAGTTTGTTCGTTTTTTAACCTCTTCGGGTTGTTACAATAAACTGAAATTTAAATAAATTAATTTTACAAAATTAAAATAGTTTTTCAACACCAAAATTTTAATAATTCCATTCTTACAACATTGAAATAAAATTCATTACATTTTTTATAAAAACATTCAATACTATTAATTAATATTGACACTATTTACAAATAAATGAATTAAGATTAAAATTATGTTATTTTAGCTAAATAATGTCCTTGTGAGTTTCTTCAAATTGCTCTTGATTTGGAGTTCCTTCACAAAATCATGATTCAACACTTGGAACAACATTCTCTTGACTCATATATGTTTTTGATTCCCCTGCTCCACAAATACAAGTGTAAGAGCATAAATACATCACATTTTTACCAGCATACTTCTGATTACAAGCATAAATACATCATATTTTTGCAGTTTTATAAATAAGTTATAGAGATGTGCCAATAGCTTTGTAACAGGCACAACCAAAGACCATTTCACCATTTAACCATTTGCATTTGTTACTCGAGATGTACTAGGTAAGACCAAATAAAACACAATTAAATTAAACATCAATGGTCTCTTAAGCATTTCCTCCAGCACCTGTAATGCACAACTTGTTTCCCTCAAAAATTATTACCACTAGATGTATAAAGATCTATCCCACTCTTTATGTAACGTCCAAAAAATTATGAGGTAAAAAGTTCATTTTTAATTCAACCAAAACACTAATTATCTTTCAGTCAAACATCCATTATCTTTTTTCTAAATATTCAAAAGTACTTTATAAGAAAAACAATTATCAGAGTAAAATCTCAAAATCATCATAATGCGGAAACATGGGTGGATGCGCTACGATCATTTCGGACATTTCCCTTTCGAACCGAAAGTAGCTGAAACCATAACCATAAAAATTAAAGCACAAAGCTTCGTGAGTTCCCTTAAAATACCACATACTAAACAAACATATTGCCAAGCATATCCGGGTGCTTGCCTACCCTTTCGGTCTACTTCAACTGGATATTGCCAAGCATATTTTGGTGCTTGCCTACCCCTTCGGTTTATTTGAACCGGATACTATCAAACATATATGGGTGCTTGCAATCCCCTTCGGTCTATTTCAATCGTATACTATCAAGCATATCTAGGTGCTAGCAATCCCCTTAGGTCTATTTCACCCCTACTACTACTACATAATATCATAATAGAAATCACAGAGTCATCAAACAAATACAGGCATAATTGACAATTGTCAGAAAGACAATCATCACACTACACCATAAACTAGTAGGCCGACCTTGGTGCCTTCGACCCACGGATACTGTGAAGGAAGACACATGTAGCTGCTGAAACACTCGAATAAATCTCTAACTGTTGATCCGGAGAATCCCCGCGTTGTCATCAAATGACATCCAATTATTAATTGGGTTCTGACCCATAACCAAGAGTCTAAACTACTTAGCCCATAACCAGGATAGAAGACCATTTTACCCTTTATCTCACTTGGCCTAAAGCCAAGGCCCAACTCAACTACTCTCAAGGCCCAAATCCTAAATGATATTCCAAAGCATAATATAGACCAATCTTCTAAATGGAGCCCAAAAACCATCATGGGACCAATACCAAGAAAACCCACAGATAATCCATCGCTCAAAGTCAAAAGTCCAATGGCCCAACAAGGCCCAAACCTTAAAAGGCCCAAAATGACATTTTGTGGACTACGCCCCGCGTACTCACCTTCAAAGCACAAGGTATAAACTGGTAAAGCATGTCACCCTCATTACGCTGAACGTACACCTGTACGCCCAATGTACTCTTCAGAAAGCCAAAACCCCAAAAAAGCTCTTAATGGTCTTAACAAGTAAAGTTGGCAACTTTACACTCATGCATGGCTTAAAGGGACTTAAAAGCTCAAAAAGAACTTAATAAAGGTCTTGATGCTTGCATGGACCAAAATCTTCCATAAAGATTGCATTTTTATGAACATAGGGCCTAAATGGAGCTTAGATCTAGCATCCATTACTTTTTGAGTAGATCAAAAGCTCATATTTAACTCAAAAGTCTCCACAAGTGCACAAAATACACAATAACTAGATCTAACACCAAAGACCATCAAGATGAGAGCTTTTTACCTCAAAATGCTTGCAAATGGGAAGAAGATCTTGGATCTACAAGCTCAAGCTATCTCCTCAAGTTCTCCTCTTCTTGTTCTTCACAAACTACCCACAAACACTCTTTTAAGATCAAAACTCAAAAAATCACTCTAGGGTTTCGATTCCAGGGTTTAAAGTGATGGACGCTGAAGATAATAGGGTTTGGTGTTGAGTTAAGGAGCTTAAATAGGGTCCAAGATCCTAAATTAGGGTTTGGATCAGACTGGAGTACGCTATGCGTAACTCTGGTACGCCCAGTGTACTCCAAGGAGTACCCACGATACCCTTGCCTAGTACGCCCCGCGTACTAGGCGGGCCCTCAATCCTTCAAACTTCTGAATGCCATATCTTCCTCGTTCTAAGCCCGATTTCGACTATTCTTATATCCATGGAAGGGTAACAAGAAGCTCTACACTTCTATCAACTCATCCTTGCCTTAAAACTTCTCGAACTAAAATCCAAAATTCATAAAAAGCCCGAACTAACACTTTACTGATATACCCCCGGGCTCTGAAACACAAACCGAACTCCCGGATCATCTAAATTACATTACCCGCTGAAAAGGAGATTTTATTCAAAGTTTTAAAGAAACACAAAAACACGATCGCTTGGAGAATTACCGACATCAAAGGAATAAGTCCTTCTTATTGCTCACATAACATCACTATCGAAGAAGACACAAAGCTGGTTGTACAACACCAGAGAATACTTAACCTAAAGATGCAAGGAGTTGTCAATTTGGATTTTTTGATGAAAAATATATGGGTCTCAAAAACCTTGATAGCCATGGCATGGTATGTGACATTCCTTATTTTTCAGAACCAAAAAAACTTTTCTTTACACTTTAAAAAAGCATATTATTGTTGTGTGCGGTAAATCCCATTATAATAAAATATTTTGCGGAAATTGTTTCGTTTAATTAAAATATCTTTGAATAAAGATGTTGTTTCAAAATACACAAACTCTAAGGATGTCATAATCAATACATAACATTGTTACAACGTAAAGACCTAATGGTCATGAACACTATTGCATGTTATCTCTTAATCACTCAGCATCCTAACCAAGTTTTAATGGCTTTAACCCTGTTACATGTGATGCATATAAATTGAGTGTGTCAGATTGGGAAACCTAGTGAACCACATAAGGTTTTCAATCCCTTAATATTATTATAATAATAAATTATAATTATCAAACTTGCAAAACCAAATGTTACCAAACAATATAGATGTATCTCTTAACTTAGATACCGATAAAACATTACACCCATTCATACGCATCCCAACCGATTCTCATAAATCCTAGTCCATGATTATCAACTCGCCTGATGAATCATTTAGAGTAATGGTTTGACTACACATCTAGGGGCTTCCTTGGCTTGTATATGTCGTAAAGGCACTTGAGCCATCAGAGTATTTGAAGAATATGGTATCCCATTTCATCTACGTCTGTAGGTTATGATCCCACACTAGCAACATAATTCACAAGACCATCTAAAATGATCAAGTGTTGTTATCTTACTTTGGGGGATAACCATACATATTGTTATAGTTGTCTGATCTAGACCCACCATTTCGGTCATACAAAGCAATACTTTATTATACTCTGGTACATATTTGGTACCATAACACTTGATAGTGTCATAGAACAAGTTCTACTCTCCTTTCCTATTTCTCACACCCTTAATATGATGTCACCCAAAATCCAAACTTAACCGAACTAAGCATCCCCTTTAGGTCCTAGTGTATGACTAGACAAGATTACAAGCCTGTAATCAACACAATTTTATGTTTATGTAATACTTTTACAATATAGGGTGTAACTAAACACTCTTTTAATATAACTCGAATTATGCAACCTTTATAAATTGTATTTTTGTTATTAAGTAAGACTATAATGCTTATAATGGATTTCCAAACCATTTTCATGTTTACACCGTACTATCGCAATGGAGTATGTGACTATTATTTTATCCAACTTAACTATATCTAAATATTTTTTATATGTCTTAGTTTTAAACTTAGACAAGATTACAGCCCTTTTAATCAATTGCCAATACTAACTTTGTTTAGACAATATTGTCCGAATTTAGTGTATAATTTTAACTCAGAGTATCTGATATTTTTATATACAGTAATCTTTTAAGTAATAATACATATTTTTAAGATTGTCATCTAATAACATCATATTAAAATCATGTTCTTGAAAGTAACTATGCGCTTACTTGATATAGGTGGAAGACTAACGGAAAAGTTAGATCTTTGACTGACACTTCAAATTTCATTTTTAAAACGACCTAAATACAAATATTACTGTCTTAGTATTTCTTCGTATTTATAAAGTTAAATTGTTATAATGTTTTTTTATCATATTTATCAATAAGCCCAAAAGAACACTAACGTATAGCTGATAAGAAACAACCTGGTAAGATCATATTAGTAGTAGGATCTGTTTAACATATAAATATATATTGTTTGGAAAATTCACTTTAAACACCTCACTGATCTTGCATTGACATCATTCTCGTAAGTAGATCGGTCAATATAACGACTGGTATTACTGATAAATCTTATTTATAAGTTCATATTAACATTTACGAACTAAAATAATAACACAACTTACAGTTGTTTGATGAAAAACCGGACATTACGCGAGCAAAACTTTGAAACCGAAAGCTCTATTTCTTGGGGCTCTTTGGTGCTCCAAAGCTTCACGAACATAGAAAATATTCCAGATTTTTTTTTTTTTGGATTTTCTCATACTCTAAATTGATCATCGGATTCTCTCAATCTCTCAATAACACAAAACAACAAGGTACTTTCTGTGTTTCAAATTTAGAAGTGGCTTGACTTTAAACTGTCAGTTTTGGATTATCTCAAATCTGATTTCGTGATACCCCGACTATATTGTCGAAATCACAAATTTTAGAAAGTGATTGTAATCATAATCCTACAATTATTCAAGTATATATATTGATATTCTTAGACCCAAAATCTAACATGTTTTTATTTGATAATCCTTCAATATAATTTTATTTCAAAATGTTCTCCTAAAAACACCTAAAGTATACTTTATTAAAGATGAAAATGATGAAATATCTTATATACTTTAGGCTTTATTTCGAGTCTTTTTATTTGACAATATAAGTTGACAATCTTTTCAATGCACTTCCGCCTCAAGTAGGAAATGAATTGGATTCCTGTATGTTTAAGAATAATGGATTAAGTTTCGGTTATTTTATACACATCCTGTTTAAGCCACTGTCAACTGCATTGTTGATCGGATAGTACATTTGTTGAATAGATATCATCCAAGAAGTGATTTTGTTATGTTTGGATCGTATTTATGCATATATATTTTTTATTATTTCTATCATTAGACATTACACTGTAGAGAGATAACAAATAAAAGATAACGAATTTTGGCACATTAGTCGACCAAAAACGTTGCAATACAGCTTTTCTATGGTTGTATCTTTCTATCACATTTTGTCATTGTCGATTTCAATTATGTGCCCCCTTGAGTGGTCTCGCTCTAAATAAGGTTAAAAATGTAGTCACGTGATTTGCGTGTGGTCCTATCCAATCTTTGCTTAGTTGTTTTGCTTTGGTGGGACAAACGAATCTACTATTATTATCTACTTCCATAACCTTAAAAACAATTTTAAATCGTAACAAAACTTAATCATGACCCTATAATCCATTTCTTCTAAAAAATATATATATACCAAAAGAAAGCTCACATTTTTTTAGTTTGTAGGTGGTGTCACAATTCACGTCTGAATCTTTCATAATAAGATAAAACAAGAAAATAGTCTTTAGGTTTAGTGCTTTACAATTTTGGCCAAACGATATCAAGTTAAAACATATGACCAACAATACATGTGATGCAAATATGCAATCATTGGTATGATACAATGTAACATTTTTTGCCACATGAAGGCATAAATTCATTTTTCCTTTAATGTACTATCAATGAGACTTTACAAAATTAACTACATAGAAGCACATCATCAAACTCTCAATTCATACCAATGGTTCTCTTGCAATGGACGACCGCCTCATGAATCGAGCTCTCAGAGTCACAAGATCTTCGACGGTTATCCGCCCAACACGCACCGCTTGTCCTAGGACCAGGGCCGGGACCGTAAGCAGAAGAACATTCCCAGTTCTCGACTCCTTGTACCCTACTGCTATCTGACCTCCCCCGTCTCAGTCTACACCAAATCGGTTGAACCAAATCCATGTATTTTTGTATGATTCTTTTTGGGAGTCGGTTACACCTACGTAGCATCATAGAACGGCTTTTACGAAGACGATTGTTGTCTTGAATGATGGGATAGAGAGGTGAATTGGGAACCGAGCCAGACGGGCCATGTGATTTCATGGGAATCAAGGTCCCATTTGAAATGAGCTTATCGGCATGGACAAGTGTTGAAGGCGCTTGCGATGTCGGAAAATCGAAACTAGAATCAGAATCGGGACGAACGAGGAATCTTTTGGAGGGGGTAAGGTTAGGATCCATTTCAATGAAGGAAGCCTCATCAAATGAGACTCTAAACGAGCAATTCGGGCTAGGGAGAGTTGAGATTCGGTTTGGGTTTGGATTTGAATTTGGATTTGGATTTGATAACCAAGTTGGTTGTGAAGCTTCCATGGATTTTGAATGGAAATGATTCAAATTTGAAAGAATAATAGTGCATATGTTTATTGGGCGTCTTGAACTTATATATATTTATAACAAGAAGAAGGACACAATTATGAAGTGGTCCTTGCTACCATGAAATAAGAGGAATGTAAACGACAAATGTTAACCCTACACATGATGTAATGTCGCATGTTATGTTTTTAGTATTGGAAAAGAGGAGGCATTGGTCCCCTTACCTTGCCTATTTTTATTTCAAACACTTGTAGAAGAAAATACGCTCTAGTGAGTAGTGGCATGTATCATAAGCCAAACCATAGGGCATAGGTAGGTTAGGTGGCAGGAGGAATTGAATTCCTATTGCAAATTGCATAAACGACTTGTATAACAAACAAACTATAAAAAATCAAAATATGTTTATATCGTAAATCATTCTAAGATATGTTAAGTTGAATCATTATTACTACTTCTTTGTACTCTTTTCAGCTTTATAGATAACATAGAAAGTTATATATACAGGCATATTTAGATCGAAAATCTGAAACTCTTGTATATTCAAAGATATGTTAAGTTGAATCATTATTACTTTTCTTTACTCTTTTCAACTTTATAGATAACATAGAAAGTTAGATACATATATACAGCCTTTGACCGATTCTTTTGTGGCTATTTTCTGTTTTAGCCATTACATACAATCCAAATCCATTTACTTTTAGGCAAATGCGTGAAAACTAAGATTTACTTGTAGTGAAAATGATTTATAGTTTTGGGGATGTTCTGATTTCTAACAAGCTTGTTTTAGTAAAACTTTATGAAACAAATGATTTGAATGGAGCATTATAATAATAATAGATGGATATTTAAAGGGAACGGAGGTCCAACAATCATAATTCATAAATTTTATTTCCCATTACAACTCACAACTCAGAATTCACATCATATAATGATTGAGCCTATGAGCCTATGAGCCTATGTATGTAACTTTTAAACGACCAAACCAAGTAGAACGTAGGTATCTATTGAATGCCTACCTAGACACTAGACACTAGACACTAGACACTAGACCTATCGCGGGGGCATGTGATCGATTACACATTCTACACCACAATAACCCGGACCCCACATATGAAGAAATCTTTAATTCTAGAAAATAATACTGGTGTTATTTACATTAAATTATACCATATTCTCAACCAACCCTAAAGAAACAAAAACAACCGACATTGGTCCCCTCAGCTGTCGGGGAAAGAAACTGACATCAAGTATGGGAGGAATGGCGGTAAACAGAAGCAGAAAATGACTCAACGCCAAGCCAAAACCAGATTCATGTTCCAGACAACTACATTCATCTAGCCCATCCTTAACGTTCAGACTGTGAATGACAAAATTTGAATTATTAAAAACCAAATACTATTGTGTATTTGTACAATTAATAGTAATAGTAATAATAATGGGGTGTCACTTGATAAGATCTATGAATACAAAGGCATTCCAAAGGCTATGTAAGAGCATAGAAGGCAACAAGTTTCTAGATCGTGCAAAAACAGCACCCATAACAATCCCAAGAAACACAAGCGGCAACATTCTGTGCATGTTAAAATGCGCGAATGCAAAAGCTAAAGAAGTCACAATTACGGAGCACCAAACAGGCATATACCTTGTTAAAGAAGGCAAAAGAAACCCTCTAAACAGAACCTCCTCCCAAACGGGGGCACACACCGACACCACAACCGCATAAACCGCCATCGCGACCGGGTCCCGCGCAAGGATGGACCGTTCCACGTTGGAAACGGTGACGGGGGCAGGGGGGAGCATCGGGAAGAGATTGAGGTTGACTTGTGAGAGACGGTTGACTAAAGGGAACATGAGGCAGCCTAAGCCCACATCCAGCTGCCAGTTGCCTTTGAGGCTGAATCGGAACCAATCCGGTGAAAGCGGGCGGAATGGGGAGAGGCAGGAATGAAGGATTCCGATTCCGGCGATGCCTTCGGCTACATCGGTTAAGAGGCTGTAGAATGCTTGGCCTCTGAAAGTCAAGGTGTCCTTTCTGAAACCGGATGTATGAGCCAAAAATGGAATAATCCATGAGCCTACAAACCAGAAAGAGGCCATCCAGAGCAGCATTACTTGAACAATGGTCTTGCCTGTCCATGGCACTGTCCATGCTTCTGCTTCTGCCCTAAATATCTGAAAACAACATGCAATTGTAATTTTAATGGTTCCTTTTCTCTTGATTATTGTGAAAGGGATATTTGATGTTAAATGATTACCTGTCTAAGGCTTGAAAGCCAACCATGGTTCACATTTGGTTGATTTGATTCCGGTTCTGGTTCCATTGGCAAATTATCTTCTTCAGTCTTAGGAATGTTATGATTCAAAGAAGAGTTGTCATCTTTAAAGCATAAAAACCTCCAGTTCTACACGATAATAACATTATAAATTATCAGTTTAAAGAAAAAAAAAATTCAAAAGTTGTTGCTCATTGGTTGCTTTATACAAGGAGATGCGTTTGTAGCGATAATTCTGGGAATGTTTTGAAGAAAATGTTAGGTGTGCAACTATAACACCCGGATTCAAGGGTTAGATATTTTTACCTTGTTAATTTAATTTTCGTTTTTTATCAAATGATTAGTTGGAGGTTTCCAATAAAGGAAATTAAGGTATATAGCTTTTCCCTGTTGTCATTTCAATAGACTTTGGAGCATAATTTCGAATTTGTGAGGTTATAAGGGCCTAAGGGTTAAAAAGTATAAATTAGAAACCCGTAATAGGCCCAGCTTGGGTGGATACAGACAATTTCCAAGTTTGGAGGGCCAAATGTGTAGAGAATGAAACTTAAACGAGAGACTAAACAAACCCTTATAAGCATTCCTTCAAATTGATTTTAAGAAAGAAAGAGGAGAGAAACCACAGAATCAGTGAAAGAGATCAGAACTTGAGCATTAGGGATAGAGCTTGGTTGATATTCTTCATCAATTCCATCAAAGGATGGTAACAACCAATAGAAATGCACATTTAAGTATGTGAAATGTAATTCGGTCCTAGCACCTGGGGAATGACTTTTAATGATTTAGGATGATATAATGTGTTAAAAACAATGTTCTACAACATCTTTATGTCTTGAAGAGATATTCTTTTAGTTTAAAACATGATCATGTTTCATCTATTTCGCATGAGTCATGGGTGGTTGACTAGTATGTTCTAAACACTTAGGTGACAATAGATATCCAAGGTGGATGGATGGGTGGATGATGAGATGACATTTTAGAGCATATCCCATCAGTTCGTTTAAACATGTGCTAAGTGACCATAGAAACTATGAAAAAGAGCAAGACATAAGGAGGAGATGAAAATGAGCATGACCCTGGAAGTAGGTTAGAGTTAGACTACATTTTAGTATCTTTGTTACCCCTAATAATCCCTAGTATTTATTAAAATTTCATTGAAGCTTACTGCTACAGAGGTTTCCTGTTGTAATCACACTTGGGTTTGCATCTTATATCTGATTTTATGAAGTCATTAGGTCAATGGTCGGTATGTTTCATGGAGCTAAGTTATTACGCAAACATGGGCAGGCATATTTATCTCAGAAGAAATATGTTGAACAGATTATGAATACATTCAATATGACAGACAGGGTGTAAGCCTTGCTACTACAAATCGAGTCATGGTTTGGATTATAGTTATGGTTCATTGACAAAACCAATATACACTACATCAGTTCCGATCTGGATTTAATTAATAGAATAAAATTTGTGAGTTTCAACTTACATTTCTCAAACACCTTGAAGAAAAACAAGATGCTGAAAGGCGAGCGGTTCCAATAAGTGAACTATTGGTGTTATATAGTTTATACTTAGCTCTGGCTGTTGAAGGAAGCGATGGGCAAAGAGAAAGCCGTTGGCAGAAAGGTGATGTGGTGGACATGGTGATGTGGTTCTGCCGGAGATTGTTGCTGCTGATGCATCAGAGGCGGCATAAAACCCTAGCGAGGTCCTTCACACATGTTGAAGGGGTTGCGACGACAGAGGTGAACGATTAGTCTGGGTTTTAGGTTAATGAAGGAGGAGATAGGTTGGTGGCGGCGTAGGAGGAGAAGAAAGCTCCGACGAAGGTGAGAAATACGGAGCAAGGAAGAAGAAAAGGGTAAGAAGACATCATAGTGTGGTACTGCTGGTGTTTGTTCGAATGTTCTAGAAACTCGCGACTCCTAAATGGCCAGAAAACTGCAAACGTTATCTCATCGGCTCGTTTATCTGTGAATAAGAGGGAAAATACACAGAAATTTGGTCAAACATTCGATTAAGGGGTTCACAAAAGCTGAAATCGAAATAAAACTTCAAATTTTGGGTTTAATTTGATTTTTAAAGAATAAGATTGTGGGCTGTACGTGGAAATATAAAGGACTGATGGTAGAAACATATTTAAATAAGTTTTGGTAGCGATTAGCAAAAACGAAACCAAAAACCAAAAGCCACGAAAACAGATAAAATCGAAATTGAAAAACCAAAATCAAACAAAAACCGTCAGTTATCGCTTAGATTTTTCAAAACCAAAAATTTTTGATTTTATTCGGTTTTGGATTTGAAACCGTCCACTAACACCGAACCGACTAAATGGGTTTAGAACCAACTCAAACCAAAGAAACCGACCCAATGTATATTATTAATTAATTAACTACGTAATATATTTTTAATAAATATTATATCTCTATCCTAATAAAAGAGTAGTTCTTTTGTCATGTGTCACCATATTAGACATCTTAATTAATGTGTTGCCACTTGTCAATTTATTAGTTTTCCATTTTAAATTTATTAGACCTCCTCATTAATATGATGCTATTTGTCAATGTATTTATTCTCTATTTTAAATTTTAAATTTTTTATTATTGTTTTCATTAATTCACAAATAAAAAATATTTAATATATTAAAAAATTAATTTTACATATTTATTTGAATCAACGATTATAATTTCACATAACTAATAAAAAATCTCTTAAATTAATTTATATAAAATAATTGATTAATAATTTTAAATTTTTACTATAAAAGTTTAATTAATTTTATAACCGTAGTTCCCACGGGTTATAAACTAGTGTTTTATTAAAACAATAAATATAGAAAAGTTCCAAAACTCCAACCCTATTGCTAACGTACATCTCATCACATTCTCTCATCCTTTCACGGACACGATCATAACTGCATTAGGAAGGCACGAACCATATCTCTAAGTCAATAAATCACCTAGTCGATCTATGACTAAGATGCAGACAAGATAAAGGCTTTGTTCTCTCGTTTATAGGCTCTCGAGTCTCGACACAAGGAATAATACGACGCACTGAATATGTTTAATTTTATTGAGAATTGTTCGAAGATGGGTTGAAACTTAGAACCTATGAGTTTAAACCCAAAACCATGAACCCATGGGTTGATAATTGGCTATATTTATTCATATAGAGTCAAACATTGATCTTAAGAAATAATTATGTAATTATTGTATTCCTTTTATACTAGTTTTCCTGTATAATTATATATTGGGGGTGTTTATATCAAAAAAAATTATTTTGATTCAATTATCCCTCTCTACATGGTATCAGCGAGATAACGATTCTTCATCTTTTTTCCCCATCGCCAATCTTCAAACCCTCCCATCATCTGAAGCCATGCTGACTTCCTTTTATTCATCTTCAATCGACTCAACCTTACCCATGGATACCCTTCTCCACATGATCATTATCAAATTAACGTCATCCAATTACTTATTATGGCGCAATCAAGTTCTTCCCCTTCTAATTCATCAAAACTGACTCGGCTTTGTCGATGGTTCCAAACCAGTTCCGGATAAATTAATTGTAATTGAAGGTAAATCCACTTCAAATCCAGCTTACTCCTCATGGCTAGAAACAGATCAACGGATTGTCCTTCTTCTACAGTCATCTCTTACAGAAGAATCCTGGCCGAAAGCCCTTGGCGGCCATACCACATCTCGATAACTCTGGTCTGCATTAGAGTTTGCATACAACCATGCCTCCACTGAACGTGCTCATAACATTAAGGATTCTCTTAGAAATTTGAAGAAAGGAACCTCCTTTGTATCATATTATGGAAAAAAAATTCAAATCTCATTGTGACCAGTTAGCAACCATTGGTCACTCTATCTCAGATGATGACAATTCCCACTGGTTTTTATGCGGGTTAGGTCCTGCCTTTGAAACCTTCTCCACATGCTATCGATCAGTTCAATCTAGACCTCCCTACCGTGATATCTTGGCTCAAGTCGAAGGTCATGAATTTTTTCTCACTTCTCTTCATGGTTCTTCGACACCACAAACAACATTTACAGCATCCCATCATCCGTCTTCCCGTCTTCCCAACCAAATTCTTCTCGTGGACGGGGTCGGTCTTCTTATCGTGGTCGTGGAGGTCGTG
Organism: Lactuca sativa; assembly: GCF_002870075.4. Taxonomy (NCBI): domain Eukaryota; kingdom Viridiplantae; phylum Streptophyta; class Magnoliopsida; order Asterales; family Asteraceae; genus Lactuca; species Lactuca sativa. The sequence continues at coordinate 232,336,340 of NC_056624.2, forward strand.
GGGGACAAAATCGTAGAACCCCTCATTATTTGCACAACAATCTCTGTCTTCCGTGTCAAATTTACCCCAAGCTTTTCACTCAGAATGTCGTCTAAATAATTCTACAACCGATTGGTATGTTGATTCAGGTGCTACTGCTCACATGGCTCCATATTATGCACATATTGATTCATTTATTCCTTATAATGGTAAGGAACAAGTTATCTTTGGGAATGGTAATATTCTTCATGTCACTAAAGTTGATACAACATCACTCTCCTCCCGTTTTCCTTTATGTGATGTTCTTATTGTACCACATATTAAAAAGAAATTACTTTCTGTGAGCAAATTGACTAATAATCTTCCAATTGATGTTCTTTTCTCCCGTTCTTATTTTGCTATTCAGGACACAACCACTAAGGAAATTCTAGCAAAAAGGAGACATACAGATGGACTTTACATATTGAGTTCTGGATCTCAAGCTTTTTTTTTTCATCCACTATTCCTTCATCAATGGCATCTTTTGAAACATGGCATCAGCGTTTGGGATATTTCGCTTTTGATGTTATTTCTCATTTAGCTGTTTCTTCCATTTTACCAAAACTTGTACTTTGTTTTTTGTGACATCCCCATTTTCACGGGCAGAAAAAGACCGATTTGTTTATGCTTATTTAAAAATCAGAGTATCTTTTTTTTTAATTAGTATTGCGGAATTTGTTCCTAGAAAACATGATAAAAATGTTATCAAATCATTTCCAACGAAATGTATTTTTATTTAAAACATTGGGATGACATCGTCAATACAGGAACATAAGTATAACGAAATATTACAAGCCTTACAGTGATTAAATTAGTGGCCTAATACTCCTTGAATCTCTCAGTAAAATGTATCTTTCATACAACCACTTGTGATACAATAAACATAGTGGGTCAGGTTGCGAAACCTGGTAAGTACATAGGGTTTTCAACCCACAATAATATAGTTAATTTGTTTCTTCACATATTTCATATCAAACATTTAACTCGATTGCCCATCCCAATTTTCTTTATTTAATCTTCCCTAAAGATTTATCCTAAGGGTCATCTCCTACATCGTATTTACCTCTTATCATCGCATTTCTTATATGTTTGTTACTAAGGACTTTTCCTAAGGATCATCGCCTACATCGCATAGACAATACTAATTCAGGGATTACTCCCCCAATACGTGTCCATTAAGGGTTAAAGTATCATCGCATGAATACGTAGTTTTTACATCGTCTAAACTCGTAATTCATCGCCTATAGGTTATGATCATGTCAGTGTTTCCACATGACTTGTTTAGATTAGCCAGTGTTCGCCATCTATACTCTGGTAGATAACTACATCGCAACATCGTAAGTCAAGGTTATGGCATCACCTAACCATTTCTTATATTGCATCACCTATTCATCATCGTATATCTATCATCACCTGGTTATCATCACCTTCCTATCATCACATATCTCTCATCACTCGTCGCTTCCCAATACATATTTGTAAGTATACAATACTTATATGATTAAATCAGTTAAACATCATCACATAATATCTTATCTAACACATAATATTCACGACATAGATAAATAAGCACATAAGCATATAATTATTCAGATACTTCATATCTGTGTGTAAGATGAAATTAACTATGCACTCACTTGCTAAAGTGACGACTCGAAATCCGAACAACGTTTCGCTTCTAACAATTGTTTTTTCCTTTGACATAACCTGGTATTATTATCGCTAAGTTTTAGTATAATATTTATGGCGACAAGTTATTAGTCTAGATTCATCATTAACTCAAAGTCTACTTCAAGATCTATAAAGTAAGGAACAACCATGTTGGATCATATCAGAGGTAGGGTTCGTTTGGTATATGAAGTATACTGTTTGGAAATCCTATTTTAAACACCTCACTAAATCACATCCTATACACCATCCCTGTAAGTAGATCAATCAGTATAATGAATTGAAATCACTGGTAAATCTTTTCTATAGGTTCATAATAACGATAATGAACTTAAACATAAGTTATACTTAAAGTATTGTAAGTATAACTCACTTACAAGGGGGTTTAGTGAAGAACCGGGCTTTGTGCGCATAGAACTTATGAGCCAAAAGCTCTTCTTCTCGGGGCCTTCTGGCGCTCTGGGGCTCGCTTCTAACACCCAGGGGGTGCTAGGGAAAAGACTTAGAGGGTTTGGGGAGGTTTGAGATAGAATGGGTTAGAATGGTGTGAGAAATGGAGTGATTTGCGCCTTCTATTTATAGGCTGTAGGGACGTACGCTGGGTGTACTCCAGCATTACGCTAGGCAGGGGCGGAGACAATGAGGGGGCTGTCGGGTGCTCTGCCCCCTCCAATCTCTTCTATAACTTCAACTAATAGGATATATATAATAGTCCATGTAGTAATCTTTTAGCCGACATTGGTTGTTAGAGAACCTCCTAATCATTTTCAAAAATCCAATTATTATTATATAGACAAATAATAAGCCCATTACAATTATGAAAAGAACTGAGGCCTAGTTGGCTAAATTCTCACTGCATCAACTCTCATTTATTTTAATTTGCCTACATATAACCCCATTTATTTTTATTAGTGTTCGAAAATAGCTCTTGTAACTACTAATTAGTTGATATATTCGTTGGGTCTTTTTTATTGTATTTTTCATCAATGAGGTTTCAATTAAAAAATTATTTCTCGCCTATATATTACCCCACTTATATTAATTTTCCTATATATTACCCCATTCATTTTATTAGTGTTTATAAATAGCTCTTGTAACTTCCAATTAGTTGATATATTAGTTGGGTCTTGTAGCGGGCTAATTAATCTTTAATCTGAAAAAATAAGATGTCATATTTAAGAGAGGTACATTAGATTCTTTGATTCATGATCCCCAAGAACAGTCTTTAATTTTAAGCTATTGATGTTCTTATTTAGACGATTTTTTCTTTATCAGTTTCTTATCCAGTTTTACAAAGCGTATTATATTATTCAGTTATAAAAAATAATTTAATATTCTTATTATGATGTAAGCCCCCTTCAATCTAGAATCCTGGCTCCGCCCCTGACGCTAGGTGTAATGTGCCTAGGTGTCACCATCTAGTGGCAATGCGTGGGGATGAAGCAGTGGCTCAGATCGCACCACGTGTCACTTGTTGCTTACTTCAAAAACTAATTATTTTATAAAATTCGTAGCTTTCGCATACGAGCTCCGTTTTTGACGTTCTTTATATCCACACGTAGGTATCGATAATATCTATAACTTTCGTTTAGACTCAGTCGGCCAATTTTGTTGGATTAGTGTCTAAGTCCATAACTATTTTGGTATGTACTTGACCCGATGGTGCATGGTCCTTTTGGGTTGTCTTCACCAAAGCAACTTGATAGGATGAATTATGGAGAGAAAGGATTAAATATGATTTATTAATATATTATGAGAATAATATATTAAAGGAGAAATCATATTGTTTAATTAATATTAGTCAATAATTAATTGGTAATTAGTTTTGTGACTAAAAGAGATTAATTAAACTTAAGGGACTGGAATTGTAATTATAAGATAATTGCAATTTGGGCTATGGATTGTCTTAAATTAAGGAGTGGACGAATTCTATGGGGAAGCCCATAAGGAAATCGTCCAAGGCCTTAATTAAAGGAGTCTATGGGTTGCTTAGGGCTTAAGCATCCAAATTAGGGTTTCCTTGTTAGATAACCCTAATAGCCTTACTATATATAAGACCCTTATGACCCAAAAACGTGGTGAATCATTCTTCTAGGGTTAGAACACGTTTTGGGCAGCATCCATCATCTCTCCTCTTCATCCTCTTGCTTATGGTGTTTGTGAACCATTAGAGGAGTGACAATTGTGACTCTAAGCTTTCTAAAGTCAATACAAGGAGGAATTGGGATTGTTATTGCTATATAACAATCAAGGTATAATCTAAACCCTTATTATATGTTATATTGATTATCATATGCTAGATCTAGGGTTTATAGTCTTGGATAACTTGCATGTACAATAAAGAAACCTAGATCCAAACATTAGGGTTTGTATGAGCACATAGGATGTCTTATGACCAAAACCCATCAGTGGTATCAGAGCTAGATTGGTTTCTATTGTATTGATGCTTTGTATGTTAAAAAAATTCGATTTTTGTGTTTCTGGGGGCTGAACTCGCCGAGTCCATGATGAACTCGACGAGTCCATGCCTGACTCGGGGAGTCGGCTCGTCAGATGGAGGGAAAACCGGGATTTCTTGTTGTTTTTGCTTAAGGATAGTTGCCTTATCATATTAGATCAATATAAATCCGATTTTATGATATATTTGACTATATTCTTGATCTAATTGAAGATATTTATCAATTAATAAAATATTTGTTTCCTTATGTAATAATTGATTAATTATTTTGATTAAATTGGTAAATTGTTTTGCAAGAAATCATTAAATAAATCAAATATGGATAATTATGTGATTAAATGTTAATTTAGATTGTTTGTTATTTGATACTTGTGCTTTGAAAAGTTTCATATTTTCCCTTTTAGGTTTTATAGTTTAAATTTGAACCCAAATAGTTTTCTTGTTTTGAAATTTAAATAGTTGAAACCCTAATGTTTTGAAAAAGGTTTCAAAACTTGCCCTCAAGTTTTGGAATTTAAATTTTGATTAATAGTTTAATTTTGATGTATATTTAAATTCTAAACCCTAATGTTTTGAAATGTTTCAAAACTTGCCCTCAAGTTTTGGAATTTAAAAGTTGATTAAAAGTTTAATTAGGAATGTTAAATTCTAAAACCCTAGTAATGTATTGAAAAGTTCAAATCACTCCCTTATGGTTTTATTAATTAATTAAGGTGTATAATTAAAAGAGGTTTAATAAATCCATAAAAGTTTTGGTTTACAATTTAATTGAATTAAAAGTATAATTGTTAAATTTGACCACCTAATATTTTAAAAGTGTAAAATACACCCTATACTATATATATATATATATATATATATATATATATATATATATATATATATATATATATATATATATATATAACATTAAAAGTCTAACATTATATATATGTATGAGTAAAAGTCAGTCTTACCGTTAGTAGGCCTCATTCACGAAGCTGGTCTATAAGGGATGTTTAAGGAAATTGCCTATAAAATGGCGATTGAATGGGTATCCACTCTTACCCACCGCACTCTTGACTAGTGGAGGGTCGTTAGCCGAACGGGTAGGATAGGAGGAAACATTCCATTATAAGTATAATGAATTACAAAAGTAACTAAATGTTTTACAAATTCCCAATCTTAGTTACTTAGGCAAAAGTGAATTGATGCAATTCCATAAAATTACACTTTGTGCCCTTGCGAAGACGTTAGTGGAGCGTGTGTAGTTTACCGGCACACCAAATGGTTCTAAGCAAAGGTAGCAAAGGGTGACTCAATGTTTGTCATAGTTCGGTGGAGCGTGTGTGGTTTACCGGCACATCGAATAGGTGAGTGTAACATGTGGGGGGCACCATGTAGTTTGCATGGTTATTCACACCCGCTTTGTGATCCTCGGCATCCCAGTCACAAATAAGAGTGGCATATTGAGATTTAAACATGCCATTGAAATGTTCAATGAATCTCATAGGATCTAGGAGTTTTCATAGATTTAAAACCTAAATTTCTTTTTCGTTTTTTTCATGGTGGAAATTAGTGAATCGTCATTCACTTACCTTCAAATGTTCTGCAATTTGGGTTACGGCATCCCTCTCCTGAGTTGTAGAATATTGTGTTGGGTCCTAGCCTTAGTATCTCATTTGGGTGATTTACTAAGGATTCAATCAATCAACTAACTTGAATTTGTTTTCTCCCATTTTGTAGATGTCAAAGTTCGACAACTATGGTCTTCCCAAATCCCGTGGAACAAGCTTTCCACATGAAGATGATATTCCACGATTCGATCGAGGAACAAGAAATCATGCATCACTTCCTCCACATCTTCCAATTATTCTCCCTAACCCACAAGTTCGAAGGCTTGAAAAGTTCAAGATCACTCAAGCCCTTTTGGCAAGTAAACATAAAGAAGGAAAGTCGGTGTGTGCACACGTCCTAGGGATGAAGTCACACATTGATAGGTTAAGAATGTTGGGATCCATTGTCTGTGAGGAAATGGTTGTTGATTGGTGATATGTGCATATTTAGTGTGTATTAAGTGTAGTTTATTATTCATATATTAGCTAAATTGTTGCATATTATGGACAAAAGGTACTTAAAAGTGTTAAATTGTGTTTTTCAGTCCAAAGATGAAGCTCGGAAGCGAAAGGAAGCAAGAGAAGCGGTTGAGAGCTCAAGAGTGGAAAGAAGAAAGAAAACAGCCAAAATAAGGCTTCTACTCGTCGAGTTATCTCTTGACTCGACGAGTCCGGTCGCGGATTCAGAGAGATAAGCATTCGGAAGTCAAGACAGTTATCAGGTTACAACTAATGTGAGAGGGACTCGACGAGTCGCCATATGACTCGACGAGTCGGTACGCATATATAAAGATAACTCTTTAATGTGAAAAGGAGAATTCTGGGAAGTTTCAGAAGTGTTAAGCTGCGAATAAGAAGCCAGAAGAACCCTAGAAGTCGACCAAAGAAGCTAGAATCCAATTCCGGGAGTAATTAAGGCGTAATTTCATCATTCTACTTAATTCTCTTGTTTTGTCAATATGATTAAGCAACTTGAACTTATTTGTTTGCTGTTATTCACCTTAGTTATGAACTAATTTCTTTATACTTCTGTTTGGGGATACAAAGTTGACAATATGGTTTGATTGATTGGTAGGATTAATTCTAAGTTGGTGATTAATTGTTATTTTAGCTTGCTAAAGAACCTTGTGTATGAATGATAATTTATTTTCTGTTAATAGGAAGATAGTTAATTAGCATGAACATCTATTAATTATCGACCTCATATGATAAGTGACCACTAAATCATATGTCTAGGATTAATGAATATGAAACTAGGATTAATAAGTAAATTGAGTAAATTCATGTGCAAGCTTGTAAGATGACTATTGAACAAGAGGTTAATTAAAAATAACAATTTAATTAGCTATTGCAAGTCTAACTTAACCCGAATAATTAATCTAGTAAATATAATTAAGTTAAGCAATTGGCCACTGTTTGAATTAGTTTATTTGCTAAGGATTAGGGTAGTGAACACAACTTAATCACTTGAATCGGTAACCAACGAAAGAATTAATCCATTGCACTATTACCTTAAAAGCAACCATAAAGTTAACCGAGTTGAACTAAACAGAAGTTTCTTTCCCATTATTGAATCTAGTTAATTTGTTCCTTTCTAGCCTTGCATTAGTTTTGTTTAATAAGTTTCTAGTCTTGTAAAACTAGAGAAAAACCCTTATTTGCTAAAGTAATTTAGATAGAATTAGTTTTTAATTTAATTTGCCGTTCCCTGTGTTCGATACCCTACTTGCTTGAACTATACCACAATTGATAGGTTCACTGCCTTTTGTGTGTTATTTGATAATTAAAAGTAGGTTTAAAACTAGTGGGTTTTACACACATCAAGTTTTTGGCGCCGTTGCCGGGGAACGGTTCTAAATTGTTAATTTATTTGCTAATTGTTACTATTTTTTTTTGTTGATCAATTTTTTTTATTTAGTTTAATTTTTTATTTTTATTTTTATTTATTATGTATTTTCCAAATCTCGATGCTTTTGATGCTTTTCTTGAGGAAGTAGCAGTGGAAATTGAGCAAGGAGATGAGGAGTATGACTCAGATGAAGATTTGAAGAAATTTGGAAGATGGTTAGATAACATCTTGCCCAACATAGAAGGGACATCTGAGTTACAAGATGATGAATTTAATCCAGAAAGAGACTTGGAGGAGCTGCAAAGGTTGCTAGCAGAGAGGTCAGACGAAGAACAAGAACAAGCTGAATTGCAGGAACCAAGTTGTGGTTTGACCATTACCACGACATGGCCCCCTGTATTTTCAGTTTGTGTTTCGAAGCGTGGGGTGACGACTCCAACTTTGGAGAAAGTTCTGAGGCACGATCCGTTTTTGATTAGTATCCAACCGGTTCCAACCCTTGTCAAGATTCTTGGGTTTTATGTATTCAAGCTTGTTTGGCCAATTTTAGAAGAAAAGAGCCAAATTTTACAAATTGGTCCAAAGAAAATATTCAATGCAATGGGTGGATTGGCATTGAGTATATTGGAAGTTTATTAAGTTGAGAGTCCAGCTCAAGACTCGCACAAAAAGAAGCGCTTGCGGGAGGCAACCCGTCATTAGAGTTTTCCTTTCTTTTTCTTTCTAAACTTTTAGTGTTTAAGGATAACTTAGGATTTTTTTTATTTTAATGTTTTTTTTTTATTACTTGGTTTTTGTTTTTGATCTTTTCAGTTTGAGTGTAAGGATGCATGTGAGGGTCTAGAGTCAAGGCTGACGAAGCAAGAAATCGAGTCTAGGCGAGAGAGGAAACGAAGTTTTGAGTCAAGCTATGAGTCCAATTGATAGAAGGGTTATAGAGTGTTTATTCCCTGAAGAAAATGAGGGAAATTATTAGTTTATATAACCCCCATACATCAAAACCGACTTGGGCAGAATAAAATTTTTGTCACACAGCGGTCTACTCGCCGAGTGCATCTTATGGACTCGCCGAGTGCATGTGAAAATTCACGATTCTTCTGCCATTTACGCTTCAACTCGGCGAGTCTACATACTTACTCGACGAGTCGCTCATTCTTCTTACTTTTGAGCTGAAGATTTGATGACATTTGATATGGGCATTGGTTCTATTCTTTGAAGATCATTTTCCGAGCATTTCCAAGAGTTTTTCCCTTATATTTGGAGCTTTTATAAAGGCTATACCACACGAGACTTTGACACCCAAGACATGGATGAGCTGTTCCCATGTCTAAAGTCAATTGAAGATGGAGCTGAAGAGAAGATATATCAACCTCGCCACTACTATCCCAGGGGAGTTTGTTCCAATTCTCTTCTTATTTTTATTGTTCTTTTTCATGCATAGTATGCAATGAGGGCATTGCATCACATAAGTGTGGGGTAGGGGGTTGGTTACATACTAGTCAATTTTAAAAAATTTTGCATACCAAAAGTATTATTTAGGATTTAATTAGAAAATTTTGGTAAAAACTAGGATTCCATGTTAGATTGTGTTAATAATTACATGAAGACCCAAATGTTTAGTTGAGCCTATATACGTTCTAGTGCATTTGTGGCCTCCTTATTCTAGTGAAATCATGAGACAAAAACACGACCTCGCTCAGCCTGAGGGATGTAATATGTTTAGCAGCCTAAACCTGAAATGTATCCAGGAAAATTTTTATCATTAGCCAATAAAGGTTGAGATTGAAGCGCCCTTGCTTAAGCATGTAGGTTTTGAGTGAAGAAGAAAAAAAAAAAGTGAGAAATACATGAAAAAAAAGAGAGAAAAAAAAAAATTACAAGAAAAGTTATAAGAATTTTGGAGCATCAAAGTTAAGTATGAAGTTCAAAGATCAAAATTCCAAAAATCCAAAAAGTTGAAGATACCAAAAGCTAGTACAAAGTTGGTGAATTCAAAGATATCAAAGATGAAATGTTCAAAGAAGTGAAGAATTTAAAGAATTCCATAGTGGTATCGGATAAATTGTAATTTTCTAGAATATGTATGCTTGGGTTGCTCGATTAAAAATACCTTGAGGTTAAAGAGGTTTTCTGAGGATGGATTCGGAGGGTTGCATAAAATGAGCATAGTTCGGGATGAGTGGGTGAATGTTTATGAGGATTGTGAGTATTTGGAATATGGGGGGTTCTTTAGGAAAAATTTTAGACACAAATGCATGCGTTGCGGTCTTGGCGTAATGGCTGGGTTGGATTGGAGTTATTATATGTGATTCTAATGTGTTAAAATTCAGTTTTGCTTGAGGGCAAGCAAAAGACAAGTGTGGGGTATTTTGATATGTGCATATTTAGTGTGTATTAAGTGTAGTTTATTATTCATATATTAGCTAAATTGTTGCATATTATGGACAAAAGGTACTTAAAAGTGTTAAATTGTGTTTTTCAGTCCAAAGATGAAGCTCGGAAGCGAAAGGAAGCAAGAGAAGCGGTTGAGAGCTCAAGAGTGGAAAGAAGAAAGAAAACAGCCAAAATAAGGCTTCTACTCGTCGAGTTATCTCTTGACTCGACGAGTCCGGTCGCGGATTCAGAGAGATAAGCATTCGGAAGTCAAGACAGTTATCAGGTTACAACTAATGTGAGAGGGACTCGACGAGTCGCCATATGACTCGACGAGTCGGTACGCATATATAAAGATAACTCTTTAATGCGAAAAGGAGAATTCTGGGAAGTTTCAGAAGTGTTAAGCTGCGAATAAGAAGCCAGAAGAACCCTAGAAGTCGACCAAAGAAGCTAGAATCCAATTCCGGGAGTAATTAAGGCGTAATTTCATCATTCTACTTAATTCTCTTGTTTTGTCAATATGATTAAGCAACTTGAACTTATTTGTTTGCTGTTATTCACCTTAGTTATGAACTAATTTCTTTATACTTCTGTTTGGGGATACAAAGTTGACAATATGGTTTGATTGATTGGTAGGATTAATTCTAAGTTGGTGATTAATTGTTATTTTAGCTTGCTAAAGAACCTTGTGTATGAATGATAATTTATTTTCTGTTAATAGGAAGATAGTTAATTAGCATGAACATCTATTAATTATCGACCTCATATGATAAGTGACCACTAAATCATATGTCTAGGATTAATGAATATGAAACTAGGATTAATAAGTAAATTGAGTAAATTCATGTGCAAGCTTGTAAGATGACTATTGAACAAGAGGTTAATTAAAAATAACAATTTAATTAGCTATTGCAAGTCTAACTTAACCCGAATAATTAATCTAGTAAATATAATTAAGTTAAGCAATTGGCCACTGTTTGAATTAGTTTATTTGCTAAGGATTAGGGTAGTGAACACAACTTAATCACTTGAATCGGTAACCAACGAAAGAATTAATCCATTGCACTATTACCTTAAAAGCAACCATAAAGTTAACCGAGTTGAACTAAACAGAAGTTTCTTTCCCATTATTGAATCTAGTTAATTTGTTCCTTTCTAGCCTTGCATTAGTTTTGTTTAATAAGTTTCTAGTCTTGTAAAACTAGAGAAAAACCCTTATTTGCTAAAGTAATTTAGATAGAATTAGTTTTTAATTTAATTTGCCGTTCCCTGTGTTCGATACCCTACTTGCTTGAACTATACCACAATTGATAGGTTCACTGCCTTTTGTGTGTTATTTGATAATTAAAAGTAGGTTTAAAACTAGTGGGTTTTACACACATCAATTGGGTTCTTCAGTCACTTCCTAACTCATATAGTGAGTTCGTAAGAGAGTACTATATGATGAACCGCGACGTGACCCTTATAGATCTCACCTATATGCTTATTGCTGCTGAATCAGCAATAGTTTGGCGCAATAGAAAAGCAAAGTTGATTGGTGAATCTGCCTTCAAGACCTCTATGGATATAGACAATGGCAACGAAAGACATGCTATGATCTAAAATTTTGATCATAAGAGAAAGGCAATGTCTGAAGTAGTTCCATGTCATGTTCCAAAAGAGTCAATTTGCTTTTATTGCCAAGAGAAAGGGCATTGGAGACAAAGATGCCCCATTTACCTAAGAGATCTAAGAGATGGGAGAGTCGAAACGTATGGCTCTAATATAGGTAAAATCCATTAACTAACTCTTTTAAGCTTCTATTCTAGATTCTTAATACATAATGTGATAAGATTACAATTGATGTTTTGTAGGATCGAAGAAAAGAAAGGAAGTTTAAGGGAAAAAGTGAGCAGAATCTAACCGTGAAGGAATGGATTTCGATCGCATTTCTCGAAGATTAGATTCTTGAGCTACTACTTAGAGTTAGAATTAGATTGCTAAGAAAGATGTATTAGCATAGTTTTTCAATGAATTGCATTGTAAGGACAAATTTTTTCCGCAATAAAATAAATTTTGATTTTATATTATTTATTTATCCTTGCAATGGCGTATATGAAAAATTGATGTTTGAATGTTTCTATTATTAGCAATAATGGATTTGGTTCTTATTATGTAAAGTCGAGAGTTTACCAAATAGGGAGAGTTTCTCATCGCCCAAGTTTCAATTGGACAGAAACTTGGAATCATGCAACTTGGTTGCACGATGAATGAGAAATTTCATATTTTGGAAATTAGACTAATTCATTGACAAAGTGTCAAGTGAAGGACTAGGAGATCGAGCACACAAAGTTGCGTGTTGATCAAGTTCACCATAAGAGTAACAAGATATTCGTCATGGTTTACTAAAAGTTTAGTAAATATAATTACACTTATAAGATTAAGTGTAATTCGGAATTGATTAAAAAGGTTTAAATCAATAGTAGAACGAATAAGAAGAATCAAGTAGGCAGAAAGATAAAAGTTTCTCCATTCTAAGAGGAAGGGAGAGTACCTTTTATGCTTTATGATGAGTCTTAATGATTAAGAACCATATCTCAATTGATCCTCTAAGTGAGTCTTAGTACAATTGTATGTCTAAGAAGAGGAATCAAGAATTGAAGAAATGGTTAAATCAAGAAGTCAATCATACTTCGTTCCAAAAACAAGTCTTAGAGTTAAGATTGTGAAATTGAGTGATAAGTATTAAGAAGGTTTATAACATTCATCAAATGTGGAAAGTTGTGATGTCTTGGATAAGACAAAGACCAACTAGGACTAATTTATGAAGTGTTTTGATAAAAGCTACACCAACTCCTGAATATTTGTTTGTCAATAAATGTTTATAGACAAGAGAATCTTATATGTCAAGGAGTCAGTGGGAGTCTTAATGGTCTTGAAAGGTTTCAAGAACAAATCAAAATAGACCTTATGGATCATCACTAGCACACGAGTTGAGGTTTACAACCCATCGTGTTGACATTATTTTGTTTCTGTGCCAATCCAATCGAGTTAATTATGCATGTGAGTCCTATGAGTTCTCATTTGAATGCATAAAAAGCAAGGACCTTGATCAATGGAAAGTATATTGATAAGAAAAGGTGAGCTGCTTAGCTACTTGGAAGACGTGGTGGGCAGCTGTGCTACTATAAGGCAAGAAATCAAGATTAAGAAAGTTCGATCCATATGAGTTTGAATTTTTCGTAAACTTTGGTTTTGACAAATTCACATGGATAGGAACAAATACACCATTTAAATCTAAGTGTCATAAGATTTCCTCCTTCATGAAAAATGATTGTGAGGAAATGCTTTCACTAAGAAAGATTTTAAGAAGATAGTGATTGTAAAATTGCATTCTCGAATTCGATTATGGTTACGGTATCCCTTTCCATAATTTGAATTGTGAGGTTTGGCAATTGTTTACACACACATATGAACTATCTAAGGCAAAGGTGTATAAGTTCAAGAAGCCTTGATAAAAGATTATCAAAGCACTAAGTATTAGAAACATGAACTTAAGAAATTCAATAAGCATTGTTTTTCTGAAAGTTAAGTTGTTTCTGGATACATGTCAAAGCTAGTGGGATCATAAGTGTTATGTTTTATAATAATCATCATGATAGTGGGAGCATAAAAGTTATGATTGTATAATTATTAAGGCACGTATTGCAAGTTGGCAATATTAATTATAGAAAACAAGAGTTATACCTTGCAAAGTCGTAAGGGTTGTAAGGCAATATTAATTATAGAAAACAAGAGTTATTACCCCATTCATTTTATTAGTGTTTATAAATAGCTCTTGTAACTGCCAATTAGTTGATATATTAGTTGGGTCTTGTAGCGGGCTAATTAATCTTTAATCTGAAAAAATAAGATGTCATATTTAAGAGAGGTACATTAGATTCTTTGATTCATGATCCCCAAGAACAGTCTTTAATTTTAAGCTATTGATGTTCTTATTTAGACGATTTTTTATTTATCAGATTCTTATCCAGTTTTACAAAGCGTATTATATTATTCAGTTATAAAAAATAATTTAATATTCTTATTATGATGTAAGCCCCCTTCATTCTAGAATCCTGGCTCCGCCCCTGATGCTAGGTGTAATGTGCCTAGGTGTCACCATCTAGTGGCAATGCGTGGGGATGAAGCAGTGGCTCAGATCGCACCACGTGTCACTTGTTGCTTACTTCAAAAACTAATTATTTTATAAAATTCGTAGCTTTCGCATACGAGCTCCGTTTTTGACGTTCTTTATATCCACACGTAGGTATCGACAATATCTATAACTTTCGTTTAGACTCAGTCGGCTAATTTTGTTGGATTAGTGTCTAAGTCCATAACTATTTTGGTATGTACTTGACCCGATGGTGCATGGTCCTTTTGGGTTGTCTTCACCAAAGCAACTTGATAGGATGAATTATGGAGAGAAAGGATTAAATATGATTTATTAATATATTATGAGAATAATATATTAAAGGAGAAATCATATTGTTTAATTAATATTAGTCAATAATTAATTGGTAATTAGTTTTGTGACTAAAAGAGATTAATTAAACTTAAGGGACTGGAATTGTAATTATAAGATAATTGCAATTTGGGCTATGGATTGTCTTAAATTAAGGAGTGGACGAATTCTATGGGGAAGCCCATAAGAAAATCGTCCAAGGCCTTAATTAAAGGAGTCTATGGGTTGCTTAGGGCTTAAGCATCCAAATTAGGGTTTCCTTGTTAGATAACCCTAATAGCCTTACTATATATAAGACCCTTATGACCCAAAAACGTGGTGAATCATTCTTCTAGGGTTAGAACACGTTTTGGGCAGCCTTCATCCTCTCTCCTCTTCATCCTCTTGCTTATGGTGTTTGTGAACCATTAGAGGAGTGACAATTGTGACTCTAAGCTTTCTAAAGTCAATACAAGGAGGAATTGGGATTGTTATTGCTATATAACAATCAAGGTATAATCTAAACCCTTATTATATGTTATATTGATTATCATATGCTAGATCTAGGGTTTATAGTCTTGGATAACTTGCATGTACAATAGAGAAACCTAGATCCAAGCATTAGGGTTTGTATGAGCACATAGGATGTCTTATGACCAAAACCCATCAAATTTGGCTTTATTTTTAAATTTATATTTTAACATGCTTAGAGAGTTAAAGTCCATTAAAAATTCATAACTTTGTCATCTGACGTCCATTTTCAACTGTCTTTATATCGTTGAACTCTTACCAATGAGATCTTCAATTCTCATTTAGGTTGTGTAGGCTAAAATTGATCGATCTAAAATTCGATTTCCGAGTTGTATACTGCTACGCTAAATCTTAAAAAAATCATAACTTCCTAAGACAAAGTCAGATTTGGACGTTCTTTTTTTGTACGTTCTCGGTTTAACATATACCGACTTTAATTTAGATATCTAAGGTTAAAATGTAGTTCATCAAAAAATCACTTTTTACGATACGTGGCGTCGTGCCAGTTTTGTCGCAAAACTTCAACAGGTCATAACTTTTTCGTTTTAAGTTGGATTTCAACATTCTTTACATGTACGGAATCCTTGTGACATATAATATAACTTTGGTTAAGATTATTTATTCTAAATAATCTTCTATCAAAAAGTCATTTTTAACGCTTATTATCTCTAAATTGACTAGCCCAAATTTGCGGCCGTTATATTTTTCATGTCAACTTTCTAAGCATCATCATTTAACTTTTTCATTGAATACTAAACGCGCCTTGAAAGTACTTGACTTAGTACACTGTGCTTTATGGGGACTTGCACCAATTACCTCAACATAAGGCTATCTTTTTATGCCATTTTTAATGATGATTATTCGCAATTTTATCCCATACAAGCTAAATCTTAATTTCCTAATGTGCTAAAAACCTTTATTCCTTTTGTTCAAACTCAATTTTCATGCAAGTTGAAGGTTTTCCAAAGTGATGGTGGTACAGAATCTATAAACCATCAAGTCAAGAAATTATTTCCAGAAAATGGCACGCATCATCAATTGTCATGTCCCTATTCACCACAACAGAATGGTCGAGCTGAACGTAAGCATCGTCATGTAACCGATACGGGTTTAGCTATGTTATTTGGGGCAAATGTTCCAGCATCTCGATGGGCAGATTCTTTCACTTTTTTTGTCCATATTATAAATCGTTTGCCCAATCCAGTGTTGCAAAATAAGTCCCCTTATGAGCTATTATATAACTCTACACCTCTCTACAAAAATTTCAAAAAATTTGGTTGTCGTGTCTTTCCATATTGGAGACCTTATACTTCTCACAAGCTTGAGATAAGAAGTATTGAATGTGTCTTCATTGGATATAACCCTCAGCACAAAGGCTACAAGTGTCTTGATCTAAGTAAAACCCAAAATTTATATCACCCATCATGCTCGTTTTGATGAATCAGTTTTTCCTTTTTCTAGAAGAAAATCTCTTGTTGATCTTTCTATTATATAGTTGGTAACCTACGCTGTAACATCCCAAGTTTTGCCATTTGTAGTCCCTGGGAATGGAAGGATAAAGTCATGAAGAGCCTAAGGGCTAGTTTGTAAATTTGGGACCAGGAGGAGTATGTTGCGCGTACATAAAGGTGCGTTGGGCGTACTCATAAAAGATGAAAACCCTAATGTCCCGGTTTGAGAGCTATATAAACATCCTTATGGTTCATTTTCTCTCATCACTCTTAGCCTCCATCCTTTAGAAACGTCCCAAACCCTAGTTCTTGTGTGAGAGTGTGAGTTGGTGGGTATTTTGAGCTCTTAGAGCTGAAGGCATTGCACCAAGAAGTTGGAGAAGAAGATTGGCTTGTAGACCTGAAGTTGGTTTGTGTCTTTGAAACTCCAGAAGTTAAAAAGCTTCAAACTTTATGCTTGTATATCATAGATCTAGCCATTCTAGCATTTTGGAACCATTTCTAGTCCCAAAAGTTCCAAGATGATGTATGTTGTGTTTTGGGCGAAATGATATGTCCTTTTAGACTCTTGATGGGGTGTTGAGTGATAAAAATGAGGTCCCAATGGCTTATGAGGTCCCATGCAAGTAGTAGAAAAGGTCTTAATGGATTAAGACCTTGGATTAAGAACTTTCTGGACGTCCAAAGTGATAAATTTCAAGGCTTTATGAGTCCTAGGCATATTTGGTCGATGGATCTGAAGTTTGGGCTTAAGAGCTTAAGTCATTTAGCACTTATGAGGATTTTTGTGAAACTCGCGTACGTCCCATGTAGGAATCTGTACGCCCAGCGTACAGGGTCAACGACCCGTTTTCTAGTCAACATGAGTCGAGGTATGCCCCACATACCAGAGGAGTACGCCCCGCGTACTTCCTCTGTTGGGCTTATGGTTTTGGGCTTTGAGTTTTGGGCTGTTTATGGGCTAGCTGTACTTGGGCCTTGGCTGGACACTATGGATATGGTCTGTTGGGCCAAGTCTTGGTAATGGATTTTGGATTTAGGCCCAATTAGGTAGTTGGGCCCAATTTGGAAAATTGGGCCAATGATGGGCCTTGTTATATAGACTTGTGGATCATGAGTTCGGTATTGGGCCTTGGCCCAAATTAGAGGGAAGGCAAATTGGACTATTGTAATATGTGGGATTCGTGGTCAATAATTATATTCCCGTTTATTGACTTCTTTTTCGCTATTTTGGATAATTCAGAATTGTCGGTGAGGCGGTGGTTCGGGAATTTGCTTCTTCGGTTCAGATCGGCATTTCAAGGTGAGTTATCCTCACTATATCGACAGGGTCTAAGGCACCAAGGCCAACCCTATCTCGGATTGTATACTGGTATTGCTTGATATGTTTATCGATCTTTTAGATATGCGTCCTGGTAGCAGGACGATATTATGTTTAGTGACCTGGTTAGGTCGGTATCCTGGTATATAGGATGATGCTATGTTTAGTGACCTGGTTTAGGTCGGTATCCTGGTTAGGATGTTGTTATGCTATATGATATGTTAGATCGATTTGTTTATATATGGACTGTTATGTGATTATCTGTTATGTGCACATGATTGATTGGTATGGGGGTTGGGTTGAGGCGGGTCCTGCTTCGTGTTGTAGGCCAACATACCCAGGGCGGATCGGGTAGACTGCAGACCCAGAAGGGTACATAGTTAGGCCGAAGGCCCGATGAGCGGTCCGGATATGTTGAAGGCCCCGCGAGGGCGGTCCAAACGTGTCGAGGCTCGGAGAGTGGACCAGATAGATTGAAGGCCCGGTGCGGGGGATCCGGTCATACTGTAGACTCAGAGAGTGGACCAGGTGGACTGAAGGCCCGGTGCGGGCGGACCAGTCACTCTGTAGAGTCGAGATGCATGTTTTTTCTATATTTTTTGTATGATGTGTTATGGTTATATGAGGTTGGTATTTTTGGGGGTAACTCACTAAGCCTTTGAGCTTACATTTATCGATTATTGTTTCAGGTTCAGCGGATGACCTCGGGAAGGCGAAGGCGTGACCATACACTTTCCTTGATTTATGATTATGATTTTTGGGAACTCTGATATGAAACTATTTTGGAAACCTTTTTGTAATAACTATTGGCATTTTAAATGTTTTTGAAAGTTTAAATTTGGTATGAATTTTATGGGTGTTACAAGTTGACATCAGAGCCTTGGTTTGAGTGATTTGGAAGAACATTCGTGTGAATCCAGTCTCAAATCAGGGAAAAGTTTTTCAAAATGATTTTTAAATGGTTTTCAAAATAAGTAAAGGAGGATGCAAGGTGTACGATCAGCCGAAGCCAGTAAGTTGACCCCAAAATACCATACAGTTACTTGATTATGTGATATGTTAGAACAACATGCTAGTGCTAGGCTAGGGGTCTTCAGGAATTTCATGATAGAATTGTCTGATTATATGATGCCTGCTAGCCTAGGGTTCATCTATATGAAATTGACATCATTACTGTAGTTGCTTAGTGTATGCATCACGACTGTACATAATTAAGTTCTTATAGCCTGAAAATGTTTGGTTTGACCTTATTTCCTGTTCTTGTTTGATGAAGGGCTTAGGGTAGGATCAGGTATTCGAAAATCTATAGGGTCCAGCATTATGTATGGCTAGCATACACTAGTGCTGCAGGGTTGGTGGAAGTTTCATGGATGGGTGGGTAGTGAGAGGCCAGGAGGCCAGTTATGTGATATTTAGTATTCCTCTAGGAGTGAGGATTGAGCGCTCACTATGCTTTGAATATTGTTAGGGTGTTGTGGTGATACTTGAGACAAATATGGGTAGGTGTGGAAGGTAGTATGGGCCCGTACTACTGAAAGAACAAGACCTATACACGTAGCAAGGAAGTCACAACCCTTAGGGTTTTTGGTTGGGAGTTGGTTCCCGAATTGTTTAAGGCGTATCTGATGTTTTTCGGCATGTTTTTAGCATGGTGGTTACACGGCGATTCGTGACTGGATCTAGATCAGGATCAGAAGAGGGCTTCAGGAGGCACCGATAGCGCCCGAGACTATCGGCCAGATGAGGCCAAATGAAATGGATGCCAGGATCCAGGAGATCCTGCTTGATGAGGTTGCTGCTATGTTCAGGTCTCAGTTTCCGGAGATGTTTGGGTCTATCAAGACCGCTATGGTGGAGTATTTCGATGATCGTTATGCAGCCCTTACTGAGGCGGCTGCCGCGGCAGCCACACCAGCTGTATCAGCGGCAGGGTTGGGAACTGGCCGAGTTTTTCAGTACCAAGATTTCGATAACACAAAGCCCCCGACATTTTATGGTACCCATGATCCGATCGTGGCCATGAGGTGGCTATCTGACGTGGAGTAGGGGTGTCAATTTATGACACGACACAGCAAAAATACATGAAACGAAACGAAATCGGGACGAAATCAAAATATGAATTCGTGTTCGTGTCGTGTTCGTGTCAAGATTAAAAACACGATGTCGTGTCGTGTCGTGTTCGTGTTCATAAATCGACACGAAATTGACACGATTAAGCATATGTTTGTCGTGTTTTTCGTGTTTGTCGTTTTTGTCGTGTTATATATCTTTAAGTATGAATGAAATACACCAATAGTTATGTAATATTATCTTTGTCGTGTCGTGTCGTGTGGTCGTGTTTTAATTGGTTCGTTTTCGTGTTAATGAAAAAAATACGACATCATATCGTGTCGTTTTCATGTCATCCAAAACCTTGTCATGTCGTTTCGTGTCAGACAAAAACACGACACGACTGTCCGATTTGACAGCCCTAACGTGGAAGGATGGTTTCTTTACATGTTCTTGTCCTGCTGACCAAAAGGTCAGGTGTGCTCTGAACCTACTGAGGTCCGGAGCAAAGGATTGGTGGAGGTTGATTACTAGATCAGATTCGGATAAGCAGCGTGCTGCGGTTACTTGGGATCAATTTCAGGATATGTTCCGTACCGTTACGTCCCGCGTGTTGAGCGGGAGAGGCTAGTGCAGGAGTTCTTGGATCTGCTTCAGGATGCAGAATCGGTCACGGAGATCACTCGCATGTTTACTAAGAGGGCGATGTTTTGCCCCGAGTTTGCTTCGGAGCAGGCTCGGATGACCTGATATCTGAGTATGCTCAAGACGGACATCAGGCAGTTCGTGTCTATGCAGAGATGTGATACCTTGCTGAAGTTGCAGGAGGCCGCCAAGCGGCGTGAACTTGAGATTGAGTTGCAATTGCGAGAGCAGAGGTAGGCCCCGGTGCAGTCGCAACCAACGCCAAAGCGGTCCAAGACCGTGGATACTAGGTTTGGAGGACACATGGAAGGTGTTGTGGATATGGCTAAGCTCCTTAGGAAAATCTAATTTGTACGCTACCTTGCTAACCCTGGCTACCACCCGAAATGGCCTGATATATCGTGGCCCCAACTTGCCCCTCTTCCTGAAGTGTATCATACCCTTCCAGGGTGATACCTTCAACAAGACCATGTCCTCGACCTGGAACTCTAACTCAGATCGACACTTGTCGGCTTAACTCTTCTATCGAATCTGATTTGTCTGAAGTCTCTGCCTAATCTGCTAAATGAGCTCTATCGGCTGAAGGGCTATTTCAGTCCTTATCATGAATCTATTACCAACCTCTCCCTAATAAACTAGGGTGCGACCCTTCCTCTCATATAGAATCTCGAAAGGCGTGCGCACCGATGTTGGAGTGATAGTTGTTGTTATAAGAAAACTCAGCTAGGGGAAGGTAGGAGTCCCAACTCCCACCGAAATTAATCACACAAGCTCGTAATATATCCTCAAGCATCTGAATGGTCTGCTCGCTCTGACCATCCATATGCGGATGATAAGCGGTGCTAAAATGCAACCTCATGCCTAGTTCCTCGTGGAACCTCTACCAAAACCGTGAAGTAAACCAAACAACCATGTTTGAAACAATAGAAACCAAAACATCATGTCAAGTGATAATCTCGCGCACATAAACCTTGGTCAATTTCTCGGTTGAAGAGCTCTCACGAATGGCTAAGAAGTGGTCACTCTTGGTCAACCGATATACTACCATCTAGATAAAATCAAACCCCTTAGTTGTCGAAGGCAACATAGTGCTAAAATCCATGGTGATTTGTTCATATTTCCACATGGGGACCTCCAAAGGCTGAAGCTTGCCATGAGGCCTCTAGTGACAAAACAACACATATGATGAAGAAAAATCCGATGAAGACGACAATTAATGGTGCTATGATATTTTCGCTTCCGCCTAAAATCGATCAGTTTTGGAAGCAATGGAGGATTAAGAAGTAAAAAGTGATAAACGATAGATATTTGGATTAGATGATGGTGGTGGTGAGAGACAATGATGACAGAAGAACATACCTTGAATCGTCATAAGCAGCAGCAGAGAACTACACGTATCAGTTAGAGAAGTAAAGAAGCCGATGAGTTGGAATTTTTAGCCGGAGCCGAATATATATATATATATATATATATATATATATATATATATATATATATATATTGATGGGGTTTAGCCATAAGAACTTTCCTATGTGCGCATGCAAAACCCTAATGCTTGGATCTAGGCTTTCTAATTAAACATGCTTTGAATCCAAGACTTCTAACAACTAATTAGGTATAAGAACAATACAAAATCAGATCTAGAAGTTTACCTTTGAATCTCTTGTTTGATCTTGTTGTCTTGGAGCTTCTAGAGTCACAATTGTCACTCCTCTAATGGCTTACAAACACCAAATAGCAAGGAAGATGATTTGAGAGAGAGGAGAGGGAAGAAATTCGGCCAGGGTTTTCTTACTTTAGAAGAGATGCCGATTTCCCTTGGCCGTAGGGTTTATTTATACTTGTAGACTCCTTAAGGGTTTCACCTTAAACCCTAGTTGGATAATCTTTCCTTAAAGCAATCCAAATCCTTACCATAGATAAGCCTTGGACGATTTGAGCTATCCCAAGCTCTAGAATCCGTCCAATCCCTATCCCTTAAGGATTTACAGTCTAAAGTGTAACTATCAAACAATTGATAGTTTATACCCTCTTATTTAATTAATCTCTTTAAGTCACCAAATTAATTCTAATTAATTCTATGACTTATACTAATCAAATAACAATATTATTATTCCTTATATTATTCTCATAATATATTAATAATATTTATTCTCTCATAATAAATCATCCTATCAAGTTGCTATGGTGAAGGCAACCCAAAAGGACCATGCACAATCGGGTCAAATACTTGCCTAATATAGTTGCAGCCTTAGACACTATTCCAACAGTCTCCCACTTGGATAAGTCTAGTAACTATATGTACAAGTACAATTTGATTTGCAATCGTAGCTCTCAAAGATGCCGTCAAACTCTAATCTAATCAATCTTGTCCTTTAGATAAGGGATCGTACAGTCCTCTGTTAGATATCATGCTGACAATTCTATGGAATGATTAGTCAAGCATTTAGGTTTCTCGATCTCTGATTTATTTGACATAGAACTTAATCGAACACATCAATTCAGTTCTGACCGGGCCCGACACATAAGTCAAATCAAATCATCGAGCGGCCGAGATATCGCTTTTACCTTCTTAGGATAAAAGTTACAGATAAACTTCGACTTATATGCATTTACTTATTCATTAATCAACTATACACAATAATGCGTTTTATAACACCAAGTTACTGATGCGTTTTCGCATTATCAATGTACAATTAATTAACAAATAACAAACCATATATCTAGGTTTTAAGACTATATGATATTATCGTCTTGCGATCACCCTTTTATATATCATATTCCATAAGGTGATTCCAGCAAGCACGGGTTTGTTCCAATGCTCAAAACCAGTTCATAAGCACTCATGAACGTCGCATCAATCTTTTGCTATGTCTAATACCATTTAGACAATCTACGCACCAATTCACAACAATCTTCATTCATATCTACTTCCAACATATGAACGATTGTGGACAATTTGAATAATTCGATTATTCTTAATAAATTCAATTATTCTGGAAGTCAAAACATGCAAAATGAAACAATAGTTAAACAATTAACATAAGACAGTAACATTACTCATAAATAAAACCCCTTTATTTAATCATCAAATGTTAATTACATTTATCTATTACATGTTTCTACTACTATCTAATCTATGCTAATATCATCCTTCAGCCCAATACTCCTAGCATGCTGCAAGTGCTTAACCCTACTCAGTCCCTTCGTAAGCGGATCTGCTGGGTTATCTTCTGATGATATCCTCTTCACTACGAGTTGTCCTTCTTCTACACGATGTCTAATAAAGTGATATTTTCTGTCGATATGTCTAGATCTACCATGATCCCTCGGTTCCTTGGTCAAGGCAACCGCTCCTTCATTATCACATAAAATCTCCATGGGCTCCTTTTGTTGGATTAGTGTCTAAGTCCATAACTATTTTGGTATGTACTTGACCCGATGGTGCATGGTCCTTTTGGGTTGCCTTCACCAAAGCAACTTGATTGGAGAAATAAATATAGAGAGAGAGGTTATTATGATTTATTAATATGTTATAAGAATAATATATTAAAGGAGAAATCATATTTGTTTAATTAATATTGGTCGATAATTAATTAAGAATTAGTTTTGTGATCAAATGTAATTAATTAAACTAGAGGGGCTGATTTGTAATTATGTGATAGTTACAAAATAAGGTAAGGATTATCTTATATATATGGTGAACGAATTTGAGGTGTAAATCCCTTAGAATTCGAGTATGATAAGGATTCAAGGATTATCTTATTGGTTGCTTAATGGATAATCAACTAGATAAGGATAATGACTGAAACCCTATCTCTACACCTATATAAACAACCCCAAGGTCATGAATTCGTGTAACCCTTCCCAAGAGGATCTAAGGGCGAATTCTAACCTCCCTCCTCTCTCTTTATACCTTCTCCACTTGCTTATGGTGTTTGTAAGCCATTAGAGGAGTGACACTTGTGACTCTCAGCTTTCCAAGGTCAATTCAAGGAGGAGTTGGATTGTTATTGCTATATAACAATCAAGGTATGTTCTTAAACCTAATTACATGTGAATTCTGATTTCCATATGCTGGAATTAGGGTTCATAGTCTTAGATTCAAAGTATGTACAATAGAGAAACCTAGATCCAAGCTTTAGGGTTTGTATGAGCACATAGGATGTCTTATGACCAAAACCCATCAGTGGTATCAGAGCCATGATTGGTTTCTATTGTATTGATGCTTGATGTAACTAAAAATCGAGTTTTGGCCTCACTGTTCGACCTGACTCGGCGAGTCACTCTTGGACTCGGCGAGTCAGCCCTACTCGGCGAGTTCCAGAGGGTGACTCGGCGAGTCGGTGCGTCAGATAGTGTTTATCTCGGGATTTCTTGTTGTTTTTGCATTGGGATAATTACCTAATCTAGTTAGATTAATATTAATCCGATTATCTGATATATTTGACTATATTTTTAATCTAATTGAAGATATTTATCAATTAATAAGATAATTGTTTCCTTATAAGATAATTGATTAATTATTTAAGTAAATTGATAAATTATTTTGCAAGAAATCATCAAATATGGATAATTATGTGATTAAATGTTAATTTGAATTATTTGTTATTTGATCCTTGTTGTTATGAAAAGTTTCATATTTGGCCCTTTAGGTTTTATAGTTTAAATTTGAACCCCAAAAGTTTTGTTGTTTTGAAATTTAAATGGTTGAAACCCTAATGTTTTGAAAAAAGGTTTCAAAACTTGCCCTCAAGTTTTGGAATTTAAATTTTGATTAAATAGTTTAATTTTGATGCATATTTAAATTCTAAACCCTTATGGTTTGAAATGTTTCAAAACTTGCCCTCAAGTTTTGGAATTTAAAAGTTGATTAAAAGTTTAATTAGGAATGTTAAATTCTAAAACTCTAGTATTGTTTTGAAAAAGTTCACATCACACCCTTATGGTTTCATTAATTAATTAAGGTGTATAATTAAAAGAGGTTTAGTAAATCCATAAAAGTTTAGGTTTACAATTTAATTGAATTAAAAGTATAATTGTTAAATTAGACCACCTAGTATTTTGAAAGTATAAAATACACCCTATACTATATATAACATTAAAAGTCTAACATTATATATATGTATGAGTAAAAGTCAGTCTTACTGTTAGTAGGCCTCATTCTCGAAGCTGGTCTATA
This sequence comes from Lactuca sativa, assembly GCF_002870075.4. Taxonomy (NCBI): domain Eukaryota; kingdom Viridiplantae; phylum Streptophyta; class Magnoliopsida; order Asterales; family Asteraceae; genus Lactuca; species Lactuca sativa. The sequence continues at coordinate 232,361,948 of NC_056624.2, forward strand.
AGGGATGTTTAAGGAAATTGCCTATAAAATGGCGATTGAATGGGTATCCACTCTTACCCACCGCACTCTTGACTAGTGGAGGGTCGTTAGCCGAATGGGTAGGATAGGACAAAACCTTCCATTATAAGTATAATGAATTATTAAAGTAACTAAATGTTTCATAAAATTTCCAATCTTAGTTACTTAGGCAAAAGTGAATTGATGCAATTCCATGAAATTACACTTTGTGCCCTTGCAAAGACGTTAGTGGAGCGTGTGTGGTTTACCGGCACACTAAATGGTTCTAAGCAATGGTAGCAAAGGGTGACTCAATGTTTGTCATAGTTCGGTGGAGCGTGTGTGGTTTACCGGCACATCAAATAGGTGACTGTAACATGTGAGGGCACCATGTAAGTTTGCATGGTTATTCACACCCGCTTTGTGATCCTCGGCATCCCAGTCACAAACTAGAGGGGCATATCAAGATATAAACATGCCGTTGAAAGTTCAATGTATCTCAAAGGATCTAGGAGTTTTCATAGATTTAAAACTTAAAATTCTTTTTCGTTTTTCATGGTGGAAATTAGTGAATCGTCATTCACTTACCTTCAAATATTCTGCAATTAGGGTTACGGCATCCCTCTCCCGAGTTGTAGAATATTGTGTTGGGTCCTAGCCTTAGTATCTCATTTGGGTGATTTACTAAGGACTTAATCAATCAACAAACTTGAATTCGTTTTCTCCCGTTTGTAGATGTCAAAGTTCGACAACTATGGTCTTCTCAAATCCCGTGGAACAAGCATTCCACATGAAGATGATATTCCATGATTCGATCGAGGAACAAGAAATCATGCTTCACTTCCTCCTCCTCCTCCTATTATTCTCCCTAACCCACAAGTTCGAAGGCTTGAAAAGTTCAAGCTCACTCAAGCCCTTTTGGCATGTAAACATAAAGAAGGAAAGTCCGTGTGTGCACACGTCCTAGGGATGAAGTCACACATTGATAGGTTAAGAATGTTGGGATCCATTGTCTGTGAGGAAATGGCTGTTGATTGGGTTCTTCAGTCACTTCCCAACTCATATAGTGAGTTCGTAAGAGAGTACTATATGATGAACTACGACGTGACCCTTATAGATCTCACCTATATACTTATTGCTGCTGAATCTGCAATGATTTGGCACAATAGAAAAGCAAAGTTGATTGGTGAATCTGCCTTCGAGACCTCTATGGATATAGACAATGGCAACGAAAGACATGCTATGATCGAAAAGTTTGATCATAAGAGAAAGGCGATGTCTGAAGTAGTTCCATGTCCTGTTCCAAAAGAGTCGATTTGCTTTTATTGCCAAGAGAAGGGGCATTGGAGACGAAGCTGCCCCATTTACCTAAGAGATCTAAGAGATGGGAGAGTCGAAACGTATGGCTCTAATATAGGTAAAATCCATTTACTAACTCTTTTAAGCTTCTATTCTAGATTCTTAATACATAATGTAATAAGATTACAATTGATGTTTTGTAGGATCGAAGAAAAGAAAGGGAGCTTAAGGGAAGAAGTGAGCAAAATCTAACCGTAAAGGAATGGATTTCGATCGCATTTCTCGAAGATTAGATTCTTGAGCTACTACTTAGAGTTAGAATTAGAAATATGTATTAGCATACGTTTTTCAATGAGTTGCATTGTAAGGACAAATTTTTCCGCAATAAAATAAATTTTGACTTTAAATTTTATTTATTTATCCTTGCAATGGCGTGTATGAAAAATTGATGTTAAAATGTTTCTATTATTAGCAATAATGGATTTGGTTCTTATTATGTTATTTATGGAAAGTCGAGAATTTACCAAATAGAGAGAGTTTCCCATCGACCAAGTTTCAATTGGACAGAAATTTGGAATCACGCAACTTGGTTGCACGATGAATGAGAAATTTCATATTTGGAAATTAGACAAATTCATTGACAAAGTGTCAAGTGAAGGACTAAGAGATCGAGCACACAATGTTGCATGTTGATCAAGTCCACCATAAGAGTAACAATGATATTCGTCATGATTTACTAAAGGTTTAGTAAATATGATTATACTTACAAGATTAAGTGTAATTCTGAATTGATTAAAGGGTTTAGATCAATAGCAGAACGAATAAGAAGAATCAAGTAGGCAGAAAGATAAAAGTTTCTCCATTCTAAGAAGATGGGAGAGTACCTTTTATGCTTTATGATAGGTCTTAATGATTAAGAACCATACCTCAATTGATCCTCTAAGTGAGTCTTAGTACAATTGTATGTCTAAGAAGAGAAATCAAGAATTGAAGAAATGGTTAAATCAATAAGTCAATCATACTTCGTTCCAATAACAAGTCTTAAAATTAAGATTGTGACATTGAGTGAAAGGTATTAAGAAGGTTTGTAACTTTCATTAAATGTGGAAAGTTGTGATGTCTTGGATAAGACAAAGACCAACTAGGACCAATTTATGAAGTGTTTTGATAAAAGCTACACTAACTCTTGAATATTTGTTTGTCAAGAAATGGTTTTTGACAAGAGAATCTTATATGTCAAGGAGTCAGTGGGAGTCTTAATGGTCTTGAAAGGTTTCAAGAACAAATCAAATAAACCTTATCGATCATCACTAGCACACGAGTTGAGGTTTACAACCTATCGTGTTGACATTATTTTGATTCTGTGCCAATCCAATCGAGTTAATTATGCATGAGAGTTCTATGAGTTCTCATTTTGAACGCATAAAAGGCAAAGCACCTTAATCAATGAAAGGTACATTGATAGGAAAGGGTGAGCTGCTTAACTACTTGGAAGACATGGTGGGCAGCTATGCTACCATAAGGCAAGAAATCAAGATTAAGAAAGTTCGATCCATAAGTGTTTGAATTTGTCATAAACTTTGGTTTTGACAAATTCACATGGATAGGAACAAATACACTGTTTAAATCTAAGTGTCATAAGATTTCCTCCTTCATGAAAATGATTGTGAGAAAATGCTTTCACTAAGACAGATTTTAAGAAGATAGTGATTGTAAAATTGCATTCTCAAATTCAATTATGGTTACGGCATCCCTTTCCATAATTTGAATTGTGAGGTTTGGCAATTAGTCTTAATTGTTTAGACACACATATGAACTATCGAAGGCAAATGTGTATAAGTTCAAGAAACCTTGATAAAAGATTATCAAAGCACTAAGTATTAGAAACATGAACTTAAGAAATTCAATAAGTATTGTTTTCTGAAAGTTAAGATGTTTATGAATACATGTTGAAGCTAGTGGGAGCATAAGTGTTATGTTTTATAATAATTATCATGATAGTGGGAGCATAAATGTTATGATTGTATGATTATTAAGGAAAGTATTAATTATAGAAAACATGAGTCATACTTTGCAAAGTCGCAATAGTTGAAGAGTTGTTTTGCTATAATTAAGGGAGAGAATATTATGCTTCATTTCAAATCTAAAGGTTTAGGTTGAGAACTGTTAATAAAATTTAGTCAAAGGTACAAAGTGTGTTCTTAAAATTTCGATTATGATTACGGCATCCCTCTTCACAATTCGAATTTTGAGAACATAGCAAATAAAACATTATGCGTCGTGTCCCATACGCTTCGGGTATAGGATCGATTGCAAATGCTTTAATGTTTGACCATTCTAAAATTTTCCAAATGTCTAGCACATTTAGAGGGAAAAAGGACAAGAATTGGTTTTGACTAAAACAATTAAACAACTATCAAAGGACAATCCAAAGTTCAACGAGGATTGGTCGCTTGTGAGTAGTTGGAAGTATAGTATTGGAAAATATGGAAATGTTTCCATATTGGATGGACCATATCGACATCATTACGAATAGATAAGATAATATTAAGAATGAGTTGTCACATGGAAAATATGGAAGTGTGTCCATATTGGGAATTGAATATTGAGAAATCTATGACTAGATTAGAAACTTCTATGCAAAAGGATGTTCAAAGGAATGTACTTTGAGTGAGAGACATCATCGGAATTGTATTGTAACAATATCCGATAGAGATTTTGTAATATCATTGGCAATAGTTTTTGTGATTTTGGTGCAGTGACATTACGAAAGGATAGTTGCGTAGAATGTTATCATTTAGCATATTCTATAAGTAACAAGAATTTGATATTCTTTAACTTATGGAAAAAGGATTTGGAGTTGTGAAATGAGAATGATTGGGAATGTGCTCAATTTGATGTATTTCACAAAGTAAGAACCATAGGTAAACATTGTGTGCATGCTAGGAGCATGGGACAAGTGTAGTAATTCAAGTAAGAAGTTGATACCCGAAACGACAAATAATGAGTAATCAATATGGTGATAAATAAAAGGCGTTTTATTTATACTCAAAGGTTTGAGGCCATATGGGATTAGTATTATTCTTGTGTTTCACATTTGCATGTTTTGACTTCCAGAATAATTGAGTTTATTAAGAATAATCGAATTATTCAAACGGGCCACAGTCGTTCATATGTTGGAAGGAGATATGAATGAAGACTGTCATGAATTGGTGTGTAGATTGTCTAGAAGAGTATTAGACATAAGCAAATGTTTGCTGCAACGTTCATGAGTGCTTATGAATATGATTTGAGCATTGGATTAAACCCACGCTCACTTGGATCACTCCATGAAATTTTATCACGAGTGATTAGTGAGACGATAACATCTTATATTCTTGAAACCGAGATGTGTGAGTTGTATCTTGCGAATCGGTTGCACATTGATAATATGTAAACGCACTAGTAACTTGGTGTTATAAAACATATTGTTGTGTGTGATTCGGTGCGTGAGTGCAAGCGGGCATTGTATCAAAGTTTATCCATTCCTTTTATTCAAAGTAGGATAAAAGCGATATCTTTTGGGCCCCTCGATGGTTTAGTGATGACAAACGTAAATGCTCGGCCGGGCTAGGACTAATTTGATTTGTTCAATTAGTCAGTCGTCATAAATCGGGAATCGAGATATAGTACAAAGAGAATGATTTGAAATCATATCTCATATGATATCTAGAATGGAGGAATATATGATCCCTTATCTAAGGACACGCATATTTGATAGGATCAGAGTTGACAGCGGCTTTGGAAAGCTACGATTGCAGATCAGGATCTGAAGTCATACGCAGAATAGTTGTTAGACTTATCCAAGTGGGAGACTGTTGGATTAGTGTCTAAGTCCATAACTATTTTGGTATGTACTTGACCCGATGGTGCATGGTCCTTTTGGGTTGCCTTCACCAAAGCAACTTGATTGGAGAAATAAATATAGAGAGAGAGGTTATTATGATTTATTAATATGTTATAAGAATAATATATTAAAGGAGAAATCATATTTGTTTAATTAATATTGGTCGATAATTAATTAAGAATTAGTTTTGTGATCAAATGTAATTAATTAAACTAGAGGGGCTGATTTGTAATTATGTGATAGTTACAAAATAAGGTAAGGATTATCTTATATATATGGTGAACGAATTTGAGGTGTAAATCCCTTAGAATTCGAGTATGATAAGGATTCAAGGATTATCTTATTGGTTGCTTAATGGATAATCAACTAGATAAGGATAATGACTGAAACCCTATCTCTACACCTATATAAACAACCCCAAGGTCATGAATTCGTGTAACCCTTCCCAAGAGGATCTAAGGGCGAATTCTAACCTCCCTCCTCTCTCTTTATACCTTCTCCACTTGCTTATGGTGTTTGTAAGCCATTAGAGGAGTGACACTTGTGACTCTCAGCTTTCCAAGGTCAATTCAAGGAGGAATTGGATTGTTATTGCTATATAAAAATCAAGGTATGTTCTTAAACCTAATTACATGTGAATTCTGATTTCCATATGCTGGAATTAGGGTTCATAGTCTTAGATTCAAAGTATGTACAATAGAGAAACCTAGATCCAAGCTTTAGGGTTTGTATAAGCACATAGGATGTCTTATGACCAAAACCCATCACCTTTATGGCAGGTACGACTCCAAGATCACCGATGAAGTTCTTCAGCCATATTGCCTCCTTCGACGCTTCGCTCGCTGCAATGTACTCTGATTCGCACGTTGAATCAGCTACGGTTTCCTGCTTGGAACTTTTCCAAGTCACTGCTCCTCCATTCAGGGTAAAGACCCAGCCCGACTGCGAACGGTAGTTATCCCTGTCGGTCTGAAAGTTGGCGTCACTATACCCTCGCACCTTCAAGTCATCACTCCCTCCGAGGACTAAGAACCATTCCTTCGTCCTCCGAAGGTACTTAAGGATATTCTTCACCGCAATCCAATGGGCTCTGCTAGGGTTCCCTTGATATCTACTAACCATGCTCAAAGCAAAGGCTACATCAGGGCGAGTACAAGTCATAGCATACATGATTGAGCCAAATACGGAAGCGTATGGTACTCGGCTCATTTCTGCTATTTCAGCTTCGGTACTCAGACTTTGAGTCTTACTCAACTTGGCATTACTTTGTATCGGTAATTCTCCCTTCTTTGAGTTTTCCATACTAAAACGTTTTAGTACCTTCTCTAAGTAAGTGTGCTGACTAAGTCCAATTATTCTCTTACTTCTTTCTCTTACTATCCTTATTCCCAAGATGTAAGAAGCCTCTCCGAGGTCCTTCATAGCGAAACACTTCCCGAGCCAGGACTTAGCCTCCTGCAGAGTCGGGATGTCGTTTCCTATGAGCAATATGTCATCGACATATAGAACGAGGAAGCTTACTATACTCCCACTGGCTTTGACATATACACACGATTCATCTTCGCTTCGTACAAATCCAAACTCTTTGACTTTCTCATCGAACCAAAGATTCCATCTGCGAGACGCTTGCTTAAGTCCATAAATGGCTTCTCAAGCTTACACACTCTATTCGGATGCTTCGGATCCACAAACCCCTCTGGCTGAGCCATGTAAACATCCTCAGCCAACTTCCCATTAAGGAAAGCGGTCTTGACATCCATTTGCCAAATCTCATAATCATGAAATGCGGCAATCGCTAGCATCACTCTAATAGATTTTATCTTCGCTACTGGTGAGAAGGTCTCATCATAGTCAACTCCGGGAGTTTGAGTAAAGCCCTTCACCACCAATCGCGCTTTATATGTGTGTACGTTTCCATCCACGTCGGTCTTCTTCTTGAAGATCCATTTGCACCCAACGGTCTTACGTCCGGGCACATTATCAATCAAATTCCAACGGTCCCACTAGAAGAGGCACCATCCCGGGCTTTAACCTTACGATAGTTCTTAGACGAAGCCTTCCTCTTCTTTCCCTTTCCTTGTCCAATAGCCAAGACACGAGCAGCAGGCGGATTGGGAGTTGGTGCAACAGACTTGTCCTTGAAGTTGCTCTCAGCGACCCTCGAGAGACCTTGGAGTTTGCTTAGGGTGACCTCCTCTTTGTTCATGTGGTAGGTCATCCTAAATTGATTATAGCTCGGAGGCAAAGAGTGAAGCACCATGTCAATCGCCAAGTCTTCCCCAAAGTCAACATTTAACTTGCGAAGGCGGTCGACATACCTTTGCATCTTTTGCAGGTGCACGGTAAGAGACTCTCCATGACCCATCTTAGCGGAAATCATGTTAGTGAAAATCTCATAACGCTCTTGTCTCGCGTTTTGGTGGTATCTCTCCAATAAGTTTTGATGCATCTCGTACGGGTACATGTCCTCATAGGACTTTTGGAATTCGGAGTTCATAGTGGCTATCATGATGCAATGTACCTTCGTTGCATCTCGCTCATGAGTTTCAAAAGTGGTCATTTCAGCCGAAGTAGCGATTTCAGGGTTAATTTTCTCGAGCTTCTCATCGATGACATACTCCTTATCCTCATAGCGAGCAATGGTGCGAATGTATCTTATCCATTCGCTAAAGTTCGTCCCATCGAAAGTGACCTTTTGACAAAGGCACATCAATGTGAAAGAACTAGCAGCAGCGTTGTTTGCGTTCGACATCTACAAATAGAAAGGACAAAGATAGATTAGAATATGAATCCCTAATTATCACCCAATAAGAAAAATTAGGGCTAGGATCCAACAACAATATTTACATATTAGAAAAGGGATGCCGTAATCCAACATGCAAATAATATGAAGGTAAGTGAATGACGATTCACTAATTCTCCACCATAAAAACATAACTTTAAGTCCTAAATGTATTGAGAATTCCTAGGTTCGGATGAGATTCATTGAAACTATTCAATGACATGTTTAAATCTCGATATGCCCCTCTTGTTTGTGACTGGGATACCGAGGATCACAAAGCGGGTGTGAATTACCATGCAAATTCACATGGTGCCTTCATTGTAACGATCACCTATTCGATGTGCCGGTAAACCACACACGCTCCATCGAACTATGATAAACAATGAATCACCCTTTGCCACCTTTGCTTAGAACCAATTAGCGTGCCGGTAAACCACACACGCTCCACTAACTTCTTAGCAAGGGTGCAAAGTGTAATTTCATGGGATTGCATCAATTCACTTTTTCTAAAGTAACTATGATTGGGAAATTTTTTAAAAAAATGTAGTTAATTTGTATTTCATATTATACTTTTAATGAGAGGATGAGGTTGCCCTATCCTACCCGTTCGGCTAACGACCCTACACCGATCAAGCAAGCGGTGGGTGTGAGTGTACACCCATTAAACGCCATTTTATAGGCCGCAACCTTATACCCACCTTATAGATTGGCTTCGTGAATGAGGCCTACTAACGGTAAGACTAGCATTTTAGTTATACACACACACACACACACACACATATATATATATATATATATATATATATATATATATATATTAATCTTGTAATATTATATTAGTATAGGGTTGTATTTTAAACTTTTAAAAATCTAGGGTTTGAAATTTAAATTGTCTAAGTTAAAACTTTTAATCACAAATATAAATTTCAAAACTTGAGGACAAGTTTTAAACATTTAAAACATGGAGGATCAAACAACAAATAATCCCAATTAACAATTAATTCCATAATTATGCATATTTGATTTATTTAATTATTTCTTGCAAGATAATTACCAATTTAATCAAAATAATTAATTAATTATCACATAAGGAAATTAAATATTTTATTAGTTGATAAATATCTTTAACTAGATCAAGATTATAGTCATATATATATATATATATATATATATATATATATATATATATATATATATATATATATATATATATATATATATATATATATATATATCAGAAAATCGGATTAAGATTGATCTAATATGATAAAGGCAAGTTTCCATAAGATAAGTATGGAGAAATCCCGAATCTGGCCTTTCCTGACGCTTGAACTCGTCGAGTTCCCAACTGGACTCGTCGAGTTAGGCCAACTCGTCGAGTCCACCATGGGACTCGTCGAGTTCATGACACAGAAACACAAAATTCGAATTTTGCAAACAAGATTCAAACAAACAAGCAACAATTTAATAGAAACCATTCTAGGCTCTGATACCACTGATGGGTTTTAGCCATAAGAACTTTCCTATGTGCGCATGCAAAACTCTAATGCTTGGATCTAGGCTTTCTAATTAAACATGATTTGAATCCAAGACTTCTAACAACTAATTAGGTATAAGAACAATACAAAATTAGATCTAGAAGTTTACCTTTGAATCTCTTGTTTGATCTTGTTGTCTTGGAGCTTCTAGAGTCACAATTGTCACTCCTCTAATGACTTACAAACACCAAATAGCAAGGAAGATGATTTGAGAGAGAGGAGAGGGAAGAAATTCGGCCAGGGTTTTCTTACTTTAGAAGAGATGCCGATTTCCCTTGGCCATAGGGTCTATTTATACTTGTAGACTCCTTAAAGGTTTCACCTTAAACCCTAGTTGGATAATCTTTCCTTAAAGCAATCCAAATCTTTACCATAGATAGGCCTTGGACGATTTGAGCTATCCCAAGCTCTAGAATCCGTCCAATCCCTATCCCTTAAGGATTTACAGTCTAAAGTGTAACTATCAAACAATTGACAGTTTATACCCTCTTATTTAATTAATCTCTTTAAGTCACCAAATTAATTCTAATTAATTCTATGACTTATATTAATCAAATAACAACATTATTATTCCTTATATTATTCTTATAATATATTAATAATATTTATTCTCTTATAATAAATCATCCTATCAAGTTGCTATGGTGAAGGCAACCCAAAAGGACCATGCACAATCGGGTCAAATACTTGCCTAATATAGTTGCAGCCTTAGACACTATTCTAACACACACACACACACACACACATATATATATATATATATATATATATTAAATCAATCATCCTTTAAATTTAATTTTATATATTAATTTATTTTGTATTGAATTTCATTTAAGAGAGAATTACTAATCTAGCAATTTTCCATAATTACCTATCCAAAAATAGCCAAAAATTAGGAATTGTCCAAAAATAGCCAACGAAACCGTAGGTAATTAGCGTTAGTTACTATTTCGTCAAATGGTCTACTGTTTTGGGTTAACTATATATATATATATATATATATATATATATATTTCATTTCGAAAATCTAAAACATAAGTTATTTTATAACCTACGGTTCCTCTTGATGAAGTACTATTTCCTAAACCGTAGTCTACGGTTTCGCTGAAAATTCTATGGTTTCGGTAATTTTTTTTTGTTTTATGAAAAAAAATCAAGGAATTATATATATATATATATATATATATATATATATATATATATATATATATATATATAACACAATTTTATACAAATTACAACCATTTAAAAAAATAAAAAATAAAAACTATAAGCTTCATACGAAATCTACGATGTACAAGTCCACACCACACAAACTGTGCATTGTGGAGTTGTACACCATAGGTTTCTTATGAAACCTATGATTTTACTACTTTTTTTTTTGTTTTTTTTATAAAGTTATCCTTATGTACAAAAACTACTCTTAATCAAGAATACGGTAAAATTCCGATAAAAACAGATGTACTTTGTTGTTTTTTGGGTGCTCAATTTAGCGAAAACAGTAGAAAACCAAGGAAAAAATAGTAAAAATAACCTAATATGAAAATCAATACATTATATACTACAGGCCCCGAAAAAATAGACGGCCTGGAAAACAGTAGCCTATTTCCCTAAAACTATAGTCAACACTACCTTCTACTCTTTCACGGGCTATTTTTGGCCGATTGGCCAATGGTGACCGTAGTCAACGCTAGCCGTCAACTCTTTCAGGGGCTATTTTTGGCTAAAATATTTTTTTGACTATTTTTAGATAGGTAATTAGGGAAAATGGATAGATTAGTAATTCAAAGTTAAGACTTCTAATCCCAATTTACGTCGGCTAGTGGTTAGTGTCGGTCCTAGTTGTTAGTGTTACCGTATTATGCTAAAAGGTGTGATGATGTTTTTGTCAATGGTAAAAACATGTCATATACGTGTCACCTAAAATTTATTATTTTTGTCACAGTTTATCTATGAATGGGGTGTCGTGATATTCTTGTCTGCCAACTTTTTTTTCTTTTTAAATTAGAAAAATACATCATTTACTATTAATATTAGTTAAAGCAACATAATAGCTCGTTAAATGTACCAAAATTTGGCTTTCCTATAGTATTGTAGTATTGTATGATACAAAAAAGTTAATTCATGTTTAATTTTTAGATTAAATCATTAAAATGTTTGATATTATTTTTTAAAGAAACCTTTATCTAAAACTTTGAATTTTATATTAACTATGATATTTTAAAATTTATTTGACTTAACACTCAGAATAATTTTTTTTTATTGTTTAATACTATCATTTGGAATTTGAAAAAAAACCTTGATATAACTAGAAAATGACAAAAGAAAAAAAAAATCAATTGCTAAAAAGGAAAGTAAATCAATTATTTAAAAGAAAAAAAAAAGCAGGTAAAACAAGAAAATCCTCTCTAATAAATGAATGTTTTTTTTGCCACTTTTTATTTTATCAAAGCTTTTTGACACGTGTTATTATATGAGATTTTACAATTATTTAAATTTCACATTTCATTATATGATATCTTTACTTTTTCTTATTAGGCTAGGCGGAGTGGGGAGCGGGGAAGCCGCAGGAAGGCTTCCCGCATGGTGAAACACTGCATCGGGGGTGCGGGAAATAAACTGCGGGAAGATGGTGGGGGGAGAGAGTTCCGCTCTCTCTCTATCTCTCTTCTAACGATTGGCTGTGTATTTTTTTTCTTTTCTTTTTTTATTCCAGACGGGGGAAGTGGGTTTTTATTGGACCAAAAAGTGAGAGTAGGGTTTCCCACCCATCCCTTGGGTTTTTAGTGAGGGAAAGAAAAGTGAGAGAAAGGGAATATGACCCACCAAAAGTGAGGGAACATTCCCTCCCACACCCTCGGTCTTAGTCAGCAATCAAAATCATTTCCACTAATTAATGAATATACTATTATATATGTAAAGTATTCATTCTATTTAAATTTTTTATTAATTTACATATATATATATATATATATATATATATATATATATATATATATATATATATATATATATATATTTGACTTCAAATAAATGCTCTAATGACAAAATTAATGTCATCTATTTCATGATATATTTTAATTCAAAACACAACTTTAATTTCTTGGACTTTTAGTTTGAATTATAACAAATTATTATTTATTCAAATTTTATAAATAAATATGTGTGTATAATACATCTTTATCTCTACCTTAATAAATGAAAAAGAATATCATCTTCAAAGAAATTTTTGAAAATTTTGATTTATAACAACTATTTACTTATTCAACATTTCATTTGTATTTATTTCGAAAATTAATTTAAAAAATATTTAATATTTACACCTTAATTTTCAATATCATTATTTTAAATATGCCAACGGTTTTTTATTAGTACATATTGAATTACTTACTTATTCATTATATCGTTTGCATTTATGTAAAAGTATTTTTGAAAAAAATATATTTAATATTTTTAATTAACCCGTGTATTACACGAGTTTTATAGCTAGTGGGGTATTAATTTGTAATCAAGGGCTTCCTGCGGGTAATACCCTCCACGTAGGTATGTTTACAGTAAAAAAACCACAACACCGTCTAGTCTTAACTATTAAGCTATGTAAATATTTTTGCTAATATATATTTCAATAAATAAATTAAATACTTTTATCATATATACTTCACTAAATAAATTAATTATTTTTGCTAATATATATTTCAATAAATAATTTTTTTTTTTGCTAAATGACATTTTAAATACACATGCTATATTTGCAAGTTTTATTTATTTATTTATTCCAAAATCAATTTGCAAGTCCGTTGTTTAAAGATATTTACGAGTCTACGTAAATCGTGTTACACATCTAAGAAAATGTGTAAAAGGTACATTAAATCCTCAAGACTAGTCCCAAAACATTATCTATCTACTTTGAAAGTGAACTTGACCCAACAAGGGATTTGAAAACAGAAAAATTGTATATTAATGTTAAACATTCCAACAAAATTTATTTCTAAAATTTATCAAAAATGTTAAGAATTTATCATCTATAATTCAAAACACATTAATATAAGATTTGAAATTTGTTGTCATAATAATTGAATAAGAAAAAATATGGGCCTGATTTTTTCAGGAAGACTTTTCAATCATCCACTGTATTGACATTTATACCCCTTAATTTAACTAATATTAATTTAATTAATAGTTAATGAAGTGAGAGAGTCCTACTTTCCAAGAGTGTCCTATTATTCCTCTTCCTTCTTCCTCCTTCGCTGATACTTCTTCAGTCGCCGATGATTCTTCACTCTACACCATCTGCTTCGTCCTCTCACTCTTAAATAGTTAGTGAACATGAATACATATATGATGCTTCTTCCTCTCACTCCAACACCACTCATTGATCTAGAATTCCCGTCGCAATGCTCCAAAAATCGACGCTTTCCTCCTGCCATTCATCCAAAAATCGATTAGTGTATGTGTGTGTTCTCGTGTTTACACTCGAATCTACCGGTGTATGTGTGTTAATCTGCAATTCCGTCGGTATGCTCAATCGAAGGCCCCTGCTTGACCTAGAACACTCAATGAAGTGTCTATAATTTCAGTCGGTGTGTGTTCATCTTTAATTAACGATTAATATTTGTGTGTTTGCGTGTTAATCTGAAGTTCATTCGATAGGGTAGGTTGTTCTATGATTACCAGATGTTTTTTTAACATCCAATTGGTATTCTTAATTGATTTGTTATGTTTCTAACACCTTGCAAAAGTTCTTACAAAAATTGTTTTCTTTTTCAATGTTGTGCATGTGGATTGAATAATTTGTTGTCATTGTTTTGCAATGATAAATTTCTGAAATGATGAATAATTGAATTAAAAACCTTTCAATGGTAAGTTTCTACTATGATAAATCTTTGAATTTGAAGGATACAAGTTTCTAGTTTGATGAATCTATTAATGTGCAGGATGGATTATATTGTTTTTATGGCTATTGTTGTGATTCTGTAAAGGAAAAAGGAAACTTAGGATCTTTCTTTTTATTATTTTATTATTGATTAATTATAACTAGAAAAGATTCTCCGGCGTTGCGGGGGTCGGAAGGTACTGCTTTGTAAAGTAAAGTAGCATGTTGAATTGCATTGAGATAATCTAGTAAATGAAGATAAACAATATCATCTAATTACATAAGTAAAGAAATCAAAATCATTATTTCTTGCAATAAATGAGGAAAATAAAGAAATGGTCTCACAAATTGAACTTTATTGCCATGTATGACAGCGGTCAGAAAACTAATCCTGAAAATATATACCGTTGCTTTTTGTCCGTGAATGTAAGAGTAATTTGGTCTTTTCAGGTAGTAGGGACTGAATTTGTCACCATGGGTAAACCATATGGACCATTTATGTAATTTTGGCGGTGGCGGTGGTAGTGGTGGTGGTGATGGCAGATGGTGGGTGGGTTTATAATATTGGGTGAATATTTTCTAATAAATAATACATTAATTTAAAACCAAAAAGAGAATGTTAAATCTGGTAAACCACAGAGACCAATCGTGTAATTTTGTCTAACAATAATAATAATAATAATAATAATAATAATAATGGATCATTTCTGCCAAAAGACTAAATACTAATAATATGTAATAAAAGGTGAGGGTTATGAAAAATTTAAACCAAAATAAAAGGGTTGTTTGTGAACAAAAACATAAAGATGAAGGATCAATGTTGTAAGTTGAAGGAACAAATTTGATAAAAAATCTGTTAAAATCTTTCAAATCTTTTCGTAACTTTAATATATATATATATATATATATATATATATATATATATATATATATATATATATATATATATATATATATATAATAATAATAATATAATTATATAAAAGAGTATATATCAGTGAATGCATAAACATTTGAGTAAATTACAGATATGGTCCGTATGGTTTAGTCACATTCTCACTTTTAGTACAACCTTTGAAAAGTTGATATCTCTCATCCCCATGGTTTCTAATTATTGTAGTTTTGGTCCTTTCGTCTAAATGTGTTAGAAAACTTCCGTTAAAAGCATTGAAACTTACTAATATACCCCTTATTTTATTATGATTTATTATTTTGTTTTTTTTCTTATATAATTATTTATCTATTTTGTAGCCATTCCCCACCCCAACCCACCCCGCTCTCTTCTCGCATATCATCCCTGCACACACATCCGACACGACCATTATATCCCTCTTCCTCCTCATTCGTCTTTCGATCGGCCCTCCATCCCTCTCTTTTTGTCTCTACGAATATATGAGGAAAATCCAAACAAATCACTTTAGAAATCAGACTAAACAAAATCCATACACCAAAACTCAAACAGAAACCAAATTAAACTACTAGTAGCAGAATATAAATACACAAACAAAATTCTAGACCTCCAAACATAAAGAAATAATAAACACGTATAAAGAAATCAGAAACAAAACTTTATAAAAAAATTAGTGGAATCTATTTTTCAGGTGAATAAAGGGGGAGTCAGAGGGAGGTGATGCGGGAGTTCCATTTTCGCCATGGTTAACAGTGAAATACATTATCTGTGACAATAAAACATTGATTTTGCTCATACCACTAGTCATTAATGACACACTAGCATAAAAAATAGCACCGCACAGTGGCCATGTTTATATCTTCCATTTTCGACAAGTTTGGTGCTTTCTATCTCTTATAACAGCTTCTTCCAGTATTCCTTGATGTGCATCTGGTTTCAAGAAGGCATGTAGACCAAAATTCGACACAAATGGATACTAATTTTGATGCACATGTTGTTCTTTGACTTGAGATTTGAATCGATTATCGAGGTAGGGTTTCTAGAGGTGTATGCCAACAGGTTGCAGCCAGATGGTGATCATATGAGTTTCCTTATGGGCGAAGTCGATGTAAAGAATTGTAGATTAAGAATGTACGGTGAGAGAAATAGATGATGGAAAGAGGTTGTGGTGGAGATGGAGATGGAGTCGGAGACGGTGGAAGTGGTACCCGAGGAACTACCAACAACGGAAGAACTAGCACAATGATTGAGGCATAAGAAGTGGTGGTGATGTTTATGAAGGGGGAGTGTGGTCATATGTAGTGATGGAGCTGGGGTGTTTGTGTATCCTGTGATAAAGAGGGAAAAACTTATTAGGTTTTTGATTTCCAATGTTTACAAAAATAGTCCATGTAGTTTTGTATTTAAAAATAAAAGGGAAAATAGAGAAAACAAAAAACAAGAGTAAATCGGTCTCTTTTTTTTTTTTTAATACTTAACATCTTATTGTTAACGGTGTTAATCAAAAGGGACCAACAGTGTAATTGTTTGAAATTACAAGGACATAACCTATCAACTTTTCGAAAATTAGACCAAACCTGTAATTCTGACCAAACCACTGGATCATTTCTGTAATTTACTCTAAACATTTTCCCTGGATGAATAACAATCTCATGTGGAAGAATCAGGCTCCAAAAAAATATATATAAGCTGATTGCCAAGTCCCAAGTGTGAAAGTCGAGAAAATTGAGTCTCATGCCATAAAAAGAGAAACGTGCGAGTGTCACCAAGCTCAATATATATAAGCTGATCATGGGCCCATGTAGTAGAACCTCATGCCACTCAACACGTGTCCTCAAACTCCCCAAATCTTTCTCAAATCTTAATGAGCCGACCACCCCAACTCTTTTCAACATTTAGCTCACCCACCCTTGTACACGTATTCTCCAAATGCACCCATTTTTCTTCCCACTTATTGTATATATGCACCCATCAAACATTTGTTTTTTTTTTTTTTTTTATAGTATCATGAGCTTTTCGTAAATGGCTTATTATTGCTCTACTACTTGGAGTTTGTTCTTAGTTGTTTTGCTAGAGGTGGTTGTGTGCATATCGGGTCGGGTTGGTTTGGGTTCGAGATTATATGCTAACAACAATCAAATATGGGAGTCTCCAAACCATACATTTGCATTTGGGTTTGCTCCAGCTTCAGATGATACTTCAAGTTCACACGACAATCGATACCAACTGGGAATTTGGTTCGCCAATCTTCCAGGAGACCGCACTCTTGCTTGGTCTGCTTATTTGTAAGTTCCTAACTTATATCTTTTTCGTTAATGCATATTATTTTACACACCAATTTTTTTATTTTTAATGTAATTGTAATAAGTTATGTATAATTAAGTTACTAGTAAGACATACAATCATATCATGGGCAACCCGCAACCCCACGCTACGGACAATGTTGGCGTATGCCTAGCTGAAAAACCAAATCAATTTAGAAAGAAACGTATTTTCAGTTTCTTTAGTTGTGTTTAAAAAATTATTGTTTACAGAGTTTTTGAATGTTTATTAAACTATTGATGATTTAATGTTATTGCTATCTTTGTTCAATAAACTAGGATTCGAAATTTTCATTATTAATGAGTATGAATGTTTATATTCAATTTTTCTTTTGCTAAGATTTTTGTGTCAGTGTATCACTTGAAAATTTATTTGTGTTTGTCCTTACCACGGAATTTATTGCGCCTACAATAGATATACAAAAATATATAAAGGAGATCTACGGTTCAAAATATTGGCATACGAAAAATCGATTTACAACCACGTCATGGTGTGGTGTACTATACTATATAGGACTAGGCTCTGTAAAGGCCATGGGCAGGGATTCCAAAATCTATTATTGGGCCTCCTATAAGTGATCCCTACCCATGGGTCTAGTCCTACAAATCTTCTTTAACAGACATAACTAGACATTTCATTCATTTATTTCAAACCATACATAGGGATCGGTCTGTTTTTACTGTTTTAATCTCTTTCTAAATTAAGGTTATTAACTAAAATTGAACGAAAAGACAAAAGAAACTTCTTATGAATATGGGCTTCCTTTAACTGGTCAGACCACTGGGCTTTTTTACTAATATGGACCGGACTTTTTAACAAGTTTCGGGTCAGGTCCAAATTAGCTAATTGTCTGGATAGGATGCATTAGTCTTTACTACAATTTTTGCAGGTAATAATAACACGATGCATTTTTGTCTGAATACCTTCTCAATAGAAACGCTCCAGTCACAAAAGAGGCTATCTTGGAACTTGATACAACTGGAAACTTAGTCCTTACTGACGGCAGGACCACCGCATGGACCTCAAACACCACCGACGCCGGTGTCCAATCTATGGAGTTACTAGAAAACGGCAACCTCATTCTCTATACCAGCAACCAAGACATAGCGTGGCAAAGCTTCTCACACCCATCGGACACCCTCTTGCCTGGTCAACCTTTGACAATCTCCGTCGAGTTGACTTCGTCACGGATACCCACTCGCGGCGGCGGTTATTACACTTTGAAAATACAACAACAACCTACTTCACTTAGCTTAGGTTTGACGTACAACCTACTCGCAGATCCTTATAATTTATCCATGGAAGCGCAGTCTAATTATTCGTACTGGGAAACACCTGAATTCTCTAACGTCACCGGCGATGTTGTGGCAGTGCTTGGCCAAGCTGGAAGTTTTGGTGTTGTTTACGGCGGAGATTCCGTTGGAGCAGTGTACGTTTACAAGAATGACAACGACAAAAGCGAATTATCATCTGCTAGTAACATAACAAACAGACCGGCAGTTCTACGAAGGCTAATTCTTGAAACTAACGGTAACCTTCGGCTATATCGTTGGGACGACGACGTTAATGGATCCCGACAGTGGGTACCGGAATGGGCGGCCGTTTCAAACCCATGCGACATCGCCGGAGCTTGCGGAAACGGGATATGTAATTTGGACAGAAGCAAAACAAATGCTTCTTGCGAATGCTTGCCAGGTTCTTCCACCAAGGGAGATGATTTCCGGTGTACATCGAACTCATCATTCACCGGAAACTGCAGAGCTCCCCGCCAAAACTCAACTAATTCCCAATTCAAAATCCAAACAGTTAACCAAACAAATTACTATTACTTAGAATCAGCAGTGATAGCAAACTATAGCGACATCCCAACAGTTTCAAAATGTGGTGATGCTTGTTTATCCGATTGCGATTGTGTTGCTTCCGTTTATGGGCTAAACCAAGAGACCCCGTATTGTTGGGTGTTACGGAGCTTAGAATTTGGTGGATTCGAGGATTCAGGTTCAACCATGTTCGTTAAGGTTCAGTCGAATGCATCTTCCAGTAGTGAACAGAAAAACGATTCAGGGATGAGCAACAGCACTCGCACGAAGGTTTTGGTTGTTCCCATTACCCTCAGCATGCTTGTTCTTATTGGACTCTTAAGTTGTCTGCTTTACATCTACGTTCATAAAAGGAGAGGTTTAAAAAGAGCCCTCAAGAATTCCATAATTGTCTCGGGAGCTCCTCATAATTTTAACTTTCGCATTCTACAAAACAGCACAAATCATTTTTCCGAGTTACTCGGAACAGGTATTTCAAGTTATATATATATTGTCGATATTTTTGTTTGATATACGTAATATGAAATTTCCCTAAAATTTTACTTTTTAGGTGGATTTGGGAGTGTTTACAAGGGAACTTTAGGAGATGGGACACTAATCGCAGTGAAAAGGCTGGACAAAATGCTACCACACGGAGAAAGAGAATTTGTAACCGAAGTAAACACCATCGGGTCAATGCATCACATGAACTTGGTTCGCTTATGCGGGTATTGCTCCGAAGGTTCACAAAGGTATAAAGTTCATTAGTTGTTAACAACATTAAAGTGATGGAGTATTAAAAAGTTGTATTTTTAGTTAGTTAAAATGTGAATTAATTAATATTGTAACTAAATGCAGACTTCTCGTGTACGAGTTCATGAAAAATGGATCATTAGACAAATGGTTATTTCATTCGCGTAAAACTCGAGAGAGGCTCTTGGAATGGCCAACTCGGTTTCAAATAGCGGTAGGTACAGCACAAGGCATCGCATATTTTCATGAGCAATGTAGGAATAGGATAATACATTGTGATATCAAGCCGGAGAATATTCTTTTGGATGAAAATTTTTGTCCAAAGGTTTCCGATTTTGGATTGGCTAAGTTGATGGGAAGGGAGCACTCACAGGTTGTGACCATGGTCCGAGGAACACGAGGCTATTTGGCTCCTGAATGGATTAGTAATCGTCCCGTAACAGTAAAAGCGGATGTTTATAGTTATGGAATGCTCTTGTTAGAAATTGTTGGTGGGCGGAGAAACCTTGATATGAACTATGATGCAGATAATTTCTTTTTCCCCGGATGGGCTTTTAAGGTACAATACTCTTTTACAAATTTTCTTTCGTTAATTTTTACTCCATTTCACAAATTACACGTATTTTCTCAAAAAATTTCTTTCTGTATATAATCCAGATATCTTGTTATGTAAAAAAAGAAACAAAACGTTAGTTACTAATTTATGAGATTTTTTTTTATAGGAAATGAGAAACGGGGAAGTGATGAAGATAGCGGATAGACGACTAGAAGGGGCAGTAGATGCAGAGGAGCTTTTAAGAACATTGAAGGTCGGTTTTTGGTGCATACAAGACGATGTGAACATGCGGCCTTCGATGAGTGAGGTGGTGATGATGTTGGAAGGTTCGGTAGAGGTGAATGAGCCACCAATGCCACAATCAGTGTTAGAGCTTATTGAAGAAGGGTTAGACCATGTTTACAGGGCAATGAAACGAGAATTTAACCAATTTAGCTCTTTCACTGTCACCAACATGACAAGTCAACCATCGTCTCGTGCAACATGTAGTTACTCTACAATGTCACCCAGATGATGTTGATGGAGCAAAGAGGGACTACAACAACATTCAACCTTTTTTTCGTTTCAAGATTGGTTGTAAAATGTTTAGGGAAATGTCAATGAACTATAGATCATTTGTTTGCTAAATTCGATTTTCATTATGTTAAGTTAAAGTCTAACTAACTGATTGACTTATCTTACTAACAATAGCATAAATGATAAGTGATTATGAGTATGTTCGATTATGTGTAAATGAATTGGAGATAATCTTTGGGAGGTTGTAATTGATATTTTTTTAGTTTATAAATATGATAGTTTGGAAAAAATATTTTTAATACAAACATAAATAATAATGTCAAAAGTAAATTGTAGGGAAAAGAAACAAACTCTAATACAGACGTTAATCCATTAAACAAATTCATATTGACGTACTATGGTTTTTTTTTTTTTTTTTTTTTTTTTTTTTTTTTTTTTTTTTTTTTAACAAAAACACATAAGTATCGACACAATTACACAAATTTAAACATTTCATGATGTCAATAACTTTTTTCACGTTTTTAAGCTTGGAATGTGGTTGGTAAAACCAAATATTTTTTGTCTTTACCATTCAAAATATTAATCTACAAAGCTTGGGTTAAATGAAAGAGAAATCCCCAATTTGAAGCATGCATTTAAATATTTCGTAAAGGTAACTTGTAAGCGTCCGAGCCTAGAGATGGAAACGGGGGCGGGGAACACAGGGACCCCAATCCCCATCCCCATCCCCAAATCCTCATTCCAATCCCCATCTCCATCCCCATCCCATCCCCATCGGGGAATATAAATAAACCCCCATCCCCACCCCCAACAGGGACTGGGGATCCCTAACGGGGAAACGGGGATTTCTTTTTCTCTTTTAACATGCAAACTTTTACGTAAGAAAAAACTCTATATTTCAATTTTACCAGCATAAGCTTACAAATTTTATAAAATATATAAGTACCCATAAATTGCAAAAAATAAATAAATAAAATTTCTACCAAATTTAAATACATCCATGAAAAATCAAGTAGAAAAAAATTATCAGATTGATATTTAAGGTAAAATAGATCAACCAAAGAGAAAAAAAAAAATATATATATATATATATATATATATATATATATATATATATATATATATATATATATATATATATATATATACACACGAGTTTAAATTAGATAAAAGAAAAAGCAAAAAGTATAATTTTAACCAAGTAATTACTAATGAGTTAAGTTACTTAGATCAAATTTTATGTATTATAAACTATACTATAAATATATGTTCTGTATTATTTTTATATATTAATATATGTCGGAGGCGGGTCCAGGGTCGGGGATTAAGGGTATCCCCATCCCCATCCCCGGTCAACCTGGGGATTCCCCAGTCAAAACGGGTGCGGGTTTCGGGTTCCCCATTGGGTATGGGGCTTTTTGCCATCCCTATCCGAGCCCATGCCACTTCCACATAAAGATGTTAAAATAAATTAAGCATTACTAAAAACAAAATATGCATCATATTGGTATATGCCACAACTCAAATATATTTCCAACCCAACATTAAAGTTTTAAGTGTTGTTTGTTTTTTGTAGGGGTGAGTAAACCCGAACCAAGATACCGGGAAACCGACCAAAACCGAAGAAACCGAAACCGAAGCAAAACCGATAGTTAAGGTTTCGAATTTTTAAAAACCGAAAAATTGGGTTTGGTTTCGGTTTTTGCCCAGAAACCGACCCATCCAACTCGGGAAACCGACCAAACGGTTGAGTGCCATGTTTATATATATATATATATATATATGAGGCGTGAATTAGATATACAAACACCCTCTTGACCCATCGGTTTGGTGTCTTCCCTTTCACACTTAATATAAGGAATCGTTACCTCTATCATTCCTCATATCAGTTTAACTGGGATTAACATTGGGTTCGGGTTTAAACCCAGAACCAACCCATGAAGAAACTGAAAACTGAGAAACCGAACCGACGGTTTGGGTTCTTGGTTCGATTTTTATTTTTTTGAAAACATATTTTGTTGGGTTGGGTTCGGTTTTAGGTCAAAATCGATCCAAACCAACCCATGTTCACCCCTAGTTTTTTGTCTGTAGATCTTTTTGGTCTCTTCTGTCTGTGCCGCAAAGACTACGTGGAAACATTAAGCTTCGCAGACTGTTTGTTTTTTTGAAGACTGCATACCTAAAAATGTATGTGCGTCCTCTTCTTGGCACAGATATAGAGCAGAGTTTTCAAACATCTTCAGACATTTCTAGTCTAAAAAAACATATATCTTTGTTTTTTTGTTTTTTGTTTTTTTAAATTAAATTTATTCCAACTTTATCTATGATAAACAACTTGGAATAAAAAATTACAATACTTACAGAAAAAATGTTCGATAACACAACTATGACCTTTATGACAAATTTATAAATAAAGATTTAATTACAACAATGGTCGTCATAATTGTTTATATAAACATAAAGAAAAACCTAATATTGTCTTATATTTTTTATGCCAACTTTTATAAATTATTATTTAATGCGGTGTCATTCATTTATTGGGAAAAATATTTATGACTAGTTTTTAATTGATTTCATTGAAAAGGTAAAATGAAAATTTTGAAAATTTCCTTTACAATCAAAGTTTATTTTCATCCATTTTATGTGTTAAATTCTTTTATCTCTAATTACAAAGTTTATGTATAACTTTTCGACCAAAGTTTGTTGGTTTTTTATCAAATATATACGTTAATTCGTACCATTTTATTTTTATTTTTTCTTTTTACAATAGTACATAAAAGTTGATCTATGTTTGTTAATTATCTATCATGAAGTCATAAAATTATTGAAAATCTTTGTTAAGTTTAAAAAAAAATAAGTTTAATTAGATTTTAGTTTATTCTAGCAGCATGCATATATTAAAAAACAAACGGTCTTCTTTTTTCAGACTGCAAACGTTTGGTCAACCTCTTCTACTACAGATGTTTGCAGATATGGTCTACAAATCATAGACATTTTGCCTCAAAAAAAAACAAACAACACCTTATTTTCTGGTGCCTCAATATATGTAACGTCCCAAAATTTATAACAAAAAATTTTGATTTTTGTGTTAATAAAACCATCAACCAAACATATTTATAGAATTATAAAGAAAGCCAAAGTATGTCAACAATCAACCAAAATACATCAGAGTCAATAGGGCAGAAAATCATGATGTGGGCGATGCAATCATCCCAAGCTCTTCCTCTTCGCACTAGAAGTATGTGAAACATAAACTGAAAATTGTAAGCACAAAGCTTAATGAGTTTCCCCAACATACCCCATTCATACATATAATGGGCCCCACCTGATATCGAGCCTCGCCCGATACAAATCTGATCGTATCATGCTATGGACCCCGCCCAACACACTCATCAGGCCCCGCCTGGAATACATATAAACACATACAACATATGCAAGAGTTACACATACAACTAGCATACTAGTAACAATAATCTATGCGCCAACATTGATGCCTTCGACCCGCTAAACACTGTAAGGAGACTCACCTCAATCAACTGATTAACCGACACACACTCGCATGCGGTTGCTACGGTGGCTCCTCAACTGAACACATACAAACTAAGGGCATTTTTGTTTGCCTCTTAATTGAAAAATTAAGAGGCAACCTCTTAAAAATTCAAATATGGCTTGTTTGGTAGCATCTTATAATACAAATCTGAATTTGTTAAATGCCTCTTAAAAAATCAGACTTCACCCCGTATCTAAAAAAAAGGACGCATCTTCCCTAAATATCACTCTTTCTTTCTTTTTCTCAAAATCACGCCTCTACTCCTTTCTTCTCATCAACGCGCATACACAAACCTCCATCGATTTGTTGAAGCGGTATTCCCTCCCCGCCGTCGCAGTCGTTGGCCTCCTCTCCGCCTCCAGCTCCAACTGCTACACCACAACACCTCTTGCTCCACCTCTGACTCTATGCCACAACACCTCCTACCAACGTTGATTGAGCAGGGGAGAAAGTCGACTCCTACGTGATTTGTTGTACGATCGAAACACGGAGAAAAATAGACACAAATGTTGATGGACAACAAGGTAGCGATTGGAAGAAGGAAACTCACAAACACATGTTGATTTGGGGTGTGGAATTGAAAAACCATAAGAAATAAGGGAGAAGACAGTGGATTAGAAGTCAAGTGCACATGGGTTCTTGACCCTTTCATTACATTGGATTTATGGTGATTTGTAAGCATTTATATTGCTGTTTTGTTCTTATGTTGCTTGACATTTATGTTCCTAATTTGTAAGGGATCTATAATGTTGTTGCTATGATTTTTGAAACATCTTATGAAAATCTGTGAGATCTTGTTGTTTTTGTGAAATATTGGTATGAAATTATGTTTTTGATTGTTGAAATATATTGTTGTTGTGATTTCTAAAATATGTTCTGAAAATTTGTAAAATCTTGTTATTTTTCTGAAATGTTGCTGTGTAATTGCGCAGAAAATAATGATTTGTTGCTAATATGAAATAATGTTGTTGTTTTTTTGGTGTAAATTTTCTTGTTTATTGCTGAATTTTGTTGGATTTATAAATAAAAAACATTGACTTTTGGTTAAATAATGATTTGTTCCTGATATGAAATAATGTTGTTATTTTTTGTTGAAATTTTTTGGTTATTTTATAAATATAAACATTGAATTAAAAAAATTACACATAAGGGTAAAATAGTTATTTTTATCATTCAACACTGTAATTCAGATGTTCCATCCAAACAACATTTAAAAATTTAGATCTTAAAAATTCAGATTCTCTTAGAAATTCAGACCTCTTAAAAATTCAAATCTTAAAAATTCAGATCCTCTTAGAAATTCAGACCTCTTAAAAATTCAAATCTTAAAAATTCAGATCCTCTTAGAAATTCAGACCTCTTAAAAATTCAGATCTTAAAAATTCAGATCCTACCAAACAGCCCCTAACTCTAATAAATAATCAGGGTAATAACCACCACTAAAGGCCCGAATCATAATCCTTCTTATAAAGGGTAAAAGACTCTTTTACCCTTATTATCCTAGGCCCAAAAAGCCATGGCCCAAACCCAATCGACCTTAGGCCCAAGAAATAACCTAAAAGACTTTTTGGTGAGTATGCCCTTTATACCACTAGTTACGCCCCACGTACTAGTTTGCATTAAAAGATTTGGGAACCCAAATGCATACGCTCGACATACGCTTGCATATGCCCGACGTACGCTCCAGTTAGCCAAAATGCCATTAAGCACTTAATGCTTTAAATACAAATGTCCAAATTGGAGATCCATGTATCGAGGAATGTCCTAAACGATAAAGTTACTAACTTGATGCATTTGCATGGCTTAATGAGACTAAAACCCTAAATTTAGCATTCTACTTTCACCAAATGAGCATTAACCCATGCATGGTTGATCTACAATCATCATGATGCAAACTTTATGGACTAGGGACCACAATAACACCAATAGGAGCAACTTAAAACGTATGGAGTGATATTTACTCACTAGAACTCATTCGTGGAACCAAAATATGCCCAAAACTTCACTAGATCTAGATCTAAGCATAGAATAACCAAGCTCAAGACTTTCTACCTTTATGAAGATGAGAAATATGAGTAAACTCTGGATCTACAAGCTCCAAATTGATCAAGGCTCCTTCACCAAGCGTCTTCTTCTTTAAGGTTCACCAAACGCCCACCAAAACACACACACACAGATCAAATCTCTCTAAATGAGTTAGGTTTTGAAATGAGGCTCAAAGGGGCAATGGAGGCTGGTAATGAGAGAACCTTGGGTATAAGGTTGTTTAAATAAGGTCCAAACCCTAAAAATTAGGGTTTGTCCCCTGACTACGTACGCTCCACATACTTAGACGAACGCCATCACACAACCTCCATTTTCATTTAATGTCATTTGGGACCAATTTTGCAAACAATTTTCATATCAATGGTCAAATGTAAAATAGCTTGAATCGAGTGTTACAATATAACTTTTTGCACCATCGATATATATATATATATATATATATATATATATATATATATATATATATATATATATATATATATACTAGTTTATAACCCGTGATAACCACGGTTATAAAATTAATTAAACTTTCGTATTAAAAAATCAAAATTATTAATGAATTATTTTAAATAAATTATTACTTAAGAGATATTTTTTTATTTATATAAAATTATAATCGTTGATTTAAATAAATACGTGGATTTATATCATTTTATAATTTATATTAATTTTATTTTATTTTTTAATCTAATGTTATTAATTTAATATAATTAAAAGGAGAAATTTTAAATTTTGAAATTTAAAATGAAGAATCAATTATTAATTTAATAAATTTAATAAAATTAGAGTGAGAAATTTAAAATTTAAAATTTGAAATGAATAATTAATAGGTTGACAAGTGGCATAATAAATGATATATATCATTAATGAGGGGTTCTAATTGCATGACACTTGTCAATATGAGATTAAACCTATTCTTTTATTAGAATATATATATATATATATATATATATATATATATATATATATATATATATATATATATATATATATATATATATATATATATATATATATATATATATATATATATATATATATATATATATATATATATATATATATATATAACACGCCAAATTTAGTATTCATTTTCATCAAATGGTGTTAAACTTCATATGTTATCTTTAGTCCTAATTTTAGATCTGTACATTTATAATTTCTATTTTTATGTATACATATATTTTAAGTTAGTTATATATATTTAAATTAGTCATATACAACGGTATGGTAGTATAATTTATAAAGTTAGAGTAACAAATAGAATTTGTTTTTGACAATCTACAAGCTAAAAAAAAGACTAGCAATATATTTATTGTGTAACGAATT
The DNA here is from genome assembly GCF_002870075.4 of Lactuca sativa. NCBI lineage: Eukaryota > Viridiplantae > Streptophyta > Magnoliopsida > Asterales > Asteraceae > Lactuca > Lactuca sativa. Next base: position 232,390,104 of record NC_056624.2, read on the forward strand.
CTAGATGAATCATTATTTTTACAACTTAATCATTTTGATACACAAAATGATGTAAAATGGGTTAGATATGGTATCAGGAGTGTTTGGTTTTATGTTTTGAAACTCCATCTCCATTTATTAGCTTCTTTAAAAAGTTAATAAATTATAAAAAATACTTTGAATTTTAAAATGATTTTTCTAGTCTTTAGGTTTCATTTTAGTAAATTAGTGTATCATTATATGCATTTCACGTCCGAATGTTTCATTAAACCCTAATTTAACATAATGCAAACTGAAACACGAATGAAACATAGCTGTAATAAATTGTTTCATAAAAATCATTATATTTTTAGTTTTTCTTTTTTAATTTTGAAGTGGTATGATAAAATTTAGTTTTGGTTTGACTTTGGATTTTTTTTTTTTTTATTTTTTTTTTCAACATCAACTAAGTATTGAATACTTTAAAAAGCAAGGCCCATTTGTAGACGGTTGGACCAACTACCCGGACCGTACCGGTTTTTAAAATACCTAAAAACAGAGCTAAACCGGGTACGGGATTAACATTTAACACTGTAACAGCCAGCTAGTCAGCCACCCAGCCAACTACTTCACCTGTTCGATTTCGGTTCTTCGATACACTCTAGGAGGCCTCCATTGTTGATTGTTCTCTCTCCTCCAAAATCAACCATCGATTTCTCCAATCACAACTTCCCTCAGAAAACATCGCCCACGCTTTATAAACCTCATTCACCGCCCTCCTCTCTCAGTTGATTTGATTTCTTCACTTTCATTATCATATTTCCAAGCAACAACAATGGCGCAAGTAGTTGCTACCAAGTTGCTTCATAATTCATTTTTCAGCAATGGATCTCTTAACAATCAGAGTGAGAAGATCAAACCTGCTGGTTTCGCTTCCAGTGGCCGGATTATCCCCAGCCACCATCGTATTCTTACCGTCACCGCAAGGAGAACGGCGGACCTCCAGGTTGTTCCCGTCACACCTGAAGATATACCTAAGGTTTGTAATTTCTCCATTTCATTTGATTTTAGGCTTAAATGTTGTCGTTAAACGAAATCGTTGTTTGTATTTATGCACACATTTGTTGTTCCTAATTCAAAATTACAATGTGTTAATCAGATAGGAGAGCAGAGTTATCAAGTTTTAGGAAAGGGTGATAGTTCAGTTGCTATGTGGTCGAAGCCCATAATTAAGCGCAAGACGAAGATTGTTTGTACAATTGGTCCATCCACTGACACAAAGGAAATGATATGGAAGCTGGCTGAGGCTGGGATGAATGTTGCAAGACTAAACATGTCACATGGAGATCATTCTTCTCACCAGAAAGTCATTGATCTGGTTAAAGAATACAATGCTCAACATAAGGATAATGTCATTGCAATCATGCTCGACACCAAGGCATGTTTCCTCATATCACCAATTCCAATTTTTTGTCCCACCCAATCAACTCAACCTTTTTCCCTAATCAAGTGATGCCTTTTTGCAGGGACCTGAGGTCAGGAGTGGGGACTTGCCACAACCAGTTAACTTAGCAAGTGGCCAAGAATTCACTTTCACAATAAAAAGAGGTGTTGGTACAGCAGACTGTGTTAGTGTTAATTATGATGATTTTGTTAATGATGTAGAAGCTGGTGACATGCTTCTGGTTGATGGTAAGTTAACATGACAGCTTTATTTACAGGAATAATATAATTCTTGTTTCTTGATTATCAAAAGTTATAAGTTGTTGTTGTTCACCATTGAAAGGTGGTATGATGTCGTTGTTGGTGAAATCGAAGACAGAAGATTCAGTAAAATGTGAAGTTATAGATGGTGGAGAGCTCAAGTCTAGACGCCATTTAAATGTCAGAGGAAAAAGTGCAACTCTACCGTCTATCACTGGTTAGACCCTCATTCAATAATAGTACAGCCTTTATGATGCCAACTTTTTTTCTTTTTTCTTTTGAGAATGGTAATCGTTTATGCTATTTTGAAACAGAAAAGGATTGGGATGATATCAAATTTGGTGTGGACAATCAAGTTGATTTCTATGCTGTTTCCTTTGTTAAAGATGCAGAGGTTATCCATGAGTTGAAGAATTATCTAAAAAGTAAGTAAATTACCAATATGTTTGCATTTCAAGTTGCATTACTCTTATAAATATTGTTTTTGGTACCTTGTTTATTGTCCTTGCAGGCTGTGGTGCAGATATTCAAGTTATCCCAAAAATTGAAAGCGCAGACTCCATTCCAAATTTGCATTCAATTATCACTGCATCTGATGGGGTAAATTTTTAAATTTACTTTTTTTTTTTATCCTTCATACGAAGTTTGGAAGTTATCTTTGGTTTTGATTTAATTTAGGCCATGGTTGCAAGAGGGGATCTTGGTGCAGAGCTGCCAATTGAAGAGGTTCCATTGTTGCAGGTAAAGAAGAAAGGGTGGTTTTAGGATAGATAGTAAAAAACAAACAGTGGATTAATTAATTAATTAAGTTGTGTGGTAATGAAATTGTAGGAAGAGATAATCAGGACATGTCGTAGCATGGGAAAAGCTGTAATAGTAGCAACAAATATGCTTGAAAGCATGATTGTTCATCCCACACCAACAAGAGCTGAGGTGTCAGACATTGCTATTGCTGTTAGAGAGGGTGCTGATGCAGTCATGCTTTCTGGAGAAACTGCCCATGGAAAGTAAGCCATCTTTCTTTTTTGAATTAATCTGCTAAAACCTGCCTTATAATGTATTTATTTATTTATTTTGTCAAATTGCAGGTTTCCTCTAAAAGCAGTTAATGTGATGCACACAGTGTCGTTAAGAACCGAATCAAGCTTAATGAGTGGGGGCACGCTTTCTAGTCTTAATCAAGCATTCAAGGTGGATTAACTAACTGCTTTTTTTTTTTTTTTTTATATACATATACTTTCTGATTTTTTAAATTAAATGTTTAAAATTGTTTTTTTTAAAAAAAAAAAAAAAGAACCATATTAGCGAAATGTTTGCATACCATGCTACATCAATGTCAAACACTCTTGGAACTTCAATTGTTGTATTCACTAGAACAAGTTCCATGGCTGTCCTACTCAGCCATTATCGACCCAATGGCACTATATTTGCCTTCACAGACAAGTAAGTCTTTTTGTTTTTTTTTTTTAATAAAAAATTATGAGTTTACATATATATATATATATTATAGATTTTGTTACTGAATATGGATAATGTGTGTCTAAAAACAGTAAAAGGGTACAGCAGAAATTGGCTTTGTATCAAGGAGTTTGCCCCATTTACATGGAGTTCTCAGATGATTCTGAGACAACATTTGCAGATGCTCTTTCTCTCTTGAAGGTGAGATTCTCATAAGAAGAAGTATTTCTTGTTTTTAGTTGATCATATTATGAAAATGAAAATGAAAAGTAAGGTATTATTGTTGAAATGTGTATGTGTACAGAATCAAGGGATGATGAAGGAAGGTGAGCATGTAGCTCTTCTTCAGAGCGGGAGAAACCCCATTTGGCGGTTTCAATCCAACCACAATATTCAGGTCAGAAAGGTGGTGTAGATCATCAGCAGTAAATTAAAGAGACCAATTTGAATTATTATTCTTATTTTTGTTTGTCATCCAATTAGCGTAAGGTTTTAATTCTACTACCTAATGTTTTTGTGCTTCTTTATCAACTTAAGTTGCAATTTAATTTACTAGTTTCTTTAATATGTGTAGCGAATTCTGATTGTTGGCAAAATAATAATAATAATATTTGAGTTTAATTGTAGAAGCATTGAAATGATTGTGTTATTGACAAAAGAAAAGAACCCTCTGTTTACTTTATACAATGACTCCTTTTGGATACAATGGTCATTCAATCATCGAATGCAAAATTAAGGCGGCATGTCATGTGGCCTAGCTTTATCAGGGAGTTGCTGAAAAGGCGAATCTCAGCCAATATATATATATATATATATATATATATATATATATATATATATATATATATATATATATATATATATATATATATATATATATATATATATATGCTAACAAACTTTCTTTAAACAAACAGTACCTAATGGCTAATATGTGGTGAGATTGAAGCTTAAGAAACACAAATTCAACACCCTCTTTTTTTTTTTTTGGGGGGGGGTTAACTCTTGCAACATACATATCGTCTCTCGACATATAAGAAAAGTTGCCATAAGCGTCTTCATCTATAAAGAACTTCTCGAGAAGTGAGAAGAGAAGAAGGTAAACTTTCAAGCCGTAGCTTGCTGGTTTTTGCATCATCCAATCAAAAAAGAAACTCGACTAAGCAACAAATTCTTATCCCAGACCTGTCGTGAGGATAGGCCTGATGCGCTGTATCAGAATAGGAGGTAGCAAAACAGCCAATTCACAAGGTGAATCAAACCCAACGACGCTGATGAAGAAGGAACAAAGGCAGTGGATGCCACTCAAGTCAATACAACACAGGAAGAATTCTTGACTTTATCCCTTTCTCATTCTTCAATTGAAAAATAGGGAGACTTTGGTGATTCATATCATAACAGCTAAAATATTTATGTCTGAGTCCGACCATATAAAAGATGAATAATGAAACATGAGGAAGAGTACTATATATACCATGTAGTGACATAGCAATTCTCCTAATTGACTACCTTCAAGATATATGTATGCAAAACAGGAAAGGAAGACCGTACAAACCAAAACGCATATTGTCTTTGTTTTGATGCTCTTATTTAGCTAATACTAACAATTTATTTTACACATTTAACTATTAAACTTGTTTTACATGTTAAAAAAATAATATTACCTTTTTTTTAAATAGATGAAACAAGAACGATCAAATGTGTATATAAAAATATTATTGGTTAAATGTAAACACAAAATAAATGTCACTTATTTAAGTCATTAACCCATAAAATATAATCAAGAGGGATTAAATTTTAGGTAAACATGGTGAAATTACAGTTTTTCTTACGTAGACCATGCTTATTCAAAACTAGAAGAAACACATACCTATTACTATATATATATCAAACACTGTTTTTGATAGCTGCACTGTATCCACTTTGTTGATCAAAGAACCTGTCCCACAGCATAACCCCACCATACTTGGGAGAGTTCTTGATCGATGGAAGAACACTAGACGTAAGAACATCTGGCGGAATGTATCCGCTTCCGGCAGCTCCGGTGGCTGCGGGCAGACCCAAGAAAATCTGATTGGAGTTGACTTGAGTCCACTGGTTCCATCGAGCTAATAAAGCATCAGCGTTCGCCCCATACTCGCACTGCGGATTGTTATAGAACTGCACCCAGACGTAGTCGAATAAGCCAGTCTGGATTGAGGAATCATGACGAGCGTCAGGTATAGGGCACTGCGGTGCTGCAGATAAGTAGACCTTTTTCTGAGCGCTGTACAAGGCCAGTGCCTTAGCTAGGTCAGGCCAGAACTCACCTGATCCGGACTCAATAACAAAGTCGATTCCGTCTAAAACAGCATCACCTAATGGCCGGGAATTCGACTGGCCACCCAGAAAGTTATTCCATAAGTAATCGGAAACTTGTTGTGCATCTTCAGATGACGAGAGCGAGTAGCTCCCGACAGCTCCTCCTATAGAAAGAAACATCTTGATACCTTGGTTCTGGCATGATTGTATGTCGGAGGATAAACCGGAGCAAGTGGAAGCAGGATCACAATGACCGGCCAAGTTCAGAACTGGTGTTTGGCCGCTGCCGAAGGTGGTCAGGAAAGCTATCATTATGAACTTGTAATTTCCGGTGGCGCAGGCGGCGGCTAGGGTCCCTTCATCAGTGTGTTGACCCCAGTAAGCGGCTATGCTGCCTACTTCTATGGGTTTCAAGAAAGAGAAAGTAATGCTGGAGATGACTAGGTGCAATGCCGACGACTGTGAATAACCAGATGATGCCATATATATGTGTTTTGAGTGTAGTTGCTAAAGATCGGAGGTTTATACCGCGTGGGAAGCAAGTAAAGTGGCGTGTTCCTCCAGAAAATGGTCTTCAAAATCCTGGTCTTGTGTGGAAAATGTGTCGCTTCAGCTCTTCCTAAAAATATGAGGTTGTCATTTCTTTACAAAGTTCAACATGAAGAGATATAATCCTTAGACCAGTGGTATATATAAAAATGGGATAACTAAAAAAAACCCTCATTTTGACCAAATTCGTACATAATAATTTTTACTTTTGTACTATAAAACTCTGTTAAACATAAAATGTTATCTGGCGATAAAAACTTTGATTTGTATAGTCTTCCTTTCCTGTTTTGCATATATCTTGCAACTCTATCCCTAGCAACACAACAAGAAATATAACGTTTAGAGACGAAATCATTAGCAATGACAGGTAACTTTAGGGACGACAATAGACAATATGCGTTTTGGTCGTTGCTAAAGGGTCAGGTCGCCGCTAATACCGACGTCGGTAAAGGGTGGTACCGACGATCCGTGTGAATGTCTCCAGATGAATTCATGGCCCTATGATTGCATCCTGATCCAACTGTTCATAGTACTAGCGATATCGCCATTAGCGATGATTATGTCAGTCGCTAAAATTAACGAAAAGATAAACGCGTGTTTTTCCCTCAAACTCGTCAACGCTAAAGGCATTGTCGCTGAAGATTCTCCCTTTTGCTCCCCACGTGGTCGCAGAAATGGTACCTCCACTCCATTTTTCTCTCTCATTTTTTCGGTGATTGCAACGATTTTCTAACAAGCTTTGGCGATTGCATCTTTTCCATCGATTATTAACCACCCGTGCACCCCACTACTTCCGTCAAAGTGATTTTCAGCTCTTCCCCGGTGTACAAGCTGCTCCACCGGCGACAATCCGATTCTTAGACGAACTTCTCCACCGACGAAGGTATGTTTTCCTTTTTCATTTCCACCGTCTTTTCTCTTTCTCTTTTTGTTTCTCTTCTTTCTTTTCTAATTTTGTTGATTTCCGTGGTTTTAAGGACATTCCTCCATTACAACCACCGTAACACCACCACTGTGTCGTCTGTCTCCGACGAACTTCTCCACCAGCGAAGGTATCTTTTCCTTTCTCATTTCCACCGGATTTTCTCTTTCTCTTCTTTCCTTTTCTAATTTTGCTGATTTTGGTGGTTTTAAAGAGATTCCTCCATTTTCCAACTATTGTACAACCATCGCAGCACCGCCACTGTGCTATCTGTCTTCGACGACGATCACCACCTCAGCTCCACCACTATCAGTTCTACAACCACAGGTGCATTAATTTATTATGTGTATGTATATGTATGGATTTGATATACGTGTGTGTATGAATTTGATATGTGTGTGTTAGTGTTAATTATGATGATTTTCTTGATTATTAAAAAGTTATAAGTTGTTCATCATTTAAAGGTGGTATGATGTCGTTGTTGGTGAAATTGAAGACAGAAGATTCAGTAAAACGTGGAGTTATAGATGGTGTAGATATCAAGTCTAGACGCCATTTAAATGTCAGAGGAAAAAGTGCAACTCTACCATCTATCATTGGTTAGACTCAATAATAGTACAACCTTCAAGATGACAATTTTTTTCTTTTAAGAATGTAATCGTTTATGCTTTTTTAAAACAGAAAAGGATTGGGATGATATCAAATTTGGTGTGAGCAATCAAGTTGATTTCTATGCAGTTTCCTTTGTTAAAGATGCAGAGGTTATCCATGAGTTGAAGAATTATCTAAAAAGTAAGTAAATCACCAAGATGTTTGCATTTCAAGTTGCATTACTCTTATAAATTCTATTTGCTACCTTGTTTATTGTCTTGGCAAGTTGTGGTGAATATATTCAAGTGCGCAGACTCCATTCCAAATTTGCATTCAATTATCACCGCATCTGATGGGGGTAAACTTAAATTTACTGAGAAAAGAACCCACTGTTTACTTTATTTTGGTGAATAACATTAAAATGACTCCGCTAGATACTAAAGGCTTTTCACAAGCCTATTGAGTGATTAGAGCACCTGAGATAGAAGATTTTAAGTAAGAAGAAAAAAACAGAGTATGAGGAAGCTTTTCGTTTTCTTGATTAGAGCACCATACCGGCTTAAACTCAGGAAACATGGCCACCATGGCCTTTGATTTGGTCTTACGTAAATAAAGTAAGAGAAAAAGAAAAAAAACACTCACGAAAACAAATAAGTAATAATACTCCTGAAAATTTTGGATTATTACCAACAGATATAATGGTATCGAATGAGAAAGGGGGCCTTTGGCCTAGCTTTATGAGAAGAATGAACATGTAATATGATTTTAACCAAAAAGCATCTTCATTGGCAGCCAACGAAACCAACAACCCTACATATCATGCCATATCTTAAACTCGAGGAGTGGAAAGACATCATGTTCGGCACCGTTCTGGCATGCTCAGAAAACACCACCCCGCCATGGTGGCACGAGGGAGGGAGGGAGAGAGAGAGAGAGAAAGAGGGTCTACTTTTCTATTTTTCTTTTATTGTTTTTTTCCTATATCAAACTATTATAAATACTAACCTATACTACCAAATTACACCACAACAAATCTTTCTTTTATAATTAAAAAAAATGTGTCCATCGTCTTCTTCTTCATCGAGTACGACGAGTATGAAGTTATTATGTTTTTAATAGGGGTGACAATTGGTTCAGCTTTTCGGTTTCTTGGAATCGGTTTCTTCGGTTTAAAATTTTTGTTGGTCCAATTTGAAACCAAACCAAATCGAATTCAAATTCTCTAGACCAAACTGAAAACTGAATTCTAATTCAGTTTGAAAACCGAGGAAACCAAATATAAACTTAAAAAAATCTCAAACATAAATTAAAGGGTAAATTACACCAGTCGTCCCTCGTGGAGGTGCCAAAAAGCGTGTTTAGTCCCTATTTTAAATAATTAACTCGGACCGTCCCTCGTTTGTTTAAAACTTGCACGTTTAGTCCCTATTACCATAAAATGACTATTTTACCCTTAATAATTTCTTTTTTTATTTTGTTTTATTTATTTATTAGTTTTAAATAGAAAAAAAAATAAGAAAACAAATATCCCCGCCCCTCTCCTTTTCATTTCCTGCAACAAGATTCTTCGGACCCACCACCACCTATCACCACCAGCTCTTCCGGCACCACCACCTATCATCGCTAGCTATTCCCCTGTTTAGCGCCTTATCCATAACCCTAATCTCACAAAAACGACCATCGATTTCACAGAAAACCACCATTATCACTAATCACAGCCACCAATCTCCACAAAAACTACCAGCGGGACCATCACCTACCTTACTTTATCTGCTGATCTTTACATGATCAAACTTGTAACTCAAAAGAAAAAAGAATGGTGAATAAGAATCTCTGATTGAGAGATACATGGGCGAAAGGTGGGTGATAGAAAAACATACATCTGCGATTGATCCACCCGTCACCTTCACGCTAGATTCAATTGCAACTGTGGAGCTTGATGATCTCCATATCTCTGCCAATTTGCAATGATGCAGGAAAGATCGAAACCCTAGCCGCCGTCGGTGGCAGTTGTGGAGCTCGACGCATATGTCGAAACCCTAGCCGCCATTGATTGGATATGTCAAAACCCTAGTCGTGGAGAGTTGTGTTGATTTGGAGACGAAGACTGCGACACTGTTATCAGGTGGTGATCATCAATCGAAGAATCGAAAACGATGGGGGATGAGTACTAGATCATCAGTGATTGGAAATAAACAAAGGAACTTCGTCTATCGTCACCAGTTCAAACGTCGATGGTGATGAAACGATATTACACAGACGATGGGAGGTTGTTCATCACGGAAGAGAAGGTCGAGATTCCAGAATGAAATACCCATCACTGTCCTTCGTGTGAAAATGGAGAAGAGAGTGAAACTATGGAGGAGGATGAGTGTAGGAGAGAGAGAGAGAGAGAGAGATCAGTGGTTGTGGTATTTTCTGGCGTATGAGAGAGATAGATATTTGGGAGACTTGTTTTTATTTTATTTTTTATTAATAAATAATAGTAGATTAATTAAAAATAAATATCCAAGGGCATAATGGTCATTTCAAATATGGTGTGGACTACATTTGCAACAAAAACACATATCAGGGACGAAGCGTGCAAGTTTTAAACAAATTAGGGACGGTCCGAGTTAATTTTTTAAAATAGGGACTAAAGACGCTTTTTGGCACCTGCACCAGGGACGACTTGTGTAATTTACCCTAAATTAAAATATTTTTAACATAGAAACTTAAAGTTGCAAACAGAAATATGTAAAGTTTCATACAAAATGATACAAAGAGTAAATGAGTTAAAATAATTTTTACTTTATAATTAATACTGTTATTTAATATAAAATATAAAATATATTTTTTAATTAATTAATTTATGAAATTCGGTTTTTTCTGTTCGGTTTGGTTTAAACTTCATGAGACCAAAACCGGAATCAAAAACCAAATTCTTAATTCGGTTTGGTCTTGAACTAAACAGAAAAACGAATTTGAATATTGTTCGGTCTAAAATCGATTTCGGTTCGATTATATTTTCGGGTTTTTGGTTTCGAACCAAATAATTCCCACCCATAGTTTTTAATAGTTAGGGATCTTTTTGTTTTTAAGTTTTAATTGTGGTGTTATGTATTTCCCGTTTTCATGTAATGAAATATTTAGTTTAAAAAAATGTTTAAAAAATAATTGTTTAAAGAAAATATTTTTATTTTCATGCCATGTTAACCCATTCCCATCTAAATGACATGTGAAAAAATTGATATGAGACTATGAGAGTGCCAAAAAACTGAGGTGGCATGTTGAGCTTGTAATGCAGTAAAATTGACGACAATTAAGTGGCTTTCAAAAAGTTGAGGTTGCATGATGATAAGCATGACACCACTAACTCCATATGACTTTAGAAAAAACAAAAACCAACTACCTTGCTTTAAATTAACAATATGTTTGAGGGTGGTAGGTAGATCTAATCTTCAATTGGCAAACTCCAAAACCTAGTTAAATCACTAAAGTCGCTAATGGGCAAAGCTTGACCACTTCAATTAAAATGTTCTGTTGTTCAATTTTTTTGCGATTTTCTTAGGTGAGCCATATCCAATAACCCTGTTAAAATTGGTGTCAAAATCCATGGAAAAAAGTTATCTAGTTCTTGTGAACGCGTAAATTTTCCCATGAAAAACTTCATTCATTAATCAATAAGTATTTATATACAATATAAATTAGATTGATGTTCACTGTGATTGTGGGTTTGTCTGCAACATTGGATGAGGAGGGTGTTATTGCTTAAAAGGAAGCAATAGCAAAGCAGGAGGAGGAGAAAAAAGGAACGAGGCAGGAGAAACGGGCTATAGGAACGGTTAGGGTTGATAGGGAGAATGAAAAAAACTAGGAATTTTAGTTTTGCTCTTTTTTAATACCATGTGAACGTGTAAATTTTCCCATGAAAAGCTTCATTTGTTAATCAATAAGTACCCATACAAAATACTTTGGATGGGCCGACTATAAGCAAGGATACATAATAACATACAAAACACACATATAATAATGTCTTTTCCGTAAACTTATCGGTTATTAATATAATAATATTGACTCTATGGACAATCATTTTGTTTATTTTTTTCAAAAGTTTTTTTAGAAACTAATTAAAATATCCTTATTATATATCATATAAGTAGGTTTGAAACTCGTGTATTACATAAGTTTATAAAAAAAGTTTAATATAAAATTATAAGCATTACATAGTTTTTAAAGTATAAAAATTATACATAAATACAAAAAATATAATAAATAAAATAAGTAATAAAGGTTGTAGAGCATTTGTTATGAAATTTAATATAATGATCTATTTTACATATATAAATCTCATTAAAATGTGAAATGTAAATTTAAAATATTGAAAATTTTATAAAAATGACAAATGGAAAAAAATAATTCAAAAACTCTTAGAAAATGACACGTGTCAAATTTAATGAAAACATGACATTTGGCAAAATTGATTTTCATTTATTAGGATAGACTAAGTGTGAGACCCGTATGTTATACGAGTTTGATAAAACAAAAAATTAAATATGTAAGTTTAAACAAAATTTTATTTAAATTTGAAATTTAAATTTAAAACGAAACATATTAAATACTATATGAGTATTAGTATTGTAATTTATTAGTTATTTTCAATTAAAACAAGTATTAATTGAGGTGTAAATATGATATATTAATTAAGAAAATAGAAAAAAAAATAAGAAAATGACAAATGGAAAAAAAACAATTATTAAAAAATACCAAAAAATGATATGTGTCTAAGTTAATGAAAGAATGACATGTGACAAACTTATTTTCATTTATTAGTGATTATTTGTTATTTTCCAAAATAAACACAGTATTTCCGAAAAATAAGATTGGTAACCATTAAGAATTGAATAAATAAAATGTAATAAAATATAGTATGACCACAATATTTATCTGTCATTCTGAAAGTTTGAACAATTACTTCTCTAAAATATAAACTTCTATAAATTATATTATTTTTATTTCATATATTTAATTAAATAGATTAACTAAAATAATATTCATACCAATGATGAAACATATGTGTAACTTTTTAAAAACCAATTTTTTAACTGTCGGTTCAACCCGACTTCTATAATTCTTATGTATTTTGACCATTTTCTATTTTTCATACATACATATATAATTAAAACCAAAGAATTTTATACATTTGATAGTGGTTTACGTCGGCCTTTGGGCTGTGTACACTTTGGTTAACCTGATCGAGTTAGTTGTTCGATTTGCTTTAACAATTGGTTTTTTAATAGAATAAGAGAAATCTAACTATCTAAATTTTATAAACCGGCTAAAATGGTTTTTAACCGACTCTATCACACCGGTTCAACCTGATTTTTGGAAAAACGAGTCAATTCGTTCCCGTCTAGAAATCGACAAAAAATCAGGTTGAACCTCTCTTGTCCAGGTTTGGTTCATATGTGTCTGGTGTATGTGTGGGTCCACTCGCTGTCCATTAGTGAGGTTATTTTACCAAAACTCTTACTAAATTGCTCCAAAACTCTTACTAAATTGTTGGAGTATGCTATAACTCACTTTTATATCGTCGATTTGAACCGATAGAGATAAAAATATGATAAAAATCAATTAAACTAAAGGTAAACGTGGTAAAACTACCATATCCAGTATTTGTATTTTCTCATCAAAAAAAAATCCCTATTCTAATAAAAGAATAATTTTAATCTTCTTTTGACATGTGTCATCATATTAAGCCTCATAGTTAATGTAGATTTTATTCTTCTTATGTCATATGTCATTCTATTATACCTCCTGATTAATATATGTCATTTGTCAACTTACTAATTCTTAATTTAAAATTTTAAAATTTAAATTTTCCACTCTAATTATATTAAATTAATAACACTAGAATAAAAATTAATATAAATTATAAGGTGATAGAATTTCATATATTTATTTAAATTAACGATTAAATTTTATATAACTAAAAAAAATATCAGTTAATTAATAATTGATTAATTATTTTGAGTTCTTACTATTAAAGTTTAATTAATTTTATAACCGTGGTTTCCACGGGTTTTAATATAAATTATAAGGTGATAAAATTTCATATATTTATTCAAATTAACGATTAAATTTTATATAATTAAAAAAATATCAGTTAATTAATAATTGATTAATTATTTTGAGTTCTTACTATTAAAGTTTAATTAATTTTATAACCGTGGTTTCCACGGGTTTTAATATAAATTATAAGGTGATAAAATTTCATATATTTATTCAAATTAACGATTAAATTTTATATAATTAAAAAAATATCAGTTAATTAATAATTGATTAATTATTTTGAGTTCTTACTATTAAAGTTTAATTAATTTTATAACCGTGGTTTCCACGGGTTTTAAACTAGTATATATATATATATATATATATATATATATATATATATATATATATATATATATATATATATATATATATATATATATATATATATATATATATATATATATGAAAAGCAAATGATACAAATATGTTTACATAGTGATATCACGTTCTTTTGTCCACGTGCATGAAGACCGAGTATTAAGCAAAATTATTTCATTGTTTTTTATTATTAGTTAGTATTTTGTTACCAAAGTGCTTTTAGGCAAACAATATCCGGTGTTGCCTTTTTCATTGAGATCGAGGGTTTAAGTCCCACTGTGTACATATGTGGAATAATTTATGAATACTTTATTATAAATTTGTATTTGGCGTTAAAAAAAAAAAAAAAAAAAAGTTAGCATTTTGTTTCCACCGGTGATGTAGGCCACGATTCCATCAATTTCTCCTGTTTATTTGTTTAGTTGCTGCATGCAGTTTAGAAGCTTATTTATTTCTATGTAATCATCTTTTTGAGTTTAGGAATTAAAACAGAAAATTGTTCCAAAGTGTTTGTTCTTTTCTTAATTCTTAGGAGATTGCCAATCTCGAATTTGGCTCTATCAGAAAACTACCCATCAACAGTAAGAAATAATAAAAAGAAAACCATATCGTTCGTTAAGTAATATTATAATTATTCTTTACTGTCGTACCAATATTCATAATTAATGCATTGTTTACATAAACCATGTGATCATCACTTATTCAAACTACAAAGTACAAACACATATATCTATCAAACACTGTTTTTGATAGCTGCACTGTATCCATTTTGTTGATCAAAGAACCTGTCCCACAACATAACCCCACCATACTTGGCAGAACCCTTGATCGATGGAAGAACACTAGACGTAAGAACATCTGGCGGAATGTATCCGCTTCCGGCAGCTCCGGTGGCTGCGGGCAGACCCAAGAAAATCTGATTGGAGTTGACCTGAGTCCACTGGTTCCATCGAGCTAATAAAGCATCAGCGTTTGCTCCGTACTCGCACTGAGGATTGTTATAGAACTGCACCCAGACGTAGTCGAATAAGCCGGTCTGGATTGCTGAATCCAGATGGGCGTCTGGGATAGGGCACTGCGGCGCTGCAGATAAGTAAACCTTTTTCTCCGAGTTGTGAGCGGCCAATGCCCTAGCTAGGTCCGGCCAGAATTGTCCTGATCCGGACTCGATGTCAAAGTCGATTCCGTCCAAAACAGCGTCACCTAACGGCCGGGAATTCGACTGGCCACCAAGAAAGTTGTTCCATAGGTAATCGGAAACTTGTTGTGCATCTTGAGGGGATGATAGGGAGTAGCTCCCGACGGCTCCTCCTAAAGAAAGAAACACCTTCACCCCTTGGTTCTGGCATGCTCGTATATCGGAGGATAAACTGGAGCAAGTGGAGGCAGGATCACAGTGACCGGCCAGGTTTAGAACTGGTGTTTGGCCATTTCCGAAGGTAGTCAAGAAAGCGATGTTTACGAACTGGTAGTTTCCGGTGGCGCAGGCGGCGGCTAGGGTCCCTTCATCGGTGCGTTGTCCCCAGTAAGTGGCTATGCCAGCAGCTTCTAAGGGTTTGAAGAAAGAGAAAGCAACGATGGAAAGGAGTACGAGCAATGCTGATGTCGACTGTGAGTAACTGGATGATGCCATGTTTTCCGATTTGTGTTTTGAGTGTTATGCCGAAGATCGGAAATTTATAGGCGTTTGGGAAGTAAGGTGGCGTGTTTGGCGGGTAACGGTGCAAATGATCCTGAAAGACCAGGTCTTGTGTGGAAATTAGAAAATGTGTCGTTTCAAGTCTTTTGAAAAGTCTGAAGTTGGTGTTTCTTTAGAAAGTTCAACATGGACAGATGTAATCCTTAATCGAGTGTCAATTAAAAACTGTACGTGTAAAATATACTAACGAGTAAATTACACTTTTCGTCTATGTGGTTTACACCGATTTGTACTTTTAGTTTAATTTTTTTTGAGATTTTGATATGGTTGCATAGGGAAGAGCCTTGGAACTACTGGTCGTTGGCGGTTTTTTAGTTTTACAAAAACCGGTTCGGATCCATAAAAAACCGGTTATAAACCTAACCGGTTCGAAAGTTTAAGAAACATAAACCAGAATTTTTTTTTAATATTTTATGATTATCTTAAATCCTAACCTAATCTATTTCTAATTTACATGAAACAAAAGGACCGATTACTCAAAAGGAAAAGGTAATCATTATTCACAGACGAAAAAAAAAAGTCTCGACAAAGGCTCATCCCTTTTTTTTTTATTTGGGTTTTTAGTTTCATTATTGAATAGTATACGTGTAATGTATACTTACAATATTTTTGTTTCGATAATTCTAGATATATCTCTTATATCTTTGAGCACATGTCATATATTTCAATTAATGTCTGTTTGTTGGAGTTTTTAACATAATGAAAGAAGGCCAAAACTGATTTAGTATATTCTAAAATTCTAAAGGTTTTTTTCAATTTCCATTATTTGTTGTAGTGAATAGCCAAATTTACATTATTGAAAAGATGACAAAAGTTTCATGTTTTTGGAAATGATTTTGCAATCTTTCCGTAAAAATAGAGAATGATAAGCTAATATAAATTTTTTTAAATAAAATATAGGTTTATTCTTGTAAATAAACACCTAAGAACAAAATGTTCATATTTCTTATCCAACAATAATTAATATATCTATCATAGAAATAACCGAAAAGGAAATCAATGCTATAATAACACGATATTTGGAAGCCAACTTAACAACATGTAAGAATTATGAATTGCATCGTCATTAGTTTCACTTAATTTATCACCGGTTACTGTTTGGAAAAATAACCGAAAACCAGTACCGAAACTCGAACCGGACTGGAATCGGTATTGGAACCGGCGGTCCGGTTACCGGTTCTTATAATATCGTAATACTGGTTCCGGTTCTGAACTGGTTTGGTTCCGATTCGGTTCCAACACTCATCTTGCACATGTGCTCACCAAGGATCTTACCAATGAGTTTCCCTTATTTGGTTATAAAAAACCAAATTGATCTCAAACCAAATTTAATAAAAGCTATAAACTAAAGGGGAAATATATATATATATATATATATATATATATATATATATATATATATATATATATATATACCTTAAAAGACCATTTTTGCAAATAAATAATACAAAAAAAAACTATAAAAAAAATCTCTAAAAGGTCTAAAGCTACCTACACCGCATTCATTATGGTTCTTTTTTCTCTTCAACCAGCTAGAATCCACCACCAAGCACCAACGACCACCTCCACCCCTCAGGAAACCACTGACGACCCCCCTCTCTCCTCCCCCCCTCTTGCATGCATTTGGAGACCATCGTCATCCGCCGTTCACACCTCACCTCTCTCCCACCTTAGACTCCATTCGTTTCACAATGTCATCTACATCTCCAGCGAGGAAAGCATTTTCAGCTACCCTCTTTCCAAAGCCAATTGCTACCTCTAGTCTCCGAATTTGGAACACAATAGACTAATTGTGCTTCTCTCGTCTCCTGATGTTACTCCTGACAACGACCACCTCTTCCATCACCATATCTCTTTACCCTAACATACATGTGGTTACCTAACACTGCTCTCTCTACCCTATAGGCGACAATTGCCTCTTGCTACCTTAGACAATGTTGGTTTTGATTTTAGATTTAGGATTTCGATTTGGTGGTGGTTATAGTATTGATGATTAAGGGGGTAGTGGTGCTTATGGTGATTGTAGTGTGGTGGTTAGTGGGCCTGGTGGCAAAAATTGTGGTTGTTAGTGACTTTGATCTCTAGTTACCACTAAATCCTCACCCTCACCTTGTTACTCTCTGTCATCATTGGTCTCTTCATCACCAGCGAAGAAGATAGATCAGATCGACACCGACAAACTGTAAGCTAACGCTTAGTGACTTCCCCATAACATACCCCACACAATGCACATAATCACGTAAACCATATCAACCATATAAGCTACATAATCCATGCATATAAACATATAAGGATGCCATGGAAACACTCCAAGGTCTTACACCGAGTGACATTGGAACCCCCACATCGTCTTAACCCACTACCATGGGAACCCCCACATGGTCTTCACTAACTGCCACGGGAACCTCCAAATGGTCTTCACTAACGGCCATGGGAACCCCCACATGGTCTTAACTAACCAAGGAAATATCATACAAGCTAAACATGCAAACATACTAGGTTGTCATGAAAACCATCCAAGGTCTTACATCGAATGCCATGGGAACCCCCGCATGGTCTTAGTCCACTGTCATGGGAACCCCTACATGGTCTTCACATAATACCTAACACACTTATACCGTGAACGCAATAAACATCCTAACTAAATAACATGGGTCGGCCTTGGTGCCTTCCAACTATTGGTATGGTGAGGAGACTCACCTCAAATGCGAACTGTAGCTAAGTATGTCCAAAATCCAAGTATCAGCTCTGCCACCTCTCTAATCATAAACAATTCCTTAGATACAACTCAACCCTTTAAACCCCTTAAATGTCCACCCTGGTCAAGGTCAAAGTCAGTGCTCCGAGTTAACATGAATCGTCGAGTTATCCCTGTAACTCGTCGAGTCCATCCCAAAGCCAGAATCGCGATGTCGCGACCCAACTCGTCGACTTTTCCTATAACTCGTCATGTTTCTCCGTTTTCCAACAGAATCGGGGTAACCCCAACCCAACTCGTCGAGTTCCCCTGTGAACTCGTCGAGTTCTTCAGTCTGTCAAACCACTTAATGTATTAAGCCCTTTTTCTTGAATCCAAAGGTTCCAAACTTAGATCCCTAACCATAGAGACGTTTAGAAGGGTAAAGTTTCCAACTTTACCCCCAAAGATCATCTAATAAGCTTTAGACCCAAAACCTAGTTCCTTTGAGGAGGGTCTTGACCCATTAAGCCTTTAACACTAGCTTCAATGTTCCATATTACAAATCTGAGGTCCTAAGGTGGTTTAATCACGCAATGTTTCCAACTTTACGTCCATACATGCTATAAACACCCTCTAGGGTTCATTTTTGGCTTCATAATGGACATATTGCATGAATGGGACATGAAGGCTATTGAAGTTTGCAACTTTAATCCTCTAGAGGTCTTATATAGGCTATATCTACACCCTCAACCTCTAGAAACCTCTTTTATTTGGACATCCAAGCCAAATTCCCAAACCAAACCCATAACTACAAAAGATGAGATTTAATAAGCTACATGTCAAGGTTATGACTTTATACCTCCAAGATGCAGCCTTTGATGTAGAGTCTCTGGATCCAAGTTCACTCCTCCAAGCTTGATACTTCTCTCTTCAAAACCCCCTTCAAAGATGTCAAACAATCACTCAAACACTCATAAAAATCAATGAACAAGAAGGAAAGCGATTCTAGGGTTTTCTCTGGGCAAAGGGGATGGTAATGAGGCCAACCCTAAGAGTTAAGTCCTTTAAATAGGGTGTAACGCCCGAACAATTAGGGTTTTCCTTTCCAGTGCCAACTCGTCGAGTTGGGGCTCCCCAACTCGTTAAGTAGGTCCTCTAATCTACGCGGTTGGAAAGCTTTCTATTCGTCGAGTTCCTTTCAGTATTTAAAAATACTTAGAATTAATCCATACCTGGACCAAGCGTTACAGATCTAAATCAATGTCTTATATGTTGCATGGATTAATTTTGGAACCCTCTAAGTAGGCTCTAAAACCATCCATAGCAAAGGGCTTATGGAATATTTCATTTTTCAAACTATTGAACAATTGACATTCAGTCTCTATACCTCAAATTAATCTATAATTAATTTCAAGTTAATTCTATTTAATTTCAACTAGTTTCTAATTAATTTATCAATCATATAATAAATTAATAAACGTTTTCCTCAATTGTCTAAAATCATTTCTAACTATTAGTAATCTTGAGGGAAACCCAAAAAAACTTTATTATTATTCCAAATGTTACACCAATCAGTTATGACATTAGACACATATTTCTAACAAACTTTAGGTTAGTAGCGATGATATTTCATATGGTGATTGACAATGGTGGTGATAATGATTATAGATATACGATGGTGTGGTCATGTGGTGGTATTGTTGATGGTGATTGATTGTGATAAGTAGTAGTAGATATTGGTGACGGTGAGGTGGAGGTTGTGTTTATTGGTGGTAATTTAGTACTTATCAAAAGTTAATCTCTTTTTTTAATAGAAAAAGTGGTTTAAGGTATAAAAATATCAAAATTGAAATAAAAATGTAAAGAGGGGCATAAAGGTATTTTTACAGGCATCTAATGGAATATCCTAGACAATAATTGATGACGGACCTGTGGTGCAAGATTTTAAAACCACAAAGACTACAAGGTCTAAAACTGTAATTTCTCACAAGAAAAAACATCATAAATGGTCCCTATGGATTCCCAAAATCTGAAGTTTAGTCCTCGTGGTTTAAAAACGTCATAGATGGTCCCTATGCTTTCAAAACTTTTAACGATTGGTCCTTATTGCTAACTCCGTTAACTTTTGTCCGTTAACTGAAGGGCATTTTTGTCATTTCACTACCACAGGGACCATTTATGATGCTTTTTCTTTTTCTTTTTTTTTTAAATAATTAAATAAAAGGTCTCTCTCTCTCTCTCTCCATCAAAACCCCAATCCTTGTCTATAAATCTGAATATCGTTCTCTTCTTCAAACGATTGATTTTAAAGCTCAACTGTGTTCCATTGCCAAAACCCAGAAGAAGATTAAATACCCAGAAGCAAATCAGAAACCCAATAATTCCAAACACCAGATGAAGATCAAGGTACCCAAATCAACATTTACATCCTTACTTCTAGGCTTTCCAACCCTTTCTGTGTTCGTAAGGTCAAACTTCAGTTTCGATTTCAATAGACAAGAATTAAATTTGTAGGGTTAACTTTAGTTCCGATTTCAATAGGCAATTTCGAACCGGAGCTTCTTTCTTTCTTTATATCAGTAATTTTGAATCTTCAAATCCTTAGCGATTGCAGAGAGAAGAGGGAGATAATCTGGAAGGAGATTGTCTGATACTCTGTCCCTAAGATGTCGATTGAGATGGGTTCGACTATTTTGTTGGAGATGGGAGTCGTCTTCGACTCAAGCAACATGTTCTTGTGCCTCTGGGAACCCACCCCTGAAAACGTCGATGAATAGATGCAGGGCTACAATAATGTTGTTGAAACAATGAAGGAGGTTTGAACAAAAGCTTCAATTGTTTTTCAAAAAAAAAAAATCAGCAGAAACCTTCTACTATGTCTGTGTGTGTGTGTGTGAAATTAGAATAAAAACTAAAAAGAGATTCTTTTCTTACTGTTCATTAGCACTCTTTCCTAATCATCATCCGATAGAATTTGATCAAAAAGAGTTTTCAGAAGGAAGTTCATCTAGTTTTTGATTTCATTGAAATTTTCATGGGTTTATTTGATTTTCGTTGATCTCAATGGGTTTTTCATATCTGATTGGGGAAAGTAGCCATGGTGAAGGAATGAAAGAGGAAACATGCAACGGTGGAGAGAGAGAGAGAGAGAGAGAGAGAGAGAGAGAGAGGATGGGACCCTTTATATATTAAATAATTATATTTAATTTTTCTAAAAAAAATAAGAAAAAGCATCATAAATGGTCCCTGTGGCAGTGAAATGACGAAAATACCCTTTAGTTAACAGACAAAAGTTAACGGAGTTAGCAATAAGGACCAATCGTCAAAAGTTTTGAAAGCACAGGGACTATCTATGACGTTTTTAAACCATGGGGACTAAACTTCAGATTTTGGGAATCCACAGGGACCATTTATGATGTTTTTTCTTCTCAAAACAAGCGAGGTTAGGTTCAGATGCACAAAAAGAGAGTTTTGATATAAACTTCTAAAGGTTAAGTAAATGAGGCAATGTATTTTTTCAAAAAAAATTAAAATAGTCGTTTTTTAGGCTTTTATGGGAAAAAAAATCCCTAAATAACAACAAATTTCATAAGTTTTTGACCAAAATAGTATTACTGAAAAAAATATTTAATAATCTACTATAGTTTCAAAAATATTAATTAAACTAGATTTTTTTCCTCTATTTTTAGTTTTTTTTTATTGTGTTTTACTTGTAAATATAAGTTTTTTTTATTCTTTTTATTTCAGTTTTTTTTTATCTTTTTTTTTAAATGTCAATTTTTATTTTTTTTATTTCAGTATTTTTAATATATTTTTAACATCAAATTTTAGCTATTTTATATTAAAACTATCATTACACACAATATTCTTTAAGGTGTAAAAGCTTCAGCACTAAACATATAACTTTTTTAAAATAAAAAAAACTTCAATATTAATTGTTACAAAACAAAATCACCCCAAAAAAACTCTATTATTTTCTCATATATTTTCTTACATTTATTCACCGGTATGCTATGACAAAAATAATAGTTTTATTTTTTTGTTTTCTAAAAGACCCTTGTAAAGTTGTAATACATGATCATATGTTTTGCTAGGGGTGTTCGTTTGGATGGATCGGTTTGATCCGATCCAATCAAGTGAATCCAAATTGGTTTCGGTTTTCAAAACATGGATCCGAATAGTCCAATCTAAATTCAAATCCGATCCAATTACAATTCAGTTGGATCGGTTTTTATAATTCGGTTTTCAAAAAACGAAATATTTTAAAATGATATATAATTATAATATTACCCAACTTTACATAAGAACTAAAAACAAATTATTTAGTTGCGTTTTGAAATTTTTAAATAACTACTAAGAAGATATATTATAGTTAAATATTTTATAGATAGAAAACTTTTGAAAGAAAATACATATTAATGTTTTTTTATCGGGTGAAACGTTTTGAACCTATTTGAAAAAAATAAATTACCAAATTAATAAATAACTATGGATATATATTATAAATAGATAAATAATAAATGTTTATTCGGTTTTTTTATATTACTCGGTTCTTATTTTATAAACCAAAACCAATCCGAAATTCAAAATAACAATTCGGTTTTGTTAAAAACCAATCCAAAAATTCAAATATCGGAACCTAATAGTCCAATCCAAATTGTCCAATTGGATAATTCGGTTTTATCCAAATGGTGAACAGTCCTATGTTTTGCCTCCATAATTTGTTGGTTAAAGGGGGAAACGTTTGGATATATATATATATATATATATATATATATATATATATATATATATATATATATATATATATATATATATATATATAAGGGTTAGGTTCATGTGAAACGACTTAATTTTGTGAGACCGTGAGACGTAATTTTATTTATTTATTTATTTATTTTTTAGTTAATTCAAGTTCCAAAAATAATATTTAAAAAAAGAATTTTTGGATTTTCCATCTATTTTGCATTTAAAATTATTTTTTAGAATATGTACAGTGTAATATTCTATTAGAATATTTCACGTATTTTTTTAAAAAAAATAATTTTATTTTTATTTTTTTTAGTTAATTGAAGTTCCGAAAATAATATTTAAAAAAAGAATTTTCAGAGTTTTCCATTTATTTTGCATTTTAAAATTATTTTTTTTAGAATATATCAATGTAATGTTCTATTAGAATATTTCACGTATTTTTCAAGAAAAACGGATTTTTTTTTATTTTTTTTATATTTTTTTTAGTTAATTCAAGTTCCGAAAATAATATTTAAAAAAAGAGTTTTTGGATTTTTCCATTTATTTTGCATTTTAAAATTATTTTTAGATTTGGTGTTACGTTTTCAAAAAATTAGATTGGTCTCAAATGAACCTGAACATATATATATATATATATATATATATATATATATATATATATATATATATATATATATATATATATATATATATATGGGTAAAGTGAATATACCTAACAACCTTATATAAGCTTAGGTACCTAACCTCATCAAACTACGTCATTTTGCATTAAATTTTCATTGCAATCATCCAAGGTTTTTA
Organism: Lactuca sativa; assembly: GCF_002870075.4. Classification (NCBI taxonomy): domain Eukaryota; kingdom Viridiplantae; phylum Streptophyta; class Magnoliopsida; order Asterales; family Asteraceae; genus Lactuca; species Lactuca sativa. The sequence continues at coordinate 232,413,930 of NC_056624.2, forward strand.
AACTTCATCCCCAAACTTGATTTAGTTCAAAATATTTTGGAAATTCATCATTATATTTCTCCTACATCCTTTCATTTGTAGCGGTAGGATATGAAGCCTATCAGGTGGTATTCGATAGAAAGACGTGATGTAAAAGAAAGATATTGTTGAAAGTTCAAAGATTTTTGAAGTAATCAAGTTATGGGGTTGAAGTTTAAAAACCTTAGGCAATTACAATGTAAATATGATACAAACCGATGTAGTATTATGAAGTTAGGTACCTAAGCTTATATAAGGTTGTTAGGTATATTCACTTTACCCTATATATATATATATATATATATATATATATATATATATAGAGAGAGAGAGAGAGAGAGAGAGAGAGTCAAGATCAAATAAAAAGGAAAAATTTTGGTAAGAAGGTAAGATGTTTTTTTTTCTACATATTTAGCAAACAAACAAAATGAATTATCACATGATTCATTTGTAAGATAATTCATAAGAAAAAATTCTCAAAAAAAAATGTTGATGATTCATTTATACAATGATTTTGTTGTTATTCACTAAAATTGTTATAAAAATAAATATTTTCTTAATTTACTTAAAAATAATCATGAAGATGTTTTTTTGAAATTTTTTTTTCTTGTGAATCATCTTACAAATGAATCATCTAATGATTCATTTATTTTTTTCGTCAAAAAAATATGTACAAAAGAAACTTCTTACCTTCCTACAAAAAAAAATTATTAAACATTACTTTATGTTTTCTTATTTTGAGATTTTTACAATATGAAAATAAACGTTTAGTGATTACAACGTTATTGCGGCATTATCTGGTCACATGACTTGTTTTAATGAGTTTTTTTTAAGATCAAATTTCATAAATATCATATTTTACAAAAAAAAAAAAAAATGCAATTAGAAAAATATGAAAAACATCAGTTTTTAAAAAATATTTTAAGTTCTTTGTAATTTTTGATCAACTATCAAGTCCAGTTCCTTTCTTAAATTTATTAGTTTTGCAAATCAATCTTCTTAAATACATTTTTTACTATGTCATGTGTTGTGCCACTCATGTAGTTATTTTTTAATATGAACTTTTTATCAACTTCCCAATTGTAATTTGGTAGCCTGCACTCTATAATGTTTTAGCTAAACTTGAAATCACATCTTTTATGATATTCTACAAATCCTTTGCTATAGAATGATTTTTATTTGCCTATTTACATTGTATTCAGGTTTTAGGCATGTAAAGATGCTTTCATGTACTTCGACACGGTAGAGGGTTCACTCTTTTCTGTTACACCATTATAGTAAATGAATAGTCTTAGGTAATTCTATTTTATAAAGTAGGTTGTTATATATAAGAAATTCGTTGACGGGTTATTTCTTTACATACAATAGATTGTTATTAAGTCAAACTAAATAGGGGCTATTTAGGGTTACCATGATTAAATGTTGCTTTGGTTATTGCAGATTTCATTGGGGAAGATTCGCTTCTCTATCCGGGAGGGTATCAAACATTTATTGATCATATTATTTTTGAATCATATGATTTTGGATCAATAATATATTCAATTAAATAAAGTATTTGTTCAAAAAATAATTTTTCGGTCATTATATATGTTGAATCTTTTAATTTTCAATCATAACATATGTAACTAATAATCATAAAATATTTGAATCAAAATATTTTTAGATCGTAACAAATTAAAGATTATAAAATGTTGAAATATAATTTTTTTAATCATAATTATTTTGAATCATATTATGTTTAATATTTTAAAAAAAAACTTATAATATTTTAAAATAAAATTTGATATCTAAGCAATCTTATTTTTTGAAATTTCTTTTTAAAATTGTCATTATATATGAGATATGATAAACCTTTAAAATGATTTTTAATTTGGGATGAAAATTTTTACGTCTTATTTTTTATAAAAAAATTATAATCATTTAAACAAAACATGCGTATCTTTAACAATGTATTTTAAAAAAATAATAATAAGAGTTAACAATATATTTTTTATCTGACACGATACGACAATGTTTTATGTAACACAAATACTACACGACACGATGTAGTGTTTTTTTACTAACACGAAAACGAACCAAATAAAAAACGACAAACACGATACGACACAACAAAGATAACATAATATAAGTATTAGTTTATTTAATTAATATTTAATCATACATACCACAAAAAACACGATAAATAAATGTTAACGTGTCAATTTCGTGTTGAATTTTGAACACGAACACGACACGATACGACATCATGTTTTTTACACTTGACTTGAACACAAATTTCAATTTCAATTTCATTCCAATTTTATTTCATGTCGTGTATTTTTATTGTGTTTACAATTGTCAATCCTAACCGTGACTCCTAAATTTTGTAGGTCATCTAGCCTCATGTCACGTTTCTTGTTATCTATAACCTTGATTAAAACACTGTAATTAATGGGATAGATGTTTCATATCAAGGGTACCCCACTGGTTTCTCATTTTATATACATCATACATGAAGTAATTGTTTTGAATTCTTCTCTTTTTGAAAAATAACTACTTAAATGTACATAAGAATATCTAATGCACTTTTCGAAAAATAACTAATTAAATGTAGATAAGAATATCCAACGCACCTAACCAAATGCCTCTGGCAAAGGATTTCAACGTTCTTTTAATAGATATTCTCAAACTACCTTTAAAGATGCCCAAGTGTATTATATATTCAGAGAACTAGAGAGCCGTCGACCATGAGACACTTGTTATGTCTCCTTCAATTTTCTCTTAAAAAATCTTTGACCACACTTGTTAGCATAAATCTAGATACGTGTTAAAGTCAACATCATTGTTAACATATTTTACATATGTCCATTAAAATATATATTAAAAGCATACTCTTAACTTGAAAGCCAATACAAAATGGCCTGCCAAACCATGTGGAAAAGTACGCCACCATTCTAGAGACTAGAGCAATCAATTGTTCATATGGATTAAGTGACGGGTCTAATGAGTAATGACGATAATAACGTATCCGATGAAAACTTGTATTCCTAATAACATATATTTTATAAAGAATAACACTGTATTTTGATGTTGGACAACTTTTTTTTATTTTTTTTAAAAGATAGATTTATTACAAGCTGTTTGATCTACAACAATTAAGATTATTAAGTTATAGAAATCATTATCAATGAATAAGAATTAAAGTATGATTGCTGTTTTACATAGAATGATAAAAACATTAAAAATTTAACAATTGGTCCCTGTGGTTTACAAAATATTACACTTTGAGGACTTCTTAGTAAAAAGTCATACGATTAGTCCCTATGGTTTGTAAAATTACATGAAAGGTCATCCTGACGTTAAATATAACTTTTCAGTTGTTAGATTTTAATGGAGAAGACTATTTTGCCCGTATACCAATATTGCAATACACTACAAACCTCAATGACCATTTTTGTAATTTTATAAATTTGAAATCTTGTATATATATATATATATATATATATATATATATATATATATATATATATATATATATATATATATATATATATATATATATATTCAACAACTGGATAAATTTTTTTATCTTTTCGAAATTTTGTTTTCTATTTTTATTTTATAATTTTAGTTATTTATGTTTTTTTTAATGTTTTTATTTATTTTGATTCAAGTAATAAACTTAAATTCGATAAACCATATCGAAACCTTTTTATTTTCTTAATTATGAAATGAAACATTAATGTTTTTTTTTTAATTTTATGTTGTTACGATTTATTTATTGTTTTTTTACTTTGATGTTCCATAGTTAATATCCTTAGCAACTTTATGTTTGCATTTATTATTATCATTATTTCACATTTTGTTATATATATATATATATATAGTTATTTATTATTTTTCTATTGTTTTTATTTATTTTGATTCAAGTAATGAAAAATAAAAAAACAAAAACTCAAACACCAAAGTTGTAAAATACTCTAATATATTAATACATTTTCCAAGATGCCCATTTAGTCGTTCGTATTTATATCAAATTAGATTAACTAAAATGGGAACTTAAACTATAGTTTGTTTTTTCTTGTGCCCGTTTAGTCGTTTATATTTATATCAAATTAGAATTTTACTTGCCGCTTATTGTAGTGATAGTAATTTATTTCAAAAGTAGTAGAAAATATATTGCTACATGTTGAGTAGAAATGTAGGAAAATTTAAGTCGGAAAACCACAATAGTTAGAGGCCAAAGTCATACCAAACAAAGATAATTAATCAAAACTATATTATATATGACATGTATAAGTATGTTAGATATTTTTTAAGCTAATGAACGACGGTTAAAAAAATTAAAAACAAATTACATGTGGCCCGACTCATATGTATAAAAATAAGCACAAAACGTAAAAAAAATTACGTTGAAACGTAGACGAACTCGAATTTATACCAACACGTAAATAAAAAAACAAATAATTTTTTTTGAATCAACGAACTTAACTTTTAAGTTTACGCCGAAACGTTGATCACCTCTAATTATGTCGACACATACAAAAGGTTAGAAAATCAGGGGGTGGTAACTATAGGAAAATCATATTATATATTACGGGAGATAAAACAAAAGTTTAAAAAATAAAAATAGTGAAATTGACATTTTTCAAAGTTCAAATACATGGGTGAATATGAGTAAAAGGTTCAAAATGTTATTTAATAAAGTATAAGGATGATAACAATAGAAAATTAGAAGGAGGACTCAAGGTTGTAAAAATCGTTCGACGATCGACTAGGGTCAAGCGATTAATCAGTTTGGCGGGGATTAATCGGGGACCATAAGTTACTAATAAAACTATTTTAAAACTTAATATATCGTAAGAAAAAATTGTATTTGAATATTTTAAAATTTTAAATTTTGAAATATTGAAATATTTGGTATAATATTTGAAATTTTGAATATTTCCAAATTAAAATTTTTGAAGTTTTGTAAATTTTGGTGTAATGTTTAAAATTTTGAAATTTTGAAAATTTTAAAATCTTCCCGCCAATGACCGCCTAGCCTGAGTTTGACCAATATTGACTAATTTCCGCCAAGAACTCTAATCGTAATCAGTTACAGACCGCCTAGCGCCTAGGCCGATATTTACAACACTGGGGGACTTAAATTGTCAAAAGTTAAAATTGATTGAAGAGTGAAAATGAAAAATAAGAATCTCACGTTATATCCAAATCTTTCGTCAGCTCAAGTGTACATCCACCTAACAAATCACTCGATACATTTACAACGAACTTCGTTACTCGAGATTTCAAAGCCAATACCTAACATTAGTAACAAAACTCCTACTAACAACCCACAAGCAAACGGGGTTCATAATGATAACATTCAACAAGAGACTCCAATGCATAATTAATACTCCCCAACAACCTTTTACTGTCCACATGATCCAAACCAGCTGGTCACTGAGTATCCCGACTCCAAACAATGCACAAACACCCAAACATGCCAATAAGACCAACGATATGATACCTAAGAGTCTCAATCAAATGACTATCGGATCCCAGCCACATGAATTATGCAACCATTGGTTCACGATACATCGTGAGACCCTCTAGCCACTAGAAAGATAAGCTCACGATATCAGGCCAATCTTGCCTTCATTCCAAGATTGTCCTGAAAACTCACGACCAGCACCACAGGGGCCTATAAGTACTTAACCATCAACCGACCGACTTGCAGTATCCCAATCAATATCCCTCTCGACACAACACTAGCCATCCCTTCTATAACACACAATTCATTTCACAGTATAAGTTGCTTACCAACGCAAAATTAGACAAAAACATGGTTAAATAAAACCAACAATGAGATAAGCAGTTGTACTCTTGATCCAATGCAAAGGCTACTAACCAAATAAGAACCATACCAATAAATTCCTACCGAGTGTTCTCATGCTATCTTACTCAACTTACATACATCCCTCATGACAATATCTAATGAACTTACCACAATACATACCCTCAAGTGACCCATAATCAACCCTGGATATACTGCATTCATATTCCTATCGACCTTACCCAACGAGTGAAATACCAGTAGATCTAACGAAATGACGAACCTCATTTGTTAACAGAAACATCCTCATGAATAACCGAAACAAGATCTCACACCTTGACTGAAACTGAACATGTTCCACCAATACGCAACTAACTCGATAAAACTTCCAAAGTTATCCAGAAACGGTGCTAAAACCCTGGTCGGATCAATCCAAATACCAACCATGCCGACATCACATGCCAAAATTGAATTCTGCGTAGATCCAAAGCAGCACCTGAAAAACTAAACAACATCGCTCCGACGTCCGAACTCCTAATAACGAAGGAAAGGTGCCAAACCCGATCTCGCTATGAACAAAAATTCCATAACCAGTCATTAAGGGTACCCATACCTAGAAACCAAAATGTACAATGTACAGATCTTGACGATGGGTTGCCGCATCCATTGAACTTCAACTGATAAAGCTCGTAACTTTTGAAGTACCTGAACTATTGACGATGAACGAAATAACTAACGATCGAGAATGCATTGAAAATTAATCCAATGATCCAATACACTACTGAACAAAACCCATGTAGAACTAAACATACCAAACTCTGAAGCCAATTTACCGATCAATAACTGCCCAACCTAGACTATAGATAGCAATCTATACAACAAGCTGACAAATCCCTCGACAATTGATACTCAACCCGAGCATCCCAAACGCCTCTTGATCTATTCATCGACATCCCGAAATTAATCACTAGCCACAAAGAGCTCCTTGTCCAACAACTTCACGATGCAAAGACAACTCATGCATTCCTGAGTACATACATCTGATGGAAACTTTCCCTGCACCCACGACTTGACCAAATTGGAACCAAAGTCTCGCATACCCGAACTGCAGATCCATGTGACCCCTTCTTATGAAACCATAAACTCTAACAGATCGATGATCCTTCAAGCAGAATACCAAGTTCGAACTACCACCAACTGACATTGCAAACATACCAAATCTCAAACCGGATCAACCAGATACATAGCACTCCTAACCCTTGGAATGTATAACACAACGCAAAATGATCTTCTAGATAAAGACCAAGTAGACTCAAAGAGATTCTGAATCTCAGATGGAGGCCTCAAAAACTTCTCAATCATAACCGCCTCTAACATTAAGAATCCAATGTGCAATAATTCTGATAGTCCATTCATAGCACCGATTCTTTATCTAGAAACAAATGGACCACCACACACCTCGTCTACAAATCCCCAACCGTTAATTCATCGCAAGGGTCATTCATAAATACAAAAGGCATCATTCTCATAGTCGGGACACATCAGAGACAATAAAATTTGTCGTTCTCGATTCACTTCCTTGATCACTTAAAACAATCAACTAGCACCAAACCTTCCTATATTTCAAAGAAAACAGACCCTAGATCTCATCTCAAGGCAACCCTACCATAAGAATCCTCTTGTGCATTCCCATACTGCCATACATGCTGCCAAAAACTGCAACTATCTAGCCCCATGTGAGGTCTACATTCCAACTCCGAAAATCACATGTTTGCTCTCTCTTTCCTCCAAACATGGAAAGCTGGAAGAACATAACCCTTGTCGTAGATAGTGACATCCTAATTCATTAACCAATCCCTTAGCCTCCGTCTGCAATCCTCGAGCTGATCATCACAATCGTTTCCTTATTGAGGGCCTGTTTGATTAGATCTTGACTGGGTCCGGTAAGAGGTTTTTGTCTAACCTAGTATAGTCAGATTGTTTGTTTTGCATTTGATATGGTCCATATCTCTGACTTGGTCCACTAATAGTTGCTGATTCAGTCCGCCAAAAAAAAGAGTTGACCGAGTAAAATCATTTGTTTGCCCTTCTCCTCCCAAAATATGCGTAATCCTTCGCAGCTCTTCTTCCTTGTCGCCAAAGAACGAACGCAAGGACAACTAGCTCCACCGCTTCCTCCAAAAACTCTGGCCTCCTCCTCCAGCATCGTCCTCCATCACAATCGTCATCTCTGGCCTCCTTCATCGTTAGTTTCTTCTCTAATCTCCTCTCTGTCTCTGCAACACGATTTCTGATTCACAATAGATTTCTAGTTATGGGATACCTTGTATTGTTTCTATAAAGAACTTCATTTTGGTTGATTCTGGAAAAAAATTAGCTTGATTTTGGAAATTAATTTGAAGATTCAATTGTGTTTCTGTGTCGTTCTGGAAACAAATAATCAAATTGACTAGTTTGATTTTGATCAGGAAGTAATATATTAAAGATATAATAACCTTTTGGATTGAAATAATCGAATTTGTGGTGTGACTCTTTGACATTGAACATTACTTGATTGATGATTGACGAGTTGTTCAGATGCAAGACGCAAGATGATGTAGTTATGATTTACAATAGTAAATGGAAGCATTAATTGAGTTTAAAGTCAAAGAAGTTTGGATGGTCAAAATTGGAGTTCCATCCTTAACAATTAATCAAGAAGTTACTTTTGTGTTGATGTTTGCAAATTGAAAAAGATGCAATCAAAAGGAAATTCAAAGGAGTTCAAAATTGATATGCTTTATTGTATATGGATTATGAGCTTTATTGTATATGGATTATGAAGTATGGGTTTGATGATAATAACTTGAGAAAGAATGGGAAGAAGGAAAAAAGAACAATTATGTACATACGGAATATGTGTGTAGATTGTCAAATGTTATACCTTAAAGTGTTGTGTATTATAATGTTACTTTGGATTTTATATGTTATTTTATTTAAGGGTAATGTAGTTATTTTTTTTTACTGTATGTTGAATGTTTTTATGAAGAAATGTTGTTTGAGGGTAATATAGTCATTTTGCACAATCAATCAGATGTAAAATCAAACAACAAGTTTCAGTCAGAAGTTAACTCAGTCAGAACTTCTAACTCAATCAGCATCTAACTCAGTCAGTTCTTACCCAGTTAGCAGCTATCAAACGACCCCTGAGTCCTGCAACTCAACCAGCACTACCCCGAGCAAGGTCGTCGAGACCTCGATATCAACTAACTCACCTAGGTTTGCACCACTTAAACCCAAACTGACATGGTCACTAAGGCCCAAACATTCACCAGACCCATCCTCAGCCTAAACAACCATAACCGATAAAACTAAATATGAGGGAAACACATTGCAATGAATCAGGGTGCCAAACCATGCACTCTACAATCAATCAGCTCCTTAGAAACCCTGAAATTTTCCATGATTCGAGTATGGATCCTGTATTTTTAGTAGTACGGGCCCAATACTACCTTCCACACCTATCCATACTTTCCTCAAAAATCGTTTCAAATCCTCTAAGTAACTACTCATATCCACTACCATCTGATCCAATCACATATACTTGCTCTCAAATGAATACCCACTACTAAATAGTACATCAACTCCTCTAAGGCACTTCTTAGGCTCTCCTAGGATTCCTACCTTACCTTGCCATCATCTGCTGAAAAACCCCTGCTAATATTTGCTAACTACTTTATGAATACAATTACATGCAACAAAACTTAAATAATCTTCCAAATAAAAAACCCAACCCTACAACGGTTGGACTCAGACAAGAGTTGTGCAATAGAGGCAAGTCAATCACTCTAAAATTATTTAACCTTTATTTCATGTAACTTAAGATGTTCGCTTAATAGTTAGCTCACATCAATATGAGTCCCACAAAGCACAAAAGAAGCAACATTCAGGTAGTAACACCTTAAAACATAATGGAATCCTCCAACTCACTTGCTACTACGATGCTAGGAACTTCCACTAACATTGTTGGTTGCCTTATACATGCAAATTATACACACAACAGGATCACAAAGACTGTCGAATGAATGACTCTACCCTAAGCCCACAACCAGACAAAGAATATGATATAAGGCTAAATCAGTCCTTCTAGGGCTATATGATCCTAATCTTATACAATTTTAAAGCAACACTTAATAATCAATCCCACCAATATAGATTCCAAATCTTACATAGCATCCGATTTGTAACGTTTCAAAAATACCAAGTAAAATCTTCATTTTAATTAAGTTAAAGTCATTCATTCATTGTTCCTAAAGGCAATCAAAGTCAAAGTATATTCAAAACATCAGAATAATATTTTAATATTCAATACGGAATCAAACTCCAGTGGATGCAATGCGATCAAGTCAGGCCCTTCATTTTGAAAACGAAGATACCTGAAACCATAAACATAAACTGTAAGCATAAAGTTTAGTGAGTTACTCAAAGTACCACATAACATACATATCAATGAACCTAGCCATGGGGTATATTCCAACCCAACATAACCGCATGGTCCTAATCCTGGGGTATATATCAACCCGAACATACATGTAACATCCCGAGTTCAGGAGTGTAAGGTCAGGGTTCAAAGTGTAAGTATGATAGGAGAACTCGGCGAGTCCATGGGTGGACTCGGCGAGTAGGGTCGCGACTTGGTCGCGTGTTAAGTGGCCGACTCTGCGAGTCAGCGGATGGACTCGGCGAGTAGGCGCTGAGTGGAGAAAACCCTAAATCCGGAGGATGAGCCCTATTTAAAGGACATTATACCCTCTCCCCAGCCTCTTTACCCTCTGTAGAAGTCCAGAAAGCTCTAAGACGTGATTGTGAGGGATTAGAGTGCATTTGGAGCTTGGAGAAGTGATTGTTGAAGAAATCTTGAAGGAGAAGAGACTTGGATCAAAGGGCTTTGCAAGAATCCGGATTAATCTTCTCTTGGAGCTTCCTTTTGAGGTATTATTTCATTGTTTGAGCTGCTATTGTCTAGATTCATCATTTCGGGGGTGTTAGAGATCATATCTTTTGGGTGTATTGGAGTTTAGAGGTTAGATCTGAGGTTGCTACCTCAGATTTGGAATGGAGAATGGCTAGAATGCATAAAAGTCCCTGTTAATGAGTGATTGAAGGAGCTATCTTGTCCCAAACCCAAACCCTAGAGTGAAAATGCCTAGATCTCCTTGGATTCACGTAAAGTTTGCCACTTTACGTGATGGATGGCCTTAGGAAGGGTAGATCTATGGTTTGAATCATCTGCATGGCTTGGAAAGCCTCTGTATGGATTCAGACTTGGTGGTACTCGGCGAGTCACATGGGTGGACCCGGCGAGTTGCTTGAAGATAGGCTGGAAATCGACGAGTTGGAAGAACAACTCGGCGAGTTGGATGAAGATGGCCTGGAACTCGACGAGTTGGAAGAACAACTCGGCGAGTAGGTTGAAGATAGCCTTAGACTCGACGAGTCTGTTCTTGGACTCGGTGATTCTTGTCGAAGAGTCCCAATCTTTTCTGGTTGAGCCGTGAATCGGTGAGTCAAGGGATGACTCGGTGGGTTGTGGGTGAGTGGACTCAGAGTTGTTGGACTCGGCGAGTTGAGTCGTGGATTGGGGAATTTCTGAGCATGGGGACTCGGCGAGTCATCGGGTTGACTCGGCGAGTAGAGTCAGCCAAGGGTTGACCAGTTGTCTTCCAGGGGTATTTTGGTAATTATTGAGTCAGTGCTTTGGTGTTGTTCAGTGGAGGAGTTCGTGTCAGAGTTTGGAGCAGTGATATCTTATCTGTTCAGTCGGAAGTTTCGAGGTGAGTTATCCTCACTATATCAACAGGGTCTAAGGCACCAAGGCCGGCCCTTTATCGGATTGAGATCCGGGTAATTGTTGTATGTTATTGCTTAGATATGTTGCATCCTGGTAGCTAGGATGGTATATGTTAGAGACTTGGTTGAGATCGGTATCCTGAGATGTAGGGTGATGCTATGCTAGTGACCGGTTAGGTCGGTATCCTGTTTAGGATGATGATATGCTATGTGATCTGTTTGATCGGTTTGTTGACTATGAATGCTTATATGATTGTATGTTTATGTGCACATGGTTGTTTGGACTGGAGTTGGGTTGAGGCGGGTCCTGCTTTGTGCTGTAGGGCAAGATACCCAGGGCGGACCGGTTGTCCCGAAGGCCCAGCGAGTGGTCCGGATAGGCTGTAGGCCCCAAGAGGGCGGACCAGACGTGCCGAGGCTCGGAGAGTGGACCAGGCCGACTGAAGGCCCGGTACGGGCAGACCAGTCATACTGTAGACTCAGAGAGTGGACCAGGCCGACTGAAGGCCCGGTGCGGGCGGACCAGTCATATTGTAGACTCAGAGAGTGGACCAGGTGGATTGAAGGCCCAGTGCGGGCAGACCAATCACACTGCAGACTCGATGTATGTGGCTATATTCGAAGAGTGGACTAGGTGGATTGAAGGCCCGGTGCGGGTAGACCAATCATACTGCAGACTCGATGTGTATGGCTAGACTCGGAGGGTGGGCCAGGTGGACTGTTGGCCGGTGCGGCGGACCAGTCACAGAGTAGACCTGAAGTGCATGGTTGTTCTGTGATCGGATATGATATGGCATGTTATGCATGTATGGTATATGTGGTTGGTATTTTGGGGATATCTCACTAAGCTTTCGGGCTTACAGTTGTGGTTTTATGTTTTTCAGGTTCTTCAGGAGACCGTGGCAAGGCAAAGGCGTGATCGTACCGCTCCTCATGTTTATGTTGTGATGTGATTCTGGGAATACTCTAAATAAATTGTATTGAAAACCTTTTTGTAATAATTTAATGAAATCGGGTTGTTTTTGAAAAGTTTAAATTGGTTGGAATTTTTCGGTCGTTACAAGTTGGTATCAGAGCCTTGGTTTGAGTGAATTGGAGGAACAATCGTGTGACTCCAGTCTCAAATCGAGGAGAGTTTTCAAAAGAGAATTTAAAATGGTTTTCAAAATGAGTAAAGGAGGACGCGGAGGTACGATCAGCCGGAGCCAGTAAGTAACCCCAAAATACCATACATGATATTTTTTTTGAGCTTTGATAAAATAGCATGCTAGTGCTAGGCTAGGGATCTTCAGGATTTCATGATAATGCTGCCTGATTTGTGATGCATGTAGCCTAGGGTTTCCTTGTGGGAGATTTCCAGTGTTCCTCTAGTGGTAAGGGTTGAGCGTTGTTATGCATGTTTTCTCTAGGGTGTTGTGGTAGTACTTCATACAAATATGGGTAGGTGTGGAAGGTAGTATGGGCCCGTACTACTGAAAGCACAGGACCCATACGCGTATCAGGGAAACCATGACCTCTAGGGTTGGGTTGAGAGAGTTGGTTCCCGGATTAGTGGAAAGTGTCTGAGATTTTGTGGTGTTTTTCAGTATGGAGATTCCGAGTCATGCTGGGAATGGATCCGGGTCAGGATCAGGAGCAGGAGAGGGAGTTCCGGGCGGGTCAGTGTCGCCCGAAGTTATTGGTCAGATGAGCACATGCGAGTTGGATGCGAGGATTCGTGAGATCCTACATGATGAGATTGCTGCATTGTTTCGGGTTGAGTTGCCGGAACTGTTTGGGTCGATCAAGACCGCCATGGTTGAGTATTTTGATGAGCGCTATGCAGCTCTCACAGAGACGGTTGCCACGGCGGCTACAGCGGCTGTAGCAGCGGCAGGGGGAGGAGCTGGTCGGGGTTTTCAGTATCAGGATTTCGATAATACGAAGCCTCCCACCTTTGATGGAGTTCAGGAACCGATTGTTGCTATGAGATGGTTATCAGACGTGGAGTGGTGTTTCTTCACGTGTTCATGCCCTGCTGATCAGAGGGTGAGGTGTGCTCTGAACGTGTTGAGGCTCGGGGCGAAGGATTGGTGGAGGTTGACCATGGGGTCATATTCGGATGCGCAGAGGGCTGCGGTTTCATGGGATCATTTCAGAGAGATGTTCAACACTCGTTATGTCCCGCGAGTTGAGAGGGAGAGATTGGCTCAGGAGTTCCTTGAGCTGAAGCAGGATTCGGAGTCGGTGACTGAGATCACCAGGATGTTCACAAAGAGGGCGATGTTCTGCCCTGGGTTCGCTTCGGAGCAGGCTTAGATGTCTCGATATCTGAGCATGCTCAAGAGGGATATCCAGCAGTTTGTGTCTACGCAGAGGTCCGAGACTTTGTTGGAGTTGCAGGAGGCCGCCAGGCGGCACGAGTTAGAGATTGAGTTGCAGTTGCGTGAGCTGAGGCAGGCTCCGGTGCAGTCGCAACCAGCGCCAAAACGGTCCAAGACTGTTGATTCTAGGATGGGATATCTGAGTAGCCACACTTGTGGGAAGTGTGGGAGGAGTCACACCGGAGTTTGTAGGTCCGGTGGTGCATGTCACAAGTGCGGAAAGGAGGGGCACTATGCGCGGGATTGTCGGCAGTCAGCGCCGGTTCGGGATTTGAGGATTTGTTATCATTGTCATCAGGTTGGGCACTTGAGGGTCAACTGTCCACAACTTGCTGCAGGACCGGTGCAGGCTCCAGCACCGGCCACTTTGAGGATCACGGGTGGAGGTCAGGGTGGAGCGGAGCCCCCAAGGGCTCAGGTTCGTGCTTTTCAGCTTACAGTAGAGGAGGTCATAGCAGTGCTGAATGCAGTTGCGGGTATGTTTCTTCCTTGATGTCTTGTTATCTTTTGATTATTGTGGAGTATTGGTTATGTACTAGTATCTTTGTGTGGTTCTCGGTGTGGTATTCGTTGTTCCTTGAGGGTTATGGTATGGCTATGGGTTTAGTATTGGGAATTTCGTGGTTATCGTTTATGAGGGTTATTAGTGGAAATTGGCTTATAGTCTGGATGTGGGGTAGCATTTGCATTCTGAGGAGTGGTTAGCTGAAGATTGAGTTTATTTCGAGCGGGATGATCAGTGTGGAAATGTGATTTTTGTGAAGGTTGTTAGTGCTAGTGGGAATCAGTCCGCGTGTAAGTGTTGGTTTTGTGCAGGATTGTTTTGGGAGGTCGGTGATAGCGACCGGTGGTTGATAATCAGTGCTATAAGTGGGGGAGAATTGGAAAATTCTCCGGAAAATCGATGAGCATCTGAGGATTGCTTAGTTGTTTGGGATTCAACAGAGATCTGTCAGCCCAGAGTGTAGGCTGGTATGAGTAAGTGTCAGGCATGCGGGGCGGGATACAGACCTAGGGCATTTGATTGTGGAGGGCCTGGGATCAGGCCAGGATCGATTATGTGTGATGGAGTTAGAGTTCGGAACCCCTAGAGGGCTAGAACAGTATGCATGGGAGGATTTCCCGGAGAGATAGCTCGGAATGATGAATGCTAGTTGAGCGGTCCAGATAGACTGAAGGCCGGTAGACGTACCAGTCAGGCCGAAGACTCAGAGAACGGTCCAGCCAGACTGAAGGCACTAGAGGGCGGTCCAGATTGGCTGAAGGTTCTGAGAGTGGTCCAGATTGGCTGAAGTCCTGGTGAGGCGGTCCAGTCATGCTGAAGACTCTGCAGGTATTGTTAGATCGGTTCGAGGATATGGATTGTGTATGTTGCGGTGTGGTAGCATTAGAAGGTCTGGCCCCGGGTGTTGATCTTGATTAATGGAGATAGTGCATGGACTTGAGAGTCCCTGCGATCAGAGTCAGAGCTTGTATGTTGGATGGTTAGCGGTTACGCTATGAAGGAGTGGTGTAGCGTTGGGCGAGCACCGTGGCACTTGTCGGAGTGACAAGGCGGCCAAGTGGATTTCCTTGGTAAAGGAAAGAGAGAGGAGTGTAACACCGAGAGGGAGTGCAAATTCACGGAAGTGAAAGCGGCAGAGCAGAGTTATGATTAGAGTGATCCAAGTATGGTCATTGAGCAGCGTGTTTACGGCAGTGGAGTAAAATCACATCCGGTTTGGGATGTCTGCTAAGGTCGCGGAAGGAATTCCGCAGGTGTAAAGCCAAGAGGCTCAGAAGGGGTGCGGGTAGGGAGTCTTAGGCTCTCAGTGTGATTCTGATCAGGGAATTGTGTATGTAGTAGTGGTTCATCCTAGGGGATGTTTGGAAATGTCATCAGTGTAACGGGTTTTCCCAACCCGAGGGTGCTTGAGCTAGTTCAGCCTATGTATGTGATTGCATGAGGAGAACTCATGGGAGTTGCTTTTAAGAATGTGTCCTTCTGTCAGCAGAATGGTTAGAGTTGGACTCGGATCGGGAATCAGGTGGTGCATGGTTATTTCTAGCTCATATGGGTCGAGTGATGGTTGCGAATTGGAGCAGTGTTGCATCATGAGTAGTACTCAGTTGTTAAGTGGGGTTATCGTAGGGTAAAGCCGGTGGCCGGCTTGAGACGGTGGTCAGACACCGTAAGAAAAGGAGAAAGTGAGTTTCTGTTTTCTATGGTTGTATTTTGAGGAACCTGGTTGGGTTGATGCCAGGTGGTGTGTGGCAGGAGTATTTCTGGAGTTGAGTTGTCGTAGGCTTCGAGGACGAACCCTAATTTAAGTGGGGGAGAATTGTAACATCCCGAGTTCAGGAGTGCAAGTTCAGGGTTCACAGTGTAAGTATGAAAAGAGAACTCGGCGAGTCCATGGGTGGACTCGGCGAGTAGGGTCGCGACTTGGTCGCATGTTAAGTGGCCGACTCGGCGAGTCAGCGGATGGACTCGGCGAGTAGGCGCTGAGTGGAGAAAACCCTAAATCTGGAGGATGATCCCTATTTAAATGACATTATACCCTCTCCCCAACCTCTTTACCCTCTGAAGAAGTCCAGAAAGCTCTAAGACGTGATTGTGAGGGATTAGAGTGCATTTGGAGCTTGGAGAAGTGATTGTTGAAGAAATCTTGAAGGAGAAGAGACTTGGATCAAAGGGCTTTGCAAGGATCCGGATTAATCTTCTCTTGGAGCTTCCTTTTGAGGTATTATTTCATTGTTTGAGCTACTATTGTCTAGATTCATCATTTCGGGGGTGTTAGAGATCATATCTTTTTGGTGTACATGATTGTATGTTTATGTGCACATGGTTGTTTGGACTGGAGTTGGGTTGAGGCGGGTCCTGCTTTGTGCTGTAGGCCAAGATACCCAGGGCGAACCGGTTGTCCCGAAGGCCCAGCGAGTGGTCCGGATAGGCTGTAGGCCCCAAGAGGGCGGACCAGACGTGCCGAGGCTCGGAGAGTGGACCAGGCCGACTGAAGGACCGGTACGGGCGGACCAGTCATACTGTAGACTCAGAGAGTGGACCAGGCCGACTGAAGGCCCGATGCGGGCAGACCAGTCATACTGTAGACTCAGAGAGTGGACCAGGTGGATTGAAGGCCCGGTGCGGGCGGACCAATCACACTGCAGACTCGATGTATGTGGCTAGATTCGAAGAGTGGATTAGGTGGATTGAAGGCCCGGTGTGGGTAGACCAATCATACTGCAGACTCGATGTGTATGGCTAGACTCGGAGGGTGGACCAGGTGGACTGTTGGCCGGTGCGGCGGACCAGTCACACAGTAGACCTGAAGTGCATGGTTGTTCTGTGATCTGATATGATATGGCATGTTATGCGTGTATGGTATATGTGGTTGGTATTTTGGGGATATCTCACTAAGCTTTCGGGATATGTGGTTGGTATATGTGGTCGATCATAAACAAACAAGATCTAGTCTTTAAGTCTCAAATGGACCAAAAAAGCAAATTTCTTAACTTAATACATTAATTCAAAGATGTTGGCGTCCACTCAACTCCAAGATCACCTATAAAATATACCAAAAGTGCAAAAAACCACAAATGAAGATCTAAAGAACTAAAGAGCAAAATTAGAACTTTATAACTACATAGTCCATAAATATAATGTCTTTGATGGATCTAAACTTGAAGTATCATTCCTTGCAACCAAAAGAACCTTCTTGGTCTTTAAAATTCATCAAAATATCATAAAAAGCATCCAAAAGATGAGAGATGAGAGAGGAGGAGCTCAAATCTTGAAGGTGGAGGCTAGGGTTTCTCCCATGGGGTTCTAGAGGTGATGGAGGTTGATAAAATGGCTAAAAATTCGATACCTTATGCTTAAATACATTGAAAACACTAAAAATAATGGGTTTGGACCTGACTGATCATCATGGCGTGACGACTACCACATCTTGGGTTCTGATTCACACTCTGTGGCGACGGTTTTCACCCAAATCCACATCAACGTCAAATATTCATAACTTCTTTGTTTTAATTCCATTTTCAACGATCTTTATATCCACAAAAAGGTATTAATGATCCCCACACTTCTATGTAGTTGATTTTGGCTTAACACATGTCGAACTAAAACGATAATCCATGCAAGAAGCCTAACATATAATTTTTCCCATTTTACCGTTTGGCTCCAAAACACAAAACGATAGCTTAGATCACATAACCAATAACATCCAATTGGGTCTACCTCCTATTCCCTTGAAGCCCAAAGCCATTACCTGATCCATTTATTGCCCACAATCCCGAAATAAGAAACTTCTCGAAAGAGGATGTTACATGTTTGTTTTTTGTTTGTAGGTATGCATGACCTCTTCTATCTGTGTCTGATAGACATAAGGGCTTACAGTGTGTTTTGTTTTTTAGAAGTCCGCAAACATGGAAACATTTGTGCGAGGTGGTCATGGCACATACTTGACCTTAAGTCTTCTAAGGTCTGCATACTTTATTCAAAACCTTAAAAAAACACGCTTATTATTTCACTTGACAACACCTCACTACTAGAAAAACAGCCTTTTACGATGCTCATTGCGCGTCGTAAAAGGCTTAGACGATGTGCAAATGCGCGTCAAGGAAGGCCTTGTCATAAAGAGAGACGACGCGCTTTTGCGCGTCGTCTATAGATGACGCGCATTTGCGACACGCAATGCGTATCAAGGAAGGCCCTATCATAAATGAAGACGACACATATTCGCGTCTCGTAACCTTACGACGCGCTTGTTAATGACACGCAATGCGTATCAAGAAAGCCCCTGTCAAGAAAGGCCATGTCATAAATGAAGATGACACACATTTTTGCGTATCATAATTTTAAATGTTTAAAGAAAATATTATTTATAGATTTACTAATTCTCATAATAGAAAATAAAATATCATATACAAAAAATACAATCCATTGCATAAAATTTAATGTCATACAAATAATCGTTCCATAAAAAGATAAAACAAATCAGTAGAGTTGTAACAGAAATTTACAAACTAATAGTTCTAATAACCTAATGTGTGCTTCACTATAAACAAGATTTGTGCTGATTTTTTTAAATGTGTGCCTCACTTGTCTCCACTCTTCCTTTGTAACATCATTCAAGGACTCTAAATCTATGAATTTGCTCAAAGTATCTATATTGCCTGCAAAAAAAAAAGCATAACTACAAAATAAGTGTGAAGATGGATTATTACATTGTAAGAGAAGTTAAGAACCTTGAGCTTCCTCCAATGGGATACATGGGTAGTCAGAATTGATACACTTTGCAACATGTATATCTCCTAATGCAAGATCAACTTTATTTCTCCAACCGGAAGGCCAAATGAACCTCTTTAGTTTATCCTTAAAAGAGAAACATCAATTAAATTATTAGATTATTTATTTATTTTGAAAAAAGTAGTCGAAAAATATTAAACACCTGACCAAAGCCAGCATTTACAAAATCATTCACAAATGTAGCTGCCAGGTTTTGCCTGGCTGAATCAACACTTGCACCAACACTTGCCCGCCCATCCAGTAAGTGTGCCTAAATAAAGATAAATTATTTGTTAATTATAAATTATAAATTATAAATTATAAATATGATATAAAAATTATGAAATGGTCCAACCTTATATATGTCTTTCTCCATGACTTCAATATATCGAGCAAGGGTAACCAACATTATATATGTCTTTGGGAGATTTGGGCACCAACACTTACCACAATAATATAACCAACATTCTCTACTCATCTTACCTGATCATCAACTTTGTTGAGGTGAAGCTTTAGCAACCGCACCACCACCACCACTGATACCCTAACTTGCTTGGGTTGCCGGAGCAGCCGTTTCGCCGGCATATGCAGGAGGTTGCTGGGGGTAACCACCACCATATGAGCCTCCATATGCTGCTGCCCATACGCTGCTTGGGCATACCCTGCAGCAGCACCACCATAAGGAGGGCGCTGACCGCTTGCATCCGCCTGCCCATAACCACTATAAGGAGCTGGTTGGGCATAGCCACGACCTTGTGGGGCAGCATTAGGAGACTGTTGTGGCGGCGGCTGTCCATAAGCCTGTGGAGTAACAGGAGGCTTCTGTCCATAGCCACCATATCCAAAAGGCGGCTGGGCCCCATAGGAACCATATGAAGCAGCAGCAGGCGGCGGAGGCTGAACATAACTAGATTGAGCTCCAAATGCAGGTGGTGGAGCTTGAGCAACAGTGGTATCAGCTTGTCCACCATATGAATCAGTTTGACCAGTTTGACCATTAGAGGTTTCATTATATCCAACTATTGGATTACCATAGCCTTGTTGATCATATCCTTGCGCATAACCAGATTGCGAGTACCCACCATACCCATCTTGACTGTAACCTTGACCCTGCTGACTGTACCCATAACCAGACCCATCTGCTGCCGCCACAATGCCACCAGGTGGTTGGGTATGGGGAGCTTGTTGCTGGTTGTAGTAATCATAACCACCATCAACACGACCAGCAGCAACACCTCCTGGTGCGGTTTACTGACCGGACCGGTCCCAGTTGGCGACATATCCGGCTGAACGAGGGTAGCCGCCATATTGGGGTTGGGAGTATTGAGCGTGCTGACCGGGGTATGCACCTGGTTGCATGTAACCATAGCCTTGTTGTTGCATTTGGGGTGCGGGTGGGGCCCAGGTGTTTGTCTGGGGTCGAGCTAGGTAGCCTTGCTGTGAATATCCTCCTCCACCGCTTCCCATTGAGTTTCTCAGACGATTTTGCATATGATAAAAGTCATCATAATCTCAAATTAGCCAAAAAAAACATTTCTATAAACATGCATGGTAAAAATTAATTAACAAAGCATATACTTGTAATTTTATACATTCATATAAATATGGTAGGTAGAAAAAAATAGCATGGAAATCAATTACATGTTACAAGTAATCAGTAGCACAAATATTATTATTATTAGATTATTAAGGCACATTAATTAATATTGATGAGCATATATCAAGACGGGGTTTAGTGGCCTACATACCGTACTGGTCGGGTGGTATTACCGAGCTTACTCCAGCAGTACAACACAAGTGAGAAGAAGACCATCCTCTCCCTATTCGAAGTGAATGGGTACAACAATAAAAAAAAGGAGGCAAAAAACTTTACAATATATGATAGCAGTGTATCATTCTTGTCCAAAGAAATACTTATGGTTTACAAAAATGGTGAATAACACCTATAAATAGTCGGATAGGAATTAGGCAATTAATATCCTCAATCAAACCCCAATATGCAGAAATCTCTTTAACAATGATATATGTAGCACCCGGTTCTTGGTACGTAAATCTTATTTGAGTATTTCCCTTCTTTTAGCCTTGGACTCGGCGAGTCATAGGTTCGACTCGCCGAGTGGATGCGGGACCCGGGACACGTTTAAGTTGGCGACTCGGCAAGTCCATATCCTGGACTCGGCGAGTCCATATCCTGGACTCGGCGAGTCACAGCTGTTGGATGAAACCCTAAGTTTCAGGGGTGTGCACCCTATTTAAGCGACTTATCCGCCCCAGGCCAGCCCCCATTCTCTCCCCAGAGCTCCCAACCCTCGTTTATGCTTGTTCTTTGAAGAATTGAAGCTTTGTTGTGTGCTTTTGAAGGTTTTGAAGGAGGAAGGAAGTAGATCCAGAAGAAGGGAAGCCATCCAGGCATAATTGTGTTCTTCCAGCAGTTCCTTTGAGGTATAACCCGTTTTCCCCATGATTCTATGCCTAGTACTTCATTTAGGTCTTTCTTGGACAAATCCCCAAGCTTGTATGTGCATTATATGTCGTAATAAGATGGTTGGCCTCTGGATCTAGGCAAGATTGAGCTCCAGGAGCTCAGATCTGTTAGCTTTATGGCCCCATGTTGCTTGTTCACCCTTGATCTACCCTTTTGAGGCATTTTGAGCCCTAAAATCCATATTGGTGAATATCCACACGTAAAGTTGGAAACTTTACGTGTGATTCGTGTCCTAGAAGTCCAAATCTGTGAATGGCATGGACTGGAATCGAGCAAATCTGTGTATTTAGTGGGTGCATGGCAACGACTCGGCGAGTCGTTCATATGACTCGGCGAGTCTGTTCACGAGTCTCCGAGTTTGTCCCCTTTTCGTAGTGTCGAGTGAGCAGTGAGTCACAGGGTGTGACTCAGTGAGTCGGAAGCTGAACTCATCTATGGAGGTACTCGGCGAGTCAATGCCCTGACTCGGCGAGTTCAAGGCAATCTCCTTAGATCAAGAACAGACTCGGCGAGTTGTTCATACAACTCGGCGAGTCGCAGCAGCAAGTATTCTTCGGATGAAGATGAACTCGACGACTTGTTCATACAACTCGGCGAGTAGGATGAAGGACTTGAATATCAGTTTAGAAGGAGAACTTGTCAAGTCGTCGCCTAACTCGACGAGTAGAAACGGGATTCAGGACAATTGTTTGGGTAGGGACTCGACGAGTTGGGAAGCCAACTCGGCGAGTCGGGTCAACTGAAAGTTGACTCTGACTTTGACTTAGGGCATGATCAGGGGTAAAATGGCCATTTTACCCAAAGGACAGTTAGCAGTGTTTGATTGAGTATGTTGTGGGAATTGCAGTCGGAGGATTTCCGGAGCAGCAGCAGCAGCATTAGACAGTCAGTTCCCGATCAGATCAACAGCTACTTCGAGGTGAGTTACCTTCCAGTAGCGGTGGGTCTACGGCCACAATGTCGGCCCACCAGTAGGAGTTGTATGTTAGATGATTGTCTTTGTGATATCATATAGGTTTGCTACTACCTGATATGTTGTATGCTAGCATGATATGTATATGTGATAGATGTAGAGTTCGGTTGTTAGGACCGAAGGGTAGGTCGGACACCCCAGATATGTTTGACAGTACGTGATGATATGATTTCATGCTAGCTTGTTATGTTATATGAGATAAAGGTAGTAAGAGGGGACTAGTCCCCGAGGATCGGTTGTTAGGACCGATGGGTAGTCAGCACCCCAGAATGGCTTGACACGGGTAGTCAGCACCCCAGAATGGCTTGACATGGGTAGTCAGCACCCCAGAATGGCTTGGCACGGGTAGTCAGCACCCCAGAATGGCTTGACACGGGTAGGACGGCACCCCAGAACGGCCGTACCGGGTAGTCAGGCACCCCAGAATAGCCTGGCAGTATGTATGTTATGTGTTCGTATGGTATGTGGTACGATGGGGGAACTCACTAATCTTTGTGCTTACAGTTTTCGGTTTTGGTTTCAGGTACCTCCTCAGCTAGGGGAAAGGAGCCGGCGCGGTAGCAGCATGTCACACACACACTCTCCGGTTTCCGCATTTACGAGCTTCACTGGGATTTGTACTCTGATATTTTGGATTGGGTGTATGAATTAGCTTTTAGACATGGTTCACTTTGTGTTATGGTTTGATCAAACAATGTTTTTAGTTATTAATATTTTCTAAAGTAATGTTTTAAAACAAAATTTTTGGTCGTGAAAATTGGGTCGTTACAAGTTGGTATCAGAGCCCTGATTTGAGGGATTCGGACACACCTTCGGGAGTGTCTGAACTCAAATCGAGGGATTAAAAGATTTTCTAAAAGAAAATGTTTTCTAAAATTGAGAAAAGAGTTTTGAGAAAGAACGAAGTGTGTGATGTGCGCGACCGGCCGAGCTCAAGTAAGTATTCCCCAAAGTACCCATACAAGTTTATGTTATGTTTATCAGCTTTTGTAGAACGGCATGCTAGAATAGGACTAAGGATGTAGGAGTGATGCCTTATGTGCCTGCTTTATGTGTTTCAGTTGTATGAGAATTGCGTGCTAGATATTGAGTAGACAGTAAGTAGGATAGCCTGATTAGGTTATGCCTGGTAGTATGAGCTTAGCACTAAATGCTAGCTCAATTCCTGAAAGTAGATAGAGTTAATTGAGATTGTTACCCTTATCTGAATGTTGCTTGCTTCGTGCTACGTGGGACTCTGAATAATGGGTGTTAGCCATTAGGCGAATGCGTCACGTCACATGTGATCAGGGTTGAATAATCTTAGAGTGCCGGATTCGATCCTACTGTGCAGCTCTTGTTTGAGTCCAACCGTTGTAGGGACGAGTCGGGTACTCGAAGGATTATCTGAGCCTCGTCACATGTGATGGTATTCGGGTAATGGCTAATTGGCATTACAAGGAGGCCTGCAGCAGCTGAGGACTGGTTAGAGTAGAGATTTCCATAGGGCAAGCCTAGGATGAGTATAGCAGTGATCAGCAGTAGTGAAAGGGATCTGGTGGAGTCGAGGCATTCCTTGAAGAAGGTACGGATAGATGTGGAAGGTAGTATGGGCCCGTACTACTGAAAGCAGAGGATCCGTACCCGAACCAAGGAAGGCCAAGATAAGACCAGGGAACTTGTAAGTAGTTGTGATCCCTCAGGAAGTATCAGTATCACTAATGATTGTTGTGATGTATTGTAGAATGGTGGTACTTCGATCGAGGCCGGTAGATGGCGGTTCAGGAGAGGGGTCAGGTTCGGGATCAGGTTCCGAGCCGGTTGATGAGGGACTACGCGATTTCATCGCGTCAGAGATCACCAGAGGCATCCTTGAGTCGACCCCCATTCTCTTTGGGTCGATCAAGGAAGGGATCATGGAGTTGATGGAGGATCGCCTTCGGGCATTCGGGAGTGATATGGCATCTAGCCAGTCAGGATCTCGCACACTGTCCTTCAAGGACTTCAGGGGCAGTGGTGCGCCGGATTTCCATGGGGTGAAAGACCCCATTGCTACCAGGCGATGGATTGCAGACATCGAGTCTGCCCAGTTGACTAGCTTCTGCCCTGAGGGGTCGAAGGTGAGGTATGCAACAGGGTGTTTACGGGACCGAGCCCGAGATTGGTGGGAGTCAGTGGGTGACTCGTTGGGAGCCTCAGCTACCAAGGCTATGACCTGGTCGGACTTTGTGACCAGGTTCAGGGCAGAGTTTGCGCCGGCTGTCGAGCTTCAGCAGCTGGCCAGGGAGTTTCTAGACATGAGGCAGACGACGGAGACTGTGGCGGAGATCACCGCCAAGTTCCGGGAGAGGGCTTTGTTGGTGCCCCAGTATGCTGGTGACGAGGACATGAGGAGGACTCGTTATCATGATATGCTACGAGCTGACATTCGGGAGCATGTTAGCTTTTCGGCTTGCCCTACCTTGGACTCTATGATTGCCAGGGCAAGGGAGAGGGAGATAGATTTGGAGCACATCCGGAAACGGAAATTAGAGGAGGATCAGGCAGGAGGGGCTTCGGGGAAGAAGCCCAAGGGATCAGATGGTAGGCCAAAAGGCCAGTCAGGACCGAGCCGCTGCAGGAAATGCGGCAGGCCGCACGAGGGGGCGTGCAGGATGGGATCATCAGGCTGCTACAAGTGCGGCAAGACTGGGCACATCAGCAGGGATTGCACTGCTCTGGCAGTAGTCATTCAGACATTAGAGTTGCTGTGTTTCCACTGCAACCAGAAGGGCCACAAGAAGGCCAATTCCCCCCAGTTGACAGTCTCAACGCCAGTGAAGGCGCCAGCTCCAGCGACCCTGTGGATCACGGATGGCCAACAGGGCAAGGCAGAGGCTCCAATGGTGAGGATTCGAGCATTTCAGCTGACTACCGAGGAGGCACGTGCCGCACCCGATGTGGTGACGGGTATGATTCTTTCCCTCTATCTTATTTTTATGATGTTATGTTATTGATATGTGCTCTGTATGTATATGTATGCATTAGGATCGTTCCATGTGAACGGCCTCCCAGTTCAGGTGTTATTTGATTCGGGTGCATCCCGATCATTCGTTTCCCTTGCGCTTAGCAAGAAGTTTCATGAGTCATCAGGCGAGTTAGATTGCCCTTTGGAGGTGGAGAGTGCTGATGATCGATCGGTGCGAGCATCGATGGTATTTCGAGATTGCGTGTTGCGTTTGTTCGAGGAGCGCTATTTGGTAGATTTGGTTCCCATTCCGTTGTGTGGGAACAAGGTGATTATAGGCATGGATTGGCTGAGCCCTAATGGGGCGGTGATAGATTGCGCGCAGCAGCTAGTGCGGGTCAGGACCCCAAGCGGGGGAGAGTTAGTGATTCATGGTGAGAGGCCTCAGTATGGACCTGCTGTATGTTCAGCAGCGCGGGCTAGGCGCTACCTTCAGCAGGGATGCGCAGGATATGACGCGTATGTGATGGATACCCGGGAGCCGGGTAAGGCGACAGTGAGCGAGGTTCCTGTGGTCCGAGACTTTGCAGATGTTTTTCTAGAGGAGCTTCCTGGGATACCTCCGGAGCGACAGGTTGAATTTAGGATTGACCTTGTTCCTGGTGTGGCTCCGATAGCCAAGGCACCGTATCGGTTGGCTCCTCCTGAGATGCAGGAGTTGTCTACGCAGCTGCAGGAGCTGCTAGACAAGGGATTTATTCGTCCGAGCAGTTTGCCCTGGGGAGTCCCGATTTTGTTTGTGAAGAAGAAGGACGGGTCGCATCGGATGTGTATAGATTATCGAGAGTTGAACAAGGTAACGGTGAAGAACTGTTACCCGCTCCCGAGGATTGATGACCTCTTTGACCAACTTCAGGGAGCATCTTGGTTCTCCAAGATTGATTTAAGTTAGGGTTATCATCAGATGAGGGTCAGGGAGGAGGATATGCAGAAGACCGCGTTTCGGACGCGCTATGGCCATTATGAGTTCGTGGTGATGCCGTTTGGGCTCACCAATGCTCCTGCCGCGTTCATGGACCTCATGAACCGCGTGTGCAGACCGATGCTGGATCGGTCTGTGATAGTCTTTATCGATGACATCTTGGTTTATTCCAAGACTCGGGAGGAACATGAGGAGCATCTGAGGGAGGTGTTGGAGACCCTGAGGAGGGAGAGCTTGTATGCCAAGTTCTCCAAGTGTGAGTTTTGGTTGTGCGAGGTGCGATTTCTTGGACACCTCGTCAACCAGAACGGGATTCTGGTCGATCCGGCCAAGGTCGAGGCCGTGATGAGATGGGAGGTTCTGAAGTCTCCATCTAAGATTCGGAGTTTCCTGCGATTGGCAGGCTACTATCGGAGATTTATCCAGGATTTCTCCAAGATAGTCGTGCCCCTGACGCGGCTGACGAAGAAAGTCGTGGTCTTTCGGTGGGGACCCGAGCAACAGGCTGCATTTGAGATGCTGAGACAGAAATTGTGCGAGGCGCTGATCTTAGCCCTGCCAGAGGGCGTAGAGGATTTTGTGGTTTATTGTGATGCGTCCATTTCTGGGTTGGGCGCGGTACTGATGCAGAGGGTGCATGTGATTGCCTACGCTTCGAGGCAGCTCAAGCCTCACGAGGCGAACTACCCGACGCACGATTTGGAGTTGGGGGCGGTGGTTTTTGCCCTCAAGATTTGGCAGCATTACCTCTACGGGGTTCGATGTACCATCTACACGGACCACAAGAGTTTGAGGTACCTCATGGATCAACCGAATCTGAACATGAGGCAGTGTCGATGGTTGGACGTGGTGAAGGATTATGATTGTGAGATCCTTTACCACCCGGGGAAGGCCAATGTGGTGGCCGATGCGCTTAGCCGCAGGGCGGCGCCGATCAGGGACGTTTGCATGAGGATGACCGTGGTGACTCCCCTGATGGAGCAGATTCGGGAGGCTCAACAGGAGGCTATCAAGGATGAGCATCGAAAGAGCGAGCGTGTGGTGGGTCAGGTTTCCTCCTTTGATTATAATAACCGAGGACTATTGACACTACACCGTAGGGTGTGGGTGTCGTATCACGGAGGCGTGCGCCAGATTTTGATGGAGGAGGCGCACAAGTCCCGATTCTCTATTCATCCCGGGGCGACGAAGATGTATAGGGATCTTCGTCTAGACTATTGGTGGCCCTGCATGAAGCGGGAAGTGGCATGGTACGTCGAGCGATGTTTGACCTGCAGGAAGGTCAAGGCCGAACATCAGAGACCGCATGGCAAGATGCAGCCGTTGGATATTCCACTGTGGAAATGGGAAGATATCACGATGGATTTTATCACGAAGCTTCCCAGGACCGCACGTGGAGTGGATTCGATTTGGGTCATCGTGGATAGATTGACCAAGAGTGCTCACTTTATTCCGATTCAGGAGAGCATATCGGCCGAGAAATTGGCCGACATCTATATCAGGGAGATTGTGGCACTGCATGGGGTGCCAGTATCGGTGATCTCGGACAGGGATGTGAGTTTTACTTCCAAATTTTGGAAGAGATTCCATGACGAGTTGGGCACTCGTCTGCATTTTAGCATTGTCTTTCACCCGCAGACGGATGGTCAGAGCGAGCGGACCATCCAGACTCTGGAGGATATGTTGCGGGCGTGCGTGCTAGACTTCGGTGGTAGCTGGGATACCTATCTTCCCCTGGCTGAGTTCTCCTACAACAACAGCTATCACGCGAGTATCGACCGCCCTCCCTTCAAGATGTTGTACGGACGGAGGTGCAGGACCCCGATATGATGGGGTGAAGTTGGCCAGAGGGTCATGGGGAGCACCGAAGTGGTGCTCAAGACGACCGAGAGGATCCAGCAGGTCCGGAGCAGGCTTTAGACTGCTCAGAGTCGGCAGAAAAGTTATGCCGATAAGCGTCGATCCGACTTAGAGTTCCAAGTCGGGGATATGGTTCTCCTGAAGGTGTCGCCCTGGAAAGGCGTCATTCGATTCAAGAAGCGGGGCAAGTTGGGCCCGCGATTTATCGGACCATTCAGGGTCGTAGCCCGGGTAGGCAAGGTAGCGTATAGGTTGGATCTACCAGCCGAGCTCAGCCAGATCCACAGCACTTTCCATGTTTCTCAGTTGCAGAAGTGCTTAGTGGACGATTCAGCAGTAGTGCCTTTGGAGGATATTCAGGTTGATGACAGCCTGAATTTCATTGAGCGCCCAGTTGCAATCCTCGACAGGAAGTCGAAGGATTTGAGGAACAAGAGAGTCTGTTCGCGAGTCTCCGAGTTTGTCCCGTTTTCGTAGTGTCGAGTGAGCAGTGAGTCACGGGGTGTGACTCAGTGAGTCGGAAGCTGAACTCATCTATGGAGGTACTCGGCGAGTCAATGCCCTGACTCGGCGAGTTCAAGGCAATCTCCTTAGATCAAGAACAGACTCGGCGAGTTGTTCATACAACTCGGCGAGTCGCAGCAGCAAGTGTTCTTCGGATGAAGATGAACTCGACGACTTGTTCATACAACTCGGCGAGTAGGATGAAGGACTTGAATATCAGTTTAGAAGGAGAACTTGTCAAGTCGTCGCCTAACTCGACGAGTAGAAACGGGATTCAGGACAATTGTTTGGGTAGGGACTCGACGAGTTGGGAAGCCAACTCGGCGAGTCGGGTCAACTGAAAGTTGACTCTGACTTTGACTTAGGGCATGATCAGGGGTAAAATGGCCATTTTACCCAAAGGACAGTTAGCAGTGTTTGATTGAGTATGTTGTGGGAATTGCAACCGGAGGATTTCCGGAGCAGCAGCAGCAGCATTAGACAGTCAGTTCCCGATCAGATCAACAACTACTTCGAGGTGAGTTACCTTCCAGTAGCGGTGGGTCTAAGGCCACAATGCCGGCCCACCAGTAGGAGTTGTATGTTAGATGATTGTCTTTGTGATATCATATAGGTTTGCTACTACCTGATATGTTGTATGCTAGCATGATATGTATATGTGATAGATGTAGAGTTCGGTTGTTAGGACCGAAGGGTAGGTCGGACACCCCAGATATGTTTGACAGTACGTGATGATATGATTGCATGCTGGCTTGTTATGTTATATGAGATAAAGGTAGTAAGAGGGGACTAGTCCCCGAGGATCGGTTGTTAGGACCGATGGGTAGTCAGCACCCCAGAATGGCTTGACACGGGTAGTTAACACCCCAAAATGGCTTGACATGGGTAGTCGGCACCCCAGAATGGCTTGAAACGGGTAGTCAACACCCCAGAATGGCTTGATACGGGTAGGACGGCACCCCAGAACGGCCGTACCGGGTAGTCAGGCACCCCAGAATAGCCTGACAGTATGTATGTTACGTGTTCGTATGGTATGTGGTATGATGGGGGAACTCACTAAGCTTTGTGCTTACGGTTTTCAGTTTTGGTTTCATGTACCTCCTCAGCTAGGGGAAAGGAGTCGGCGCAGTAGCAGCATGTCACACACACACTCTCCGGTTTCCACATTTACGAGCTTCACTGGGATTTGTACTCTGATATTTTGGATTGGGTGTATGAATTGGATTTTAGACATGGTTCACTTTGTGTTATGGTTTGATCAAACAATGTTTTTAGTTATTAATATTTTCTAAAGTAATGTTTTAAAACATAATTTTTGGTCGTGAAAATTGGGTCGTTACAATATATTTGTAGTTCTTCTCTCTTTAGCCATACCAACTTCAAGTAGGTGTCACCAAAACTCCAACTACCCCAACACCCACTGAATCATACTAACAACAATATCAGCAACAAGACATAATATTCGAGTCCTTAAACCCTTTATATGCTTAATATAACTATATTAGATATCCATATAAACCCTAGATTTATCATATTCATAACCAGGTTTGTAATATATATATATATATATATATATATATATATATATATATATATATATATATGCATATTTCATTGTTAGAACCCCAATAAGACACACTCATCAGTTAATTCTAACAACTGTAAGTATAGATGACAAAGTTCCAACTTCCAACAGCCCTGCAGAGGCAATCCGATCCAATATACAAATATGCTCCCTTCTTTTCATTATGCAATATATGTATCTGCATGCATTTACCATTCAGACAGTTGTTGATTCCAAAGAGCAACACCAACAGAAATCCGCAACCTCAGATTGTACATGTAGAATATAGGGAATAGAAGCACGTGGTGGCAATTTATCAAGTTTATGGATTATGGTATAAGATGATCTCAAAATATATATATTCTACAATAAGAGACCAAATAAGAAGGGCATAAATGGGAGGTGTAAGAACCTTTAACTAAAAGATACCCAACTTGTCTTAAATTAGCAGAAAGTTCTTTAAAAAAAACCTTTAAAGAGTTTCATTTTGAGTCATGCAGCCATTGGATTCACATATTGAGAAATCAAAGTATACTATGTTATCCAAGTAAGAATAAAGATGCTATGTATACTGAAAAGCAAGTGCAATCTAGCATACAGTTTCTGAAACCAAGCTGATGCTTGGTCTCCTTGTAAAACTGCACATACCTTACTGATTACTTCATTAACCAACTGTTTTGCAGCCTCAATCTGCTCACTGGATCCATCTATCTGTACTGCCCTCTCTGTTGAAGTATCACCAGGGGGTGGGTGTAGTGATATCACCTGATAACCGGTACAATAATCTTTTCAGCTATAATCATTTCTCTTGTCAAGTGTAGTCCTCAAAGAAAGACTTTAACACTCGACATAGAAGATAAGCTTATAGAGAACAGAGAAACTTAAATAGACCTGAATACGAGCTCCTGTAATGGCTTGCATATTCTTTATGGTCTCTTGCAAAGCGTCCCTATCCTCATCATCCCCACACATCTCTTCATCAGCCTCAAAACGTGTTCCCTACGTTATGTAACATCTTTATAATTACAAATCACATACTTCAACCTCATCAAAATGCTAAACTTTTTCATCTATAATAATAACTCGTTTGCTCAAAAGAAAGTTTTTCACTCGAAATGTAAATGGAACATAATCTCTCATGAATGAAATTCAGCGGTAAAATTAAATATTATTTCAGACAATTTTTTGATCAAAAGAATATACGCCCCTTTCTTTAGCATTGACTTGTACCTAAACATAAAAAAACTTGTAATCAGAAAAAAATACTCTTTGGTGCGTTTTACCAAACACCTTATGTGCAGAGACAGAGAGAGGTACCACTTTCTCCATATTATCCATCTCCATAACAAGTGTGTTTCTGCATACAGAGAAAATAAAATTATCTAGATTCCATAAGTAAAAGTAGATGATTTGATTAAGAATTTATTTGACATAGCGAGTCAGTATCACAATCTTGAAACACGCTCCTGTTTAGAAAATACATCAAATTGATAATACACAGGTAAAGAACTTATAGGCGTTGGAGAAGAGGGAGTTGGGAGGAAACGTTGAAGGAAGAGACAGTGAGGTAGAGCCGATGGATGGTTCCTAGGGTTTTCTGAATTGAATTGATGACTTGGTTTAGGTTTTGCTTGGGATCGGTGGATGACGAGGTAGTTGTCGTAACTATTGATTCAGCAGGTGAAGCATCGATGTGATGGTGGTAGAAGGTTTTAGGTTTTTTCTCATAGAGTGATGGAAGCAGAGCATCATAGAAGGGTGTGATGGCGGTAGTGGAGGCGGTAGGTTGCTCGGCCGTAACAAAAGAGGATAGAGAAGAAGAGGGAGAATAACGATTACCTTGAAGACGTTTCATGATCGATAGTGTTTGTGTGTGGAAGTCATGAGGGATAATCAGAGACAGATATGAGGAAGAAAGCGTGTTGAGAAAGCGGTACATTCAACTATTCAACCACAATCATGATCAATGATTGTTGTAGAGGCCAGAGAACACTGAGAACTTCATTCTTGAAAAAAGCCCTAGCAAGAATGGTTCCTGCGATTTTGTGGAATTTAGGATAGTTAAAAAATAACCCCTGCATTCTATTATGATATCGAAAATCAAGCTCAAGATAACATATAAGAGAAGAATCGAACCTGCTTCTGCATCAATCGAACGTAGGGCTTGTAAGGAGAAGGGATCTTTGACTGGTGAAAACAATGGAGAAAAGAACACAAGGCGGGGTTTTTAACTTTTTGGATTTCGTTTCCCCCCTTTGTTATTAACAGAGAACATGCGTTTCCTAAAAAATTATAAAACGATATGCTTATACGACACGCTCTTTTTAATAAGTGCCCTCCGTGTTTTTTCTTTTTTTGTTGTGACACAAATTTAGGGGCACACAAAAATGTGCGTCCAAAATTCTTCAAATTTCTAAAGATCTAACAGCTTTTTTAGGTCACACACTTTTGCGTATCATTAATCAGCGCGTGTCGTAAATTGCACGTCGTAAAAGGTTGTTTTTCTTGTAGTGCCTCCTTCCTTCTCACTATTCAACCCTCCATCCTTCATCGATCATCCTCCTCCTCTAGATGTCGGTGCCTTCCAGACTAGTGGCCGCCACAATAGTCGTTGACGTCGACGTCCACAGTTGCCGCCGACATCCATTGCTCCCTCCATATCATCGACGACTCCCTCCACCACCGATCTTTTTCCTCTTCTCACCATCGATCTTCTTCAATCTCTCACTATCGGATTTTCCCCTAAAAAAAGGTTTGCACCTCTTGTTTCTGATTTCACCAAAAAAAAAGCTTGTGAAATCAGATTTTGTTGCTTAAATGTGTTATGAAATCATATTTGTGATATCATATTTTTTTATTATTGTTATATGGTTGCTAAAATTATTTTGATTGTTGTTATTCTGCTTATAATGATCTTTTGTTTCAATTTTGACATATTATGTATGTTTAAATTGATCTAAATAGGGTAGAAATTAGTTGATAATCATAGCACACCAACTGTTTAATTAAAGTCCTCTAGAATCCTAGACTTTTTTTCTTGCAAGTATGACACTACAAATAAAATTACATTTAGTTACACATTTTATTTTGTTCCACTGTATCATTTTTTTTAGTGGCACATGTATTTATGTATATCTACTTAAAATTCTATTTTTAATGTCCCGCTCCTAATTCCCTCCATGGTCCGCTCTTTTTTTTGGTGAAATCAAATAGTCCACTCTTTTTTCGTGAAATCAAATGGCACAAAGGAATAGAGCACTCATAGTTTCATCCTTACAAACTTACTGCCGCTTCTCCAAGCCACCTCTCCACCTCTCTTTCTCTCCTCACCACGACGATCAATGGAGCAACACTATTTATCTTCCTCACGGACCTCACCAACAACACCACAACACTGTCTTGATCTTCTATGGATCAAACATACACCTCCAATAATCCCCCCAATATCGAGGCTTTTTCATCTATCACATCATATATTCAAATATGATGTATGCTATATTTCGGAGGTCAATCGCATATGTATGTCACATAGGATCGGATGGTATGGTATATAAAATCATATTTATCGCACATTGGAGTAGATTTAGGGTTTTCGCCGATTCTCTCATGATGAACACGGATCCTAATCAGGTATGCATTCTTCAATAATTTCACTCTCCTTCAACCTGAAAACAATTGGCTAACTGATTGCTTCAGTCTCAGCGTTGGATATTTGGGAAGTTCTTGAAGAACCCTTCAAGTTTCCATCAAGTACTAGATCAACAATATTCAAAGGATTAGTTAATAATTTGATTGATTTTTGATTTCTGTGAAAAGTTCAAGTATTCAATCCTATTTTTATGTTTTGAAATAAGTTTGGGTGAAGAAATTTATGAAGGGATTTAAAATATAGATGAATTTTTTGATGCACATAACTTGTTTGATGAAATGTCTAAGATAAAAAGTTCAAGTTAAAGTCCACATTTTAATTAAGAAGAAGGTGAAGATGAATCATATTTTGAGTGATGTTTTTTTTTGTCATTCAGGTGCAGTACGTGTTGTCGATGCAGATGAGAGGCAGAAGTTCTCTGAGAAGGTCATTGTGCTGCTTCTTATTGTTGACGCCATTGAGGTAAATTGCAATTTTTATACCATTGACATGATGAGTTTTGTAATGTGTAGTTTTTGAGGAAATGGTTTTGATTGTAGCAGGGGGCTGATATCATGGTTAGGGCTACCAAAAAGGTCGATGGTGGATGAGCTAGAAGCAATGCTGGACCTGGTGGATCCGCAGCCAAGAGGTGATGGTAAGCTTATTCCCCTGATTTTGTTTGATTTGTGTTCAATTTTCAGAAATGGGTTTGAACCATCAACTTTGTTACATTTCTTTATTGAAATGGGATTGTCTAATTGTCTTGCTGAATGGTTTATAGAATATGAACTTATTTCACTCCAATTTATGATTTTTTTTCTTTGATATGATGAACTAATTTATGCTTTAAAACTGATTTTGCGTTGATTGTTACTCTCGATGATTAATTTGTGTTCAACAGGTTTGATACATTTGGTTGCTTTTTTTTAATGCTTATGTGGCCCAAGAAAAAGGTACATAGCTGAAATGGTTTTGTTAACAATTTTTTTGTTTAGTGGAATTTTATTGTTTAACAGAGGACATGAATAAGATTTATGCTCAACTGTTTTGCATTTCCAACTTAGTTACTTTGTATTTGTTCCATGTTTAATGGATTTGTTTAACATTTTTTATTAGTTATGTCTCTTCGTACATGAATAAGAATATAAGATATATGCTTATTGTTTAATAATTTTTATTAGCTATGTCTCTTTGTAGTTAACAGTTTTGTTTCCCTTTCCAATTCCAGGTTTCAAAGGAAGGGAACAAGAAATGGAGCAAGAAATGGTAGTCCAATGAGATGGAAAATTACTAAAGATTTTAGATGTAAAGACGGGATCACAAAAACATTTGAAAATCCTTGTGTTTTAAATATTGATAATATTGTTGTTAGAAAAGTTTGAATTAAATTAATGATATTATGTTTTTTATTTATTATCTTAATTGTCTTGTTATTATTTTATAATCCGTTTAAAATTAAAAAATCAGACCTAATTTATGAATATAGTTTTTCTGTGGTAAAAAAAGTGTCACCAAGCATAAAAATAATATTTATTTTAACAGTTAAATAGTGGCATAAAAATAGTGCCACTAAAACTACAATTGTTTTAGTGGCATAATAAAAAGTGTCACTAAAATTTAATAGGGCTGTAGCGACACAACTGAAAAGTGCCACTAAAGGCCTTTAGTGGCAGCGCTATTAGTGGTATTTTTTTTGGTTTTCAGTGGCATTTTTTCTATGCCACTAATTGTCATTTTATTTGTAGTGTGAAATACGTAAATGATTATAGACTTTGGTGTTACAAGAGCAAAGTTTTGAATGGGTGAAAAAAAAAATCAATTTTATTGGTACCTATTGCTAAAGTTATTTATTTCTAGTGCAAGAAGTTTATAATCATTAACATATGGTGTTCATTAACTTGATGTTATCATTTTTCTATGACTCGATGGTCTCTTTCAAGGAATGCAAAACTCCCAAATGCTATTAAAGATTCTTGTTTATTCATCTTTTTTGTTTTATTTACGTGTAAAATAGTGTCATCTTTTGGTGTTTTGAAAGTTGTAATCAATGTAATTATAACAAAAGTATAATTTGGCTTTAATTTTAATCACCTTTTGATTGTTAATCATTATTTTGTAATGGTTTTTGTTTGAGCTCTAGATTGGTAATCAGCATAAAGTTGGGATTTTATTTTTTATAATGGTCAAGTTTCAAAATGATAACATTTTTACAATGAAAAAGGCCATGATCTTTAATACCATTAGCTTTATAAACTTTATCTCAAGTTTAACAATGATAGTTGTAAGAATTATATTTTAATATTATAAAATTATAATTATTTAATATTTAATATTGAAAAACTCTTTTAAGTTAAAAAAATCGGTTTATTTCAATTTTATTTTATTTTAACAGTTTGCAAAAGTTAAAAAACAAATAGTCTTATTCTTATAGATTGCAGACGTTTGATTCACATCTTCTATTGCAGAAAGATGCAGATATGGTCCGAAGACTGCAAACCTTTTGCCTATGAAAAAACAAACAACACCTAAAAAAACCGATTTGTATCAACTTTTTTGAATTTAGGTTTATAAAATACCAGAAAAGGTTTTGCAGCAATTATTGAACTCCAATAAATTATGTATCTCTATTATAAATAGAAAAAATTTGGATGCCAATTAATACAAATCTAAAAAACGATTTGTTTTGCCACCTCTAAAACTCGTCCCTTTTGGATCATTTAACACTATTAATTATCACAATGAACCAGAAAGTATTTGTGTATTTGTAGTGGATATATAGTTATTACATCATATTGATTAATTAAAAATAGAATACCATCCTCAACACACATATGCATCAATTACATGCATAGACCATATGATCGTCCATGTTCATACTTCGTATCCCAGAAGATATGAACTTATTCATATATATATATATATATATATATATATATATATATATATATATATATATATATATATATATATATATATATATATATATATATATATATATATATATATATATATATATATATATATATATATATATATATATATATTATAATTTAACCGACCACATACTTAAATTAATATATATGCGTATGCATGGATGCATCAAACACTGTTTTTGATAGCGGCGCTGTATCCAGTTTGTTGATCATAGAAGGTGTTCCATAGCATTACCCCAGCATACTTGGGAGAAGTCTTGATGAATGGAAGAACAGTTAGAGTAAGAAGATCCGCCGGAATGTATCCACTGAGGGCAGCTCCGGCCGGGGCAGCGGGCAGACCCAAGAAAATACGACTGGAGGTCACCTGAGCAGTCCAGCGGTTCCATGCAGCTAATAAAGCAACAGCATTCGCTCCATACTCGCACTGCCGGTTGTTATAGAAACGCACCCAGACGTAGTCGAACAGCCCAACACCAAGATGAGCGTCAGCTGGGAATAAGCACGGGACTGCAGCAGATAAATAGAGTTTTTTCTGCAGCTGGGCCTGGGATGATGAGCTGTGCACCTTTAAAGAGGTAGCTACGTCAGCCCAGAACTGTCCTGATCCTGATCCTGCCTCGATGTTAAAGTTGATTCCGTCAAAAACAACGTCACCGAACGGCCGGGAACTGGACTGGCCACCGAGAAAGGTGTTCCATATGTAATCGGAAAATTGCTGTGCATCTTGAGAGACAGAGTAGCTACCGTCTAAAGAAAGAAACACCTTCACACCTTGGCTCTGGCATGCTCGTATGTCAGGGATTAAGCCGGAGCAAGTGGCAGCAGAATCACGGTGATCAGTGCCGGCTGGGTTTTGAAGTGATGTAGTTTGGACGTTGGAGGCGGGAATATCGGCTTGGACAACAGCAGCAACTGAGAAGACGTAGACAAACAGTCCTTCGTTGTCGATTCCGATGGATATGTTGGGGCTGGATTGTGAGTGTACTGGAAAGAAAAAGAATGCAAGATTAATGGAGATAAGGAGTAGAAGTGCATGTGCATGCTTGGAATTAATGGAAACCATGTTTTCAGATAATTACTACTAGTAGTATTTAATTATGTTGTTGTTGTAAGTTGTTTGTGCGAGAGAAGGGCTCCCAGCTTATTTATAAGCAAGCAAGCAAGCATGCATATGGAATATAAGCCAAGTGGGTTGATCAGAACTGAAGTGTCATCATATAAAACAGATAAATTAATTAACAACTTGTTCCTATACTTCAATCTTATTCAAATTGTGAGAGATTCACGGATTGTAACTAGGTGATATGCTAGCCAAAGAAAGAAAAAAAGTTTTTATTTTTTACTAATATTATAACACGCTCAAAATCCTATGCAAAAAATGGGTTGTTTTTAAAATGGTTTGATGGACCCATAAACTAATCAAATTGGTTGTTTATATTTTCAAAATTTACCCAGCCCTATTACTTACATTCAAAATTATATATACATCTTTATGTATCTTATTTCCGTTTCTGTACATTTTTATATAAAATTAATATAGACCAAACAAAATAGAAACTTTAGAAACATAAAAATAAAATAAAATTCCACCAAAAAATTAATATATATGGACCTTATAGGATTCATTAAAAGGAAAAATGACTTATAAGCCCAATAAAGTTTTCAAACCGTTCAAAAAACTCAATTATGTTTTGTCTGTTCAAGAAAAACCTAACGAACTTAACATTTTGTCTAAAAAATCTCAACTAACTTACACTTTCGTTCACTTCTCATTTAGGGTCAACCGTCTAATGAAAGTCAACGAATGACGTTGCTTATGACGTGTAATTAAATATCGGAAAATGACTTGTAAGACTAACGAAGTTTCAAAACTGTTCAAAAAACCCCGATCATGTTTTGTTTGTTGAAAAAAACTCAACGAACTTACGTTTTTGTTTAATTCTCATTAGATGCAACCAGATTCATTAGGTATACAACTAGTTGTAAAATGACATGACATTATATTTAATGACATTGAATAAACATATTAGAATTGCCTTTATCGATTTAGGGCTTGGAAAAGAGAAAAATGAATGACGTCTGTGTTCGATCTCTTGTAATAGCTACTTCTTATTCTTCATCTCAATCGTTGATGTCCAACTCAAGATCTACAAATAAGATATTTGATGATGAAAACCCTTGTGGATGTGGACGCCCTTCTTGGATTTGGACATCTAGAACGGAGGATCATCCAAAGAAAAAAGTTCAGGGGTTGTTCGAACAAAGTTCAGGGCTTGTTCGAATAGATGGGTAAGTGTAATTGAAAGCTTTATCATGTCCATATTCTATTTGTTTGGTTTCTTTCAAAAACAAAAACTTATTAAAATGGACATGATAAAGCTTTCAGTTACACTTACTCATCTGTTAGAACAAGCCCTAAACATTATCTCGATGGCCCTCCATTCTAGATGTCCAAATCCGAGAAGGGCGTCTACATTCACAAGAGTTTGCATCATCAAATATCTTCTTTGTAGATCTTGAGTTGGACATCAACAATTGAGAGGAAGAAGAAGTAGCTATTACAAGAGATCGAACACAGACAACGTTCGTTTTTCTCTTCTCCAAGCTTTAAATCAATATATAAAGGGCAATTCTAATCTGTTTATTCCATGAAGTAGCTATTACAAGGACCTTTTGAGCTCAAAGTCCCATGAAAGCACGTAAAGGTTGTAACTTTACGTGCTAGTTCGATTGTTGAAGCATAGATCTATCTTTTGATCGAAGGTTGTACATCAAAAATCGGAGATTTAGTGAGTGGATGTGACTAACTCGACAAGTCCATTCTTGGACTCGGCGAGTCCAAGGTTTCTATCCCATATCAGTTGAGGGTCAAACGGACCCAATTGAGTGAGGAAAGGTTTTAGGGAGGGTCTCGGGGAGTGACCCAACGATCTAGACTAAGTCTTTGTTCTGGAAGTTCATGGGACTCGGCGAGTGCATGAACGGATTCGACGAGTCCAAGGCAATCTTCTAAGGATGAAGATGAACTCGACGAGTTGTTCATACAACTCGACGAGTCAAGGACATGACCTGTGTAACGGTTGATGATGAACTCGACGAGTTGTTCATACAACTCGGCGAGTCGGATGAGGATTCAGTTGATGTTCATTTAGAAGGAAAACTCGTCGAGTCATCGCCTAACTCGATGAGTAGATACGGGTATAAGGACAAATGGAAGGATAGGGACTCGGCGAGTTGGCGAGCCAACTCGGCGAGTTAGGTCAACTGGAAGTTGACTTTGACTTTGACTTGGTCAGGGGTAAAATGGTCATTTTACCCTAAGAACAGTTAGCAGTGTATGACTAATTA
Organism: Lactuca sativa; assembly: GCF_002870075.4. Classification (NCBI taxonomy): domain Eukaryota; kingdom Viridiplantae; phylum Streptophyta; class Magnoliopsida; order Asterales; family Asteraceae; genus Lactuca; species Lactuca sativa. The sequence continues at coordinate 232,454,418 of NC_056624.2, forward strand.
AGTGTTTCTGGGAATTATAGCCGGAGGATTTTCGGAGCAGCAGCGGCAACAGTCAGAGGATTCCCGCACAGTTCAGCAGCTACTAAGAGGCGAGTTACCTTCCGGTAGTGGTGGGTCTACGGCCACAATGTCGGCCCACCAGTAGGAGTCGTATGTTAGATGATTGTCTTTGTGATATTTGGTGTTTGGTGGTTGTCGAGGCCAACACAAATAATAACCCTAAATATTACACACTAAATTAGTGTATAGTGGTAAAAGGGTCGAATCCACGGAGATTGGTTCAATTTATAACTCTATGAAAAATCTCTTTGTAAAAATACTTGTAAAATAACAATAAAAATAAAATGGGGGGGGGGGGGGGGGGGTTGGTGTATTGAAATACTTGAAACAAACTAGAATTAACTATGATTTAAATAGACAATTTCAACAAAAATAAGGGTTTGGTGTAAAATCAATAAGGGAGAGATGGTTGACTTAAAGTTTCCTCACTTTGACTTTTAATCAACATATCATTAGAATCCAATGGTGCAATACTTTGATTTAAATCCTTAATTTGGCTATAGTAATCCAAGGAGCTTGAGATTACCTAGACTTTTCTTAATTGTTGAAATAGCTAGAGAAGCTCATAACAATTTCCTTAGTCAAAGCCACTATGTCACACCCCCAAACCAAGGATGGCAGAAACGTCCGGGGGTGGAGGACTTCATGTAGAGTATCACAACAACTAGTATAATAGTGCTCAAAGTAAATACAACCATCATAAATATAATTGAAAAAGTTACACCAAAGTATATGTTTACATGATTCAAATCAATTACATTATGATAAAAAATGAACTGTTTGACGATTTATCGTCCCATCCTCAAAACGTGGTTGATTTCCTGTTTCACTGAATTCCTGAGAATACAAGTAGTTTTGAAAAGTGTCAACACAAAGGTTGGTGAGTTCATGAGCTTTTGAAGGTAAGAGTTTGAAAATCGATCTTTGTAAAGAGATGTATGTTACCAAGAAAAATCCAATATTTTCCTTACACAAGTTATGTGGTCCTAAAATACCAGGACCGAAATCGAACAAGTATTCGTCATACTTAAAGATATAAAAGTGGTTTTAAATCGGCATAAAACCCTTTTTGATTTGAAAGCGTACAAGTATTTTTCCATACTTAAGGTAATTTCTATGAGTTAAATCGACATAACTAGCTAATTTAAAGTTAGAACCCGTAAATCTTATGATTGCTAATACCACATGTGAGCTATCATAACCATACTTGACATAGACGGCCTCGTAATACGACGTTCTTCAGACGTCGCCGTTAAATGACACTTGTCACCACAGACCTGCCGGTCTAGCTGTTGCAAGCAGCTCTGGTGTGGGTTTGTCAAACCCAATATAGATCTATACACAACTATCACGTTCTCCATACAAGAGATTCTGGTTAGAATTTACAGGACTTTTTGAATTGGTTACTTTGGAAGTAACCTGAAGCGAATGACTCACAAATTTATTCATTAACAAATTTACGTGAACTAAACTAAAAACCTTTGAAAAATAAGTTTGAAAAGTAAATGATACATAAACTATACCTATTATAGTTTATCCAAAACGTTTGTAATGTATAAGAACTCTTTCATGAATATGCATTTGTGCTATGAATCCATAAACTATGCTTATTATAGCTTAATATATGTGTTCTAAATGAATGAGTAATGTTATCATGAATGACTAAGTTTCAGTTTATGATGATAAACTAACAAGGAAACACATTCAATATTTAGAACTTATTGTTATACACTTTGCTCAACATAATACAAAGTGTTATGAAATTTATATGCTGTTAACTAAATTTAACCTTTCTGCGCTGTTTTAGAAAAGTCATAGAAAAATCATACGAAGTCGAAAACTAAATCCGTAAATTATGAGAGTTCCCAAAATGTGTCTAGTTTACTCATAATTTTTATCATGATTTTTAATGACCTCCAACTTGGGTGAAATAGTCCATAATCACAGACTGGTCCGGATTGGTGTTTGAAATGATAGGCAGTTTTGTAAAAATCACCATAAATTGTAGAAAAATCGTATGGAGATGTGCAAGTTTTCATTTTAAAGATAAGAACTAGAACTAATTACACCTAAAACAGTTTTTCAAACAAAAATGTTTAAGTTGTCCAAAACAGTCCGTGAATGGAGTCCAACTTTTCTGATGAAAGCTGTTAGAAAATTCTAGTTATGTTCTTGGTGTTTTAACTTGTATTCCCCCCCTAAAAACTTGAGAAAACATAAAAAGGTAGGGGTATGAACTCACCTTGAGTGATTTCAGAAGAGGATTGGTGAATAATGGAAGTAAACAATTCAAGAACACTTGAAGATGCCTTGAAGATTTTCGAGAATCTAACATCAAAGTGATGGAGTTTGTGTAAGCAATCAATGGTTTGAGTAGAATGAAGAGAAATAATCACAAGGAGGGTGAATTATACTTACCAAGAATGTGAGAAAGCTTGATACTCAGCCTTGAATCTCGAATTTTGAAGGAGAAAGTTTGAGAGAAAAGTGGAGATGGATCCTTGGTGAAATGAGAGCAAATGAGAGAAGTGAGGAGAGAGGATGGTTTGTTCCAGTTCTAAAACGTGGGAAAGGGTGATAATTGAGTGGAAAGGACATTGAAGTGACCTAGGGATGGGCTGATGGTGAATAGTGACATGAAGTGGGTATGGGAGTGGTTGCTTGTGTCATAGAATAAAGGAAAGTCAACACTCCACCTCTTGTACTTCACCCACTTTTCTTGGATAAGGTTTTATCCTTAAAAACGTGATTAATTAATAATTAAGGGGTCTTATATGTCAAAATAAAGTTTTGGGTGAAATTCCCGCGTTAAAATAATTAAAAACGAAGCTAAAATGCAAAACTACTCGAAAACCGAAAAGAAATGGACTTCCAGCGAGGCCTCTCGGTCCTAGGCCGAGGTTCGGTCCTCCTGATGCTAGGCGCGAAGCGAAGGAAGCGAAGGTAAGCAGGAAGCGAAGGGCTCGGTCCGAAACAGTTAGAAGCGAAATAGACCGAAGGCATCATGGGCGAAATGGACCGAGGCTTCGGGTTCGGGTCTTGTGCGAGGTTCGGGCCCGAGAGGACCCTTCGGGTTCGGTTCAGCAGCTTTCAGCTCAGAAGGGTTCGGTTCTTCCAGCTTCGGTTCTTAGCAGGTTCGGTCCCTATAGGGACCTTCGGTTCTAAGAGGACTTTCGGCCCTAAGAGGGGTTTTGGGTCCTTAAGAGGGGTTTCGGGTCCTCAAGCCTATTTTACTCGTTTTTACCCCGTTTCAAGCCGTTTTTGACCCGGTTAAGGGTCGGAATGAACCGAATGACTTCAAAAAGTTACGGGAACTTTTGAGAGAGATTTGGGAGAGATTTCACATACTTAGAGAGATTTGACATTCTTGGAGAGATTTCTCATACAAAGAGATATTTGGGAGAGATTTCACATACTTAGAGAGATTTGGGAGAGATTTCACATACTTAGAGAGATTTGGGAGAGATTTGACAATAGAGAGAGATAGAGTGAAAACGATTGAGAGAGGTTTCATTTGTGACCTTTATGAGTGTCCGGCTTCGCAATGCAAGGTCCGTAAACCCTGTTAAGCCTTGTTTAAGGATCTTACATACTCCCGATGAGTATGCAACATTGATTTAATGGTTTGGCTCGCCACGTATCACAGTTTTAGGTTAAGGAGATCTAGATGTACGCACTTTTCGACTTATGATCTCTCATTAGAATAGCGAGTTGTTTAGGAATTACATAATGTAAACTCTAGCACTCACGGGCAAATTGAGTCGAACGGTTTGACTTGTTGACTTCAGTTGACTTTGACTTGACCAAAAATTGACAGTTGTCACATCATCCCCCCGTTAATGGGAATTTCGTCCCGAAATTTGAATTTAGGCAAGGAGTAGGCATGAACAATCGAGTCAAGAAGTGGGGATACTTCCTAATCGACTGATTCTCGCGCTTCCAAGTGACTCCAGGTCCTTGGTTAGAATTCCAGTGAACCTTCACTAATGGGAAGCGGCGTTGCTGCGTTCACTTGACCTCTCCGTCCATGGTCACTGCGGTTCTTTCACGAAGGTGAGGCTCTTGTGGAATTCGATCTCGTCAAGGGGGATTACAAGAGTCTCGTTGGATAAATACTTCTGCAAGTTCAGGACGTGTCGGGTAGAATGTACTTTACCAAGCTCGCGGGAGTAGATTGAAGTTGCGATTATGTAACACCCAAAGTTTTGAAAAGCCAAGTAAAGAAAGAAAACCCCAATTTTAAGGGGAGACTCGGCGAGTCCAAGGAGGGACTCGGCGAGTCCGAGCGGGATCCGGGTTGAGGTGTAAGCGACCGACTCGGCGAGTCGGCCAAGGTGACTCGGCGAGTCTGGTCTGAGCAAGGAAAACCCTAAATCCGGGACTTGGAGCTTATTTAAACGTCTCATTCTCTCCCCTAGGGTTCCTTTACTGCCTCTCTAGCACATATCACTAAACCCTAGCCGCCATAATCATATTGGAGCAAAGATCTACCCTTAGTGAAGCTTTTGGAGCTTGAGAGAGAAGCTAGTCTTTGTGGAGCAAGAAGGGGGCCTTGGATCCAGAGTTGGTGGAACATTTCTGAGCATTTAAAGGTAATAAATCGTTACCTTCCCTCTTTTGTTTAATAGATCAACCTTGGCTATGTGATTTGGGGATTTTATGCCATGCTTAAGAACTATTTCAAGTTAGAAGCCTAGATCTGAAGTTGCTACTTCAGATCTGAGTGTATCTTGGCCCATAAAGCATTTGTTCTTGGGTTGATAGTGAAGCCTCTTTGTCTTAAACCATAGTTTGGATTGTTTTAAGCCTAGATCTCTTGATCTACACGTAAAGTTTGCCACTTTACGTGGGGGATAGGCCTTAGAAGTATGGATCTATGAGTTGGAAGCCCTGTTTGGCTCGAAAAGCCACTGCATGGATTAAGGACTGAATAGAATCAGCGAGTCCTTCGAGTGGACTCGGCGAGTAGCTTGAAGATGAGGAGGAACTCGACGAGTGGGATGAACAACTCGTCGAGTCGGATGAAGTTAGGCATGAACTCGGCGAGTTGGAAGAACAACTCGACGAGTTGGTTGAAGATTGCCTTGGGCTCGGCGAGTCTATTCTTGGACTCGGCGAGTCAGGTCGCGAAACCCCAAACCCTTCGAGTTGAAACTCGAATCAGCGAGTCGGGTGAAGACTCAGCGAGTTGGACAGGTCAGGACTCGGGAATAGTTGACTCGGCGAGTCATGGACTGACTCGGCGAGTCGAGTCGCGAATAGAAAGACCCTGAGCATATGAACTCGGCGAGTTATTAGGTGGACTCGGCGAGTAGGGTTGATCTGGAAGGTTGACTTTGACCAGGAGTTTGACCTTGACTGGAGTTGACCTAGTTGACCTTTGGGGGTCAGTTGGACTAAGTGTTATATTGACATTGGTAGCTCGAGGAGCTAGTGGAGCAGCAGTTCGGAGTCAGAGGTCGGGTAGCAGTCAAGAGGATTAGCGGCATCAGTTCAGCTGTCTCAGGTGAGTTTCCTTCCAGTAGGAACGGGTCTAAGGCCACAATGCCGACCCGTTTAGCTAGTAGTATTTTCCAGATTTGATTTGATGCAGTAGTTAGCATGTTTGATGCCTTCGTGGCTCAGACAAGATTTATGTGTTATGTGATCTGGGCTATGGCCTGATGTAGTATATGTGTGTTCATGCTAGTGGATATGTTTATGCTATGTTCAGTCAGCTTCGGACTTTGGTCCGATGTAGGGGACAGAGGTCCCAGTCAGCTTCGGACTTCGGTCCGATGTAGGGGACGGAGGTCCCAGTCAGCTTCAGACTTCGATCCGATGTAGGGGACGGAGGTCCCAGTCAGCTTCGGACTTCGGTCCGATGTAGGGGGCAAGGCCCCAGTTAGCCCGGACTTCGGTTCAATGCAGTTGGCAAGGCCCAGTATGTGCTTTATATGTTATTGTGTGGTATGTGGTAGATTGGGGGAGCTCACTAAGCTTCGTGCTTACGGTTTTCAGTTTTGGTTTCAGGTACTTAGTTTTCAAAGGAGGAGCTCGGGAAGATTGCAATGCACACACCATAGTCAGTTAACCTGGGAATGTTTGACTCTGATAATGATAATATGTTTTGAATTTAATACTCGAAGATTATGTTATGACTTATGATACAATTTTTATAAATATGATTTAGTAATGTTTTTAAAGAAATTTTTAGTTCTGATTTTTTGGGTCGTTACAGATTACAGGGTTGATTCTTACAAGAATCTCGAAAGGCATAATTATCTGGGGTTTTGGCTTTCCACGCTTTCCGAAGCGTACTAAGCCTACCCAGAGCAAGGCTTCCAGAGGAATTTGGTCTCTTATTCTGGAGTTCTAAAGGTTTCTTCCTCTTGCTTCTCTTCCCAGTCAAGGGTTGCTCCCTTCAGGGTCAGAGTCCTAAGGGGGTTCCGTAATTTACGAGAAGTTCCGAAGGAACTAAGGCGGTAGGTCAGCGAGACCCGGACCTTTGGCATATTCTTGTTGACGCCTTTGGTGCTGATTGTTTCTCAATGGTTTTTGATCAATTGAAAAGAAACCTTAATAATTTACACCTTGATAATGATGTGTCTTAGGAATTCGAATCCTCAATTCCAAAACTCGTATCTGGAGAACTTTAGGTGAGGCTTCTTTGATCGTATTGCTTTCGCGGTTTGTTGTAGCTGCTTTCCTTGGTTTCCTTCTTACTATGAGGGTAGATAAGCAAGTCATTTACAATGACAATGACGAACTGATCCTAGTAAGAATGACATATCCTATTTATCACCTTCATGAATACTGCGAGCGGGTTGGTCCTATTCGAGGGGTATCACTATGGATTTTCAGCGTCCGCATCGAATTTGGAGGATTTTCCTCGGACATCCTTCTCCAATACTCGCGACTGGTGATATTCAGATCTCAGGTCCAATTCCTGAAGCGTACCTCGTTCCTTGCGGTTGGTCAACCTATTCGCCTATGCGAGGCAGATAGTAAAGGTTTCTATTGGAGATATTGTCGGGGCCTTTGAGGTTGATGGAACTACGAGCAATTTGCCTTTCTATTTGAAGAATAAGACCGGAGCTTTCCAGGGTGAGAAGCTTGGTTCTTCAATTTCATTGCTGAGTAGTTCGACAGGTTTGACCTGAAAGTTCTTGTAGCTCGGTAGGAAGCATGTGGGTTTGGTGTTCACGACTAGACCTTTTCGGATGGTAGGACATTTACTCGTCCTTCTAGGCAACCTTGGCCCGAAGTGCATGGCAGGACTCGTACCTGGTCCATCTATCATTAACTTGCGCATATAGGTCATATGTGCTTAAGATTGGCAAGACATTTGGATGGGTGACTCTGCCCCAAATCCACAACCAGACATGGAACAGGAAATAGGGCGGAAGCGCACATCCAATGTCTGTAGAATCTTAATAATACATTATCCTCGCGTATACACATAGTAGTGGTGGACTAACCGTATCCGTCCCAAGCTTCTGTGCTTGAACCTTATCTGCTACATGCGTGACATTCCCGAAAGTCTCCTGTAAATACTTGTGATAAGGTTTCGGGATGTATAACACTCCTCTGGTGCGTGTTTTGGGGTTTCACCGCGAGAAATGACCCGGAGGTCCGTGATGGACGCGTTTATGGGAGACAAAGATTCCGATATTCGGTGAGTTAGGTGAAGGGTTCTTTTGTAGTCGTTAAATCGGGAAGATGAGGGATATATCCTTAAAATTGGATGATGACAACAATATCTTTTTAGACAACATGCGTTAAGTTGTAGTCATAAGAAGAGATCACTAGAGTGATAGAGTATCTCGTGTTACTTTTCCTTGTTCCGTTTTGTTTGATGTTATTATTACTGTAGATGATTTATACCACAGTGTCTAGCACTGGTAGTGGGTGTGTTTCGATAATCAGTAATGATACTTGACATCGTGATCCCTGACAGGTCTCCCTATGATCGAACGGTATATAAACATCGTATGAGAGTTGATGTTGGCGAGATTGTCGAGTGGGTGGCCCCACTTAGTTCTTACTGCTAGACACGGAATAGGAGTCAGGATGGAATTATTTGTTTCATGACTTCGGTAATTTGATTATAACTAGCCCCGATGCATGTACAAGTCATCACATCTTACAGGTAATGATCCTAAGATCATATATGAATGCCTTCGGTTTGATTTGTACGAGGGAGTATTTTAACTACCCTTAGAAAGACATGGATTTTAGCAAGCATATAAAATTCATTACAAACATATGATACTTAAACGTTTTTGTCGTTGGAAACATTACAAAGGTCCTAATATGGTTCCATGTTACTCTTGTTGGTTCGTTGTCACACTCCTCCGGCTTCCCCATCATTCTTCTTAGTTGGACATTTTCTCCTGAAGTGTCCTGTTTCGCCACATCGGAAGCACGCTGGAATTACTTTGGTAATGGGGGTTGAAGTGATGTACTGAGTCGGGGCCCTACAGAAACGGACGGTATGCCCTTTCCTGTTGCAGTTTTTACAGTGCATATCTCGGCAAGCCCCATTGTAATGGAAACCACACTTGACACACTTTGGGAGTGATCCCTCATATGGTATGGCTGACGTTTGGGCGGCAGACCCCGTGGCTAGTGTCGCGGCGTTCGTCGTGACTGCTGCTGCAATGGCAGGTGCAGCTACGGATTGCTTTCTTTCAGCGAGTTTTTGGGGTAGGTTACACTTCTTTTCGTCCCATAACTTTCGCTTCTTGTTCGTAGGTTTGTGGCCTGAGGTATTTTCGCTGGCAGACACCCGTTGGTGTTCCTGATTGATACCGCAATCTGTATTGTCAGTACAGCTTCCATTTCTGCTGGCGTTGTTAGCATTGAAATGCGCCATGACGGCTGTCACGGCTGCCGTGACTGCAGCCTGAAAAGTAGCAGAGTCTATTTGTAGAGTTGGCGCCTTGCTAGTTGGTTGGTTGCCTCTTGGTGAAGACATAGCTCTGTTTCACGATGAAAAACGACTTCGTTAGTGGAAGTGATTATCTTAAGTGCATCCTTACGATTTATATTTACGCATATGAATTTTGGCACATTACTGTACTATTCCTTAACGTTCTTGAAATGGAGTTATGGCAGTGGGTATAAGTAGGTTTCGTGCGGGCGTTAAGCTTTTACTCATCTTAGAATCATGTTTGTCCGAACACGCTTGGCTGAGGAGTTTTGATGGGACCCGGTGATTTAGTGCCTGAACGATCGCAGTCCATAGGTCAATGAAGAAAGCCTCCCCTCAATCATAAGGGTTAAGGGGAGAGACGGTAACGAGTCTTTAGAATGGCTATATGTTGCGAGTTTTCTAACTAAGTTTATCGATCTCAGTTCAATTTATAACGTATTTCAGTTGTTAGGGGCGTTCTGAAAACTGTTCATAACGGGAGTCTTTATATGGTAAACCCATGAATTTTTAGTAGTTCAGTATCCAAGTGAAACCTTGTAACTTGACCCAAGCTAGGTCCTTATTATGACCAATTGATGTATGCTTAGTTATATAATTAAGGCTAAATAGACCTTTGAGTCTGTTAGGTATGTCCTAAGCCCATCTTGTTAATATGATTCTAGTAATTCTGGTTTCAGCGAATTTTTTTTTGACCTAGATGTAGGTTTACCTCACATCCGTGCATGGAAAGTTTTGATAGCAGTTGGATCTCTCGTTTAGTATGACCGCTTAAATCACAGTGTCGTGCTTACACCTAGAATAGAGTAGCACCAACGCATACTCACGAACCTATTTACAAGGTCTTGTGAGCGGTATGAAATCTACTTACGACGATTCGTCCCTTGCGATGCCTGAGGCAAGGTTGATGCACCTTGCAGCTCTATCAATCGATGCTTGGCTGCAATCCTCCTCTCTTTGAATGACGTGTGTCTACCCCGTTACTCTCTTGCCTCTGCCTGAGTGGCGATAAGGTCCTAAACAGAGAGTTGGTCTCCGAAATAGTAGTCTCTTTCCGAGTCTCGAGTACGTGAGACAGTAGGGTCTGTAGTAGCGCGCAGTTTCCGAACTCGGGCTGTAGTCTACCTGCTTTAATCCCCAATGTTCGCGATCTGCCGGGTCTTCGCCGGGAGGGCTCTGTCAATCGGTCCCCTGTGGTTGAGGTCATAGCACCCTCGTTGGTCTCCACATGGTGGTTGTTGTCATTGCTATCGACATTCAAGCCTCGATCACGATTGCCCAACGGGGCACAGGTTCGATGTAGTCGAAACGGTTCACGGAAACCCTTGCTATGCATGGAGGATTGATTACCTTCGGTTCCGCTTCTGATTCTCCTCATAACCATTTACCATTTCTCAGGTTCGGATTGGGAAAGTAGGGGTCGTCCGGTAAGTAGGATCTTACTATGTTGTACGTGCGAGAATAGAAGTGGAAGAGATAATTACTAGGCGTCTAACTCTATAATTAATTACTTATAGGGGTGATCCTTATTAGTTACTTCTATAATGAAATAGTGCATACTAATTATATATAACAAGATATGATAGACCATCGAATAAGGGATCCTACCCTAGGTCCACATCCAAACAAGGAAAAGGAAGTGAGGCAATGACCACAAATTCTAAGTCTATGATTTCTAAGTTATATATAACCTTAGAGTATCCACTTAGGGATTATAGACCTATTATTAAGGATCTATTTAGTTTTCATATAAGATATGATATTACAAAATACTCCTATAGTATTTTAAACTCATGTTCTGTTCTAATGTTCTCATTGTGGTAGTGTCGGTAAGTTTTTAGACTTGTTGCCATATCACCACCATTCTTGGGCATGTGCTAATCACTCCTCGGACTAGCATAGTTGATCAGGCTATGCCATTCCCAAGACTGATCATACGACCCCGAGCTTACCTGTGATATTCAACAATCGTTACTTTTGTTTTGTTCGAGAATGATGTTGACCTTAATATGTATGCATGCATGTATACTTTTAATAGGAAATTATTTATTTCTAAAAGTATAATTGTTTTGAAAACTTTAAATCAGAGACTTTTAGTCCCAATGCATTTATAGTTTGTATATCTTATGTGGTTCGATATACTGAGTTCACTATACACAATGCTCTGATACCAATCTGTCACACCCCCAAACCAAGGATGGCGGAAACGTCCGGGGGTGGAGGACTTCATGTAGAGTATCACAACAACTAGTATAATAGTGCTCAAAGTAAATACAACCATCATAAATATAATTGAAAAAGTTACACCAAAGTATATGTTTACATGATTCAAATCAATTACATTATGATAAAAAATGAACTGTTTGACGATTTATCGTCCCATCCTCAAAACGTGGTTGATTTCCTGTTTCACTGAATTCTTGAGAATACAAGTAGTTTTGAAAAGTGTCAACACAAAGGTTGGTGAGTTCATGAGCTTTTGAAGGTAAGAGTTTGAAAATCGATCTTTGTAAAGAGATGTATGTTACCAAGAAAAATCCAATATTTTCCTTACATAAGTTATGTGGTCCTAAAATACCAGGACCGAAATCGAACAAGTATTCGTCATACTTAAAGATATAAAAGTGGTTTTAAATCGGCATAAAACCCTTTCTGATTTGAAAGCATACAAGTATTTTTCCATACTTAAGGTAATTTCTATGAATTAAATCAACATAACTAGCTAATTTAAAGTTAGAACCCGTAAATCTTATGATTGTTAATACCACATGTGAGCTATCATAACCATACTTGACATAGACGGCCTCGTAATACGACGTTCTTCAGATGTCGCCGTTAAATGACACTTGTCACCACAGACCTGCCGGTCTAGCTGTTGCAAGCAACTCTGGTGTGGGTTTGTCAAACCCAATATAGATCTATACACAACTATCACGTTCTCCATACAAGAGATTCTGGTTAGAATTTATAGGACTTTTTGAATTGGTTACTTTGGAAGTAACCTGAAGCGAATGACTCACAAATTTATTCATTAACAAATTTATGTGAACTAAACTAAAAACCTTTGAAAAATAAGTTTGAAAAGTAAATGATACATAAACTATACCTATTATAGTTTATCCAAAACGTTTGTAATGTATAAGAACTCTTTCATGAATATGCATTTGTGCTATGAATCCATAAACTATGCTTATTATAGCTTAATATATGTGTTCTAAATGAATGAGTAATGTTATCATGAATGACTAAGTTTGAGTTTATGATGATAAACTAACAAGGAAACACATTCAATATTTAGGACTTATTGTTATACACTTTGCTCAACATAATACAAAGTGTTATGAAATTTATATGCTGTTAACTAAATTTAACCTTTCTGCGCTGTTTTAGAAAAGTCATAGAAAAATCATACGAAGTCGAAAACTAAATCCGTAAATTATGAGAGTTCCCAAAATGTGTCTAGTTTACTCATAATTTTTATCATGATTTTTAATGACCTCCAACTTGGGTGAAATAGTCCATAATCACAGACTGGTCCGGATTGGTGTTTGAAATGATAGGCAGTTTTGTAAAAATCACCATAAATTGTAGAAAAATCGTATGGAGATGTGCAAGTTTTCATTTTAAAGATAAGAACTAGAACTAATTACACCTAAAACAGTTTTTCAAACAAAAATGTTTAAGTTGTCCAAAACAGTCCGTGAATGGAGTCCAACTTTTCTGATGAAAGCTGTTAGAAAATTCTAGTTATGTTCTTGGTGTTTTAACTTGTATTCCCCCCCTAAAAACTTGAGAAAACATAAAAAGGTAGGGGTATGAACTCACCTTGAGTGATTTCAGAAGAGGATTGGTGAATAATGGAAGTAAACAACTCAAGAACACTTGAAGATGCCTTGAAGATTTTCGAGAATCTAACATCAAAGTGATGTAGTTTGTGTATGCAATCAATGGTTTGAGTAGAATGAAGAACAATAATCACAAGGAGGGTGAATTATACTTACCAAGAATGTGAGAAAGCTTGATACTCAGCCTTGAATCTCGAATTTTGATGGAGAAAGTTTAAGAGAAAAGTGGAGATGGATCCTTGGTGAAATGAGAGCAAATGAGAGAAGTGAGGAAAGAGGATGGTTTGTTCCAGTTCTAAAACGTGGGAAAGGGTGATAATTGAGTGGAAAGGACATTGAAGTGACCTAGGGATGGGATGATGGTGAATAGTGACATTGAGTGGGTATGGGAGTGGTTGCTTGTGTCATAGAATAAAGGAAAGTCAACACTCCACCTCTTGTACTTCACCCACTTTTCTTGGATAAGGTTTTATCCTTAAAAACGTGATTAATTAATAATTAAGGGGTCTTATATGTCAAAATAAAGTTTTGGGTGAAATTCCCGCTTTAAAATAATTAAAAACGAAGCTAAAATGCAAAACTACTCGAAAACCGGAAAGAAATGGACTTCCAGCGAGGCCTCTCGGTCCTAGGCCGAGGTTCGGTCCTCCTGATGCTAGGCGCGGAGTGAAGGAAGCGAAGGTAAGCAGGAAGTGAAGGGCTCGGTCCGAAACAGTCAGAAGCGAAATAGACCGAAGGCATCATGGGCGAAATGGACCGAGGCTTCGGGTTCGGGTCTTGTGCGAGGTTCGGGCCCGAGAGGACCCTTCGGGTTCGGTTCAACAGCTTTCATCTCAAAAGGGTTCGGTTCTTCCAGCTTCGGTTCTTAGCAGGTTCGGTCCCTATAGGGACCTTCGGTTCTAAGAGGACTTTCGGCCCTAAGAGTGGTTTCGGGTCCTTAAAAGGGGTTTCGGGTCCTCAAGCCTATTTTACTCGTTTTTACCCCGTTTCAAGCCATTTTTGACCCAGTTAAGGGTCGGAATGACCCGAATGACTTCAAAAAGTTACGGGAACTTTTGAGAGAGATTTCACATACTTAGAGAGATTTGACATTCTTGGAGAGATTTCTCATACAAAGAGATATTTGGGAGAGATTTCACATACTTAGAGAGATTTGGGAGAGATTTCACATTCTTGGAGAGATTTCTCATACAAAGAGATATTTGGGAGAGATTTCACATACTTAGAGAGATTTGGGAGAGATTTCACATACTTAGAGAGATTTGGGAGAGATTTGACAATAAAGAGAGATAGAGTGAAAACGATTGAGAGAGGTTTCATTTGTGACCTTTATGAGTGTCCGGCTTCGCAATGCAAGGTCCGTAAACCCTGTTAAGCCTTGTTTAAGGATCTTACACACTCCCGATGAGTATGCAACATTGATTTAACGGTTTGGCTCGCCACGTATCACAGTTTTAGGTTAAGGAGATCTGGATGTACGCACTTTTCGACTTATGATCTATCATTAGAATAGCGAGTTGTTTAGGAATTACATAATGTAAACTTTAGCACTCACGGGCAAATTGAGTCGAACGATTTGACTTGTTGACTTCAGTTGACTTTGACTTGACCGAAAATTGACGGTTGTCACACACTAATTCCAAATAGCATGTAATTAGTGAAAGTCAACTAGCATTAAGAACCAAAAAGTCACCAAATCCAAGAGGGGTCAAATGCTTTCACCACCATATTGGAGGAAATGTTTTTATGATCGTGTGAAGCAAAAACAACACAAAAATCATTTGTTGCTTGCTAATGTGAGGATCATTTACTTAATCAAGAAATTAGCTAACTAATCACCACAAACACATTTAAACTCATGAATAAAAACATACTAGTAGTGATAATATGATAAAACACAAAACATTTTCATAAAGATTTAAGATCAAATTCATGGATTCTTCAACACCCAACAAAAGTTCAAAGGATTCAACAAAAAGTCAACCAATATTTTTTAGCCAAGCATGGCTAAACTCAAAGGAACAAAGTTAGATGAGATTGTACCAAACATTTCACAATAATCAAGAGATGAAATCAAGTTGTTCTTGAGGTGTTCTTGGCCTTCATAAGCACTCCAAACTCCAGAGAGAACCAGTCAAACTCGGACCTCCAAGATAAGGCTAAAGAGGCACACCAACCTTCCCAATATAGAGCTCTAAGTAAAATCCCGAAAATACCCTTGTCAGGAATCCACGCGGGCCGCGGGCTTCGACGAGAATTTTGGGCTTCTTCAAGTCTTGGGCCCCCAAAGCAAATCCATTGGCCCAGCTCCTAGTCCATTTTCTTCAATATTTCTTCAATTAAAGCCCAATTTGTCTTTCCTCGTCATTCAAAACTTCCGCAAACTCTTAAACATCGATCTTGCACACTCAAGAATTCTCTCGCTCCCTTTCAAATTTAAAGTTCAACACTTCTGCGCCTTCAAGCAATCGACAAGCTTACTCCCTGGATCACCTCCAAAGCTATCAAGCATGAGATCCCCACTGCTCTCCAAGTCCAATCGCCTTCCAAAAGAACCCGCACACTCCCGCTCCTCTAGTTTCTTTAAAATCTGCAATAATGCTCAAGAAACTAGAAAGTACCCGAAATGGTCATAAAAATAACAAAAAGGAAAATATGCATGGAAATTAACTAAAATGCGAATGGAATGTGCTAAAAAAACTATAAAAAGAAGTAAATAAAATGAAGCTATCAATATTCATCTAGGTTTGCTATTACCTGATATGTTATATGCTGGCATGATATGTTATATGTGATAGTAGTACAATTCAGTTGTTAGGACCGAAGGGTAGTTCGGACACCCCAGATATGTCTGACAGTATGTGATGATATGTTTATATGCTGGCATGATATGTTATATGTGATAGTGGTAGTAGGAGGGGAATAGTCCCCAAGTTCGATTGTTAGGACCGGAGGGTAGTTCGGACACCCTAGATATGTCTGATAATATGTTTATGTTATTATATATGTGATAGTAGCAGTAGGGGTGGAATAGTCCCCGAGGGTCGGTTGCTAGGACCGACGGGTAGGTCAGCACCCCATAATGGCTTGACATGGGTATGTCGACACCCCAGAATGGCCGCATGGGTAGGTCGGCACCCCAGAATAGTCGTACGGGTAGGTCGACGCCCCAGAATGGCCGTACCGGGTAGGTCGGGCACTCCAGAATTGCCTGACAGTATGTATGCTATGTGATTGTATGATATGTGGTACGATGGGGGAACTCACTAAGCTACGTGCTTATAGTTTATAGTTTTGGTTTCAGGTACCTCTTCAGCTAAGGGGAAGGAGCTGGCGCGGTAGCGGCACATCATACACACATTGTTTTCCGCACTATGAGTTATTCTGGGATTTGTACTCTGACATTATTATGTTTTTACGATTCGGTTTTCAGACACGAGACATGTTTTCATGAAATGATATGATCGGATGATATTATGTTATAAATGTTTTGCAAATCACTTAATCAAAAATGAAATTTTTGGACGTGAAAAATTGGGTCGTTACAGATTCAGCAACGAAGTTCTGCCCCTGCAGAGCTAGACTCCTAGCTAAAACCCCATTGTAAGTAAGTTATGCTTACCCTATTTTAATACAGTTTAATTTAAAACTAGTATTGTTATTATGAACTGATTATAAATATTTGAGCTATTATTATATAAGTGTCGTTATATTATCTTTTTAACTATTCGCAGTACGGGGAATCTGGTTTAAAGGGCCGCATAGGGTTGTTGGATTTCAGAAGTGTTATATGCCAAAATGGTCATGCCCTCCTGTGTTTTTGTCTGGCCCCTGTCTGTACATAGTGGTTGGAAAGTATTGTTTAAACACTTATATAATAATAATAATAATAAGACTAATAATTAGTCACGGTAAATATTAGACTAAAATCTAGTGGTAATAATACTAGGTTTCGTCGAAGGAAATTATTTTAAAGTAAATGAAGCGTTGTCCGAGTACCGAGTCACCACCTTCTCGGGTGAGTGCATAGTTGCTCTCATCTTACACATAGATATGAAGTATTTTATATAAATTACGTGCTATGTGTGCATATTATCTGAATACTTGTTGTCTATGCTAGATGAACGATTTTATACATGTTTTAAATGATTTAAATTGTATATGTATTTTATATCTACGATAATGTTGGGGTAAAACATGGGTAGATGTAATAGATGGAGTATGAGTTGGATGATGAGTTGAGAGGTGAAACAGACCGTGAGGTGAGGATGAGAGGTGGACGATGTGAGAACCCTTTTTTCCCAAATGATGGCCCCGTCATTCAGCAGAGTATGGATGACAACCACGGACTATTCTAGACAGTCCATTGGAACACTAGCAGGCTCGCAACCTGTAGGTGTTGTGAACGATGTGTTCACCTGGTGTACTCTAAACCTTGGCGATCATGCATACTTGATGCCTAAACCCCAGCGACTATGTAGACTTAGTGTCCATTGTGTAAACCTTGGCGATCATGCAGACTTGATGCCTAACCCCTGGCGACTATGCAAACTTAGGCTCTGTTTGATACTCGTCTGACTGAGTCAAGTCAGACATTTTTGGCTGACTCGGTCGGTTGTAGCTGTTTGATAACCCTTCTGACTGAGAAATTGAGGTATGATCCGGTAAGAGAGAAGGAATCTGCTGACTGAGAAAGGAAGACGACTATTTCCACTTGTGCCCTTGTGTGTGTATCCCTGTACGTGTAGGAAGAATCAATCCAACACCCCTTTTGCATCTCATTCGTAATAGACTAACAAAATTGATCATCCAACACCCCCTTTGCTTTCTTAAAATCAATCACAGAATCGATGGACTGCCTCTCTCCACTTCGGTTCGAATTTAATTGCAGGTATGTTTCCCCTTCTCTTTTTTGTTTATATCTCTAGCAGTAGTAAGAAATTAACCATCTGAAATCACTTCTATTCATCTTCTCCCAATCAATCAACCATCTGAAATCATATCAGAATCCATATGCTCCTATGTTCTCATTTTTCTTTTGTATCTGCTGGTAGAGTAAGGAAGAAAGAAAAAAAAGAGATTGATTTTCTCTTTGGGGTAATTTACTTTCTCTATGCTGCTTCTCTCCTAATCTCTCTAATTTTGCTGCAGGAGTGGTGCTATGTACATTTAAAACATTCGATGGATACACTTGGATTTTTTTTACTACAATAGAAAGTTGTGCTATACTCAAGTCTAGATGCTCCCTCTATTACTATTAAGCCCCTGAGATATATCATTATTTGTAAATGGCAAGGGTGTTTTGTTGGTAGTTTAAAGTGGCTACAATTGATGTTTCTTTCACAAGGTTGCTGGTAATTCTCTTGCTTTGGACAATTTTGCCCTTGCACAAGTTTTATCCAGAAAGGCCTTTTACTCCCCTGTTTAGTATAGACTTTGGACAATTTTGCCCTTACACAAGTTCCTTAATTTTAAGCTAAACACTCAAAACCAAAAAGCTTAAATATTCGATTGTCATAATTCTAGATTGCCTGCTGATGTTCCCTTTGTTCAAAACTTGGGGTTCTGTCAAAGCAGATTGTAAGACATTCAGGTGTTATTCTAGATCCTGAACCAAATAAGCAATGCTCTCTCAGTCTGAAAATAAGTTAGATTAGGTTTATTCTTCAGTTTTCACTTCCATAAAAGTTGGGGATGCGAAACTGGAGGAGATTGATATGCTTCAGGAAGTGACTAAGTAGATTGAAGGGAATACGATTTGTGCACTTGGTGATGCTGCTGCTTGGCCTGTTCAAGGGCTTATTAGACATTTTAGGCCTGAGATGGAGAGGAGGATCAGGGAGCGTGCTGCTCGGGAGTTGCTCCAAGCAGCTGCTTGAAATCAGGTTTGCAAATTGTTCAAAATACCAATGTACTTCACCTTTCTTTTACCAATTTATGAAATATAAAAAGTCTACCTGATTATGGCAGTACCCTCTCTTTAGATTGAGGGTGACTTTTGTGTGTTTAAGGATACAAAGACATCCTATGGTTATTATTGAACTTCAGTTAGCCATATGCTTTTGGACATGTGTCCAAATGTTAATAAGCCGAGTGCATTGTTGTAATCAGACAATGGGAGCTTTTTATAACAACATATAAAACGAACTTCAGTCAACACTTTCTTAGTAAGCAAATATCAAACGGGGCCTTAGTGCCTGTTGTGTAAACCGTGTAAACGATGGACTTCGTGACGATTCCTTAGGATGATCCTTAGGAATAAATGAACGAGGAATAGCTAATTCTTAGGGTAGATCCTTAAGAGTAAAGAAGATAATGGGGATGGGTAATTGGGTTGATTGTTTGATGTTTAAACATAATAATTATATTATTGTGGGTTGAAAACCCTATGTACTCACCAGGTTTCCCAATCTGACCCACTCAGTTTATTTATATCACAGGTGTCAATATGAAGTTACATTACACTGAGAGATTAAGGAGATATAAATCACTAGTGATAATGAATGTAAGTTCTGTTTATGCTTATGTTTCTGTATTGACGATGACATCCCAAATGTTTTAAAATGAATAAAAATACATTTCTTTAGAAATTCTTTGATAACGTATTTATCATGTTTTACTAGGAACAAATTCTGCAATATTTTTATTAAAAAAAGTACTCTGATTTTTATAAAGCATAAACAAAATCGGTCTTTTCTGACCGAGAAAATGGGGATGTCACATCAGGTATTGATAGTATGACTTTAAATTTCAAGTTTCAAGGTCTACTCGACATCTGGGTGTCCTAACTCGTCGAGTAGGAGCGGGATTGGGCCACGTATTTAAGTGGCCAACTCGCCGAGTCAAAAAGTGACTCGACGAATTGGAGCTGGAGGGTGAAACCATAATCACTTGGGTTTTGCACCCGATTTAAAGGATCCTTTGCCCCTCCTTATCCTTCCCTTGCATCCCCTGTGAGTCCAGAAACCCTAAATCTCCATTGTCTCTCCATACTTGTGTGTTTAAGCTTGAAGGTGGAGCTTGGTGAGGAAAAGGCTTGAAGATCAAAAACCCTTGAGCAAGGAACAGTTGGGGATCCGAAGTCTACCTTAGTTTATCATCATTTGGAGGTATCAAGTCATCACCTTGAGCTTCTTCTAGCTAGATCCCTTTTATATTTGAGTTTTAGGGCCATTTTTTGCATTTGGTGTTGTATTTCGAGTGATGAACCAAGATTTGAAGTTGCAACTTCAGATCTAGGCTCATCTTGGCTTTTATCATCATAAAGTCTCAGTCTTTAGCATGTTGGTGAAGCTCTTTTTCCTAGAACCTCTTCTTTAGCTTGATTTAGGTCATTAGCACATTGCATGCACGTAAATTTTCCAACTTTATGTGATAAACATGCCTTGGGGGATTGGATCTACAATATGGAGCCTTAGCATGGCTTAAAAAGCCTCTGTATGGATGAAGGACCGAATGGACTTGGCGAGTGTCAGGACAACTTGATGAGTCCGATGAAGATAGTCGTAGGCGTGACGAGTTGGATGAATGACTCAGCGAGTCTGATGAAGATTGCCTTGGGCTCGGCGAGTTAATCGAATGACTCATCGAATCGGCTAGGGTTTTCCCAACCTTTGGACACGTATGAACCCGATGAGTTGTAAAAGTGACGTGACGAGTTGGCCAAGGTGTTTGCGGCCACTAACACTAGGAACTCGGCGAGTAGTTGAGGGTACTCGACAAGATGAAGTCAACCTGGACTTTTGACTTTGACTAAGGGTTGACTATTGGACTTCTGAGGGTATTTTGGTAAATTGAATTTGTATAGCAAAGGGCATTGGTGAATATAGTAGTTGGAGTTGGAGCTACATCTGGAAGAGCTTGACACTACCTTCCGAGCTACTTGCGAGGTGAGTTACCCTCACTATATCTACAGGGTCTAAGGCACCAAGGTCGGCCCTTTATGATTTACATCCGGGGTTAGTATGGTTGCTATGTTATTGATATATTAGATTTTATTCTAGTTTAGGATGGTTGTTATGCTAGTAATCTGTTAGCTCAGTATCCTAGTTATAGGATGGTTGTCATGGCCCATGAGTTGTGATCTGTTAGATCGGTATGATTATCTGATATTGCATGCTAGCATATGATGTTTGTGTGCACATGTTGATTGGTTTGGGGAAAAGGGTTGAGGCAGGTCCTGCTGTGTACAGTAGGCCAAGACACCATGGGCGAACCGGGTAGAATGCAGGCACGGGCCGGGAAAATCTAATCAGGTCGAAGGCCCAACGAGTGGTCCGGATAGGCTAAAGGCCCCGAGGAGGCGGTCCAGACGAGCCGAGGGCTCGGAGAGCGGTCTAGATAGACTGAGGACCGGGATTTGGTCTAGTCATACTGATGGCTCATTATGCATGTTGTTTTCTTATACATTTATATGATATGGTTATATATGTGTGGCGTTGGTATTTTGGGGGAACTCACTAAGCTTTCGGGCTTACAGTTTCAGTTTATTATTTCAGGTACATCAGGGGATCGCGGCAAGGTGAAGACATGATCATACAGCTCCTCATGTTTTATTTCTGTTTCTGGAAAAACTCTGATATTATACATTTTGAAAACAAAGTTGTAATGATTTTAATGTTTTGAAATGTCTTTGGAAAAATTTAAATTGGCTTGAAATTTTTGGATGTTACATATTTACACGACATAAACCATGTCATTCGTTGACTTTCATTATCGGTTAACCCTAAATGATAAATGTAAGTTAGTTGGGTTTTTTAGACAAAATGTTAAGTTCGTTGAGTTTTCTTGAACAGACAAAACATAATTAGGTTTTTTTTGAACGGTTTGGAAACTTCGTTAGACTTATAATTCAACATTAAGTTAGAAAATTAATTAACAATATCGATTCAATAACACACAATTCACGTCACATTGAGAACGAGTTTTAGTTTTATTTGAATAAATATAAAAGCTATATATAGGAATCATATGACATGGTCAAGAGGGTTACGCATCAAGTGAGGAAAACTTGATTGATGACATATGTATCATTGTTTGTTGGGGGAATTATTGTAGGGTGATAGTGGAGAACTTAATTTTTTATGGATTTGTAAGGTCACTTTCTAAAATCATATTTTCACTTTGTGTCCGAGTTACAGAAAATTTAGTCTAACATAATCCAAAATGACATTCACTAATCTAGGCACAAAAACACATGCCAAATTGCCAGAAAGTTCCAAGTTTGTTTTAGTATGAGAGCTGAGAAAATGTATTCTATATGGCTCAATAGAGGAGTCATATTTATACCTTGACAGATTAGAGTTTCCATCTTCTAAATTTGTTAAGAGAACCACATATATATTGGCTTAATTAATGGTTTCCAAAAATGACGATATTTGTCAATTTTACCATAATTACTTATTAGAATTTAGATTTTCCATAAAGAAACGAATTCAAATTTTCGAAGACCTTTTAAAGCGATCCCCTCGATCAGGGGTGAAGCCAGAAATTTTTTTCAGGAAGATTCTTATAATTTTTTTTTGGAGAGGTCTTTATAAATTAATTGGAATATATATATATATATATATATATATATATATATATATATATATATATATATATATATATAAAAGCAAAAAAAAAAAAAAGATTTTTTAAGATTTTTGAGGGTGGACCTGGGCCTACCCTGGCCCATAGGTTGCTCCACCCTTGCCCTTGATCCCACCCATTGGCCGGTCAGTGGGGTTACCGTCATAGGGTCTGCCCCTTGGACCCCGCTAGTAGAACTTTATAAGGGGGCACGGCCCCCTTGGACCTGTTTTCTTATAAAACAATTAAAAAGAAATATCACACGTCCTAACACACTATCCTAAACACCACGATCATAACTTGCCAACTTGCCAACTTAATGCCGCACACATACGAATAAAAAAACGTATGTAATACCCATTTTCCATGGGAATACCATACCCCCAACGTCATATGCACCATTTTTAAACTATATATACTATACCCATTATCCACAGTCCACCTCGGCATTCTAATTTTTTACATCATCGCGAAACCCGACTATGCGGGGTTTATTTTTTAACACAGCCATATACCCGAAGAAAACAAAAACGCCTTATAAAAAGAGGTTGAATAAAATAATAATCAATAAGTTAGGTCTCTTATGTAAAAATCAAGACATTCTAACCAAATCAACACATTTCTATAATGGAACTTAAACACAAGACCTTCAAGAAAAAGACATGCGTCTCAACAAACTAAGCTAAATGTGAATTTTCTTTTTAGGATATAGCTTCGTTCAGGCCCGACCCTGAGATATTGGAGACCCTGTGCAAAAATTAAATAAGCCCCATAACTTTTTTGTAAAATATTATTAAGGAAGTTTTTTACCGTTAAAGACAAAAAGAGTCCACTATTTTATCAAACAAAATTTTTATTGTTTATAATATAAATGAGATTTGTAACATGCAATTCCATTTTAATTAACTTATTATTATTATTTTCTTCTAACTTTTTTTAGTAATATAATATTAACGAAAATTCTCAATCGAAGGCTCCTAACGATTGGAGGTCTGGTACGATTGCACACTCGCACCACCCCCAGAGCCGCCACTGGCTTCGTTTATAAATGAATATTAGTTAGATTTAAAAACATGTCGTGTAAAAAAAACAATATTGATGTAATATGTAAAGTAATTATCTTGTCCAGAATAAGGCATTTTGGACTCAATTTCGGCCGGGTACCAAACCATCCCCATATTTATAGTCCATTTCCAAAATGTAGGATCCACCAGATGTTGAATTGGCATTAATTTCGGGCTCTTTTTTTTTCTTTTTCTTTTTGAAGATAATAACTTTTGAGGATGATGGGATTACGGTGTTGTGGGTAAAATTTATTTATATTAACTTTTTTAAAACGTTTTAGCAATTTAAATAAGTTCGGAATATGAAGATCAATTCTAGAACATGTATAATGGGTCCAAAATGAAATTATTGTTTTGATGAAAATATGTAGTTGTTTAGTTGTTAATATTTAGGTCTTTTTCTCAAATAGACTCATATTAGGAATGTAAACAGATGCATATAATGTTTGTCCACAACATGAAATAAAGGTCGGAAACTTGAAGAACAACATGTATTGAGTTTGAAACATGAAGGTCATGTCCAAGGTGTCAGAATGCTAATTATTTTTTCCTTTTTAAGCATGTTCATGTATACGACACGGTACTCACTACTACTTGCATTGCAAACCTAACTTGGTTCAAGACATTATGACAAGGCTACAACGCATCCTGGCACGAGGAATGATTTTCAGTGCATCCTATTTTTCTATGTAGGTTGCTGTACCGAGGGACATGGAAGGTCACCCATTACTCCGCCGTTACTTGTTATGCAAGGAGGTCATTGATCAATCCACGTTCCGATGTGGATAAGTTATTATTTCTATTGGATGACTACGAGATAAAATTTGATAAGAGATCATTATGCTTAATAGTGTGTTTGTGGTTCACTGACTATTGCATTGCTTGTCTCACAAGTCACAACCACATAGTTCTAGCATCATGTATTTCTATTTGTCGTGGGTACACATACAGTGAATGTTGTTAACTTTGAGTTTGTCTGTAGTAACTCACTTGATGAATTATCCGGCGATAATGCACTAAATTTTTTTAAAAACATCATATACGTGCATATCACTTACGATAAATATGTCAACTTTGATGTTTTTCTAACTTTGATGAGAGACGACCAAACATATATTGAAGAGAAATTGAGTAATCTAACCCTTCTTGAAACGACCCAAAAATACCACCCAAAAATTTCGATTTTTATTATAACAAAACCACAAGACTAAGTATCACATAATAAAAACCATATGCTGCGTGTATCGAAAACCATAATAGAATATTGTGAGAAAAACTGTATCACAACTATTATCCAATATATCAAGAAAACTAAATAAACTCCCAGGACAAGACTGGAATTGTGGTGTGTGCGATGCCATCATCCCGAGCTCTTCCCTTTGCTTGCGGAAGTACCTGAAACCAAAACTGAAACTGTAAGCACGAAGCTTAGCGAGCTTCCCCAAACTACCACATACCAAACAATACATATAAAGCACATATTGGGCCTTGCCCACTGCATCAGACCGAAGTCTGGAACTAGCTGCATCGGACCGAAGTCCGAAACTGACTGGGACCTTTTCCCCTGCATCGGACCAGAGTCCGGAACTGACTGCATCGGACCGAAGTCCGGAACTAGCTGCATCGGACCGAAGTCCGGAACTGACTGGGACCTTGTTCCCTGCATCGGACCGAAGTCCGGAACTGACTGATCATAGCATAGCATAACACATATCAACTATTATAATCACATATACTGCATACTGCATCGGAACAGAGTCCGAAACACATAACACAAACATGCTTGAATCACAAAGACATCAAGCACTCTAACTACTGCATCAAACCAAAGTCTGGGACTACTGCTACTAAACGGGCCGGCATTATGGCCGTAGACCCGTTCCTACTGAAAGGAGACTCACCTCGTGAACTGGCTGCTGTGTGAATGGCTCTGGAAGCTAACTGCTGCTGCTCCGGTTCTCCCCGGCTACAAGTCCATAAACACACTCAATCAAATACTAAACACTGTACTGGGGTAAAATGACTCTTTTACCCTTGGTCAAAGTTAACTCTCTCGGTCAAAGTCAACCCACAGTTGACCTGACTCGCCTAGTTGGGCCGCCAACTCGCCGAGTCTATAGTCTCACTTCCCAACCCTACTCGTGGCTACTCGTCGAGTATGGCATCGACTCGACGAGTACCCTCTCGATCCAAGAACTCAGACAATCTTCATCCGACTCGCCGAGTCATATGAACAACTCGACGAGTTGTTCTTGAGCTTAAGAAGATTGCCTTGGACTCGCCGAGTTGTATGAACAACTCGCCGAGTCCCTCAATTACTGAGTCTGACCTCGAAATCGCTGAGTCCACTCTACTACTCACTGGTCCCACTTGGCATCACTCAAAACGGAAAAAATCGGGGACTCGCGACTCGACTTGCCGAGTCGTTCTTCCGACTCGCCGAGTCGCTTGCATGCAGCAACTCTAAACTCGATTCTGCTTGAATCCAGTGTACAAAACTTATAGATCTGGACTCCCTTAACTCGATTAGCACGTAAAGATTCTATCTTTACGTGCCCATATGCATCCATGAAGCTAAAATGGTTCAAAAAGCATAAAAAAGGCTAGATCTAGGGTTTTCATGCAAGGTAACTTCAAAAAGGCAATAGATCTGGGCTCTACAACTCCTAAATGAACAGATCTAAGGATATCTCGACATAATAGGGTACCCATACAATCATAAGGCTTGAGGAAAGCATCAAACTAGATCTAGAAGAGTTCTAATGGAGGTTAAAAGCATAAAACAGGAGGGAATCCGAAGAATACCTCAAAGAACTCTGATTTTCCCTTGGATCTTTGCTCTACACCTCTTCTCCTTGCTCCTTTCTTCTTCTCCTTCTTCAAGCCGGAGACGGGTCGTTACAATTCTCCCCCACTTGGCTCAGACTTCGTCCTCAAAGTCTGCTACGGCTGAATCTGCAAATATCTCCGGGTAGTGCTCTCTCATCTCCTTCTCAGCCTCCCACGTCCACTCAGACCCCTTCCGGTGCTGCCACTGCACCTTCACTAACTGAATTTCCTTGTTCCTCAAGGTCTTTGTATTCCGGTCCAGAATCGCGACCGGTCTCTCAATATAATTCAGGCTGCTATCAACCTGAATATCCTCTAGGGGAACGACTGCTGACTCATCCACCAAACACTTCCTCAACTGAGATACATGGAAAGTGTTGTGGATCTGACTAAGCTCCTTAGGAAGATCCAACCGATAAGCAACCCGACCCACCCGGGCCAAAACCCTGAAAGGACCAATAAACCTGGGACCCAACTTGCCCCCCTTCCGGAACCTGATAACACCCTTCCAAGGTGAGACCTTCAGAAGGACCATATCACCTACCCGGAACTCCAAGTCTGAACGCCTCCTATCGGCGTAACTCTTCTGCCGACTCTGCGCAGTCTTCAGTCTACTACGGACTTGCTGGATTAACTCGGTCGTTTTGAGCACCACCTCTGTGCTTCCAATGACTCGCTGACCTACCTCGCCCCAACAAATCGGGGTCCTGCACTTCCTCCCATAAAGCATCTCAAAGGGAGGTCGATCAATGCTCGCATGATAACTGTTGTTATACGAAAATTCCGCTAACGGAAGATACGTATCCCAACTGCCACCAAAATCCAGAACGCATGCCCTAAGCATGTCCTCGAGAGTCTGAATCGTCCTCTCGCTCTGCCCGTCCGTCTGAGGGTGGAAAGCGGTGCTGAAATGGAGACGAGTACCCATCTCGTCATGGAACCGCTTCCAGAATCTGGAGGTAAAATGGACATTTCGGTCTGACACCACCGATACCGGCACTCCATGACGTGCCACAATCTCACGCACATAGATATCGGCTAACTTTTCTGCCGATATACTCTCCTGAATCGGGATAAAATGAGCACTCTTCGTCAACCGATCCACTACTACCCATATCGAATCTACTCCTCGTGCGGTCCTGGGGAGCTTGGTGACAAAATCCATGGTGATGTCCTCCCATTTCCACACGGGAATGTCTAACGGCTGCATCTTGCCGTGAGGCCTCTGGTGCTCTGCCTTGACCTTCCTGTAGGTCAGGCACCTCTCAACATACCAAGCGACATCCCGCTTCATGCAGGGCCACCAATAATCGGGTCGAAGATCTCTATACATCTTCGTCGCCCCTGGGTGGATAGAAAATCGAGACTTATGAGCCTCATCCATCAACACCTGCCGTACTCTTCCCCAGTACGGTACCCACACTCTCCCATGAAGTGTCAGCAATCCCCGAATGTCATAATCAAACGAAGATGCTCGACCCACTATCCTCTCACACTTCTGCCTCTCCTCCTTGAGGCCCTCGACCTGAGCCTCCCTGATCCGTTCCAACAACGGAGTAATCACTGTCATCCTCAAACACAAATCTCTGATAGGGGCTGCCAACACTTTGCGGCTTAGGGCGTCGGCCACCACGTTGGCCTTCCCTAGATGGTAAAGGATCTCACAATCATAATCCTTCAGCACATCTAACCACCTCCTCTGCCTCATGTTCAGACTCGGCTGATCCATAAGGTACCTCAAACTCTTGTGATCTGTGTAGATAGTACAACGGACCCCATAAAGATAATGCCTCCAAATCTTGAGGGCAAACACAACCGCCCCCAGCTCTAAATCATGGGTAGGATAGTTAGCCTCGTGAGGCTTCAACTGTCTCGAGGCGTAAGCTATCACATGGCCTCGCTGCATCAACACTGCTCCCATACCTGTGATTGAGGCATCACAGTAGACTACGAAGTCCTCTACTCCCTCTGGCAAGGTTAGGATCGGAGCCACGCACAATCTCTGTCTGAGGGTCTCGAACGCTGCTTGCTGCTCAGGCCCCCAACGAAATACCACCGACTTCTTGGTCAGTCGGGTGAGCGGCACTGCTATCTTGGAGAAATCCTGAATGAATCTCCGGTAATACCCTGCCAACCCTAGGAAGCTCCGAATCTCAGATGGAGACTTCGGGACCTCCCACTGCATCACGACCTCTATCTTGGCCGGATCCACCAAAATACCCTTCTGGTTGACGAGGTGACCAAGGAACTGCACCTCGCGCAACCAGAACTCACACTTGGAGAACTTTGCGAAAAGTCTCTCCCTCCTCAAAACTTCCAGCACCTCCCTCAGGTGCTCCTCGTGCTGCTCCTGCGTCTTGGAATATACCAAGATATCATCTATGAATACTATCACTGACCGATCCAACATCGGCCTGCACACACGGTTCATGAGATCCATGAACGCGGCTGGGGCATTGGTGAGCCCAAATGGCATCACCACAAACTCATAATGACCATACCTGGTCCTGAAATCAGTCTTCTGCACATCCTCATCCCTAACCCGCATCTGATGATATCCGGAGCGTAGATCGATCTTGGAGAACCAAGACGCTCCCTGAAGCTGGTCAAACAAATCATCTATCCAGTGTATAAAACTTATAGATCTGGACTCCCTTAACTCGATTAGCACGTAAAGATTCTATCTTTACGTGCCCATATGCATCCATGAAGCTAAAATGGCTCAAAAAGCATAAAAAAGGCTAGATCTAGGGTTTTCATGCAAGGTAACTTCAAAAAGGCAATAGATCTGGGCTCTACAACTCCTAAATGAACAGATCTAAGGATATCTCGACATAATAGGGTACCCATACAATCATAAGGCTTGAGGAAAGCATCAAACTAGATCTAGAAGAGTTCTAATGGAGGTTAAAAGCATAAAACAGGAGGGAATCCGAAGAATACCTCAAAGAACTCTGATTTGCCCTTGGATCTTTGCTCTACACCTCTTCTCCTTGCTCCTTTCTTCTTCTCCTTCTTCAAGTCGGAGACGGGTCGTTACACTTCTAAATGACATTTTTAACAAAAATGACAATTTTTTTGTAAAGTAACCATATTCTCCGGAACATTACGGAGAAGTCTCCAGAATTCCAGAGTACGATTCCAGACCATAGTTCCAGAATACATTTGACTTGCTTTTTTTTGCTTGTAACATGTGTTTTTTCGTTTAGTTTTGGTGTTTTATATATATATATATATATATATATATATATATATATATATATATATATATATATATATATATATATATATATATACCCATTCTAATAAAAAAATAGATTTAATCTCCTATTGACAAGTGTCATACAATTATAACTTCTCATTAATGTTATATATCACATATCACGCCACTTGTCAACCTATTAATTATCCATTTTAAATTTAAATTTTAGATTTCCACTCTAATTACATTAAATTAATATTTGATTATCCATTTCAAATTTCAAATTTTAAATTTTCCATTATAATTACATTAAATTAATAATTGATTCTTCATTTTAAATTTCAAATTTCAAATTTTCTCACTTTAATTATATTAAATTAATAACATTAGATTGAAAAATAAAATAAACTTAATACTTATTATAAGGTGATATAACTTCACGTGTTTATTTAAATCAACGATATTAATTTTATATAACTAAAAATATCTCTTAAGTAATAATTTATTCAAGATAATTGATTAATAATTTTGATTTTATAATATAAAAATGTAATTAATTTTATAATCGTGGTTCCCACGGGTTATAAACTAGTGTGTGTGTGTGTATATATATATATATATATATATATATATATATATAAGTTTTGCTTTCATAAAATGTATAACTTTTGGTTTTATAAAATATAAAATGCAATTAAAATCAACAAACAACTAATAAATACATAAACTAAATAAATGATGTGTATGTAAGTCATATTACAACATACGATGTTCAAGTTATTTTTGTCTTTGTGCCCCAAAATATTTCCACTAGTCGTTTTCTATAACCCATAGTTCATAAATCGGTGGTTTTACCCTCTATAGAAATCGATTTCTCAGTAATCAACGCATACATGACCAACACAAAAACACCTTACAATCCTCTCTGATGTTAATCAGTTGGTTTGGTACCCCGGTAGTCGACTCCCACTAGCAGTTTGTGGATGCATGCTCTCATACCTATAAATCAATCCTCATTTTCCGAACAGTAGCCGCCCTTCCAATGACTATCGTATATAATCATTTGGAATGTCTTCAAATCCAAAGCATCCAAAAACCAATGAGTATGTTGTATATTGATTGGGATGTAAAGTTACATAAAAGGTTAGAAATAATAAATTAGTATATAAATACTCAGGTAATGTAATCCAAACAAAAGTATACAATACCACACTCTGCTAAAGCTAGATAAACGGATCTGTCATACATGTCACTCCAGTCAAATGTATCTGTGTTGAAAGTTAACGACACAACTGTCCGCCGAGCATCATCTGCTCTACGCTCTAGCAGCAATGAGATCGACATCATGATGTGCTGTCAATTAATTTTTTTGCAGTAAAGTAAGTATTGTTGTTAGAAGCATAGTATGTATTGAACAAATAATTATATTACTTACATCACATGACAACCATCATCTATGACTATCTACATATAAACGTGTCCAAAACTCAAGCGTAGCAAAACCGGTCAAATAATTGTGAGCAAAAAACAACGAGTCATCCCGTTCTTTATATATATATATATATATATATATATATATATATATATATATATATATATATATATATGATGTATACAGTAGGCTCTAAAAGATTATCCATCGGTGCTGGTTGTTGTCGTGTAACACATTTCCTATTCATTTGTATCCATAGCGACTTATACCATATATACATAACTTTTTGGCGCTTAGAACACCTAAGAGGTGTTAGCAATGGTGTTTTGTATTCATCCATTGGAATCTCTTTTACATCCGATGATTGAATAACCAGAGACGGGTGCTCAGGCCCATCATTCCGCAGGTGTTCGGGGTGCTTAAGACATAATTATGCTCACATAAGTCATTGGCATTGTAGTATCCTTGTACGGTTCAAGAATGTATACTTGTAAATGATGCAAAAACATAACGACCATAAACGATGAAATAATTAAAATGTAACTCCATCCCCTTCGAGGTACCAACATCATCTCCTGGAGTCTTATTGATAAGTTTTAGAACCATGGCTGAAGTAGTTTCATTCTCTGCTAAACACTCAACGTGAGACCTTAATTGCTCGCGACATTCACGAACCTCATTTTTCAATTGATGAACCTCGTTTTGCAAGTCACTAATAATCTGCTCCTTATCAGTTGGTGGGTCAGCGGCCGACAGTGGTTGTGATGGCTGGTGAGATGGATCATCTATTCGTGCCTTCTTTTCTCGAGGCTAATGGGTAGGGGAGTTTTTGGGAGATGGTATTAGGGAAGGTGCCCTGTAAACTTCAGTGTCAAGAAAATCAGGGCCATTAATACACGTCGAGCTAACTATCCACCATTTAGCACGCATCTCATCTTTTGTTGGCTCCAACTTCTATACAAGTCTATTATTCTGCTAACATAAATTATAAAATTATAAATAAACATAAATTATAAAATAAATAAATATTTAAATAATAAAGTAACCATACGCCGTTGATTTGTAAAAACTGGTTGCAGTGAATCTTTTGTAACGACCTTAGTTTAGTCATGCAACAGCCCGATGGATCACATTCTGTTGTCGGGTACCAAACAAACTACTCACCGAAAAAGTTTCAAGAATTCATATTTGAATGTTAGCAATCAAATAAATAAATAATTGTTAGAATGTTAGCAAAGAAAAATAAATAATAAATTTTTCATCATATACTTACCTTAAAAGCGTAGAAAAATCCCTATAGGGTGTAGGCCAATTTTTGAGGTTCGTTCTCTTTCGGTTCGTCTAGATGTATAAGCTTGTCAACCTTATTGAATGGAGTAAATAGTTGTTTGTACAATTGATCCCAAATTATCTTCCCCTATGGATATCTGTCACACAAAAAATTAGTTAACAATTAAATTACTAAAAAATATTAGTAACGATAAGTAATTATAATCCGTAATTATAAAATAGACGACATTATACCTGTTGAATTCATCAAGGTTGGATGGAAAAGTGAAATACTCTTCTATAACATGCTATTTAGCCAACTGCTCATTAAAATCCTTCTCTAACAGGTATAGAAGACATACATGGACTGCATCATCGTCCGATAACTCATTAGGTGAATGTTTACAGACCTTCATAACATGGTCTAATTTGACCGAGACATTTGTCAGGACCATAGGAAAGACATGGGAACGGAAGGCGGCGTAGATGCAGAAGCAGGAAAATAGTCACCAAACCGGAAGCCGATGATGAGACAAAATTATTTCTTCCTGAAAGGCAGCTCGTAACGCCCAATCTCAAAAACCATTCCTCTACTTGACTTTGGGGGTTGATGACAACTTCGTGGCAAAAGACGTAATGTAAAAGCAAAGGATCCTCATCTACATTAGGAATGTCTAACCACCTCCTAAAACATGTATTCCGGAACATAGTCTCGTATTTGGGTTTATCTCTAAATGCCGCAAGAATTTCCCTGTCGATTTTGGGTTTACACGAGAGTGTAACTGATGCATCAAAACTATGCCGTGCTACACAAATAAAAAATGTGTTATCACTTCATTTCGAAACGGAAATGACCAATATTTCGAACCAGTTCCGACCGAGTTCATCATGTTCTGGAACAGTTCATCGTGTTTCGAAGGCTTTCGGAATGAACTTTTAAGATCCGGAACACGACATTTCGATGTAAATCAACAATATCTAAACATCTAAATTACTTTTCAGTTTGTTCTACAACAATTACATCTTTAATTTAAACTTCGAAACGTTTTCAATTCATTCAAGAGGTGTACGAATTCTAAAACAATAACAGTAAAAAAATAGGCACCTTAAACAAACAAGGAAACTATGTAAAGATAAAACGAAGAACGTACTCGTAAAATAACGGGGTCGTAGTGCTCGTCTTCCATTTCGGAGATCGGAGTTGCGTATCAGAGATCTAAGTTGTGTGTCAAAATCGAGTCAAACGTCGGAATCAGAATGCGCCTTTCCGGAATGAAGTCGCCGCATCAAATATATTCCGAATTTTGAAAATTCAAAATCCGCATCCGGAACATATACGGTTGATCCAGAATAGGCATTCCGGATCCAATGAAATAGTCTAGGTCACCCGAAAAATAATCCAAAATACATTCAAAAACAACACATTTTGGAATATATGGTTATTTTTGAAAGAAAAAAAAATCGTATTTTTTAAAGAAACCCGAAATAAAGGTTAGATCACTCAATTTCCATATATTAAAATACCTACATATGGCATTTAACCATTCAAGCAGTGAGCACTTAATTTATGCTAATATTATTAGCGTGAATCCCACCTGATCTACCCTAATAAACAAGAATGATTTTGCCACATGTTCTTCTCTCATTCAATTTGCCACATGTCATTTTGTCATAATTTAGAGATATATTTATTTTCCACTTGCCATTTATTTTATTTTCCATTTCTAATATATTATTAATTAGTTTCCATAAATTAAACATACCATAATGATATTAATTTCAAATTTTAAATTTTAAATTTCAATTTCAATTTCAAATAAATTTACAGTTTAAACCTTTATGTTTAATATTTTGTTATAATTAACCTGTTTAGTATATGGGTCTGATAACTAACCAATAATTTTAATTTATTTATTTTTTGCATTTTTTTTCTCATAATTTTTATTTATTTCAAATTTCGAATTCAAATAAACTTCTTGTTTAATCATTTCTATTTAACATTTTGTTTTAATCAACCCGTATAATATACGGGTTTCACAACTAGTCACTTAATGTATACTAACGTGAATCCCACTTGAACTTCTGACGATTTTTTTCAATGTTATCTCAAGATAACCACAATTAAAAAAAAAAAAAAAAAAAAGTAGTAAAAAAAATAAACAAATACTAAAAAAAGAAGTATCAAACCGACAAAACCTGTGTGGTGTGTGATCCATCAAGCTCACCATTGTATTCGTAAGGCAATAGATCAACCAATTATCCTATTAATTTCCCATCACACGACATCAGTTGACTCATTCGATTTAAAATCCAAAAATAATAAAAAATCATGTTAAAATCAAACAAAGAGCCCATAATTGATTTAAGTCCTTTAAACCATGTCTATTTCTAAATAACCGAAAAATAATAATAACTACTAACATTTGAAAAAGAATATGACCATTATCCAACAGATTACTCATATTTATTATGGATGTCAAAATCCCGATTCTTACGATCTTAGATATGAAAAACGAGCCGGATCGTAAATAAATTGCCTTTGGGATAGAATCACAGATAGGATTATAAAATTGTAGGTAAGATTCTGATCTGATCCTACCTTCCCTTGATTTATTTATTTATTTATTTTGCAAATGAATTTTTTTTTATCATTTTATGTCTTTTACTATTTACCAATTTACTATTTATCATTTTGTGTTATGAATAATGACTAATATTTTGAAGTTTTTATAACTTTTGAATAAAAATTTAATGTTTGAAATATTTTTCATCTTTTAAAATTATAAATTAAAATTATGTTTTATTTATGAGATCTTAGGATTCCGATTCCGATCTTACAAATTCAAAAATAATGTTACATGAAATCTCCGATTTTTCCTATCTCACCACTACATGAAGTTAGTTGACACACTCGGTAGAAAAATATCCATTCTGCGATTCCCCCACAAAACCATAATCACTTAGATTAGACCGGCCCCAGTTATCCTAGTCTGGCCCGCCAAGGCCACCATCAACGTGAAGTGAAGCCCATTCTTTACTTTTGAGTTTTGACCCATATTATATAATCAATCCTTTTACCAATTCGTTTTTTATTTTATTAATAAATAAATACTAAATCTATCAGTGTGTTTATACTTGCAATATTGCTGTCTACCGAAATTCTTTATGTATAGTTTGGGTCTTAGAATTTTTTTTTTTTTTTTTTTTTGAAAGAAATGCAAATAAAATCGAAGAATGAATATATTATGGTTGGTTAGCAGAAAATTAAATTGAAATTAGTTTTAGATTTTGTTTGATACGCTAAAAAAATAAAATTGGAATTCATATAAAATAACATAATTATCTTTTTGTTTGTTCTGTTTAATTTTACTTTATTTTCTAATTTATATGTAAATATATATTATATAAATTATAAAAATAAAAAAAATTCGGCGTTGGTTGAGATGGCGTTAAGGGTATTGGTGGGTGGTGATGGTAGTGGTGGCAATCACGGTGGAGCGGTGCCGGTAGTGGCTAGAGGTGACGGTGGGTTGGCGGTTGGTGGTAGCGTTGGTGGGTGATGGTAGTGGTGGTGGTGGTGGCGTAACGGTAGCAACAATGATGGTGGTGGCGGTTGTAGCTGTGGTGGCGACTGTGGTGGTGGTGGCGGTGGCGACGGTTGTGATGGTGCTGGTGGTGGTGGTGGTGGTGGTAAGAGGTGTTGACAGTAACAGTTGGTGGTTGGTAGCAGTAACAATGAATGTTGATAGTAATGATGGTAGATGATAATATGATAATCTTCGGTTTTCCATCTTATTAAGGAATTAATTCCTTCATGGAATTAGTTTTCCTTTATTTGAAGGAAACATTTTTCTTTAAGAAATATTTTTTCCCCTTTTAAAATTAAACCAACAAATAAATTTAAAGGAATTTGAATTATTTTTCTCCGAATTTCATTCACTTCGTCAATCAAACGTAACCTTATAATCTTACTCTCAAAATTCTCAAAATGTAAAACAGAAACTACTTCCTCCACTTGCTAGGCTGCTATATAGTAAAAGGCTAATTTTAACTTTTTTATTTTAAAAATATATTATTTTTAGTTATTTGTTAGGGGTTTTTTGTTTTTGAAGTTATATGTTGTAAGTACTATTTTATGGATTATGATGTTATTTTATAATTCAGTTCTATTTGAGTACGTTGTCATAAATTGTCATTAGTAGTTATTATTAATGATAGTTTGTGCGTAATATGTGTACGTGGGGTTTGATATTTTTTAGGTTATTTTTTTTTCAAATTAATAGTTAATGTTTTTGAAGTTATTTGGTAGGTAAAATCTTTTATTCTAATAAATTAGGGAAAACCCAAAGAAAAAAAAAAGATAGATCTTATCAGATTTCTTCAATTTCATTTTTGATGGATTTCAACATTAAGATAGTTGGTGTAAAGGGTTGTATTCCATTTTTTTGTTCATAGATATTACCCAACAATCAAATAGAAGGGAATTAGAATTCAAGATTTCTTTCCATATGGACCTAATTACATGGTTGATAAATTTCTCCGTTTTAAGGATTGGTGGAAGGGTTAGTAGAAGGAATTCAATTTATTTCTTTCTTTTATACTAAAAGACCAAAATACTCTTCTTATATGTTAAAATAAAAAAAAAAATACTATAAGTGAAATTTTAAAAATTCAATCAATTTTTATAATTGGATTTCATTCTATTTCTTTTTCTTTTCAAACAAAGATGTGATAGATTACACTTATTTCAAACTCATGTGCCTCCAATTGGCGCTCCAAAAGTGATAAAGTGATGGATCAGAGGTGGATATTGGTCTTTTAAAGGTCCATGAATGTTGAATTTTGCATATAGAGGCGCCTATTAATTCCACCTTATTTAAAGATCCAAATCCAAGAATCCAATGTATATCACAACCGAAACAAACTTCCCCTGAATGTTGAATTTTGCATATAGAGGCGTCTATTAATTTTGTCAAATGTTATATTCTCATTCAATTTGTTAAATGTCATTTTTGATTATTTTGATTTAATTTTTTTTCACATGTCATTTTATGAGTTTTCTTATTTTTGATTAAATTCCACATAATATTTTAATGTAATAATTACAATAAATATAGTAATAAATAAATATCAATTTCATTAATAGACTTACCTTCTAATTTCAAAATTTTCAAAGTAAAGCTTATTAATTTTTTTGTTTATGTATTTAAATTTAAAATATATAAAAACATTTCAGTTTTAATAATTCATTATTTTTTTTCTTATAAACTTAAAGTTCTCAAATATTTAGTGTTGAATGTATTGATGTTATTTTGATCAAATGAATTATATTATTAGGAGAAATTTATTAAAAAATCTTTATGTTTAAGTTTCATAATCAATTTTATCATTATCCTTTTTTTAGTCGGTAACTCCAAAAAGCATCAATTGTATTCATTTTGATTCTTTTGTTGGTAAGCTGATCACCAATCACCAATAGAATATAAAGACTTTTTTCGCAAATAAATCAAAAAAATATAAGGATTTTTAATATATATATATATATATATATATATATATATATATATATATATATATATTATTTTTATTTTTTTTATATTATTTTATTATCTTATTATATATTTTCTAATGGATTGTATTATCTTAAATTAATCTTATGATATTTTCTTGTATTGTTTTACATTAATCTTATAATATTTTCTTTGTCTAAAAATAATATCTATTTTGAATATAATTTTTTTCGTATAAAAATAATCTTTTTTATTATATCTCTGCTAACAAATTGTATTTTCCTACATTAATTTGATGATATATATTCTGTGTCTGACAGATAATATATATTATGGAATAGTTTTTTTCTATAAATAATCGTTTCTATAATATTTTTGTCTAACAGATTGTTATCTTACATCAATCTTATAAAAACGGTTATTTTTAGAAGGAAAAAAATTATTTTCATAATAGATATTTTCTATCACACAAATAAAATACCATAAAATTAATGTAAGATATCAACATCTTAGACATAGGTATTATAAAAATGTTTATTATTAGAAAAAAAAAATATATTTTATTGTAACAGCCTAAAAATCATGGATAAAATTTTCATTTATAAGTCAACCAAAATCCATCAAATATTCATATCAACCATAAAAAGGTATGGCAATGTGAAAAATAGTTATCAGAGTAAAATCCCAAAATCATAAATATGTAAAGCATGGTTGGATGAGTTGCGATCAGGTCGGGCCATTCCCCTTCGAATTGGAAGAACCTGAAACATAAACTTTAATCGTAAGCACAAAGCTTAGCGATTTTTCCTAAAATACTACATATCATACATAAAGTGGGCCTTGCCCGACGTCCCAATATTGGGCCCCGCCCAATACAAATATGTCAGTAAAATGCGATGGGTCCCGCCCAACACATTCATCAGGCCTCGCCTGGCATCGAACCTCGCCAGGTATACATACAAACACATACAATACATGTAAGAGTCACATAGACAGTTAACATCCTAATAACAATAATCAGTGGTTCGGTATTGGTGCCTTTGAACCTCTAAACACTTTGAAAAGACTCACCTCAATCTCATGATAAACAATCACACGCAAGTTATTGCTACAACAACCCCTCACATTGAACACATTCAAACCAACCCTAATCACTATTTAAGGTAATAAACCACAACTAAAATCCCAAATCATAATCCCTTTCATAAAGGGTAAAAGGCCCTTTTACCCTTCCTACCCTAGGCCCAACAAGCCATGGCCCATAATGCCTAAACTAACCCCAAGGCCCAAAATGGCCCAAAGGTTCTTTTGTGAGCACGCTATGCGTACCACCATGCTATGCTCTGCGTACAATCTCTAACAGCAAGGGAAAATGGGGTTGAACACACTACGTTGGGCGTACTCATATTTACGCCCCACGTACTCCCCTGATGGCCAAAAATCACCTTAAGCATTTAATGCCTTAAGTCCAATCATCCAAATCATATATCTTGCGCTTTGGAAACGTCTTAAATGATGAAGTCATCAGTTTGATGCCTTTTCATTGCTCAAAGAGGCCCAACACCCATTTTAACATTCCAACTCCATAATAGGAACATCAACTATTGCATGGTTGAGTTAAATCCATCAAAATGCTATTTTTATGCATTAGGGACCTCAAAAACATCAAGATCTACTATCCTAAGATTATGGAGTAGCTTATACTCACATAAATCAAATCAAGGGACCAAAATATACCCAAAACCCTAAACTAACTAGATCTAAGAGATGATTCAACAAGATCAAGACTTTATACCTCCAAGAGGATGATCAAGGTGAATACATTATGGATCCACAAGCTTTAAATCAACAAGTGTTTCTCCAAAGAGTTCTTCGATCTTCAAGATGTACCAAAAACACATCAAAATACACAAAAAGGCTCAATACTCTCTAAAAAATGGGCTAGGGTTTCATGGAAACTACTTTGGGACGAAGGGGGATGGTCATAGAAGAATTCATGAGGTTGTAACGTGCTTAAATAGGGTCTAAACCCTAAATTTTATGTAACACCGTAAATTTCAAAACAATTTTTCGCATTTTATACAAAACACAATTTGTTTAATATTCATAAAAACATCATTGTTTGAAACTCGAATTAGTAGCATATAAAAATCCCAAGATCTCATAACATAAAAATCCCGTGTGTGTACTGATTCAGGCCAGCGCCTTCCCACGATCCTCACTAGTACCTGAAACAAATAACACCAAACACTGTAAGCACAAAGCTTAGTGAGTTCCCCAAAATACCACACATAGCACATATTAGCCACTCGAGGCTATAACTCTGTGGGTCCGTGGACCCTACTCTGTGAACCCTCTAGTTCTAACTCTGTGAACCTTCCGGTTCCAACTCTATAAACATGCACAACATAAATCACATAGAAATAATGCAGTACAACACATAACATACATATAGCATACAAATACTTTGTCACATAACTCTGATTACCTACTCAAGGTAAGGTATAGTGAGAAGACTCACCTTGCGTATCTCGGTAACTCGTAAATCCCTGAAATCACTAGTGCTCAATCTCCCAAGCTATAGTCCTCCTATAACACAATGCATCTCTATTTAACACTTTCCCAACTAAGGTTGACTAACCCTATCAAGTCAACACCGGTCAACTCTGGCAATGGTCAACGGTCAACTCAACTCGCCGAGTCTGGCGTGGACTCGCCGAGTCTCT
The DNA here is from genome assembly GCF_002870075.4 of Lactuca sativa. NCBI lineage: Eukaryota > Viridiplantae > Streptophyta > Magnoliopsida > Asterales > Asteraceae > Lactuca > Lactuca sativa. Next base: position 232,494,839 of record NC_056624.2, read on the forward strand.
ACGGGGACCCGATTCCTCTGAGTCCCTTCCGACTCACCGAGTCACTCACCCGACTCGGTTACTCAACCCCTGGTTCGAAATCACTGAACAACCCGCACCAACTCGTCGAGTCTGGAAATGGACTCAGCGAGTGCATTCCATGCACAACCCCAAACGACCTTCTGAGGTCAGATCGGCTCCACTAACTCATAGATCCAGTCCTTCCAAGCTTATTTATCACGTAAAGTTCATGTCTTGGCGCTCATAACACACCTAATGACTCATAAATGGTGTTTTGACCTCAAGCACAAAGATCCCAAACCAAAACCTCCATGGATTCATAAAAAGCTTAGACAAAGGGACACTCTGGACCTCCAAGGGTCCAGATCCATAACCTAACTCGCTTAAGGGACCAAGGAAGCACTAGATCTAGCCACAAAAGGGCTCAATAAGCCCTAAATCAACATGAACATCACCTTAACAGAAAATGGTTCGAAAATAGTACCTCAAACGTGATGTTCTGGACCTCATATCTTCAGGAAGTTGATCCTCTTGTTTCCCCTTGGCTATAGCTTCCTTTCCCTTGCTAGACAACACCTCCAAGGTCAACAATGGCTCCTTCTCTCACTCCAAACGCTTAAGCTCACTAGGGTTTCGCTCTGGGGACTGGTGAGCACCAATGACGGCCATAAGGCCCATTTAAATAGGCCCCAAACCCGAGAAATTAGGGTTTCATTAAACAGCGCAGACTCGTCGAGTCCGGTCATTAATCCGGGTGAGAAATCGCGTCTCTACTCGGCGAGTCTACGCACCAACTCGCCGAGTTCTTCCACAAAACTCAAAATAAAATGAATAAATATAATACCTGAAATTCCGGATGTTACAATTCTCCCCCACTTGAATCTGACTTCGCCCTCGAAGTCTCATTCCTGAAATAGCTCCGGATGCTGCTCCCGCATCTCATGCTCTGGCTCCCAGGTCAACTCGGATCCCTTCCGATGTTGCCACTGAACCTGTACCAGAGGCACCTCCTTGTTCCTCAGAACCTTGATCTTCTGATCCACAATCGCAACTGGTCTCTCCGCGTAGTTCAGGCTCGCATCCACCTGAATGTCCTCTAACGGCACTACCGCCGACTCGTCGGCTATACACTTCCTCAACTGAGACACATGGAAGGTATTATGAATCCGCTCCAATTATGCAGGTAGCTCCAAGCGATACGCTACCCTGCCCACCCTCGCGATCACTCTGAACGGCCCAATATACCGAGGCCCTAGCTTGCCCCTCTTCTTGAATCGGATCACTCCTTTCCAAGGAGATACCTTCAGGAGAACATAATCACCGACCTGGAACTCGAGCTCGGATCGACGTCTATCCGCATAACTCTTCTGGCGGCTCTGAGCGGTCAACAATCTCTGCCTGACCCGTTGTATCTGCTCTGTCGTCTGAAGCACAATCTCTGTGCTACCCATAACACGCTGCCCGACCTCTCCCCAGCAAATAGGGGTCCGACACCTCCTCCCATACAACAGCTCAAAGGGTGGCATACCAATGCTCGAATGATGGCTGTTGTTGTAGGAAAACTCTGCCAAGGGCAAATATGTGTCCCAACTCCCCCCAAAGTCCAACACACATGCCCGGAGCATGTCTTCGAGTGTCTGAATCGTCCGCTCACTCTGCCCGTCAGTCTGGGGGTGATATGCGGTACTAAAATGCAGCCTAGTACCCAACTCCTCGTGAAACTTCTTCCAGAATCTGGAAGTGAAAAGCACATCTCGGTCTGAAACAATCGAGATCGGCACTCCATGCCGTGATACCACTTCCCTCACGTACATCTCTGCTAATTTCTCTACGGAAGAACTCTCGCTGATAGCAAGGAAGTGAGCGCTCTTTGTCAACTTGTCCACAATCACCCAAATTGCATCGACTCCCCTATCAGTCCTTGGCAATTTGGTGATAAAATCCATGGTAATCTGTTCCCACTTCCATTCGGGAACCTCCAACGGCTGCAACTTACCATGCGGTCTCTGGTGCTCGGCCTTAACCCTACGGCAGGTTAAGCACCTCTCAACAAACCACGCAACATCCCTCTTCATGCAGGGCCACCAATACTCTCTCCTCAGGTCCAAATACATCTTAGTGGCCCCAGGATGGATTGAGAATTTCGACCGATGAGCCTCTTCCATCAAAATGGTACGCGTACCTCCCACAAACGGTACCCATATACGCCCCTGAAATGTCATAAGCCCCCGACCATCGGTAACGAACTCCGATACCAACCCAACAACTCGTTCTCTCTTCTGGTTGTCCGATCTCACGGCCTCAGCCTGTGCTCCACGAATGGTGTCCAACACCGGAGCCATCACGGTCAATCACAAACATACATCTCGCAATGGGGCGCTCTCCGCCCTGCGACTCAGGGCGTCGGCTACCACATTAGCCTTGCCCGGATGATACAGGATCTCACAATCATAATCCTTGACCACATCCAACCACCTCCTCTGCCGCATATTTAGGTTAGGCTGATCCATCAAATACTTCAGGCTCTTATGGTCCGTGTATATCGTACACCGAACCCCATACAGATAGTGACGCCAAATTTTGAGGGCGAACACCACTTCCCCCAACTCTAGATCATGGGTGGGATACCTCGTCTCATGAGGCTTCCGCTGCCTCGATGCGTATGCTATCACATGTCCTCTCTGCATCAGCACCACTCCCAACCCCAAGATCGACGCATCACAGTATACCACAAGTCCTCCATCCCCTCCGGGAGAGCTAACACCGGGGCTTCGCATAACCTTTAGCGAAGCGTCTCAAAGGAGGCCTGCTGTTCGGGGCCCCATGAAAAAGCGACACCCTTCCGGGTCAACCTGGTGAGTGGCACTGTGATCTTAGAGAAATCCCTGATAAATCTCCGCTAATAACCTGCCAACCCTAAGAAACTCCTGATCTCGGAGGGTGACCTCGGCACCTCCCAACTCATCACTGCCTCAACTTTGGCCGGGTCGACCAATATCACTTTCTGGTTAACGAGATGCCCTAGGAACTGGACCTCTCGCAACCAGAAATCACACTTGGAGAATTTGGCATAAAGCCTCTCCGATCTCAGAACTCCGAGGATCTCCCTCAAATGCTCCTCATGCTGCTCTCTAGATCTCGAATATACCAAAATGTCGTCGATGAATACAATCACCGACCGATCCAACATCGGCCTGCACACTCGGTTCATGAGATCCATGAACACTGTCGGGGCATTGGTGAGCCCGAAAGGCATCTCCACAAACTCGTAATGCCCTGAACGCTGTCTTCTAGATGTCCTCATCTCGCACCCTCACCTGATGATATCCAGACCTCAAATCGATCTTGGAGAACCAAGATGCTCCCTGTAACTGGTCGAACAAATCGTTGATCCTCGACAATGGGTAACGGTTCTTGACCGTCAGTTTGTTCAACTCCCGGTAATCAATGCACATCCGGTGTGAACCATCCTTCTTCTTGACAAAAAGGATAGGCGCTCCCCACGGCGAGCTGCTCGGCCGAATAAATCCCTTTCCCAGCAGCTCCTAAAGCTGCGAGGATAACTCTTGCATCTCTGGAGGTGCAAGGTGATAAGGCACCTTGGCGATAGGCGCGGCCACCGGAACCAAATCGATATTGAACTCCACTTGCCTCACGGGAGGCACACCCGACAACTCCTCTGGAAATACATCCGGGAACTCACGCACTATCGGAACCTCCTCAACTGACCTCGGCCTCTCTGAATCAACCCGCGTATCCATCACATACGCCACAAATCCCTTACAGCCCTGCTGTAGACACTGCCTCACCCTAGCGGCCGAACAAAACGCTGACCCAGAACGTGTACCCTCGCCGTACATCGTAAGAACTCCCCCACTAGGGTCTCGTATGGTCACCAGCTGCCGCTCACAATCGATAACCGCACCGAATCTGCTCAACCAGTCCATGCCCACAATGACACAGACATCACCCATCGCAATAGGAACCAAATCAATCGGGAGCTCAACATCGAAAATCTCGAATACACACCCACGGATCACCTCCGTGGCATATATCACCCTCTCGTCAGCTATGGAAACTCTCAGAGGCCGACTCAACACCTCACGACTAATACTGATATGCTGACTAAAAGCCAAAGATACAAAAGACCGACTCGTACCCGAGCCAAATAACACCAAGGCAGGTACAAAATTCACAAGAAAAGTACCTACACATAACATAATATAAGCATAATATCTCAACATCAAAATAAATACACGAAAGAATACATACCCGCCACGACATCGGGCACTGCGCGGACCTCCTCCGCAGTCAACTGAAAGGCTCTCCCTCGTGCCCTCGGCACCTCGGCCTTCACTGTCCGACTCTCGGTAGCTCTGATGGCGGCAGGGGCAGATCCCTGAGGTGCTCCCTGAGCTGGTCCTCGCAACTGCGGACACTCTGCCTTCCGGTGTCCGGTCTGGTTGCAATGAAAACACACTGCAAACCCCTTGGGGTAGTCCTTGGCCATATGCCCCTCCTTTCCACACTTGTAGCAAGATCCGGCTCTACAAACTCCATCATGACCCTTGCCGCACTTTGCACAAGTGTGGCCCTTCTGGCTCCCTGATTTGGGATCAACGGGCTTGGCCCGCTTGGCTGCCGGCTGGGACTGTGCCGGTCGCTGATCCCTCCCCTGAGACTCCGCCTCCTCCCTAGCCTGAGTCTCTAGCTCGATCTCCCTCTTTCGGGCATTTGCCTGAAGCTCGACAAATGTCCGGTACGAGGAGTTCACCACGAACTCCCGAATGTCTCTCCTCAAGATAATCAAATATCGGCTCATACGTGCCTGCTCAGTAGACACGTGCTCAGGGCAGAACATCACCCCCTCATGGAACATCCTGGTAATCACCGTAACAGCCTCAGTACCCTGCTTGAGGGTCAGAAACTCCTGGGCCAAACGCTCCCTCTCCACCTGGGGAACGTACTCATCTCGGAACATGGCAGTGAACCTCTCCCAGGTCACTGCCGCAAGCTCAGCAGGCGTATAGTGCGCCGTCACAAACTTCCACCAGTCCTTCGCTCCCAAGCGAAGCTGGTTCAGCGCAAACCGGACTCTCAAATGCTCAGGAGATGAGCAAGTAAAGAAACACCCCTCTATGTCTGAAATCCATCTCTTAGCCGCCACTGGGTCCTGGGTCCCGTCAAACTCCGGCGGTTTTGTGTTGCTGAACTCTCGGAACAGCAACGCATCACCACCCTGCGGCCTCGCAGCAGCAACAGCTGCAGTGGCCGCTGCAACAGCAGCCTCAGAAAGAGCAGCATAACGCTCATTGAAAGTCTCAATCAATGTGGTCTTAATAGACTCGAACATCTCTAGTATCTCCGCCCTGATGGCCGCAGCCACCTCCTCATGGATGATCCGGCGGATCTCCTCATCACTAGCCCCACTGCTCTCTGGCATAAGACGTGTCCTCACCATGATCCACCTCTGAAAAACAACATACGATATATTAGAAACTCTCTCGAGCATACTCGCACTCGATAACTCATCCCTCCTTGATCCTTGGCATCCCGAAGATTCTTACTTGGACTGTACACCGCCCCGGTGCTTCCAGTAGTACGGGCCCAATACTACTGTCCGCACCGTTTCAGTATACACCTCAAGTCCTCCTCTTCGGATCCCAACTTCCAAGTACTCTATTATACATGATCCACTCTCTAACAGATCTCTCATAAGCTCCTCGCTGCTACCTACCCACTCTCAAGCATCTCATAGCAGCTCACCTCTCCCTAGGCTAAGGCATCACAAATCAGGCCAATTTAGTCCTAATAGGAGTACCTAGCCCACTCTAGCATGAGAATACATCATATCAATACCATAACATATAATATAAGGGTATCTTGGGAAATCACCGTTCGGGCGCGGACTGATCGTACACACAACTCTGCTCTGCGTTTTCCAAAAATCTTTTACTCTTTTTGAAAATATTTCTCAAATCCTCAGTTTGAGTTCAAATACGCCCGAAAGTGTACTCGAATCCCTCAAACCAAGGCTCTGATACCAACTTGTAACACCGTAAATTTCAAAACAATTTTTCGCATTTTATACAAAACACAATTTGTTCAATATTCATAAAAACATCATTGTTTGAAACTCAAATTAGTAGCATATAAAAATCCCAAGATCTCATAACATAAAAATCCTGTGTGTGTGCTGATCAGGCCGGCGCCTTCCCGCGATCCTCACTAGTACCTGAAATAAATAACACCAAACACTGTAAGCACAAAGCTTAGTGAGTTCCCCAAAATACCACACATAGCACACATTAGCCACTCGAGGCTATAACTCTGTGGATCCGTGGACCCTACTCTGTGAACCCTCTAGTTCTAACTCTGTGAACCTTCCGGTTCCAACTCTATAAACATGCACATCATAAATCACATAGAAATAATGCAGTACAGCACATAACATACATATAGCATACAAATACTCTGTCACATAACTCTGATTACCTACTCAAGGTAAGGTATAGTGAGAAGACTCACCTTGCGTATCTCGGTAACTCGTAAATCCCTGAAATCACTAGTGCTCAATCTCCCAAGCTATAGTCCTCCTATAACACAATGCATCTCTAATTAACACTTTCCCAAATAAGGTTGACTAACCCTATCAAGTCAACACCGGTCAACTCTGGCCAATGGTCAACGGTCAACTCAACTCGCCGAGTCTGGCGTGGACTCGCCGAGCCTCTACGGGGACCCGATTCCTCTGAGTCCCTTCCGACTCACCGAGTCACTCACCCGACTCGGTTACTCAACCCCTGGTTCGAAATCACTGAACAACCCGCACCAACTCGTCGAGTCTGGAAATGGACTCGGCGAGTGCATTCCATGCACAACCCCAAACGACCTTCTGAGGTCAGATCTGCTCCACTAACTTATAGATCCAGTCCTTCCAAGCTTATTTATCATGTAAAGTTCATGTCTTGGCGCTCAAAACACACCTAATGACTCATAAATGGTGTTTTGACCTCAAGCACAAAGATCCCAAACCAAAACCTCCATGGATTCATAAAAAGCTTGGACAAAGGGACACTCTGGACCTCCAAGGGTCCAGATCCAGAACCTAACTCGCTTAAGGGACCAAGGAAGCACTAGATCTAGCCACAAAAGGGCTCAATAAGCCCTAAATCAACGTGAACATCACCTTAACAGAAAATGGTTCGAAAATAGTACCTCAAACGTGATGTTCTGGACCTCAGATCTTCAGGAAGTTGATCCTCTTGTTTCCCCTTGGCTATAGCTTCCTTTCCCTTGTTAGACAACACCTCCAAGGTCAACAATGGCTCCTTCTCTCACTCCAAACGCTCAAGCTCACTAGGTTTTCACTCTGGGGACTGGTGAGCACAAATGATGGCCATAAGGCCCCTTTAAATAGGCCCCAAACCCGAGAAATTAGGGTTTCATTAAACAGCGCAGACTCACCGAGTCCACCAATGCGACTCGTCGAGTCCGGTCATTAATCCGGGTGAGAAATCGCGTCTCTACTCGGCGAGTCTACGTACCAACTCGCCGAGTTCTTCCACAAAACTCAAAATAAAATGAATAAATATAAGACCTGAAATTCCGGATGTTACATTTTAGGGTTTTTCCCTGACTCGAGTACGCCCTATGTACCATAGGTAAGCCCAACGTACTAGGGGAAAACCTCGTGTCTAAGACTTGACAAGGTACACCTCGCGTACCTTAATTACGCCCTGCATAATAGGCCATTATGAAAAATAAATAAACACTTAGAATTTTAAGGAATTACCTGAGAATCGAGCGTTACAGTTCTCCCCGACTTGAATCAGACTTTGTCCTCGAAGTCTGCCTTGGCAAACAACTTTGGATAATGCTCTATTATCTCATTTTCAGGCTCTCATGTCTATTCTGAACCTTTCCAGTGCTGCCATTGTTACTTCACTAGACCCACTACCTTGTTTAACAAAATCTTTGTCTTCTTGTCTAGGATCGCAACCGTTCTTTCTATGTAATTCAGACCCTCATCCACCTGAATATTCTCTAAAGAGACCACTACAGAATCATAAACCAAACACTTCCATAGCTGAGAGACATGAAAAGTGTTGTGAATCTGACTCAGCTCCTCGGGTTGCTCCAAATGATAAGCAAACCTTCCCACTTGGCCAATATTCCTAAAAGGACCAATATATATGGGGCTCATTTTGCTCCGTTTCCTGAAGCGGATAACACCTTTCCAAGGTGACACCTTTAGGAGTACCATATGCCCAACCTAAAATTCCAAATCTGAACGACGTCTATCAGCGTAAATCTTCTGTCGGCTCTACACGGTCTGCAATCTCTCGTGCATCTTGTAACACCCATAAAAATCATGTCAATTTAAAACTTTTTAAATCATTCAAAAACCAATAATTAGTACAAATTTGTTTTCAAAATGGCTTCATGACAGAGTATCCCATAATCAAATCATAAAAATATAAGGAGGTGCACGATCACGCCTTCGCCTTCCCGCAATCATCAGAAGTACCCGAAACATAATCAACAATTGTAAGCCCGAAGCTTAGTGAGTTCTCCCAAAATACCAACGCTATACAATCATAATCATATCATATAAACAAACAACATACATAATGAGTCATCAGTCTGATTGGACCGCCTCACAGGGCCATCAGTCTATCTGGACCGCTCTCCGAGCCATTGGCACGTCTGGACCGCCTCTCAGGGCCTTCAGCCTATCCGAACCCCTCGTCAGGCTTTCGGCCTGACCAGTATGTCCTCGTCGGGCCTTCACTTGATTTTAATAAATCAATATTTTTCTCAATTTTCTTATAAATTCAAAATTTTTAAATATTTAGACCTTCATAGTTAACCTTTTTTTTTATTAAAATAAACTCGTATAATATATGGTTCTCACAACTACAGTATATAATATATTTAGATGGACACTATAAAAAAGTTTATATGGATACCCTTATCATTAATAGATAATCATGATATTTGAATTAAGCCGAATCAATATACGATTATTGTATAGGCCATTGTAATATTTGAATTAAATCAAATCAATGTATAGTTGTATGATTAGGTGATTCACAAGGACTACCAAAAAAACGGTTTTATAGACAATATAATATATCTTGATTTCTTAATCTTTTAAGTTAACAAATTATAATAATGTTTAATATGGAAGACGACAAAAACAATAAAAGAAAAGTAAAACAGCAATAAATCATAAAAATAAACGACTTGAACAGTAACCAAATTTTTTCGACATTTTAATTTTATTGTCTCAATTAAGTTGGTCATCCGTGAGTTTTTTATATTGAGATGGTGGGACCATTGTGTACCTGCCCCCATATTTTATGGAATCACATCAACTTATGTAAGCGTGAACTCTACATCATCAAGCTCACAATATAGCTAATAGAGAGCTCAACCTATCTCGAGTTGATTTTGATCATACTAAATTGTTTGATGACCCAAAATCATCAACGGGGAAAAGAGGAGAGACATTAGTGGTGGCAATGTCATTGCAAAAGACGAGGATAAATTTTCATCAGAAAAGAAGATCATGGTGCATGCACCAGCCATGAATGGTGAAAGGGGGATGAGAAACATGTTGTGAACACATAAAAACATGTAGTAGGATAGAAGACCAAAATTTTAAATATTTGGATCAACGTTTTATTTTAAGACATTTCATAAACAACTTTTTATAGGTCTACATTAAGAGTTAACTTCATCAAGTGTGTTAAGTAAAAAAGAAACAAGATGTTACTCTTTTATAAAAACAAGTTTGTAAACATAGAAAACCAATAGAAGTTTTTTCTTTCCTTTTAAATTTGAAGTAAAATAAATGAATGGAACAACTTTTGTGTAAAAATAGAACAAATAGATGAATGAAACAACTACTTTTGTATTAAAATCATAGTACTTTTTGTGCCTCTTAAAATTATTAAAAGGATTGATATCATAAAATGGCAACCAATAGCTCTTAATTTACTCTTTTAAATCACTTATTTTTAATTGTACTTTATAGACGGATAAACTTATTTTTCTATGTCTCCTTACAAAATTAGGATGGATTTCAACTTGGTAAAATGGTATTCAGCACGCACCTTATATGACATCCATCATAAATCCAATATGAATGAGTTTGTCCATCTGTGTTTATGTAGACGACCAATCCAAACTCAATAATAGCAACCCGCTATTGAGAGATCTAATCTACTGGTGTGATGAAACATAGGAAAAAAAGGCTGAATAAATAAATACACTTAAAAAACGAGTGACTAGAGTTATTGATGGTCATTTTGTGATATTAACCCTTTTTAAAAACTTGTTTAGAAGAAGTTTGAAGGTTTTGAAGTTCAAGTCCTGTATTTATTTATCAATGATATTCAGGTGGTTGTAAAATCTATTTGATCCTCTTCCCAATCATTATAGAAAGAAAAATAAGAGTTGCATGGTGTAACAAGAATGAGTAGCTGCTATCGATCCTAATCAAATACCACCACTATATACACCTCAACTGTGGCTATATGCAAATATTATGTCTCTCAAGTTTTTATTCTGCTATAACATATGATTCAGCCGATCAAATGGCAGAATGAAATGAAGTTCACACAAGTTGTGCAGACTGAGAGTGCGACCAATATTCCTTCACAAGCTGTCCAAACAAAGAATCATCTCTTCTCATAAGCTTCATGGGTTCATCATATTCCGCTATTTTTCCTGTTACAGGTTGAAACTAATTTTAGTTTTGGGAATATTGGAAAAACAAACGATAGCTGTGAGTTAGAGTTCGACTGACCATCGGTCATGGTTAGGACCATGGTGCAGTCCATTACGGTTGGGATGCGGTGAGCCACTGTGATAACGGTGCAATCAGCAAACTCGGATCTGATGGTTTCTTGCAGCATTGTGTCTGTAGCATTATCAATGGATGCAGTTGCTTCATCAAGCACCAAAATCTTGCTTCTTCTCAACAATGCACGCCCCAAACAGAACAGCTGTCGTTGCCCCATGCTCCAATTTGTTCCATCTTCCACTACTGCATGTACTTATAAGAAGCATAATTAAAATATGTTTTTTTTACACCCTACCTAAAATACTCTCTACTGTATAGTAATTACCTATCGAATCCAGCCCCCCTGCTTTATCCTGAACAGCCTCTCGAAGCTGACACTTTCCAAGAACCTTCAATGCCAGAAATTGGAAGATAAATACAAAGGGAAGAACCTTATACTATCTGTGCATTAAATTCGAATTTACCTCCCATATTTGTTGATCAGTATGTTGACATAAGGGGTCCAAATTGTATCTAACTGTGCCATTGAAAAGTGTAGGATCTTGAGGTATAATCCCAAAACGTGACCTTAAATCATGAAGTCCAACCGTTGAAATGTCAATCCCATCAACAATAATTTTACCCCCAACAGGTTCCACCAAACGAAACAATGCACCAATCAGTGTAGTCTTTCCACTGCCTGTCCTCCCAACAATACCAATCTTGTGTCCCCCTTCAAACGTACAACTAACACCCCGAAGAACAAGAGGTGCATCTGGTCGATACCTAATCTGTTTTTTCAACATTTTTTTTTTTTTTAAATTTCTTAGTATCAAGACTAAAAACCAACACTTTTGTGTACCAATTGGTAAATTAGCAAAAAGGGTATTAATTATGAAGTTTACCTGTAAATCTTGAATTTCCACCTTACCCTCATCAGGCCAATTAGATGGAGGGCGATTCTCTTCAATCACTAAAGGAGCTTCACTTGGTAAATGCATGTACTGGTTGACCCTCTCAACTGAAATAATATAGTTGACCAATGTGCACTGATTTTGAATCGACATAACAAGTGACATGTTCAAAGAAAGCCCATAAGACATAGCCATTCCAATAAAACCTGCATTCAAAACCTCAAACACATGAATTTACTACAACAATAACATTTCAGGAACAAAAAAAGAAAAAAAAAAAAAAAAAAAAAAAAAAAAGCTCACCGGAAGTGAAAGTTCCAGGAGGAAGCAACACCATGCAGAGTCCAGAAGCTGATAAAACGGTTGCACTGATGATTTCTAGCCGTTGGATCAACCAGTTGTTTGCAGCAAAGCTGTGTATGTAAGGACTAGCATTTATGTCAACAACTTTAAGATTTTTTGCAAAGAATCGATCTTCTTGTTTGAAAGCTCTTATTGTCATGGCACCTGCCACAGATTCAGCAAGATGGTTTGCCACCAAAGATTTGGTTGTCCCGTTGATCCTCATCAGCATTTTTGCAGACGAGAAGTAGTATCTCTGTTTTATCGTGCATTTCAAATTCATCAAATAAAAATATCATCAAAGATTACGTTTTTTTTTTTTGACAATTAAAAATTACCTGTAATCGCATTGCCACATAAATTAGTGGTATCGAGACAAACAAGACTTGCCACGTCACGAAGATTAAAACTCCCAAATTAGTGTAGAAATTTGTGGTGGCGGCAACAGCAAATATTAAATTAAATGGAATGTCAAGATCAATGATACTCAAATCCACCGAGATCCTGCTTAGTACCCTACCCAGAGGGGTAGAATCGTAAAACGACATAGGGGCACGGAAAAGGGATACGAGTAATTGAGAAAATATCGATTTTGACGATTGTAACCCCAAGGCAACTGTGAAGAGTGATCTCACGAGAAGAAACATGATTGCTATAACACCAATAGCCAAGTACACGAGGATCAATTTCAGAGTGCTGACGTCAGCGTTGTCGACATTTGCAGCCATCCATGAATTCTGACACACATTGCATGCCATGAAGGTGACATGGGCAAATGCGGCTATGGAAAAGAAAATGTAGCCTTTGTTTTGGGATAGATATTGTATGTAGGGTGTGAAACCAGTGTCCCCTTCTTCCCTTTCTTCTTTCTTGATCAATTGATTGTCTCCCGATGCCACTGGTAATTTGTTTGTATGGGTGTTTTTAATGTCTTTGATAGAAGGTATCTGCTTTCTTGAAGAGGTGACTTCTAGAAGCCTTTCGGAGCCTGCTGTTTCTTTGTGTGCATTCACCAAGTCTTGAAATTCTTGGCTTGAGGCCATTAGTTGATGGTAAGGAGCAGCTGCTAGGATTTCCCCATCTGACATTAACTGTCCAACACATTAAACATATCAGATCTACAAATCCCTTAAGCTTAGTAGATATTTGATAAAGCAACAAGAAAAAAAAAAGGATAAATTTGTGAACTAACTCACCAGGACAGAATCAAATGTAGGAAGAAAATCAACTTGGTGAGTCACAAGCAAAACCGTCTTGCTAGAAAGGGCTTCCATAACAAATCCCTGCAAAACTTCAAGCATTATTTACCATTTCGACATCGCAAACTGGAAATCATGAACTAAAAGTATATATTCTTTTTCTAAATTAGTTTACATTAAATAAGCTTGAAGCAGTGTGTGCATCCACAGCACTAAACGGATCATCCAAGAGATAGATATCAGCATCCTGATATAAAGCACGCGCGAGTTGAATCCTCTGTTTCTGTCCACCACTGAGATTAACTCCTCTCTCTCCAATCTCAGTAAGATCACCATATTCTAATAACTCCAGATCCTTCACCAAACAACACTTTTCAAGTGTGTCTTGGTATCTTTGATCCTCCATTGATGACCCAAACAAAATATTATCCCGGATACTACCCGTTTGAATCCAAGCCGATTGAGAAACATACGCAATGCTCCCATATACTTGAAGCTGAGAAAAAAAAAAAAAAGGATTTAAAAGGTAGAAATGAAAGAGGATGCTAAAATATGTAAATTACTTACAGCTCCCTCGATGATCGGAACCTCTCCAAGAATTCCCGCCAAAAGAGTAGACTTACCGGACCCCACCTCTCCACAAATAGCAATCTTTTCACCCAATCGAGCCTGTAAGTTGATCTTTCTTAAAGTAGGCTTCACAATATTCCCTTCCCACGAAAGACTTGCAGACTCGATCAAAATGTTACAATCCAAACCCTCATTTTTCACCTTCCGCCTTACATGGCCACTCTCGAGCTCCGGTGCCTCAAGAAAATTCAAGATTCTTGAAAATGCAACTTTTGCTTGAATAATAAACCCGATAACATCCGGAATCGTTCTAACAGGATCTTGAACTAACCTTAAAGTTGCCACAAATGTGAAAACATTGCTAGCATTTAAAGGAATCCCAATGAAATAACAAGCTCCAAAAGTAGCAGTGGAGACCAAAAGAGGAGAAGACCAGAATAAAAAACTGTTATAAGCTCTTCGAAGCTGAACAGCTGATAACCATTTATCTTCAACTGCCCTTAACTTTTCAATCACACCCTTGAAATGAATCTCCCAGGCGTAAAGTTTCAAAACTTTCATATTCACAAGAGCCTCAGATATGGCTTTCAACCTCTCATCTTGTGCCACCATTAACTTCGATTGAAACTTATGTTGTAATTTAGCAAGTGGCGCGTTGCAAATAACTGTAAATATTATAACTCCCAATGATGCAAATGTGGCCAAACCGACTGCTTGGAAAAGAATAGCAAGTGCGAATATAAGCTGGAGACTTGTTGTCCATGTTTGGTGTAACCAATTCGGGAATTCCCCAATTCGATATGCGTCCACAGTGGCATAATTCATGATCTCTCCAGCAGAATGTGTGATTTTGGCAGAATTAGATAGATTTAATTGTTTTTTATAAATTGCTGCTGTGAGTAACGATCGAACACGTATACCAATAAGTCTACACCTAAAGTCCCATTGTCGCTGTGATAACGATTCTAATGTTTTGGAAAAGAAAAGCGCGATGGCTAAAACGTAACCTTCGCCAGTAAAACTTTCGTTACCTTCCGCAACGCGTATGAACGCTTTGAGAAAAAGCGGGCCCGCGGAAACCGTGATTATTTTTAACAACGCGAAAAATCCCGATACGAGAAGCTCTGTTAGATTGCACATCACGATTGTTCTCAAGATCGACGGCTGAGATTGCTTTTCGTTGTTAAACCGGTCTAAGAAGTTGGAATAACACGATTCGGCTCGATCTTCTGTGCGTAATTTTGGCATATCTTTATCCTCGAGGGTTTTCTGGCTTCCTGTTTTCATCAATGGGTTTAACCACCAAAACGACATTACATTGAAAAATCCAGCTTTGGCAAGTGGGGTTAGGTTTTCGTTGTGAATTACTTTGGTGCCATTGGTGTTACCATTTAAAGGGGTGTAAAGACTGTTGTTGTTGTCGTTAATTTCTTCATAGTTGAAGCCTTTGTAAGTGCATGCTAAAAGTAAGACTGCTCCTAGGAAAGAGGTTGTATCCATGGCCATCTTGATTGACATTGAGTGGTCGAGAACCGATAAGCCGCCAAAAAATCCGGCGAATAGAACAGAAACTATTGACAGAAGGCGAACGGGGATTTTTGAGAAATGTTTTCCGGTTAGGCTTATGGTTAGTGAGACTGTTGACCATGTTACTCCATGAAACAAGAATGTGAGCCATTGATGCAAAGGAAGAATGGTGGTTTTCAATGTCCAAATGCCCAAACATATGTACAGTGTTCCAAGTAAACCATTAAAGATTGCTGAAGCCAACTGTAAAGTTGATTTTCGGTGAAAAAGTGATGATCTTCTGGTGGTTTTCAATGGCGATTTGGTAAAAATGGATAGGAGTAACATGGAGAAGAGTAATATATCGAAGCAAATGATTAAAACATGATTCATACACGAAGATGGATTCGTGATAAAACCCAAATCTTGATCACAATGCTTGTCATTGCTGGAACACCCGCAAAATGAACTCCAAAGATCAGCCATTTTGTCTTTTTTACTACCCTCTTTGCCCTCCTAATTCTGAAAATGCCACATGAGTTAAAGATATGTGTAAATTAACAAGACTATATGTAAATAACTCATTAGGTCTTATTGTAGCATAATTATCACAATTCCAATGAAGTTTAAGCCAAATTGTTATTTGATCTGGATATTAATGCCATATTTGGATGTAGATCCTGAAAAGATAAACTTCAAAGAATCGGTTTTTTGACTAATGAGTTTGATACTAGTTACAATAAATCTGATTATCAAATGGTAAAGTAAAGTTACTTAGATACCCTAATTTCATCTACTACTTCCTTAAATAAAAAGAATTTGTTAGACGTCCAACACCATATTATAACTTCTAACATTCAGTTACTATATTCGCTGCAAGTTTTGTTACTGTGTGTTTGGTTTTTTCCGAGTCGTAGGCCTCGATTGCAGAACACTCTGATTCTGATTAACTTTACTTTAGGTAATAAAACAGGAAACAACATCATAGAATTAAACAGTGGTAGTTTAGTAAAGACGAAAGAAACAATAAATAATTATCTGATCATAAACTACTGAGCTTTACACCAAAAGATGAAATTAAAATGGTAATTGGAAGAAATACAGTGTCTTTCTGTTTCCTGTTGATTTCAATGAGAAAGACAGCAAGAATAACACACCTCAGTACTGGCAAAGGGGTAGTAACAACACCCCAAGGGTTTCTTTCTTTCAGTTTCCTTTTGATTTCTTCTTTTTTGTTTCTTGATTTTTTTTTATATTCCCTGAAGACTGAAAACAAAAAAACCCATCATAATGAAAACTCGATTTTTACAGTATTAATTACGATAAACTTGAATTTATCGGTGCCAATATACACGTGCAGTCGCCAGAATCAAAAACGGCGTGATGATAAATTAAAGAAAGCTATCATCAATGACAGTAATCCAACATAACGTCTACTAGAAAACAAAAAATATAAATTAATAAAATAAAACGACAGACGTTGTGAGATCCAACAATTTTAATTATAAAATTGTAAATCAACAAGAGAACAAAAACACTAGACGCAATGAAAACAAGTTCGAGGCGTTTAACATTTATTTTCAGCTGATTTTACAAAGAAAAACACACATTGAATTGATTAGAGAGAGTAGTGATGAAGAATCACTCCATGCTTACAAATTAGACGTACGGATCAGAAAAACTGATGCTAATACTCGAATCGTGGAAAGAAAATGTGGTGTGGTCTAGGTTTTACAAGGATCGATAAAAAAAAAAAAAAGAGAAGAAGAAAGGTTTAATTTTCCGCCATGAATTTTATGGGGTTCTTTGAAATTACAGAGAGAATATCTGGGCACAATTGCATATGGCAGATTACCAATAGATGCAGATGATATGTATGCATAAAGCATATATAGGCTATAGCGATTGTGTGTTTGTATTGTCACAAGGAATATCCCTATAATACATATAGTGTTATGGGTATCCCCGTGCACAATATAGAATGACACAAATGACCCCTATACTTGTTATGCAATTGAATTTTTAACTCATTTTTAGTGATATGTTAAACCACTAGCTTAATTTAAAGGTACAAATAAACTTTTTCTAATTAATATACTAAATTAGGCAATAGATGGTGACTTATTGAGATAATACCAAATTATGTAATATTTTTTAACTTTTTAATACACTAAGATATAAAATATTAATATTAAGTGATATCGCATTTTTTTAACTTAATATTAAGTGATATCGCATTTTTTAACTTTTTGTTACACTAGAATTTTAAATATTTCACTTATATAATATGTATAATCATCGGAACAATTTATATAGATATGTCACAAAATAACCTATCCTTTTAAGAGAAAATCAATATGATCAATTCATTGCGAACGCAATTGTTTTGCACCCATCCCTTTAAGATTGTACAAATTTTCACAAACCAAAAACCAATTTCAAAAATTTTAATCACAATTTTTCTAGTATTTTTTTATTAATTATTTTTCATTTTCATACGAATACAATTTCAAAAACCGGGGGAAATTTATATATTCTTTATATTTATCGATTCGCATAATAAAGTTGTGATCTTTTTCGTATTTATATCGATTCTATATGTATTATATAAAAATAATTTTTCAATTGAAACTCATAAACAATGACTAACATGTACAGAACTTATAGGGAATAAATAGTATGACCTATATTATTTCCTTTTTAAAGTATACAAGCAAAATAACATATTATTCTAGTTCGAAACTCGTATACTACAAATAACATATTCCAAATTCATAAAAACATGTTTGAAACTCATATGAATAACATGTACAAAACTTATGGGAAGAACATGTTTGAAACTCATGGGCAAGATATTTTTTCTTCACTAAAATTTAATGTTTGGTTTTTTGTGTTCATAAAAATTATCATGTTGTTTTTGTTCGAGTTACAATCAAACCAAATAAAGACTACCACATATGTATTCATGTCTACTACATGAAACCTTTAACGTTCTTTGTTGCCAACACCTACCATAGTCGAGGTCAGTGGTAGGATATTTGGTGGTATCCCTCGGTTAACCATGGTGCTAAAACAAGATTATAGCTATGAATGGAACATATCGCGAAAGGTCCTTGTTCTTCATTAAATGAATTATGAGCCCTTCTTAGTGTTCGAAGAAGTTATATCAAGTTGAAGCCTATTTATTCAAAGTATCTAATAATGTTTGTCTACCTCTTAGTTTGATAACAACTCAATGAAAGTGCATTGATGATTAAACTTTCTCATGGGTTGTTATCAGCTATAGATATAGATATACATTATTAGTTTTCTTATAAATGTGATAGGTGCTTATGAAATATATCTCTTGCATATAACTTAATTTTATTATTAGAAAGCTTTATTAGATGGTTAAATTCAATGGCATATGTTAGTTATACGTAGTTGGTGTGTTATTTCATGATAAACTGTGTAATATGGGAACCATGTTTATAGCAAAGTTCTTAATTTATATGAATTGATTGTAAAAATATTACAAATGACTCATGAAAAAACACCATATATTATTATTTATCCAAAAAAAAAAGTCTAATTTTACAAGCTACACATTTTATACCAAAAGTATATGTATGGTTTGGAATAGTTAAATGGTATTCTACGCTATTATATTGTCTTCCACAAATTATGGGGAATTTGGAAGTTGGAATGTGTTATGCAATTGGAACATAGAAACGAAACCGTTAAACAGGCCAAAAACCAAATTGAAGTTCAAATTTTCAAACTTTGTTTTAGTCGAAAAGTAGGTTCAACGCCCACAATAAAGCTCAATTTTTAAATTTTTCTCAGAGAAAATAATTTTCAAGCTTACTTCTGTTAGCCTATATATTATTAGCCCACTTGTTTATGGGCTCTTTAGTCTTTAGCCTATTACGGTTTTGTCTAGCTAGTATTTATATCCGCTTTATTCTTTGTAGTCTTTATGTCTTTCATTGAGACTCCTTGTAATTTCTCTTTATTATAATCATATGACAATGTTATCATGGTATCATAGCGGATGTTTGATACGTTGTTAGAAGCCTTTGTAGCAATCATCTGTGGCGTGGTATTCGTTGTTGGTTGTTGCTAGTATTCATTGTTGATGTGTTTTTTGTTGGTGAATTTCGTTTGTTGCTGTTGTTGATTCAGTGTTGCTGGTATTCGTTGTTGATGTGTTTTTTGTTGGTGAATTTCGTTTGTTGTTGTTGTTGATTCGTTGTTGCTGTTCGATTTCTTGTTGTCCGATTGATTGCTTCCGTTGGTTTGTTACTCCTCTCATTCTCATATTGCTATAGTGTCAATGTGGTTATTTATTCATTGTCAAACATGACCGGAAAGGATGATTCCCTTCAGTCAATCAGTACTCGTTTGGATGGAAAGAATTATATGTATTGGAGTTACGTTATGAAGAGCTTCCTTCATGAGAAGAATATGTGGGGCTATGTCACTGGGACTAAAGCCAAACCCTTAATACCTCAAACTGAGAATTTTTATTTGTTACTTGATGCTTGGGAAACTGATAACTCCAAGGTAATTACTTGGATTAATAACTTGATGTCAAGAATGCTTTTTTGAATGGTAACCTCCGTGAAGAGGTTTATATGACTCCTCCCCTAGGAATTCAACACCGGTCGGGTGAGGTTTGTCGGCTTCGCAAAGCTTTGTATGGTCTCAAGCAAGCCCCTCGTGCTTGGTTTGAAAAATTCTCCATAGTGATTACCTCTCTTGGATTTATCCAGAGTAATCACGATTCTGCTTTGTTTATTAGATGCTCGAGTGTAGGACGGATTCTTCTGTCCTTATATGTGGATGGCATCATTATTACGGGTGATGACCATGGTGGTATTGAGTCTTTGAAGCATGATCTAGCCTATCGATTTGCTATGAAGGATTTGGGATTGTTGCGTTATTTCTTGGGTATTGAGGTAGCTCAGTCTAAGAAAGGGTATCTTCTTTCTCAGAATAAATATATATCTAACTTGTTTACACGGGCATGCCTTTCTGACAATCGGACTGTTGATACTCCTCTTGAAACCAATGCACGATACTCTCCTACTTATGGTGATCCTTTATCCGATCCGAACCTTTCTCGCACTGTTGTGGGAAGCTTGGTCTATCTCACAGTTATTCGTCCATATACTGCTCATGTTGTTCATGTTGTCAGTTACTTTGTTATTGCCCCTACCTCTGTTCATTGGGGAGTTGTTCTTCGTATTCTGAGATATCTTCGTGGCACTTAGTTTCAGACCCTCTTGTTTCCCTCGACGTCTTTTCTTGAGTTACGTGCCTATAGTGATGCTGATTGGGATGTTGATCGCCATGATCGTAAGTCCACCACTGGATTTTGCGTATTTCTTGGAGAGTCTCTCATTTCATGTAAGAGCAAGAAACAAGATGTTGTCTCTAGATCTTCCACGGAGGCTGAATATCGTGTTACGACTGTAACTACATGTGAGATTATCTGGTTACAGTGGCTGCTTGTAGATATGGGAGTTCGTATTTCTTCATCTACTCCCTTGCATTGTGATAACAAAAGTGCGATACAAATTGCAAAGAATTCAGTTTTTCTTGAGCAGACGAAGCATATTGAGATTGATTGTCATTTGACCTGTCATCACATGTAGCTCAAGACCATATCGCTTCCATTTGTTTCATCAACCTTGCAGCTTGCGGATATTTTTACGAAGGCTCTATCGGCTTCTCAGTTTTGGTTCTTATGTGACAAACTCCCAATGCTTATTGTTGCAGCATTGTAAGTTTGAGGGGGGGTGTTAGCTTATATATTATTAGCATACTTGTTTGTGGGCTCTTTAGTCTTTAGCTCATTAGGGTTTTGTTTAGCTAATATTTATATTTGCTTTATTCTTTGTAGTCTTTATGCCTTTCATTGAGACCCCTTGTAATTTCTTTTTATTATAACCATATGACGATGTTATCAACTTCAAGTTTTCGATATGATTATTCTCCTGATAAACAAAATTTTGATCTTCCAATAAGAAAAGTCTCATCAGGAAAATGAAAATGAGTTCACAACTCATAATGGAGTTAGCATTCGTCATTTTCAACATGAGTTTTTTTTACTCTCTCTCTCTCTCTCTCTCTCTCTCTCTATATATATATATATATATATATATATATATATATATATATATATATATATATATATATATGCTATTTTTTGTTATATGTATTTATAAAATAATATATATTTTAGTGATTATCATTATGTTTTAATTAATAAAGTTATGTTTTTCATATTTATCATGTTTTGATTATTTATGATGGTATTTATTTACATATTATATTAAATGTATATAAATGATATTATTTTTAAAATTTTATTGTGGCCTTTAAAATACATTAAAGATTAATAAGGGCATGTACTATATTTTTAATGCTCGTTTATAACTCATATCCATAAGTTTTACAAAATTAGATTTTTAAATAATTAAAGATTAAATATAATAATAAAACTATTTAATAATAAAAGTAAATAAACAAAATATTTGTTAAAAATATTACATAATAAATAAAATATTTATTAAAGTTTTAAATAATTAAAGATTAAATGTAATAATAAAAATATGTAGTTAAAATCTGCAAAACAATTGTCTAAAAGAGTGTGATTGTCGTCCCAAACATGATTACATGTTTTTATTTTTGACATGTGTTGAAAAAAGGATAGAATGTTACCAAAATGAAGTCTTATAAACAATTTAATTAATAAAAATAATCAAGTTGTTTTTGTTATTTTAACAAAATAACTATTTTTTTCGGTGCATAATATTTCATAGTCTGAGTATGGGAACCGTAGTGATCAGAGGCGGAGCTAGAAATTTCAGACAAGAAGAGCTTACATTTATAGTTCTATATAAAAAAATCTATAACTTTTGGTCAAAACTAACAACTCTAAGTTAAAGACAATAATCTCAACAAGTAATTTAAAAATCAAGTCACATATCAAAATAGATATATAAAACCAACAACCCAAAAAATTCAAGAACAAAATGTAAAAGTTACATAGAAACACAGTCAAATATAAAGGCAGTGAACCAATTTGTTGTGTGTGTGTGTGTGAGAGAGAGAGAGAGATTTTGCTAGTGAGAAAGAACGAGGGAGTTACATTCAACCAGAGGTCGGGAGCTCAAGACGGTGAGCGATGAGATCTTAAATCAACGAGACAATGACCGACAACATCTCAAGACATCGAGACAATGACTACGAAGAGCAAAGGTTTACACATGGAATATTATTTAACAGTGTTACTAGTTAGTGATGACCGAATAGCAAGAAATGACATAGATTGGTTAGGGTTTATATTTTTTGTTTTGGGATTTTCTTCATTAACATTTTTTTAGTTTTAAAGACTAATTGTATGTTTTGTTGGACAAAGTATTTTAAATTTTTGATAGAATTGAATTTATGATTGTGATTTTTAAGACTTTAAATTTGAGATTTAGATTATCTTTTGCGATAATTTTTCTAATTAAGTGGAAGAGTTTAAAAAATCAGTAATTACACATCATTATTTGTCATTTTGTAATATGTTTTAAAAAAATGATTTTTTTGATTTTGAAAGAAGGGAGTAGCCATTATTCAACCATAAAAGTGGGGCATGAGAATGCATAATTATTTAATATATAAATAATTAAAAAAACAATATCTCCAGTAAAAAATCAAAGTTATAAGGATAGCGGTGGGTTTAAGTGGAATTAATTAATAACCAATCTATGTAGAGCGTATGGTATAGTTAATTAAGCTTTACAAGTATATCAATTGAAATAGTTAGACCATTTTCATGAGTTCAACTTAACTAGGGAAAGGAAAGGAAATGGGTGGAAGTAGTAAGGAAATAAAAGAAATTAATGTTCTCAAGTTTCACTAAAAGAAAAAAGTAGAAAGAAATTGAATGATTATTTTCTCTCCTAACTTTCCTTCCGATTTGGAAGGATTTGGAGAGAAAGAATAAAATGATCAATTTTCCTCTCACTTCTCGTCAACTTGGGAACACAAAATACAAATTTCTTTTCTTTTCTTTTTTCTTCTTTTCTCTCCTTACTTTCTTTTCCTTTCTTTTGGTTTCTTTATTAAAACTCGGGAATAGGCGTTAGGGGTAGCACAACACCGACATGCCTCTGCATTGGCTCCGCCATGGAGGTGATATTCTGGAGTGTCCATATATATATATATATATATATATATATATATATATATATAGAGAGAGAGAGAGAGAGAGAGAGCTAGGTTAAAATATAGATGACATCTATTGTGCGGACGTGTGTGGACAGTGCTATTCCATGAGAATAACTAATAGAATAGATTGTTTGGTAATATGAATACATTCAATCACACATAATTATCATCATTATCATACATTCTCACTAATTATTATTTATTTTTATTCTCACACATCTTTTTTCACTCATTCTCATTCTTACAGAATATGATTATCAAGAACACATTATGACAGAATGAGAAGCATAAAAAAGAGTCCATAATACCTTTATAGACGATTTAACTACTGAAATTGTGTGATAATGATAATAGTTATGTGAGGTTGAACTTATTAACATTATCAAACAACAAATTATTGTAGTCATTCTCACAGAATAGCACTGTCCACATGTTCGCATAATAGATGTTCATCTACATTTGAACCTAGCCCTATATATATATATATATATATATATATATATATATATATATAGAGAGAGAGAGAGAGAGAGAGAGCTAGCTTCAAATGTTTCTAGCAGCTATTGTGTGCATGAATGCGCCAATAGGAATTTAGGAAAAAATAAATAGTTAAATAAATCATTTAAGGGTATTATAGTAATCTTTGCATATTTAATTATGATAGATAATGAATATATTGTTTATTATTGTAACGCCCCGTTCTTGAAATATCTAATTTTGGGTTCCTAAGAGCAAGAGTAAGGGCGTTTCGGTCCTTGATGTGGATATAGAGTTTGGCAAGAACGGCTTATGATGGAGGAGAGGTTGTAAATTAAAGATGTGGGCAGCCATGGTCCCTTAAGGGGGAAAATTTAGCAAAGGGGTCCCTTGCATGCGCGCTTGTGGTTGGCTGGGTACGCCCAGCGTAAGCTGGACATACGCCCAGCCTAGTGGAGGAAAGGAACGCGGAGGTCTCTTGATGTACGCCCAGCGTACTGGATGTACGCCCAGCATACGTCTATCGTCCAGAAACCCTAAATTTAGGGTCAGCCACTATATAAGGAACATAATGGTTCTTACCCTAGCCTCCATAAGCACTCTCTTAACCTCAGAAACCCTAGATAGTCGTCCCACCTCCATTGTTGGGTGTGTTTGGCCTTGGAAAGCTTATTTTGGCAAAGAGAGTCTTGAAGAAGAAATAAGAAGTTGTCAAAGAAGGAGTTGTGTGGCTGGAGCTTGTAGATCTGGAAAGACATCATATTCTGAGGCTCTTTTGAGGTAAAAAGTCTCTAGCTTGACAATCATATTGTGTAGATCTATGTGTTGCGAAGTTTTGACATCATTCTTGTCCCAAAAACCCTCATCTTGATGCATGTTTCGAGTTGGTTGAGATTAGCTGTCCTTTTAGACCTTAAGAGAGGTCTTGGGTAAGAAAAATGAGGTCCCAAGGGCTTTGGTTGTCTCACATGTGTTATAGATAGGTCTTAATGGATTAAGACCTTGGATTAAGAGCTTTATGGACGTCCCATGTAATAAAGTTTGAGACTTTATGAATCCTAGGCATATTTGGTCTATGGATCTGAAGTTTGGACTTAAGAGCTAAAGCCATTAAGATCTTATGAGATGTTGTAGTTCAGCGGAGTTACGCCCAGCGTAACTGAGAGTACGCCCAGCGTAGTGGGTCTGTGTCCCAACTCCGTTTCGCGAGCATCGTTGTACGCCCAGCGTACTCCCTCTGTTGGGTTTTCATTTTGGGCCTTAGGAGATTGGGCTGTTATTGGGCTACTAGATCTTGGGTCGTG
Source organism: Lactuca sativa (assembly GCF_002870075.4). NCBI lineage: Eukaryota > Viridiplantae > Streptophyta > Magnoliopsida > Asterales > Asteraceae > Lactuca > Lactuca sativa. The sequence goes on from NC_056624.2 coordinate 232,520,151, forward strand.
ACTGGACATTATGGATGGAGTATTGTGGACTCACTAATTATTATGGACCTTGGATCTAGCCCATTTGGTGAGGTGGGCCCAATTTAGTAAATTGGGCCAATATTGGGCTTTGCTTCAGACTTTTGGTCTTTGGGCCATTAGTGGGCTTGAGAGCTTATCTAGTGATGGGCCTTTCATATTTTGAATTGTGGGCCTTAGTCATGGACCAGATTGAGTTAAGGGTAAATTGGTCAATTTACCCTTGGAAGGATATTGTGTTTGGTCTAATGGTTATTTTGCTGCTTCGGATAGTTCGGGATTTTCGGTGAGGCGGTGATTCGGGAATCTGCTTCTTCAGTTCAGAGTTTCGGCAGTTGCGAGGTGAGTTATCCTCACTATATCAACAGGGTCTAAGGCACCAAGGCCGGCCTTTTATCGGATTGTGATCCGGGTATCGTTGTTACGTTATCGCTTTGCTATGTCTACATCCTGGTAGTTAGGATGGTATTATGCTAAAGACCGGTTAGGTCGGTATCCTGGTTAGGATGATGTTATGTTACGTGATTTGCTTGATCGGCTTGATTGAATGTGAATTGTTATATGATTGAATGTTTATGTGCACATGGTTGTTGGACTGGGGTTGGGTTGAGGCGGGTCCTGCTTTGTGTTGTAGGCCAACATACCCAGGGTGGACCGGTTGTCCCGAAGGCCCAGCGAGCGGTCCGGATAGGATGTAGGCCCCGAGAGGGCGGACCAGACGTGCCGAGGCTCTGTGAGTGGACCAGGCCGACTGAAGGCCCAGTGCGGGCGGACCAGTCACACTGTAGACTCATAGAGTGGACCAGGTGGATTGAAGGCCCGGTGCGGGTAGACCAATCACACTGTAGAATCGATGTATATGGCTAGACTCGGAGGGTGGACCAGGTGGACTGAAGGCCGGTGCGGCGGACCAGTCACACAGTAGACCCGAAGTGCATGGCTGTTCTGTGTTCTGTTATGTTATGGCATGTTGTGCGTGTATGGTATATGTGGTTGGTATTTTGGGGGTATCTCACTAAGCTTTCGGGCTTACAGTTGTGGTTTAATGTTTTTCAGGTTCTTCAGGAGACCGTGGCAAGACAAAGGCGTGATCGTACCGCTCCTCATGATTTTGTTTTATGATGTGATTCTGGGAAGACTCTGATGATAATTGTATTGAAAACCTTTTTGTAATAATAATGAAACGGGGTTGTTTTTGAAAAGTTTAAATTGGTTGGAAATTTTATGGTCGTTACAATTATTCCTTTAAATATGGGATGTAAAAGTCAAAATTTGTTGAAAAAAACCCTAGCCGATTCTTTTTTTCTCTTTCTCTGGAATTCATCTTCACGTCTCCTCTCCTCTCCTCTCTAATATGTTAATCTGTATACAATATTTCACTTCTAAATTTCAGATTTCTGTGGAGAGATATCAAGGGAGGAGGACGATTGTCGATTGCCTGCCCTTTGGCTTCCAAATTCAAACCCCAACTACATTTCCCCCCCAATTTCCCTTTGGCTTTGTCGATTTATTGCCCCTTTACTTTTGGATACAGTTGTTGATTGTTGTTTGCCTGCAATCGACAAATCCACAATCTGTAATAGTCACTTTTGAATTTTGATTGTTTTGTGAATTACTATTTTTTGTTTTGTGATGAATTTGATGTTTTTTGTTATTATTATGTTATGTTTTGTTTCTTTTTCAAGTTTCAGATCATCAATCACTCTACATGCATGATATAATTATAATTATGGCAGTGTTTGTACACTTGATTAGTCTTGTGAATTAGTTAAATAAACACAATTTTATTTGTCAACACAGGCTGCAGCTTTAGCTATGGATGAATCAATCTTATTTGATGATCAAGTAGAGAATCTTATCAAATTTTGTCCTACTAAACAAGAAATGGAGCTTCTAATGGTGAGAACATAACTTCATACTTATATTTATTTATGTAGTGAAAAAGTTGCAGTTTTCATTCATGTATTGATCTTCTTCATAGTCCTTTTTTCTATTTATATTGTTAGGTTTTTTTTAATGCATCTTAATGTCGATCATTCTGCTAGAATGGAATATCGAATTCTAATTTTGTCAGAATAAAATCTTGAATTCCTTGTCAACTTAAGCAGTGAATTACCGTAATCAATTCTGTCATAATAAAATTGGTTTCTATTCTTGTTATTGGTCTCAATTCTTATAGAATGACATCCTCAATAATGAAACATTACATTCTTTCAGAATAATATACATTGCAAGTTTAAGGATGATTGTTAATGTTGGTTTGTAGAAATTATAGTTATATTTTATTTGAATGTATATCACATTCTATTAGAATTGATTGTTTTATTATATTTAATGCACTAAAATTTTTAATATTTGAAAGTTGATTATGTTTTCCTTGTGAATTTAGGTTTTGAAGAGGTTGTCATTAATGTGGAAAATAAAGAAAACATGGAGAACGATATTGTATTCTAACAGAATGTATTATGACAGAATGTATTCTGTCAGAATAGATTAGTGTTTTGTTAGATTTTGATGTTTTTTTTTCTTTTTTAACCATTTCTAGTTTTAATCTTTAAGAATAAATGTAATCCTTAAACCATTATTGGTCATAATTTTTTTAGAATGATTGTAATAATTGTTTAGTCTTTTTGTTTACGGATAAATGTAAATAGTGATTCTTAAAGAATAAAATCTGTATTCTTTAGAAAATGTTATTCTTGATAATAAGTTGTATAATTCTTTAAACATGTTTAACATAAAAAGTATTTTGAATGAAACAATATTCTGCAAGAATAAAATTGCAAATATATTTACAAGTTTATTGTTGACTTTTTGTTTATCTGATAGAATAAAAGCGGTTACTATTAAAAGTAATATTAAATTTTAATTAGAATTAATTTAAAAAATTCAGATTTTTTAAAAATAAGAGAATTAATGATCCCTTAAAATTCAAAAATTTCCTTTTTTTAAAATAGGTTAATTGACCAAAATATCATTTTGCTAAAATTTATGTGATTATAAGATACATGTTACTCTGTTGTAATATCATAGACTCTCAGATCATGATTGTTGATTTTATTCATCCGATGGTCTAGATCTGTGCATTCTAGCACACAATAGTTAGTAAAAACAAAATAACATATATATATATATATATATATATATATATATATATTGTAATAAATTAAATGTTTATAAATTTTCACACAACATTATGTTAAAATGAACTCCCTATCATTATCAGGATGTACCACTTTATTATCAAACCAACACTCATCTAATTAGTTATGATTTCTCACGTACCATTTAAAATCATTAGATTTCTCATTTACCTCCATATTCATAATCTATTTAAATTAGGTTAGATCCTAACATAATGCACACCAAAAAGCCATTAAAAAGCCAGTAAATCATTTTGTGACAATGTCTTCCGATGGGTCAATCAGTTTATATCATTTGTTTTTATGTATGTAATGGTGATTAGGCTATAATGTATGGATCGACTGATTATGTATATATGTGATATCCCTAATTTTACGGCCAATTAAAAAAATTTCTTTATGCTAATTTAAAAGTATTCTTTTATTAGTGTCAAATTTGTCCCAAGACATTATTAATGTGAAATGATATTAATATCGAAAGCATTTCCGAAGAAACGTTTTTCATTAATACTCAAAAGCTTGTGATGTCATAACTGATACAGAAACATAAGTATAAACTAGTCTTTATAGGCTTTACATCAAATTATTTAATGGTCTAAATCTCCTTAAATATGTGACATCCCCCAATTTTCAAAACCATTTAAAACTTTTTCTTTATGCTTTAGGTTATTGTGTTGCGGAAAATCTCATTTTAATTAAAACATTTTGAGATACCGTAAGTTATTTCATTTTATTCAAAACACTGAGGATGTCATTGTTCATATCCAAACAAACATTACAACGTAAATACTAAAAGGTCCTGAAATACTATAACATGCACATCTCTTTATTTCACTCGGCATCCTAATTAGACTTTGACTACCTTACATCCGCTACATGTGATGCACATAAAACGAGTGAGTTAGGTTTGGAAAACCTGGTAAGATGCACCTACCCTGCCCAATTGATGATAATATATAATAACATTCATGAAACAAACATTATAGGTATAATCCGACATGAGACCACCTACCCTGCCCAATTGATTCTTACAAATCCTAAGGCAGCAATTATCTAGAGGAATGACCCAACCTGATGAATCGTTTGAGCAACTTCTTGACTACATGGATAGGGGAGTCCAAGGCCGGTGTAAGTCATATAAAGGCAACCAATGTTTAGAGCTATTGATAAATATGGTATCCCATTTTATCTACGTTTGTAGGTTATAAGTCCATACTAGTAACGTAATTCACTAGACCACTTAGAACAGTCAACTGTTGTCATCTACTCTGATCGATGACCCAGACATACCTACCGGTTATCTGATCTAGACCCACCATTTTTGGTCATCAAAAAAAGAGGTGGAGTACTACACTTCGCTTGGATCTCACACTCTATCCTTATAATTAAACCTATCATATGTTTATCCTATTTGAAACTTAGTACCTTTTATAAGTCTATGACTAACCCAAACTATAACTTAAAGGCAAATCTGATTTCCAATACAATTCTCGTTAAGCAGTACTATTATAGTACATAAATGACAGAGTATAACTAATACAATTAGCATTTAATAAATAGTTTTATTGAATTATGCTCTTGAAAGTAACTATGCACTCACCTGACAAAAGTAGGTGACTCGAGGTTAGGGCAACGCTTCGCCTTAACACTTTATCCTTTCAAAAGATCTATATTAAAATGGCACTAAGTATTAGTTTATTTTCATAATCCTAGTGACTATATAATGATATCTTAGATTCCTCAATAATCTCAATTTCTACATCAAGATATATCAAATAAGGAATAACCAGGTAGGATCATATCAGAAATCCCACTTTAAACACCTCGTTAAATCCAGCATAGACATCACTCCTGTAAGTAGATCAATCAGTATAATGAATTGGAATTACTAATAAATCTTATTTATAGGTTCATAATAACGACTATGACTATAAATATAAGTTACACTTAATTTAAAATAAGTGTAGCCTAACTTACAAAGTTTTTTGACGAATATCGGTAAATGTACGGACAGAACTCTGACCCGAGAGCTTCTAATGTGACATCCTCATTTTTATGGCAAGAAAACACCGATTTTCGTTTATGCTTAATAAATCAGAGTATCCTTTTAAAAAGATTTACTTTGCCCAATTTTGTCCCAAAAACATGATAGTAATATCATCAAGACATTTCCAAGAAATGTATTTTATTTATAAAACTCAAGATGTCATCGTAAATATAATAAACATAATCATAAATGAAGATTTACAACATTTATTTACACTAATAGTCTACATCTCCTTGAATCTCTCAACAGATACATATATCATCATATATAATTTCCTATGGTACAATAAACTGAGTGGGTCAGGTTGGGAAACCTGGTGAGTATATAGGGTTTTCAACCCACAATAATATAGTTAATATGTTTAATTATCAAACCATTAACACAATTACCCATCCTTGTTTTCTTATCTATTCTTCCTTAGGGTTATATCGTCATCACCTACATCGTATTGACATATCATCTCCTATATCAAATGGGCACGAAGTCCATCATTGCAGTATTTATCTAATAGACACTAAGTCCATAGCTGCCAGCATTTAACTAATAGGCACTAAGTCCATAGCTGCCAATACTTATAGGCACGAAGTTCATCGATGCCAATGTTCTTCGAGACTGTCATCAATCAGTCTGATAGTCATCGGCTATTTATCACCAATCTAACATCACCTATCTAGCATCACCTATTTCTCATCACCCGTCACCACCCAATTTCTGTTATAAGTGTAAAATACTTATATAATTAAATCAGCTAAATATCATCTGATATTATTTTATCTAACACATATCACCTTGGCACAGATAATAAGCACATAAGCATGTAATTATCTAGATACTTCATATCTATGTGTAAGCCGAAAGGGGCCATGCACTCACTTGGTAAAATGGGTGATTGGTGATTTGGGCAAAGCTTCGTCTAACACCTTAGATATTCCTTGATGTGACCTAAGTATAATTACTACAAAGTTTTAGTCTGAATGATCCTGGAGACCAAGAATAGTCCAGATCCTCACTGATCCCAATCTCTACATCAAGATCTATCAAGTAAGGATCATCCAGGCAAGACAGTTGGGAGGTAGGATCATTTCGGCATAATAGCTTTTCTGAAATCCGACAACCAAGCCAACATGACCATTCTAGGAACTTCTCCTGTAAGTAGATTAATTATTATAACGACATGGAATTAATGATAAATCTTATTTATAGGTTCATAATGACGACTCATGACTATAAATGTAAGTTACACAGAAAATACTAGAGTGTAGCTTAACTTACAGAGGTTCTTCCTAACAGAAGTTAGGAAATTGAACAAGCAGAGCTTCTACTCGCTAGCTACTACTTCTTCAGGGATCGCAGGGATTCGCCGAAGGCTAAAACTAAGGGAAATGGGCTAAAATCGAGAGAATTTCGAGAGAGATGAGGATGGGGAGTGAGGAAGCAAATGAGCAGCCGAAGTCTATTTATAGTGCAACTGCGCGTCATGCCTAGTGTACGCGTCATGCACATTTGAGACGTCGCTCCTCCCATTTTTTGCCACATGTCACAAATATGGTGGTACACGCCCTACCTTCTTGAAGGTGTACGTCATGCAATCCACCTGCATGTAGCGCTTTTTGGAAAACTTCAGAAAATCGTATCTTCTTCACTCGAGCTCTGTTTTAGATGCTCTTTATATCCTTGGAAAGCTTTCGACGAGATCTACAACTTTCGTTTAGACTCCATCGGTTGATTTTGAATTTATTTTTAAAGTAATATTTTTAACAGGCTAAAGTCCGTTAAAAATTCATAACTTCCTCAAAAGGTATCAGTTCTCAATTGTCTTTATATCGATGGAACCATATGGACAAGATCTTCAACCTCATTTAGATTGCTTCTCCTTACAATCAACCGATTTCTACTTCGGTTTCTGAGACATGTACTGCTACGCTAAAACTTCTAAAATTCTAACTTCCTCTTACGAAGTCAGATTTGAGCGATATCTATATGCACGAATTCGCTTTTACGATATCTATGACTTTTCTTTAGATTACTAAGGCTAATAAGCAACCTATCACCATCTCATTGTTTACGACATACTGTTTGAACATGAAACTTCTTCACTCGAAGTCGGATTTGGGTGTTCTTTATATGTACGAAATCCTCCTCACATATACTGTAATTTGGTTTTATATTATTTATCCTAAATATTCCCTCTTCAAAATTCATTATTATGGCTTATAATAACTTTATTGCCTAGACCAAATTTACGGGTGTTACATCTAATCTTCGTCTCTCTGATGCTGCAGGGCCTCGCTAAGGTAACTGAAAACTAGGGAATAAAAGATACTAAGGGTGCGGAAGAGTTCCAAAGAAATTTGAAGAAATGTGTGAGAATTATGCTGAAATTTAAGGTTTATATTGGCTGAAAAAGTGAAAGTACGCTGCACAACCTGTCTGCACGTGTTGCGCAAGTGGTCGACAAGGTGACGTGGTAATTGATGAGTGGTGACATGTGTCACGTTCTTGTGGAGGGTAAGAAGCGTGCCGCGCACCTTGTCAGTGAGCACTGCTACGCGCTGAAATTTATGATTTCTTACAAATTCATATTTTTTTCATACGAGCTCCGTTTTCGACAAATTTTATATACACGACCGATGAGATCTACAACTTTCATTTAGAATCCGTTGGCTAATTCTCACTTTATTTTTAAGTTATGTTTTTAACAACCTTAGACTGCTAATGTTTGTATAAAAATCATAATTTTCTCGTACGATATTCATTCTCGACTATGTTTACATCGAAGGATATGTATTAACGAGATCTTCAACTCTCGTTTAGATTGTTTTTCTTAACAATCGACTGATTTCAATCTAGGTTTCTCAGACGTATACTATTACGTTGAAACTTCGAAAAATCATAACTTCCTCTCACGAAGTAAGATTTAGGCGTTCTTTATATGCACGAGTTTGTTTTTCCGATTACTACGACTTTTATTTAGATTATTTATCCAAAATAATCTTTTATTTTTAATTTATATTTTAGCTTTATTTATTTCGTTTCGACGTAGAATTTCACATAGATATCATATACACGTAATATCTATAAAATTCATATATTCATATATATTTATATTTGGATAATATATTTTTATTTATTCTCAAAGATTTAAAATAGTTAACCGACAAGATTACATATTTAATAACTAAGCCTAGCAGGAAATGTGGGTGTTACAAAATCTCTCGGCAGATTCAAACATTCATATTCCTGAATCGTCATACAATTACATTTGATACAAAAAAACTGAGTGGGTCGGGCTTGAGAGCTTTGTGAGCACATAGGGTTCTCAACCCACAATATTATATATATATATATATATATATATATATATATATATATATATATATCATAGCAATTAAATAACCTAATTATCAATTCCCGTTATCCTCACTTCCTTATCCTAAAATGATGATCTCGAAGGACCTATCGTAAATGATCATCGTAAACATCGAGTAGACAATACTGCTTCAGGGATTTCATTAGCAATAAGTGTCAATAAGGCAATTGTTTTAAGGGATAGATCACAACGAATGAACTCGTAGCTCATTAATACCTGCAGGTAATGAGTCTGCCAGTGTTTACATGACTACCTATAATAGTCAGTGGTCGTCATCTATACTCCCCTATATGACTGGGCACAACAGTATGGTAGTACTTTAGTCACAGCTTATTATTTCGCACAACCCTTCACTAACCAATACTTTCCTATCACATCCTCTCATTTATTATCTCACACAACTCTTTACCAGCCAATCACATTTTAAGTATAATAGATATATAGTCTATAGTCTAACCATATCATGTTGCATAGATGTGTTAAACACAACTATACAACACATATAACATTTAAGCATTTAGAATACTTATATATATATATATATGTGTGTGTGTGTGTGTGTGTGTGTAAGCTGAAAATAACTATGCACTCACTTGTTAAAAGTGGATAAATGGTGATTTGGGTTCAGCTTCGCCTAACACCTTAGTTTTCCTTTGATATAACCTAAGTATTCACATGACTAAGTTTTAGTCTTATATTCCTGATGACTAATGATAATCCAGATTTGTCAATAATCCCAATGTCTACATCAAGATCTATCAAGTAAGGAATAATCAGGTAATTATATTGGAGGTAGGGTCCATTTGGTATACAGACAGTGGCGGGGGCTCTTAGGGGCCAGGAGGGGCCATGCCCCCCTGCTTTTATGCGTTATAATACCTGTACATATATATGATTTGGAAAACTCAATTTTTTAAAGAAGAAAGAGAAGGTAGAGTTGGGAACCTGGGATGTTCTCCTTTTACGGTGCAAAATTTAATAAATTGAAATCTAAATCAACCAAATTGTTTTTGGAGATAATATTCTTATTCTTTTAATGGAAATAAAACTCAAACAATAATAATCTAAATCAAAATCTAGCAAATCCTACCATCAAACCTTATCAAGTATCAAAATTTTAAAATCGTTAATTCAAATGAAACCTTAAAGGCTCAAAGGGAGTCAAGGGACTCCATCAAAACTTTTATGAAGCCCATAAAAATATCAAAAAAAACCCTGAAATTCAAAAAAACAACAAAATCCTAACCACTTTGCGCTTCTATGTTCTCCATCAAAACTTTTATGTCGCCACCGTGCTCGCTAATGGAATCAGATCGTCGCTTATCGCAACCTCGACATCTTGGAATCTCGAAGGTCTTCTCGTCTGGAGCTATCACAATCTCGATGTATGTACTCATACTTAATTAATTACTCCACTCTCATCGACTCATTCTTGTTATGGGTCTCTCATCTCAGTTATTCTCTTATTTAAATTGTAATTTGTGAGATTATAATCTTCGATTCATCTCTCTAAACTCTTAGATTTTAGGATAAATGTCTTGTGAATTGTAGTTTATAGGCTAAAAAGATGAGAATATAAGATCTTTCTAGGGTAAAAAGAAGATTTTTTTCCTGTGAGAATTTGTCTAGGGTATTGTGATGAGTGATGTGGTAGTGATAATGCAGGTAGCTTTTTTCCTTTTTCTCTATGCAAATCTTATATCATTTTATTTATTTTATACTATTTTTATTTTTATTATTTTAATATATAATAATTATAACTACATAAATATAACTATGTTTTTACTTATTCATCAACCTACGTGACTTCTAATTTGTTATGCGTTTGAATTTTATGTATTGCAAATTAGTTTTGAACTAATTTTAATAATATGTTGACATGTATAGTAATATTTGGTTACATGTTTTCATATAAAATCGTTTGTTAACATTGTATAATTTAAAAGAAAGGTTGTCAAGATTATAAAACAAATGTAATTGATTGTATTGAAATGACAAGTTTTGATAAAATGTTCAATTGTGTAAAGGGCAATGAAGATATTATACTTTGTTGTTTTCTTATTATGATCGTTGGAATTGAAGTTATATTTCATTCCAATTTGCCTCAATTCTTATATCTCCGGCCCCCCTAGTTTTAATGTCCGTGTTCCGCCCATGTATACAGAGTGTACTGTTTGGAAATCTCACTTTAAACACCTAACTAAATCTAGCTTAAACATCATTTCCGCAAGTAAATCAATTAGTATTTTGACATGGAATCACTAATAAATCTTATTTATTGGTTCATAATAACGGTTGTGAATATAAATATAAGTTACATTGGAAGCATAGTAAGTGCAGCTTAACTTACAGGAATTTTAGCGAAAACCGGAAAGTCGCGGGTAGAACTTTGGCCTCTAATTATCGGACTCTCAGATGCCCATGGCTTTGCTAAGCTAAGATACTCTGAAACCTTGAAGAAAAACCTCAAAATCATCCTATGGATTTGAGAGAGAATTCAGATAAAGTGTGAAGATGAATAGGGGCTAACCTGCTATTTATAGCTAATTTTTGACCAAACACGACGTGCCTATCAGACTGCGCATTGTGCCTTCCAGCGAAGTCGCTCCTTCAGGTTGTTGCTACGTGTCGCAAAGTTGGTGGTCCATGCCCCATCTTCTAGAAGGTGTACGCCGCACAACATACCCTCCGTGTGACGCTTTTCTAAAAACTTCAAAAAAAAATTATCTTTCTCATACGAGCTCTGTTTTCGACGTTCTTTATATCTACGTGTAGCTATCGACGAGTACTAGACTTATTTTGACTTTGTAGGATAATTTGTAACATTCATCATCAAGGTAATTAAAATTTTTAACCCTTAGTATGTGAACTGTTTGCAAAGTTGGTCCCTTGGCACTTAAATGAAAAACGTGGAGTTGTGTGCGTATGTTAGGCATACCCAAGCATACGTTGGGCGTAAGTGGTCGATGTTGAAACCCTAATTTTTTGGGTTTGGGACCTATTTATGTATCATTAACTCCCAAGACCTTCTCCCCTTATCATCCTCCATTTCCCAATTCGTCTCTTTCAAACCCTAATCTCCATTTGTGGTGTTTTGAGCTCATTTTTGGTGTTTAGTGTCCACTTTTGAAGGAAGGAAGAAATTTGAAAGCAAGGAAGGAACTTCAAGCTTTGTACATCAGATTCTTACACTCCTTGATCAACCTCCATAAGGTAAAAAGCTCTAAACTTGTTGTTTATTTCATTAGATCTTGCTAGATGTGGAGTTTTGTGCTTATTAGTCCCATAATCTTGGTCTATTTGGGTAGGAGCTACTCTGGACCGCATGAGTTGTCCTTTTAGACATTTTAAAGTGTATTGAGTTATAAAAGTGGGATCTTGATTGCTCACATCCCTCTATGTATCCATTTTGGTGGCTTAGAACTTTAGGATAAGTTAGGGTTTTGGTGTTGGGCTCTTAATGGCCACGAAAGATCATAAAGTTGGAAAATTTATGATTTAAGATGTTATTTGGGACTATATATGGGCTTTGGATTAAAGGAATTAATAGATTAAGCAATTAATTTAGGAGAAAAGGTGGCAGCCGAGTACGCTAGTTGTAATTGAGGGTACGTTGCGCGTACCTGGTCAGGACCTCGTAAGCTGGCCAAATGAATACACTATGCGGAGTGTAATGGCTGAGTACATCGAGCGTACTAAACCTGAGTTGACTCGGTTTCCTTTTTTACCTTTGACCTTGACCAAGATTTTAACCAAGTTTGAGCTAGGGGTATTTCGGGTATTTTGAGCTGTGAATTGAGTCTAAGTCGTTGTTTTCTATATAGGTGAACCGTAGAATTGACAGTTGGAGCATCGTTATTTTCTACTATCTTCTCAGACTATGAGGTGAGTTTTACTCATTGTACTTATGGATCGAAAACACTAATGTCGGCTCAGTAGATTGTGTATTTTGGTTTGGAATGTTGTTATATTGTAGTGAATTGTTAACATCTGCATGATTATCTGGTTGTTGTTATGTGTTTATTCGTTTTACATGTCGACATAGTGTAGTTAGATTGAGACTTTACTGCTTTGTGCTGCCAGTCAAGAAACGTGGTCAATCCAACCGAAAGGTTGTGGGGCGGTGGCAATCCAACCATGAGGTTTTAGGCCAGAAGGGGGCAATCCAACCATGAGGTTGTGGGTCGGAGCAATCCAACCCGAAGGTTATGAGCCAGGGGTAATCCAACCGGGAGATTGTGAACCTAGTATGAATTATTTGTATATGTTATGTTATGTGGTATTTGGGGGAAACTCACTAAGCTTTGGCTTAGATGTAACATCCCTAAATATCAAGAGTATAGTTGAAGGGCTAAAAGAGTAAATTGGGAAAGAGCGACTCGGCGAGTCCATGGGTGGACTCGGCGAGTAGAGTCGCGACTTGGTCGCGTGTTAAGTAGCCGACTCGGCGAGTCAGTGAGATGGAATCGGCGAGTAGGCGCTGAGTGGAGAAAACCCTAATTCTCGGGGTTGAGCCCTATATAAAGAACATAACATCCATTCCCCCAGCCTCTTTACTCATCCTCAAGTCCAGAAACCCTAACCTTCGTATGTGAGTGGATCAAGTTGCATTTGGGAGCTTGGAGAAGCAATTGTTGAGGAAATCTTGAAGGGTAGGAGGCTTGGAGCAATGGGCTTTGCTTGGATTCGAGTTCCATTGCAGTTGGGGCGTTCTTTTGAGGTAATATCTCGTCCTTGGGCTGTTACTCTTTGGATTCATCATTTTGGGGTTTGTAGGGAGCTTATCTTGGTATATTTTGGAGTTTGGAAGTTAGATCTGAGGTTGCTACCTCAGATATGGAGTGGTGATGGTCCAAATGTGCATAAAGTCCCTGTGTTGAGTGTTGGGAGAAGCTATCATGTCCCAAACCTTAGCCCTAAAGTGTATAAGGCCTAGATCTCCTTGGATTCATGTAAAGTTTGCCACTTTACGTGATGGATGGGTTGTAGGAGGCTAGATCTATGTTTTGGATCAATTGCATGGCCTAGAGTGCTTCTGTATGGATTCAGACCAGTGGTACTCGGCGAGTCACATGGGTGGACTCGACGAGTTGCTTGAAGATAAGATGGAACTCGACGAGTTGGAAGAACAACTCGGCGAGTTGGATGAAGATGGCTTGGAACTCGGCGAGTTGTATGAACAACTCGGCGAGTAGGTTGAAGATAGCCTTAGACTCGGCGAGTCTGTTCTTGGACTCGACGAGTCTTGTCGAAGAGTCTCGATATTTTCTGGTCGAATCGAGAATTGGTGAGTCAAGGGATGACTCGGTGAGTTGTGTGCGAGTGGACTCAGAGTTGTTGAACTCGGCGAGTCTCGGGGTGACTCGGCGAGTTAGGTCGCGGATTGAGGGAAGTTCTGAGCTTGGGGGCCCGGCGAGTCATCGGGTTGACTCGGCGAGTAGAGTCAGTCAGGGGTTGACTTTGACCTTGTCTTTGACCAAGGGTTGACCAGTGGTTTCCAGGGGAATTTTGGTAATTGTTGGTTATTGTTTTGAGTTCAGTGCTTTGGTGGTTGTCGAGTGGTGGAGATCGTATCAGTGATCGGAGCAGCTTGGGTTGTCTGTTTAGTCGTCAGTATCGAGGTGAGTTATCCTCACTATATCAACAGGGTCTAAGGCACCAAGGCTGACCCTTATCGGATTGAGATACGGGTAGTTGTTGTTATGTTGTTGCTTTGATATGTTTGCATCCTGAGAGCTAGGATGGTATATGTTAGAGACCTGATTGAGATCGGTATCCTGAGAGATAGGGAGATGCTATGCTAGTGACCTATTAGGTCGGTATCCTGGTTAGGATGATGATATGTTATGTGATCTGTTTGATCTGCTTGTTAACTGTGAATTGCTATATGATTGTATGTATATGTGCACATGGTTGTTTGGACTGGATTTGGGTTGAGGCGGGTCCTGCTTTGTGCTGTAGGCCAAGATACCCAGGGCGAACCGGTTGTCCCGAAGGCCCAGCGAGCGGTCCGGATAGGCTGTAGGCCCCAAGAGGGCGGACCAGACGTGCCGAGGCTCGGGGAGTGGACCAGGAAAACTGAAGGCCCGGTGTGGGCGGACCAGTCATACTGTAGACTCAGAGAGTGGACCAGGTGGATTGAAGGCCCGGTGCGGGCGGACCAATCACGCTACAGACTCGATGTATGTGGTTAGATTCGGAGAGTGGACCAGGTGGATTGAAGGCCCTGTGCGGGCGGACCAATCACACTGTAGACTCGAGGTTTATGGCTAGACTCATAGGGTGGACCAGGTGGACTGTAGGCCGGTGCGGCGGACCAGTCACACAGTAGACCCGAAGTGCATGGTTGTTCTGTGATCAGATATGTTGTGGCATGTTATGCGTGTATGGTATATGTGGTTGGTATTTTGGGGATATCTCACTAAGCTTTCGGGCTTACAGTTGTGGTTTTATGTTTTTCAGGTTCTTCAGGAGATCGTGGCAAGGCGAAGGCGTGATCGTACCGCTCCTCGTGTTTATATTGAGAAGAGATTCAGGGAATACTTAAAATGAAATGTATTGGAAACCTTTTTGTAATAACTTAATGGAATCGAGTTGTTTTTTAAAAATTTAAAATTGGTTGTATTTTTCGGTCGTTACATTATAGTGTAAGTTTATTATTTCAGGTACCTCAGATGATCGAGGAAAAGCAAAGGCGTGATCGTACACTTCCTTCAGTGATGTGTTTGGGATATTTTGTTACAATATGATTATGGGATATTTGTATTTGATACTAGGTTTTGTCTTGGGGGTTGGTTGAAAATTATTATTTTTCCTTAATTGAAATTGAAAATTTTTATCATGATTTTTGGGATGTCACAAGTTTGTATCAAAGCCTTGGTTTGAGAGAATTGGATGAGCATTCATGTGACTCCAGACTCAACCTAAGGATTTGTAAGAGTTTTCAAAATGGTTTTCAAAATTGTTTTCAAACTGTTTTCAAAAATAACCAAGGAAGGATGGGATATATACAATCAGTTGGAGCAAGAAAGTGTGCCCCAAGTTACCACATTATTATTTGTTAATGATTTTTATAATAGAACTATAAGCTAGTGATATGCTAAGGATCTTCAGGAAATGCATGATAGAATTTCCTGATGTATGATTCCTAATAGCATGGGAGAACTTCCTATATGATATATGAAATTGACATCAACAATGTAGTTGCTTAGTGTGCATTATGGTTGTACATAACTAGGATTTTATAGCCTGAGAACATTTGGTTTAGCCTTATTTATTGTTCATTGTCTCATTGTGGTCTTAGGTTAGAATCAAGTATTCGTCTGTCTATAGAATCTAATGCTATGTATGATTAGCATGCACGAGTGACTACAGGGTTGGTGGAAGTTTCATGAGTAAGTTTTTGAGCAGTCGGTCGGATGAGGAATGATTAGCCACTCTCACTAGAGTGGGTATAGGGTAAATGTGTATCCTAGTTGCGGTTTGTGTTAGAGTAGTTTGTGAGGATCCTTTGAGACAAATACGGGTAGGTGTGGAAGGTAGTATGTAACATCCCCATTTTCACGGCCAGAAAAGACCGATGTTGTTTATGCTTTATAAAAATCAGAGTACTTCATTTTATAAAAATGTTGCCGAATTTCTTCCCAGAAAAACATGGTAAATACGTTATTAAAACATTTTCGAAGAAACGTATTTATTTCATTTTAAAACGTTTGGGATGTCATCGTTAATACAGAAACATAAGCATAAACAGAACTTACAATTATTTACACTAGTGATCTACATCTCTTTAAATCTCTCAGTGTAATGTCACTTCATATCAACACCTGTGATATAAATAAATTGAGTGGGTCAGGTTGGGAAACCTAGTGAGTACATAGGGTTTTCAACCCACAATAATATAATTATTATGTTTAAACAATCAAACAATCAACCCAATTACCCATCCCCATTATCTTCTTTATTCTTAAGGATCTACGCTAAGAATCAGCTATTTCTCATTCATTCATTCCTAAGGATCATCCTAAGGAAACAACATGAAGTCCATTATTGTCAATGACACATTGGTCAAGTGCAACTGCTAATATTGTCACTTAGGCTCAGCTGCCAGAATTAGGACATTTTCTATGAGGCGCTTCTGCCGGTATTGACCTTTAAACACTACTGTCATGGTCATAAGGCTCCCTATTAGGCGCAGCTGCCGATACTATCCTTAGAGCGCAGCTCCTAGGACGTTTACCGTAGATCTAAATCATCTACGGGTTGTGGCGCAGCTGCCAGTGCTCATCTATAGGGTATTAGGTCCACTGCTGCCAATGTATACCTATAGGGCACTAGGTCCGTACTACTAATGTTCCTCTATTTCAGCTTTTATCCATCATCATTCATCTACCCATGTTTTACCCAACATATTTTGTAGATATAAAATACTTTATACAGTTTACATCATTTAAAACATGTATAAAAATCTTTCACCAGCATAGACAACAAGTATTCAGACAATATGCACACATAACACGCAATTTATATTAAAATACTTCATATTTATGTGTAAGATGAAAGAGACCATGCACTCACCTGATTAGGTGGTGATTCCGAACTCAGACAGCACTTCGTTATCTCAAAACAATTTTCCTCGACAAAACCTAGTATCAATACCACTAGGGTTTAGTTTTTAACGTTAACCACGACTAATTAATAGTCTAGCTATTATTACTATTATATAAGCGTTAAATAACACTCAATATAACTCATAATAATAGCCCAAATAATTATTTTAAGGTCCTAATAATGTTACTATAATTAAATAAAATCTATATTAAATATAGTATAGGCGTAGCTCACTTACATCGAGTTTTTATTAAAAACCGGGCTTCGCTGGAGCAGCGTTTCCAAGCCGAAAGCTTTTCTTCTCGGTGCCGTCGGGCGCTCCGGGGCTTTCTTCTCGTGCTAGGGAGGTTCCGTAGACTTGGGAGGGGTTTAGGGAGGCTAGAGAGAAGTTAGAGAGAGAAAGAGAGGCTTATGGTGTGAAGAAAATATGAGGAGTTCACCCTTGTATTTATAGGAGTTTTATAGTAAAGTAGTCTCTAAGCTTCGTCCGTAACTTTTGCATACGAGCTCTGTTTTTGTCTGTCTTTTTACCGTTGAGTTCCTATTAATGAGATCTTCAACTTTCATTTAGACCTCGTAGGCTAATTCTCATTCTATCTCGGATTTACGAAACTGTATCGAATTCGCCGCGCTCGAAAAGTAGGGACTAAGCTTCGTCCATAACTTTCGCATACGAGTTCCGTTTTTGTCTTTCTTTTTACCGTTGAGTTCCTATTAATGAGATCTTCAACTCTCATTTAGACCTCGTTGGCTAATTCTCATTCTATCTCGTATTTACAAAACTGTATCGAATTCGCCGCGCTCGAAAAATAGGGACTAAGCTTTGTCCATAACTTTTGCATACGAGCTCTATTATCGACGTTCTTTATATCCACGCGTTGGTATTTACGAGTACTACAACTTTCATTTAGATCCCGTCGGCTAAAAATCGACCGATCTAAAATTCAGATTTCGGGCTGTGCACTGCTATGCTAAATCTTAGAAAAATCATAACTTCCTCATACGAAGTCAGATTTGGGCGTTCTTTTTATCGATGTTCTTAGTTTAACATATTCTACGACTTTCGTTTAGATCGCTAAGGCTAAATCTCCCTCTATCGTAAATTCACTATTTACGCTTCCCGGTATCGTGCCGGTTCCGTTGTGAAACTTCAATGGGTCATAACTTCTTCGTTATAACTCGGTTTTCGGCGTTCTTTATATGTACGAAAACCTTGTAACATACTCTAAAACTTGGTTAAGATTATTTATTCTAAATAATCTTTTGTCGAAAAGTCGTTTTCGACCCCTATTGCCTCTAATTTGACTAGCCCAGATTTGCGGGCGTTACAATTATCTCCCCCTTAGGATGATTACGTCTCGGAATCATCAACGAAATAGGGTCGTATAATGACTCCATACGTCATCTCTTCATCCTAGGTAATAATTATAACTTCTACATTCCTTCGATTCTATCTCTTAAACTCATTGACTGTAAGAGTACTCGATCGTGCACCTGCTCTCTACCTCAGGTTAGACTCCAAATTATGACCTTCAAGTCACAATCTCGATCCTTGCTGGATACAGACTTGAGATAAGTTCTTTTATTACTACTATAGATCGATGTGTCATATTCTAATGACCTATCATCGTATGTTGCAACACTTAGACTTAGGTCTCTTAGAGTTAAATTCTAAAACAGACTATGCCTTCCTTCATGTTCTAATGTGATATAATCACACTTTAACATTAGGCATTTCTAGCCACCAACTTCTTTAACAACGAGTGCGATACTTCTATTGATCGCTTTGATTTCAACCGTTTGGTTTAAGTCAGACGCTACATCAAACTTGGTTCTCTGAACCACACAACATACTCATCGTAGTCGGACTCGATTCGATATGACCACTAGGGTCGGAATATCAACAATCTTCTTAGTCATTACCGAAACGATGGTAACAACACACTTGAATAAAACGAAATTAATTACTAGCTTCTTGGTAACCTTGTGACTTTCCCTGATCCAAGTGTGAGTCTTGTGCTTCCGGTAGTATAGGCCTCTACTACCATTCACACCTACTCATACTCGTCTCAGGTATTGTCCCGCAGTTTTCCAAGTCACCACACAATAAAATCATATAACAGCTTAACACATCAAATATAAAAACGAAGGTTTTTATTATTCCTTGAAACTATTACATAGGTGTTCAAGTTCACCCTAGACTATGCCTCTAATAGGCTACATCATACGATTCTATGGCTACTTCATAACTCGATCTTTGGATGTCAAGCCGTCACTCCTGAATCCTCACATTGTCATCTGCTTCGTCAAGGATCATTTGAAATGCTCTCGTCTTTGGCTTTGGCGGCACATTTGGCTTTGTAGCCCCCTCTCTCTTTGCGCAATCTTGCTTGAAGTGCCCTTCCTCATTACATTCGTAACACACCCTTTTATTGAATTTACACTCGTTGGCATAATGCCCATGCTTCCCACACTTGAAACAAGTTGCTTCCTCACTGCATTTTCCAGAGTGTTTCTTTTTGCACTTCTCGCACCATCTTTCTTCACTCCCTCCTCCTCTAAACTTCCTGGTACTTGATTTGCTTCTCTCATCGGGCTTCGCAGACCCCTCAAGCTTCCTCTTTTCGCCAACCTCGGTCTTGTTGGCGGCTCTTCCCTTGATCATCTCCTCAACCGACTTGGCAGCCCAGATAGCTGCCTCCAAAGTAGGTGCCTGACGCACTGGCACTGCATATTCTCATGGAAGTCCTTTTGCGTACTTGTCAATTTTTGTCAGCTCATCCGGAACAAGATGTAAGGCGAACTCCATCTTCTCTGTGAAGTTGTTGGTGTATTCATCAATAGACATGCTTCCTTTCTTTAAGGTAAGGAATTGGTTTTCTAGCTCGAGCAGATTTTGGGCTAAGCAGTACCTACGTTTGAAATGCACCAGAAATTTTGCACATGTCAGTTGCAGGGGCTCATTGGGGCTCAGCGTCTTTCCCAAGGTATTCCACCATCGTACAGCGCCTCCTCGAAACTGACGCACTGCAAACGTGGTCTGTTGTTTTCCCTTGCAACCGCACGTCATGAAAGCTAATTCCATCTCCGAGATCCAATCCATGACCCCGATCGGATCCTCCTTTCCAGTGAAAGTCGATGGCTTGCAAGTCAGAAAATCCTTGTACTTGCATCCATTCCTCTCGACTTCGTCATCTTGGTTGTTTTGTCGAACTATTGGTGGGTTGACTTGACCAACAGTCCCACTGTAGTTTCCTTCCTCAGTCTGCCCTTCGTTCAACTTGGGCTGTTCGATCTGAATAGTCGCTTCCTCTCGATTTTGCTGGAGAAAATGTCTGGTTTCCTCCATTTGACGATCCAACATCGCTTGGATCATCGCTTGCACTCCTGCCATCGTTATTGGCTCAGCAGCGGCTACCACAACCGGTATTTGCTCAATCGCTGGGGGTTGATCTCGGTTCCCATTTGCATTCACGTTTCCGCTACGGGTTCTTGCCATCTTGATCTATACACCGAATGAGGTGAATCTAGACCTTTACTTAGGATTGACGTTTAAATCATTCTTATCACTCCGAAACGTTTATATGCTAGTTCTAATATCTTAGTTAAACGCTTAGAATCCTAAACACATAAGGTTTCCAGATCCGGTCGGCAACAGACCATAGATTCGAACAAATAACAGCATATCAGGCACAAGCATTTAGCACATAAAAGCATTTTAGGCACAATTCCTAAAATAATCTAGTGCTCACACCTCACAATCATCGCTTAACATTCTAAGTTTAAGTCTAGAAATAAATCCATATTCCTAGTTCGCTTAAACTAATGCTCTGATACCAACTGTGACATCCCCATTTTCACGGCCAGAAAAGACCGATGTTGTTTATGCTTTATAAAAATCAGAGTACTTCATTTTATAAAAATGTTGCGGAATTTGTTCCCAGAAAAACATGATAAATACGTTATTAAAACATTTTCGAAGAAACGTATTTATTTCATTTTAAAACGTTTGGGATGTCATCGTTAATACAGAACATAAGCATAAACAGAACTTACAATTATTTACACTAGTGATCTACATCTCTTTAAATCTCTCAGTGTAATGTCACTTCATATCAACACCTGTGATATAAATAAATTGAGTGGGTCAGGTTGGGAAACCTAGTGAGTACATAGGGTTTTCAACCCACAATAATATAATTATTATGTTTAAACAATCAAACAATCAACCCAATTACCCATCCCTATTATCTTCTTTATTCTTAAGGATCTACCCTAAGAATCAGCTATTTCTCATTCATTCATTCCTAAGGATCATCCTAAGGAAACAACATGAAGTCCATTATTGTCAATGACACATTGGTCAAGCGCAGCTGCTAATATTGTCACTTAGGCTCAGCTGCCAGAATTAGGACATTTTCTATGAGGCGCTTCTGCCGGTATTGACCTTTAAACACTACTGTCATGGTCATAAGGCTCCCTATTAGGCGCAGCTGCCGATACTATCCTTAGAGCGCAGCTCCTAGGACGTTTACCGTAGATCTAAATCATCTACAGGTTGTGGCGCAGCTGCCAGTGCTCATCTATAGGGTACTAGGTCCACTACTGCCAATGTATACCTATAGAGCACTAGGTCCTTACTACTAATGTTCCTCTATTTCAGCTTTTATCCATCATCATTCATCTACCCATGTTTTACCCAACATATTTTGTAGATATAAAATACTTTATACAGTTTACATCATTTAAAACATGTATAAAAATCTTTCACCAGCATAGACAACAAGTATTCAGACAATATGCACACATAACACGTAATTTATATTAAAATACTTCATATCTATGTGTAAGATGAAAGAGACCATGCACTCACCTGATTAGGTGGTGATTCCGAACTCAGACAACACTTCGTTATCTCAAAACAATTTTCCTCGACAAAACCTAGTATCAATACCACTAGGGTTTAGTTTTTAACGTTAACCACGACTAATTAATAGTCTAGCTATTATTACTATTATATAAGCGTTAAATAACACTCAATATAACTCATAATAATAGCCCAAATAATTATTTTAAGGTCCTAATAATGTTACTATAATTAAATAAAATCTATATTAAATATAGTATAGGTGTAGCTCACTTACAGCGAGTTTTTATTAAAAACCGGGCTTCGCTGGAGCAGCGTTTCCAAGCCGAAAGCTTTTCTTCTCGGAGCCGTCGGGCGCTTCGGGGCTTTCTTCTCGTGCTAGGGAGGTTCCGTAGACTTGGGAGGGGTTTAGGGAGGCTAGAGAGAAGTTAGAGAGAGAAAGAGAGGCTTATGGTGTGAAGAAAATATGAGGAGTTCACCCTTGTATTTATAGGAGTTTTATAGTAAAGTAGTCTCTAAGCTTCGTCCGTAACTTTTGCATACGAGCTCCGTTTTTGTCTGTCTTTTTACCGTTGAGTTCCTATTAATGAGATCTTAAACTTTCATTTAGACCTCGTTGGCTAATTCTCATTCTATCTCGGATTTACGAAACTATATCGAATTCGCCGCGCTCGAAAAGTAGGGACTAAGCTTCGTCCATAACTTTCCCATATGAGTTCCGTTTTTGTCTGTCTTTTTACCGTTGAGTTCCTATTAATGAGATCTTCAACTCTCATTTAGACCTCGTTGGCTAATTCTCATTCTATCTCGTATTTACAAAACTGTATCGAATTCGCCGCGCTCGAAAAGTAGGGACTAAGCTTCGTCCATAACTTTTGCATACGAGCTCTATTATCGATGTTCTTTATATCCACGTGTTGGTATTTACGAGTACTACAACTTTCATTTAGATCCCGTCGGCTAAAAATCGACCGATCTAAAATTCAGATTTCGGGCTGTGCACTGCTATGCTAAATCTTAGAAAAATCATAACTTCCTCATACGAAGTCAGATTTGGGCGTTCTTTTTATCGATGTTCTTAGTTTAACATATTCTACGACTTTCGTTTAGATCGCTAAGGCTATAATCTCGCTCTATCATAAATTCACTATTTACGCTTCCCGGTATCGTGCCGGTTCCGTTGCGAAACTTCAACGGGTCATAACTTCTTCGTTATAACTCGGTTTTCGGCGTTCTTTATATGTACGAAAACCTTGTAACATACTCTACAACTTGGTTAAGATTATTTATTCTAAATAATCTTTTGTCGAAAAGTCGTTTTCGACCCCTATTGCCTCTAATTTGACTAGCCCAGATTTGCGGGCGTTACATAGTATAGGCCCATACTACTGGAAGCATAGGGCCCGTACGCGTAGCAAGGAAGTCACAAGCCTTGAGGGTTTAGCCTCTTTGTGATGGTTGTAATTGTATAATTATGGTAATTTTGATATATTTGTTGGTTCATTTTCAGTATGGTGTTCACGAGAGGATTTGGTTCTGGATCTGGAGTCGGAGGCCAGGATAGGCCAGGGTTGACCGATGATTAGATATGGGAGTTGATTGCCACTGAAGTGGTTGTTGTTGTCCGAAGTTTTAATTTGGAGCTGTTTGGGTCTATCAAGACCGCATCTTCATCAAATAACTTATTAAGTGAGTTATAGAAGACATCCTACAAGTCAACAACTTTCGTTGTCTTTGATGTCAAGACAAATTGAAACTTATGATGTCTAAATTGTGTGGACAAAAAACAAGTTACAAAGTATTCCATGGAATGCAACCTTGTTACAACGCATAAAGCTCTCTTGTCGAAAGAGATTTGGTAGTCTTTAATCAAAAATAGCAACTCATCTACAATCAACCATGGATGGGTCAGTGCATCCTTGTATAACAAGTAATGGCATAATAACGGGTGGCCTTTTATACCCATTGGTATATCATCGACCAATAAAATACTCCTTGAAAAACATAGACCATGTAAGGGTAGGCTACAACCTAACCATAATTTCTCGACTAAATTATGGTTTAGATGTTGTGACCAACAATGTTGTATATATTGTCATGATGCAAAAAAGTTATATATTAGCATCATGTTTTGAACAAGTGTTTTGTGTGTTCTGAATATATCCATCATGTTCTGGGTTCGTTTTTTGTATTACAGATAAGTTCTTTGCGTTCCAGACCCGAACTTTTTGTTTTGGACACGAACTTCGTGGTCTGGAGAAAGTTTTCTTGTTTTGTACATGATCCAATTGTTCCAAATACATATATTAGACACAAAAAGGCCTAAATAACAACAACATCCAAAAAAAAAACTCTTCAAACGAAATATTTAATCTAAAAACGTATTATATTCCGGACATGTTCTACTTGTTCTAGATCAAATATACAGTTAAATCTATAATATGCTTAAAATAACACAATGCAAAAGTAATTACCCAAAAAAAACATTGAGCTCATTACCATTAGAAGACATTTTTCTTCAAAAATATATAAACTTTAAAATGTCTGAAATAAAGATCCCCTTAAGTCTGAAATGAAATGTTATATATAAGGGACTACTATAACATATATAAAGGACTACTATAACATGTCAGGTTCACCATGTGGGTGAGTCGACCAAATTTCGGTTCGAAATGCGGCATTCCTGACTAGTAGGTTCGTTTGCAAAAAAAAAACTATTTTGCTTAATTTGTGAAAAATAGCTTAAACACGTATAGTTAGTTCAATATCCAAAAAAAAAAAAAAAAAAAAGATTTGCCACGGTAAAATGGAGTTATATAAATTCTAGAGGGACAAAGTTGTTTTACATATATAATGTAGAGGGGGTTATATAGAAAGTTTAATAATTGTTCAAAATAAAAACACAAAAAACAAAAGTAAGGAAGGGAGAGTTTTTGTTTCGTTTGGGTCTTTGGGAGGCGGAGTTCGTCATGGCACACGTCTACTGCGAGTGTCGACAAGCCGGTTGTCGTCTTATTGATTAACTTTAGGTAAATCGACCATTTACCCCTGTTTACCAGTAACATTATTAATTTAAAATAGCATTTTCACCTCTTTTTTTTCAAACACAATAAGATTAATTTATTAAGATGTGATAATTCAGTCATTCTTTTTATAAGACATATTTTCTTCTTTTCTTCCCTTCTCAATTCTCATATCGAATCTGTCCAACCACCATTAAAAGTTAAAAGATATGATGTTCTAATTTCACTTTAACAATGATCTTACATTAAAAATAAAAATATGGTTGTATTGGTGTTTGTCTTTGATTAATGTTACTTTTTCGTTGTGGGCTACGTTGTGTGTATCATGGGTATATACATATGATAACAAATCTGAACCATAAAAAATAGTTTGTTAAAAATCACTCATAAATGATATGGAGCATTTTTTGTTTTGGTTTATGGTGAGACAATGCTAATTTAACAATATATGAGGCCTAAAATGTTACAAAGGTGATAAAAAAGAATTAATGTTCACGCTTTGAAAAAAAAAATCGTATATGTACCTAAATTAATGATCTGATAAAGGTAATAAATGAATATATATAAATCACAAAACTTTACAAAATAAAGTTGTTAAGGCTTTGGGTAAAAATAGATAGAGGGGAGAGTGAACTTAAAATATAAATTAGGTTTTTTATGTATAATTTGCCGAAAAACGATACCCACTACTTTTCTGATGAAAAGAAAAGTGATGGGGACTTCAATTGTTCCAAATTCTAAACATAGAAAAAGAAATGACTTGGTGTTCTTTTTGTTTCAGAGAGTGTACATGTTTTGTTTGTAATTGTATACTTTGAGACGTGCCGAGTTTTCTTTCTTATTATGTTACTTATAGATTCTAATTATTGGTGACTTGGTGTTCGTTTTTTTTCTTTAATTAAATATATGGCGTTCGAGTTTAAGAAATATTTTTGAATAGATCACAGTTAATAAATTAACGCGATCCACAACCAAATGTGATACGATAAGTTATACATGAAAATGCAACATATATGGTTAACATGTTTGCTGATCTTTAGTGGGGATCTAAAAATCTGGATATAAGAGTACAAATACAGTCAAAATTTAAAATAATATAGCACAGAGTTGTGTAGTATCTAAAATTGTACATCATAAAATATATATGTAACTGGATTTTGCTATATTCTAATTAAACGATAATCAATTTTGCTATATTCTAATTATACAATTGCTCAAAGTTTATCCTTGAAAGTAGTTCAAGGTGACTTAAAAAACCAATTAATGATTAGGGACTGATATTTTGAAGGGTGTGTACATGTGTGAAACAAGGCCAATAGACAATTAATTGAAGTTTAGATAATCGGAAAAAGACTGAGTGGCCACCCCGTCAGCAAGAGCTTTCTTTCTTTAAATGGCTTAAAATCAAAATTAACTTACGAAATATACACACAATTACAATGAAGAGATACAAAAGTATATTTCATCTATATTTGGGGTAGGGGTACAGTCAGTGGCGTTATCTTGAAAAATTATTTTTTTCAAAGAAATCTAACTCTGTTATATGTACTATATGTAAAACCCGTGTATTACACGGGTTGATTAAAGGAAATAAAATATTAAAATGTCAATAGTAAGTATTTTTAAAATAAAATTTTAAAATAAGAAATGAAGAAACGTATTAATTGTAATTTATTATAATATTTATTATATTTGATACTTTACATATATAAATATAAGATTACGTGACTTTTTAATTTTAAAATTTGAAAAAAAAACATAAATTAACATGTAGATATTATTTATTTAAAAAATATTACAAAATGACAAGTGTCAAAACTCATTAGAAATTAACATGTGACAAAAATATCTTTATTTATTAGGATAGATTTATGTATTTATTTACTTTAGCCTATCTAGTTGGTATAGCTAGTCCATTACATATATTATGATGCATATCCTCAATTTTTTTTTTGGAGGGGTTAAATATCATTAGAAATATCTCATTTAAAAAACTTCTAACTTATTGAATTGGATGTACTTTTTAAATCCGAATTTAATCACAATAACTTTCGTTTTATTCTTAGTCTAATCATATAAATCACTCCACCATTTACGACTCATCAAGAGTTTAATGATTTTTGCCAAAATCCTCGTAATCATCATGTCTTGACATTCGACAGATACGTTGACAATATGCGACATACATTTGTTCTGATATTATATGAATAAAAGTGAGAAATAAATAAGTTGTCTATGTTTGGAATTTCGGTTGAATCTTGAAATTGCATGACAAAACTGAATATTATGGTGACCTTTTTTGTGACGTTCTTCTTTGCCTTTTTGATTCCTTATGCTTTCTGAAGTTCTAAGAGGTAACATATTCTTCCTTAACCATTCTTTACTTTTGTCCATATGGTGTATACTCAAGAGTAGCCATAGACTGTGCAAAATCCATGGTATGGAGTGTTGGTTTGGTCCCGAAGTTGTTCCAGCCATTGTGAACACTTAGATACGGTCTTGGAGGGTTGGAATCATCCTAAAAAAGTTTTGATCGAACCTAGATCGGACATGAAAAGGTAAAAGGTCGAAAATGAACTTGTAGTTGTCGATATAGCTCAACGTGCTTCTCTATAGGTGCGACATGTCAATGGATTTTCGTCATTGACCAAAAATGTGACCTTTGATTAAGTGTGACGCGTCCCCTTATATGCGCGGCGCGCCTGTTGAACTCTACATTCTCAATTTGTTGTTTTGTGTTGTTTTTCTTATCGAGATGTCATGTTCTGCTTTTGGGTGCTTGATTTAGTTGTTGGGGTGTTGATTAACCTTTGTTCACTTCCAAATACCTTTGGATTAAAAGTGAGTCAATCCTTGTTGTAAAATCTAGTACATTGTTGGGAAATTGCAAATCTTAGGAACAAATCAATTTATCCAAATTTTGATATGTTGTGTGATAATTTATATGTTGATTTAGTATGAATTGTGATGATAGGTTCATGTTACTGTAAAGAGTATGGATTGATTATGATGTGTGATGATTATGCATGCTATGTTTCTGGAAATTGATTTGCTTATGATGTTAGGAAAATTGCATGCTAGTGATGTAATATGCTTTAATATGGTGTTTGATAAATTATGCATGATTACATAGTGAAGAATAGTGATGAATGGTGTATGGTCATTGTGTCTAAATTAATAATTTAACGTATGGTCCATTAGCATGGCCTTGACGTCAAGACTAGGCATGCCAGCCTTGCCCGGTTCTCTTCTGGGACTCGCCTGCCGGTCTTGTCTAGCCCCCGCGTCTAGGGCTCTCCCTAGCGCTCGTCTGGCGACCCCAGGAGGCCTTACCCATCTCCTTGCTAGTTGGGCCTGATTTGGGCTGGCCCAAGCCCGACCTAACTCTCCCTTGACCTAATTGTCCCCCATAAATAAAACATAATCTCCCCCATAGAGAGGGAGCTTCCCTAGGACCCTTTCACAAGGGTTGAAACCCTAGAGCCTCCATGGCCAAACTCTTACCCAACACCAAGATGGTTCTCTCTAGCTAGCGGGAACCATCTCATCTCTACCAACCGATCTAACTTCATCGTAGGAACTTGCTCCCAGGGCACAATCCTTGGGGCAACTCTAACGTCTTTGATGTGACTACAACTTAGGTACCTCACTAGAAACTAGCTGACGGCACCACCTCCAGATCTCCGATCCGGATCCAACACAGATGACCCGACATCCTGAGCTCATGTCGCAACATTTGGCGCCATCCGTGGGACCAAGAACGAATAGATACCGTCTCTTGGTCTCAGCCTCATTTTGCCACTGATTTGTTTAGATATGTTGTTCTTCGCCTTAGATTTGCTCAGATTTATTCATTTCAACCATTATTTTTCCAGATCCATTTAGCTCTCATGTAACACCGAAGATCAGAAAGTCCAAGAAAAGGAAAGAAACCTTAAGTCAAGGAGTGGACTCGTCGAGCCCAGGGAGGAACTCGACGAGTCGGAGCGGGATCCGGGAGATCGAGTAAGTGACCAACTCGGCAAGTCGGTTCGTGAACTCGGCGAGTTGAGTCTGAACGAGGAAACCCTAATTTCGGGACTTGGTACCCTATTTAAGCATCTTATTCTCTTCCCTAGGGCTCATATGCGGCCCTATAGTCCAGAACCAGAAACCCTAAGCCTCCATTGTTGCTCATTCAAGCTTTCTTGCCATTTTGGGTGATTTGAAGGAAGAAGGAAGAAGGCACACATTGGGGATTCAAGAATTGACAGTAGATCCAGAGTTTGTGAGGTCTTCCAGAGCATTTGAAGGTAATGAGTCGCTACCTTCCCTATTTTGCATATAGATCAACCTTTATCATGGGATTTGGGGCTTTTAGGACAAGTTTATGAACCATTTCGAGTTAGAAGCCCAGATCTGAAGTTGCTACTTCAGATCTATGTGTATCTTGGCCTAGAGAATCATAAAGCATCAGTCTATGGGTTGATTGTTGAGCCCCTTTGTCTCAAACCCTAGTTTATAGTGATTTGAGCCTAGATCTCGTTAGCTACACGTAAAGTTTGCCACTTTACGTAAGGAATAGGCTTTAGAAGAGTGGATCTACAGTTTGGAGTCCATGCATGACTTAAAAGTCCTCTGCATGTATGTAGATCTGAATGGACTCGGCGAGTCCTTCAAGTGGACTCGGCGAGTAGCATGAAGATGAGGAGGAACTCAACGAGTGGGATGAACAACTCGTCGAGTCGGATGAAGTTAGGCATGAACTCAGCGAGTTGGAAGAACAACTCGACGAGTTGGTTGAAGATTACCTTGGGCTCGGCGAGTCTATTCTTGGACTCGGCGAGTCAGGTCGCGAAACCCCAAACCCTTCAAGTTGAAACTCGAATCAGTGAGTCGGGTGGAGACTCAACGAGTTGGACAGGTCAGGACTCGGAAATAGTTGGACTCGGCGAGTCATGGACTGACTCGGCGAGTCGAGTCGCGAATAGAAGGATCCTGAGCATATGAACTCGGCGAGTCAGTAGGTGGACTCGGCGAGTAGGGCTGACCTGGAAGGTTGACTTTGACCAGGATTTTGACCTTGACCAGAGTTGACTTAGTTGACTTGTAGAGGATTGTCAGACTAAGTGTCATATTGATATTGATAGCTCGGAGAGCTAGAGGAGCAGCGGCTCAGGGGATTGTCGAGTAGCAGCCAGAGGATTATCACCAGAGCTCAGCAGTTCAGGTGAGTTTCCTTCTAGTAGGAACGGGTCTAAGGCCACAATGCCGGCCCGTTTAGCTAGCAGTAGTTTCCGGATTTTAGTCTGATGCAGTAGTTAGTATGTTTGATGCCTTCGTGGCTCAGACAGGATTTATGTGTTATGTGTTCCGGGCTACGACCCGATGCAGTATGTAGTATATGTGTGTTCATGCTAGTTGATATGTTTATGTTATGTTCTGTTCAGTTAGTTCCGGACTTCGGTCCGATGCAGGGGGCAAGGCCCCGGTTAGTCCGGACTTCGGTCCGATGCAGGGGCAAGGCCCTAGTTAGTCCGGACTTCGGTCCGATGCAGGGGACAAGGTCCCAGTCAGTTAGTCCGGACTTCGGTCCGATGCAGGGGGCAAGGCCCCAGTTAGTCCAGACTTTGGTCCGATGCAGGGGACAAGGTCCCAGTCAGTTTCCGAACTTCGGTCCGATGTAGGGGGCAAGGCCCCAGTTAGTCTGGACCTCGGTTCGATGCAGTAGGCAAGGCCCAGTATGTGTTTTATATGTTATTATACGGTATGTGGTAGTTTGGGGGAGCTCACTAAGCTTCGTGCTTACGGTTTTCAGTTTTGGTTTCAGGTACTCAGTTTTCAAAAGAGAAGCTCAGAGAGATTGCAGTGCACACACCATAGTCAGTTAGCCTGGGAAATGTTTTACTCTGATAATGAGATTATGTTTTGAATCTAATACTCGAAAGTTATGTTATGACTTATGATACGTTTTTATAAATATGGTTTTAGTAATGTTTTTAAAAAGAAATTTTTAGTTATGATTTTTGGGTCGTTAGAAGTTGGTATCAGAGCCTTGGTTTGAGGGATTCGGGCGCACTCCCGAGTGTGTCTGAACTCAAACTAAGGAAGAGGTATAAAGTTTTCAAGAGAAAAACCATGGTTACAAAAGAATTTTGAGAAAAGAAAACAATTTTAGAAAAAGTATGAAGAAAAGAGTTTTAGAAAAAGCGAAAAGAATTTTGAAAAGAGAAAAGGGTGTGGTGCATGCAATCAGCCGAGCTCAAGTAAGTACTCCCAAATTACCCATACAAGTTTATGATCATTAGTTTCAGTTTCAGTTTTAGTTCCAGTTTCAGTTTCAGTAGAACAGCATGCTAGTATAGGACTAAGGATCTAGGAGGATGCCTTATGTGCCTGCTTTATATGTTTCAGTTTGATAAGAATTTCATGCTAGTATTGAGTAGACAGTAGTAGGATAGCCTGTGTAGGTTATGCCTGATAGTATGAGCTTAGCATTGTATGCTAGTACAGTTTCTTGTTATGAGAATAGTTTTGCCTGAGTATGTTTCCTTTATCCGAATGTTGCTTGCTTTGTTCTTTGTGGGACTCTGAGTGATGGGAGTTAGCCATTAGGTGAATACGTCACATCACATGTGATCAGGGTTGAATAATCTCAGAGTGCTGGATTTGGCCCTACTGCGCAGCTCTCGCTTGAGTCTAACCGTTGTAGGGATGAGA
Organism: Lactuca sativa; assembly: GCF_002870075.4. Classification (NCBI taxonomy): domain Eukaryota; kingdom Viridiplantae; phylum Streptophyta; class Magnoliopsida; order Asterales; family Asteraceae; genus Lactuca; species Lactuca sativa. The sequence goes on from NC_056624.2 coordinate 232,551,928, forward strand.
CTTTTACTCGAAGGATTATCCGAGCCTCATTGCATGTGATGGTATTCAGGTGGTGGCTAATTGGCATTACGAGGAGGCCTTCAGCAGCTGAGGATTGGTTTGGATGGAATTAGAGGTTCCCTAGGGCAAGCCTAGGATGAGAGTAGCAGAGATCAGTAGTAGAAAAGGGGACTTGGTGGAGTTGAGGTAACTCTTGAGGAAAGTACGGATAGATGTGGAAGGTAGTATGGGCCCGTACTACTGAAAGCAGAGGATCCGTACTCGATTCAAGAGGGGCCAAGGAAAAACCATGGAACTAGTAGAGTGTGTGAGAGATCCCTCAGCAGTAGTGTGTAAATTGATCATGAATTGTTATATTTTCAGCATGGTGACGTTGCGCGAGATATCAGTTGGCAGTTCAGGTGTCGGGGAGGGATCTGGCTCAGGCTCTAGAGCCGGGCAGCTTGAGGATCAGATGAGGGATTTCATTTCCACAGAGATCATGCGCAACATCATTGATCAGACTCCAGTGATTTTCGGTTCGGTTAGAGAGACCATTGTGGAGCTCATGGACAGTCATCTTGAGGCCTTTAAGGCCGGGATAGTTTCAGGACAGATTGGGGCTCGTCTAGACCCCAATTCTTATGGAGTTCAGGGATCCATCGGGAAAGGAGATCCCATTTCTAGTTTTTGCCATCAGAGGACAAGAGTGAGTGGGGCACCCTGTCTCCAAGAGAGACCTTTGCATGATTGGATAGTTTAGGAGGTTACGCGAGCCATTCGCGAGGATCTGCCCGACATGGTTGTGAGGATCACTGATAGGTTGATTGCGAAGCTCCAGGATCAGACAGCTGTTGTTCAGTCGACGGGCGGTGTCGACAAGGGAACGCAGGAACGAGAGACGGGCAGGGAATCGGAAAGGAAGAGGAAAACGGATGAGACTCAGGAAGCCGCAGGTTCGGGCAAGAGGCCCAAGGGGTCGGATTTGAGGACGAGGAACTATCAGAGCTGCAGTCAATGCGGGAAGTGTGGTAGGAAGCACATGGGTACATGCAGGCGTAGAAGTGGTGGTGATGCTGGATGTTTCAAGTGCGGCCATATTGGCCATTTTAGCAGAGATTGTACTGTTACCATCGCCCATGGACTTGATTCGATATGTTTCCATTGCAGTTAGAGGGGACACAAGAAGGCCCACTGTCCGAGTTTGTATACAGCAGGGCAGGTGCCAGTTCCTGCCCTTGGGACTTCAAGTACCGCCAGTGGTTGCCGAGGCCGGGCAAGGGCGCCCACGGCTCGGAGCCGAGTTTTCCGGTTGATTTCAGCAAGGATTCGCGTAGCGCTGAGTGATGGAGGTATGTATCTTCTACCTCCCTGTCAATTATTATTCATGTTATTATTTGTTATGTTGTTGCATTAATATCAATAAGTATATGTGTTGGGGGTATTATATTACCTACTTGTGACAGAGTTTTATGCCATCTGCATACCATGGGATTAGAATGGTGAATTGGAGGTCGTTCCCTCTAGATCAGGTTACTTCAGATGCGGTGACTATAACATGTATGTGTAAGATTCAGTAGTGCCTTACTACTTGCGGAAGGCGTTAGTCGGGTAATGATCAGTTATATTCCTAGTAGTGATAATCCAGAGTTTTTAGTAGAGTAGCTAGCGGTCAGTAAGGAAGTGGGTTGGGGATGTGCACCCCAAACGCAGGTTCTCGAGATGTAGTCCCTAAAGCAAATACAGTTAAGTATCGAAGGGTGCTCAGTCAGATAGCAAGAAGGGTGCGGATCTAGTAAGAGTTAGTTGGAGCGTTGGCAAGGGTAAACGTTGGCGGACAGCGTATCACCCTTTTAATGGAAGGAAGGTTGGGAATCCTTTCGACCAGTGAGCAGTAAGGAATTAGCCGAATCCAAGTAGGGGAGAACTCTCCGAGTATACAAGGATAAGAGCCACGTACACCCAGAATGAGTGTGCGGCCTCTGAGAAGAAAAGATAGTAGCACAGTGATTGATGGATTGAGAAGTTCAGAATTGGGAGTTCGAGGACCTTCCTAACAGTTAGTTCATGTAATCGAGATGGTTAGAATCTGGTTGGGAATCCAGGATTGGAGGACCACCTGTAGGGCTCAAGTGAGTCGGAATGAGGATCCTGAGAACGGTTAGTAAGAGATGCTTTCGTATTAGTAGCCAGTGACAGATTCAGCATGCATGATTGTGTAGATTCAGGAGTTGGGAGTTTGGAAACTTCCAAAAAATAGCTTCTTGTATCCGGATTAGTAGGCGGTTGGTTTGGGAACCAAGCCGAAGAATTCCTCGACGAAGCGCTAAGTATATCAAGGATATAATATGTCGAGGTTGATGCAGAATTCAAAGACTGAGGGCTGGTTTTGAGAAATCAGGATGAGGAATCCCTAGCAGGACAAGGGATAGTCAGGATGTCCTCAGATAGTAGTAGTAATAGTGTTGTAAGTTTGCGGGGGTAGCCGTAGCATTCACTAGCAGTCAGATAGTAGTAGTAGTGTTGTAAGTCTGCGGGGGTAGCCGTAGCATTCACTAGCAGTCAGATAGTAGTAGTAGTGTTGTAAGTCTGCGGGGGTAGCCGTAGCATTCACTAGCAGTCAGATAGTAATAGAGTGTTGTAAGTCTGCGGGGGTAGCCGTAGCATTCACTAGCAGCCAGATAGTATTAGAGAGTTGTAAGTATGCGGGTGTAGCCATGGCCTTTATCAGGTTGGTAGACAGCATGAGCGCGTTATTGGACGCGGGGGAAATAGTAGTACCCACCAGTTCGGGTGCAGCAGTGAAGATATGGGAATCCCGGGTTAGATTTCGGATTTCCCAAATGGTTCATTTATGGTTAACTCAGCAATTTGGCTATAGATCGTCACATCAGTTATGAGATCAGAGTAGCAGTGGACTGTTGGGGTTCGGGTATGTTAAGGGCTACCATCAGTCTGGGAGCCATCATGTTGTTAGTCGTGGAATTGATGATGTCAGGATGTGACGTATGGACCCGATCGGTTAGATCGGAGGGTTGTTAGAGCCACAGTGACAAGATAACTAGTGGAAACTAGTTCCAGAGAAAGATTTCATCCAGAAGTCATGGGAGCGACTAAGTGAGGAGTCCTTTGACTCCACAGTTGAGTTGGAACTCAGTGTTGCAAATAAACGACGAATGATTGGTAACCAGGAAGGTCTTGAGATAATTGGGAAGCAGTGTTTCGGGCAACTCAGTGATTCAGGCGTATTCAGAGTTTCAGGCATGTTCAGTGTTTCATACAGTTCAGAGTTTCAGGCATGTTCAGTGTTTCATGCAGTTCAGAGTTTCAGGCATGTTCAGTGTTTTAGGCAGTTCGGTGTTGCAAACAGTTCCGTGTTTCAGATAGTTGCAGTGTGAGGGTCAGTATTAGTATAGTTGGTTGATTTGGAAATGGCAAGTCCCTCTCAGCAGGATCAGTTGAGCCTTCTGCCAAGTATAAGTGATCTGTAAGGATAGCTAGGCAGGTAGTTTTTCTTTCAGGATGAAAGGCTCGAGTTAGTAGGAGTTGAGTAATCAGATGGGAGATAAGCAAGCTGGTTCCAGCAGCATCGTTTCAGTATGAGTGGCAGAATGGATAGAACAGTTATAGGTAGTCGAAGTATCTTCAGGAGTCGCTGGGAGCGACTAGGAGATTGCGATAGAGTGTAGTGACCGGTGGGAGTCCGGTAACTTAGATATCGGCAGATTAGTTGGACCAAGGTGGTCTTAGTGCATCCGGTAGGCGAATGAGGGGTAACAGAATTTTCAGTCGGAGGAAGTAACGTTGAGGAAATTATAGAAAAGAGAAGAATTCAGTATGTACCAACAGTAGTGACCAGCACTGTGAGTGGCTGGAGTGATGGACAAAAGGGTGTTAGTTTTCCCAGACAGAGAGTTGGAGGCAGTTCGCAGGACAGTTGGCCATAGCAAACTTCGAGGACGAAGTTTAGTTTAAGTGGGGGAGAGTTGTAACACCCAAGATCAGAAAGTCCAAGAAAAGGAAAGAAACCTTAAGTCAAGGAGTGGACTCGTCGAGCCCAGGGAGGAACTCGACGAGTCGGAGCGGGATCCGACTAGGAGATTGCGATAGAGTGTAGTGACCGGTGGGAGTCCGGTAACTCAGATATCGGCAGATTAGTTGGACCAAGGTGGTCTCAGTGCATCCGGTAGGCGAATGAGGGGTAACAGAATTTTCAGTCGGAGGAAGTAACGTTGAGGAAATTATAGAAAAGAGAAGAATTCAGTATGTACCAACAGTAGTGACCAGCACTGTGAGTGGCTGGAGTGATGGACAAAAGGGTGTTAGTTTTCCCAGACAGAGAGTTGGAGGCAGTTCGCAGGACAGTTGGCCATAGCAAACTTCGAGGACGAAGTTTAGTTTAAGTGGGGGAGAGTTGTAACACCCAAGATCAGAAAGTCCAAGAAAAGGAAAGAAACCTTAAGTCAAGGAGTGGACTCGTCGAGCCTAGGGAGGAACTCGACGAGTCGGAGCGGGATCCGGGGGCTTCGAGTAAGTGACCAACTCGGCGAGTTGGGTCTGAACGAGGAAACCCTAATTTCGGGACTTGGTACCCTATTTAAGCATCTTATTCTCTTCCCTAGGGCTCATTTGTGGCCCTATAGTCCAGAACCAGAAACCCTAAGCCTCCATTGTTGCTCATTCAAGCTTTCTTGCCATTTTGGGTGATTTGAAGGAAGAAGGCACACATTAGGGATTCAAGAATTGACAGTAGATCCAGAGTTTGTGAGATCTTCCAAAGCATTTGAAGGTAATGAGTCGCTACCTTCCCTCTTTTTCATATAGATCAACCTTTATCATGGGATTTGGGGCTTTTAGGACAAGTTTATGAACCATTTCGAGTTAGAAGCCCAGATCTGAAGTTGCTACTTCAGATCTATGTGTATCTTGGCCTAGAGAATCATAAAGCATCAGTCTATGGGTTGATTGTTGAGCCCCTTTGTCTCAAACCCTAGTTTATAGTGATTTGAGCCTAGATCTCGTTAGCTACACGTAAAGTTTGCCACTTTACGTAAGGAATAGGCCCCAGTTAGTCCGGAATTTGGTCCGATGCAGGGGACAAGGTCCCAGTCAGTTTCCGGACTTCGGTCCGATGCAGGGGGCAAGGCCCCAGTTAGTCCGGACCTCGGTCCGATGCAGTGGGCAAGGCCCAATATGTGTTTTATATGTTATTGTACGGTATGTGGTAGTTTGGGGAAGCTCACTAAGCTTCGTGCTTACGATTTTCAGTTTTGGTTTCAGGTACTCAGTTTTCAAAAGAGGAGCTCGGAGAGATTGCAGTGCACACACCATAGTCAGTTAGCCTGGGAAATGTTTTACTCTGATAATGAGATTATGTTTTGAATCTAATACTCGAAAGTTATGTTATGACTTATGATACGTTTTTATAAATATGGTTTCAATAATGTTTTTAAAAAAGAAATTTTTAGTTATGATTTTTGGGTCGTTACATCTCACCAAGATCTGTTCAGATCTGCTTCCCGAACGTTTAGATCTCGAGATCTGCTTTGTTCTTTCTCTCAAGTCTCTAGATCTATTCTGTTTTTGCCCAGGCCTCTAGATCAGCTTCGTTATTTCCGCTCATATCTCAATATTTTTTCTATTATTGTTCATCTGAACATTCCAGAAGCTTGCAAAACTATTTTCAGATCAATCTTCACCATATTTTGGTGACTTACTCAGAAAGTTAAGTAGAATTTTTTTTTATCTCTTTTATCAGTTCATTTTCATGATTTATTCAAAAAATGGGCAATAAAGAAAGTAATATGAGTTCTTAAACTCTTATCAGTTCATATCATAAGAAAATCCCTTTTAGTTGGTGATTTTTATGTAAAACTTTTTTCTTTGGACTTGTTAATTGTACACACAACTTTAATGCTTGTAGAATTCATAAAACCCCAAATAAAGTTTATCCTATTTATCAGCTAAAACCTAACCTCAAAATCTACACCTACCATACAGACTACCATTTACAATTCACTGTACAAACAATATATATATATATATATATATATATATATATATATATATATGTGTGTGTGTGTGTGTGTGTATATATATATATATACACTATTATATAAAGCATTTTAGACATTTCTTGAAATTTAAGAGGTACCACACTAACTACATCATGTACAATCAACTTATGCTTACCATTCAATACACATATTACATTTCATTTTAAAAATTAAATCACATTAAACATTAAACATTAATGTTGAAATAAAATAAAAAATTAAACAATAGTTTTGATTTTTCTCATCTGTACCTTTAAACTAACATTTTTTTCTCAAACAACAAAACCCTAATTAGAATAGTCGACATCGCACCTCATCCACCCGAGTCATCGTCCTCACCACCATCGATAGTGAACCACCACCCACTCTTCGACCTTGCACCACCCGCCATAGCTAATCGATGTCTCCATTCTCTCATAACACTTTTCTGGCAATGAGAACCCACCACAACCCGTTTCTCTCTCTCTCTCTCTCTCTCTATATATATATATATATATATATATATATATATATATATATATATATATATATATAGTAAATTACTGAAATCGTCCCTATGTTTTGGTCAAAATTTCACGTTTGGTCCCTAACTTTTCGTTTGCACTCGAATGTCCCACTGGTTTGATTTTGTTGCATTTTTCGTCCTTTACATACATAAAATTAGGGACCAAATGTGTTATTTTGACCAAACTATAGGTACGAAAAATACAACGAAATCAAACCATAGAGATGATCCGAGTGCAAAAAAAAAAGTTAGGGACCAACGTGTAATTTTGATCAAACCATAGGGATGATTTTTGTATTTACTCATATATATATATATATATATATATATATATATATATATATATATATATATATATATCAACCCCAACTCGCTCTCTAACCCTACCAACACTCATCAACACTGACCGCACTTTCGCCACCAACCGGTTTCAATGTGCAAACACCTTTGACGGCGCTTTCCCTCTTTTCTTATGATGTCGGTTTCATGTAAGATAAGATTTGATTTTAAGTTTCATTTGTCAATCACTTTATTTCATCTATTCCTTTCATTTACAATGGTAGGTCGATCTGAAGTTGGTGAAAGTATTCAGGTGAATCAAAAATAAATTACACAAATCAGAAACAAATTCTCTCACTCTCCTTTTTTCTTTCTTTCACTAGTAGAAGAAAGACACAACCATGGTAATATACGTCTCTCTTATCTAGAAAACCCTAGATGTCGATCCGAGCGGATGTGTTCTTCTCTGTTTCAAGGTTAGTGTGTTCTTCTTCATTTATTTTGATTATTTGTTGATGTTGTGAAGGTCAATGGATAACTTTCCTTGATTCTTTGTTCATCTCTAAAGGTGGATAGGTTATTCTTTCTTATCATCACACAAGTTGCACATAGGTATGTATTTTTTGGTTCATAGTTTTATGAGTTTGAAATTTAGATGTGATGAATGATCGTTTTAAATTAGTGGTATATTTTTCTCATCTCTCTCTCCCCCTCTCTCTCTCTCTCTGCATCAATTTTGTTTTTTCTTTCTCCCTCTCCTTTTTGTATCTTCCTTAGGAAGGGGTTCTAATTTGTTCTTATTTTTGTATAGAACTCGATTTCCAATTCATAGTACATAAATCTGGACTATTTTGTTTTTTATTGTTTGAATTTTATCAAGTCAGTTCCTAAAAATTGAGGGGGTTAGCGTATGGAGTTATTTGTTGATATAGAGTTATGGTTTGGGGATGGTGTGGGGTTTAATTGTGAGTCAACACTGATTTAGATATTCTTTAACCATAATTTTTGTGTTAATTATGCAAGTTCTATCATATATTATTTAAAAAGCAACAACCTTTATTTTCTTTAAGTACCTGGTCCGGAAACAACATTTTGAATGTACTATGTCTCGAAAAAAGCATCCAACGTTCATTTTCATGAAGGCTTTTTATGATGGATTGTTCCTTACCTTTTTCAAAATCGAGAATTGGCTTTGGTTGAAGCTCTACGGAAAATCAATAAAAGGGTCTTTCCCTTCAAAGTAATGTTGAAATTAATTATCTCCCATGATATTCAATCAATCACCCAATAACAACCTATGCAATAAACTTGTCTATGTATGAGGTATCATTTTATACCTGGAGAATTCTCATAGACTCTACATTTATAGTTATTATCATTAATCGCTAGAAAACACTTGAATCTTCTACCTATATGTTTCAATTTTCTCTTTGCTTCTTTTAGCAAAATATTTTGTTCTCCTTTTTATTAGATTTTTCTTATTCTGATCCTTATTTAGATCTGGTTCGTTCATATAGCATATCGTCAAGAAATACATTTCTTCCTCTCCTTTTTCTTTAAATCACATCCAATCTGTTTTCACTTTTTTGGATTCTGTATATGACAAACACAAGTTTAATGTGTTGGAGGTAAAGGAAACCAACTATAAAAGTTGTAATAAACAAATATTCATATTCAACATCACGAGAGGTGACGAACGTGATGTGTTTCAGCTCACTCATTTGCTTGTAGGTAATCAAATCATTTTCTTTATGTTCATTTCTATGTTTTATGATTTTTTATGTAAAGGACCAATTATGGTTGAGTAAAAGGGTGGAATATTTTTTTAGAATGCTAAATGGCCACAAAAGAAAATATTGATCTTGTAACATCCCAAAATTCAGAGCCAAAAATTTCATTTTTGATTAACTAATTATAAAACCAGTAGTCTGAAAAGATCAACAGTGTCGTACCATATCATAATCAAAACCAATATCCAAAACATGTCATAAGAAAACAACATCAGAGTACAACTCTCAGAGATCTCATATGCGGAAAATCATGGTGTGATGCGCTGCAATCATGCCGACTCCCTTCCTTTTAAAGAAGAAGTACCTGAAATCAAAACTGAAAACCGTAAGCTCGAAGCTTAATGAGTCCCCCCACCATACCACATAATCACATACTGCCATACATATCTAGGTGGCCGACCTACCCTGTCAAGCATATATGGATGCTCGACCTACCCTGTCAGGCATATATGGGTGCCCGACCTATCCTCCAGTGTATTCCAACCGCTTACAGGGTCTATTTCACCCTTACCACTACCACATAATAACATAGCATAAACATACTATCGGGCATATCTTGGTGCCCGACCTACCCTCCGGTGTATTTCAACCGGTTACGGGGTCTATTTCACCCCTATAACTACCACATAATAACATAGCATACAAGCACATAAATCTCAACAGATAGTGGCATACCAGACAATCATCACAAAGACAATCATCTCTACTATAAACAACTACTAGTGAGCCGGCATTGGTGCCTTCGACCCACTTATACAAGGAAGGTAACTCACCTCGAATACTGGAAAGTAGTTGAAAAGTCCCCGGGTCGGAATATCAACCCAACACAAACTCCTAAAAACAAAAGGTTTCCTTTAAGTATCTCATAACCCCTTACAGGTCAACTTTGGTCAAATTCAAAGTCAAATTCAACACCTAGGTCAAAGTTAAAGTCAAAGTCAACATTCCGATTTGACTCAACTCACCGAGTTACTCTTCAACTCGTCGAGTTTCCATAAACCACATAATCGTGATGTCATGATCCAACCCGTCGAGTTTCTCCTACAACTCGTCGAGTCCCTCTTTTTCCAACAGAGTCGGGACATTTCAAGAACAACTCATCGAGTTCCTTAGTCTGACAACCTTCTTAATGCATTAAGTCCTTATTCTTCAAACCAAGACCCTATCTTCTGGATCCAAGCTGGAAATCCGTCTAGAAGGGTAAAGTTTCCAACTTTACCCATTAAAGACCTCTTCCAAATGCATAAAACTCAAACCCTAACCCAAAATGGCTTAGATCCAACTCCAAAAGCCATCAAAACTTCAAGATAAACCATGAGGTCATAGATCTGGACTCAAGGGACAAATTGGTCATGTAAAGTTCCCGTCTTGCTCGCATGCATGACCCAATGGGGATTAGAAAGCCGAAATGATGGTCCAAAGGTTGCATGGGACTTCCATGGCCATAAAGTTGGCACCTTATCCCATGAAGTCCCCTCATGATCCTGGATCTAAAGGGTTTTCCTAACTGGGATGTCCAAATCCCAACAACCAATATACTTGGACCAAAACATGAAAGAAAGCATCCTAAAACTAGATCTAAATATGCCATGGATAAGGTTGAATCTTTATACATCAGATGAATCAGAAATGAAGTCCAACTTCTGGATCTACTCTCATCCCACACGTTCTTTCTCCTCCTTCAAGATTCTTCTTCTTCAAACTCACCAAGAATGCACAAGATTAGCTTACAATCACCAAAAATGGGTAAGGGTTTCGAGATTAGGGTTTTGGACAGTGGAGGCTGGAGATGAGGCTGACACCTTGGGGTTAAGGTGTTTAAATAGGGTACAAAACCCCAGAATTAGGGTTTCATTTCTGGCAACCTACTCATCAAGTTGAGGCCTCCCAACTTATTGAGTAGGTTTCCAAAACCATAGTCCAATTCATCTCTACTCGACGATTTTGGGGCCTCCAACTCGTCAAGTTTCTATATAAAAGTGAGTAATTATAAGTTAAATACATACCAGGAACCAGGGGTTACAATTCTCCCCCACTTGTCTCAGACTTCGTCCTCGAAGTCTGCTGCTGTTGGAAATAGCTCTGGGTAGTGCTACCTCATCTCATCTTCTGGCTCCCACGTCCATTCTGAGCCCTTGCAGTGCTGCCACTGCACCTTCACCAACTCTACCCTCTTGTTCCTCGGATGCTTCGTCTTCCTATCGAGAATGGCTACCGGTCTCTCGATCTAGTTCAGGTTGTCATTCACCTTAATATCCTCTAAAGGAACCACTGAGGTATCATAGACTGTGCACTTCCGCAGCTGCGAAACATGAAAAGTGTTGTGGAACTGCTTAAGCTCTTCCGGAAGATCCAACCGATACGTCAACTTTCCACTCGGGCTATAACCGTGAAAGGTTCGATATACTTAGGGCCCAGCTTACCCCGTTTTCTGAAACGGATGACATCTTTCCAAGGTGACACCTTTAAAAGGACCATATCCCCCACTTGAAAATCCAAGTCCGATCGGCGTTTGTCGGCGTAGCTCTTCTGTTGACTCTAGGCCATCTGGAGTCTACTCCAGACCTGCTGGATCTTCTCCATTTTCTTGAGTACCACTTCGGTACTCCCCATGACCATTTGTCCCACCTAACCCCAACATATCGAGGTCCTGCATTTCCTCCTACAAAAGCGTCTCAAAGGGAGGGCAATCAATACTGTCATGGTAGATATTGTTATAAGAGAACTCTGCCAATGGAAGGTAGGTATCCCAGTTACCATCAAAGTCTAGAATGCACGCCCGCAACATATCTTCCAAAGTTTGAATGGTACGATTGCTCTAACCATCCGTCTGTGGGTGGAAGGTCGTGTTGAAGTGCAGACGAGTGCCTAACTCATCATGAAACTTCTTCTAAAATCTGGAAGTGAACCGCACGTCCCTGTCAAAAATCAACGAAACCGACACCCCATGTCGAGCTACTACCTCCCTAATGTAGATGTCTGCCAACTTCTCAGACGGAATACTCTCCTGGATCGGTATGAAATGTGCACTCTTGGTCAACCGATCCACAATAGCCCAGATATAATCTACCCCACGTGCGGTCCTAGGAAGCTTTGTGATGAAATCCATAGTTATGTCTTCCCATTTCCACATGGGAATCTCCAACGACTGTGTCTTTCCGCGAGGTCGCTAATCCTCGTCCTTGACATTCCTGCAAGTCAAGCACCGCTCCACATACCAAGCTATGTCCCGCTTCATGCAGGGCCACCGATAGTCAGGGCAAAGATCCCGATACATCTTCGTCGCCCCGGGATGAATGAAGAATCTCAACTTGTGAGCCTCCTCCATCAGAACCTGGCGCACACCTCCCTAGTAAGGAACCCAGAACCTATGATGCAGGGTCAACAATCCACGGCTATCATAGTCGAATGAAGCCACCTGCCCTATGATCCGCTCACACTTTCGGTGCTCCTCGTTTATACCCTAGACCCGAGCCTCCCGAATCCGCTCCAACAACGGAGTAATCATTGTCATCCTCAGGCATATATCCCGAATCGGAGTCGTGTCCTCCTTGCGACTAAGAGCATCGGCCACCACATTGGCCTTCCCCAGTTATAAAGGATCTCACAGTCGTAATCATTCACCACATCCAACCAACATCACTGCCTTATGTTTAGATTTGGCTGATACATCAAGTACCTCAGGCACTTGCGGTCCGTGTAAATAGTACACCGGACCCTATAGAGGTAGTGTCGCCAAATCTTGAGGGTAAAAACAACTGTCCCCAGCTCCAGGTCGTGTGTCGGGTAATTCGCCTCATGAGGCTTCAGCTACCTCGAGGTGTAAGCGACGATGCACCCTCTCTGCATCAACACTGCGCCTAAGCTCGTGATAGACACGTCACCATACACTACGAAATCTTCAACGCCTCTGGAAGGGTCAATATCGGTGTCTCGCACAACTTCTACCTCAAATTCTCGAAAGTTGCCTGCTGCATAGGCCCCTAGCGGAATGTAACCGATTTCTTGTTCAGTCGGGTCAGTGGAACAACAATCTTGGAGAAATCCTTGATGAATCTCCAATAATAACCCGCCAGACCAAGAAAACTCTGATACTCGGATGGAGACCTTGGAACCTCCCATCTCATCACGGCCTTTATCTTGTTCGGATCGACCAGTATACCGTTCTAGTTGACGAAGTGCCCCAGAAACTGATGAGTTTTATACAAAAGAGCATCCTATGTGCTCATGCAAACCCTAAAGCTTGGATCTAGGTTTCTCTATCGTACATGCAATTCATCCAAGACTTATAAACCCTAGATCTAGCATACTAATTTCGAAATTGACATTTAAGAACAGATCTAGATGATTACCTCTTTTAAAATGTCTTGAATCTCTTCAATCTTCTTTCCTTGGAGCTTAGAGTAACAAATGTCACTCCTCTAATGGTTTACAAACACCAAGAGCAAGATAATGACTTATGAGAAGGAGGAGGACCACCAAAAACGTCCTAGGGTTCTTCCAAAAGATTTCTCTATGTTTTTTGGGGCCATAAAGGTCTTTATATAGTGAGGCCATTAGGGTTATCAAACAAGGAAACCCTAATTTGACTGCTTAGGCTCCATGCATCCCATGGACTCCCTTTAGAACACCCCTTGGACGAATTCCTTATGGGCTTCCCATAGAATTCATCAAACCTATGTTCCAAGGTGATCCATAGCCCAATTGCAATTATCTTATAATTACAATTTCGGTCCCCTAAGTTTAATTAATGTCTTTTAGTCACAAAACTAATTGTTAATTAATTCTTGACTAATATTAATTAAACAATATGATTTCTCCTTTAATATATTATTCATATAATATATTAATAAATCATAATTAATCCTCTTTCTCCATAAATCATCCTATCAAGTTGCTTTGGTGAAGGCAACCCAAAAGGACAATGCACAACCGGGTCAAGTACATACCAAATATAGTTACGGGCTTAGACACTAATCCAACAATCTCCCACTTGGATAAGTCTAGTTACTATAATGTAAGTACGATCTGATTAGCAATCGTAGCTCTCAAAGATGTTGTCGAACTCTGATCTTATCAGCAACCTGTACTTTAGATAAGGGATCATATATTCCTCCATTCTAGATATCGTATGAACTGAGACAGGAATTTTAATCATACTCTCTGTTCACGTGTTGTTTCCCGATTTCCGATTTATGACGACTGACAATAAACTACAGTTGAACACATCAACTTAGTCCTGGCTTGGCCAAACACTTAGGGAGTCATCACTAAATCATCGAGGGGACCACAAATATCGCTTTTATCCAACTTTGGGTAAAAGTAACGGATAAACTTTGACTCAATGCTTGCTTGTACTCGCTCACCGAATCACACACAACAATATGTTTTATAACACCAAGTTACTGGTGCGTTTACATACTATCAATGTGTAACCGACTCGTATGATACAACTCACACATCTTGGTTTCAAGAATACAAGATATTATCGTCTCACCAATCACTCGTGATAAAATCCATGAAGCGATCCAAGTGAGCATGGGTTTAATCCAATACTCTAATCTTATAGCAGCACTCATGAACTCTGCAACAAACTTGTGTTATGTCTAAACGCTTTAGTCAATCTACAGACGAATTCATGACAGTATTCATTCATACCTACTTCCAAAGAATGAGCGACTGTGGAGGGTTTGAATAATCTTATTATTCGGGAAGTCAAAACATGAAAAGTGAAACACAAGAATAATACTAATCATATATGGCCCCAAACTTTTGAGTATAAATAAAACACCTTTTATTTAATCGCCATATTGATTACTCATTATTTGTTGTTTCGGGTAATCAACTTCTTACTTGAATTATAACAACAATTGTCCCATGCACCAAGCATGCACACTATGTTTACCTATGGTCTTTACTTTGTGAAATAGATCAAATGAACACACTTACAATGATGCTCATTTCACAATTCCTAATCTTAATCAACTATTGTAAGAATACAAATTCTCGCCACTACTAGAATATGTTAGATTCTAACATTTTATGCAACGGCCCTTTCGTAATATCAAAGCGCCAAAGTCACCAACACTTTGCCAATTACAAAGTGCTCTATTGGATATTGTTACAAGACAATTCCGTAGATATGAAATCTCACATTCAAAGTACATTCCTTTAAACATTTTTCTTGCATAAAAGTTTCTAATCTAGACATAGATTCTCAATATCCAACTCCCAATATTTTCCATACGACAACTCATTATTAATAGAATCATATCTAATCATAATAATGCCATTATGATCCATTCGTTACTATACTTCCAACTGCCTACAAGCGACCAATCCTTAGCGAACCTTAGATTGTCCTTGACAGTTGTTTAATCATTTTAATCAAATTCGGTTCTATTCCCTTTTTCCTTCTAAATTCCCTAGGCATTTGGAAAATTTTAGAACGGTCAAATATTACAACATATGCAATCTATCCTATACCCGAAGCGTATGGGATACGATTCATAATTAAAACATGATAATTTACTAGTTTCTTGCTATAATATTGCCATAATCTTTCTATTTGCTGTGTTCTCAAAATTCGAACTATGAAGAGGGATGTCGTAATCATAATCGAACTTTGAGAATGCAATTAATAAATATGCCCTAGACTAAATTCAATTAAAATTTCTCAATCTAAGCTTTTAGATTGGAAACGAAGTATAACATTCTCTCCCTTAATTATAGCAAAAACAACTTTTCAACCCCTACAACTTTGCAAGGTGAAACTTTTGTTTTTCTATAATTAATATTGCAATCTTTCAACACTTAAAATAATAATCATGCTCCTACTAACATGATGATTATATACATTCCAGCATAACATTTATGCTCCCACTAGCTTTGACACATATTAGAAAATAGTTGGACTTCTAGAAGACAATACTTATTGACTTCCAAAGTTTATATTTGCAATACGATGTGCTTCGATAAGCCTTTATCCAAGCTTCTCAAACTCATGCACCTTTCCTTAGACAACTCACATGTGTGTCTAAACTAATTCAGAACTTATATTACTAAGTCCCAAATGTTCAGACTAATTGCCAAATCTTACAATTCGAACTATGAAGAGGGATGTTGTAATCATAATCGAATTTGAGAATGCAATTTACATAATCGCTATCTCCTTAAAATATCTCTTAGTGAAAGCGTTTCCTCACAATCATTTTCACGAAGGAGAGAAACCTTATGACACTTAGATTTTATGGTGCATGAGTTCCTATCCATGCGAATTTTCATAACCATAATCATAAGATAATGTTTGTGACAAATCCAAACTCTTATGGACAAAACTTGTTCATACTTAATTTCTTGCAATCAAGGGTCCCACCATTGTTTCCAAGTTATTTAACAGCTCACCTATGCCAATCAATGTACTTTTATTGAACAAGGTGCTTGCTTTATGCAGTCTATTGAGAACTCGTAAAACTCATATGCATAATCAACTTAACTGGATTGGCACAGAAACAATAATACGTGAACACTATAGGCTACAATCCGCAAGTCGTATGCTAGTGTTTAATATGTTTACTCTTGATTAGTTCTTGAAACTTTTCAAGATCATTTAGACTCCCACTAACCTCTTGGTATATTAGATTCTCTTATCAAGAAACATTTCTTGATAAAAACAAATATTCAAGAATTAGTGTGTGTCTATATCAAGACAAACCACTACACACAGTTGGTCTTAGTTGGTCTTTGTCTTCTCCAAGACATCACAACTTACTAATTTCAAACGTGCAAGAGTAAGAAAAACAATTTTCTACTTCACATTTGATGAGTGTGTTAGACCGTCTTAAGATGTGTCACTCAATTCATAATCTTGGAGTATGACTCTAAGACTTGATTTTGGAACGAAGTATGACTCATCCTTTTGATTTAACCATTCCAACAATTTTCGATTCCTTTTCTTAGCCATACTTGTGTACTAAGATGCCCTTAGAGGATAAATTGTGATATGGTTCTTAATCATTAAGACGATCATAAAACACGATACAAAAGTACTCTCCCTTCTTCTTAGATTGGAGAAACTTTTTGTCCTTCTGCCTTATTGATTCTTCTTATTCGTTCTGTCATTCATTGAAATCTTTTTCAATAATTCAGAATTACAGTTAATCTTGTAAGTATAACCACATTTACTAGACCTTTAGTAAATCATAACGAATAATGTTATTATTATTTATGGTGGACTTGACTAGTGCACAACATTGTGTACTAGTTCCTTTAGTCCTTCACTTGACTCACATACTTATGTGAACAAGGAATTAGTCTTAATTACCTAAGTACCAAGACTTCCATACATCACACAATACAAGTTGTATGATTCCAATTTTATGTCCAATTGAAACTTGGGCGATGGGAATCTTTCCTCACTTAGAAAATTATGACACTACCATAAATAACATAACTAAGAATCACATCCATTTCAACATTGCTAATAATAGAAATACACAAACATCAATTTTTCATACATGTCATTGAAAGGATAAATAAATAAGACAAAATTAAAATTTATTTTATTGCGGAAAAATTTGTCCTTACAACGCAACTTAAATGAAAAACTATGCGATTACATTTCTTAACAATTTATCCTAACTCTAAATTAGCAGCTCAAAAATCCGATCTTCGAATCCATGCAATCGAAATCCATTTCTTCGCGATTAGACTCAGCTCACTTCTACCTTTAAGCTTCCTTTCTTTTCTTCGATTCTACAAAACATCAAAAATGTAATCTTATCACATAATGTATCAAGAATCAAAAATAGGAACTTATAGAGTTAGTTAATGGATTTCACCTGAGGTAGAGCCATACGTCTTGACTCACCCATCTCTTAGATCTCTCAAGTAGACAGGGCAACTTTGTCTCCAATGTCCTTTCCCTTGGCAATAAAAGCAAATCGACCTTTTTGGAACAACACATGGAACTACTTCAAACTTTTCCTTTCTCTTATGATCAAACTTTTCGACCATGACATGCCTTTCATTGCCATTGCCTATGTCCATGGAGGTTTGGAAGGCAAATCTACCAATCAACTTTGCTTCTCCAGTGCACCAAATCAATGTTGATTCAGCAGCTACAAGCAAATAGGTGAGATCGATGAGGGTCACGTCGTGGTCTATCATATAGTACTCTCTTACGAACTCACTATATGAGTCAGAAAGCAATTGAAGAACCCAGTCAATAGCCAGCTTCTCATAGACAATGACTCCCAACATTCTTAACCTATCAATATGTGACTTCATCTCTAAGACGTGCGCACACATTGACTTTCCTTCTTCATGTTTACTTGCCAAAAGGGCTTGAGTGAGCTTGAAATTTTCAAGCCTTTGAACTTGTGGGTTAGGGAGAACAATAGGAGGAGGTGGAGGAAGTGAAGCATGATCTCTTGTTCCTCGATCGAATCGTGGAATATCATCTTCATGTGGAAAGCTTGTTCCAAGGGATTTGGGAAGATCAAAATTGTCATACTTTGACATCTACAAAATGGGAGAAAATTCAAGTTAGTTGATTGATTGAGTCCTTAATAAAACACCCAAATGAGATATTAAGGCTAGGACCCAACACAATACTCTACAACTTGGGAGAGGGATGCCGTAACCCAAATTGCTGAACATTTGAAGGTAAGTGAATGACGATTCACTAAATTCCCATCATGAAAAACGAAAAAGAGATTAAGTTTTAAATGTATTGAAAACTCCTAGATCCTTTGGGATTGATTGAACTTTTCAATGGCATGTTTAAATCTCGATATGCCCCTCGATTTGTGATTGGGATGCCGAGGATCACAAAACAAGGTGTGAATAACCATTCAAACTTACATGGTGTCCCCAATGTTACAGTTACCTATTCGATGTGCCGGTCAACCACACACACTCCACTAAACTATGAAAAACATCGAGTCATCCTTCGCTACCTTTGCTTAGAACCCATTTAGTATGCCGATTAACCACACATGCTCCACTAACGTCTTAGCAAGGGTACAAAGTGTAATTTTATGGAATTGCATCAAATTCACTTTTGCCTAAAGTAACTAAGATTGGGGATTTTGTAAAAACATTTAGTTACTTTATAATTCATTATACTTTTATTAGAAAGGGTTTGCCCTATCCTACTCGTTCGGCTAACGACCATCCACTAGTCAATAGTGCGGTGGGTAAGAGTGGATACCCAATGGCGGTCATTTTACAGGACGCTTCCTTAAACACCCTTTATAGATCAGCTTCGTGAATGAGGCCTACTAACGGTAAGACTAACATTTAAGTTATACATATATAATATTAGACTTTTAATTTTATATACAGTATAAGGGTGTATTTTACACTTTTAAAATACTATGTGGTCTAATTTAACAAATTACACTTTTAATTTAATTAAATGTAAACCATATCATTATGGATTTATTAACTCTCTTTTAATTATACACTTAATTAATTTAATAAAACATAAGGGTGCAATTTGAACTTTTCAAAAATTAGGGTTTTAGAATTTAACATTTTAAAATTAAACTTTTAATTAAAATTTAAATTCCAAAACTTGAGTGCAAGTTTTGAAACTATTCAAAACTATCAAGATCAAATTACAAATAATTAAAATTAATCAAATAATTGGTAATTATCTAAATTTGACCAAATTCAAATTTTTTACTAGATAATTCAAAACAAAATTACAAATAATTAATATTTATCTTATAAAACAAGTAATTTTCTTAATTTTGACAATTACCTTCTATTTTGGTAAGGATAATCACCAAATATTGATAAAATTCGGATTTTATTGATGAAAAACGTTTTGGTAATTTTCCTTTAGCAAAAATAGCAAAAAAATCCTGATTTTCCCTCTGTCTGACTCCCGGACTCGCCGAGTCACTGTCTGGACTCGCCAAGTTGGGCTGACTCGTCGAGTCCAGCAAGTGACTCGCCGAGTTCAGTCGGGCAGAGGGCAGAAATCGATTTTTCAAGCAATGGATGAACATGTAAACATCAAATACAACATAAACCAATCAAGTCTCTGATACCACTGATGAGTTTTATACAAAAGAACATCCTATGTGCTCATGCAAACCCTAAAGCTTGGATCTAGATTTCTCTATTGTACATGCAATTCATCCAAGACTTATAAACCCTAGATCTAGCATACTAATTTCGAAATTGACATGTAAGAACAGATCTAGATGATTACATGTTGTAGAATGGATTGAATCTCTTCAATCTTCATTCCTTGGAGCTTGGAGTCACAAATGTCACTCCTCCACTGGTTTACAAACACCAAGAGAAAGAGAATGACTTATGTGAAGGAGGAGGACCACCAAAAACGTCTTAGGGTTCTTCCAAAAGAGTTCTCTACGTTTTGGGGGGCCATAGGGTCTTTATATAGTGAGGCCATTAGGGTTATCAAACAAGGAAACCCTAATTTGACTGCTTAGGCTCCATGCAACCCATGGACTCCCTTTAGAACACCCCTTGGACAAATTCCTTATGGGCTTCCCATAGAATTCATCCAACCTATGTTCCAAAGTGATCCATA
Organism: Lactuca sativa; assembly: GCF_002870075.4. Taxonomy (NCBI): domain Eukaryota; kingdom Viridiplantae; phylum Streptophyta; class Magnoliopsida; order Asterales; family Asteraceae; genus Lactuca; species Lactuca sativa. The sequence continues at coordinate 232,572,106 of NC_056624.2, forward strand.
TCCCAATTGCAATTATCTTATAAATACAATTTCAGTCCCCTAAGTTTAATTAATGTCTTTTAGTCACAAAACTAATTCTTAATTAATTCTTGACTAATATTAGTTAAACAATATGATTTCTCTTTTAATATTATTCATATAATATATTAATAAATCATAATTAATCCTCTTTCTCCATAAATCATCCTATCAAGTTGCTTTGGTGAAGGCAACCCAAAAGGACCATGCACAACCCGGTCAAGTACATACCAAATATAGTTACGGGATTAGACACTAATCCAATAGAAAGTGCACCTCACGCAAGCAAAACTCACACTTGGAGAACTTTATGAATAGTCTCTCCCTCCTCAATGTCTCCAGCACCTCCCTCAGTTGCTCCTCGTATTGCCCCTGCATCTTGGAGTAAACCAAGATGTCATCAATGAAGACTATGACAGACCGACCCAACATCGGTTTCATTCGCAGTTCATGAGATCCATGAACACGACAGGAGCATTGGTGAGCCCAAATGGCATCACCACGAACTCGTAATGACCATATCGAGTCTGAAAAGGCTGTCTTCTGTACATCCTCGTCTCTAAATCTCATCTGATGGTAGCCTAATAGTAGGTCAATCTTGGAAAACCAAGATGCCCCCTGAAGCTGGATGAAGAGATCGTCAATCCTCGGGAGTGGGTAACGGTTCTTCACCGTTACCTTATTCAACTCCCAGTAGTCTATACACATCCGGTGGGATCCATCCTTCTTCTTTACAAATAGAATCAGGGCTCCCCAAGGTGAACTGCTCAGTCTAATGAATCTCTTTTCTAACAGCTCCAACAGCTGTGTAGAAAACTCCTGCATCTCAGGAGGAGCCAACCGACACGGTACCTTGGCTATCGGATCCGCACCCAGAACTAGGTCAATCCTGAACTCCACCTGTTTCTCCGAAGATACCCCAAGAAAATCCTTCGGGAACACGTCCAGATACTCCTACACAACCGGCACAACGCCCAGAGTCGCCTTACCCTTCTCCCGGGTATCCATAACGTTGGCGACAAAACCTGTGCATCCCTGATGAAGGTAGCATCTAACTCTCACTGCATAACGCATAACTGGTCTACGATGCGGTCTCTCACCCTGAATCACCAGCTCTCCCCCACTTGGGGTCCTAACTCGAACCTACTGCTGCTCATAATCAATCACCGCCCCATTAGAGACCAACCAATCCATGTATATGATGACCTTGTACCCTCGTAGAGGAATAAGAACCAAATCCACGAGAGAGCACTCACCACACATCCTCAGTATGCAATCCTTATAACCCTCTGATTCCCGAATGGATCTAAAGGACAATCCAACATATTCGTAGACTCGATAAACCTCTTGCTGAGTGCAAGAGATACGAACGATCGGGTAGCCTCCAAGTCAAATAATACCAACACTGGGATACCGTTCACATGGAACGATCCTAAAACCAGATACATGGAATATAAATATCAAAACTGACATATAATGAAAGTTAGGGAGATAAAAAATACCTCTTACCACATTTGGTGCAAAACGCGCCTCCTCGGCGGTCAACTGGAAAGCTCGGCTCCTCACCACAGGAGCATCTGACTTGGCCTGTGGCCATCTATGATCTGCAGGGTCGCTGGAGCTGGCGCCGCCACTGGCACTCCTACTACCAATCTTGGGCAGTTGACCTTTTTATGGCCCCGATGATTGCAATGGAAGCAAATCAGGTCTGATGTTTGAATGGTTGGGGTAGGGGCAGTACAATCCTTGCTAAAGTGCCCAGTCTTGCCGCACTTGTAGCAGCTCGATCCCCCAACTCTACAAACTCCCTCGTGTGGCTTGCCGCATTTCCCATAGTGGCTCCGGCTTTGCTGGCCCTTCGACCTTGAGTCAAATCCCTTAGGTTTCTTCACCAAAACTGCAGCTATCTACCCAAACTCCACCTTCCTCTTCCTAGTGTGCTCTATATCAATCTCCCACTCTCGTGACCTAGCTATCATATCATCTAGAGTCGGACACGCCGAATAATTGACATATTTCAGAATTTCAGCTCTTAACAAATCATGGTACTAGGTTTTCTTCATCTCCTCATCACTCACGTACCGGGGCACCAACATGGCCCTCTCCTTGAACTTGGCGGTAATCTCCGCCACCGTCTCAGTAGTCTGCCTCATATCCAGAAACTCCATGGCCACCTCCATTGCTGGCGCAAAATCCGCCCGAAACCTTGACACAAATTCCGACCAGGTCATGGCCTCAATGGCTGGAGCTCCCAACGTATCACTAACCGCCTCCCACCAGTCTCTCGCTCACTCCCTCAAACAATCAGCAGTAAATCTGACGTTCGACCCCTCAGGGCAGAAGCTTGTCATCCGTGTAGAATCAATGTATGTGATCCATTGTCTCACCACAATGGGGTCTTTCACCCTGCAGAATTCTGGTGCTTAGCATCCCCTGAAATCTTTGAAGGAGAGCGTACGAGTCCCTGACTAGACAGGTGTCATGTCACTCCTGAATGCCCTAAGACAATCCTCCATCAGCTCAATGATACCCTCCTTGATCGACCCGAAAATCACCAGGGTCGCCTCAAGGATGTCTCTTGTAATCTCGGATGCATTGAACTCGTGCAATCCATCATCAACTGGCTCGGAACCCGTACCTGAACCGGACCCAGACCCTAAACCTCCTGCTCTAGGATGTGTCACCACTATTCTGAAACAAAACACACAATTTTCAGGGTCATACATAACAATGAGGTCTCGTACTCTGCCACTTTTGGTTCCCCGCAACTCCCCAAGAGTCAAGTACGGATCTTCTGCTTTCAGTAGTACGGGCCCATACTACCTTTCACATCTATTCGTACTTTACTCTTGGTTTTCCTTGGTTTACCAAAGCTGCCTCCTATCCATGTATACGATTCGCAATCAAATAATTTCTGATACTAATCTCATCCTAGGCTTGACATAGGGTAATATCCGACCCACTCTCTCCATCATCTGCATAAGAAGTCCTTGTTATCTATCCCTAAGTAGCTCGTGAATACCATTACATATTACTAAGACTAGATAATTCTATGAATGAGAGGTCCTATCCTACAACGGTTGGACTCAGAAAAAAGCTACAAAATAGGGATAGACCTAACCTTCTGAAATTATTTATTCCCCGTAATATGTAACTTAACGTATTCATTTTGTAGCACCTGGTTTCCGGTATGTGAATTTTATTTGAGCATTGCCCTAATTTAGCCTTGGACTCGGCGAGTCATAGGGTCCGACTCGCCGAGTAGGGACGAGACTCAGGACGCGTTATAAGTAGGCGACTCGACGAGCCCATATCCTGGACTCGGCGAGTCACCGCTGCGGGATGAAACCCTAAGTTTCAAGGGTTTGCACCCTATTTAAACTCTCTTTCTGTCCCAACTCGTCCCCATTCACCCCCAGAACTCCCTCTACATCGTTTTCCCTTGTTTCCTTGAGAGTTTGAAGTATTCTTGGTGTGTTCTTGAAGGTTTTGAAGAGTAAGAGGAGTAGATCAAGAAGAGGAGAAGGAGATCAGCCATCCTTGTGTCATTTCAACATTTCCCTTGAGGTATAACCCGTTTTCCCCTTGATTCTATGCTTAAAACTTCATTTGGGTCCTTCTTGGTCAATTCCCCAAGTTTGCATGTTCATTATATGTTGTAATAAGACGTTTGGCCTTTGGATCTATGTAAGATTGAGCTCCAGGAGCTCAGATCTGTTAGCTTTTTGGCCTCATAAGACTTGTTAGCCCTAGATCTACCATTTTGAGACATTTTGAGCCTTATAATCCATATTGGTGAATATCCACACGTAAAGTTGGAAACTTTACGTGTGATTCGTGTCTTAGAAGTCCAGATCTATGAATGGCATGGTCTGGAACCGAGCAAATCGGTATATTTAAGGAGTGCATGGCGACGACTCGGCGAGTCGCATAGGTGACTCGGCGAGTCTGGTCGCGAGTTACCGAATTGGTCCCTTCTTCATGTGTCGAGTTGAGCATTGAGTCACAGGGGTGACTCGGTGAGTTAGGAGCTGAACTCACCCATGATAGGACTCGGCGAGTCAATGCCCTGACTCGGCGAGTCCAAGGCAATCTTCATAGCTCAAGAACAGACTCGGCGAGTTGTTCATACAACTCGGCGAGTCTTAGCACAAAGTGTTCATCGGATGAAGATGAACTCGACGAGTTGTTCATACAACTCGGCGAGTAGGATGAAGGTGTTGAATGGCAGATAGAAGGTGAACTCGTCGAGTCATAGCCCGACTCGACGAGTAGAACCAGGGACCCAGGACATTGGTTTGCTAGGGACTCGGCGAGTGGTGATCCACTCGGCGAGTCGGGTCAACTGAAAGTTGACTCCAGCTTTGGCTTAGAGTTAATCCAGGGGTAAAATGGTCATTTTACCTAAAGGACAGTTAGCAGTGTTTGATTGAGTATGTCGTGGAAATTGCAGCCGGAGGACTCCCGGAGCAGCAGCAGTCAGTTAGTTCCCGATCAGTTCAGCAGCTACTTCGAGGTGAGTTACCTTCCAGTAGCGGTGGGTCTAAGGCCACAATGCCGACCCACCAGTAGGAGTTGTAAGATAGATGATTGTCTTTGTGATATCATCTAAGTTCGCTAGTACCTGACATGTTATATGCTAGTATGATATGCTGTATGTGATAGTAGTAGAGTGTGGTTGTTCGGACCGAAGGGTAGTCAGACACCCCAGATACGTCTGACAGTATGTGATGATATGTATGCATGCTGGCTTGTTATGTTATATGTGATCGTAGTAGTAGGGGTGAAATAGTCCCCGAGGATCGGTTGTTAGGACCGATGGGCAGACGGCACCCCAGAATGGCCGTATGGGTAGGTCGGCACCCCAGAATGGCCGTACCGGGTAGTCAGGCACCCCAGAATAGCCTGGCAGCATATATATGTTATGTGTTTGTATGGTATGCGGTACGTTGGGGGAACTCACTAAGCTTTGTGCTTACGTTTACAGTTTTGTTTTCAGGTACCTCTGCATCGAAGGGGAAGGAGCCGGCGCGGTAGTGGCACGTCATACACACACTCTTCGGTTTCCGTATTTATGAGATTCACTGGGATTGTACTCTGATATTTTGATGGGATGTACGGTTTGGTTTTTGAGAACATGGTTGCAATGTGTTATGGTGTGAACAAACAATGTTTCTTTTTATTTAGACAATGTTTTTATTTATTAATGTTCTTTTCTAAAGTAATATCAAAAAAAAAAATTAGGGTCGTTACAAGTTGGTATCAGAGCCCTGGTTTGAGGGATTCGGACACGCCTTCGGGAGTGTTTGGACTCAAACCGAGGGATTGAAAGATTTTTCCAAAAGAAATTATTCTTTAAAACCCGGAAAAGAGTCACGAGAAAGAGTAAAGTGTGTGACGTGCGCGACCGGCCGAGCTCAAGTAAGTATTCCCCATAGTACCCATACAAGTTTATGTTATGTTTATCAGCTTTATGAATATTGCATGTTAGAATAGGCTGAGGATCTAAGAGTGATGCCTTATGTGCCTGTTTAATTGTTACAGCTTATTGAATATTGCATGCTAGAATTGAGTAGACAGCAGTAGGGTAGCCTGTTTAGGTTATGCCTGATAGTATGAGCTTAGCATCCTATGTTAAGTGTCGTTTCTTGTTCTAAGAACAGTTTTGGCTTGAGTCTGTTTTTCCCTATCCGAATGCTGCTTGCTTCGTGCTCGGTGGGATTCTGAGTAATGGGAGTGAGCCACTAGGTAAACACGTCACACCACATGTAATCGGGGTTGAATAATCCCAAAGTATTGAAACTGGCCCTATTGCGCAGCTCTTGTTTGAGTCCAACCGTTGTAGGGACGGGCCTTTTACTTGAAGGATGATCTAATCCTCATCACAGGTGGTGGTGTTTAGGTGGTGGCTAACTGGCATTATGAGGGGACCTACAGCAGCTGAGGACCAGTTGTGTTGAACTTGAGTTCTCCCTAGGGCAAGCCTAGGGTGAGAATATCGGAGAGTAGCAGTAGTAGAGGGGAGTTGGTGGAGTCGAGGAATTCCTCGGAGAAGGTACGGATAGATGTGGAAGGTAGTATGGGCCCGTACTACTGAAAGCAGAGGATCCGTACCCGAGCCGAGGAAGGCCAAGACGAGACCAAGGAACCTGTAAGTAGTTGAGATCCCTCAGAAAGTAGCAGTACCACTAATGACTATTATTGATGTTTTGCAGAATGGTGGTACTTCGACCGAGATCGACAGATGGCGGGTCAGGAGAGGGGTCAGGTTCGGGATCTGGCACCGAGCCGATTGAGGAGAGGCTACGTGAGTTCATCGCGTCGGAGATCACTAGGGGCATCCTTGAGTCGACCCCCATCATCTTTGGGTCGATCAAGGAAGGGATCATGGAGATGATGGAGGATCGCCTACGGGCATTCAGGAGCGACTTGGCCTCTAGCCAGTCAGGATCTCGCACACTGTCCTTCAAGGACTTCAGGAGCAGTGGTGCGCCGGATTTCCATGGGGTGAAGGACCCCATTGTCGCCAGGCGGTGGATTGCGGATATCGAGTCCGCCCAGTTGATCAGCTTCTGCCCCGAGGGGTCGAAGGTGAGGTACGCAGCAGGGTGTTTACGGGACCGGGCCCGAGATTGGTGGGAGTCAGTGGGTGACTCGATGGGAGCCTCGGCTATCGAGGCAATGACCTGGTCGGACTTTGTGGCTAGGTTCAGGGCAGAGTATGCGCCGGCGGTCGAGCTTCAGCAGCTGGCCAGGGAGTTCTTAGACATGAGGCAGACGACAGAGACCGTGGCGGAGATCACCGCCAAGTTTCGGGAGAGGGCTTTATTGGTGCCCCAGTATGCAGGTGACGAGGATATGAGGAGGACTCGTTACCATGATATGCTACGAGCTGACATTCGGGAGCATGTTAGTTTTTCGGCTTGCCCTACCCTGGACTCCATGATTGCCAGGGCTAGGGAGAGAGAGATAGATTTGGAGCACATCCGGAAACGGAAACTTGAGGATGGTCAGTCATCGGGGGCTTCGGGGAATAAGCCCAAGGGATCAGATGGGAGGCCGAAAGGCCAGTCGGGACCGAGCCGCTGCAGGAGGTGCGGCAGGCCGCACGAGGGGGCGTGCAGGATGGGTTCGTCAGGCTGCTACAAGTGCGGCAAGGTTGGGCATATCAGCAGGGATTGCACTGCTCCTGCGACCGTTATCCAGACATCGGAGTTGCTGTGTTTCCACTGCAACCAGAGGGGCCACAAGAAGGCCAATTGCCCCATGTTGACAGCTTCAGCGCCAGTGAAGGCGCCAGCTCCAGCGACCCTGCGGATCACGGATGGCCGTCAGGGCAAGGCAGAGGCTCCAGTGGTGAGGAGTCGGGCATTTCAGTTGACTGCCGAGGAGGCACGCGCCGCGCCCGATGTGGTGACGGGTATGATTCCTTCCTTCTATCTTTTATTTTACGTTGTTATGAGATTGATATGTGCTCCGTGTGTATATATGTGTATTAGGATCGTTCCATGTGAACGGCATCCCGGTTCAGGTATTGTTCGACTCGGGTGCATCCCGATCGTTCGTTTCTCTTGCTCTTAGCAAGAGATTTCATGAGACTTCAGGCGAGTTAGATTGCCCGTTAGAGGTAGAGATTGCCGATGATCGATCGGTGCGAGCATCGATGGTGTTTCGAGATTGTGTCCTGCGACTGTTTGAGGAGTGTTACCTGGTAGACTTGGTTCCCATTCCATTGCGTGGGAACAAGGTGATTATTGGTATGGATTGGCTGAGCCCTAATGGGGCAGTGATAGATTGCGCACAGCAGCTAGTGCGAGTCAAGACCCCAAGCGGGGGAGAGTTAGTGATTCATGGAGAGCGGCCGCAGTGTGGACCCACTGTGTGTTCAGCAGCGAGGGCTAGGCGCTACCTCCAGCAGGGATGCGCGGGTTATGTCGCGTACGTGATGGACACCCGGGAGGCGGGTAAGGCGACCGTGAGCGAGGTCCCGGTGGTTCGAGATTTTGCTGATGTTTTTCCGGAGGAACTACCTGGGATACCTCCGGAGCGACAGGTGGAGTTCAGGATTGACCTCGTTCCCGGTGCGGCTCCGATAGCCAAAGCACCGTATCGGTTGGCTCCTCCCGAGATGCAGGAGTTGTCTACGCAGCTGCAGGAGCTGCTGGACAAGGGATTTATTCGGCCGAGCAGTTCGCCCTGGGGAGCCCCAATTCTGTTTGTGAAGAAGAAGGATGGGTCGCATCGGATGTGTATAGATTATCGGGAGCTGAACAAGGTAACGGTGAAGAACCGTTACCCGCTTCCGAGGATTGATGACCTCTTTGACCAGCTTCAGGGCGCATCTTGGTTCTCCAAGATTGATTTGCGTTCGGGTTATCATCAGATGAGGGTCAGGGAGGAGGATATGCAGAAGACCGCGTTTCGGACGCGCTATGGCCATTACGAGTTTGTGGTGATGCCGTTTGGGCTCACCAATGCTCCTGCCGCGTTCATGGACCTCATGAACCGTGTATGCAGACCGATGCTGGACCGGTCTGTGATAGTCTTTATCGATGATATCTTGGTTTATTCCAAGACCCGGGAGGAACATGAGGAGCATTTGAGAGAGGTGTTAGAGACCCTGAGGAGGGAGAGCTTGTATGCCAAGTTCTCCAAGTGTGAGTTTTGGTTGCGCGAGGTGCAATTTCTGGGGCACCTCGTCAACCAGAACGGGATTCTGGTCGATCCGGCCAAGGTCGAGGCCGTGATGAGATGGGAGGTTCCGAAGTCCCCATCCGAGATTCGGAGCTTCCTAGGATTGGCAGGCTACTATCGGAGATTTATCCAGGATTTCTCCAAGATAGCCGTGCCCCTGACGCGGCTGACGAAGAAAGCTGTGGTCTTTCGGTGGGGACCCGAGCAGCAGGCTGCATTTGAGACGCTGAGACAGAGATTGTGTGAGGCGCCGATCTTAGCCCTGCCAGAGGGCGTAGAGGATTTCGTGGTTTATTGCGATGCGTCCATTTCTGGGTTGGGCGCGGTGCTGATGCAAAGGGGGCATGTCATTGCTTACGCTTCGAGGCAGCTCAAGCCTCACGAGGCGAATTACCCGACGCACGATTTGGAGTTGGGGGCGGTGGTGTTTGCCCTCAAGATTTGGCGACATTACCTCTATGGGGTTCGGTGTACCATCTACACGGACCACAAGAGCTTGAGGTACCTCATGGACCAGCCGAATCTGAACATGAGGCAGCGTCGGTGGTTGGATGTGGTGAAGGATTATGATTGCGAGATCCTTTACCACCCGGGAAAGGCCAATGTGGTGGCCGATGCGCTTAGCCGCAAGGCGGCGCCGATCAGAGACGCCTGTTTGAGGATGACTGTGGTGACTCCCCTGTTGGAGCAAATTCGGGAAGCTCAACAGGAGGCTATCAAGGAGGAGCATCGGAAGAGCGAGCGCGTAATAGGTCAGGTCTCCTCCTTCGATTACGATAGCCGAGGGTTATTGACACTACACCGTAGGGTGTGGGTGCCGTATCACGGGGGCGTGCGCCAGATTTTGATGGAGGAGGCGCACAAGTCCCGATTCTCTATTCATCCCGGGGCGACGAAGATGTATAGGGATCTTCGTCTAGACTATTGGTGGCCCTGCATGAAGCGGGATGTGGCATGGTACGTCGAGCGGTGCTTGACCTGCAGGAAAGTCAAGGCCGAACATCAGAGGCCGCATGGCAAGATGCAGCCGTTGGACATTCCACTGTGGAAGTGGGAAGATATCACGATGGATTTTATCACGAAGCTTCCCAGGACCGCGCGTGGAGTGGATTTGATTTGGGTCATCGTGGATAGATTGACCAAGAGTGCTCACTTTATTCCGATTCCGGAGAGCATATCGGCCGAGAAATTGGCCGACATCTATATCAGGGAGATTGTGGCACGGCATGGGGTGCCAGTATCGGTGATCTCGGACAGGGATGTGCGTTTTACTTCCAGGTTTTGGAAGAGGTTCCATGACGAGTTGGGCACTCGTCTGCATTTCAGCACCGCCTTTCACCCGCAGACGGATGGACAGAGTGAACGGACCATCCAGACTTTGGAGGACATGTTGCGGGCGTGTGTTCTGGATTTCGGTGGGAGCTGGGATACCTATCTCCCTTTGGCCGAGTTCTCCTACAACAATAGCTATCACGCGAGTATCGACCGCCCTCCCTTCGAGATGTTGTACGGACGGAGGTGTAGGACCCCGATATGCTGGGGTGAGGTTGGCCAGAGGGTGATGGGAAGCACCGAAGTGGTGCTCAAGACGACTGAGAGGATACAGCAGGTCCGGAGCAGGCTTCAGACTGCTCAGAGTCGACAGAAAAGTTATGCCGACAAGCGTCGATCCGATTTAGAGTTCCAGGTCGGGGATATGGTCCTCCTGAAGGTGTCGCCGTGGAAAGGCGTCATCCGATTCAGGAAGCGGGGCAAGTTGGGCCCGCGATTCATCGGACCGTTCAGGGTCTTAGCCCGGGTGGGCAAGGTAGCATATAGGCTGGATCTGCCAGCCGAGCTTAGCCAGATCCACAGCACTTTCCACGTTTCGCAGTTGCGGAAGTGCCTAGTGGACGATTCTGCAGTAGTACCTTTGGAGGATATTCAGGTCGATGACAGCCTGAACTACATCGAGCGCCCAGTCGCAATCCTCGACAGGAAGTCGAAGGATTTAAGGAACAAGAGGGTGGAGCTAGTGAAGGTGCAATGGCGGCACCGCAAGGGTTCAGAGTGGACTTGGGAGCCGGTAGACGAGATGATGGAGCACTACCCTGAGCTGTTTCAGGATCGGGCAGCAGACTTCGAGGACGAAGTCTAAAATAAGTGGGGGAGATTTGTAGCACCTGGTTTCCGGTATGTGAATTTTATTTGAGCATTGCCCTAATTTAGCCTTGGACTCGGCGAGTCATAGGGTCCGACTCGCCGAGTAGGGACGAGACTCAGGACGCGTTATAAGTAGGCGACTCGACGAGTCCATATCCTGGACTCGGCGAGTCACCGCTGCGGGATGAAACCCTAAGTTTCAAGGGTTTGCACCCTATTTAAACTCTCTTTCTGTCCCAACTCGTCCCCATTCACCCCCAGAACTCCCTCTACATCGTTTTCCCTTGTTTCCTTGAGAGTTTGAAGTATTCTTGGTGTGTTCTTGAAGGTTTTGAAGAGTAAGAGGAGTAGATCAAGAAGAGGAGAAGGAGATCAGCCATCCTTGTGTCATTTCAACATTTCCCTTGAGGTATAACCCGTTTTCCCCTTGATTCTATGCTTAAAACTTCATTTGGGTCCTTCTTGGTCAATTCCCCAAGTTTGCATGTTCATTATATGTTGTAATAAGACGTTTGGCCTTTGGATCTATGTAAGATTGAGCTCCAGGAGCTCAGATCTGTTAGCTTTTTGGCCTCATAAGACTTGTTAGCCCTAGATCTACCATTTTGAGACATTTTGAGCCTTATAATCCATATTGGTGAATATCCACACGTAAAGTTGGAAACTTTACGTGTGATTCGTGTCTTAGAAGTCCAGATCTATGAATGGCATGGTCTGGAACCGAGCAAATCGGTATATTTAAGGAGTGCATGGCGACGACTCGGCGAGTCGCATAGGTGACTCGGCGAGTCTGGTCGCGAGTTACCGAATTGGTCCCTTCTTCATGTGTCGAGTTGAGCATTGAGTCACAGGGGTGACTCGGTGAGTTAGGAGCTGAACTCACCCATGATAGGACTCGGCGAGTCAATGCCCTGACTCGGCGAGTCCAAGGCAATCTTCATAGCTCAAGAACAGACTCGGCGAGTTGTTCATACAACTCGGCGAGTCTTAGCACAAAGTGTTCATCGGATGAAGATGAACTCGACGAGTTGTTCATACAACTCGGCGAGTAGGATGAAGGTGTTGAATGGCAGATAGAAGGTGAACTCGTCGAGTCATAGCCCGACTCGACGAGTAGAACCAGGGACCCAGGACATTGGTTTGCTAGGGACTCGGCGAGTGGTGATCCACTCGGCGAGTCGGGTCAACTGAAAGTTGACTCCAGCTTTGGCTTAGAGTTAATCCAGGGGTAAAATGGTCATTTTACCTAAAGGACAGTTAGCAGTGTTTGATTGAGTATGTCGTGGAAATTGCAGCCGGAGGACTCCCGGAGCAGCAGCAGTCAGTTAGTTCCCGATCAGTTCAGCAGCTACTTCGAGGTGAGTTACCTTCCAGTAGCGGTGGGTCTAAGGCCACAATGCCGACCCACCAGTAGGAGTTGTAAGATAGATGATTGTCTTTGTGATATCATCTAAGTTCGCTAGTACCTGACATGTTATATGCTAGTATGATATGCTGTATGTGATAGTAGTAGAGTGTGGTTGTTCGGACCGAAGGGTAGTCAGACACCCCAGATACGTCTGACAGTATGTGATGATATGTATGCATGCTGGCTTGTTATGTTATATGTGATCGTAGTAGTAGGGGTGAAATAGTCCCCGAGGATCGGTTGTTAGGACCGATGGGCAGACGGCACCCCAGAATGGCCGTATGGGTAGGTCGGCACCCCAGAATGGCCGTACCGGGTAGTCAGGCACCCCAGAATAGCCTGGCAGCATATATATGTTATGTGTTTGTATGGTATGCGGTACGTTGGGGGAACTCACTAAGCTTTGTGCTTACGTTTACAGTTTTGTTTTCAGGTACCTCTGCATCGAAGGGGAAGGAGCCGGCGCGGTAGTGGCACGTCATACACACACTCTTCGGTTTCCGCATTTATGAGATTCACTGGGATTGTACTCTGATATTTTGATGGGATGTACGGTTTGGTTTTTGAGAACATGGTTGCAATGTGTTATGGTGTGAACAAACAATGTTTCTTTTTATTTAGACAATGTTTTTATTTATTAATGTTCTTTTCTAAAGTAATATCAAAAAAAAAAATTAGGGTCGTTACACATTTACTAGTTAATTAAAGATACCTAGGACTCCTAAAAGCACAAAGCAAGCAACATTCGAGCATTGAGTAACCAAAAGCAAGCATATCCTAATCAGGCCATCATATCACTGACTAATCAGTACTAGCAATTCAATAAGCACATATAGTAGGCATACAAGGCATCATTCCTATATCATTAGCCCTCATCTAGCATGCAGTTCACATATTCATACTTCATATCATAACATAACATATATGGGTATCTTGGGGAAAACTTACTTGAGCTTGACCAATGGAACGCATAACACTCCTTGTTCTTTATAAAAACCCTTAATTTTATTTTGGAAAATTTATTTTTCTTTTAATAATTTCTCAAACTTACTTGACCTCGGCCGATTGCACACATCACATATTAATACTTCATAACATCCAATTTGTTTTCACTTTTCTAAATTATGTATATGACAAACACATGTTTAATGGGGATTAGAAAGCTGAAATGATGGTCCAAAGGTTGCATGGAACTTCCATAGCCATAAATTTGGCACCTTTATGCCATGAAGTCCCCTCATGACCCTAGATCTGAAGGGTTTGCCCAACTGGGAAGTCCAAATCCCAACAACCAATATACTTAGACCAAAACTTGAAAGAAAGCATCCTAAAACTAGATCTAAGCATACCATGGACAAGGTTGAAGCTTTATACCTCAGATGAATCAGAAATGAAGCCCAACTTATGGATATACTCTCTTACCACACGTTCTTTCTCCTCCTTCAAGCTTCTTCTTCTTCAAACTCACCAAGAATGCACAAGATTAGCTTACAATCACCAAAAATGGATTAATGTTTCGAGATTAGGGTTTTGGACAGTGGAGGCTGGAGATGAGGCCAACACCTTGGGGTTAAGGTGTTTAAATAGGGTACAAAACCCCAGAACTAGGGTTTCATTTCTGCCAGCCTACTCATTGAGTTGAGGCCTCGCAACTCGTCGAGTAGGTTTCCAAAACCCACAGTCCAATTCATCTCTACTTGACGATTTTGAGGCCTCCAACTCATCGAGTTTCTATATAAAAGTGAGTAATTATAAGTTAAATACATACCGGGAACCAGGCGTTTCAGATCTACTCAAATATTTGATCACCACATGCTTTTACAGTTATTTAAAAGTGAAATATGATGAAAACTAATATCGCTAATCTATGCGTTGTGATAAGTAGTTCTAGTTAGAAATAAATTTTGGAAAATCCAAAGAAATCCAAATGAATAGCTAGAGTTTTATGACTATAAACTCTTTAAACTTGATTTTGGAACTTAAAATAACACTATTGATACCTAATTAAAATCAAAATATTTGACTCTCTTTTGTGAAGATCATACTACTTCGAGAACCTGTCATCTAGTAGCTAGAGTTTTGTCTACGGGACTTCAACAGTGCAAGGTGAGTTACCTTCCAGTAGAAGTGGGTCTAAGGCCACAATGTTGGCCCACTAGTAGGAGTTGTTTGTGAGATGATTGTCTTTGTGATAATTGTCTGGTTTGCCACTGTCTGATATGCTTTATGTGCTAGGATGCTCTGTTATATATGTTAGTAGTAGTAGGGGTGAAATAGTTCCCGGATACCGGTTGAAAGATACCAAAGGGGTAGTCAAAACCCATGCATTCCAAGCACTGCGTTATGTTATGTTATCATGTGCTAATGGTATGGGTGAAATAGTCCCCCGTTACCGGTTGAAAGATACCGAAGGGGAGACCAGCTCCCGGTTACCGGTTGAAACATATATGTCTGACAATATATTTAGGTATGTTATGCTATGTTGTTATGTGGTAGTGATAGGGGTGAAACAGTCCCCAGATACCGGTTGAAAGATACCGAAGGGGTAGGCCAGCACCCGGATATGCTTGACAGTATGTGTATTATATGGTATGTGGTATAATGGGGGAACTAACTAAGCTTTGTGTTTACGGTTTTCAGTTTTGGTTTTAGGTACTTCATTTTCAAAGGAAAGGAGCCGGCTCGATCGCAACGCATCACACTACGATTTTCGCACATGAGATCTTTGGGATTACACGCTGATATTATTTTACAATAACTTGTTTTGATTATTGACACTTTAGTTTTGACATGGGATACTATTATGAATGTTTTTATACCGTTAGTTTATAAATTGTTAAACTAAAAACGAAATTTTTGGCATTGAATTGTGGGATGTTACAAGTTGGTATCAGAGCCTTAGTTTGAGGGATTCGGGCACACTCTCGGGTGTGTCTAGACTCAAACTGAGGACTTGGTATGAAATTTTTTCAGAAAAAAAAAAATCACTTTATAAAAAGAATTTGCAAAGAGAAAAAAAACTTTAAAAAGAACAAGGTGTGTGATGCGTGCAATCAGCTGAGCTCAAGTAAGTTTTCCCCAAGATACCCATACATGCTATGTCATGATATGATATGATTATGAGAACTGCATGCTAGATTAGGGCTAAGGATCTAGGAAGGATGCCTTATATTCCTACTATATGTGTATGAGAACTGCATGCTAGATTAGGGATAAGGATCTAGGAAGATGCCTTATATGCCTGCTATATGTGCTTGTTGAGTTGCATGATAGTACTAATCAGGTAGTGATAGGATAACATGTTTAGGTTATGCCTGATTGTATAAGCCTTAGAATCTCATGCCAATATATATTCCTGATAAGAGGATAGAATGATTTGATTGGAATATGTTGGTTAGATTTTCCATTGTCTGAATGTTGCTTGCTTTGTGCTTTGTGGGACTCTTAGTAATGTGAGCTAGCTATTAAGTGAATATGCTAAGTCACATGTGGCACAGGCTGGATAATCTCAGAGTGATAGATTTGACCTTATTGCACGGATCTCGTTTGAGTCTAACCATTCTAGGGATGAGTCTTTTACTCGAAGGATTATCTGATCTCTGTTGCATGTGGCTATGTTCATCAGGTAGCTAGTTGACATTACTAGGAATCTTTCAGCAGCTAAGGACGGGGTGGGTTCGGGAACCTAGGAAAGCCTATGATATGCTTTAGTGGATTAGCAGTGAGGTTTAGTGAGACGTGGGTATATCAGTTTGAGAAGGAGACTTGGAGGGTTTGGGATGATTCTTGAGGAAAGTATGGATAGGTGTGGAAGGTAGTATTGGGCTCGTACTACTCAAAGAACAGGATCCATACTCGAATCAAGGAGAGTCATGGAGAATCCAGGAAGCTTGTGGGATAAGGATTCTTGGGTATATTCGAATATCTTGAATGTCAGTTCGGTATAGTGTTGACTATTAAAATCAACGCTTAGTCTCCATTTTTTACCTAATCCCGTCTCCTAAAATCAACACTATCGTCTCCACCCCCACCCCAAAATCCCAAATCGACCTAAGTTGCAACTTATTTTTTATGTTACTCCTTCCATGTGAATGCACTATTATCACTCCTCACATTCTCACATTACCATATCCATCACTCTCTTTACGCCTCTTCTTACCTAGATCTTCATTTTCATCAGATTTTGTAACTAGGCCTGGCAAATCATCGTGTTTGGAATTTGGATTCAATTTTGAAGATTGTTGTAAGGTAAATTTCTATCTCTGATTTCTTTTTTTAACTATGTGTTGATTCTCTATTGGGTTGTGGGGTTTGATGATCAATCGATTTGGGAAATAGGTTTCAAATTCAAGTCAATCTTTCTTTTTAATCATCTGTTTCTAATAAAAGTTAACTCTAGTTTTCTCTTCGGTATGTGCTAGTTCTCTCTTTGGCTTCTCGGTTTAAAGATTAATCGTTAATATAATTTGGTTTTAAGATTCAACAAAAATTCTCTTTCGTTTCTATTCTCTGGTGAATCTTACAAAATGTCTTGATTTTCTTTTTCTCCTGCATAATATTTTCACTGGTCCTGATTATATCTCCACTTGCACAAGAGAAATAGATGGATACTTGTGGCCCTGTTTTACACCCCGTTCCCAAGTTCAACTTAACGAGAGAAAGGAAATGAATGGGTAGAAATGAAAAGAAAATAAAAGAAATTGGTGTTCCCGAGTTTTATTAAAGGAGGGAAGTGGAGGGAAATAAGATGATTACTTTCTCTCATAACTTTCCATCCGATTTGGGAGGATTTGGAAAGAAAGAACAAAATGATTCATTTTTCTTCCGCTTCTCTCTAATTTGGGAACACAAAAGAAAATTTTGTCCTTTCTCTTCTTTTCTCTCATCACTTTCTTTTCTCTTATCTTCTTTTCTTTTGTTAAACTCGGGAACGAGGCGTTAGTCTGCAAAAACTTAAAATAAATTGGGGGCAATAAATATTTTACCATTTCTATCTATCCATTATGCTACAAGACCTAAAATAATGCTCATTTGGCTCCTTTTCATGCGTGACTTTATTGGCTACTTTTGAAGTTCTCATTAAGGGAATGAGATGGCTATTAAAAATTGAGTTATAGGCATGCTTGTTCAAGTAGCAAACAACCAATCCAATATGTTTAAGGTAAGGGTATATTTCTCATTTTTTACTAAAACCATATATACCTTCTGAAATTCCATGTAAGTTGTCTTTATTTTCTTGTTAAGAAAGAAATGGTTTCACGCAATTATGGTTTCTTGCTCATTTGCTCAAGCAAAATAGCAACAATGTACAACGATTATGAAGGGCATGTGATTTTTTAATGTATTTTGAAAATAATTTCATATGCCATGTGAAATAAAAACATCTCTACCAGTTAAAATTATATGTAGTTGTGATTTATTTTCATATATTTTTATATTGAAATTCTTATGTTTAGTCTCAAATGAGTAACTTAGTCGATGTTCATTATGTACCTTATATATGTAGTAGAGTTGTGCAAAAATTGGTCTTGACTATATCATTTTGTTTCTCAGTAGTTGTAGAATTGGTTTTCGATTAGCAGAACCCTACTAGTTTTTTTTTTCTAGAATTTTTATTTTACAAAATTTAAATAATATTGTTCTATATTTATATTTTTTCAAACTATTAAATTTCAATTTTTTGTCTGGATTAGAACCAAAATATATCTATACTTGAATGTACAAGTTGTCTAATATGTAGCAGATTCATTTGGCCCAAGATTGTAACCTTTTTATGTTGTTATTTGTTTGGATTGTTCTAATTTAATTTTTAACTTTTTATTATTATTTCATAATTATGATATTTTAGGTGAGAAATGAATGGTGGATAAAGTAAAAGGGCAATGAAATATGCAAAGCACTTAAAAGAGGTTACCTCTCTATTCTCTATTAGTGTCGTTAATATATACCTAATTTTATAACTTTTATCTCTCATATAACCAACTGATCTACATTTCTTTTTATTTGTTATGTTTATTAGCTATTCCCACATGTTCGTAAGTTGGCTAAACAAGAGGAGCAATTTTACAAAGTTCGAGATCAATCAAATTTCGTGTTTCTTCCCCCGACAAGTATTTAGATCGATAGAATTATATTTTGAGTAGTAGCATAACATTTAGACTTAGCAAACATTTTTGAATACATTTGTGTTTTAAATATATTGAGAATAGTGTTCTTAGCCAGGTTTGAATTGTTGTAATGATATTGTGTTTCCATTTATTATATTAGGTATCTTATGAGCATTTTATGTTCCATTAAAAATTGAAAAAAAACGGACATAATTTATTAGTATAACTTTTGTGTTAAAAAAATGTCGCTAAATGCATGTACATAATATTTATTTTAGTAGTTAAACATTGTCATAAAAATAGTGTCACTAAAGCTTATAAGTATTTTAGTGGCATAATCAAAAAGTGCCACTAAAACCCAATAGGGTTGTAGCGACACAATCAAAAAGTGCCACTAAAGACCTTTAGTGGCAGCGTTTTTAGTGGCACTTTTTTATAGTGCCGCTGATTGTCCGGGGGGGCTTTAGTGGCATTTTTTTTGGTTTTTAGTGGCACTTTTTCAATGCCACTAAATGTTATTTTATTTGTAGTGGCAGAGATAGTTATTGTGAGAAGGAAATTTGTAAAGTCAATTTATTGGGTGTGCAATGGGTAGCCTTTGGAGGTTCCACTGTTGGGTCGGGAGCTGACCTTGTGCTCAGTGTTGGAGGGGTATTCGAGAGGAAGATGGGGCTTATGAGTATAGATGTCAGAGGATGGTTCCGAGCAGGCATGATCATTTTATTGTGTCTGAGGACATAGTATAGAGGTTCATTTTTCAGATGGGCTCTAATAACAGTATATGTGGTGGGCCCTGGTGGGATGAGACCCTCCCATTCCTTTGAGCTACGATCTGGATCGATTGGTATGTCTGTCATGAGTGATCGGTAGCCAATTATTGGTCAACGACCGATTTCCATCAGTCACAACAAGAAAATCAGAGTTGGCAGTGTGTTATCGGGGTTTGTTATTCGATGAGCGAGTAACATGATGATATCTTGCATAGGCAGTCTAGCAGGGAGACAGACCACTAGAGTTTCCAGGTTCTGGAGAGTCAGAACTGGTACACAGCGGCAGAGGGGTCTGTCCTGTTTTGGGATTGGGAGTTCCTGATTAATTCGGGTGTCTTGGAAAGGAGATTGTTATACGATATGAGATTTTTGGTGGTGCTTCTCGGGTTATTGGGTTTGATCTATGTGTTGTCAAGGAGCGATTTCGAATGAGAAATCTAATTCAAGTAGGGGATAATTGTAACACCTCGAATCCTAGATGAGAAATTTAAGAGTTATATTGCACTTTGGAGGACCTACTTGACGAGTTGGTTGGTCCCGAATCATCGTGTAGGGGGTGAGCTGGCCACGCAAATTATGAAGCCTACTCGTCGAGTCGAAGGGCTGGACTCGACGAGTTGAGTCTATATTGAGAAAACCCTAATTTTAGGGTTTGCACCCTATTTAAAGGCCCTTAAGACCTCATTTCCGCCTCCCTGATCATTTAGACACACTGAGAGAAACCCTAGACGAGCTATAGTCGTTATGAGAGAAATAAAGGCTAGAGATCTAGTGTTCAGCTGCATTTTTAGAAGAGGGTTGAAGAGCAAGAAGGTTTAGAACGAGAAGAAGCTTTGGATCTAGTGTTCTTTCGGTGATAGCTCTCAATTGGAGGTAAAAAGCTATCTCCTTGATCATTCCTTTTGTTAGATCTCTTTCTAGAGAGTTTTAGGGCTTTATCCCATCCATCTTTTGGGTTGGAGTTATTGAGCTAGTCATGGAAGTTGAGACTACAAATATGAGCTATATGAGTCCCTATGAGCCCAAAGATTCGAGCTTTATCAAGCTTTGGGCAAGTCTTCAAGCACAATGACCTTTATGGAGCTTGTTTTGGCATCTTGACCCTATATGCCATGCATGAACGTAAAGGTTGCAACTTTACGTGATGATTCAGCCTTAGGAGGCTAGATCCAGAGTATGAGACCTTATTTCTGTCGAAAATTGGCTGAATGAGGAAATTGACTGAATAGACTCGACGAGTTGGTGAGCCGACTCGACGAGTCGATTAAGGTTTACCCGATGGTTTGGACGTGCGACAGACTCGACGAGTTGATGAGACAACTCGATGAGTTGAGAGGGTTTTACCCGTATTTGGATTCAGAGTGGACTCGATGAGTTGATGAGGCAACTCGACGAGTAGGTAGAGTTTTACTGATCTTTTGGACGCTGCATGGACTCTACGAGTTGGCCAACAACTCGGCGAGTATAGTCGGGTTTTTGCAATTACTGAGTTGAGAGAAGATGACTTGAGTGCATGAACATGGCCACCACCTGAACCACTAAGACTTGCAACAAGAAAGTGACAAGAGATGAAAAGGACAAGATGGTTATCTCTGGAAATATGATAGATTCCCGGGAGAAGAATTGAGAGAAGATGACTTGATATTTACTTGATGATTTCCTCCCAAGAATAGCACCAAAACACCACTCTACTTCATTAAATCTTCACACAACTTCACAAATTGTAACTCTTGCCTAACAAGCTTCAAAAAGATAAATGGAAGTTGGAATTAGGGTTGCATTCCCGTATTCTAGGGTTGGTGAAGTTTAAATATGAGTAAACGTTCATTTTAGGCCCTTAGAGTGTGAGAAAATGATTCTATGACCCCCTTATATGATCAAGTATCATTTTCTTGCACATTTGGCCCGTAGAAGTCAACTTTAACCCAACATAAAGGTAACTTAATAGAAATACTTAATGATACTAACCTCGTCTGAATAGAAAAGTTCGTACCGTTACAACCAACTATTTGAGTAATATCTTAAAAAATAGCATTCTAATAAAAATTTCAAAAAAAAAACATCAAGTAATATTTTTTAAATAAAACTATCATCGGAGATGTTATTACATATAAATTTTTTGTTTGTTGCATCATATTTCCACAAACTTATCAAATAAAATGGTTTAGAGCATCTCTGATATTAGTTTTCTAAAAGAATTACTATTTAATATATATATATATATATATATATATATATATATATATATATATATATATATATGGAATAGTTATATGGAAAACAAAAAACCTTAAAAATACATAAAAAAAAATACTTAGAGATAACAAATACTTTTTTGACTTTATATTTTTAAAAATCGCAACTTTTTTTTTATAAATCTGCTGAAAAAAAAATTTTTAAAAATTATTTTTTAATTGTTAATTTTTTTGGCTTTTTTTCAAAAAAAAATTCAACGAAAAACCCTAAAAAACCTTAAAAATCATAAAAATATATTTTAAAAAATACTTAAAAATCGCAAAACTTTTTTTTTTATAAAAAATCGTAGTTTTCTATAAAAATTCGCTGAAAAAAATTTTGAATTTTTTTTTAAAAATTTTGATTTTTTATTTTTTTTCAGCGAAATTTATGAAAAAACGGCGATTTTTTATTAAAATTTTTTTGTTTTTGATCTCTAAGTATTTTTTATGCATTTTTATGATTTTTATGATTTTTTGTTTTACATAGAGCCTATATATATATATATATATATATATATATATATATATATATATATATATATATATATATATATATATAGAGAGAGAGAGAGAGAGAGAGAGAGAGAGAGGTAGGTTCAAATGTTTTTCATATATATTGTGTGTTAGGAATTTAGTCATTAATGTCAACAATAGTATTATTTCAGAATGAATTTAGTATTAATTATATGTATATTAAATGCTATCCATACTTATAACTCAATTTTATGGAAACTAATTAAATTTATAATTAATGTCAACAATAGTATTCTTTCAGAATGAATTCATATCTAGAAGAATGAGAGTGTATTCCAGCAGAATGAAAGTATATTTTTATTAGAATACACTTTCGTTCTTCATATTCCATGCAACTTTATTGTAGTTTAAGCTAGTGAGTCCTGAAACAAAATACGAACTCATATATAAACATCTAGATGCGAATTCATTCTGAAAGAATGTTATTGCTGAGATTAATGACAGATTTAATTAGTTTCCATAAAAAGAAAATTATAATTATGGATATCATTTAATATACATATAATTATGAAAATCATTTAATATCTATATTTATTTAATTAAATGATTATTTAATTTACTAAATTCCTATTGGTGTATTTTAGCACACAATAAATGTAAGAAACAAAATAACCTAGCCTTTTATATATATATATATATATATATATATATATATATATATATATATATATATATATATATATATATATATATATATATATATATATATATATATATATATATACTTACTTTTGACTATGAGAGTGGTAATGTTTTTAATAGGTCATTTCAACCGAGTTAAATTTTAGGTTGTTTTGTCTATTTTGGTTTCAACCAAGTTAAATTTTATGTTGTTTTGTCTATTTTGGTTTTTAAATTTAATAAAATTTTATTTTATACTCTCCATTTATTTGGATATTAATTATTTTTTATCAGTTATCTAATTTAATTAAATATATAAAATAAAATAAAAGTATTTTATAATAAATATGTATTGTAAATGTAATTGTCAAAAATTCAAAATAAAACAAATATGATATAATGTTTTTGTTGTTTTTTAATAATTACCTTTGTGAAGAAAATAGCAAATTATACGAGAGACTTTATAAAACATTTAAAATAGATATATGAAGAATTAGTTAATCGTAAAAAAGGCTTTTGAAAAATAAGGATTTGAGAAATTTTGTGACAAATATTTTTATTAAATAAATGCTAGTGGAAAAATGATCGTTGTAAAATAAAAAGTTTTTGACATGTTAATTATTTGAGGTGCCTTTGGCTTATATAATCTTCGATCATTGACCACTTTTAAAATCCTTTTATAAAATGAACTAATTTACATTTTATCTTTGTGAAATATTCTATAAAGATATCCCATATAATTTATTAATTTTAAGCATATGCAACATTTAAAAAATTAAAAAGTACTTGACAATAATATTAAATAAAAATAATATATCTACTATAATAAATGAAAGTTTTTTTGCCACATGTCCTCTTCTCATTCATTTAGACACATGACATTTTCTAGAATTTTTTAATTTTCTATTTTCCACTTGTCATTTTATTGTATTTTTCATTTTATTAAATTAAAATTCCACATTTAATATATAAGGTAATATATATGTAAGATATTTATTAGAAAGGGTTTATATATGTTATGTATTCAAGACATTAAAGCCTCATTAATTTTAATAATTCAAAAAATTTCTCATTTTTCTTATAAATTCAAAATTTTCAAATTGTTAAAATTTTAATTTTTTTTTTTTAATAAACCCATGTAATACATGGGTCTCACACCTAGTTACTATATTACATTACGTGAAATTGAAACAATATATTTAAATACATGAAGTTCATAATATAAATGAAGAAATTTAAATTACTTGATAACATTCTTGAGTTCCAACATTCCTTACAACTCCCCTTTTTATGCTTGACATTCGAGAATAAGCTATAAAGGAAGAAGAATAACACAACAAGATGTAAACGTGAAACTAAGGTTTCTAAGAGCAAGTTTCATGTTTATAATGTTAGGGTTGCCAAATCATTGACCACCTCATAAATTGAATTTATGCCATGTCAACGGTCTTAAGACTTTTTATGTTACATCTAAAATTTTAATTTATTTTTCTTTTCAAAATAAATATAACGTCAAACTGTGTTTTCAAAGTAATATAAAAATGCATTTTTGTTCAAGCATTGAAAAAACATAATAGTATCATAAAATCAACGGAAATCAAATTCATAATTCAATATCGATGCATGTGCAGTACAGTCAAGCTGAGACATTCTTTCCGACAACTGTAAAAATAAAGATTAATGAGTACCCCAAATATATCACATACATCACCATAATAATTACTCATACAAATATCGGTCTATTTAACTCACGGTGCTGCAACATCGGTGTTGTCATCAATCTAACGACCTATTTAAGCCCAATGGCCCATTTATGCATAATGACCTATTTCACCCTAACGGTCTATTTCAACCTAACGTCTTATTTCGACCCAACGGAGCATGTAAACATACAAACAGACAAGAAAGACCCTACTAGTCTAGTTAGGCATACAATGTCATAGTATGACACAAGCATCCAACACACAAAGGATCCAATCATGACATAGTAATATAGTGAGAATATTCAACTATCATAAAAACTACAAACTCCAAAATCTTATAATGCTAAACAACTACCATGAACCACCTAGAAATCAAATAGAGGTTCTTATTGGGGATTTTGGGTTACAAAACAAATGTACATGCGGAAATTCTCTTAACACTTAAGTTTACATGTAACCTAAAATGGTTCTATGTCTTTTTCACGTCTAATAGCAACATACTTATGA
Source organism: Lactuca sativa (assembly GCF_002870075.4). Taxonomy (NCBI): domain Eukaryota; kingdom Viridiplantae; phylum Streptophyta; class Magnoliopsida; order Asterales; family Asteraceae; genus Lactuca; species Lactuca sativa. Next base: position 232,596,847 of record NC_056624.2, read on the forward strand.
AAAACAAAAACTAAACACTATGAATCGAAATTCATGGTTAAGAATTCATACATTTTGCATACTCCAATCAAGGTAATCAAATCTTGTCGTCTCCTTGGAAAACTTAGTTCCAACAGTATGCGAGCCTCTAATGTTTCACACCCACAACGCAAGAAACCCTAAGATTGAGAGGAGAGAGGGATAGAGAAGAGATTTTAGATTTGCTCATTTGGAATAGGTTAGCCAAAAATACAAGGGATTAAGGCTCTATTTATAGATGTTTTGAAACCCTAGAAACCCTAAATTTGAACATATAATAATAATATTTAAAATTCAGTACATATCTAGTTTTCTAATTATCAAATGGAGGCTTCCATAATCCCTAATAGGGTCCTCCAAAACCGTCCACCCTGTGGAAGGTTCTGGATCCTCTCCATTCAACTATCGAACAATTACAACTCAATACTTGTACATTTAATTAATTCTAATTAACCTATAATGAATTCTAAATTAATTATGATTAATTCTTAATTAATTATTACTATTTCTAATTAATATATTAGTCATATAATATACTAATAAATCATATATCTTTCTCCTCTAATCAGTCCAAACTATTTCTTGGTTATTAGGGTAACCCATAAAGGACTTTACTTTTATTCTTCAACATTATACCAATTTAGTTAGGACCTTAGACACATTAATCCATAAATTCTAACTCAATATATAACTTAAACCCAACAAGTTTAACCAAAATTTAAAATGGTCAAAAAGTCAAAAATTATCGGTTAACACGCCATGAACAACTCATGGTCATGCTGAGAACCATAAAATGACAAAATATTCGGGAAACCCCAAAATTTGTGTCATAACCTTAGGTCAGTCGCACCATGAAATCTGGCTCAACATCTTTTCATATTAAACACTTGACCCTTAAAGACAGGAGCTCCAAGCCTTAGATTTGAAACTCCCAAACATCTATCCATCCTAGTAACTTAATCAAGTATGATCTTAAACCCTGATTCCAAAAGTGCCCAAGATGTACTTACCTTTATGCATGGAGCAAAAAGGGCTCTTGTATACACTCTTTTTCCATCAAGAGATCACATCTAGAACCAAACGTCAATCAAAGCTCAAGAGTTCTCCAAACTCTATGGAACAAGCCTGTTAGGTCATAAATTGTGGTTTATACTTTGATTTTCATAAGCTATTATAGTTCTCAGTCTAGGACCGAAAACACCATGTTTTGGTGTTGTTTGGACCAAAATCACATGTGATTTTGGTTAGGCTTTATATTGTTTTGTTTGGGTTTTGGGCATGGACTTTGTGATTAGGTCTAGATATAAATAGTGTTATTTAGGCCTTGAAAAGGGTGTGGTACGTTCTTGGGGCTGCCATATGCTAAGGACGAGATCTAGAGAGAAACAAAAAGAAAACAATGTGTAATCGGAATCTTGTGTACCGGACAGTTAATCAATATATCGTGTGCATTGAAGATTAATTATCTTGTTGTTATTCATCTTATATCTTGCATTATACACTTTGATTGGGATTCCGCACCATCAAAGTGAATCTGATTGATACGTAGGATAATTCGGGACTTACAAGTGGTATCATAGCAAGGATCGGTAGCAATCAAGCTATTGCAAAATATTTTTAAGAGTTTTTCTTGGAGTTTCATGGTGTTTTTTGATTTATATTTTATGAATTTTTGGCCATTGTTCTTCGTGTTCTTCATATTTTTGGATTTTTGATTGATTTTGGCATTAAAGATTTGAAAATCCCGTGTTTATGGCAAGTTTTGGGCATTTTAGGTCAATATTTGCAAGATCTAGGTGGCAATCCTTGGTCTTGGTCAAACCCTAGAAGGTTCTCAGCGGCCAGCAGCAGATTTCAGAGGCACAATAGAGTTTTTGGACGGATTTGCATGTTCTCGGTTCCGACGTCCTCGGCCTCGTTCTCGGTCCGAAGCTTCGGAGTTTGCGGTCAGCTGTTCTCGCTTCGTTGTTTTCGGTCCGTAGGTTCACGGTCGTCGCTTCTCAGTCTCGTGATTTCGGTCTTCAGCAGGGTTCTCGGTGCGAGACTTCTCGGCCAATTTCAGATATTCAAGATTTTGGCTATTTTGACTTTCAAATTTGATTTTTGATTTTCTAATTTATTTCTTGACTTTTAAATTTGACTTTGACTTTCAAATTTGATCTTTGACTTTTAAGTTTTCAAGCTTGAATTTTAGTTTTGACTTGTCAAGTTCAACTTTTTAAGTTTGACTTTTACGTTTGACTTTTCAAGTTTAACTTTCTGGGTTTCAAGTCAAAGGGGATTTTTCTTGGCTTCATAATCAGATCTATTTTTGGTAAATTATTCTTTTTGGTGAATAATGCGTTCTTCAATCACCAAGGTTAATGAAGCTTCATGTTCTCAGTCGTCAGTCGTGTGAAGCTACAATTAAACTTTATCGTGATCAACATGATTTATTAATTAGGGAAATTGAGGACCTTAAATATGAAGGATACACTCTTAGAAAGGCTCAAAAACCCTTAAAACAACAATTAGAGGCCCAAACCAAAGACCTGAAAAGGATTAAGGAAGAATATAATAATAAATGTGAACAATATAATTATGCTCAAGTAGAGATTGCCAGCTTAATAGCCGAACTTGATGCACTAAAAGCTAAATATAAAGATGTTGAATTTAACTTTAAGAAATTTGACGTGTCAAGTGAGGTAGTTGTGTCCATGATAGAAAAACAATTGAAATTTAAAGACAATCAGAATAAGGGTCCAGGGCATCGCAGAGTTCCACCTCCCTTCAATGACAACTATACCCCACTCCTTGAAACCAATGAGGTAGAGATACCTGCTTAGTATGGCCAAACCCATGTACCAACTTCAGTTAAGACTGAACAATCTGGCCCACCTGAGAATATTGAGGTGGATGATACTAATGTTTCTACTTCATGTGAAGGTAAAGTAGTGGAAAATGAGAACAAGGATAACAAAAATAATTCTAGTTTTGTTGATTGTCAAACTAATGTCTCTTTGAACTCTGAATATGTTGCTTCTAATTCTGTTACTTCTAATAAACCTGCTGTTGGTAAATACAGGCCACCAAAACAAGCGGAACAAACTGCTTGCTATAAGTGTGCTTATCGGAACAATCAGAGACAAGGTATGAGCATGCTACCAGGGACATGCAGAAACAACTTCTACATGAAGAAACAGACCTGTTTCCAATGTGGAACACATGGACACATTGCCAGAAATTGCCCAAATCGTGCATATGTTCCCTACTATGCACAAGGTTGGCAGAACGTATGACAACCCAAAATTTTTATCTGGTAAAACCAATCAATCCAATCAAATGTCAGACTTGTTTCTGCTATCTTTTAGCATTGTTAAGGGTCTGTTTGAGTGTTCTAAGCCTAGTACACTTAAGGATTGAATGTAAGGGTGTGTCAGCTTAAATTCATTAGGTTGCAAAAGAGCCGGAAACTCCATCACAAGGAGTTTACGACCGCAAACTCTAGGCAGACGTGAACCCCAATCATAAGTATAGATTTCCTTCATTTGTTCTTCATTTCTCAACTCATTCAATCAAGAACACTCAAACTCTCTCAAGTATCATCAAGGGAATCCATCATTTCTCTTCAAAAACATAAGTAATTCCTCCATTTTACTAGTTAATCTTCTTGATCATATGAATCCTATGAATCACATCCAGACATATTCAAAAGCAAGATTTTTTAAATGTAGTTTTTCTAGTAAATACATATACCCACATATAATCATTCAAAAGCCTAAAAACAACTAAAATTCAAAGGAAAACAAATTATAGTTGTAATCGTATCATGTCATAAAAAAACCCAAAATTTTGTTACTTTTAACATATACTCGCAAATAAAAACATATAATCATATAAAGAATCGACGCATACCTATAAAAGTTGTATCTTCACTAATAGAAGAAGATATTTTTTGAAATTGATGTAGTCAAGAACAAGGGATATAAACTCCAAAATGAGGTCCGAAACAACTTTGAAACAAAAGTTCGACATATTATATATAGGGGACCACATTACCGAGTCGGACATTTTATCCGTTTAACCATTTATGATTTTTCAAAAATAAACTCAAACCGGCTATGCTTGATTTCACCAAAAAGAAAAGCCCTAGTCTTTACGAACCCTCCAATTTCCAAGGCCCAATAACTTGGATAGATTTAGAAGCTCAATTTCGGAGTTACGCTGGCAATCGTGATTCGTCCTTGTTATGGTTACTCTACACCAGATTTAGATTCAGAGTCTTGACTCTTGCCTTCGGATCGCGTAACGGAACTTTCTCAAATGTATCGCTCACATCAGTGAACAAATCCATTTCAACTTTATCACTGTGAAATCGCTTGTAATAGAGAAGTAGAAGCCTCTGTCTAGGAAAAATGCAAAGTAAGGGATCGAATTACCACCGGAATGCTGCGGCAGGGTTGGTTTTTCGATCCCCTATTTCAGCCTTAATGCTGTGCACTATCGCTGCAATGGCCTCTTTCTATGTCGCCGGCCGGTGAGTTGTTTTCTTCTGCATATTAATTTTGCTCACACGATTTAATCGGATGAAGTGATAATACCCCACTGCGTAATTACTGTATATCATTTTCTTCCTTTGAAGTTTGATTCAAGAAATTCCTTTTCTATTCATAAGCATCACATCTACTAATTTGTTGCTAAATCGTCGTATTTTTTTTACTGAATCCATTGCCTAGCGGATGCAGTATAATTAGATGCTAGATCGGTATCATTCTTGTTTATTTGTAAAAAAGATTGTGCATAGTTACTTTGTTAAATCATCTCTTAAATCATATTTGTATTTGTTTCCTTTTCGTCCTCCCGTGAAGTTTATGGCAGGATGCAGAGGACAGGGTTTATATGGGTAAAGAGCTTGACAGAATAACAGGCCAGGTAATAATAAATTTTGTTAATGCTTCTAGATCTAGTATTACTTTTAAGACACTATGCATCACATCCTCTCAGTGTCGGATTGATAGAATTCATTCTTACGACTTAATTTCAGGGGAAATCTGCTATATCCGTGGATGATACATTGAAAATTATAGGATGCAGGTAATGTGGTTGTTAACCTTAAGTCTTTGACTCTAATCAATGTTTTAGTTCATAACTAACGTTTGTATGCTTGTTAGGGAACAACAGAAGAAACTGACAGCTCTTGAGATGGAACTAGCTGCAGCTCGCCAAGAAGGCTTTGTATCAAAGACAAAAAATCCTCCTCCTCCTCTGAAGAAGAAACCATTGGTGATGATTGGAGTCCTTACAGGATTTGGTCGCAAGAACAACAGGGAAGTGATACGCAAGGCATGGATGACAACTGGTGAAGCTTTGAAAAAGATGGAGGATGAAAAAGGTGTTATTGCTCGATTTGTTATTGGAAGAAGGTACAGTGCCTTTTTTCATCTTCTTTTAACTGAAATCCCCACTTGTTTTTTGTTTCCATGATGAAAATGTGATGCCTACATGATTTAACTTGCAGTTCTAACCGTGGAGACAGTCTGGATAGGGACATAGACATTGAAGATAAGAGCCACAACGATTTCTTTATCCTGGTAAGTATAAGCCATAAGGGCTCATGGCATTTTGTTATTCATCATAATAGTTGGAAAGTGATTACTGAGATGTATCTATCTATCTATCTATCTATCTATCAAAACATTCAACAGGAAAGCCATGTGGAGGCTCCTGAGGAACTTCCAAAGAAGACCAAATTGTTCTTTGCCCATGCTGCAGAAAGATGGGAAGCTGAATACTATGCCAAAGTGAATGATGATGTGTATGTAAATATTGGTAATTTTCTATTTCTAAAAGCTATATCATGCTTTTATTAGTTTTTTTACTCTATACTATAAAAATAAACAATAGTATCTCTTACTGTAAACACATCTATTTTTCAGATGCCTTGGGAAGTACACTTGCAGCTCATATAGATAAGCCCCGTGTATATATCGGGTGTATGAAATCAGGCGAAGTTTTCTCTGAACAGTAAGTGTCATATATATATATATATATATATATATATATATATATATATATATATATATATATATATATATATATATATATTATACTTGATCCATCTTTTTATGTGGATTTTGGCAGGGGTCAGAAATGGTACGAACCTGATTGGTGGAAATTTGGTGATGGGAAAACGTAAGTAGCCAATATCTGAATTTTCATTGTACAAATTTTTAAAAAATGATAAAAGTTATTTATTTATTTATTTATTTTTTCATATAACAGGTATTTTCGCCATGCATCTGGTGAAATGTTTGTTATATCCAAGGCTTTGGCTAGATTTGTTTCGATAAACAGGTTTTGTCATCCTTCTAAAATGCCCCTCGTAGTTTTAGATGAGATCTCATTGCTAAATAATTAGTCTGACTTTTTTTTTTCACTTGTGAGCTGGCAGATCTATTCTTCGCACATACGCGTTTGATGATGTTAGTACTGGATCCTGGTTCATCGGTCTTGATGTCAAACATATTGATGACAAAAAGTTTTGCTGCACATCTTGGTCAACAGGTGAGAGGGCATTTACGTCTTTTGCATACCGTCTCACCTTTTTAGGTGGGGTAAAAAAACGCAACTTTTTGTCTCATTAATATCAGGTCCAGTCCAGGTCCAAGGCCCAGAATAGACGCATACCAATCTGTTTTGTTCTGTTCTGTTATGTGTTACACAGTTGATGAATATGGCAAGAGTATGATGAAGGTGTGGATTTTAATGTGTTTGTTGTGTTTCAGGGGGCATATGTGCAGGTGCATAAGTTGATTTATTTAAAGAAGGTGAAAGAGTGTTAACAGACATGTACACAACCAAGATAGAAGGAGATATCTAATGCTTAGGGAAGTTGAACTTATAGCAACGGACTTTCGTCGATTCGTATATAACTTTATAAAATCAGGGTCAACCATGTCGAGTGAACCGTTTTTCTTGAATTTGACCAAAAACTTGATTCTTTTGTTTGATACATACAAACTCTAAGATATGAGAGTGCTTTAGAAGAGTATTATTGTTACTAGAGCTCTTTAAGAAACTTATTTATTAATATTAAAAATTTAATTATGCTATTGCTATTGTTTTGTGTCAAAAAAATTACATTTCTCAAAGTATTTTGATGTGTACATTTAAATTATTAAGGAAATGCACTAAATGTAATAAAAAGTCCTAATAGATGCCAAAAGGTAATACTTTGAAAAATCCTGTGCATACAATGGCAAAGGTAATACTTTAAACAATCCTTTTAAAAAGAGAAGCACTTGAGTAAATATTACCTTAAACAATCCTTTAAAAAGATTGAAGCACTTGAGTAAATGTAAATTTTAGTTTATTTGTTTAAATTTATTTATTTACTTATTTATGATTTTTGATTGTAACACCCATTCGGCAGTAATGTATTATAAAATGGAAGGCTAAAAATTGAATCATATTTTCGATGGACAAACACAAAATTGCAAATGATCTCATCTAGTTGCTAGTTTTGTTTGATTAAAGTTGGGGTTAATAGACCTGGCAATGTGTCGTGTTGCTTCAGCTTTAGGGTTGAAAGAGCTTGACCATAACCCAACTCGTTTAAATCTTGTATCGTGTCGCGCCATGTCAACCCGTTTATTTTTAAGTCAAGTTTGTGTCGGGTTTCGGGTTAGGGTTAGACCTTGAAATGTGTTGTGTCATTTGAGGTTAAAACACTAAATATGTTGGAAAAGTAGGAGTTGGATAGGCGGAATGAAAAAAAAAACAAAAAAAAATGGTAAAAGTAGTAGTTGATAGACGATATGATTAAATTTATAATACGTTTAGAGGACAAAATAGAAAGTGTATGAATTAGAGAGCTCGAGGATGGGATAACAGGAAAGAGAGAGTAGTCGAGTGGCCTATGTACTTTGGGACATAATAGAGAAAGTTAAAAAGAAGTCTTTACCTATAGGGCTAAAACGTTTTCACATTACAAAATAAATCAACCCATAATATATATATATATATATATATATATATATATATATATATATATATATATATATATATATATATATATATATATATATATATATATATATATATATAAACTTTCAAATAAATAATCGGGTTATTTTCGAATTGAAATTCTCAGCTCTAACATTATCCGTTTAATTTTCATGGTATCATGTCAACTCATTGGATTAAATAGGTTAAAATATCATACACAAACATATTTATTTCATGTCGGGTTAACGTGACATATGTCAGTTTTTGTCACCTTTTAGTCTTTAGATGTTACAACCCCAAGGTAAGATGAATGGGTTCTCTTATATTGGTTTAAAACCATGTCCCGATTCAAAAAACCCTGGCAATGTTTAGAATGGTCTTAACACGTCCCTAAAAGCCCGATCAAAGTGTGGCCCTAGTTTAAATAATATGATATGTAATTATATTTCATTTTAAAGAGGTTAAAAACATGACAATACACACTTCTTTTTAGCATAGTCCAATCAACTATTTCATTCAATAATAATTCATGTTATCATATAATTATATTTAATTTTTATATCTTTATTGTTTTTTACTAATATTTCAATTTTGTATCCCGATAGTTGAACCATGATATTGCAAAGTAAAAGAAAAGATATAAAAAGATTTGATTACGAATGGTTTAAGGTTGATATAGAACAACCAAACCTCAAGAACCCTTATGTTGTAATTTTCTTATTCCACAAGTCAAAATCAACGCATCTAAAAACATGTTATCATTTACATTTTTATGCTGCAATTTTCACATAAATTAAATAACTTAACATTAGAAGAGTTGGTGAAGACTAAAGTAGGGATAACCAGTTATATAAATAAACATTTACCCTTAAATTATTATCATTATTTAGAATTTGATTAGTTATCTGTTGTTCTATATTACTATATATCTAATCATCTTTTTCTTGGTAAAATTGTATCCGTAAATTTCTTCTGAAAGTAGTTTTTTAGGCTAAAATCCAAATACGATTTTTATTATCTCTCTATTATTGATTTTTACCAGTTGACCCATTCCCACAATAAATGAACTAAATCCTTATCGTATTATCGATTCAAAATTAATATGTAAAATAAAGTTAGTAATAAATAAATCAGTTGGATAAAACTGGAAAACGAGTCATTTTAATCTATATATTTTTAAAGATCATTAATTAATTAGTAAGTTAAATTTCATAAATAATTAGTATTTTTCGTTGATTAAATAATTAGTTTGCTGCCGATTTGTATGACAAAATAAATATATTATTACTTTATGCATGTATATACTAATTTTATAGCAATATATGATGGATAAAAAATTCTGGTGTATTTTGATAAAAACAAATAAAATTGTTATCAACTATTAATTGGGCCGAACCGAAGTATCCACGGATACTGGCGGGTCAACGGCAACCGCGTTTCTTTTACCCGTCTGATGTCCATGTTTTCTCCCATAGAAAACTCTTGTTTCCCGATCCTCAAGCCTCAATTCCATCAAATTTCTCCATACAATGGATTACGATTTCAGAAACCGGTTGAATCCACCATACAGTTCTCAATCTTCTGTGTACAACAGGCCAACGCCGTCATCTTCGGGGTCGCCGATGCCGCCATCGAGTCATCCGATGTACGGACCGTCGTCGCTCTACCCTAAGATTAATCAGTCCGGTGGGCACTCTGTTGTTCATGCACCTGCTCGAAATAACATCAACTCCTCTTCCTGTAAGTTGTAGACTATATTAGAATGATTTTAGGTATCTGTTCATTGATTTTCTTAGTTGTTACTAAGGTCGTTTAGATCAGAAGAATAATATGTTTTTGAATATTATTAGGAACCTTGTGTCATCTTCGATTATGATCTGTATATGGAAATTGCTATTAGTTGAAGGTTTGCTAACTTATTAATCTATTTCGATATCTTTTTAGCAGGAATGGGGATTAGGGTTACTTTAAAACCGGAGTTTCGGATTACACCACCGGTATCCTTTCTGTACTTCATTCAAACTCTTTGCTGTTTCTTTTTTAATGATCCCTGTCTGATGACTACCGATATTGTTTTTTTATCAATCGACATGTCCATGAGCATTGAATTCTTAACCTACTGTTATCAATTTTATTTTACATCTTAATTATATTGATCATTCGAAGATACATGCATATTTTGGCCTTTCTTTGGGTATTTGTGATATTAGTACAAACTTGTTATGTTCTGTTTGTTTATTGAAATGCTTTTCTTGCATCAGTTTATGTACATAATACCAAAGCAGATATTTATACTCCCTTTACTTTAACTTTTCTGATCTCTTTCAATACTTTAACTTGTCCGATGATCCCAGACCTTGATTTAGAATTTGATAATTGCTTATAAAATCAAATGATCAGATTTTTGATGTCTTACTGATGGAAAGAGGATAGAGAAAGTGATTAGGTTGACTATAACTATGTAGATTGTAGATTAAGTTGTGTACACTATATGTCTTTATATGTGATGTAAAGCATTGTAGTTCTTGTATTGTATTTTGGGTATCCTTTTAAATGGCAAGATTTTGTGGTCCTTAATGAAAATACTTGTACAAATTGTAGCCTCAATTGTCTCCACACATTGGAGAGATTCCTCGAAGCACATTTCAGTTTGACTTTGAACTGGAAAGGAAGATACTCGCAGAAGCAGAGAAAGAAAACCCAAATTGGAGCAAACTCGGTCTCGAGAACCTTCCCCATAAGACTGCAAAACCAATATCTCGTGCGGTATGCCCTCTTCCTAGGTTGATTCTTTTTGACTTAATGGGGACATGACTTAGGTGGTCTTTCTTTTTGACTTTAATCAACTTAATAAGAACAAAACGTAATCTAAACAGATATATATATATATATATATATATATATATATATATATATATATATATATATATATATATATATTGTGTGTGTGTTTCTTTTTTACTTGATACAGAGAAAAGTGATAGTTTTTAGATTTTTGCTATTCTTCTCTTTTACCAAGTGGGCTCTCGTTTTTTCTGGAATAGTTTTTTTTTTTTTTTTTTTTTTTCTGGTATCAGTCCATCGTTATTGGCATATATTGTATTGATTTTGGTCCCTCCAGAATCCACATAAATAAGGGGTTTATTTTGATTTCTGCAGAACTCTAGTAGTGGTAGTGTAGACCCGGTGGTGGGGAAATACTTGGCAACAGGTCTTAACAGAGAAGCAGTACCTATTGCAGTTGCCAAATATGGAGATAATCCAACCAAGGTAAACTAACTCCTCCTACTTCTACTTGTCTTTAGAATTATGTTGTCATATTTACTTTTTAATTTTTACAGGTCAGGGAATTTGTGAATGGCTACACTGTGTTGAGAGAAATGGGGTTTGAAGCTAATAGTGTCGCTGAAGCATTGTTCACCCATGACAACGATAAAGAGGCTGCAGTAAATTTTTTGAGCACTTCATAGGCAGACTCTTTCTCTGTGCATGTCACAAAATTATATTACTAGTAGTAAACTCAAGTCAAGGCGTGTATTATTATTATATTTTACTTTTTTTTTGGGTTTGTAAAATAGTTGGTTTTCCTTGTTTGTGTAAATTGAATTTACAATGTTAACTCGCTCCTGGTGATTGTGTGACGTATGTTTATGCAGCATTCATATTTTTAAGATATCTCTTAACGAAAACATAATTTGTCAACTAAAATCAGTATTAGGATCATATGTTATTAATTTATTTATTATGCCAATTCCAAGCATGTAGTTGCCATCAAGTTGAAGACAAAAAAAGAATAGAATAGTAAGGATTTAATGGCATGGAGGTGACTGGTACATATAATTAAACCATGAAACGTAGCATGGCTTTTATTTGTTTATTTATTTAATAATTCAATGGCATGTTACGTCTGGTCGGTCTTTATTATTATTATTATTTTTTAATATCATATTATACGTAGGCGTAGCCACTGGGATTTGGTAGGCAACTCTTAAGTCTTATCTCCCCAATAATTCTTCTTATTTTTTCCCCTTAACACGTCTGAATTGCTAAACTTACATATAATATAAATAAATTGTCAATATGCTATTAATTTTTCTAATCCAAATTGATAATACATCAAAAATATATATAGCTTGTTAGCTTTCTTTATGTAATTTCACAAGTTATTGACATATTTAATATTATTATAAAAATAGTTATACTATAGATTATGATACCCTCTATAAGAAATAATTTCATATGTTGGATAGATTTGGGTACATACTTGGAACGAAATACTTTTAAAAATTTCTAACTTTTTTGTCGTTGATTTTTATTTCATTTTACTTGTATGATCTATTTTATATTGACGAAACTTTGTCTTTACTCCTCCAACTCAAACAATAACTAACATATTTTACCCCGACTATACTTTTCATTAGTTAAATAAACAAAACTCTTCTAACAGATAAAAACTTATATGCTAAACTCATAATTTTTGTCTAAATTTTTACTTCTTCAACTTGAATAATATGAAGAAAGATCGTTGTCAATTTGTCACATGTAATAATTAAATATGTAAAATATGACAACTAGTTTGGATTTTTTTTTCATTTAACCACTAATTTTTTTTTTAAATATACCGTATTAAGTTTTTCTTCATTAATGAGTTGCAAAAAACAAATGTAAGTTTAGCTTTGAGGTTAATGTGTTTTTTTTTTTTTAATTCGAAGATTAAATTATTATTTTTCAAAAATAAAATTAAAAAAAAAACAAAAACTCTGTTTACTTTTTCGGTAGATAAGCCGAAGAAAACCACATGAATTTTTATAAATTTTGCCCTGTTTCACCGATTATCACATTTTTCATATAATAGTTCTGTTTATAAAAAGCCAGGTTTTATAAGCGGAGGCCAATCAATCAAATTCACGAGAGACTGAGGGTTATGAGCGCCGCGGTTGTGGTGTTCGTCGGTGCTTACCTCCTCCGCTCTTCAACAGAGGTCCTCCACCCGCGGAAATGGCGGAACACTTTGTTCTCTCCTCCAGCTACAGCCTAGCCATCAATACAACCTGTACTAAATTCCCTCTCCCTCCAAATCATTACATTTCTTAGGTGTTTAAATTGATTAATTATTACGCTGGAGTTCTTCCTCTACGTACCATTTACCACCACGTGCATCTTCCGCTCATCTCTCCAATCTCATTGATTTCTCCATACCCCAGCTCCCTCCCTCTTTCCTCCATTTATTGTTTCCACCCTACCTCCATTAATTTCTGCTCCCAACCTCCAAAATCTCTCTCTCCGCCTATTAGATTCATTAATCTCCTTCAGTACATGTGTTTCTATGTGTTGGTCGAGTTGTTTAGCTCATTGCTTGTACATTCTGACAAAGGGTTCAATGGGTTTACCTAATCGTCACAGAGATCTGAAAAAGTGAGTTCAGTTATCTTTCGTTGTCTGCTTCATTGTGTTTAATATTTTCATCGTTATTTTGTAATGTTGTGTATGTAATTTGGTAACGATTCCTACCTTCTCGATTACAAATTCGTCATCGTTTTTTCTACTTCTGTGTTGATCGAGTGATGTACCTGTTTGCCTGTTGGGTTCTAAGTTCTAACGAACTTCATGATGCACCCGATGGTTTTAGCTGATCTTCACTGAGATTTGAAAACCGGATTCCAATCACTTTTCAGTTTCTTCTTCATCGTTGAATATTTGCTTCTTGATTTTGTAATATTGCATTTGCTTATAGATATCTAATCCGGTAACAATCGAGTAGAAACCAGTCTAGCGTAATACAAGCTCCAACTCGATTTTAACTTGAATGAGTCAAACTTTATTTGAGTTGGGGATTTGAGACTGATTACTTCGAGTTTACATTTTTTCTTATTATAATATTCTATTTTGGAAATTTTAATCAGTTATAACAATGTCACAATTTCATTGTTATAATTGAGTAAATTGTTCAAAATGCAATACCCAAATAAAAAGAAATTGGAAGGACAAAGCCATGATCCGTAGTTTTTAAAATACAACGTAAAATATTTGAGGTATAATTTCTCATATTGTAAATAGAAAAGAATTAGAATAAGTAAGATCCTATAATAAACAAAACTAATAAAAGTTTTGTTACCCTGTTTTTAACTCATGTCATCAGAAGTCAGTAAAGTACGGAAGAAGATGAACAAAAGTAAAAGAAACTCACCAATACAAACTGAATTCATTTACGTTTCTTGTTTGACTATAACGTTCACTCTGATACAAGTTAGCTGTACTCGATTTCAATTACAATTTACACCTTATATTCAACGTTCATCTGATAATGGTGGTTATTTATGAAAATCATTACTTACATACCACTATATCCTTTAATTCTCACCATCTTCTTATTCAGATGAGCAGAAACGTTGTTCTATAGCTTTTGGAGTTTGTAACTATATACTATCTGTCATCAACACAGAAGATGACAGTCAAGAACAAGAACATGATTACGTTGTCTGCAATTTTCTTGTTCGGAGCAACTATATCCATGGTCACCGGAGAGCCTTTGGAAGATAAGCAAGTTTTACTTAATTTCATACAAAGCATTTCGCATAGTCGCGAAATCAATTGGGAAATGGGTTCTTCAGCTTGTGTTAACTGGACCGGGATAACATGTAATCATGATGAGTCAAGAATCATCGCCGTTCGTTTGCCGGCGTTTAGTCTTCATGGTCCTATTCCTCCGGATACTCTTAGCCAATTGTCGGATCTTCAGATCTTGAGTTTGAGATCAAACGGGTTAACGGGTCCTCTCCCGCCCGATTTCTCCAACCTCACAAACCTAACAGCTCTCTATCTTCAATCAAACGGACTCTACGGCCCATTGCCTGTAAATTTCTCAAATTGGAACAATCTTTCGATACTTGATCTCTCAAACAATGGTTTCAACGGAAGCATATCACCTTCCATTTCGAATTTAAGCCACCTCACTGCTTTAAACCTTGCTAACAACTCCTTTTCCGGCGAAATCCCTAATCTTAGCATCCCAAGTTTGCAAGCTCTCGATTTGTCGAACAATAATCTCACCGGACCTGTTCCTCAGTCTCTCGAACGATTCCCCAGCTCGTCTTTCGTCGGAAATGACCTTTCTCCTTTGAATTCACCGCCACCGGTTCTCTCTCCGGCCGCCCAACCGTCATCCAAAAAATCTTCAAAACTCGGCGAACCTGCAATTCTCGGAATCGCGATCGGTGGTTGCGCTCTAGCGTTTGTACTCCTTGCGTTGATAATGATACTCCGGTATTCTAATAAAAAGGAGGTTTCCGGGAGACCGGAGAAAGAAGAAAAGGTAACAAAACTGCGTTCCGGCAGCCAAAATGTAAACGGAAATGGAACCCTTGTGTTCTTCGAAGGCAGTAGCCTGGCGTTTGACCTTGAGGATCTGTTTAGAGCTTCGGCTGAGGTGCTTGGTAAGGGAACATTCGGTACGACTTATAAAGCGGCGTTGGAGGATGCAAACACGGTGGTTGTGAAGCGGTTGAAGGAAGTTGCAGCGGCGAAGCGAGATTTTGAGGTCCAAATGGAGGTTGTTGGGAATATTCGACATGAGAATGTTGCTCCTTTGAGAGCTTATTATTATTCCAAAGACGAAAAGTTGATGGTGTATGATTATTACGATCAAGGGAGTGTTTCGTCAATGTTACATGGTAGTGATACTATCTGAGTTGTTTGTTGTTATTCGAGGAGTTTCATGTTATATATATTTTTTTTGTTTAAATGAATCCGTTTATAAATTTGCAGCAAAAAGAGGCGAGGATCACCGGAGTCCACTAGATTGGGATAGCCGGTTGCGGATAGCCATCGGAGCAGCGAGAGGGATCGCATATATCCACACCCAAACAAACACAAAGCTTGTCCATGGAAACATCAGAGCCTCCAACATCTTCCTAAACCCACAGGGATACGGTTGCGTAAGTGATCTTGGCCTGGCGGCAGTAATGACACCGCTAGCGCCACCGGTGATGCGGATTGGCGGTTACCGGGCACCGGAAGTATCCGACACCCGGAAAGTCTACCAAGCATCAGATGTTTACTCTTTCGGAGTCGTCCTGTTGGAACTCCTCACCGGAAAATCACCTACCCATGCCACCGGCGGCGAGGAGGTGGTGCATTTGGTGAGATGGGTGAACTCGGTGGTCCGGGAGGAATGGACGGCTGAGGTTTTTGATGTGGAGCTTTTGAGGTACCCGAATATAGAGGAGGAGCTGGTGGAGATGTTGCAGATTGGGATGCAATGTGTGGCAAGGTTGCCGGAACAGCGGCCCAAGATGGCGGAGGTCGTGAAATTGGTGGAGAATGTCCGGAGGCCGACAAATATGGATGTGTCGGAGGTATCTACTCCGGCGACGGAGGTGTCAGCGTCTCCGGTGGTAGCACAACAGATAGGGTCGTCTGTAATTGCAATGTAAGATTAATTTTAATTTTTTTTTTTTAAGAAATTAGTTGTGAAAATAATTGTAATATTTAAAAATGTATGTGAGAGATGAAGATGGGGGTTGGTATTGGTTGGTAATGTCAAATATTATTTTATTAGGGGTTTGTTTCTTGAAACCTCATATTCGTTGACAAAATTGCTGCTTGAGGTTTGACTATTCATAGTCAAAATTCGGTTGCCTCGGAGTATATGTGATTATTTGAGATCTTTTAGGGGGCCTTGAAGTATATGTGATTATTTGAGATTTTTTCAAGGGCTTAGGTTAACAAATTATTATTTTTGTTTATATTTATTCATTTTTTTTTAATACCATCGACCATAGCGTTTCTAGGCCTTCCGATATGGGGCATCACCCTATGTGTGATGTCTTATTTGCCATAGAAAAACACACGTGCACACCATCTCAAAGATAGGTGAGTGTCTTGTGGCGTGGTACCGTCTACAGAAGAAGGCGAGGCTCTGACCGGTGAAACATTTGTTTGTGTTTATCTCTCTCTACAATCTCTTTCTTCTTCACTACTTTTTCACTAGTTAACATCATTTCCACAACTCAGAGGTGGAATTGTTAAAATAATGACGTGATCTCTTTTTAATCATTTCTCACACGTGAAGATACTCCTCAACCTATTTGTTCGAAAAATAACTTTATGTTCGACAATAATCCATATTACCGGTTTCAACCCTCTAGTTTGTATACAAATATTACCTGTCTTATTCCAAGACTAAAAACGAATTGCACCCAAACCTCTAACTTGTAACAGTTGATTAGGCTTTACTCACATCCAATCTAATATTATGTTTGACGTATTAATTGAAAAGTTAGCTGGAAGCTAGGTAGAAGATATAAAACGACGTTTAGAGGAATATGTTCTCTAATATTAATTAGATGTATATTTGGAAAATTATAAAAAAAAAACTTATGAAAAGGTAGTCTAAGTAATTTTCTAAAAACCTAGTTTATAAGTTATTTTTTGGTTTTTCAAACATTGAAACTAAAAAAAGTTCAAAAAATAAGCTAGCTGTGACACGCCAAACACAATCTAAACTTCTAATATAATCAATCATTGTAATCGTCAATAGTAATTGAAGAGTTGAAAGATTATGGCTTCGAATTCATCTCCAAGTAACTTAGTGATCATGGATGTTCACTACAAAGCTATTTTTGTTCTTAAACCTCTTGTATATTTTGAGCCTCGTAAAACATCTGTTACAGATGTGGTATTTAGTTTGATGGGTTTACAAAGTTTGTTGGATTTCTAGAACATTTAACCAAAGATAGTCGTAAGGACATGTATTAATTCCCCAACAATGAAAGCTTGTCTGATGGTATAAAAAGATCGGACAATAATGTTGATTACATACATTTTCTCAAAGAAACGTATATCACTGACAATAACATGAGTGTCTATTTATACCACTAAAATGAACCCATAATTGATTGGGTTGATGAGTGTTGATATACATATCTCATCGGCAATTTACCGATGATTCGACTATTTTACTATGGTTCGGCCATTTTTCTATGATTCGGTCATTTCTTGTTTGCTCATTCCCAAGACAAAAGGGTACACCCATTACCTCAGGTACAACTCATACACTTACCTTCACAATGCACAAATGTAATCTTATTCTCCCAGATAAAAAGATACTCCTAACACTATATATATATATATATATATATATATATATATATATATATATATATATATATATATATACATACATACATACATACATACATACATACATACATACAATCGGGTTCCTTCCACTCGAAGACCCGACCCCCATTTCATATCGATACTAACTGGTCGTCGGAGGCCGCACACAGGACGCAAGTCCTGTGGCGACTATAACGATCCTCATTTATGAAAGTAACATGAAACAAATTGGGGCTCGCCAGCGGCACCGAAGCACACATCCGAGATCTCAACTCGATCAACCTCGTGACGATTTTTTGGGATACATCAAGTGGCCCCATTTGTGGTGTAACACTCCAAAAAAATCATAGAAATTTAAAAAATTTAAAATCAACCATTAACCAACATTGTTTACAAAAACAGTCATTGTTTCAAAAGTATTATTCAAAATCAGATTTTTCCCAAGACTCAATAACAAAAAACAGGAAGATGTGGACGATCACGCTCTCGCTTTCCCATGATCATCTGAAATACCTGAAATAATAAACTGAAACTGCAAGCCAAAGTTTAGTGAGTTCCTCCAAAGTACTATCACACCACATATAGAAATACATAAATTAGCATGTTGGGTCCACAACCTTCCGGTTGGATTACCCTGGCCCACAACCTCCTGGTTGGATTGCCCTGCATACTACATACTGGGTCCACAACCTCCCGGTTGGAATGCCCTGGCCCACAGCCTCCCAGTTGGATTGCCCCGGTCTATTGACTGATGACACTAAGCAGTAGTCTCAACCCCAACGTAACATGTCGACATATAACATATAATATACATATTCAACAGACAGATGATTATACAGTCAGTAATTACAAGTTGTCCTACAAATCTACCAGTCTAATACATATCAGTAACTATCCGATAATCAAACAGTTCTGTCGTATACTCAACATATCATAACTTAGTATCTAACAGGATATCAATCCATTGGGCCGACCTTGGTGACTTCAAATCGCAAGTACATTGAGGAAAACTCATATATCAGTCTAAAGTGAATGCTGAACAGAATGCAAATCCGAAAGTCAGCACTACCGATCACCTAAACGAAATCGGGACTCAAGCTTAGATAATAATCCCAATGCCCAAAATATTAAAACCACTCTTAGGTCAACATTGGTCAAAGGTCAAAGTCGACAACTCAACCGAGTCAACCCAACCAAGTACGTTGGGCGTACTCAATAGAATGCGGGGTGTACTCGATAGTTGACTTGCAACGGGGCTTGACCGTATACACACAACGTACCAACTGGTACGCCCAACGTATGCAGTTAAACTTCTTCTTAACGCGATAAGTGCTTAATACTTAATCTTTTACGTCCAAATTGCAGATCCAAGACCCGAATATCGTTCTTGACCATAAAGTTTCCAACTTTATAGTCTTGCATGGCCAAAAAGTGCTAAATTCTAGAAACCCCAACCTCTTAACCCATTAAGACCACCGAGCACATGCATGGGGAGAAGTTAAGAGCCAAGACCCTATTTTTATGCTTCTAAACTTCTCAAAACGTCTGAAAGGACAGTTTAAATGGTTTGGAGCATTCCATACTAAAAAAGGTCAAGACTTGGGACCAAAATACTCATGAATCAAGAACTTAGCAAGATCTAAGGAATAACAAGCCAAGTTTAAAGCTTTATATCTCTTGGAGGTTGCTAGATAGGTGAAGATTCCATATCTAAAGCTCTTTTTAGCTTCCAAGGTGGTTCTACTTCCTTCTTTCACCTTCAAGACCACCAAAAACACACACAAGGGTCAAGAATGCTCAAACAAGTAGCTAGGGTTTGCTAAATCGTATGAAGGTGTTGGAGGATGATGAGAGATGAGGTTTGGAGGACATAAATTTGGTTAAATAGGGTCCAGCCCTAAAAATTAAGGTTTGTGGCTCAAACACATAAGCTAGGTACGCCCAGCGTATGTGAGCCCGCCTCAATAATTACAAAAATGCCACTATGGGCCATTTTGCAAGCTTTCTCATGCACAAGGGCTAAAATGCAATAACTCTGCATACTTAGGGTTAAAATTGAAAATACCTCATCATCGAAATGTTACACGTGGAACTCAAAGCAAATAGTTGTTGTTTCGCGAGTTTCAGTTTCATCTCTTCAAAGATCTCTACAAATATGTTCTTCAAAGGCTTTATCTACAAATATGGGTTCAGTAGAGGCCAACATTGTCAAAAGATATTTTATCCAACGTTATGTTTTCTAAAAACCCAAATGCAAGCTGGAATAAATGGAAACTCACATCTATCTTTTTAATATAAGGAGGGTTAGATATTTAGGAATTTGTCAACAGTAAAATAAGTATATCATAGACATCAAAATTTTTCTAAACAATTAAGGGGTCGTTTGATAGTTGCTGACTGAGTAAGAACTGACTGGGTTAGAAGCTGACTGAGTTAGAAATTCTGATTGAGTTAACTTCTGATTGAAACTTGTTGTTTGATTTTACGTCTGACTGACCAAACAAAATGACAATATTACCCTCAAACAATATTTTTTTTTATAATAATACATTTATGCAATATTCTCAAACCACAATATATTATTAATTAACTCCATTTATACAATAATCTAAAAAACATGAAGATCAAAAGAAAAAATTATCATATCTCTTGATTGTCTTCACTTCTTCTTACCAATTGAAAAAAAAAACTTGTGTTTGCATTCATATGTATTAGGTTTGAACCATTATCATAAGTGGTTACTACTAACAATCACATGAATAAAATATGAAGTACAATGATCCTAGTTACAATTTATAAAAACAAATCATAAAACTACAAAAGAAAAATGCTTGAACTCAGGGAAAGGGGTTGTCACACTTCTTTAACTGATGGTTAACATTGATCAGCCTTTAAAAATTTGTTTAGGATAACAAGAGAACAAACATCTGGTGTTTGTTTAGGATAACAAGATAACAACCCTCTAGTGTAGCAGGGTAAAGAAACAATCCAAATACAAAACCATAATCAAGAAATCAAATACACAAGTCATCTACAAATCTAGTAGGCATCATCAGTATAACTCCAAGTTTAAAATAACATAATACCAAGACAAATTTGCAGATTTTGATCTGAATTAACAGCACGTCTCAAGGATCACTTTTCAGAATCATTAGATTACTTGAATTTTATCCATTAGTATATGCCCGTTCTACCCCTAGCTTTAAAAAAAACTCAATCTCGAACTATCTACAAAGAACCTCCATAGTAATTCAAACACCAAGCTTAAGCGAATAAGATGTCAGAGTTCAAGAACCCACAGTCAATTATTGAGCTTCTGATTTCATCACATCAACTACCTATTTCCGGGCCAAAAAGAAATCATTATGATAAGAAATCATTTTTTTGTGAAATCAGAAGGAATCAACAAGTAATGGATTGCAATTGAAAAGAAATAGACCTAGTTGAGATGGATTAACCTCATCTTCTTTCCAAATCAACATACCCATAATGCCAAATCGTGTTCCACAGCATAATCGGTACAAATTGGAAAACATGTTCAAGCATAAAAACGAACAAAATGAAAAGAAAAACGAAATACCTTATTGGCGGTGGAAGAGGAAGACGATGAACGAACGATGGGGATGTAGGTAGGTACGACGATGCTTCAGGGGGTTGGGAGTTTGAAATTGAAGGAGGTAGCTGGTGGTGAAAAGGATGGCGACAGAGGAGGTTTCCAGCGAGGCTGAAGAGGATAGATAGAAGTGATGGAGAGGATAGTGATGTCCATTGAAGGAAAAGCTGCTTGGAGCGAAGGAGATGGTGAGCCATGGGTAAGGGTAAAAGATGTCCATTTTCCGGTCAGCCTTTTATGTTTAGCGGACCGAATCAGAGCAATGACGACTGACTGTGGACCGAGTAAGCTAAGAAATAGAAAGTATCAAACACACTGACCAGACTGGGTCAGTCAAAGTGTCTGACCGGACTCGGTCAGTAAGAAATCAAACAGCCCCTAAGTAGTCCCAACTTGTACATGATGTGTCATAAGAAGTAATATGGACATGTTTTAGCAACAAAAAAAATGGAAAGACAAGTTTCTATTTTACAATTGTAAAAAATAATAGTACATAAAGTAACTTTCAAGAAAGCTATCACCAGTTGTGAGTTGTACGGTTATAAGAAAAAATGTAACATCCCAAAAACATAGATAAAATTTTGTTTCTAATTTCATTCAAGTCACATGACACTAATATCAAAATAGCCAAAAGAGTATCATAGTAACACATAGTAACATGTTATCAGAGTAAAAATTCCCAAAATCACTAAGTGCGGAAATCATAGGGTGATGCGGTGCGAGCAGGCCAGGCCCTTCCCTTTCGAACTGGAAGTACCTGAAACATAAACTAAAAACTATAAGAACAAAGCTTAGTGAGTTCCCCCAAAATACCACATACTAAACAACATACTATCAAGCATATCTGGGTGCTTTCCTATCCCTTCGGTCATTTCAACCGGATACTATCAAACATATATGGGTGCTTGCCTACCCCTTCAGTCTATTTCAATCGGATACTGTCAAGCATATTTGGGTGCTTGTAATCCTCTTCAGTCTATTTCAACAAGATAACGGGTCTATTTCACCCCTACTACTACCATATAATATCATAACAAGAATCATAGAATCATCAAGAAAATACAGGCATAACTGACAACTGTCACAATGTAACATCCCAAAATTTTTAACAAATTTAAAATTTGAAAACAACCCATTTACTAAAAGAAGTGTTTACAAAACCATTATTTCCAAAACATTATTTAAAATCAGAGTCTCCTAAGATCTAATCAGTCGTAAAACCAAGGATGTATACGGTCACGCCTTCGCCTTGCCATGATCATCTGATGCACCCGAACAATAAACTGAAATTGTAAGCACGAGCTTAGTGAGTTCCCCCAAAGTGCCACCACACAAACAAATCATATACACAAACACTCATGCCTGGCCTAATCAGCCTCAGGCTGAAATATCAGGCATGTCTACGACGGGCCCAGTCATCCTCAAGATGGAATACCCTCGTATCATAATCATGTTTGGTCCAATCAGCCTCAGATTGAAATACCAAAACATGTCAGGTCTAATCAACCATCGGGTTGGAAAACCCCAGGCCCATTTAATCATCAGGTTGGAATGCCAATATACAGTGGGTCCAGTCATCCACAAGATAGAATACCCTCAGGCTCAATTAACCATCGGGTCCAATCATTCTCAGGACGGAATACCCCAGGTTGGCATGCCAATATACAATGGTTCCAGTCATCCTCGAGATGGAATACCCTCGGGCCCAATCAACCATCGGGTTGGAATGCCCCTGATCTGTTGGATCATGCACAAAGCTGTAAAGCCTCAATCATAATCGCAAAATATGTCGACATATACATAACATATAAACATATAAACAACCAACACACAAACAGGCAGATCTACAAATCACTACCGCATAGCAACATCTTAATGTTTATTATATTTTTTAACATTTTAATATTAAGAGTACTAGTGATCATAATACCATTTTTATGAATACATTAATTAATATTTACATATGTACCTGTGAAACAAATATTATATTTAATTCGTATTTTGTTGAAGCATTATAAGCATGTTGGATGAGTGGTTATGTTATTTGCTTTCAAACCAAGAGGTGGTGGTATCGGTTCATCTCCAAAATATAATTTTGTCAGCCTTATAAGAGTATCCCTCATCGTATTTGAGATAAAACCTTCATCATTCTCACATTTCATATAAGAGAGTCAAGTCTATGGCTTTTACCCACATCTTTGAGGAGTCGCACATTGCTGGGGATAAAAAATTTGGCGCTCCTTATCTCTATATAAAGTTTCTCAAAAAACCGCAAAGAAGAAACCGAACTGCAAAAAATCGGAAAAAAACGCAAAAACCGAACCGCATAAAAACCGAACGGTGCAGTTTCTAAACTTCAAAAAACCGAAGTTGCGGTTTTCGGTTCGGTTTTGGTCAAAAACCGCACTGAACCGCCCCATGCTCACCCCTAGTATTAACTTTATACCTTCTGATGATGGGGAATGATGCAAAACTTCTAGATCCAAGATTGCTTCTAGCTTCCAAGCTTCACTACCACCTTCTTCTTCCTTTGAAATACACAAAAACTCACACTCAAACTTCCAATTCCTTTAAGGGGCTAGGGTTTACAAGAGAAGATGTTTATGATGATGGAGGCTGGAATGGGGAAGGAAATGGGGCTTAATGAGGTTTAAATATGGGCAAAACCCTAAAAACTAGGGTTTAGAATCTGGCTACGTACGCACCGCATACTCCTCATGGCCCAAATTTATGAAAATGCCACTAAGGCATGCTTTGCACTCTTTTCTCAATTAAGGACCAAAATGCAATAAATCTCAATATAAGGGTCAACAATGAAAGTGTCTCAAAACCAGATGTTATAGTTCGTGACATCGCCAAATTCATGGTCATTTTAAAAAAATTTATTTATGCTTATTCAAAAATCAGAGTATCCATTTTAAAGAATAATATTGTGGAATTTCTTCCCATAAAACATGATAAAGATATTATCAAAGCATTTCCGAAAAAATGTATTTTTGTTTATATTAAAACATTGGGATGTCATCATCAATACATAAATATAAGCATAAACAGACCTTACATTCATTTACACTAATGATTTACATCTCCTTTAATCTCTCAATGTAATGTATCTTCGTATAGACACATGTGATACAAATAAACTGAGTGGGCCAGGTTGGGAAACCTGGTGAGTACATAGGGTTTTTAACCCACAATAATATAGTTGATTTGTTTCTTTACATACTTCTTGCCAAACAATTAACCTGATTACCCATCCCCATTATCTTTATTTATTCTTCCCTAAGGGTCATATCCAATATTGTATTTACCTCTCATCGCCTTACATCACATTTCCTTATATGTTTGTTCCTAAGGATTTTTTTAAGGATAATCACCTATATCGCATAGGCAGTACTGATTCGGGGATTATTCCCCCAATATGTGTCCAATAAGGGCTAAAGTATCATCGCATGAATACGTAGCTGCTACATCGCCTGAACTCGTAATTCATCACCTACAAGTTATGAGCTTGCCGGTGTTTCCACATGACTTGTTAAGATTAGTTAGTGGTCGCCATCTATCCTATAGTGGATGACTACATTGTAACATCGTAGGTTAATGTTATGGCATCTCATAATCATCTCTTATCTCACATCACCTATTCATCACCAAATATCTATCATCACCTAGTTATCATCACTTTTCTATCATCACCTATCTCTCATCACTCATCTACCGATCTTTATCCAATATATTTATAGGTATGAAAATCAAGGTTGTAGAACTCGTTACTCGGTACCTCCTCGGCCGACTACCGAGTAGCGAGTACTCAGGAGTACTCGGGGAGTACTCGGATTCGGTAATTCATGTAGAAATATTTTTAAGGAAATTATATATGTCAAAATCATAAGTTGATTGAAATATATAACAAAATCAGATACATGTGAATACACAAAAACTGTAAAGCACATAATGATCTCACTTCGTGAATAGTTACTGAAAGTTTAACATATATATGTAGTAATAATCACATGTGTGTTAAATAATAAATCATTTAGTATATTATATATATTAATCACCGAGTTGACCAATTTTTACAACACTGTTCAGTTCAGTAAGAGGCCGATCAAGGAGTACTTGGGATTCTGTAACTCGCCTCGGTAAGGGGCCGAGTAGCGAGTACTCGGAGGAGTACTCGGCCAACTCGGCGAGTTTTACAACACTGATAAAAATGCATATACAGTTTAAATCATGTAAAACATGTATAAATCGTTCATCTAGCATACATATCAGGAACACAGATAATAAGCACATATAGCATGTATTAATATTAAATACTTCATATCTATTTGTAAGATGAAAGCAACTATGCACTTACTTGTTAAAGTGATGACTCGAAATTCGGGCAGTGCTTCACTTCTAACAATTTTCTATTCCTTCGACGAAAACTAGTATCATTATTACTAGATTTTAGTCTACTATTTATTGCAACTAATTATTAGTCTAAATTTATCATTAAATCAAGGTCTACATCATGATCTATCAAGTAAGGATCAGCCAGGCAAGACAGTTGGGAGGCAGGACCATTTCGGCATATAGCTTTTCAGAAATCCAAAAACCAAGCCCAATGTGACTATTCTAGACACCTTTCCCACAAGTAGTTCAATCAGTATAACGACTTTGAATCTCTTATAAATCTTGTTTATAGGTCCATAATAACGATAATGAACTTAAATATAAGTTATAATTAAAGTAGGGTAAGCATAACTTATTTACAAAGGGGTTTAGCGAGGAACCGGGCTCTGTGCGGACAGAATTTCTGAGCTGAAAGCTATTCTTCTTAGAGCCTTCTGGTGCTCCTGGACTCGCTACTAACTCCTAAGAAGGACTAGGGAAAAGCCTTGAGGCTTTGGGGAAGTTAGGGAGAGAAGTTGAGAGAATGTGTGAGGAAATGAGGTGATTTGGGCCTCTATTTATAGGCTGGAAACCAAGCAACACAACGTGTTGCTAAGCCTAACACGTCGTGTTGGGGTGCCAAGTGTCACCATCGGTGGTAAGGCGTGGGGAAGAAGCCGTGGCTCAGATTGCGCCATGTGTCACTCACAGATTACTCCAAAAACTAATTATCTTTTAAAATTCGTAATTTTCGCATACGAGCTCCGTTTTTGACGTTCTTTATATACACGCGTAGGTAGCGACGTGATCTACAACTTTTATTGAGACTTCGTCGGCTAATTTTGAATTTATTTTTAAATTTGTATTTTAACAGATTTAAACAGTTAAAGTCCGTTAAAATTTCATAAGTTTGCCATCCGACGTCCATTTTCAGTTGTCTTTATATCTTTGAGCGCTTATTAACGAGATCTTCAATTCTCGTTTAGGTTGTGTCGGCTAAAAATCGATCGATCTACAATTCGATTTCCGGACTGTATCTTAGAAAATCTCATTTAGATCTCTAAGGCTAAAAAGTAGTTTATCAAAAATTCACTTTATACGTTGCGCGGAGCCGTGCCAGTTTTGTCGCAAAAATTCGACGAGTCATAACTACTTCGTTTTAAGTCGAATTTCAACGTTCTTTATATGTATAAAATCTTTGTGACATATAGTATAACTTTGGTTTAGATTATTTATGCTAAATAATGTTCTATCAAAAAGTAATTTTAACGCTTATTATCTCTAAATTGACTAGCCCAAATCTACGGGCGTTACAATTATCTCCCCATTAGGATGATTACGACCCGAAATTATCAATGAAATATGGCTTGTATAATGACTCCATACGTTTTCTTTTCATCTTAGGCAATAACCGTAACTCTTATGTCATTTCAAATGAGTACCTAACTATTGGATTTCTTGACTGCTGACGGTGCTAAATCTTGCATATGCTGCTTCTTAAACAGACTTAACTTAAGATAAGTTCTTTACTTCAATTATCATAAATGACCGATGGGTCAAGTCCTAATGGCCTTTCATCGTATGATGCAATGCTTAGACTCATGTTTTTTATAGTTAAATTCCAGAATGTAATATACTTTCCTTCGTGTTCTAATGTGATATAATCACATTCTAGCATGTAGCACTTCTAGCTACAAGCTTCTTACTTTAACAACGATTACGATACTTCTATTGATCGCTTCGATTATCTTTTACTTCAATCTTCTGGCTTAAGTTGGATGCTATATCGATCTTGGTTCTCTGAACCATGTAACACGCTTATCTTAGTCGGACTCGATTTGATATGACCACTAGGGTCGGAATATCAATCATCTTCTTAGTTATTACCAAAACAATGGTAACGACAGACATGAACAAAACGTAATCAATTACTAGCTCCTTGGTAACCTCGTGACTTTCCCCGATTCAAGTATGAGTCATGTGCTTCCGGTAGTATATGCCTCTACTACCTTTCACACCTACTCATACCCGTCGCAAGTATTGCCTCTCAGTTCTCCAAGTCACCATACAAGAATTTCACATAGTCATTTAACACATCGGATAACATAACTAAGGTTTATATTACTTCTTGAAACGATTACATAGATACTTAAGTTTACCCTACACTATGCCTCTTATATTATACTAACCCTTATGATACTATCTATATGGATACTTTATATCACGATCTTAAAATATATAGATCCTTACTTCTAATCCCTTGCATTGTCACCTTCTTCATCAAAGATCATTTGGAATGCTCTTACCTTTCCTTCGGTGACACATTTTGCCTTGCAGCTTCGTTTGTGACATCCCCAAAATCACGGCCAGAAAAGACCGGTTTGTTTATGCTTTGTTTAAAAATCAGAGTTACATTTTAAATGAAAGTGTTGCGGAATTTGTCCCAAAACAAAAATATGATAAAGATTTATCAAAAACATTTCCATAGAAATGTATTTCATTAAAAGACTCGGGATGTCATGTTCGTACAGATCAAACGCATAAACAGTACAATATAAGCCTTACTACATTATTTCATATCTACATGCCTATATCCGTAATCCCTCGTCCAAAACATCACACCTATGCTCATGCGCCACTACCTGTAATACATAAAACTGAGTGGGTCAGGCTTGGGAGCCTGGTGAGCACATAGGGTTTTCAACCCACAATAAATAAGTTTATTAATTTCATCGATCAACAATAACCCGATTACCCGTTCCCGTTATCCTCACTTTACGTCCCTAAACACCTATCATAAGGGACCTAGCCTAAGGATCATCATCGGGACGGACACTACTGCTAAGGGGATTCCTCAGCAATAAATGTCCTAAAGGCAACCATGTGGGGGATGGAGTACACCGGTGAACATATCGTTCACAAACACCTACAGGTTGCGAGCCTGCTAGTGTTCCACTGGACTGTCTAGAAGAATCCGTGGTCGTCATCCATACTCCGCTAGATGACAGAATCAACAACATCAACATCGAGACCTCTCATCATTTTATCACACATCACCTATTGCATCTACCCATGTTTTACCCCAACATTTTCGTAGATATAAAATACATATACAGTTTAAATCATTGAAAACATGTATAACAACGTTCATCTAGCATAGATAGCAAGTATTTAGATAATATGCACACATAGCACGTAATTTATATAAAATACTTCATATCTATGTGTAAGTTGAAAGTAACTATGCACTCACTTGTTAAGGTGATGATTCCAAAATCGGGCAGCGCTTGCTTCTAACGATTCTATTTTCCTTTGACGAAACCTAGCATTATTATCGCTAAATTTTAGTCTAATGGTGGTTGTCGAGGCCAACACAAATAATAACCCTAAATATTACACACTAAAATAGTGTATAGTGGTAAAGGGATCGAATCCACGGAGATTGGTTCAATTTATAACTCTATGAAAAATCTCTTTGTAAAAATACTTGTAAAATGACAATAAAAATAAAATGGGGGGTTTTGGTGTTTTGAAATACTTGAAACAAACTAGAATTAACTATGATTTAAATAGACAAATGCAACAAAAATAAGAGTTTGATGTAAAATCAATAAGGGAAAGATGGTTGACTTAAAGTTTTCTCACTTTGACTTTTGATGAACATATCATTAGAATCCAATGGTACAATACTTTGATTTAAATCCTTAATTTGGCTATAGTAATCCAAGGAGCTTGAGATTACCTAGACTTTTCTTAATTGTTGAAATGGCTAGAGAAGCTCATAACAATTTCCTTAGTCAAAGTCACTAATTCCAAATAGCATGTAATTAGTGAAAGTCAACTAGCATTAAGAACCAAAAAGTCACCAAATCCAAGAGGGGTCAAATGCTTTCACCACCATGTTGGAGGAAATGTTCTTATGATTGTGTGAAGCAAAAACAACACAAAAATCATTTGTTGCTTGCTAATTTGAGGATCCTTTACTTAATCAAGAAATTAGCCAACTAATCACCACAAACACATTTAAACTCATGAACTAAAACATACAAGTAGTGATAAGATGTTAAAACACAAAACATTCCCATAAAGATTTAAGAACATGTTCATGGATTCTTCAACATTCAACAAAAGTTCAAAGGATTAACCAAAAGTCAACCAAGATTAGTTTAGCCAAGCATGGCTAAACCCAAAGAAACAAAGTTAGAGAAAATTATACCAAACATTAAGCAAGAATCAAGAGGTAAAAATATGATGTTCTTCAAGTGTTCTTGGCCTTCAAAAGTCTTCAAAACTCCAGAGAGAATCTCCAAAAATCGGATGTCTAAGAGTCTCCAAAAGATGGGCACCAACCTTCCTCAAATAGCCTTCCAAATGGATTTCCGAAAATGCCCCTGCAAAGCCTTGCGCGACCCGCGTGCTGCTGCGCGGGTGGGTTGCGCGGGTGGTGCCTGACATGGGCTTCTTTGAGATTTTGGGCCTCCAAAGCATATCCCACTAGCCCAGATCGAATCCAATCACCTCCTAGCCCATTTTCTTCAAGTTTTTCTTCATTTTAAGCCCAATTTGACCTCTCCACATCCTCCAAAGCTCGTGCACTCTCCCGATTAAAAATCTACGTATGCCCGCATCTTGCAAATTTAAAGTTTATTTCTCTCCAAACCTTCAAATAACCATCAAGCTCGCTCCATGCACCATCTCCACAATCACCAAGCCTAACATCCTTTTTGCCTATCAAATCTCATCGCTTCCCATACTCCCGAACACTCCCGCTCCGCTAGACCCGAAAACCTGCAATTATGCTCACAAGATTCGAAAGTACCCGAAATAGTCATAAAATAACAAAATGGAAAATATGCATGGAAATTATCTAAATTATGAATGAAATATGCTAAAATAAACTATAAAAAGAAGTAAACAAAACTAACTATCAAATCACCCCAAGCTTAAACCTTACTTGTCCTCAAGTAAGACAAGACTAAAATGAACTTGGGATGAACTATCCTAGAGAAAATAAAAAGAATGGATAGAGCCGCAGAACCTGATCACCGTTAGTCAACATGGTCAAAATTGATCTTGCTATTACCTCACGAATTTTTCATCCAATGACAATGGTACCATAAACCACAGCCAGGATAACTCCTTTAGGTGAGTAAGGAGGGATGAGCAGTCGCAGCCTCAATGGAACATGCATACAATGAAGAATATCTGTAGTAGGGAGAAAGCAGCTGGATGGGCTCGGGTGGAGCTCTTCTTTAAGTGTACACTCTGATCTAACGTTTGCCGGTTTCTCTCATGTGTAACTAGGTTTAATCGCTCGGGCACCGTTGTAGGAATCGGCTCACTTGGTGTTGGCCCAAACCTCCCGTAGTATCCGACTCGACAGTCGCCTTAACATCACCAATTTGCGAAAAACAACTCGATCTATATACAATAAAACATACCTAAATAAATGAATATCAAACGCCGGGTGACCAAAGTGTTGGAAGATTTAGTTCAATAATTGAACCGGTCACCCTTCTCAGATTTCTGCAGCTGGGAATTTGTCTGCCCCTTTTTTTTTTTTTTTTTTTTGGGGGACTTGAAGGTAATGTAATAACAACCCTTTGACTCAAAATTTGGTTCCTAAAGTGTGTAAGTGGAACCGAAAGGGTAGTAATATAATCCGAATGGTCTAAGCGAGAAAATGACCATGTGTGGAGCATAAAGATATAATGTAAGCTCCTTTTCAAATTTGTGACTTTTTTTTTTTTTCAAAAAAAAAGAAAATGTCCACATGCGGACTAAAAGACATCTCTAAAATCCTAAGAAAACCGCAAAAAGATACGGTGATGTAAAGAGACCGGATATGGATTCTACTCGGGGACAAGCACTAGTGCTTCATCCTAACGGTTCAAACATGATCAAGTGTGATCCTCTCGGCGGTAGTGACCGCAAGGCTAAGACATCCATTGCTATAGTATATCCTACAGTCATTAGTATTGTATGCATAATTCTTCATGAAAACTACCTGTCCATGATCACTTACCCCTTTAAGCTACCAGCATCTGATCCCAAGTATGAGATCCCAAACTGCAGCTAATGGTCCCCGTTCGATGGGTGAGATAACAGCAAGATCCTGGACCAATAATGATACAATAACTGTGAACCTATTCCATGGCATCCAGGGGGTGAGAATAAACGGACAACAAAAATGCATGAATGTTAATGCCTAAGCTAAATGTTATGCAAAAATATAAAAGGTGAAAAAGAAGAAAATAAAATCTTTTTGGAATTTTAAATAAATAAAAAAATGAATGAAAATTAGCTTAAAACTAAAATGTTATGCAATCTAGTTAAAAATGCATGAAAAAAAAAATATAAAAGGAAAATGAAATGCCCCACCCCAAGTTTAAGAACAAGCATTGTCCTCAATGCTTAAGGTAAGGGCAAAAATGACCTAAATCGGAGGATTGGATGACGGGAGATGTTTGTGGCGGTGGTTTCGTGAAATTACGACCAGTAGAACTCCGACAATCTTGAATTTTCCGGTGAGGTGGGTGCTGGAAGGTTATATGAGAGGAATGGAGTGGGAGGTCAAGATGATTAAATGAGGAAGAAGAGAAGCTGAACATTTTAATCTATGGGTCAAAAAGGGTCAATTTCGGTCAATGTTGGTCAAGAAAAGTCAAAAGGTCAACTCATTAAAACCTTTGGTCAACACTTGGTCCAATAATAGCCAAAAATAGCCCAAATTGCCCAGCACAGTGCGCGGGTCGCGCAGTGTAGCACGCGGGTCGCGCAGACCTTGCAGTTGAGTCTTGGGCCAATGTCGCTTCATCACACCTGGTCGCGCAACCCACCCGCGCAACAGCACGCGGGTCGCGCAACCCGCTGATGCTGATCTTCATTTTCGCTCCATTTTTCTTCGTTTTTCACCCATTCTTGCTTCGGACAGCCCTAAACACCTAGAAACTCTTGATTTCTTCAAAAAAATAACTCTTTTATATCCCAAAAATATCTTCCAAACTCATTTATTCAAATTAAAAACACGAAAACACAATGCTTTCCAAAAATGCCCTTCTTTAACGTCTTTGGCGAGACGCCTCCAAACTTCACTTTAACACTTTGGGGCGTCCAAATGGACGACATCTTGGACATTTGAATCAAAACCTTCATTGAATGGCTTCAATCGATGTCCATTAACCTTGCAAATTTGCCCCATGTCTACATTTTTTAATTTCCACACCTCCATTGGGACTCTTTTCTTGTATTTGACTTTCTTTTTACGGGAGAACCATATCGGACTTAGTCCTTTGATAATAGCAATCATCCAACCATATTCTTTCTTGTACATGTTCAGTAAGGTGACCAACTCTTCCCTCTTTGACATGGTGGTTGAGTAGGTGACCGGTTGGGTTTCTTCTTTCTCGGGATAGGTATCCTTTGAAGGTTCCGATAAATTTATCGCTTCCAACTCTTGTGGTTGGTCTACCAATGGAGTTAGTTTCTCAATGGTAGAGGGTGGCTCAACCTCTCTTTCATTAACCCATATCATTTCCTCTATAGTTTCATTGTCAGCTTTTTCAATTTCTTCTTCTTCTTTAACAACCTCTTCCACTTCTACTTCTTCTTCCTCTTCTTCATATAACACTCTTGGGCCATCAAAAGTTTTCTCATCTTTCAAAGGAATGCAACATGCGTTATGACATGGGCTCTCTTCAGATGGTAATTTATGTTGAGATTCCACCATACTCAATGATTGAGAAATTTGTGTTATTTGTTGCTCTAAGCTTTTGAGGCTAGCTTGAGTTGTTTCCTGGAAAATTTGGGTAGAAGTGGCAATGCTTTTCACAATGTCCTCTAAGGACATGCTTGGCGTTTCAGTTTGTTGAGGAGGATAAGGATAGGGTTCTTGGAACAGTGGAGTTGGTTGGTATTGGTTATTTCCCCATGTTTGGTATGGGTTTTGGTAATGGTTATTTCCCCAAACTTGGTTGTTGTCCCACCATTGATCATGTTGAGGCTGATCATAACTCCATTGGTTTGACCGGTAGTAGCTTCCTTTCTCTTGCACTTCTTCCCATTCTCCTTGTAAATATGGACACATGTCGGAATGATGTCCATTTTGGGCGCAAAAATCACAAAGAAGAGGTGTGGGCTGCACACTTTGGTTACTTTCAATCATCATAACTAACTGAGCTAGCTTAGAAAGTTGGTCTTCGGTGCAAGGAGTGTTCATTTCCAAATCATACTTTTTTTTTTTAATTTCGGGGTTTTAAATTAGAGTACCTGCACAATGAGATGTAGGCATAGAGAAACAAACTGATTAAATCAAAACCAATCCCCGGCAACGGCGCCAAAAATTTGGTGGTTGTCGAGGCCAACACAAATAATAACCCTAAATATTACACACTAAAATAGTGTATAGTGGTAAAGGGATCGAATCCACGGAGATTGGTTCAATTTATAACTCTATGAAAAATCTCTTTGTAAAAATACTTGTAAAATGACAATAAAAATAAAATGGGGGGTTTTGGTGTTTTGAAATACTTGAAACAAACTAGAATTAACTATGATTTAAATAGACAAATGCAACAAAAATAAGAGTTTGATGTAAAATCAATAAGGGAAAGATGGTTGACTTAAAGTTTTCTCACTTTGACTTTTGATGAACATATCATTAGAATCCAATGGTGCAATACTTTGATTTAAATCCTTAATTTGGCTATAGTAATCCAAGGAGCTTGAGATTACCTAGACTTTTCTTAATTGTTGAAATGGCTAGAGAAGCTCATAACAATTTCCTTAGTCAAAGTCACTAATTCCAAATAGCATGTAATTAGTGAAAGTCAACTAGCATTAAGAACCAAAAAGTCACCAAATCCAAGAGGGGTCAAATGCTTTCACCACCATGTTGGAGGAAATGTTCTTATGATTGTGTGAAGCAAAAACAACACAAAAATCATTTGTTGCTTGCTAATTTGAGGATCCTTTACTTAATCAAGAAATTAGCCAACTAATCACCACAAACACATTTAAACTCATGAACTAAAACATACAAGTAGTGATAAGATGTTAAAACACAAAACATTCCCATAAAGATTTAAGAACATGTTCATGGATTCTTCAACATTCAACAAAAGTTCAAAGGATTAACCAAAAGTCAACCAAGATTAGTTTAGCCAAGCATGGCTAAACCCAAAGAAACAAAGTTAGAGAAAATTGTACCAAACATTAAGCAAGAATCAAGAGGTAAAAATATGATGTTCTTCAAGTGTTCTTGGCCTTCAAAAGTCTTCAAAACTCCAGAGAGAATCTCCAAAAATCGGATGTCTAAGAGTCTCCAAAAGATGGGCACCAACCTTCCTCAAATAGCCTTCCAAATGGATTTCCGAAAATGCCCCTGCAGAGCCTTGCGCGACCCGCGTGCTGCTGCTCGGGTGGGTTGCGCGGGTGGTGCCTGACATGGGCTTCTTTGAGATTTTGGGCCTCCAAAGCATATCCCACTAGCCCAGATCGAATCCAATCACCTCCTAGCCCATTTTCTTCAAGTTTTTCTTCATTTTAAGCCCAATTTGACCTCTCCACATCCTCCAAAGCTCGTGCACTCTCCCGATTAAAAATCTACGTATGCCCGCATCTTGCAAATTTAAAGTTTATTTCTCTCCAAACCTTCAAATAACCATCAAGCTCGCTCCATGCACCATCTCCACAATCACCAAGCCTAACATCCTTTTTGCCTATCAAATCTCATCGCTTCCCATACTCCCGAACACTCCCGCTCTGCTAGACCCGAAAACCTGCAATTATGCTCACAAGATTCGAAAGTACCCGAAATAGTCATAAAATAACAAAATGGAAAATATGCATGGAAATTATCTAAATTATGAATGAAATATGCTAAAATAAACTATAAAAAGAAGTAAACAAAACTAACTATCATCTAATATTTACCGTGACCAACTATTAGTCTTATTATTATTATTATATAAGCGTTAAACAATATTTTCCAACCACTATGTACAGACAGGGGCCAGACATAAAACACCGGAGGGCAGGACCATTTTGGCATATAGCACTTCTGAAATCTAACAACCCTATGCGGCCCTTTAAACCAGATTCCCCGTACCGCGAGTAGTTAAAAAAAATATTATAACGACACTTATATAAGTTATAATAATAGCTCAAATATTTATTATAAGCTCATAATAACAATACTAATTTTAAATATAAGCTATATTAAAATAAGGTAAGCATAACTTACTTACAAGGGGGTTTTAGCTAGGAGTCGGGCTCTGCAGGGGCAGAACTTCGTCGCTGAATCTTTCTAAGAAAGATTCGTGCAGCGCTTCAGCGCTCACCTTACTATACTAAGCTACAGAAAGAGAAGTCGAATCACGAGGGACCGAAATGCTCGGGGGATAAGGAGAGAAAGACTCTTGAATCAAGAGAATGGTGCAAGAAATATGAGAGCCCAAGACTCTTATTTATACTAATTGAATTTTCAAAAACTACCCTCCATAATTACTTAATGACCTTTTAGTTATATAAACAACTAAACACCCCTCTATAATACTTTTATAAATGGATTTAATGATATTTGTACTAATAATGTCGAAAGAACTCAACATTAGTCTTATAATGACCGCATCGTCGATACCTTTCTAATGATATATACATATGTATATATATGTGTACGTATACATGATTTATACTTTATTTTAATACGTAAATATGCTATTATAATTTGTAACTCGTTCATACGAACTCTGTTTTTGACGTTCTTTATATCCACGCGTAGGTGAAGATGTACTCTACAACTTTCGTTTAGACTCCGTCGGCTAATTTTGACTTTATTTTTAAAGTTATATTTTTAACAAGCCGGGACAGGATTGGTCTGTTTAAAATCTCATAACTTCTTCATACGAAGTCAGATTTGGGCGTTCTTTTTATCGATGTTCTTAGTTTAACATATTCTACGACTTTCGTTTAGATCACTAAGGCTAAATCTCGCTCTATCGTAAATTCACTATTCACGCTTCCCGGTGTCGTGTCGGTTCTGTCGTGAAACTTCGACGGGTCATAACTTCTTCGTTATAACTCGGATTTCGGCGTTCCTTATATGCACGGAAACCTTGAGACATATTCTACAACTTTATGTAGAGATATCAGGATTATCTCACGCTTTAATTTTGACGCTCATTTTTATTCTTTATTAATTATACATTTATAATTAAATAATAAACACATATAATTCACATAATAATCAAATATTTCATCTTTATTACTTCAAAAAGAGTTACAAGAGTTGACCTAGACTATTACATTGACAAAAATGCTTAGCCCTGAAACCCGGGCGTTACAATTCTCTCCCCCTTAGGATGATTCCGTCCCGGAATCATGCATCAGCAAACAGATGTGGATAGTGACTCATCATGTCATCCTCTGTTTCCCAAGTGAGATTCGGCCCGTTCGAATGTTTCCATCGGACTAGCACCAAGTCGACCATCTTGCGTTGTAACTTCTTAGTCTTACGGTCAACAATTGCCTCAGGCTCTTCGATCAACCTTTTATTTTCATCCATCCTTAACTCTGAGATTGGAATTATGTCGGGAACATCTCCCGTGAATTTCCTCAAATAACACACATGGAAGGTGTTATGAATACCATTGAGTTCTTCGGGCAATTCCAGCTTGTAAGCTTGGTTCCCGATCTTCTGAAGAACTTTGGACGGTCCAATAAACCTTGGACTCAACTTTCCTCGTTTCCCAAATCGTATAAGTCCCTTCCACGGTGAGACTTTAAGCAAAACGGAATCCCCAACTTCGAAAGTTATCGGTCGTCTTTTCTTGTCAGCATAGCTCTTCTGACGATCCTGAGCTGCTAACATCCTTTCCCTAATCACCTTCAACTTCTCAGCAGTCTCATGGATTATCTCGGGGCCCATAAACTGCTTCTCTCCGGCTTCAAGCCAACAAGACGGTGTACGACACTTCTGCCCATACAAGGCTTGATAAGGAGCCATCTTGATGCTCGAGTGAAAACTATTGTTGTAGGAAAATTCTACCAGAGGTAAGTGCTCGTCCCAATTCCCTTGGAATTCGAGGGTACATGCTCTCAGCATATCTTCCAGCGTCTGAATCGTTCTTTCGCTCTGACCATCAGTTTGCGGATGATAAGCAGTACTCAAACACAAATTTGTACCTAACTCCTCTTGTAGACTCCTCCAAAACCTTGACGTGAAACGACTATCACGATCTGATAGAATCGTAAGAGGGACACCGTGAAGTCTTACAATTTCCTTCACGTAAGCATTTGCGAGCTTATCCATAGACCACTTCTCGTTGGCTGGCTATGAAGTGTGCACTCTTGGTGAAACGATCCACGACTACCCAAATCATGTCGTGACCGTTCTTCGTCCTGGGCAGTTTAGTCACAAAATCCATGGTGATGTCTTCCCATTTACCCATGGGTACAGGTAAAGGTTCCAAACTCCCATACGGTTTCTGATGTTGTGCCTTAACCCTCGCACATGTTACGCACTCGGCCACATATTTCGCAACATCGAGCTTCATCGTCGGCCACCAGTAGTAGGGTTTTAGGTCCCTATACATTTTAGTGCTACCGGGATGAATCGAGTACATGGTATTGTGTGCTTCTTCCATCAGAAGATCTCTTATTCCTCCCGTCTTAGGTACCAAAATTCGATCTTGGAATACCTTCAGTCCTCGACTGTTTGTACCAAACACTAACGTTCTTCCCAAACGTTCTTCCTTTCGGTCATTTTTCTCTAAAGCTTCTTCTTGAGCTTTCCTGATACTTTCCACAATCGTCGAGACGACTTCAATTCTTAACGCTCTTGGCCTTTTCCTTTCCAGATTGACTTTCCGACTGAGAGCATCAACAACAACATTTGCTTTACCTGGGTGGTAAAGTATCTCACAGTCGTAGTCCTTGAGAAGTTCTAGCCAGCGTCGTTGCCTCATGTTCAACTCCTTCTGATTAAAGAGATACTGGAGACTCTTATGATCAGTGAAGAGCTTGCACTTCG
This sequence comes from Lactuca sativa, assembly GCF_002870075.4. Taxonomy (NCBI): domain Eukaryota; kingdom Viridiplantae; phylum Streptophyta; class Magnoliopsida; order Asterales; family Asteraceae; genus Lactuca; species Lactuca sativa. Next base: position 232,635,990 of record NC_056624.2, read on the forward strand.
TGCCGTAGAGGTAATGCCTCCATATCTTTAAGGCAAAAACTACCGCTGCCAACTCCAGATCATGAGTGGGGTAGTTTTTTTCGTGCTCTTTCAATTGTCGAGATGCGTATGCTATCACCTTTTCTCTTTGGGTCAGAACACAACCCAACTCGACTCCAGAAGCGTCACTATAAACCGCGAAATCTTTGACTCCATCGGGTAGAGAAAGTATCGGTGCTTCACATAACTTCTTCTTTAGCTTCTCGAATGCCTCATCGTGTTTCTCACTCCACGTATACGTAGCTCCTTTATGAGTCAAAGCTGTTAATGGAGCAGCTATCGAAGAAAAGCCTTGGATAAATCGTCGATAATATCCGGCTAATCCTAGAAAGCTTCGAATCTCCGTGGGACTCTTTGGATGTTCCCACTTCATTACAGCCTCGATCTTTGCGGGGTCAACCATTATTCCCTCCTGGTTAACAACATGACCCAAGAATTGGACTTCCCGTATCCAAAATTCGCATTTGGAGAACTTTGCAAAAAGCTTCTCCTTCTTCAACACTTCTAATACTTCCCGTAGATGCTTGCCATGCTCCTCTTGGCTTTTCGAGTAGATGAGAATGTCGTTGATGAACACTATCACGGATTTATCGAGGAATGGTTTACAAACCCTATTCATCAAATCCATGAATGCTGCGGGAGCATTGGTTAGCCCGGATGACATAACCAAGAACTCGTAGTGTCCATATCTCGTTCTGAATGCAGTCTTCTCAATATCCTGCTTTCTCACCTTTAGCTGATGATATCCTGACCTAAGATCGATCTTTGAGAAGTAGCTCGAACCTTGCAGCTGATCGAATAGGCCATCAATCCTCGGCAATGGATACTTGTTCTTCACCGTTGCCTTATTCAGCTCTCGGTAGTCTATACACATTCTCATACTTCCGTCCTTCTTCTTCACGAATAACACCGGAGCTCCCCAGGGTGATGAACTAGGTCGAATAAAACCGTTGTCCAACAGCTCCTGAAGTTGCGTCATGAGCTCCTTCATCTCCGTCGGTGCTAATCGGTAAGGTGCCTTTGCTATCGGTGTTGTTCCTAGTAACAAGTCTATACGAAACTCCACTTGCCTATCAGGTGGTAATCCGGGAAGATCTTCGGGAAAGACTTCCGGATAATCACACACAATCGGTATATTCTGCACCTCTTTCTTCTCCTTCTTGGCATCGATTACGAATGCCAAGTATGATGCACATCCTTTGGAAAAACATTTCCTGGCTTTCATCAGGGAGATGATTCCAGAATTCACTCTGCGTTTGTCCCCATACACCATAAATGATTCTTTTCCGGGTGGGTTTACCTTTACTATCTTCTTTCGGCATTGAATCTCAGCATCGTTGGCGCTAAGCCAATCCATACCCAAAACGATGTCGAAACCGTTTAACTCTATGGGTAATAGCTCTTCGTGGAATTCGTTTCCGTTTAGGTCAATGACGATGTTCCTAATATGATTACTAACAGGTACGAATTTGCCACAGGCAACTTCTACAATCAGGGCATTATCTAGTTTTTTTTACAGGCAATGCTAATTTCCCACCAAATTTATGCGACACAAAGGAGTAGTTGGCTCCGGAATCAAATAGTATATTTGCAGGCAAACCATTTACAAGAAAGGTACCTGAAGCGACGTCTGCTGCCTCCTTTGCAGCCTCGAGCGTCATCTGGAAGGCTCTCGCCTTCGGCTTCGGTGGTATGTTGGGTCTTCCTGTCTCCTTCTTCTTTGGGCAGTCCTTCAAAATGTGCCCTTCTTCATTGCACCCATAACAGGCTTTCTGGTTGAGGGTGCATTCATTGGCGTAGTGCCCAGGCTTTCCGCACTTGTAACAAGTGAACCCTCCGTCACACTTCCCAGAGTGCTTCTTCTTGCACTTGTCACACCACTTCGCTTCTGATCCTCCTCCCCTCGAACCAGACTTCGAGAATCTACTCTTCTTGTTGGACTTCGAGGATCCATTGAACTTCCGTTTCTCACCAACCTCAGCCCTCTCCAGACCTCTTTCCTTTTGTTGGGTCTCCACGTTCTTAGCTGCTCGAATAGCTGATTTCAGAGTGGTTGCCATCTTGACTGTTGGGCCAAAGTCATCCGGCAGTCCGTTTGCGAATTTCTTAATTTTGGAAAGTTCGGTTGGCACTAGGTATGGAAACAACTTCATCTTTTCCGTAAATGCAGCAGCATAGTCATCGATGCTCATTCTCCCCTTCTTCAAAATTTGGAACTCATTGTTCAGATCAATCAGGTCTATCTCTGAACAGTACTGCGCCTTCAGTTGTTCCAAGAACTCATCCCATGACATTTTCAGAGCTTCTCCCCGTGGCATTGTATCTGCCAATAGCTTCCACCAGCTCAAGACTCCAGTTTTCAATTGTCTCACAGCGAAGACAGTCTTCTGCTTCTCGCTGCAGTCGCAGCTCTCAAACACCATCTCCATCTCGGAGATCCAGTCCATAATCTCAACAGGCTTTGGGCTTCCTGAGAGACTTGGTGGTTTCGCACCTAAGAAATTTTTGTACATCCGCCCATCCTTGTTGTTTCTCCCTTCTGGGCCATCCTTTTGCTCACCTTGAGTCCCTACTTGACTCACTTGGTGGCTATAGTTCTCTTCCTCAGATGGCTCGAGAACTGGCTCCGTCGGTTCAACATGTATGGTAGGTTCGTCCCTATTTTCGTGGAACATCCGTCTCATTTCTTCCCTTTGTTCAGCTAGCATAGCCTAAATCATGGCTTGAACTCCAGCCATGGTGACTGGCTCAGGTGCAACTTCTTCAACAACAGGTATTTGCTGAACCACTGGGGGTTGGTTCCTACCTCCATTTGCGTTCACGTTTCCGCTACGGGTCCTTGCCATCTTGATCTATACACCGAATAAGGTGAATTTAGATCTTTATTTAGGATAGACGTTTTAAATCGTCCTTATCACTCCGAAACGTTTACATGCTAGTTCTAATATCGTAGTCGTATGTTTAGAATCCTAAACACATAAGGTTTCCAGATCCGGTCGGCAACAGACCATAGATCCGAACAATTAACAGCATATTAAGCACAAAGCATTTAGCACATAAAAACATTTTAGGCACAATTCCTAAAATAAGCTAGTGCTCACACCTCACAATCATCGCTTAGCATTCTAAGTTTAAGTCTAGAAATCCTACAAATTCCTAGTTCGCTTAAACTAATGCTCTGATACCAACTGTGACATCCCCAAAATCACGGCCAGAAAAGACCGGTTTGTTTATGCTTTGTTTAAAAATCAGAGTTACATTTTAAATGAAAGTGTTGCGGAATTTGTCCCAAAACAAAAATATGATAAAGATTTATCAAAAGCATTTCCATAGAAATGTATTTCATTAAAAGACTCGGGATGTCATGTTCGTACAGATCAAAAGCATAAACAGTACAATATAAGCCTTACTACATTATTTCATATCTACAGGCCTATATCCGTAATCCCTCGTCCAAAACATCACACCTATGCTCATGCGCTACTACCTGTAATACATAAAACTGAGTGGGTCAGGCTTTGGAGCCTGGTGAGCACATAGGGTTTTCAACCCACAATAAATAAGTTTATTAATTTCATCGATCAACAATAACCCGATTACCCGTTCCCGTTATCCTCACTTTACGTCCCTAAACACCTATCATAAGGGACCTAGCCTAAGGATCATCATCGGGACGGACACTACTGCTAAGGGGATTCCTCAGCAATAAATGTCCTAAAGGCAACCATGTGGGGGATGGAGTACACCGGTGAACATATCGTTCACAAACACCTACAGGTTGCGAGCCTGCTAGTGTTCCACTGGACTGTCTAGAAGAGTCCGTGGTCGTCATCCATACTCCGCTAGATGACAGAATCAACAACATCAACATCGAGGCCTCTCATCATTTTATCACACATCACCTATTGCATCTACCTATGTTTTACCCCAACATTTTCGTAGATATAAAATACATATACAGTTTAAATCATTGAAAACATGTATAACAACGTTCATCTAGCATAGATAGCAAGTATTCAGATAATATGCACACATAGCACGTAATTTATATAAAATACTTCATATCTATGTGTAAGTTGAAAGTAACTATGCACTCACTTGTTAAGGTGATGATTCCAAAATCGGGCAGCGCTTGCTTCTAACGATTCTATTTTCCTTCGACGAAACCTAGCATTATTATCGTTAAATTTTAGTCTAATATTTACCGTGACCAACTATTAGTCTTATTATTATTATTATTATATAAGCGTTAAACAATATTTTCCAACCACTATGTACAGACAGGGGCCAGACATAAAACACCGGAGGGCAGGACCATTTTGGCATATAGCACTTCTGAAATCCAACAACCCTATGCGGCCCTTTAAACCAGATTCCCCGTACCGCGAGTAGTTAAAAAAAAATATTATAACGACACTTATATAAGTTATAATAATAGCTCAAATATTTATTATAAGTTCATAATAACAATACTAATTTTAAATATAAGCTATATTAAAATAAGGTAAGCATAACTTACTTACAAGGGGGTTTTAGCTAGGAGTCGGGCTCTGCAGGGGCAGAACTTCGTCGCTGAATGTTTCTAAGAAAGATTCGTGCAGCGCTTCAGCGCTCACCTTACTATACTAAGCTACAGAAAGAGAAGTCGAATCACGAGGGACCGAAATGCTCGGGGGATAAGGAGAGAAAGACTCTTGAATCAAGAGAATGGTGCAAGAAATATGAGAGCCCAAGGCTCTTATTTATACTAATTGAATTTTCAAAAACTACCCTCCATAATTACTTAATGACCTTTTAGTTATATAAACAACTAAACACCCCTCTACAATACTTTTATAAATGGATTTAATGATATTTGTACTAAACTAATGTCGAAAGAACTCAACATTAGTCTTATAATGACCGCATCGTCGATACCTTTCTAATGATATATACATATGTATATATATGTGTACGTATACATGATTTATACTTTATTTTAATACGTAAATATGCTATTATAATTTGTAACTCGTTCATACGAACTCCGTTTTTGACGTTCTTTATATCCACGCGTAGGTGAAGACGTACTCTACAACTTTCGTTTAGACTCCGTCGGCTAATTTTGACTTTATTTTTAAAGTTATATTTTTAAAAAGCCGGGACAGGATTGGTCTGTTTAAAATCTCATAACTTCTTCATACGAAGTCAGATTTGGGCGTTCTTTTTATCGATGTTCTTAGTTTAACATATTCTACGACTTTCGTTTAGATCACTAAGGCTAAATCTCGCTCTATCGTAAATTCACTATTCACGCTTCCCGGTATCATGTCGGTTCTGTCGTGAAACTTCGACGGGTCATAACTTCTTCGTTATAACTCGGATTTCGGCGTTCCTTATATGCACGGAAACCTTGAGACATATTCTACAACTTTATGTAGAGATATCAGGATTATCTCACGCTTTAATTTTGACGCTCATTTTTATTCTTTATTAATTATACATTTATAATTAAATAATAAACACATATAATTCACATAATAATCAAATATTTCATCTTTATTACTTCAAAAAGAGTTACAAGAGTTGACCTAGACTATTACATTGAAAAAAATGCTTAGCCCTGAAACCCGGACGTTACATCGTTTTTCTTTGGGAAGTACTTCGAAATAGGCCCACCATCTCCACATTCGTAACACTTCTTGTTGTCGAATGTATAATCTCTGGAATAGTGACGGGTCCTCCCACACTTATAGCAAGTCACTTTTCCATCTCATCTTCCGAAGTGCTTCTTCTTGCACTTCTCACACCACTTAGTTCCAGCATTACCCCCATACTTTTGGTCGTCCAGGTTAGACTTTGAGAATCTTCCTTTCTTATTGGATCTTGAGGATCCCTTAAGCTTCCTTTTTTCTCCTGCCTTTTCTTTTTCTAGGCCCTTTTCTCTTATATGGGTCTCTACATTCTTAGCTGCCCAGATGGAGGCTTTCAAGGTGGTTGTTTGTTTGAACATTAGACCAAAGTCTGATGGTAATCCATTAGTAAACTTGTTGACCTTGGAGAGTTTAGTTGGAACCAAATAAGGAACAAGTTTCATCTTCTCCGTAAAACTTGTAGCATACTCGCGGACACTCATCCTTTCCTTCTTTAGATAAGAGATGATTATGAGATGCCATAACCTTGACCTATGATGTTACGATGTAGTCATCCACCAGAGGATAGATGGTGACCACTAACTAAAGAATTTTTCGTGGTTTTGGTCCCTGAAACACTTAAAAAGACTATTATACCCTTTTATTTTCCTTTTTACATTTCTTTCTTATTTTAATAATATTAAAAACAATTTAAACCCTTACTCCTATCCCACCCCACCACATAATCTCTTTTTTTTTCTCTCTCTCTCTCTCACACACACACACACATATGTCATTGGTGCTCTCCCCCCTTTTTTTTCTCTCTCTCTCTCTCTCACTCTCACTCTCTCACTCATAAGCACACAACCTAAAAACCACCACCCATCTCTATATTCATCATGTTCATCGAAGAGAGCATTTACTTCCCTTTACACTACGACATCATCAGAGTCTCGATTAATCATAAAGATTATTTCATAAGAGTTTTGAAACATGATAAATCTTTATTCTACAAATCATCGGGGCAAACAGACACACGATCTCCATTCTTAGTTTATCATTTCAAATCAAATATCAAACATCGGTATGTTCATTGATGTTCTTTACAAAAAAATATATTGCTATTCATATATTCATCAGCACAAATCTCAGTAATTCATCATCATCTTCTTCGGAACCCAATTCGATTATCTCCATGGAAAACAAAATCTGGTTCCATCATTAAAACCAAGTTCGATTAAGATATGTGTGTTCATCATATGTATGTTCATCATCTGGATTCTAGGCTTACAACTTTCTCTGAAATTGGACCTTGAAACCCTTGAAAACGAATCTTGGAAACCCAAAAATCATGCCTTGAAATCCCTCCTATTGTTCTAACCTTGAAACCTTGAAACCATTACCATCATTTATCAAAATATATGAAATAGAACATGTGATCTTACCTTCATCAGGTTGGAATGTTAGTACAAGGGAAGATGTGGAGAATGAGGAGACTACAAGCCCTTTTATGGGGAAGAACCTGGTTTGGGAAGAAGGTGAATAAAACCCCTTTTCAGATTGAAGGTCATTTTGCAATTTGATAGATTAAGTTATTTTTTTTTTAATTTTTTTTTTTGCAATTTGGGGTGGGGATTGGGAAGCCTACTAGTGGAAGAGATGTACATAGATAACATGTATGTGTGTGTGTGAGAGAGAGAGAGAGAGAGAGAGCATTGGGTCAGTAGGCCCTTTTTTTAAAAATTAACAAAGCTCTAAAATAAAAACAAAATAGAAGAAAGAAAATTAAAAGGATAAAAATGTCATTTCAAGTTTATTAGGATCAAAACCACGAAAAATTCCTGATTTTGAACCTTTAATATAAATTGGAGACCTTTTAGATCATATTTACAGTTTTTTAAATACAACAACCACCAATCTTGCAGGGTTTTTTTTTTTTTTTTTTTTTTTTTTTAATACTTAAAAGTTAACTCTGCATCATTTTAGGTGACCCTAACCTAATTAATCTAAATGCATAGCAGTTAGCAAGTACAACTTATCCGGTTAATCTATGAATTCAGTTACGCTAAAAGGATGCAATTTTAAACTGAAATGAAAGGGTGTTCCAACTTCCATGAAAAACTACTGGGCTGCTTTACAAACGAAAACCCAACTATCTCACTATCGCAACTTGTAGCAGCCCAAGTACCCAACTATCTCAAAGCCCGGTCACTAAGCCCCTCTTTCTTTTTGTAGAATTATGCTTCATTTTCTACACATCCAGGGACCAGGGGACTTTCACCCAAAAACATAAATTGAAAAAGAAAAACCAGATTAACTAATTTGTTATTGAGGGTTTTAAGTTGGACGGCCCATGTAACTGAATATTATAATTAAGTAACAAACCTTTTAAAAAAATAATAATAAAAAAATTGTCGATTAAGACCCAGTTAAAAATTTAACTAATTTTCATTAATTTTTTTTCCTTCAAAATTTAACAAAAAATTAAGAAAAAGATTCAAATATACATCATTTTGCAAACTTTTTAAAAGCTAGTCTAAATCTATGCGAATTGATCAACAATGATCCATCGATTTAAATAGAATGTTCTTAAATTAACATTTTATCAAAAGTTAACTTATAATTAATTTTTTCAAAAAACAATGCAACTTCAATCAATAAAAATACTACTATATAAGGTGTTTATATGATAAAATGAGTTATCGTTTTAGCCAACCCCTTTAAATATCATAAACATAATTTTTTTTATTAGTAGGTATTTCTACTTAAACACCATCTTTTAAAATATCATTTCGCACCTCAAATTAAATATGATGTTTTTGTAGATGTTTTCAAAGTTCTTAAATGATTGTTTTAGTATATCTAACATTTACACAAAAAATAATATGAAAACACCTTATTTGCTAGATTTTTTCGTAGGTGTTTTCAAATTGCTACGAAATCACCATTTTCTAATGGGTTTTGCCAAATTCAGTTGACCCCTGCCAAATTAATGGTTATTTCAGAGAAATTTTATAATTTTTTTAAACTTTTTAAAAAGATTATTTAACTATGTATGTTGTCTCTTTTTTCAAGTTTAGTTGATGTTCTTTTAAGTCATCGCGATCATATTAACTTTATGTATATTGTCTTTGGTTTAAAATCTTTTTGACCGTTTAAAAAAATGGTAAAAATATACACACACAGAACAAGGCAGATAAACTGATAACGAAGAGGTTAAACCATCATTAGTGACATCACAAGAAAATATTTAAAACCCATTAAATAATAAGTTTAAGTTATGCATGTAATATATTTTGGTTAACGAGAATTTCTGAACTCAACTAATCACTATATATATGTTCTTTATATTAACGATTGAAGATTAAGTATTGTATGTAATTAAAAGATATGTTTCTGTGAATCTTATTTTAATTTCACGTAATCTTGTTTCTTGATGCTCATGTTTAATCTATTAGTTCAAAAAAGATATTATACGGAGATCAGTCTTTTTTTAGATCATGTCTTTCTCTTAGGTGCTATAATTATTGTCAAATTTTTTTTTCCAGTTTATCTTATTAGGTATCATATGATTGAATTAACTGCAGATATATTTCATATTATTATGTAACACATGGTTAAACGTTCAAGAATAAAAAAAACGTATGCAAAACCTTATTAACAGCTGAAAGATATTTGCATAATCTGTAAAAAAAAAATTATCTTAATAAATTAAGAAGAGAAATCAGATATCCTCGTATTATATCCATCTTCTTATACTTATTAAATCAAATATCAAAACTAAAAAATAGATAATTAATGGATTACATGATGTTATATATTACTATTATTTTATATAAGCAAAAAAATATAAAGTTCAATATATAAAAACGTATACGAATACCCCTGGTCAGGTTCATCCTCGACTGTAACTATACGCACAACCAAAAAGCCGTAAATATTTTAAGTAAAACATGCGATATTAAAGGGTCAAAAAGCATTTATTACAAGGGTATAATAAAAATACATGTGTTGTAGCCTCTATCACCCTACGAAAAGACAAGAAACATATACATATTAAAACACAAAAATTCTCGATTAAAAACAAAATAATATAAAAAGTATAAAATCGTGTTACATGGTCGCTGAAAAATATGTTTGAAAGATCTTTCAGAATTTATTTTGTCGTTCTTCTGGATCATTCATTGTTTCTTACATTCGAAAAATTTACAATTTCACCAATTATATATATATATATATATATATATATATATATATATATATATATATATATATATATATATATATATATATATATATATATATATATATATATATATATATATATATCCCAAATGGTTTACAAAATGCAAACAATACATATGGTCGAACCTATATTATAACCATACATACATGCAAATATTGTATATGCTAACATCCCTCTTGCATTTGGAACGGGAGGCAAAGACCAAGAGTCCAAATTGGATTTGAATTCTTGAACAGAGAAGTATGAAGACCTTTGGTGAAAATGTCACCGTAGTGAGATGTGGATGGAACATGTAGCACTCGAATTCGAAACAATGTTATTCCATAACGAACAATCCCAGTAAATGAACAAAGACGAATCATAATGGTTTTTAGAGAACTTTACCAAGATCAATGAGCTTGTTTTAGGTCGTATAAGGAATGCCAGAGATGAAAACCATATATGGATAGTAAGGGTCCTAAAACTCCGATGGTTGATGCATATACATCATCTCATGAAGATTCTAGGAATGCATTGTAGACATCTAAGATCTAACCAGTAAGCCGACCAGTGAAAAGAAATTGCCAACTTGAGGACCGTATACAGAGTGGCTTGTTTGACAAGCAAACTAAATGTCTCATCACAATCGATACTCAGTCATTGGCTCTTTTCATTAACTACCAAAAGGGATTTGTATCGATCAAAATAACTCTCTACATTGTGCTTCTTTTTTAATAACCAGAAGGATTGAAAAAACATTAACACCATTAGGTTGGATATTCTACATGTCATTAGAAATAAGAACATTATACTTTTCTTTCATAAATGTTAGCTATTCGGGTTCATTTAATGCATGTAAATAAGAACGAGGAACAAAGGAGTCGCTTTGAGTTACGATATGACTGGGAAGGGGTTGTTGGGTTGAGAAATATGCTCGGTAGTGAGATGGTTTGTGGTATGAGGGTTGATGACAATGTATTTGGTGGTGAGGAATGTTAGAGTTTGCATGATAGTAGTAAGAAGGGCTACCAGAGTTGAAACATAAGCATGTTGGAAGTGGTACGTAGTGGAATGAAAGACAACGTGATTTGGGGCTATCGAGAGGATGTCTATTGAAGCATTTGAGATACTGATGGTAATGCTTGAGTGGATGTGAAAAGATGGCGAATGATCAGAGACAAGTAAATAATGTCCTTAATGAAGTTGTATGATGGAGGATGGTTTGGTGCCATGGACCTGTATGGAAAATAATTTTGTAAAAAAATGGTGTGTCAAAAAATAATGATCTTATTAGTTACACGTCATATCATTGGTACCCTGAATGTATAACATCCTAGTTTGGTAAGTTTCCCTTTAAGTCCCTAATAAAAGAAATTTCTTTCATTTTGGTCCCTTGGTTAGTACGTGGGGCGTACTCATTGAGTACGCTTGGTGTGTCAAGAAATAATGATCTTATTGGTTACACGTCATATCATTGGTACCCTGAATGTGTAACAACCTAGTTTGGTAAGTTTCCTTTTAAGTCCCTAATAAAAGAAATTTGTTTCATTTTGGTCCCTTGGTTAGTATGTGGGGCGTACTCATTGAGTACGCTTAGCGTACTAGCCACTGATATGATCGCATATCTTAACTGCATACGTTAGGCGTACGTGGAGTACACATGGCGTACGTGTGCCTGAGGCAAACCCTAGTTTTTAGGGTTTTCACCATATTTAAGGACCTTAAGTCCCCCAAGTCCCTTACCTTTTTAGCCTACATTGCTCTTGAAATGTAAATCTCGAACCCTATGCCACCTTTAATGCATTGTGAGCTTCCTTGAGAGTTTTTGGTGATTCTTTAGAGTTTTGAAGAACAAAGGAGCTTGGGAAGAAGCAAGGACGTGGGAAGAGCTTGTAGATCCAGCAGTTTGGCACCATTTCTGACCCATTGAAGGTATAAAGCTTGAACCTTGACCATTGCATGCTTAGATCTAGTTTTAGGGTAGAAAATGTCATCTTTTAGTCCCAAAGATTGGATTCTTTGATTCGAGCAACTTCATACCATATGAGCTGTCCTTTTGAGCTCTTGGAGGTGTTTTGATTCATAAAAATTGGAGCTTGATGGTTAAGCCTCAACCATGCAAGTGTTAGGAACCATCTAAGGGTGCTTAGGGACTTGATTATTGTTTTGAGCCTCATTCTTGCATGCAAAAGCATAAAGTTTCCAACTTAATGGCTTAGGACGTTCCTATGGGTCTGGATCTCTGTTTTGGACGTTAGGTCTTAAGGGATTAAGTCATGGAAGTAAGAATGGGGTGGTAGGCAAGTACGCCATGCGTATTGAAGTGTACGCCGCACGCACTTGGTCAGCGCCTCGACGCCTGGTCAACACCAGCGTATGTTGGGCATACATGCCAAGTACGCCGCGCATACACTATCTGTGGGCTTGGAAGATTTTGGGCTCGTTTAGTGTTGGGCTTTAGATGTAACATGTGACATCCCCAAAATCTCGGCCAGAAAAGACCGATTTTCATTTATGCTTTAAAAATAATTTCAGAGTAAATCCTTTTGATTTGAAAAGGTTGCGGAGTTTGTTCCCAAAAACAAAACATGATAAAACAATGTTTACCAAAGCATTTCATAAAAGAAATGTATTTTTTCATTATATAATCAAAACTCGGGGTGTCATGTTCCGATACAGACCAATAAGCATAAACGATAACATTACAAGTCATTCAACAAATATATACATATACAGACTTGTAAACAAAACAACTTGATGGTTCATCCATCTTATGCCCTCGCGCCACTTCCTGTAATACAAATTAAAACTAAGTGGGTCAGGCTCGGGAGCCTGGTGAACATATAGGGTTTTCAACCCACAATAAATAATCATATTTAATTTCCACCAACCAACAATAAGCCAATTACCCATTCCCGTTATTCTCACTTTATGTCTCTAAAACAACTAGCATAAGGGACCTAGTCTAAGAATATTTCATCGGGGCGACAACACATGCTTCGGGGGTTCCTCAGCAATATAAGTCAAATAAGGCAACCATGAGGGGGATGGAGTACAGCGAATGAACACCCAAGTTCATTAACACCTACAGGTGGCGAACCTACTAATGTTTCCACAAGACTGTCTAGAAAAGTCTGTGGTCGTCATCTAAACTCCGCTAGATGACTAAATCAAACAACAACGAGGCCTCTCATCTATTTATTACACACCAACTATCTACCCATGTTCTACCCAACATATTAGTAGATAAAAATATACATTTTTATACATAGTTTAAAAACCTGTATAATATGCTTTAATCAATACATATTCCACATAACAGATGAGGCACACACGCACATAACACATATTTCATAGAGAATAAATCATATCTATGAGATAGAGGAAAGTGATTACATATTCACACATATAAACAACAATATACTTAATACACTCAAACCATACTTGTATTATTATCGTGTTTATGAAAGGTAGTATACACTCACTTGATCAGAAGATGATCAGACAGCACTACGGCTTGTAGAAGTAGTAATCCTCAGCAGATCTAGAAGATCTTCACAAAAATCGAAGTTTTCACGGGCAGAGCTTCGGCTCGGGAACCGCACTTCTCGGGATCTTCGGGATCTCGGGACTTGCCTCGGGGCTCGAGAATATTACCGGGGCTTCGGGGTAATTCTGGCACGCAAATCGATGCAAAACGGGAGAGAGAGAAGAGAGAAAATAGCAAAAGAACTCGGCTGCCCTCGCATCCTATTTATAGGAGGCTGGAGCCTCGGAGTACGCGGGGCGTACTGCTCCGAAACGTCATGGCATTTGTCATCCGAAGAACTCGAGTGCGAGGTGCATCATGCTTTGCTGTACGCGGGGCGTACTTCGGATCAGATCGATGACTCCTTCGGATAATCATCCGAATTAAAGATTAAATTTAAGTACAAAATATTTAATAAACTTCGGAAATTCATATCTTCTTCATACGAACTCCGTTTTCGACGTTCTTTATATCCACGCGTAGGTGAGACTACGCTCTACAACTTTCGTTTAGACTCCGTCGGCTAATTTTAAATTTATTTTTATTATTTATTATTAATAGGCCGGGACAGAAAAACTTCGTTATAAAATCACAACTTCTTCGTTTGACGTCCGTTCTCGCCTAACTTTTCATCGCTTCGATACCAACAACGACATCTTCGATCCTCGTTTAGATTGCTTCGGCTAAAAACCGATCGATCTCAAATCGAGTATTTCGGGTTGCACACCGCTAAGCCGAAACTTCGATAAATCATAACTTCCTCATACGAAGTTAGATTTGGGCGTTCTATATATATTCGGAAACCTCGTTTCAACTACTACAACACTATCCAAAGATATCAAGTTTATTTTACACTTAAATTTTGACGCTTATTTTTTTTTATTCTTAATTAATCAAACCACATAATTAAGCAATTAAGCACAAAACACATAATACTCAAATAATACAATCTTATTATTTCAAAACGGGTTACAAAGGTTAACCTAGACTATTACATTGCTAAAAATGGCAAGCCCGGAAACACAAGCGTTACATAACATCTATAAAATTCGAGCCAATTTAAAACTTTTTAAATCATTTAAAACCATTTAGTTATTACACTTTGTTTTCAAAATAGTTTAAACATCAGAGTTCCTAGAAATCAAAATCATCAATCGAGGAAGTGTACGATCACGCCTTCGCCTTCCCGTGGTCGTCCGCTGAACCTGAAACAATAAACTGAAACTATAAGCTCGAAGGCTTACTGATTTACCCCCAAAATACCAACGCCATATCGATATAACCAAAACATATAACATATAAGTAAACAGAACAGCCATACATCTCGAGTCTACAATGTGACTGGTCCGCCCACACCGAGCCTTCAGTCCACCTGGTCCACTCTCTGAGTCTACAGTATGCATAATGAGCCTTCAGCCTGACTGGACCGCCCCGTAGGGCCTACAGCCTATCTGGACCGCTCCCGATTCTTCGGTATGACTGGACCGCCTCGCAGGGCCAATAGCTTATCCGGACCGCAAGCCGGGTATGTTGGCCTACAACACAAAGCAGGACCGCCTCAACCCAACCCCCAACCAAACAAACATGTGCACATAATTATCATATGCTAGCTCATATCATATAACAGTCAAACTGATCTAACGTATCACTAATCCTAGCAACATCCCAATAACCGGGATACAGACCAAACCGGTCACTAACATAGCATCATCTTATAACCACGACACCGACCTAACCATGTCGGTAAGCATACACATATCACCATCTGAACTACCAGGATGTAAAAAATAAACATATCATGCCATAATCCAGATACAAATCCATAAAGGGTCGACCTTGGTACCTTAGACCCAATTTATTTAGTGAGGATAACTCACCTTGCAATGCCGAACTGAACCACAAAATCGCGCTTCCCGAAACACTGCCCCAAACTCCAACACCTATAACCACCAATGATCCATACTCATAAATTTTCAACTTCCCAAAATGCCCCAGAAGTCAAATAGACAACCCTTGGCCAAAATCAAAGTCAATGATCAAGGTCAATAATCAATGTTGACCAAACCCATCGAGTGTAGTCTCTGACTCGTCGAGTCCTTCCAGAAAATAATGAGGATGGGTAATTAATTGGGTTGATTGCTATATGTTTAACATAATAATTATATTATTGTGGTTTGAAAACCCTATGTACTCACCAGGTTTCCCAACCTGACCCACTCAATTTATTTATATCACGGGTGTTCATATGAAGTCACATTACACTGAGAGATTAAGGAGATATAAATCACTAGTGATAATGAATGTAAGTTCTGTTTATGCTTATGTTTCTGTATTGACGATGACATCCCAAATGTTTTAAAATGAATAAAAATACTTTTCTTTGGAAATGCTTTGATAACGTATTTATCATGTTTTACTGGGAACAAATTCCACAACATTTTTATTAAAAGAGGTACTCTGATTTTTATAAAGCATAAACAAAATCTGTCTTTTGTGGCCGTGAAAATGGGAATGTCACATCAGCTCATGACTGGAATGCTCCTGATAACCTATCAACATTGTTGTCGTCACTTTAGTTGTCCCAACGCTCCATCCTGGAGATTCTTACCTCCTACATTGCCCAAGAGGGCCTAAACAATATCCTCCACAACACAAACAAGCGTCACAGTACTAAAACATCACCCCATGCTATCCATATGTAGAACAAGTTGCTACCCCATAAAAAATATATACTCAAAACCTGATCATATAACTAACAAAACCCCACATAATGTCTTCAACATAGCATGTTCAATACTTGGGGACAGACCTACTGATTGCTATAACATAGCAGCATGCTTAATACCCGCATATAGATCTACAAACACATACATATACTTTTCGTAATCTTGAAAACCCAAGTCGCTAATATCGCCCTAAACACAGAAACTGTCTGAAATAGTAAGCTGCCTTCTGGTTGCTTCTGAAGTCCACTTAGACCTCCCCAGTCCCAACTTATCTGGAATACCAAAGTCAAGTATGGTTGCTGAGCCAATAGTAATCTCACAGTCGCCCCATGCGACTTCTGAAGGAAACTTCGACTAGCAATAACCGCCCTAACTATATCGCCACTCATGGATCTATCAATCCTTCTGATCCATTCGATCATAACAGCCTGACAACCTGTCGCAATCAAATCAGATACGAAAAGTGAATGCTACCAGAATAATGTAGTCTTACATCATGTCCGGTCCCCAACGACCTACCGTTTTCCTGATTCCGATTATGCTATAGTCTACCCACAATCTTGCGAACATGCCCACCCTAACCTAATCATCTGAAAGAATCCATGAATGCTACGAATCATCTCGCAGTCTCACAACACTTCCCACACCATCTGACCACTAGTGAATGCTACGACTATCCCCACAGTTTTACAACACTTTCCATAGTATTCGATCATGTGTGAATGCTACGGCTACCCCCGCAGTCTTACAACACTTTCGATCTAACACAACCGCAGTTTGATACCTTACCCTCAATCTATCAATCCAATTACCCTCAGATTCTATCACACACTCGACTGAACACCCGAACTGAACTCAATTCATGACTGGAACCCCAAACTGATTCCCCAAATTCTGCTATCAAGCACCGAGAAGACGCGATACACATGCTGGGAAGTTTTACCGAACTCCCAACTCACACAACCCTCAAACCAAACAGCCACTTGGGCCGCCTTTGTTCCTGACAAGGATGTGAAACTTATCCCAGTTTCGAAACCACTCCCACTTCCAAATCCTGGGATGATTCTCCCCCACTTAGCTTCGAATAAGTCTTCATCATACATGAAAATTGGAGAATTCCCAATCTTTCTCCCTTTCCAACGATCGATCCGATAACAACCAACTCTTACCAACTAGTGATCCATTACTAGCCAATCCCAAATGATCACACACTTCTAAGAACCAGATGAACACTTCCTGAATCCCAATGAAACTGACAATCCCTAATGCTTGAATGATCCCATAGTCAAACCTTGAAGAATAAAATATAGATAATCCAACTAATACCTCAGCAACGAGCTACTTCCTTTGGCGCTTTCATCCGACAATCAATAATGGTTACGAAAGCCACTAAATACTGACAATGCTGAATAAGCATCTTGTGGGACCTTGTCCGCAGACCTCCCTAAAAATACCCTTCTTCCCAAGATGCTCCAAACAAGTCTCCAGCTCTCGGGCTCTAGAAATCATTTCATTCAAGGTTCGCACCCTGACTCACTCACCAGCTCAATCGTCCACAATTGAACTGCAGTAGTTGAAGAAACCTCCGCACTAAACCGGACTACAACTACTCCCAAGACGTAGTCTACAATCCCCAAAAGTGCAATAGATCGCACAATCAATCCTTACCACCTGATACAAGAGATCCAAGGAAAACCGGACCTCACAAAATACTTATGCCACCTCGACCCACCTGCGCTCACCGACGCCAAAATAATGTCGCCAATCGCTGCAACCAACTGACCCCGAGCTGAAATACAACCTGATCCTGGGGTCACAAGCATGCTAACTCCTTCTACCTCGAAAACTGAAAGATCACAATCCTTACCCTATAAAACGACAACCCAATCTATAAATTAACCAATCCATATCCAGCTGCCAAAACCCCAGCTGACCATAATCATCACTCCTTTCCAGAGTCCCCACGACTCACATTCCGGTCTCGAGCAAAACCCCCGAAGCCTCAAATCCATGCACTCTTGTGATAGCCACTCCCGCTCAGCCCGAGGAAAATAATGAGTACAGAATACCTCCCCGATCAGAAAGTAACTGCAGCCCTCCGCTCATCAGAATATGTCCTAGTACTGGAAAGCTTGACGAGCTCCTCCCCTTGCCATTGTTACAACTGCTAAAGCTGTCATGGCAACCGTCTCGGCAATGGCTGCATAGTGCTCGTCGAAATACTCAACCATGGCGGTCTTAATAGACCCGACATCTCCGGAAACTGCTCCCGAACAATCTTGATCACCTCTTCCCGGATGATCTCACTAACACGATCCCCAAAAATGTTGGCCTATCCTCGCTGCCAGCTCCCGATCCTAACCTGGATCCGGTTTCAAGACGGCTCATAACCACCATTTGAGTAAAACACCAGAAAGATCTCTGATAACCCTTATAATGACAGGGGACCAACTCCCAACCCAACCCTAGGGGTTGTGACTTCCTTGCTACACGTATAGTCCCGTGCTTCCAGTAGTACGGGCCTCCCAGACTTTCTCTACCCACCCATCCATGAAACTTCCACCAACCCTGCAGCACTAGTGTATGCTAACCACACACAACGTTGGACCCTATAAACTTTCGAATATCGGATCCTACCCTAAGCCCTAATCAATAAGAACAGAACATAAGGCCAAATCAAGCATTCTCGGGCTATAAGATCTTAATTATGTACAACCGCGATACATACACAAGTAACTATAGTAATGATGTCAATCTCATATAAAGAAATCCCTAGGCTAACATGCATCATGTAATCGGGAAATTCTATCATGCAATTCCTGAAGATCCCTAGCCTAGTACTAACATGATGTTCTATCATATCACATAATCAAATATTGTATGGTATTTGGAGTCTACTTACTGGCTCCGGTTGATCGTACACTAATTTTGAAAACCATTTAAAAATAATTTTGAAAATCTTTCCTTTATTTGAGACTGGATTCACATGAGTGTTCCTTTAATTCACTCAAACCGAGGCTATGATACCAATTTGTAACATCCATAAAATTCGATTCAATTTAAAACTTTTTAAATCATTTAAAAACATCTAGTTCTTACACTTTGTTTTCAAAATAGTTTAAACATCAGAGTTCCTAGAAATCAAAATCATCAATCGAGGAAGTGTATGGTCACGCCCTCGCCTTCCCGCGGTCATCCGCTGAACCTGAAACAATAAACTGAAACTATAAGCTCGAAGGCTTAGTGATTTACCCCCAAAATACCAACGCCATATCGATATATGCATAACATATAACATATAAGTAAACAGAACAACCATGCATCTCGAGTCTACAATGTGACTGGTCCGCCCACACCGGGCCTTCAGTCCACCTAGTCCACTCTCTTAGTCTACAATATGCATAATGAGCCTTTAGCCTGACTGGACCGCCTCACAGGGCGACAACCTATTTGGAATGCTCTCAAGCCTTCAACATGACTAGACCACCTCGTAGGGCCTACAGCCTATCCAGACCGCTCGTCGGGTATATTGGCCTATAACACAAAACAAGACCGCCTCAACACAACCCCCAACGAAACAAACATGTGAACATAATTATCATACGCTAGCTCATGTCATATAACAGTCAAACTGATATAAAAAATCACTATTCCTAGCAACATCCCAATAACCGGGATACAGACCAAACCGGTCACAAACATAGCATCATCCTATAACCAGGACACCGACCTAACAAGGTCGGTAAGCATATGCATATCACCACCCGAACTACCAGGATGTAAAAAATAAACATATCATGCCATAATCTAGATACAAATCCATAAAGGGTCGGTCTTGGTGCCTTATACCCTATTGATATAGCGGAGATAACTCACGTTGCAATGCCGAACTAAACCACAAAATCACGCTTCCCGAAACACTTCCCCAAATTCTAACACCTATAACCACCAATGATCCATACTCATAAATTTACAACTTCCCAAAATGCCCCAAAAGTCAAATAGACAACCCTTGGCCAAAGTTAAAGTCAACGATCAAGGTCAACAATCCATGTTGACCCGACTCGTCGAGTGCAGTCACTGACTCGTTGAGTCCTTCCAGAACTCGAGTAGTCGTGAAAACCCCTACTGAATCGCCGAGTTTCCTGTAACTAACCAAGTTCAAGCGTGTCCAAACTTTCGGGAAAACCCAAGTTAACTCGCCGAGTCACCCCACTGACTCGTCGAGTCCATGCAGAAGTCCTTGCACGACAATCTTCATCGGACTCGCCGAGTTGACCATGCAACTCGTCGAGTCCCTTCATTCCACTATCCATTCATATGCTTTTTAAGCCATTTAAAGGTTCCATATTGCAGATCCAGCTTCCCAAGGCATATTTATCACGTAAAGTTGCAAACTTTATGTGCATGCAAGGCTCTAAAGTCTTATAATGTCAAAACCAAGCTTGAAATGGAGTTTCAAACTTAAGGGGAGGTTCATACTTGCTAAAGCTGAGAGATTTATGGACGTAGAGACCAAAGAGATTTCAAATCTGAAATTACAACTTCAGATCTTAGCTCATACCCAAGAATAACTTCTTATTATGCTAGAAAAGCCCTAATCTTTAACCAAATGAGATCTAGAATGAAATGAGGTCAAGGTAACGACTTGATACCTTCCAAAAGATGCTAACTGAGGTAGATATCAGATCCCCACACGTTCCTTGCTTCTAGCCACTTGCTCTCCAAGCTCTTCTTACTAAGATCCACCTTCCAAAGCTTAAAACACACAAGAATGAAACACACACACAGATTAGGGCTTGCTGGACTCTTAAGAGGCTGTAAGGGGGCTTATGATCCTTTAAATACGGTACAAAACCCCGAAAATTAGGGTTTCATTCTTCAGCTCCTACTCATCGAGTCCTATCTTGGACTCAGTGAGTAGGTCACTTAAACACGTGGCCCAAACCGCTCCTACTCAACGATTCAGGGCATCCAACTCGTCGAGTAGACCTTGCAACTTATGAAAATAAAAGTCATAAAATTATCACTTCAGAGTCGGGGTGTCACATTAGACTTGAGTAATTTGGGCCTCAGGCCCACCTGAGTTTATCAAGTCATTTTTGGGCCTAAGGCCATGTTTGGGGTTCTTGGGCTATATTAGGCCTTAGAGGCTATATGATGGGCTTGGATTCCTTTTTGGATTTTGTGGATTTAGGCTTTGGAGAGAAGGAGGCGCAATATGGGAAGGGTGAAGGAGCCTTTTTGCCTTAAGCGAAGGACAAGGGTGTTGGTCCTTCGGGTTAGATTGTGACCTAATTTCTAATTACGGTTTTGTGCTTGTGTGATAGGGTGAGGAGTTCGTGAGTCATCTGTTGAGTGCGGTTTGATACGTACAGTCTGAGGTGAGTCTTCCTTTGCATTAGAGGGGGGTCGAAGGCACCAAGGCCAGCCCACTAGTTTGTGTTATAGCGTGATGATTGTCTTTGTGATAATTGTCGGTTATGTCTGTATATGCTTGGTGCCTCTGTGATTATTGTTATGATATTATGCGGTAGTGATAGGGGTGAAATAGACCCGGTATCTAGTTGAAATAGAACGAAGGGCAGTATCTAGTTGAGATAGACCGAAGGGGTAGGGATGCACCCAGATATGCTTGGCAATATCTGGTTGAGATAGACCGAAGGGGTAGGCCAATACCCAGATATGCTTTACAGTTTGTTTGTTTAGTATGTGGTATGTTGGGAGAACTCACTAAGCTTTGTGCTTATAATTTTCTATTTATGTTTCAGGTACCTCCAGTTTGAAGGGGAAGGGCCCGACCTGATCGCACCGCATCACTCTATGTTTTTCCACACTTAGTGATGTTGGGATTTGTACTCTGATAATATGCTACAATACGACTCTTTTGAATATTTTGGTATCAATATCTTATGAATTGAATGAATTTAAAAACAAATATTTTATCTATATTTTTGGGATGTTACAGAATGATTAGAAGGGTAAACAAGGAATATGCACATATTGGATCAAGGAGCTAATATACGAGATATGATGACATACGGGTAGCAAAGACATCTTAAAACACGGAGGTTAGGGGCGAGGCTATAGTATGCCAAGGTGAGTCACTTAATCCGCGTATTTTTTTTACAACAAGTTATGTACAAAAGATATTTAGGACCTACGTACCTAAATATTTTGATAGACCTACCTTAATCTATTTGTTAAAAATGGGGAAATGTATAAACTATAGACAATAAAAGGCATATCATAATTAGTGGCATGAAAAAGTCATACATCAATTCCATGAAGAAATTGGTGAAGAGTTTCCCAGTAATTATAGATTCTTCCTATTTTATATTTCCACACCATAAATTTGTTGATGTCAGATTTAGACCAGTTTACTCCACGAATAAATTGGTTTTAGTAAAAAAAAAAATTTAAGGAAAGAAGTATTTGGGCTTCCATCCTTTCACCATAAAATTTTATACATGTTAACTTCTAAGCTAGCCAAGGTTCCAAAGGCCAAGAGCGAGTTAGATTTTTTAATTCAAGTGCAACAGTCAGTAAAAAAAAGTGAGCATTTCTACATTGTATAACTTTTGCATCGCCTATCTTGCTGGAGGCAGATTACAAACCAATCATTTTTTGGTTGAACCTGATTTTCTGTTGAACCGAAACTGATGTCGTTTTCTATTCTTGGATCTCCACTAACGTAGGTATGATTGGGGTGGTTGTTTGCCAAAGAGTTTGAAGTAAGGAGAGTGGTTAATGTAAGAATGTTGATGAGGTGACATGACATATGGAGTGCTTGCACCTAAAATGTAGGTTGAAGACGGGGTTGAGACAAAAGCAACTAATTGATGTTACTTATTATTTGTAATATCCGTTTAGATTTCTTATTGAAACTCCTTGATTTCTTGATTATATTGGTTCTCGTCAAATACGCTAAAATGAAGGAATTTGGAAAATACATAGGACTTTTGTTTAAGAGGATACACCCAAACATAAGGAGAAAATACATCTAGAAAGATAACATAATATTCCAAACCAACAAAACTAGATAAAGGAGAGGTCCTAACATATAAGTGTATTATAACAAAATGAAATGAAACTAACGAACTAGAAAGACAAAAGGGAAGGTGCACATGTAGGCCACAGATGATCACATAGATTATATTAAATAGGTGAATTAGAAATTAAATGGACGAACTACATATTAAATGTTGAAAGGCACGATCACACTGGGATGTCTAACACGACATAAAATAAATGTTAAAAGACACGATCACCGGGATGTATGGGATGTTGATGACATGATGCCATACTGTTGGGTGACAAAAAAAAAGTTAAGCACTTTAGAAAAACATCAAAAACAAACTTCGGTGAACTCACGAAAAATTCTGAAAAACATAAATCAAAAGAACATAATGTTTAACGTGGTTTGGTCAAGATGAACTATGTCCACGAGAGAGAGGATTTTATTAACTTTCTGGAACTATTACAAGCACTCAAAATTGTATCTCACTTTGAGTTCTCACAAAAATCTATCAATTTACAGTGATGATGGGGGTATGAGCTTATTTATACTTGAGGGATCAGACTTAAAACCCTAATAGGCTAAGCCCATTGGCCCATGAATGGTGACAACCAATCATATTTCACTATGTAACATATTCTAGAACATTCTGCCATATCATACAACCCATGAGCATCATCAACACACATGATAGACTGCATTGACCACAGTGGAGCAATATTATGTACAGGTGGAGCATCATGATAACTAATGGCCCAACATACATCATGGTGGAACAACATGGTGTATTTCTTGAGCATGATCATCTTCTAAGCATACATGGATCAACATGGCACAAAAAGGAACCAAGATGGTGCATCAAGTACCAAAATGGTCCATGATGGCGCAACATCTCCTCAAGATGGTGCAACATCCTTCTTTTAGCACAACTTCATACCCTCATGGTGCAACATCTCATAAATGTGGCACAACATCTCCTTCTTGGCTTCCTTATGGTGCAACGTCTCATGTGTGTGGCTCAACCTCCTTTGGTGCAACTCATCTCCCTTTGGCCCAACATCTTCATGGATGGCGCAAGATGCCTCCATATGGCACAACATTAGTCATCATGGCGCAACATGTTGCTCCATGTTTGTCCAAGTTGGTACAAGTGCTCTAAGTTTCTCAAGGTTGCTTCAAAATCACTCCAAGTTGCTCCAAGCCACTCTAAGTTGCTCCAAACCACCTTTTAGAAGATTCGTTCCTTTGTCACATGCTCCATGAACCCCATGTGCTCCAATGTGATCTAAGTGCTCCATGTTGGACAAGAGTTCATACCCTAACAATCTTCCACTTGAAGGCTTGAACAACTTCATCTTCTATTCAAATTTCACCATTCCTCAAAGTACTCTCTCTTTCTCTCTCTGCCAACCCCTTCTTTTCAAACTGATAAAAGGCTAGTTGAAGCCATGCAAAGCTTCAAATTCTCAGTGGTAACCACCTTGGTGAACATATTAGTTGGATTCTTCGTTCCAAGGATTTTCTTTAAGTTTAGAGTTTATTCATTGATTAAATCGAGAATAAAATGGTACCTCATCTGAATGTGTTTTGTTCTTCTTTGAAATATTGGATTCTTTATTAAGTGAACTTCAATTTGGTTGTCATGATGCAATACACAATCCTCCTGCTGCATTCCAAGTTTAGACAAGAAGATCTTAAACACAACTTGGTACCCAATTCCTCTTGTAGACTTTTCCAAAATCGCGAGGTGAAACGGCTGTCACGATCTGACACAATCGTTAACGGAACACCGTGAAGCCTCACAATTTCCTTCACGTAAGAATTTGCAAGCTTATCCATAGACCATTTCTCCTTGGCTACTATGAAATGCGCACTCTTAGTGAATCGATCAACGACCACCCAAATCATGTCTTGACCATTGTTTGTTCTGGGCAGTTTAGTGACAAAATCCATCGTGATGTCCTCCCAATTGCCCATAGGCACAGACAAAGGTTCTAAAGTCCCGTATGGTTTCTGATGTTGTGTCTTGACTCTCGCACAAGTTACACACTCGGCCACATACCTTGCAACATCAAGCTTCATCGTCGGCCACCAGTAATAGGGTTTCAGGTCCCTATACATTTTAGTGCTATAGGGATTAATCGAGTACATGGTTTTGTGAGCTTCTTCCATCAGAAGATCTCTGAGTCCTCCTGTCTTAGGTATCCAAATCCGATCTTGGAACACCTTGAGTCCATGACTGTTTATACCGAACACCAACGTTTTGCCCAAACGTTCCTCCTTTCGGTCATTCTTCTCAGAAGCTTCCTCTTGAGCTTTCTTTATACTCTCCACAATTGTCGAGACAAATTCAATTCTCAACGCTCTTGGCCTTTTTTTTCAAGATTGACTTTCCGACTGAGAGCATCAACAACAACATTAGCCTTACTGGGGTGGTAAAGTATCTCACAGTCGTAGTCTTTAAGTAATTCTAGCCAGTGTTGTTGCCTCATATTCAATTCCTTCTGACTAAAGAGATATTGGAGACTCTTATGATCAATGAACAATTTGCACTTTGTTCCATAGAGGTAATGCCTCCATATTTTCAAAGCGAAAACTACCGCTGCCAACTCCAAATCATGAGTCGGGTAGTTCTTTTCATGCTCTTTTAGCTGTTGAGATGCATACGCGATCACCTTATCTCTTTGGGTCAAAACACAACCCAATCCAACTCCAGATGCATCGCTATAAACAACGAAGTCTTCAACTCCATCGGGTAGAGAAAGAATCGGTGCCTCGCATAACTTCTTCTTTAGCTTCTCGAATGCTTCTTTATGCTTATCACTCCAAGCATAAGTAGCTCCTTTGTGGGTCAAAGCTGTCAACGGACTAGCGATCGAAGAAAAGCCTTGGATAAACCTTCGGTAATATCCGGCTAATCCCAAAAAGCTTCGGATCTCCGTGGGACTTTTTGGTTGTTCCCACTTCATTACAGCTTCAATCTTTGCTGGATCAACCATTATACCTTCTTGGTTGATCACGTAACCCAAGAATTGGACTTCTTGAATCCAAGAATCACATTTGGAGAACTTAGCATACAACTTCTCCTTCTTCAAGACTTCCAACACTTCTCGCAAGTGTCTGCCATGCTCCTCTTGGCTTTTCGAGTAAATCAGAATGTCATTTATGAACACCATCACAGATTTATCAAGGAACGGATTACAAACCTTGTTCATTAAATCCATGAATGTTGTTGGAGCATTGGTTAGTCCAAACAACATAACCAAAAACTCTTAGTGTCCATATCGTGTTCTGAATGCAGTCTTCTCTATATCCTGCTCTCTTACTTTTAGCGGATGATATCCTGACCTCAGGTCGATCTTTGAAAAATAACTTGAACCTTGTAGTTGATCGAACAGGTCATCAATCCTCGGCAACGTATATCTATTCTTTATTGTTGCCTTGTTCAGCTCTCTGTAATCGATGCACATCCTCATACTTCCATCTTTTTTCTTAACGAATAACACCGGAGCTCCCCAGGGCGATGAACTAGGTCTAATGAAACCATTTTCCAATAACTCCTGAAGTTGCATCATCAGCTCGTTCATCTCCGTCGGTGCTAATCGATAAGGTGCTTTTGCAATCGGCGTTGTTCCGGACAACAAGTCAATACGGAATTCCACTTGTCGATTAGGCGGTAATCCAGGAAGATCTTCGGGAAATACTTTCGGATAATCACACACAATGGGGATATTTTGCATCACCTTCTTTTCCTTCTTAGCATCGATCACGAATGCTATGTATGATGTACACCCCTTGGTCAAACATTTTCTGGCTTTCATTAGAGAAATGATTCCAGAATTTACTCTGCGTTTGTCTACATACACCCTAAACGATTCCTTCCTAGGCGGGTTCACTTTCACTATTTTCTTCTTGCATAAAATTTCGGCATCATTGGCGCTAAGCCAATCCATTCCCAAAATGATGTCGAAACCGTTAAGTTCTATAGGCAATAATTCCTCATGGAACTTATTCCCATTCAAGTCGATTAATATGTTTTTCATACGATGGCTAACAGGTAGAAACTTGCCACTAGCAACTTCGACTAATAAAGCATCATCTAGTCTAACAACAGGCAAAGCTAGTTTTCTACCAAATTCATGCGATATAAAGGAGTAGTTGGCTCCAGAATCAAATAAAATTTGGGCAGACAATTCATTTATGAGAAAGGTACCTGAAGCGACATCAGCTTCATCTTTGGCAGCTTCCAGTGTCATTTGGAATGCTCTCGCCTTTGGCTTTGGCGGAATGTTGGGTTTTGCTGCCTCCTTCTTCTTCGGACAATCTCTTGAGATGTGCCCTTCCTCACCACAACCATAACAAATATTCTTGGTGAGGGTGTAGTCGTTGGCATAATGCCCTGGCTTTCCACATTTGAAGCATGTGGCTTCCCCGCCGCACTTCCCATGTTGCTTCTTCTTGCATTTGTCGCACCATTTCGCCTCTACCTTTCCTCCACTTCCTCTCGAACCAGATTTCAAGAATTTACTTTTCTTGCTGGACCCTGAAGATCCCTCGAACTTCCTCTTTTCACCAACCTCTGACCTTTCCAGACCTTTTTCTCTGATCTGGGTCTCAACATTTCTAGCAGCCCAGATGGCGGCTTTCAATGTGGTTACTTGCTTAACTATTGGGCCATAGTCCGCTGGTAGTCCGTGGGCAAACTTGTTGACCTTAGAGAGTTCTGTTGGTACCAAATAGGGGATAAACTTCATATTTTCTGTGAAACTTGCAACGTATTCAGTAACGCTCAATTTCCCCTTCTTTAAATTCTGAAACTCATTACTGATTTCCAGAAGGTCCTGCTCGGAGCAGTATTGCAGTTTTAGTTGTTCCACAAAGTCTTCCCAAGACATTTTGCTTGCTTCTCCCTTGGGCATAGAGTCAGCTAACAGCTTCCACCAACTCAACACGCCAGATTTTAGTAGAGGGATCGCAAGAGCGGTCTTCTGCCTGTTGCTGCATTCACAACTTTCAAACATTGTCTCCATTTCGGAGATCCAGTCCATAACTTGCACCAGCGTCGGGCTTCCGGATAGACATGGTGGTTTGGATGCCATGAAATCCTTATACTTGCACCCACGACCATCATTTCCTCCATACTGGTTGTTGTGTCTAACCATTGGTGGGTCGTCTTGACCAACGATCCCACTAAAGTTTCCTGCTTCAGACTGCCCTCCATTCTCCTCGGGCTCTTCCACTTGAATTGACGGTTCTTCACGATTCTGCCTAAGCAGACTTCTTGTTTCTTCCATCTGACGATCCAACATCATTTGAATCATCATTTGTTCACCAACCATTGTTATCGGCTCAGGTGCTGCTGCTATGACATGTATTTGCTCAATCATTGGTGGTTGATTCCTGTTTTCATTCGTGTTTCCAACTCCACTTCTTGTTCTCACCATTTTTGATCTATACACCGAATAAGGTGAAATTAGATCCTCTTTCACGATAAAATTTCAATTCATCCTTATTACTCCAAACGGTTACATGCTAGATCTAATAACGTAGACATACGCTTAGAATCCTACACACATAAGGTTTCCAGATCCGGTCGACAACAGACCATAGATCCGAACAAATAATATCATATATAGCAACATATAACATTTAGCACATAAAAGCATTTTAGGCAACTTTCCTAAAATAAACTAGTGCTCATGTCTGAAATATAACAGTCACTCGTCTAACAACCTTCACTTAGCATTCTAAGTTTAAGTCTAGAAATCCTACAAATTCCTAGTTCGCTTAAACTAATGCTCTGATACCAACTGTGACATCCCCAAAATCTCGGCCATAAAAGACCGGTTTAATTTATGTTTTTTAAACATTTTCATAGTAAATCCTTTTGATTTTAAAAGAGATGCGGAATTTGTTCCCAAAAACAAAACATGATAAAATAGATTTTAATCAAAACATTTCATAAAGAAATATAATTTCATTTCATAATAAAAAATCGGGATGTCATGTTCCGATACAGACCGTAAAGCATAAACGATAACATTACAAGTCATTCAACAAATATATACATATACAGACTTGTAAACAAAACAACTTGATGATTCATCCATCTTATGCCCTTGCGCCACTTCCTGTAATACAAATAAACTGAGTGGGTCAAGCTTGGGGGCCTGGTGAGCATATAGGGTTTTCAACCCACAATAAATAATTATATTTAGTTTCAACAATCAACAATAACCCGATTACCCATTCCCGTTATCCTCACTTTACGTCCCTAAAAACAACATCTATTATAAGGAACTTAATTTAGGATTTTCATCGGGACAGACATTACAGCAGAGGGCTTCCTCAACCATAAGTGTCCTAAGGCAACCATGTGGGGGATAGAGTACACCGGTGAACACATCGTTCACAACACCTACAGGTTATGAGCCTGCTAGTGTTCCACATGACTGTCTAGAATAGTCCGTGGTCGTCATCCATACTCTGCTGAATGACTAGAATAACACCAACAACATCGAGGCCTCCCATCTGTTTATTACACACCAACTATCTACCCATGTTCTACCCAACATATTAGTAGATAAAAATATACATTTTATACATAGTTTAAAACCTGTATAGCATGCTCGATCAATACATTTTTCCACATAACAGATGAGGCACACACACATAACACGTATTTCATAGAGAATAAATCAGATCTATGAGATAGAAGAAAGTGAATATACATTCACACATATAATCAACAAAGTATACACGTAACACGTATTTCATATAAAATACTTCATAATAATGTGTTAGAAGAAAATGACTTCACACTCACTTCCCGTATTCTTAAATACGTTCAACGATTACTTGTATAATATCGCGTATTGAAAGGGACTATACACTCACTTGATCAGAAGATGATCGGGCAGCACTACGGCTTACAGAAGTAGTGTTTCTCCGTAGATCTGGAAGATCTTCACAAAAACCGGCCTCCTCGCGGGCAGGGCTTCGGCTCGGAAATCTCACTTCTCGGGATCATCGGGGCTTCGGATCTTGCTTCGGGGCTCGGGAATGATACCGGGGCTTCGGGATATGATTGGCACGCAAATCGAGGCAAAAACTAGAGAGAAGAAAGAGTTTGAACAAGAGAAAATGGCTGATCTTGGTTTCTATTTATAGGTTGTTGGGTCTGGGATTACGCTGGGCATAATTCCAGGTACGATGGGCGTACTCGGTACGCTGGGCATAATTAGGTTACGCTACACATACTTTGACGTTACTGCATGCGTCAATTGGTGGCACTCGAGTATTGGTCAGACAAGTTGCATCCCTCTGAGTACGCTGGGCGTACTCAAATTACGCTCGACGTAATTTGACTTGTCAAACTTCTAAATTGCGTAACTTTCGCATATGAGCTCCGTTTTCGACGTTATTTATATCCATGCGTAGGTCAGACCATACTCTACAACTTTCATTTAAACTCCGTCGGCTAATTTTGACTTTTATTTTTATTATTTATTTTTAGAAGGCCGGGACAGAAAAACTTCGTTATAAATTCATAACATCTTCGTCTGACGTCCATTCTCGCCTAACTTTTCATCGTTTCGCTACTAACAACGAGATCTTCGATTCTCGTTTAGATTGTTTCGGCTAAAACTTGCTCGATCTCAAATCGAGTATTCGGGCTGCATACTGCCAAGTCGAAACTTTAGAAAATCATAAGTTCCTCATACGAAGTCAGATTTGGGCGTTATATATATATATATATATATATATAT
This sequence comes from Lactuca sativa, assembly GCF_002870075.4. Taxonomy (NCBI): domain Eukaryota; kingdom Viridiplantae; phylum Streptophyta; class Magnoliopsida; order Asterales; family Asteraceae; genus Lactuca; species Lactuca sativa. The sequence goes on from NC_056624.2 coordinate 232,666,908, forward strand.
ATATATATATATATATATATATATATATATATATATATATTCGGAAACCTCGTTTCGGCCACTATAACTTTACGCAAAGATATCGAGTTTATTTTACACTTAAATTTTGACGCTCATTTTATTCTTAATTCATTAAATTATAATAATTAAGAAAATACACACATAATTCACATAATTCACAAATAATACATTTTTATTACTTCAAATTGGGTTACAAAGGTTAACCTAGACTATTATATTGCTAAAAATGGCAAGCCCAGAAACACGAGCGTTACAATTCTCTCCACCTTAGAATGATTCCGTCCCCGGAATCACACATCAACAAACAAATGCGGATAGCGACCCATCATGTCACTCTCCGTCTCCCATGTGAGATTCGGCCCATTCGTGTGTTTCCAACGGACAAGCACTAACTCAACGATCTTACGTCGCAATTTCTTAGTCCTCCGGTCAACGATTGCCTCTGGTTCTTCAATCAACCTTTTGTTTTCATCAATTCTTAACTACGAAAGTGGAATTATGTCTGGAACTTCTCCCGTGAACTTCCTCAAATAACACACATGAAAAGTGTTATGAATTCCATTCAGTTCTTCTGGTAGTTCGAGCTTGTAAGCTTGGTTCCCAATTCTCTGAAGAACTTTAAATGGTCCAATAAACCTTGGACTTAACTTTCCCCTTTTACCAAATCTTATAAGTCCCTTCCAACCGAATCTCCAACTTCAAAAGTCATCGGTCTTCGCTTTTTGTCAGCATAGCTCTTTTGACGGTCCTGAGCGGCTAACATTCTTTCCCTAATTATTTTCAACTTTTCAGCAGTTTGATGGACTATCTCTGGTCCCATAAACTGCTTTTCCTAGCCTTAAGCCAACAAGACAGCGTACGACACTTCTGTCCGTACAAAGCTTGATACGGTGCCATCTTAATGCTCGAGTGGAAACTATTATTGTAGGAAAATTCTACCAACGGTAAATGTTTATCCCAATTACCTTGGAATTCTAGGGTACATGCTCTCAGCATATGTTCAAGTGTTTGTATCGTTCATTCGCTCTGACCATCAGTCTGCGGATGGTAAGTTGTACTTAAACACAACTTGGTACCCAATTCCTCTTGTAGACTTTTCCAAAATCGCGAGGTGAAACGGCTGTCACAATCTGACACAATCGTTAAGGGAACACCGTGAAGCCTCACAATTTCCTTCACGTAAGAATTTGCAAGCTTATCCATAGACCATTTCTCCTTGGATGCTATGAAATGCGCACTCTTAGTGAATCGATCAACGACCACCCAAATCATGTCTTGGCCATTCTTTGTTCTGGGCAGTTTAGTGACAAAATCCATCGTGATGTCCTCCCAATTGCCCATAGGCACAGGCAAAGGTTCTAAAATCCCGTATGGTTTCTGATGTTGTGTCTTGACTCTCACACAAGTCACACACTCGACCACATACCTTGCAACATCAAGCTTCATCGTCGGCCACCAGTAATAGGGTTTCAGGTCCCTATACATTTTAGTGCTACCGGGATTAATCGAGTACATGGTTTTGTGAGCTTCTTCCATCAGAAGATCTCTGACTCCTCCTATCTTAGGTATCCAAATCCGATCTTGGAACACCTTGAGTCCATGACTGTTTATACCGAACACCAACGTTTTGCCCAAACGTTCCTCCTTTCGGTCATTCTTCTCTTGAGCTTTCTTTATACTCTCCACAATTGTCGAGACAACTTTAATTCTCAATGCTCTTGTTCCTTTTAATTAGCATAACAACCATTTCTCTAATGTTATCTTACTGGATTTCACATGAATCTGGTCACAACTCCAACGGCATGAGAAATATCTGGTTTGGCACATACTATTGCATACATTAAACTACCAATTGTAGATGTGTATGGAACTTTATCCATGCCTTCTTTGTCTTCTTCCGTTTTGTGGGATTGCTTCTTGTCAAGTCTCAACTGACTCCCTAATGGTGTGCTTCTGGTTTTCGCATATGTCATGCTTAACTTTTCTAAAACTTTCTTGATGTACCAGGCTTGTAAATGTTTTAGTGTACTGGTAACTTTGTCTCTATCTATGCTCATGCCCAATATTTGTTTAGCAGATCCTAAGTCCTTCATCTCGAACTCACTAATCAACTTCTTCTTTAGCTTGTTGATGTCCTGCATGTCGGATCCAACAATCAACATGTCATCAACATATAACAATATGATGATATAAGAGGACTTGAATTTCTTCAAATAGCAACAGTGATCCATCTCACATCTATTGTAACCACTCCTCTACATGAAGCTATCAAACTTCAAGTACCACTGGCTTGGAGTCTGCTTCAAACCATACATACTTTTCTTTAGTTTGCACACAAGATTTTCCTTGAAAACTTTGGGAAAACCTTATGGTTGTGCCATGTAGATGTCTTCTTCAAGGTTGCAATGGGGATTTTTTTTTCACATTTAGATTTTTTAGATGGAGATCTTCAGATGCCACAATTCCCAAAACCATTCTGATTGTAGTCATCTTCACAACTATAGAAAAAGATCTCGTTATAATCAACCCTTCTTTTCTGTTGGAACCCCTTGACTACCAACCTTGCCTTGTATCTCTTGGTGCCACAATCTCATCCTTAACCTGAAACATCCACTTCTTTTGTAGTTCTTTCTCCCCTTATGGGAGCTTAACCAAGGACCAAGTGTGATTTTTGTCAAGTGAGCTCAATTATTCTTCTATATCCTTCTTCCACTGTATGGATTCTTTCATCCTCAATGCTTCTGGATAAGATTCAGGTTCACCATTCTCTATCACCAACAAGAAGTGTGTTGAAGGAGAATACATTACTGGAGGCCTTCGTACTCTAGTGGATCCACGGATGGTAGGAGTTTTAGTTTCTACACTTTCCTTCTCTGAACTACTATCATCCATGCTTCCACTCTCTCCAGTTTCATTAGAGCTCCCACTACTTCCTGAACTTTCACCTATCTCTAGAGTACTGATAGGTTTTATAATGTCATATTCTGAAGTTTCTTCTGAGTCAACTTGTTCTTTTTTTTTCTGTTTTTTTTTACTACTTGGGCCCTTATAAAGTTCATCCTTGCATAACACATTCTCATTGAACACCACATCCCCACTTCTGATAAATTTTTTTGTTCATTATCCCATAAGTGGTATCTAATGTCATCCAACCCGTAACCTATAATGCTGCACTTCCTTGATTTTGCCTCTAGCTTGCCTCTCTCGGAATCTTTGACTTTTACATACGAGACATAACCGAATACCTTCATGTGTTTGAATGAAACCTCATGACCTTGCCATTCTTCCTCTGGAATCTTGAACCCTATAAGGACTGAGAATCCTCTGGTTATTAAGTATGCAACTGTGTTGACTGCGTCCGCCTATACCATCTTGGGTGCATGTAGTCTCAGGCTCTTCGCTCTTTCATTCAATGTTCTTTTCATCCTCTCAGCTACTCCATTTTGCCGAGGTGTTTCCGAAACGGTCTTCTACATCCTAATTCCATGTTCGGCACAAAAGTCAACAAATTATTTGCTACTATATTCTCCCCCATTACCAAATCTGTAACACTTGATTTTCAAGTTAATTTCATTTTCCACCATCGCTTTCCATTTCTGGAAAGCACTGAAAAATTCAGACTTATGTTTCAAGAAATAGATCTAAACTTTCCTCAGGGGTGTAGCTAAGTGTGTAGAAGGTAGGTCCTAGGACCTACCTTTTTTTAATTACAACAAATATATATAGAAAATATGAAGGACCTATGTCATTTTTGCTAAAAGACCTACCTATTTTTGCTAAAAGACCTATCTATTTCAATTTTATTTACATAAGGAACCATGTGGTTTTTGGTTCTAGATTCGCCACTGACTTTCCTAGTGCAGTTGTCGATGAAAGTAACCTAATATTGGGATCATCCCACTGAAGCAATTGAAGTTGGACCATAAACATCTGAATGAACAAACTCCAATATCCCTGTCTTGGGTGGATGTCCTATCTTTTCGAAAGTAACTTTCTTCTATTTGCCAATAACACATGGATCACATAAATCCACTACCACATTCTTGACATCTGGAATTCTTCTTTAGAGGCAAGCATCTTCATTCCTTTTTCACTCATGTGTCCAAGTCTTTGGTACTATAGAGTGGATGCTCCAACTTCTTCAACATCATGTGCCTCATCATCAGAAACTTCTACCGTATAAAGTGTACCCTGCTTCTGACCTCCGACAACCACTAAGTTTCCCTTTGTCACCTTCCACTGATGATCACCAAAAGTGACATGGTGACCTTCATCATCAAGTTTCCCCACTGATATCAACATTATTTCAAGTCTGGAATGAACTTGACATTCTTCAAAGTCCACTTCGTACCCAAAGTAGTCTTGAGGACCACATCCGCAAAACCTATAATATCAAGGCTCTTGTTGTCTGCTAGTTTGACCATCCCTTGACACTGCCTAAAATTCTGCATTACATCTTTGGAATGACTAACATAGAATGACGCACCCGAATCCATGTTCCATGATTCAACTGAGTTTTCAACTTCATAGATAAGAGCGTCTTATTCAGAGTCTGATTCAATGTTCATCTCATTCTTTCCTTTTTCTACAAGAGGCTTTGGACATTGAATTTTGAAATGGCCATTTTCTTTGTAGTTCCAACAGATGATGTCCTTCTTGTTTTTTGATACACCTCTCTTCATTGACTTTGATTTGCCTCTACCCACACTCCCTCTGTTGGACTTCCTTCATATTTCCTCAATACTAAAAAGACTATTAGAGGATTCTCTAGCACTTCGTTTACGCACATCATCACCAATGATTAAGTCATGTATGCCTTCGAATATCAACTTGGTACCTTCAGCTGAGTTGCCAACTGCTATCATTGTTCCTGACAAACTTTCGAGTAATGATGATAATAATAGTAATGCTTGGACTTCATCTTCAAATTTAATCTCAACCAATGTCAACCTTAACAGGATTGAATTAAATTCATATTTACCAATTATCGAATCAAGTGAAAACATTCTATGCCAATGATAAATCTCAACCAAGGTTTCTCGTACATGTTTGATAGCACTTTGATCAACCCATAAGTTGTCTTCTCATTGACAATGTTGTAAGCAAAACATTCTATGCCAATGATAAATGTACTACACCAAGTGCCTTTTGATCTAACAATTCCCAATCCTCCTGCTTCATAAGGGACGACTTACCTTCTGACAAAGGTTCATGTAAAATTTTCTGGTAGAGGTATTCTTCAATTTGCATCTTCTAGAAACCAAAATCTTTTCCATTAAACTTGTCGATCTTAACTCTCCCGTCTTCAGCCATAAATCTGATACCAGTTTGTTGGGTCACAACAAAACAAGTTAAGCACTTTAGACAAATATCAAAAACATACTTCGGTGAACTCATAAAAAATTCTGAAAAACGTAAATCAAAAGAACATAATGTTTAACATGGTTCGGTCAAGATGATCTATGTCCACGAGAGAGAGAGAGCGAGAGAGAGAGAGAGAGAGAGAATGAGAGAGAGAGAGATATAATATTTTATTAACTTTCTGGAACTATTACAAGCACTCAAAATTGTATCTCGCTTTAAGCTCTCATAGAAATCTAGCAATATGAGCCTATTTATACTAGAGGGATCAGACTTAAAACCCTAATGGGCCAAGCCTATTGGCCCATAGGTCCATGAATGGTGACAACAATCATATTCCACCATGCAACGTCGTCTAGAACATTCTGCTATGTCATACAAGCCATGATCATCATCAACACACATGATAGACCACCTTAACCACAGTAGAGCAACATGATGCACATGTGGAGCCTCATGATCGCTAATGGCCCAACATCCATCATGGTGGCACAACATGGTGTATTTCTTGAGCATGATCATCTTTTAAGCATATGTGGATTGACATGACACAACAAAGGAATCAAGATGGCACAACATCCTTCCCTTGGCGCAACTTCATACCCTCATGGCGCAACATCTCATAGATGTGACACAACATCTCCTTCCTGGATTCCTTATAGCACAATATCTCATGTGTGTATGTGTCTCAACATCCATTCATTTGGCACAACTCCTATCCCTTTGGCCTAACATCTTCATGGATGGCGCAAGATGCCTCCATATGGAGCAACATCCCAAAGGACGACGCAACATCAGTCATCATGGCACAACTTGTTGCTCCATGTTGCTCCAAGTTGGTCCAAGTGCTCCAAGTTGCTCCAAACTACCTTTTAGAATATCCGTTTCTTTGTCACTTGATCCGTTCCTTTGTCTGATGATTCATTCCTTTCTTAGAAGATCTGTTCCTTTGTCACATGCTCCATGAACCCCAAGTGCTCCAATGTAATCTAAGTGCTCCATGTTGGAAAAGACTTCATACCCCAACACATACATACAGACTGGTTGTAGTAAACACTTGGGGAGACAAGGTTTGTCACACAATATTGGTCGTAGAAGCTGCAACATCTAAACAGAGTTTGACGAGAGCAATAATCCTTCAAAGAGAAACCAAATTCTATACAAAATTTTATATCTTTAGTAAATTTGCAAACAAAAACAATATGTTTAATGATTTTAGGAGTAATAAGGATTTTATGAAGATGCAAGGGACGATATGGATTGAGACTATGAAGTTCAGAATGACTAGAGTTAGTAACACACCGGTAGACGATAAAAAATAACATTTGGTAAAAAAAACAATTGATAAACTAGCTAGAAAGTGTAAAAAACAAATAAAGACATGTAGAAAATGTGTTTATTATAGTTAATAAATGGTATATATTGAAGATTTAAAAGAAAAAACTTTAAAAGCTAAATGAAAAGCTATTTTGAGTATTTTTTTTTAAAAAAAAACTAACTTATAAACTACTTTTTGTTTTGTGAAACATGATAACCTCAAAAACTTGAAAAATATGTTATATTTTAAGCTAATTGTAGCGTACCAATTACCAAAGATAACTCTAAAAGGTAGCTTTTAGCTGGTATGTCAAAAATTATTGTAGTTAAAAAATCATTAATCAATCTTGGGAAATATCTAGAAAAATTCTAATATTTTGTAATTTTTTTTAATAAAGCCCTAAATTTAATTTTTAGAATAGAAAAGTCCTAAGTTTCTAACTTTTTGAATAGAAAAGCCCGAGAATCCGGTTAATTTATTTACTTTAGCCCATTTTGACCTGTCTAGCAGGTCATGAGACCAAATCGTTATTTTCTCAAAAATAATGAGAATTTTCTGCAGATTTCGACAACACTTGTATATAATGTATAAACATATTCTTTTTTATGTGTTTATATCTATTTTTATGTATTTTTGTATATTTTTAAGTATTTTACATATTTTTTATTTGTTATTTTTTATGTATTAAGTATTTATATCTATTTTTACATAATTATGTATTTTTTAAAGTTTTAATATGTATATGTTTATATATATATTTTTTTAATTTATAAACATATTTTTTAATATATATGTATATTTAAGTATTTTACATATATATTTATTTATTTTTAAGTATTATTTTTTGTATTACGTATATATGTATTTTTAAAAGTTTTATATAGATGTTATGTATTTTAAATGTATAAACATATTTTTTACGTATTTATATGTATTTTTAAGTATTTTACATATTTTTATGTATTTATGTGTGTTTTTTATATATTACGTATTTATATGTATTTATGTATATATTTTTAAAGTTTTTTTTATATAGATGAATATGTATTCTAAATGTATAACAATACCTTTTTTTTACGTATTTATATATTTTTTACTTCAAGTCATATTCACCATTTCATCCAATTTATACAACTTCTTCGAGTATATCTAGATGGTTTTTCCTATATATTCACTTATTTTAAGCTTTTTCCATTCGCTTCTTTTGAAATTAAATACTGAATAACAAAAACTTAAAATATGTAGGTATGTAGGAAACCATCTAGACATACTCGAAGAAGCTATGCGAATTAGATGAAACGGTGAAGACGACTTGAACTAAAAAATACATAAATACGTAAAAATAATACGATTATACATTTAAAATACATAAACATCTATACAAAAAACTCAAAAAATATATAAATATGTAAAAATATATATAAATACATATATATAAAAATACACAAAAAAATATGTAAAATACTTAAAAATACATATAAATACGAAAAACAATACGCTTATACATTTAAAATACATAAAAATCATATATAAAAAATATTTAAAATAAATAAATAAATAAGTACCTAAAAATACATATAAATACGTAATACATAAAAACATATAAAAAATATGTTAAACACTTAAAAATACATATAAATACGTTTATATATTTAAAATATATAAACATCTATATAAAAAACTTAAAAATACATAAATACATAAAAAATACGTAATACATAAAAAAATATAAACTGGTTAAAAATACATATAAATATGTCAAAAAAAATACGTTTATACATTTAAAATACATATAAATATTACCTTGAAGCTTCAAAATTAAGAGCATTCTAGTTCTATTGGAGAGATTAACAGCTAGTAAATCTTCACTAAATATCTTCAAGTTGCTGTGAAAGCTTTTTTTTTTTTTTATTTGGAGGGGGGGTAAGTAAATAAAATAATATTCCCAGGTGTCGGTCGTACAGTGATGGGAAGATCTTCAAATCAGAAATTAAAAAATAGGTCGTGCTTAGAAGTGGAATAGTAAGAGGGAAAAACATGGTCCATGGAATTCAGCTTCTTTTTGCCCATAATTTAATTCTGCTTATAACTATTTTTTTAATCAATTTATTTATTGGGGGACAGACCAGTTGACTCCCACTAAATCGATTAAAATCGGGATTTTTAATTTTAATTTAGTGGGAAGTTTATGTGGCTAACTGATGTAGTGGTTGTACTTTGTAGAAGCTAGTATGGGCAACATTAGCTTTAGTTAATCTTGTCTACTAATCATACAATTCTTCATTAATTGATTACCTAATCATAGTTTATTATCAGCAGCCTTGATCTGTAAAGTTTGATTAGTTAATTATGCTTGATTTTATTGGCCGAGAACCACTCATGTTTCTTTAGAACAGATGCCGATTTCATGGGTCGTTGCAAGATCAGTGAATCATGAAAAGACAAATTGCAAGTGATTTAGCTCACGATTTGTTCGGTGATCAGGTAGAGTAAAAAATATATATATAACAAGTGTCCATTTTAATTATGGTTTTTGATTTAAAAAAAAAAAAAAAAAGGCGATTTGTATGTACATTGAATATCAAAGTATGAAAAGAAACAAGTGAGAAAAGGTTAAAGACGCCCAATAAACAAGCACCCAAAGAAGGAAACTTCAAAGAAATAAATATGCATGCTTATGAAAGCATTTTAATTCGTGTAAATATATAGTTTATAAGTTAATTAAAATAGGAAAGTCTTATAATGTTATATGTGTAGGAAATTTGTAGGAGAAAAAAAGTAAAAAGATATTTGATTTCTCTTAAAAAAAAAAGAAAATAAGTTAGGATAATAATTTTTCATCTCGTTCATATTTATAAGACAATTTTTTTTGTCATGATTAACCATCAAACTTATAAATTTGTTTAAATGTTACAATTGTTACCGGTTATCTTAAATGGTAATGATAACATATAAACATATTTAACAAATTTGATTATAAATCATGTTTAAAAAAATTGTCTAAAAATGAAAAATTAATTACCCCTCCAAAATTATTTTTTCCAAATTAGTATGTAATGTAAAATTATACCATTTTGGTATAAAAAAAGCCTACAAATGTCCTATTTTATTAACATCAATTGCGTGGTGACTTATGATTTTATATTTTCATTTAAAATATATGAATTTAGTTGTACTAGTCTAGCTCATAGTTTCATTCAAAATTAAGCTTATGCATACCACTCGTATATACTTTCTACAAATATCCTGATTTTATTAACATCATTATAGTTTCATTCAAAATTAAGCTTATGCATACCACTCTTACCGGCCTAAAAATATGTATATTTAGATTCAAATCTTACTATATAAATGGAAATTATATTCTTGGATGATGCGATAATCGTTGCAATTTTCGAAACATATCAAGAAATTATAACATGCATGAGATATCCTATGGAACCTTGTTTCTAATTAAAAATTAATATAATCAATATACTGTAATAATTTTTATAAATCAAATAGATAATATTATAATACAAGTTCGTTAAAGAACAAAAAATAATGTTATATTTTATATAAATTAAATTAAAAGTTATAAATCTTAAAAAAAATTCAGTTTAAAATCAACTTGTCATAAATAATATATTTATTAATAATAAAATTAATACATACCAAAATTTTGTTGTTTAGATTTTTGTATATTTTTCAAAATTGTTTTGAAGTGACGGTCAAATAAAGGTATAAACACTTAATGGAAATAAGGGAAAAGATAAACTTCACATTTTGTTCATATTTAGAGATTTTTATTTTATACACACGATTGATTATCAAACTTGTTAAATATATTTAAATGTTACAATTGTCACCTAAGATAGCAGATAACAATGATAATATTTAAAATAAAGAAATCTCGTTATTATCATAGAAGATTGCTATGATTTGTTTCCTTTTATCCATTCATGTTATATAGGCTTTTGTTTAGAATGTGCTTTCAGTAAGGAATGCATTTCCTGGTTCTATATAATACCAACTTTGTGAATGAATGAAAAGAAAGTTTTCACAATAATCAATTTGTTTATTGTATCAGAGCAGGTCTCACACCTGCTTTAGAAAACCTTGTCCCCAAAGATGGCGGGAGACAAACCAGTGTCATCGAAGGACGGAGCCTCACCAACATCGAATCCAATTCGCCATACTACATCCATTCCTCAAAATATCCCAAGCAGATGTACGTAAAATGACGTTCTGACGGACAACAACTATAATGATTAGGCTCAAGAGATGAAATTTTTTCTTTTTGCCAAGAACAAATCGATTTCATTGATGGAACTATCGATAAACCAGATGCGAAATCATAAACCTATATATATGCGGTGGATGCGCTGTGATGCCATAACAAAGGGATGGCTAACCACTGCCACAGAAAAAGACATTAGGTCAAGCGTGAAGTACGCAAATATAGCTAGCAAGATTTGGAGTAATCTTGAAGAAAGATTCGGTAAGAAAAGTGCTTCACGAGCATACGAGCTGAAACAATCGCTTGCAACAAAAAGGCAAGAAGTAATCTCTATTTCTAGTGACTACACGGAATTACGATCCATATGGGATGAAATACAGTCTACAACACCCACCCTTCGTCGTGAGTGTGTTGGTTATACGTATAATATAGGTAAAAGGTTGAATGAATCCAAGGATAAAGAGAGGTTCTATAAGTTTCTCATGGGACTTGATAATGAATATTATACCATCAAAACTCAGATTTTAGCCATGAAACCCACACCAAGCCTAAGTGCAGTTTTTCACCTGGTAGCAGAAGATGAGCACGAACGAGCCATCACTGCTACCAAGAAACCCACAAACAAAGTTACAGCTTTTTAAGATTTCGTTCAAGGGAAAAAGGAGATCGGTAGTGATTATAGGCAGCAAAACAAAAGGGCGGTGAAGAAGGATCTCAAATGGAGCAACAATTATGAACCGTAATGTATTTTCTATGGCAGAAAAGGGTCATAACAAGAAAGGTTGTTTCAAACGTATCGGGTATTCGGATTGGTGACCAGGAAAAGGAAAACAAGAAAAAGGAAAGGTAAGGATATGCTACACAAATGTTGAACCTAGCCCCATACCTGGTTAGTCGACTAAACAATATCAAAGGCTCCTCAAACACTTTTAAATTGATGAAGAAACCAACACTTCTCCTATAACATGGTTGGTAAGACTGATCATGGCGAGGCTTGGGTTGTTGACTCAGGCGGAACTGAACACATAACTTGCAATCAAAGGTTACTTAAAAATGTCACTAAAAACACCTTCGAACCTCCTGTCATCATTCCTAATGGTGATTTCATAAATGTTAACGGGAGAGGAGATCTCAAGTTGCAAAACAATATCAATATTGATAAAGTTTTGCATATACCTGCTTTTAACTGCAACTTATTGTCTGTTAGTAGACTCACCAAAGACTTGCAATGTATTATAACGTTTCTTCTTGGTTTTTGTTATATGTAGGACTTACTCTCGAGGAACCTGATTGGTGTGGGTGAGTGCAAACAGGGCCTATACCGAATGGGCATGGAACAGGGGCAAAAAAGAGTGTTGACAGCAACCAATATGGATCTATGACACAAAAGGTTGGGTCACGCTTCTAAGTCCAAGCTTAAACATGTTAGTGTCTTAGGTAGTTATTTCTAGAAATTTTATGGGTATAATTTATGATTAACGTGTAAAGGAAAAGCACACTAGATTGCCCTTTCCAAAGAGTTTAATAAAAATTAATGGTTGTTTTGAGTTAATACATTGTGATGTTTGGGGTAAATACCGTACACCTACACATACGGGTGCTAGTTATTTTCTTACCATTATTGATGATTATAGTAGAGCTCTATTGGTATATTTACTGAAATACAAAAGTGAGGCAAAAACTTGTTTGATGAACTTTCACAATATGGTCAAAACACAATTTGACCAGAAAATTAAAACAGTAAGGACTGACAACGGTGGAGAGTTTGTATCACTAACATTGAAAGGTTATTAAGGTAAGGAAGGAATCGTGCTAGAGACCACTTGTCCCCACACTCCACAACAAAACAGTGTTGTGGAAACTAAGAATAGACATATTCTTGAGATAGTAAGCACTCTAAAATTTGAAGCAAACCTTCCGGTTAGATTCTGGGGTGATTGCATCTTGGAAGCCACATACATCATAAATAGACTACCTTCGAAGGTAGTAGAGCAATAAAACCCCTATGAAATTATATTTGGCCAAAAAAAACTTGACCATAATTACATGATAGTTTTTAGGTGTTTGTTTTACACGAGAAACATGGATACAAAAGGGGACAACTTCAAAGTAAGGGGGAGACCACGAATTTTTATTGGATACCCAAAAAGGTAGAAATGGTATCGTGTTTATGACATCAAAGACATGAAGTTTGTTGTATCGAGAGATGTTAGATTTGTGGGAAATGAGTTCCCGTTAAAATCTCAAGATCTAAAAGAAGAGAATACTGGACATGATGACTCTGATTTCCTTAGTAAAACTTTACATGATGATGAAGAATCTATTCAGCATGAACCAACCAAAGGTGTTAACACAACGCCTGAAGTCAATTCTAATTCAGATCAGACGACTGATGGGACGACATCAAACGAAAACATAGTACTTGAAAATGAGTAGCACGTCGAGAATTTAGTACCTCCTATCTTCATTGATACACAACCGAGTACAAATCAGAGAGAAAGGAGAAACAAGACACAACCGAAGCATTTAAATTACTTTGAAGTAAAATTTTCCTCCTTCGATAGACCATGCATCACCAACACTCAACCAACAGGCCTCGACGATACATGATCTTGCTAATTTTGTTTCTTATGCTAAATTTACAGATTTACACAAGGCTTTTCTAGCAACCGTTGGTTCTAACGTTGAACGTAAGAACTTAAAACAGGCCATGTAGGACGTCGAGTGAAGGGAAGCCATGCAATGAGAAAGAGAAGCTCTCGAATAAAACAGAACCTGGACCATTGAAGATCTTCCCAAAGGAAAGTCTTAAATCGACTCTAAGTGGATCTTTAAAGTCAAGTACAAACCCACCAGATAGGTTGAAAGGTATAAGTCATATATTGTAGCTAAAGGATTTACTCAATAGAATGGAGTAGGCTATCATGATAATTTTGCACCAGTGGCTAAACTAGTCACGGTTCACACCTTGCTCACTGTTGTAGTCAAGAAGAATTGAATAATCTGTCAACTGGATGTCAATAACGCTTTCTGCATGGAGACTTGGATGAAGACGTGTACATAAAAATCCTACAAGGATTTGCCAAGGAAGGAGAGACAAAAGTATGCAAGCTTCGAGGAATTGGTATCAAAAGTCCAATACATCGTTGTTGAGTGTTGGTTGCAAAAAATCTTGTGGTGGCCATTCTCTTTTCATCTACAAGCAACAAGGGAACTTGGTTGTAACACTTATTTATGTTGATGATGTAGTGATTGTTGGAAATGACCCGAAGAAGATTCAGTAGATGAAAGACCATCTAAACAAGGAGTTTAGTATCAAGAATCTAGGTCCATTAAAATACTTCCTCGACATAGAAGTTGCAAGAACAGCCGGTGGTCTAGTTTTGATCCAACGTAAATATATGTTAGACATTCTCGAAGATTGTGGGACGATCGGATGTCAACCCAGTGCGTTTCACATGGAATAAAATCTGAAGCTTGACCAAGGTGAATACATTTCTAGTGTCAATCCTCATCAATAAGGTGTCTGGTGGGAAGGCTTCTTTATCTTCAAGCAACAAGGTCGGATATAGCTTATTCAGTGAACATATTGAGTCAGTTTGTATCAAATTCTCGCTAAAAACACTTGGATGTAGCTTTGGGTGTCTTGCCTTATTTGAAGTCATCCCCGTGTCAAGGTATCTTTCTTTCTAAAGAAGGAGGAATGAATCTTGTTTCTTATTGTGATGTCGACTAGCTTGGCTGCCTTGTTACGAAACGTCCAAGAACTAGGTACTTAGTACTTTTAAGAGGTGCTCCCATTTCTTGGAAGACAAAGAAGCAGTCTGTTGTTTCTCGATCTTCCACTGAAGCGAAATATCGAGTTATGGCAACGACTGGGAGTGAAGTTTTTTGGCTACATTGGCTACTCAAAGGTCTTGGTGTTTGTTCAAATGGTCCTATGTCTCTGTTTTGTGATAACCAAGCTGCTTGACATATTGTCAACAACATGGACTTCCATGAACGCACAAAACATGTATAAATGAACTGTTATTTTGTTTGTAAACGAGTTATGACCAAAGAAATTATGCCTTTATGTATTCATACAACTCATCAGGTTGCTGATTTTTTCACTAAAGCGTTAGGAGCTCCTCGGCTACAGTCATTACTAAGCAAGTTGGGCGTTCGAGACTTACACGTTCCAACTTGAAGGGGAGTAAAAAAAATCTCCTTATTATCATAGAAGATTACTATGATTTGTTTCCTTTTATCCATTCCTATTGTATAGGCTTTTGGTTAGAATTTGTTTTGAGTAAGGATGACATTTCCTGCTTTTATATAAATACAAGCTTTCTGAATGAATGAATGAAAAGCAAGTTTTCACAATAATCGATTTGTTTATAAACATATTTAAGATGTTTGATGATCAATATGTATATTTTTTTGCCTAAATGTTAACATGATGAAAAGTTCATTACCCCTAAGTCATTTTCCCATTAAAATGTATAAAACTTCTACTACAATTTGTAAAAATATGTTTGTATCTTTTAAATAATCATTCCATTTCTAAAATCCTATATAAAACATTATACTTGGAAAAATTGAACATTTCTTATTTTTGCATATTTGAAACAAAATTTAAACTTTTATTTACTTCTTGAATGATCTATTCTTATAAAATATAGTTGTTTTGTGTACTTCCACAGAATCAATATTTTTTTATTAAGAAAAATATACCTGGTTGTTTAAAAAGTTAATCACTCATAAATAAATGATTGTACAGTTTGTTGTATTTATAATATGAATATTGTGATAAATAAATGAAAAGAAAAGAAAAGACAAAATGCTAGCATATGTAGGGTTTCAAAAAGAAAGACCAAATCTATGTACATTCCACAATGAAAACAAATATAAACAACACGATATATTTGTTTTGTATTTATTAGATATGATTTAATTATATTATATTTAATGTAAACGAAATCAGTCCTTTTTTTCTGGGTTTAAAGGTTTCCATATCTCACTTCCCTTTGTACCTTGTAGCCTTTGCAAAACTAAGAGGTTTAGGTACACCTTGTCTGGTTTATAACCTTTTTTTTCTAATATAATATGAAAAACACGCTCGATCCTGAATAACTTTTATCATTTATCAATTAATAATGCATTTCTTTTTTCCTTTTTAAGAGTAATTGTTCTTATCACTATACATTCAGTCCAATTTGATCGTTCTTGAAGTTGTAAGCTATAATCAATTTTATCTTGAGCCAAAGATTAAAGGAGAAAAATCGAAGAGTAGTGTCCATGATACTTGAGGGAGATGATTTATATATAAGCATGAGATAAGATGGTTTGAATAGAAGTTGATCTCTGGTTAACCATGATAAGTGACAACTTATTTGATAGAAAGAAAGAGCATTGGTTATTACAAAATCAGCAAAAATAAAGGGACCCGTATTTGTAACCACATATGTGCATTTAGCATTCTAAAGATAATTATAGTTGGTATTTATAAAAATCGCAGAAAGGATTAGCGTAAAAATCTTATTAATTAGGTTTTAAAAAGTAAGTATTTCTGTCGAGTGTCGATTTAACTGTGGACATTTTACATTATCAAATCCTATTCAAAGAGGATTTACGTGACAGTTGCTCTTGTTGTTGTATAAATTATAATCTTTTATTTTTTACGTTTTTATCACAAAATCATGTTTTTTTTTTATTCTTAAAAACACTGTATTTTAAAATATGCCAAAATATAATATTGTATTTTTTTTGGTCAATATATAACACGGTATTTTTTTAAACAAGTACTGGCTCACAACAAATGTATTATTTTTGTCAATATATAACACGATATTTTTTTTAAACATGCATTTTAAAATATGATTTTGAAAAATATAGAATATAAAGATAAATTTCTATAACATAGAAATTAAAAGAAAAAAAAAGGTATGTTCGTGCATGGATATTTTATTTCATCCATCGAAAGTTATATATATATAGTATCATCATGCATATCTTTAAATCAGTTGTGATAGCATTTTGTTGTGTGGACACGTGAAACCAAGCAGGTGGATGTGGGAACACGTGCACGGTGGACTTGTGGCCGTGAGGGCCGTGAACGGCGCCGGTAACCGGCTAAGCGTTCTGAAAAAGGTTTTATATTTATGTGGCTGACCGCTGACCGGTGGCTGTGTATGGCAGACCGATGCGGCCCACATGAACCCCTGGACCCGTCATCCACTGTCGTTAGGTCAACAGACAAAACTCCGTCACGGCTCCTAATTAAGTCTTACCCTCACCTCGCCTATTTCTTAAACACAGACCCCCACGCCCTCAATAACCTATCTACCCAACTACTAAACTAAACTAAACTAATTGCACACACCTACTTACATACTACTCTACTCTCTACTCTACCTAGCTATCTATTATACTACTTCCTCCTTTTAGTACTAACCACCTGGTCAAAGTATTTCCTTCACGACCCCTATTTTTTATGTCTTCTTCATATATATTTGTATATGTATAATATAATAATAATAATAATAATAATACGAGGAACCGGAGATTTGGTGAGGTAAAAATGGTAACTTGGGTAAGAAGCAATAATTACAACAGTCAAAATACAGAAAACAGACAAACATCTCTTGCTTCAAAGAGAAGCTTATGCTCCATTTGCCAAAAAGATTGCACTCATCATATAAAAACACCAAATAGTACCGGTAAATTCATTGTTTACAAATGTAAATGTACATTGGATTCAGTAAAAATCAATTAAATAATCATGAAAATTCGAGCTCAATTTAAAGCGGTTTCATGAGTCTTGTTTGTAGGAGGATAACATAATAAAGCCCACTGTGTGTTGGTGGTGCCTCTCTGCAACTTGGCCCTTCTTTTCACGATGGATCTTGAACTTAAGTTAAGGGGTTTTATTTTTAATTTTAATTGTTTATTTGCTTTTTTTATTATTTTGGGATTAATTACATATACATGGGGATTAATTCTTGCTTCAATTTTGCATACATAGGGATTAATTCTTCGTTTTTCTTTCTTCGATTTTCTCATTTCTTATCATTGCTCTAAGCAATATGCCCTCCATAATTTTATTCTTATCGTTTTCTTTTTCACAAAATCCACTTTTTATATTTTCTTTCCTTATTCCTATGTATGTACATCTTCACTATAATTAAATAAGTGATTGCAAGTTGTATAAAAATATTGTATAAAGGATACGTAGTTAAACACACACACATAAATATATATATATATATATATATATATATATATATATATATATATATATATATATATATATATATATATATATATATATATATATATATATATATATATATATAAAAGCTTAGGAATTTAAACATATATATAATATTATGTCATTTTGAATCATATATGCATTACAATGTAATTAAATTTCAAGTTTTAACTTAATTAATTTCAAGATTTTTAAAATTTCACTATTATATTCTCCTTATATCAAATATTTCTGTCGAACACCTATTAGACTATATATATTATAGTTGCAAATGAAAATTTTGTAAGGGAAAGATAATTTTGAAATTTCTAAAAATCATAGAAATAAATCAAGTTAAGAGTTGAATTATAAGAGTTTTGGATTGTAACACCCCGACTCCCATGTATAAATTCTAAACCTTTATATTCATAATTATAGACATACTCGACGAGTTGGCTGCCCCAACTCGTCGTGTAGAGACTCATCAGGCCGCTTGGTTTATGGTACCTACTCGAAGAGTTGGAGGACCCTAACTCGACGAGTAGAGGTTATGCATGAAAATCCTAATTTTTAGGGTTTGCACCCTATTTAAAGGACCTTAAGTCCTCCTTCCAGCCTCCTTACCACCTTTTCACGTCCATAAGCAAACCCCAATCGAGCTAACCCTATTTTGAGTGTGTGTGTGTATGAGGCTAAAATGTGTGTTTGGGGCATTTCTTGAAGAGATTTGAAGATTTAGAAGCTTGGAACGAGAAAGGGCTTGTAGATCCAGCATCTACATCGTTTTGACATTCATTTGAAGGTAAAAAGTCATTACCTTTATCATTTTCTTATTAAATCTCTTCATTCAAGAGTTTAGGGCCCTTTCTAGCTTATCCTTGAAGCATTTCTGGTTTGAGCACGATTTGAAGTTGTAACTTCAGATCTGGACTCCTCTAGGCCCTCATTGACATAAAGCCTTAAGCTTTAGGAAGCTTTGGCCCTTCTCCATTCCCTAAACCTCTTCCTAAGGCTAGTTTTGAGTGTTTTAGCTTCTTGAAGCCTTGCATGCACGTAAAGTTAGCAACTTTACGTGGTAACTACACCCTAGGAGGCTAGATCTTCAGTTTAGAGCCTTGGTTTCGCTTAAAAGCCTCTGAATGAGAAAAAGGACTGAAGGAACTCGACGAGTTGGATGAGGGTTTCCCGCTATCTAGATTTTGCATGAACTCGGCGAGTTAGATAACTCAACGAGTTGGTTAGGGTTTTTCCCGATATTCTAGATATTGCATGGACTCGACGAGTTGTTTGGGGTTTTCGTGATCTCCTGAGTTCCGAAGGAACTTGACGAGTATGTAAGTTGCACTCGACGAGTTGGGTGAACATGGATTGTTGACATTGACCGTTAACTTTGACTTTGACCAAGGGTTGACCAAGTTTGACTTTTGAGGGTATTTTGGTAATTTGAGAATTTATGGAATTGGATTAATGGTGGTTGTAGGTGTTGGTGTTCAGAGCCGTGTTTTGGGAGTTTGATCTCTTCAGTTTCATTCGACATTGTGAAGTGAGTTGTCCTCGCTATACTAATAGGGTCGAAGGCACAATGCCGACCCTTTTTGGATTGTTATACTGGTTATTGCATGATGATATGCTTAACGACCTGTTAGGTCGGTATCCTGGTATATAGGACGATGCTATGATTAGTGATTTGGTAGAACGGTTTGACTGTTTGTACATGCTAGCTAGCGTTTGATATATATTGATTGTATGTTTAGGGTTAGGTTAAAGCGGACATGCTTTGTGCTAAAGGCCAACATACCAAGGGCGGACCGGATAGACTGCAAGCCCAATGGGGCATTTCAGTCAGGCCGAAGGCCCGAAGAATTATCCAGACAGGCTGAAGGCCCGGTAGAGCGGACCAGACATGCTGAAGGTTCTGAGAGTGGGCCAGATAGACTGAAGGCACGGTGAGGGTAGTCCAGTCATACTGTCGACTCTATATGCATGCTATTTGTTATGATATGGTTTTGGTTGTATGGCGTTGGTATTTTGAGGGAACTCACTAAGCTTCGGGCTTACAATTTTGGATTTTGTTTCAGGTACTTCGGATGATCGCGGGAAGGCGAATGCTTGATCGTGCATCTCATTGCATTTTATGATTTTGATTTCTGAGATACTCTGATATGGAAATATTTTGAATACATTTTGTAATTAATATTGGTCTTTGGATGTTGAAAAAGTTTTAAATTTTCAAGAATTTTATGGATGTTACATGGACTATTACAATGCATATATGATCGACATAATATAGTGAATTTAATTACTTAAATTTATATATCTTATAGGGTATATTCACTTCTCTCTCTCTCTCTCTCTCTCTATATATATATATATATATATATATATATATATATACACACACACACACACACACAGAGGAGCAAGCCCTTGATAACTGGTTATTTGGATTACATGACATTAGAAACACAACATATTATCATTTGATGCGTGGAAGATAATATTACATTTTTTAGGTAAAACTATTTTATGTCCCGATGGTGTCTGAAATAGTCTTTGTAACTAGCAAGTCCTTGATAGTTGTTTATCTAGATTACATGACATTAGAAGAACACAACATATAGTCTGTAATGTATAATAAAAACATCATTATGCTATCATTTTGTAGAATATAACTATTTAAGCTTCGATAATGTCTAAAATAATATTTCATCACCGTCAAGCCCTTAAGAGTCGTTTACCTAGACTACATGATTTTAAAAGAAATGACATGAATTATATATCAATTTATGACCTAATATACCCCCAATAGCCATTTCTAGGAGTTTCTTTACATGTTTACAACTACATATGTACTCATTTCTGAAACAAGACTGAATCAAATAAGAACTGAAAATCGATAATCAAATTTTTGTATATAGAGGAACCAAGAACCAAATTGAATTACATATTTTTTTTCCAAGCAATTCGTTTCCAACAGGTATTTGCTCACCCATATTAAGAGATCGACAATTTTTTTGCATCAAGAACGGAACTAATAAATTTTGCTAATATTCGATGGTAATATCTATTTTATATTCATCGTGTGTGTGTATGTGTGTGTGTGTGTGTGTGTGTATATATATATATATGTATATATATATATACGGAAATGATTAAATGAGAACATCTAAAAGGTTGAGATCGCGAGAACAAGTATATTCATTTTTGATTCCATGTATTCATTTGTGGAGAAATGATAAATTTTTATGCTCAATCAACATGAATATGCTTTTTCTCTTCAATTGAAATTAAAAGCGTAAAAATTTATCATTTCTCCACAAATGAATAATGGAATCACACATGAATATACTTTGTTATCGTGTTCTCAACCTTTTTGATGTTCTCATTTGATCCTACTCCTATATATATATATATATATATATATATATATATATATATATATATATATATATATATATATATATATATATATATATATATATATATATATATATATATATATATATATATAGGGAAATCTCCAGAAAAGTCCTAAAATTTTAGTCCAATTTATGAAAAAGTCCCAAACTAATTTTTATTTACAGAAAAGCACAGAATACTGGTTAAAACTTCGAAAAGACCCTTTTCGGCCGGTTTCGCAGATTTTGCCGGTATTCTGTCCTTTTTCGTTAGTTTGCTCAAAAATTTGGGACTTTTCCAAAAATTACATAATAACCAAATATTGGGACTATTTTGAAAATTATCATGAAATTAATGGATATTATTATTAAAAAATCATTTATAAACATAAAAAATATTTTTATTATAAAAAATGGAAATACATTTGTTGCTAATTTCTAAGAATAAATTGGTGGTCTAAGTACTCCTCTATTGCTTCCTGACCACTCAAACTCTCTACGTTTTTCCTATGCATTGTTATGGGTATGATGGTTAGATGAACATAGTTAGCATTCCTCTAATGTTAGTGTTCCTCTTATGTTGTTTAACCTGACTACTAACCAATATTCATACCTTACATGTTAACAACCATCGGCTAACACACATCTATAAAATATGAAAAGTGAACCGTGAATGATAATTTATATGGAAACAAGTGAAGGGTGATTATCTATTTAAATTGTCATTCAAAATTTACTTTTCACTATCGATAGATGTGTGTAATTTTATGGTTATTATCGGGTAATGTTTGGAGGTTAGGTGGTAGTTAGGTTAAAAAACATAATGAAAGATCTATATGTTCGTGTAATGATATTTTCTAATAACACATGATCTTATAGCATCATGCCTAATAGCTAATAGACACTTATTGATTGTATATTAATAAATATTATCACGCCTAACAAAATACTTCTCACTATGACACTCACAACAATACATAGTAAGAACATAGACACTTTGAAGTGGTCAACAAACAATAGAGAAGTACATAGTCGACCATTTTATTCCTAGAAATTAGCAACAAATGTATTTCCTTTGTTTATGATAAAAATATTTTTTATGTTTATAAATGATTTGTTAATAATAATATCCATTAATTCCACAGTTCAAAAAAATCCCAATATTTTGGTTATCGGGTAATTTTCAGAAAAGTCCTAATATTTTGAGCAAACTAACGAAAAATGACAAAATACCGGCTAAATCTACGAAACCGGCCAAAAAGGGTTTTTTCGTAGTTTTAGCTGGTATTCTGTGCTAACCTGTAAACAAAAAATAGTTCAGGACTTTTTCATAAATTAGACTAAAACTTTAGGACTTTTCTGGAGATTTCCCTATATATATATATATATATATATATATATATATATATATATATATATATATATATATATATATATATATATATATATATATATATAGGGCTAGGTTACAGTGTTTTTTTACATTTATTGTGTGCTAGAATGCACCAATAGGAATTTAGTAAAATTATATTATTATTTAATTAAATAATGATAGATATTAAATGGTTTCCATAATTGTATGTATATTAAGTGATATCCATAATTATAATTTTCTCTTTATTGAAATTAATTAAATTCGTCATTAATGTCAGCAATAACATTCTTTCAGAATGAATTCGTATCTAGGTTTTTATGTCAGCAATAACATTATTTCAAGATTCACTCACTTAAAATACAATAAAGTTGTATGGAATATAAAGAACGAGGGTGTATTCTAGTATAATATACTCTCGTTCTCCTAGAATACACTCTTATTATTTAATATATGAATTCATTTTGAAAGAATATTATTATTGACATTAATGACGAATTAAATTAGTTTCCATAAAAAAGAATTATAAATATGGATATCATTTAAAATACATTTAATAATAGATGTGAAAGACATTTGAACCTACCTACCTACCTATATATATATATATATATATATATATATATATATATATATATATATATATATATATATATAATTCCGTTAATAACACAATTTGTTTTATTGATCGATCATATTTTAAATGAGTTAACTCCACCTTATATGTATCCTGGGGTCATGAGTGATTCTAATGCTTCTCGTTGGCACAAAATGATGACATCTAATGAAATTGATAGTTTGGAGATTTGTAGCTTAAGAACTTCTAGCCTTAATCTTTCTACAAAATGTTGGTAGCAATTTAGAGATTATACATGAACGATTTTGGAAAAGGTTATTATGTGCCTTCATGATGATAACGAGCGGTTAGGAGTAACAAGATTGTTAGATTATAGGAGGTCCTTATAGGACAAATTAAGCCAAATCCACCTGGATCTACAGTCGTTCATTATACACTTAATGGGGGAGGTGTTTTCATTATTTATTGGAAATGGTGTTGTAGTCTTAATAGGAGAGGTGTTTTCATTATTTATTCGCTCGTGAAGGAAATTGAAAAAGGTTTCTTAGAGTCTGCCATTTTGCCTACATTTATGGAAAATGTTTTTTCCTGAAAAATCAACGTTTTCTTATGACATACGAGACTTGGATGATTATCGATTAGAACCAACATAGTCCATAAGAGCATCCACAATGCATAGTTCAATGAAAAGGTTGAATGAGGTGGTATGCCTAATTGGCATTCAATAGATTAAACTCTACCATTGTGAGATGATATGTTGGTGTTCAATAAATATGGAGTTCAATGGGAAAAATGAAACATTTTAACTATTAAATATATATTCCATTGAGCTCTATTGAGTTCAATGCATTGTAGAAAAATTAATATAGAGTTTACAGTAAGTAAAATGATGATGCGTCAATTCATTAAATTTTAATAAGTTTAATGCATTGTAGATGCCCTAAGGATGAATATACCATCCGCCTTATGCCCAATATTGTGCAATGTTTTTTGAGGAGAACGAAGTCCACCTTCTCATAGATTACTCCATATGCAACTAAGGAGTTATGGGCTCATATTGTGGAAGGATACCAATTATCATAAACTCTTTGGGATTAACAAGTCAATGATTTGAAGTTATGGATGTCTAGCGAGACAGAAATGATAAAAATAAACTGATTGAAAAAGTCTAGTTGTAAGGTTAGGTTCTCATTGGTACCATTCAATATTAAAAACTAAATACATATTTTGATATCCATACAAAAGATCTTTTTTTTTAACTAGCTCATTATATAATTATACATTAATTTGGTTTAATTCAAAATTTACAATGATTTATATATAAGAGTTATAAGGGTGTCCATTTAAAAATTTTAATGGTAAAAAATATAATATGATCATTAAAAAAAAGTTTCAAATTAAAAGGGTGTCTAATGAGAATGTGGAATCCCCCTTGCTCTTTGGACGACCTATAGATGTCATCTCCTTGTAAATCGTAAATGTATTTCTTCTAACAAACAAAAAATAATTACAATTTAATCATGGCATGCTATATTCATAATCGTATCATGTTTTTCTTTTTGTGATATAGAAGAAACAACATGAGATTAGTAGTTTCATACATTAATACACTATTATATGAATGGTTTTGATATTTTTAATCGATATATAGGCTATGTTTTAACTCTTAAACATACATGCAAAACAAAATCTTTATTGGAATGAGAAAACTTTTTACTTGAACAAAGAGAAAGGGCATCGTGTATGTAAATGTTCAATTTCCTTTTTCCCATAAATGTCTATGAAAATTCTAATAAGTACTTAATACACTGGTTAAATAATCAGAAACTATACAGTCATCACATATATCATATATGGCACAAATAGACACGCAACATTATTAAAAACTGTAAGCATTATTAGAAGGGAAAAAAACATTGCATTAGAAATATTGTATTCTATTAGTTCTTAGTAGACATGCGTTTATCAAACTGAATCTGATATAAGGTTTGGTAAGAAGAGGTCAAGATTGATGCATGTCAGCATGTGCCAAGACATTTACGACGGCAAATCATAATGAAAATTGATATGCTGTTCATATATACAACCCAAGAAAAACATGAATCGTTAAGGGGTGAACCTTGTGCATACGTGATAATCTTTATTTTTTTTTTGTTTTTTAATTTAATTTAATTTTATAAATACAAATAGAATGTTATTTTGATTCATTTTATGAGAAAATTCTTACTATAACATACACCAGCCGAGAATCCTACTTCGACACTCACAAGGACATTACTTTATTTTCCTGATTTTTCTGCCATTTTTACACTTAATAATTGTTATATAATATGTGTTACGCCTTGGGAAAGAAATTGACAACTTTTTAATTATTTACATGTTTAAACGTAGACAAAAATGGGTAAATTCTAGGGGTGTAAGCGAGATAAGCTAACTCGTGAGAAACTCGAGACCGACTCGAAAAATACTCGAAATCGACTCGACCTTAATCGAGCCGAGCTCGAGCTCGAGCTACTCGAGTACCTTATCGAGCCAAGCTCGAGCACTAAAATACTCATCTTGTACGGCTCGCGAGCTTAGTCGAGCTTAATGTAATTTACATATATGCCATTTTTTTAATTTATTAATTGTTAACCATTAATAACATAATAAAAAAACTAAAAAAAAATCCCTGATAAGTGATATCTCTATCCGTCGATCCATGATCCATCCTAAAGTCCTAACTCTCAAACCCTTAAACCTTCATTCCCTTAGCTATCGGCTATCGCCTTATCCCCTGACCCCTATCGTTCGTTTAGACCTTCAGTCCTTCACAATTCGAAAAATGGAGATCGTCGTTCGCAGTTCGCCAACACCTACTCCGCTGCTCCACATACCGGTTGCCTGCCGCCTGCCGGTGCACTATCTGTTCTTGTCGCTGCTGGTCCACCATTCATAATCGCCAGCCTCTAGTTCATCGATGGTTGCTGAGTAAGAACGGAGAACGACACATACATACATACGATTGAATGTAAGTCCATATTTCTTTCTTTTTCTTACAGTAATATTCGATTTCTTTTTCTTACAACAATATTTGATTTCCAGCTTTCAGTTCCTTTTGTGTCTTACAGTAATAGTCCATGTGTATGTAAGTGATAGTCTCTTACAGTAATCATTTGATTTTTAAATTGTAATCTATAAAACATGATAATTGTTTGATCTTATTATGTGATTTAAGAATTCAAAAGGGAAAAATTGAGTATGGGAATTCGAATTACATACCTGAATAAGATATATTGCAGATGTGATAACATAAATCTTGTTTGGATCTTGTCATTATTAAGCCATTAGTACTTTCATACCAGTTTTATTACCATTTAAGCTTACACAAAAAAAGTTAATTGATTGTTTCAGTATCATGCAAGCTTGCTGAACACTGTTTATGATTCTGATTCGGATTTATGTTGTTAAATTTTAAGATAGAACAGCTCAATTCTTTTCTTTTTGTTGGCTGAAATATTAATGTTTTTTTGTTGGCTGAAGTATTAATGTATTTTTTTTTGTGGTAACTTTTCTGATTTGCAGATGGAATCAAACACACCTTCTGATATTTCATCAGCTCCAAACTCGCAACAAGAGAATGATGGTTTGGTAAATGACAGAAACACCCATTCTACGAACAATGAAGAAAATGCAGATGAAGGGAGTTCCCATTTTCAAAAGAAGAAAAGACTAAAGACTTCTCCAGTATGGGCAGATTTTACTGAAGTTAAGATGCCTGATGGGACTATGAAAGCACAGTGTAGATTTTGTAAAGGTCGACTCGCCATAATATCAAGCTCGAGTACTAGTCATTTGAAACGACACTTGAAGACATGTACCCCAAAAGCAGCTCATGACTTGAAACAACAAAAGATCACTTTGCAAGCAGTTGATTCAGGATGCAATCAAGAAAAACATGTCACTCCCGCCCTTACTGATGGAAAGTTTGATATGATGAAAATGAGAGAGTCTATTGCGCATTGGATACTTATGCACGAGCATCCTTTCATAATTGTTGAAGAAGAAGAATTTAACATGATGCAAAAGCATGGAATGCTTGAACGGGAAAATGTCTCACGTGTTTCCATTAAAAAAGACTGTGAAAAAGTTTTTGAGATAGAAAAGAACAAGCTGAAGAATTTATTAAAGTCTGTTTCAAAGATTAGTGTGACCACGGATATGTGGAAGTCTACCAATCAGAAAATCGAGTATATGGTTCTTACAGGCCATTTTGCTGATTCTAATTGGCAATTACAAAAACGTGTTCTGAGCTTTATTCACTTACCTCCTCCTCATCGTGGGCTTGAGATTGGTGACAATCTTTACAAGTGTTTTAAGGATTGGGGTATAGAGAATAAGGTGCTCACTATTTCTGTTGACAATGCCTCAAATAACGATTCGGCTGTTAGGATCCTAAGTGAACTTTTTCAAGGGTTAAAAAGTTGCATTGTGGAGGAAAGTTGTTTCATGTACGTTGTTGTGCACACATCTTGAATCTTATGGTTCAAGATGGACTTTCTAGAATTAGCTATATTATTGAGGATATTCACGAAACTGTCACGTTTATCAACCAAAATGAAGGGAGACTTAATTTGTTTTCTGAGATTGTGCAACAGTTGCAATTACCACATAGAAAACTTATTCTTGAATGCAAGACAAGATGGAATTCAACATATCAGATGTTGTCGGCTGCAATCAAATTTAAAGAGGTGTTTCCAATGTACAAAGAAAGAGAGCCACGCTATCTTTGTTGTACCAACAATGATGATTGGTTGAAGGTGGAAAAGGTATGTGAAATCTTAGAAGTTTTTGACTCTGCGACTAATATCATCTCTGGGAGTGAGTATCCGACTTCAAACTTATTTCTTAATGAAATTTTGAGAGTGAAAGTTTTGTTGGATAAGAAGTTTGAAGATTCTAGCGAAGATGAGTTTGTTCATGAAACCAAAATTTGATAAATATTGGGGAGATTGCAACTTAATGATGTCTATTGGTGCTATTTTAGATCCTAGGTGCAAAATGAGGGTTATTGAGTTTTGCTTTCCTAGGATGTATCCTGAAAATGAAGCTTGTGAAAATATAGACAAAGTGAAAAAAGCTTTATATGCATTGTATAAAGAATATGCAGATGAGTATTACTCTAGTAGTGGTGAAGGAAATGGCGAAAGTGTTGGTTTAAGAGGAAACAATGTGACTATTCAACCTTCATCTTCTGGTTGGTCTGAGTTCGCTCAATTTGTAAGAACAGTTGAAAATATACAACCACAAAAATCCGATTTAGATAATTATCTTGAAGAGAGTTGTTACATTTGTGAAGAGGATCCAATACCATTTGATGTTTTACAATGGTGGCGGTCAAATTCGTTAAAGTATCGTATATTGTCACGCATGGCTCAAGATATACTTGCAATTCCTATCACCACTGTTGCATCGGAAGCTACTTTTAGTGCGGGTAGTCGAGTTATTGACACATATAGAGCATCCTTGGCTACTGAAACGGTAGAAGTCTTACTTTGTGGTGGAGATTGGTGTCGAAGCCTCTATGGTTTGAAAAGAAAGAAAAAGGCATGATTATTTGTTTTTCATCACCTTTAATGTGTTTTTATAATTTCAATTATATTTATTATTCTTGTGTTTATACATTTCAGAAAGAGAAGCAACAAATGGAGATCAATCTTCCCATTCCATGATAAGTAAGTTTATTTAAAATGTTGAAAACATAATTTTTTTTTTGCTGTTTTTTTTCTTTTTTTGCAGCTTTTTGTAGTTTTTTTTCCAGTTTTTATGGTTTTTGGTAGTTTTTTATTGTTTCTTTTGTAGTTTTTTTGTTGTTTTTACTGATTTTCTGTTGTTTTTAGGTTAAATAGTTGTTAAATAATTGTTGTTTGCTGTTAAATATTTTTTTTGCTGTTTTTTTCTTTTTTTGTTGCAACTTTTTGTGGTTTTTTTTTTCTGTTTTTTTCTGGTTTTGGCAGTTTTTTTGTTGTTTATTTTGCATTTATTTTGTTGTTTTTTACTAATTTTTGTGTTGTTTTTAGGTTACATAGCTATTAAATAATTGTTGTTTGTTGTTATTTCATCAGGTAGAAGCTGAAGAAGCTCTTTTGGTGCTGAGTTGGTATATTTTTGAAGTCTTAAAAGTTGTTTTGCATTGAAAAATGTTTCATTTTTGTATTTTGAAAGTATGCAAAAACGATATAGATGCATGAATGGTTGATGCTATTTTGCATTAAAGATTGTTTATTTTTGGTATTTTGAAAATATGTAAAACTTATGACATATATGGACTATGGGTGATGTTTTATTGATATTAGCCATTTAATTGTATTTTTTTTGGTAGTTTGGAGATTAGAATATGGAATGTTTTAATAGTTATTACTTAATTTAGTGATTTTAAAAAATACATACATATATTAGTCGATCCGAGCCGAGCCGAGCTCGAGACTGTCGAGTATTTCACGAGCCCGAGCTCGAGTTTAAAATCAAGGCTCGAGTCGAGTTCGAGCCGAGCTTCGAGCTCGAGTATTTTTGTCGAGTCGAGCTTCGAGCTTTATAGTGTTCGGCTCGACTCGGCTCGTTTACACCCCTAGTAAATTCCATATTAAAAAGTGTATGTATTTTACTATTATTTCTATTGTTATTATTATTTTTCTGTAAACAGGTTTAACTTTTCATATGTTAATTATTGTTTACGTGTTTATAGGTGATGCCTTATTTACAACTTGAGAAATGTGACAACCCTTATATTTTTTTGTATGTTTTTGTATATTTTAAAGTAAAATTGTATAAAAAAAATCAATTATTGAATACTAGACGTAAGACCCGTATACCATACAGATTGATTAAACAAAATATCTATCAATTTGTAAATGTTAAACATCATTTTAAGTAAAATTTTAAAATAAATACAAATAAAATGATGACTAAATAAGTAATTCAATTTATACTAATAAAAACTCTATTGGCATATTATAAATAATTGTTTTGAATCATAAATTCCTAAAAAGAAAAAATGAATACACCATTAAATATCATATTGCTAAATTTACTGTCATTATCTAAAAAAACTGTTTTTATGAGGTAAACATTTATATTGCAACATTAATATGATTTTTTTAATATTAGGATTTATAATAAAGACGAAAAAATTATATTAATTGCAATTTACGATCAAATTTAATACATTACATATATAAATAGAAATTTATGTGGCTTGTAAATTTAAAAAAAAATAAAAATAAAAAAATATATATAGATTGACATATAAATATTTTTTGTTTCAAAAATATCACAAAATAACAAGTATAAAAACTCATGAAAAATTAAAATGTGATAGAATGAATCTTGATTTATTAGAAAAAATTATACTAATTTGTATTCACTAGATAATTATTGTCATGACATATAAATCACAATATACCTTATTTCTTTTTTGGAAATGGAAAACAAAAGAAATACTATCTAGGCATCCTTATTAGAATACATGTGTGATGCAACGGGTTTTCAAATGGTATTGTATCCCATCCCAAAGATTCACTGCTAAGGCACGCGAATTCATCAATTTTGCATGTAGTTGAAAAAGAAGATATTATTAGCTATTACTTACGAAGCATTTTGATGTATTTGGAAGGCGAAAATTAAACCACAAAATGCTCAAAAAAACGTGTTTACTAACCCGGCGAAGACGTACAGCAAGTAATATAATTACAACAGTCTATGGATGGATTACACACCCAGGTAAAAAATGGTATATTTAATTGGGCTAGTTAGAGTTGTCCATTTTAATATGTATTTTTCCTTAGTTCTTTCTTTCTCCCAGCTAGGCTTTGGTTTTATAAAATTCGTCAGTTCCATAAATAAAAAACAAACAGCAATTTAAATTACGACGTTTTCATAGAAAGGAAAATGTTCATAAGGTTTATGGACTCTCACCGTTGCTAGAATATATACGCCAGGACATCAAGGTAATATCGGTAATTACAACAAGTTAGCAAAGTCCAGTTTTACAAGCACAACGTACAGCTTTTTAATGCATGCATGTGTGTGGAAAAGTGTAGTAGAAGATGCATTACATATATAGATTATAGAGCATATATAGGTGGTGAAGGCTGGAATCAAGGGAGGAGCATCATCTGGGGTTTGATGAAAAACCAATAATCAATTGACTTGGAAAAATCTTTATCTTGGACTGTGTGACCTTTTAAAATTGACTTTTACTAAAACAAAATGTGCCAAAGCATCAAATGCAAATAACCAAATACAAAATCTTCATTTTTCAATGGTAGTCTAAAGAGTACTATAGTTTTTAAGAATATTGATTTAATGACTTTGTCGAGCTCTATGTGCTTCATCTTACTTGTCTTATATATTTAAAAGGTTATGGTTAAGTGTTCACTTGGCTCAATGGCACTGGGGCCAAACTCCAAGATTAGAGACTAATACAACTTGCATTTTAACTTTGACAATCCACATATAAACTGATCGACTTCGTATTCATTATGAGACTTTCGGGAATTTAAATGTTTTTTTTTTTTTTTTTTTATAATTGTTATTTCCTATTTGAATCCAAGAAAAAGAAGTTGCTGTGAATAAAGGTCGAAGGCAATCCTTGACAAATTAGTTAAAAAACTAACTTTTATTTGAAACTAGGCGAATATTCGAACATGAGCAAAATACAACAATATATTTAAAATCTCTACAAATATATGTTTTTTAAATATATCAATGATATTATTGTTAGTTCTTATATAATAAATCTTATAATAATTTTGTATAAATATTATTTGATTTAAATTATATGATAATGTAGACGTCTTTTAAATTTTATAATCTCAAGTGTCTCAATGGTCTTACTTATGAATAAAATTAAATATAATATATGGTTTAATGATATTTATAGTTGTTATAATTTATTAATTTTAAAAAGTTTATTTTTTGGCATTTTAGTTTCTATCGTTTTAATTATTTAAAATATCAAACATTGTTTTTGTTTTTAAAGATAACAATAGAATTTTTATATATAATGTAAGTTAATGTAAAACAACGTATTTGAAAACTCTTAATTATTTTAACTTTGTTTCAGAAATTTAACTTTTAAAAAATTTATTTGATGAAGATGGTTACTTTCTTTGATATAATAATTCATTATACTAAATTGATATACTATATTGATTATTTTGAATTATATGATAATATATACATCTTTTATAACTGCATAATCATAATCGCCTGAAAGACTTCTATCCGCGAGTTATACATGAATAAAATTAAATATAATTTATGGTTTAATGTTATTTATAGTTGTTGTTATTGTTAGTTAATTTTTTAAAATTTATTTGCTTAATGTTTTAAGTTATATCATTATAATTATTTAAAACATCAAACATTGTTTTTTTTTATTTTAAAGGTAACACTATAATCATTTATATAGAGTTATTTTTAACTATTGTTATTGTAATTTATTTTAAGCTTTTATTTGAAAACTTTTAACGATTATAAAGATATTTTTAGAAAATATTTTTGTTAAATTCATATTATAGTTTAGTTTTTGCATTTATCACTACAATTTATCACTTTTAATTATTTACAAAATATTCTTTGGTTTTTTAAGTGGAACTAAAATATATATTTAAGTTGACATTGTAATGTTATATTTAAATTAACTATTTAAGTATTTTGTCCAAGGTGTTCAAAAGTTGTAGCTTTAAACTGATAATTGTTTACATACAACAAAATATTAAATCTAATAAATTAAGTATAATATGTTAAAATTTAAAGACATAACTTTATAAGTAGAACTAAATATATTATTTTAAAATTGAAATTTAGTATATTTATGATTACACTTTAGGTTTGATATTTATTTAACCTTATTAGCCAACTTATAATCATTATTAGAAAAACACTACAATTAATCATTTTTAACTATTTACAAAATATTCTTTGGGTTGGTTAAGTTAAACTAAAATTTATATTTAATTGACCCTGTAATGTTATATTCAAATTAATAATTTAAATATTTTATGCAAATTGTTTCAAAAATGTATCTTTAAAATGATAATTGTTTGCATCCAACAATATATTAAAACTAAGAAATTAAGTATAATATGTTAAAAATTAGCAAAACATAGCCTTATAAGTAGAAGTAAATATATCATTTTAATATTGAAGTTTAGTTTATATATGATTACACTTTAGATTTGATATTTATTTAACCTTATTAACCAACTTATAATTATTATTATTAGAAAGAAATTGAAAAGTCATGTAAGTTTCAAATGAATGTGGTGAAAGGAAAAATGCATGGGAGTTTCAAATGAATGTGGTGAAAGGAAAAATGTTTCATTTATAATATAGTATGATATGATATACAATTAGCTGGTTGTTGATAAGTTAGCTTATGAATTAAAAATGTTTAGTTAAATATATAAGCTAGATTGTAATATAAAATAACACAAACATACAAGTAAATTAGGATGTCAACGGGACCAAATGGGGCCGGAAATAGCCGTTTCAATAAATATATGTAGACCCCAAGATTCTCTATCCAAAAGATCTCTAGCGGAGAGAAAAGATACTCCAACATATATAGTCACTTATATTACCATGTCACACCGATGTGGGATACAGTAATACTCACCCTCAGTGTCGGAGACTCTTGATAAGGATAAATAAGGATGTGTTGAGCCACGGGGGTGCGAGATGTCGGATCTGATACCATGTTTCAGTAATGATTTCCTATAAATAGAGTTGATATCGGCTAACAATAGTCTCTCCCGCTCCCGCCCTTGCCTCTGAATTCACCTGTTTCCCCCAACCTTGAACCCAAATTTGAATTTTGAGATCTCCCATGATCCTGATCCTGCCATCATTTCTCGTGAATCACTCGTAAAGCCCTTTAGGCCCGAAAACATATGTTTAACCTTATTGACTTTATTTTTTCATTCGTTTATTTCTTTTTACCTTACATATTACACTTGTTACTCAAATACAAGTTATAAATGACACAATGGATGCTTTAAGTTTAATATTTAATTTTTATAAATAAAATAATTAAATATAGGATAATTACTTCGGGGCCCCTGCGGGGTATTTAGGATGGTACTCCCAACCCTGAAAACTAAACGGGGGTAAAATTTGTACCCACGCCCGCCCTCAAACCCAAAAACATTTTCAAAATATCCCCTACGTGTTAACGTATCCCTCTAGGAATATGTCAAAGATAACATAATTATTATCTAATGTAACAACCCGATATTTCAAGTCAATGTAATAGTCTAGTTCAACCATTGTAACTAGTTTTAAAGTAATAAAGAAAAATTATTTGAATATTATGTGCATCTATTTATTTGTAAAAATGTATAAATTATGATAAGGATTCTCGAGATATAAAGAATGTGGAAATCCGAGTTATAACCAAGAAGTTATGACATATCGAAGTTTCGCGTCGGAACCGGCATGACGCTGTGTGACGTAAAAAGTGAATTTATGATATAATGCTTTTTAGCCTTAGATATCTAACTAAAACTTGTACTATACGATAAACCAAGAGTGTACATAAAAAGAACGTACAAATCTGACTTCGTATGAGGAAGTTATGATTTTTCTAAGAATCAGCATAACAGTGTATAAACCGAAAACTTAATTATAGATCAAACGATTTTTAGCCGACACAACCTAAACGAGAATCGAAGATATCATCAATAGTAATTCAACGGTAAAAAGATAGACGAAAACGGATGTCGATTGAAGAAGATATGAATTTTTAACGGATTTTTCCTGTCCCGGCGTGTTAAAAATATAATATTAAAAATAAAGTCAAAATCGGTTGACGAATTCTAAACGAAATTCGTAGAGTACGGTCTCAACTACGTGTGGATATAAAGAACGTCAAAAACGGAGCTCGTAAAAATAATCTTTTTCAGTCGAAATTCTGCCCGCATAAAACCCAATTTTCATCAGAAACTACCGGTTTCGTCAAGTAAAAATCATTTCTATAAACGAAGCGCTGCCCAAATCACCACTTATCAAGTGAGTTCATACCCATATACTTTTAATAACTTTTTTCATGTTTTAAAACGGGGGGGGGGGGGGGGGGGTAATACAAGTAAAATACAATGAACTTTTGTTAAAATACAAACCATTATTTACGTTTTCTTACACTTTATATAACTATTACGTGAAAACATATGCATACAGAACATCTTATGACACAACAATTATCAGTTCAAATGAAACATATATTGTAAACTATAATAGATATAGTTTGGGTTACATTCTCATTATTTTACCCCTTTCAGGTCAAAGAAACGATTATATGAAAATACGATTATTTTTATATTATAAACATGATGAATGGGGTAATAGTTTCATGCGTGAATATTTTCAATAACAAAACACGTATCTCGTTGGAAATTTGTGAGCTATTCGTCTTCATTGTATCTACTCAAGGTATACATGGAAGTCCTGTTTTATAACCAGAGTCTGCTCCTGGAGAGCGTGATACTTGTGTATAGATCTATACGGGATTGATGACCCCGCACCCTGGTTGTTAGCTACAGCACGACCGACAGGTTAAGGGTGACAAATATCAAACATAACGATGCTTGAAGAACGTCGCGACACGCAATCATTCGTTAGCATGGTTATGAAAACTCAAAAGATAGGCGGCAATACGTTATTTTAAGGTGAAATTAATATTTTATTTATTTTACGTAATTACTCAGCGCAACAAATTGTTTTATCTTTGAATAAAACTACATATTACAAAATTAAGTATGGCAATTAAACTTATACTTTTCAGTATTGGAATATACAAACAAGTTTATAAATCAGTTTTACGGAAAATATTACATTTTTCGGGATAGATACGATTACTTACAAACAAACAACTTACAACTCAGTTTTATGGAAAATATCGAATTTTCTTGAAACAAACATGATTTCATCTCATTGAATGACATATATTTTCATATAAATGCTTATGAACTCACCAACTTAAATGTTGACACTTTTTCTCAAATAACGTGTATTCTTAGGAAATCGGTAAAACAAGTACAACCACGAGCTTTTGAGAAGACGGAGTTTTATAGACTCATGTCTTTTAACTTTTGTTTATAGATTTTGGTGTCAATATACAATGATTTGAACACATATGTAAAAACTTATACTTTATCAATGCATGGTTGTTGTTGGACTTTGAT
Organism: Lactuca sativa; assembly: GCF_002870075.4. Lineage (NCBI taxonomy): Eukaryota > Viridiplantae > Streptophyta > Magnoliopsida > Asterales > Asteraceae > Lactuca > Lactuca sativa. The sequence goes on from NC_056624.2 coordinate 232,703,628, forward strand.
TACTATTATGCAATTGTTGTGATGCTATACATGACGTCCTCCGCCCCCGAATGTTTCCGCCGTTCAGGTTTGGGGGTGTGACAGATTGGTATCGGAGCATTGTTTATAGTGAACTAGGTATATCAAACCATAAAAGATATACAACTAAAAATACATGGGGCTAAAGCACTCTGACTGAGAGTTATACTTTTAAAATATAACAATATTTTTATAAAAGTATACATACATGTTTACATACCAGGACAAGTATCACAAGAAGAACAAAACATAAGATATTTAGATGTTGAACACTATAGTCAAACCTAGATAATTATGTAATCATATCTGGAATAAATGTCTGATCAACTATATTTATTTGAGATGTCACCAACATGTGTTTAGGAGTGATCGTGATGTTGCAACATGTCTAAAACTTACCAATAAACCATACAGAGAACCTTTATCATTTAAAATAGGATAGAAGTATTTTGTAATAATATAAAACAACATGTTTACATTCTTTCTATTCTCGTATAGACATTATGGTAGGATATCCCCTGCACGGAGATCCCTACTTCCCAGATCAAGGGAATAATGGTTAGGTTGAAGATGATCCTGAAAAGAATCCCGGGGAGGACGAAGATGAAGAAGAAGAGGATTCAGAAGGTACGGAATCAGATCCAGAAGTATACAACCCACCGCCGGTTGTACAAAACCCTACAGCCAGACAGGATTTCCAAGGTCCGATACCAGCATGGGGCGAAGAACTGCATAGGTGGAGCCAGAAGCAAGGACAACACCCTCTTTTCAGTATGAAAAGAGGCTTCTACAACATCAACAATGGAGGTTCAGCTGACAGGGCCCTCCCTGTTATAGTATGCCGCATTTCTCGCCAGGTTGATCAATCTCGAATATCGATCAACCGAATTCTGGAAGTCAACACTACCTCCCAAGTTAACGACGTTAATCTTCGTCGTCTAGACGGAGATCACGATCAAACCAAACACTACACTGAGTTGCTTCATGAAGAGATGATTGCTGCTCAAATCGAAATTAGAGCACTCAGGGAGCATCAAACTACACTAGAGAGGCGTATAATGGGAAGAAAGCACCAGGTTACAAAATCCACTGCCAAGAACCGTACTCACCGCAATTAGTGTTTACACTACTTCTATTTTGATATAGACTAGGATCTCAGATATGTATACTACTTTTAATAATATGTAAAACTCCACCCAACGATTAAGTGAATACACTACTCGTAGGTTGTAATGCTTTCACTTATGTTGATGTAATATAGACCTATATCCATGTCAAATTTTCCCAACTATATGTACAAAAAAATATATCAATGAAAATGACAAGCATTTTACTTCATTGGGAGTTACTACAATTTTCATAAACATTTTGTTTCACAAATTTTGGTTGCAGACCCATTATGTTCAACAATCTGTTTAACCTTAATTACATACAACTTGTATAGACCAAGTGAAATTAAAAGGACATGGTATAGAAAAAATACAAATTCATTATGAGTGTTGCTATAAACGAAATTGGCAATTGTTTACTTATATTCGTAGACTTTTATTGTAAATCACTTAATAAAGCAGTATACCAGTCGGGATATGATGCATTTAAAACTAAGATGTATCTCGTTCAATATCACCTAACTCATAACTTCCATAAAGAACTTATCATCATTTATTCATTAAATCTTGTAGAAAAAGATGCCGCCAAGAAAGAATCCCAGACATTTCAACAATACTCCACCAGCTCCACCACCTCCACAATATGATTCTGCTATGTTCCAAGTTGCGGTAACTGCTGCCGTAGCAGCCGCTATAACTCAAATAAACACAAGTTGTGCCAGTGGAGCGGGCAATGGTACTAATCACTCGAACCATGGAGAAATCCATGGACACCCTATGGAGTGTTCATACAAAGACTTTACCAACGGGAAACCTAAAACCTTCAAGGGAAGTGGAGGAGTAATCGCAGTGATGCAATTGTTCAAAAAGACTGAATCAGTCTTCGAAATCTATGCGTGTCTAGAAAAAATTAAAGTTAAATATGCAACATGCACCTTTTCTTACAGAGCTCTTACTTGGTGGAAGAGCCATGTCACAGCAATAACACTCCTAGTGGCAAATTCAATGAGCTGGGAAGACCTGAAAGTCTTGATGTTAGAAGAATATTGCCCAGGAGGCGAAGTGGAAAAATTGGAACATGAGTTGTGGACCCTTAAAATGAATGGATATGACCTCGTTGCCTACACAACCAGATTTTGTGATCTCTCTGTACGGTGTCCCGGGATGATAACCCCAAAAACGAAAGAGGCGGAAAGATACCTATGGGGATTGTCACCCCAAATCCAAGGGTATGTTTTAGCTTCCAAGCCTGCTACTTTCGACAGCACAGAACGTTTGGCGCAACAACTCATTGACCATGGAGTCCGTCAGGGGACGATAACAGTCACTCTTGAACAACCGAAGGAAAGTGACAATCAAAGAAGGCCTTGGAACAAAAGAAAGAACAAAACAACAGAGGAAAACTCCAAAAGACAACATGTGGTGGCAAGTCACGCCGTCACTGTCCCAACAGCCCTAACACCCGCTAAGCAATATGTTGGGAGTCTTCCGAAATGCAATAAGTGTAACTACCACCATGTCGGTGCGTGTCGGGAAATGTATTGCACAAAGTGCAACAAGGAATGACATATTGTCCGTTTCTGCAAAGAACCAACTCAACAAAATGCCCCAACTGCGAATATAGGAGCAAGCTGCACTTACTACGGATGCGGAGAAACAAGGCATATTAAGAGGAATTGCCCGAAAACAAGGAATGCAGGGGGGAGTAGGAAGGGTACTGACGATGGGACATGAGGAGGCAGTGGCAGAACCAATGGTGGTTATGGATACATTTCTCCTTAAAGACTCTTATGCATGCATAATGTTTGATAGTGGAGCGGAGAGGAGTTTTGTGAGTCACCAGTTTAAGAATTTACTCAATCAAACACCAAAATCATTAAACGAAATATTCACCGTTGAGATGGCAAATGGAGATGATTGCTGCTCAAATTGAAATTAGAGCACTCAGGGAGCATCAAACTACACTAGAGAGGCGTATAATGGGAAGAGAGCATCGGGTTACAAAATCCATTGCCAAGAACCGTACTCGTCACAATTAGTGTTTACACTACTTCTATTTTGATATAGACTAGGATCTCAGATAATATGTAAAACTCCACCCTACGATTAAGTGAATACACTACTCGTAGGTTGTAATGCTTTCACTTATGTTGATGTAATATAGACCTATATCTAGGTCAAATTTTCCCAACTATATGTACAAAACAATATATCAATGAAAATGACAAGCATTTTACTTCATTGGGAGTTACTACAATTTTCATAAACATTTTGTTTCACAAATTTTGGTTGCAGACCCATTATGTTCATCAATCTGTTTAGCCTTAATTACATACAGCTTGTATAGACCGAGTGAAATTAAAAGGACATGGTATAAAACATAATACAAATTCATTACGAGTGTTGCTATAAACGAAATTGGCTATTGTTTACTTATATTGGTAGACTTTTATTATAAATCGCTTAATAAAACAATATACCAGTCGAGATATGATGCATTTAAAACTAAGATGTATCTCGTTCAATATCACTTGACTCATAACTTCCATAAAGAACTTATCATCATTTATTCATTAAATCTTGTAGAAAAAGATGCCGCCAAGAAAGAATCCTAGACGTTTCAACAATACTCCACCAGCTCCACCACCTTGAACACGTATCATGGTAATTTCCTCAACGAAGAAGGGTGTACATTTACTATCCAATGAAGAAAATTTTTCATTGAACCTAGCTAATTCTTATAAATTAACATTTGATCATGTCATTAGATCTCATTTCATAACCTTTATTCCCATCAATTAGTTTTCTCCTTTCATTTCAATTATCGAATTGTGTAGTGTTTTTAGAATAAATCATATGGTATTATCCAAGCAACCTTTTGTTTTGCATTGTATTTAGAAGAACATTGAATCATATTCATCATTTACAATAAATTTGACTATGTTAACCACAATCTCATTTAAGGGGGAATCATCTAGCATTCTCTAATGAATAATGTATATATAATATAAGTAATGTATTAAAAGATTTCTTTCATCATCTCCTGAGAACATTTCATAAACTTATTCTATTTATTGAGTTTTGTTCTTTCTTTAATCATCAAGCAATATCTTATTAAATAATGAAACTTATAGCCTTATCTCTTTCGATATCCTCTAGCGATGTGGCTACCAACCAGACATTCTCAACTTTATCATATTTCGTAAATATCAACTCGCCTATCATGGTATTTTATTATGATGCACAATTCATTTTGTGCAAATCACCTAACATTATTTAAGTAGTTTTTTGTTTTGTTCTGCTATTGCAAGAACAATTACTGATGATCTTTTTTTATATTCGAGTAATATAAAAAACAAGGTGTTTATCTTTTTATGTTTTACTGATATTGAAATTAATAACTTTTGTCTACCCACCAAAAAGTGTATGTCTCATGTATAAATACATATATTTTAAGTATTTCCTTGCAAGTACGAAATAATCATAATTAACCATTATTGCACGGAAGGCAGACATGTAGTGTAAATACTTCTCAATATGCATGTAATTTAACTATCTGCTATTTATGAGGGAACTAGTTCATAATACCCATGTAATGCGGTCAATCATGTTTAATAGCTAAAATCTGTTAGAATGATAAAATGTCAACCATAAACTAGTAAATACATTTTTCGATTTTATTCTGTTAGAATGACAGAATGTCAACCATAAACTAGTAAATACATTTTGAAAGACTACACAAAATCGATTCTTGAACTAATAATATATCAAAAAATTACATTGTGTGATTGTGATTCATTGAATAATAACAAACATTCTGAAAGAATAACAAGTATAATTCTCAAAAAATAACAACATTCTTAAACAATGAGTGTGATCATTCTTTAATTCATTCTTCAACCCTTTCCCATTAGGTCTTCAAGCCATTCTTGAAGCCATTTCTACCAGAAATTCATTGTCAAGTAATTTGTATTAATACACTTGTAAAACCTGCACATTAAACATACAAATAATTAACTATAATTCTATCAGAATACAACAATCATATTCTTACAAAATAAACTATTCTGCAAGAATATTCTTTAAGAATTTGTATTATCAAGAATAGATCCAACAAACTAAATAAGGAACTAGCATCAACCTATTCTGACAGAATAAGGAACTAACATTATTCGGGTTCCCTGTGTTTCTTCTCGATATGCTCATTGTATTTAATTTCAAATTCTGACAGAATAAGGAACTAGTATCAACCTATTGTTATGAAAATGGCATCCAACCCAATCTAAATTGAGTTACATAGTTCTGAAAAGAATAAGGAACAAGTGAAGTAAAAACATTAAAGATTTTTAACTATTTTTTCATTGAGGCATTTTATCGAACACATGGCGGCCATGACAGAATGTTGTTTGTAAACAAAAATTGCAAATATGGTAATGGATCATAACTCATAAGACTTACATTGATGCATGAAAATGAGGAATACTAGGCAAATTACAACTTATACTGATGTACACTGGTTTGCTTTCTTTCAACACAATTGAATTTGCATACCGAAAAACTTGATTGATCCTAACTACTAATTGGAATAAGAGCTTAAAATATAGAGAATGAAAAAAATTCTACTATAACATATCTCAGAAAACAGACAAGAAAATAGATTTACTTGAATTTTCAAATGCGATAGTATTGTGTTTCTCATATGGCAGATCCATTAACAGATTATTGACCTGAGTAAATAAACATCATATGAAAGCTGCCACTATTGCAAGTTCTATACATAATAAGACATAGTCAAAATGGAATAATTTTTTCTTATTAAATTGCATCATTACATTTGAAAGTGAATCGAGTTATGTATTGAAGATACAAATATAATGCAATTAATTAATACCTATTTTGTAAGGGTGCATAAGAATTGAGAAACTTAAAGATAAGCGAAATTGTATTAGTTGCCATCGCAATTTGGGGACCCATATTGATTGTATTTGCTTGGAGATGGGGGATTAATGGATGCTGACATGACATCCTTCTTCAACAAGCCGCCTCTCAACCCTAAAATGCAATAATAAACAATAAAATCGAAGAAAGATGAAAACCTATGATCGGTATCGTGTCACTGTGGATTTAAAACTCACAATGAATTTGTAACCTGATCTCCGATGACCATTGGTTTCAAGAACTCTGCTCCAAGTGCGACCAAGTCTTCACACGAGTGATATTCTACATACCGACGAAAGGGCCCGGCTCCACCCGGTCTCTACTCCAATCCATACAGTTGGTGGTTTTATGGTGCTGTGGGGTGGTGCTACAGCTCTGGTGGTGTCGAAACTGATTTAGGAGGGGATAAGGGTTTCTGGGTCTGTAAAGAGAGAACGATGATTTTTAAAGAAGTAGTGCGAATCGGTGGAGGTGTTATATGAAACTAATAACCTAAATTAGTGGGATATTGATTGATTTGTTTTCTTTTACCATAATTAATTATAGTGTAGATTACTTTTATACCATTTTATTATTTATTAGTGATTTAATTATTTCCTGAATTCTCATTGGTGCATTTAGGCACACAATACTTATTAAAAACATTTGAACCTATCTCTCTCTCTCTCTCTCTCTCTCTCTCTCTATATATATATATATATATATATATATATATATATATATATATATATATATATAGAGAGAGAGAGAGAGAGACAGACAGAGAGAGACAGAGAAAGAGAGAGAGAGAGAGAGAGAGAGAGAGAGAGCTAGGTTCAAATGTGAATTGACATCTATTGTGTGGACGTGTGGATAATGCTATTCTGTGAGAATTACAAAAAAATATATGTTGTTTGATAATATGAATATGTTCTATCTTATATAATTATTTTAATTATTAAGCATTTTCACTAATTAAATCGTCTATAAGGTTATTATACACTTTTTTAATTATTCTCATTCTGTCAGAATGTTATAAGGATGTTTATTAAGTCATATTTTGTAAGAATTAAAATAAATAAAAAAATGATGAATGATAACAAAAATGAATTAGAATTGGTGACAATCCAATAAAATAATAATAGTTCTGTGAGATTGAACGTATTCACATTACTAAACAACATATTATCTTAGTAATTTTCATAAAATAGCATTATCCACACGTCCACACAATAGTTTTCCATCCACATTATAGCCTAGCCATATATATATATATATATATATATATATATATATATATATATATATATATATATATATATATATATATATATATATATATATATATATAAGCTTATAACCCGTGCGAACCACAGTTAAAAAATTAAATAAACTTTCATAGTAAAAACTTAAAAATATTAATCAATTATTACAAAGAAATTATTTTAATGAAATTATTAATTAAGAGATATTTTTTTGGTTATATAAAATTATAATCGTTGATTTAAATAAATGCATGAAATTATACCACCATATAATATATATTAATTTTATTTTATTTTTTATTTTAATGTTATTAATTTAATGTAACTAGAGTGTGAAATTTAAAATTTAAAATTTGAAATTTCAAATGAAGAATCAATTATTAATTTAATGTAATTAGAGTGAGAAATTTAAAAATTTAAATTTAAAATGAAGAATTAATAGGTTGACATGTGGCATGATAGATGACACATAATATTAATAAGGATTTCTAATATTGTAACATTTGTCAATATGAGAATAATCTTATTAATTTATTAGAATAAGAGTATATATATATATATATATATATATATATATATATATATATATATATATATATATATAGGGTTAGGATTTCAAGAAAGGGTGTTGGAGAGGTGGAGGTTGAGAATGGAATGAGTTTGGGGAAGTTAAGAAGGTTAAATAGGGCTTAAACCACGAAAATAGGATTCGGGTTCTGATCACGTACGCTCAATGTACTAGGGATGCCAAGTACGCCCAGCGTACTAGACTAAGCCTAAAAACCATCCTCACTTCTAACGGTCATAACTTCTTCGTTCGAACTCCGTATTCAACGATCTTTATATACATGGAAAAGTATTGAGGAGCTATACAACCCTATCTAATTACTTTTTGACTTAAAACACATCGAACTAAAATCCTTAATTCATAAAAGAAGTGTGAAACACCACTTTTCCCATTCTACCCTTTGACTCCAAAGCACAAACCGAACTCTTGGATCACATAATCTACATTACCCACATCCAAATAGGTCTAAATCTTTCTTTCCCCAAAGTCCGAAACCTTATGATACTTGATCTTCGGGTCACGACCCTGAATTATGAAATGAATCAACACAAGGTGTTACAACTCTCCCCCACTTAAATTAGATTTCGTCCTCGAAATTACTCCTTGCTACTTTCAAGTTAATCAGACAATCCGAACAAATCTTCCAGATCCCTGATAAAAGTCGACCCTAACATTATGGCCTTCCAATAATTGAACCCATCCTTAGCAGAACTTACATACTGACGACGAACGAATCCTTGCTCTTACTGACCTTAACCATTAAAGCACATCCATCACTACTCATCTCAAAATTATGGAATCTAATACCTTATCTGACTTCCCGACATACAAAACCATTCAATATCACATCCATTATGGCTCCACTTTGCAATCTAATATGAACGAAATCCTTACGACCCAAAATTATTTTGCTGACCAAACATTCACATTTTCTATTTATCCAATATCTTTTGAGTTTTGAGGTGATCTACCAAATATCCGAAGCGTCAGATTCCAAACCGGTCGCTAAAATCGACATCCTTACAAATGATCGTACCCCGAGACTCTATCTAAGAGTCTGTATGGAAAAGCTACTCTAACCTATTTGTATATAAGGCTTCAACAGCCCTCCTGTTCCAACCAGGTATAATATAACCAACCATTACACAGATGTAACATAACCTACTTTTCTCTAAACGAATGTTACACACCCAGTTGTAATCTTACACCACAACCGGCCCCAAATGGCCCACAACCTTCCTTAATCCCACGAATTTTGTGGCCTTCCCACAGTCTCTTGACCCGTCCCACCATGGTTTTATTCCACCTAAAGGAAACTACGAGCCTAATATTAGCTCCTCAACATCCTTGCAACTGCTCATGGACTAGGTGAATGCTACGGGCCACCCCATAGTCTTACATGTAACGCCCGCGTTTCCAAGCTAGGCATTATCATTGATGTAATAGTCTAGGTTAACCCTTGTAACTCTTTTTGGAGTATTAATGATGAAATATTTGAGTATTATGTGAATTATGTGAATTATGTGTTTATTTTCTTAATTATTATAATTTAATGAATTACGAATAAAATAAGCATCAAAATTAAACTGTGAGATAAGCCCGATATCTTTGCATAAAGATGTAGTGGTCGAAACAAGGATTCTGAAGATATAAAGAATGCCGAAATCCGAGTTATAACGAAGAGGTTATGACCTGTCGAAGTTTTGCGACAGAACCAACAACGCTGAATGACGTAAAAAGTGAAATTTACGTTAGATCAATATTTAGCCTTAGTGATCTAAACGAATGCTGTAGAGTTCGTTAAACCGAGAGCGTGCATAAAAAGAACTCCCAACTCTGACTTCGTATGAGGAAGTTATGATTTTTCTAAGTTTCGACTTAGCAGTATGCAGCCTGAATACTCGATTTGAGACCGAACGGTTTTTAGCCGAAACAATCTAAACGAGAATCGAATATCTCGTTAATTGTAGTGAAACGATGAAAAGATAGGCAAAAACGGACGTGGGATGAAGTAGTTATGAATTTATAATGGAGTTTTCCTGTCCCGACCTACTAAAAATAAAAAATAAAAACAAATTCAAAATTAGCCGATGGAGTCTAAACAAACGTTGTAGAGCGTAGTCTCACCTACGCGGGGATATAAAGAACGTCGAAAACAGAGTTCGTATGAGGAAGAAATGAGTTTTTGAAGTTTATTAAATATTTTTGATATTTAATTTAAATATAAAATAACCGATATTATCCAAGGGGGGGAGTCAGCGAGCTGATCCAAGTTACACCCAGCGTAACCTTAAATTACGCCCAGCGTAATTCGAAGTTCCAGCCCTTATAAAAGGATGTCGAGGGCAGCCGAGTTCTTTGATCATTTCTTCCCTTTCTCTCGCGTTTTTCCATCGTTTTTCGTGCAAGAATTATCCCGTAGCCCCGGTATAATTCCCGAGCCCCAAAGCAAGTCCCGAGGCCCCGAAGATCCCGAGAAGTAAGATTCCCGAGTCGAAGCTCTGCCCTCGAGGAGTCCAGTTTTTGTGAAGATCTTCCAGATCTACCGAAGAATACTACTTCTACAAGCCGTAGTGTTGTCCGATCATCTTCTGATCAAGTGAGTGTGTAGTTACTTTCTTCTAACGCATAATTATGAAGTATTTTATATAAAATACGTGTTATGTGTATATTTTGTTGTTATATGTGTGAATGTATATTCAATTTCTTCTATCTCATAGATCTGATTTATTCTCGATGAAATACGTGTTATGTGTGTGTGCCGCATCTGTTATGTGGAATATGTATTGATTGAACATGCTATACTGGTTTTAAACTATGTATATAAATATATATTTTTATCTACTAATATGTTGGGTAGAACATGGGTAGATAGTTGACATGTGATAAACATATGAGAGGCCTCGATGTTGTATTTGATTCAGTCATCTAGCGGAGTTTAGATGACGGCCACAGACTTTTCTAGACAATCTTGTGGAACGCTAGCAGGTTCACCACCTGTAGGTGTTAATGAACTTAGGTGTTCATTCGTTGTACTTCATCCCCCTCATGGTTGCCTTATTTGACTTATATTGTTGGGAAACCCCCGAAGCATGTGTTGTCGCCCCAATGAAATATTCTTAGACTTGGTCCCTTACGTTAGTTGTCTTAGGGACGTAAAGTGAGAATAACGGGAATGATTAATTGGGTTATTGTTGGTTGGTGGAATTAAATATAATTATTTATTGTGGGTTGAAAACCCTATATGCTCACCAGGCTCCCAAGCCTGACCGACTCAGTTTTATTTGTATTATAGGAAGTGGCGCAAGGGCATAAGATGGATGAATCATCAATTTGTTTTGTTTACAAGTCTGTATATGTATATATTTGTTGAACAACTTGTAATGTTATCGTTTATGCTTTATGGTCTGTATCGGAACATGACATCCCGAGTTTTGATTATATAATGAAAATACATTTCTTTATGAAATGCTTTGGTAAATATTATTTTATCATACTTTGTTTTTGGGAACAAATTCCGCAACTCTTTCAAATCAAAAGGATTTACTCTGAAATTATTTTAAAAGCATAAATGAAAATCAGTCTTTTCTGGCCGAGATTTTGGGGATGTCACATTACAACACTACTATACTATCTGCCAACCTAGTGAATGATATGGTCACCCCGCTATCTTACAACACTTCTACTGCTACTTGCCAACCAAATAAATCATGGGTCGAAACCTCAGTTGACTATAACCCAATCAAGTATTTGGGTCATGCTTCGAGTCCCAAAGCCTTTATCAGACAAGAGCGGGCAGAGAGGCTCTATCATAACCCTCAACCTCAACCTAATCACATACCCGCCATGTGCCACCACTGATACACAAGGTAACCTGAAATCTCATTCCTTAGGCAATCCCTTAGTCCAAGCGGTTCTCCCCCACTTGGATTCAACTGCGCTCTTCCAACCACAAAATTGATAGATTTCCAATCGATCTCCCAACCTTACTACTCGAAGTTGTCGACAACCTGAGCTCACAAGGACTATTATTTCATTTCAAGCCAATTGTCACACCCCAAAACCAAGAACGGCGGAAACGTTCTGGGGCGGAGGACGTCATGTACAGTATCACAACACAGTAAATGTAAATAAGCAAACAACATCATCCATTGCATTAAATATATAATTTTGACAAAACTTCAAAAATGGTCCCTGTGGTTTTCAAAAATATCAAGTTTAGTCCCTAAGTTCAAAAAACCTCACAGATGGTCCCTATGGTTTCAAAACTTTTAACAAATGGTCCTTTTCGCTAACTCCGTTAACTTTTGACCGTTAAGTGAAGGGTATTTCAGTCATTTCACAACCACAGGGACCATTTATGAAGTTTTGCCTTAATTTTTTTTTAAAAAGAAAAATAAATATAATTATTTAATATTAAAGGGTCTCTCTCTCTCTCTCTCTATCTCTCTCGTAAGAAACAAAGAACATGACCTTTTGTTCACCATTGACAACCAAAGCTGCTTAAAAAAACCCTTAAATATTCGTCCTCAACCGTATTCTCCTTAAATCCATCTTTCTGTCTGTAGTTTAATTTGTTTTTTCCTTTGTTTTCGAGCAACTTCAAGGTGAGGTGGTACCAGGTGCAAAGTAGGAGACAACAATGGTAGCTTGTGTGTTCTTCCTTTTTAGTGTAACTATTTTTCTTTTCTTCATGAAACCAAGCTTGGGATTAAATTGTTCATGTTGATTTATGGTTAATTTAACAGGATGTTAATGTGGGAAGATGAGTTTTTTTAGAGGAAGAGGTGAAGACATGGAAGGAGGTGAAAAAGTTAAGAAATCATGGTGATAGCTTTATGGAGGCATTTTCACGAATAGTTGATGTGCAGCTTAATAAATTCACCATAGAATAGGTGTTTTCTCTTCTAGCTGGCATCAGAATTTGAGCTGAACCAAATACACATATATTTTCTATTGGGATTATGAGAAAATAAGAAATATACACATTAAACCAAAAATCATGATTTTCTGGAATGAGTCATTTGTATCCCTCATAATGGAGCAGACATGGAGCAGGCTTCTGAAGCATCAGTTCACATTGTATTTGAGATGGAATAGAATGAGAAATTCCATAAATATTCACCATGTGCATCCGTAATCTCAAAAAGTCATCTTGTATTTGCATAAATCGATGGAAATTTCAGTAGATTCATACCTTGGAGAGGAATTGAGATAGTACAACAGGTGTTGTACAATCCAACAAACATTCAAGGTTTGTCGATTGCGTTGATGATTTCGATTGAAGAATTGAGGGTGAAACTAGACTTAAGAACAAACGAGATAACTTGGATCACCGAATTTACAACGATAACTTGTGCTACTCTCGGGGAATCTAATTTTTTGTTATTTTGCCCAATTGTTACCAGCGCCGGACTGGCCAAAAACAAAGTTGTCAGGCCTGAAGATCTGTCCGTAAGCACCAGATCTGTGACTGTCCATGGTAGCAGGCTCCAGATCCATGAGCACCACGCGTGGAGCAAACCTGCCGCCACTAGCCTCATTGTAATAAACGTTGATCCTCTCGAGCTGGAGTTCAGAGTCTCCGGTATACTTCCCGGTGACATCGATGCCGTGCTCTGCACACACTACCTCCCAAAACTTGGCACCAATCTGGTTACCACATTGGCCACCTTGAATGTAAAGAATCTCACGCGTTTTCAAATGGAAATGAAGGAACGAAAAATCTAGGGGTAAGAGACAAAGTTGCAGGAGAGAGAGAGAGAGAGAGAGAGAGAGAGAGAGGTGGGACCCTTGCATATTAAATTTTATTTATTATTTATTTATTTTTAAAAAAAGGAATACAAAACCTCATAAATGGTCCCTAAGGAGTGAAATGAAAAAAATGCCCCTGACTTAACGGCTAAATGGTAACGGAGTTAGCCGGAGGGACCAAATGTTAAAAGTTTTGAAACCATAGGGACGATCTGTGAGGTTTTTTGAACTTAGGGACTAAACTTGATATTTTCGAAAACCACAGGGACCATTTTTGAAGTTTTGTCTATAATTTTAATACAAGCGAGTTATGTACAGTTTTAGACACCAAAAATATAATGTAAATCAAAATAATATGATGAGTCTTGAAGGCGCCCCATCTTCTCAAAAGCTGGCATCGGCACCTGTCTACTGATGACCTGAGAATACAAGTTATTTTGAAAGAGTTTATCAGCATTAAGCTGGTGAGTTCATAAGTATTTTAGTGTCGGTGTTTGTTATCAAAATGTTTGAACGTGTCTCAAGTATAAGTTTGTAAAATGTATGTAAGTGTTTGTAAAAGTTTGAATCTCTCAGAAAAACCTATATTTTCTATTAAAGTAGCCTTCTACCAAGGCTTAACTGTTTTGTATGCTCGTTTGTTGTAAAAGTGTGTAATTTCCCAAGTGTAACTATCATTTAACAAATATAGTTTGTACATTAATGTTTAAGTGAGGTTATCACTAAAAATATGCAATGGGTAAATCATTGTAGTACTGTAGTTTTGTATTATAGGAACTAATGTTGTACTAACTACCTTAAACCGGATTTATATTTAGGTATAATGTGATAATTGCACCATACTATCGACTGGTAACAACGAAAAAAGAATGGTCGTAATAACGGAATGACGTTTGGCACCCGCAGACCTGCAGGTCCGGCTGTAGCTAGCAGCAAGGTGTAGGATAGTCAATCCAGTATAGATCTATACGCAAACTCACGCTTTCCCTCCAAGAGAATTCTGGCTACAACTCAGGCCATGACATTTAAGGCATGCTCCGATCCAGTGGATCACAATTGTTAACGTATTCTTGTATATGTAGTGTAATGTTTCTCGTTCTAGTATAGTTGTATATGTTCTCCTCCTAGTATAGTTGTATATGTTCTCTTTCTAGTATAGTTGTATATGTTCTCCTCCTAATATAGTTGTATATGTTCTCTTCCTAGTATAGTTGTATATGTTCTCTTTCTAGTATAGTTGTATATGTTCTCGTAGTAATGTAATGTATAGACTCATGAATGAACTGACTCATTGATCTAGAAGTTGTAGTAGTATGATCCTGTGTTACCCCGATGGTAACTTACTAGTGATGTGTATAGTACGCATGAATATGGAAGTACTTTTATGTTTATATATGTATATTTGATATATAACTAATATTGAAACGACCTTCGGATGGTCACCCGGAATCCCACCAGACCACATCCAAATCAAGAAAAAGGAAATAGGGCGGATGGCCTTCCTAAGCCCGTTAAACATTGCTTATATATCTATACATATATGGGCATGCAATTTATAAGAAGTATAACAAAATTTAAATAAAAGTATTTGATAAGTAAAAGAGTTTGTAAAACATTTCGAAGTAGAGCAGTTTGATAAACAGTTTGAACAGTGATAAAATCATTGGTTTTCTAGTTATTAATCACATGTGATTAATGCAATCACATGTGATTGATTTCAATAACTATAAGCATTGAACTTGTATCCCCCCATAAAGTATTTAAAACATTTAAAAGCATTTCAAAGGTTAATTAAAGGGGGTATGAACTCACTTGTGGTGAGTGGTTTGGATTGTAGTGTTGGATACTGTGCTAGGTGGCAAACGGAGACTTGTTCACACGCACGAGCCTAGTTATCATATAATAAGCATATATATATATATATATATATATATATATATATATATATATATATATAACTAATTAGCCAAATAATAACTTAATGAAATAAGTTGGGACACTTAGGAACATGTAAACACTTTGTATAAGTGTTATAGGTCCTAATGGTTGCATCTAAGTGTTATGGGACAAGGCTAAAGGGGTTTGAAGCTTCCAAGAACCTTAAATAAGAGTTTACCACCCAACAAACCCCACCTAAGGAGTTTACGGTCGTAAACCCTTGAGTTTACGGCCGTGAACTCCAACCTTGGTGGTTTTGGGTGTTTTAAGGTGCTAAATGAATTCTAGAATAAGCCTAGTTTGGTGGTTTAATCCTTTGGGTAGTTTAGGGCATAGATAACACTCCTATGAGGAGTTTACGGCCTAAAGACCATAACCCTTATAGTTTACGGCCGTAAACTCTCATGGGGTGGATGTTTTAATTCTTTTAAGTCCCTTGCACAAGTAGGATAATTTCTAGGCTTTTGATTTAGGCTAAGGGGGACTTTAGGCACACTTTGGTGCCTTTACTTGGAGTTTACGGCCCAAGAGAATTTCTTGGCCGTAAACTCCCTTTTAGGGATGATTTTGATGTGTTTTAGTCCCCATTTTAGCTACAAGTATTTGAGGGTTAAAGTCTAAAGCCTTAGGGGGTGATTAGGGCACTTTAAGCCCTTGAAAAAGGTGTTTACGGTCCAAGAAATTATTGGGCTGTAAACTCCTAAAACTATATGATTTTGATTGTTTTCTAGTCTCAAATGAACATACATATCATCCTAAGGTAGTTACCTAACAAGGAAATAGGACTAGATAGCCTTAAAGCACCATTTTGGAGTTTACTCCCCAAAAACGTTCTTGGGCGGTAAACTCCCAGATCTCACATATTAGACATGTAATCTATGTTATTAAGCATAAAACAAACATTATAACACAACTAGAGAAGTGTACTCACGATTTGGGATGAAAACCTGAAGATCCGTGAGAGAGAATATGGCTTTTCTCTAGTTGGAAATGTGAATAATGAATGAATTTAGTTCAGAAATCTATTTATAGTCCTGAAATATTTTGGCAGAAAATATTTTTATTCTGGAATTGGACTCTAACATTATGAAGTTTTGAAATGCTCAAGTTTCACAAACCCATGAGCATCCACTCTCCTGATATCTCTTTAAATGTAAACCCTAATGTACACAAACTTATTCGGAAAAGTTTGAAGTTCATTGAAACTGGACTAGCTTTTATTGAATAGTTAATGTTCATACAATTGGAAATTTCGGGTTGTCACACCAATCCTAGTGAACACACACATGCCAAAATTAAATGAATACTCCTCGAAATCTCAATGACCTCAATATCCCTGAGCACTTTCCACTGAATCCACTATAAGTCCTTGGTAACTTTATCAGATGACGAATAACAAAATCTCAACTATCGAAATAGGTACCCAACCAAATCAACGACCTACTTGCACTAGATTAATATCCATGCCTCCCTGTAACTTACCATACTTCAAATGTATAAAATTGACAACTACCAATCTTACACCCACGATCAAACCAATTCCTCATTGCATCGTATCTCCGAAAGACCCCTAAAAATCCTTCATTCAAACCCAACATGCCCCACCTTGTGGATTCCTTGAGTTCCTAGTTGATACTACCAAAGATCGAATAAGCTACTGGTCTTATCTCACTTAAAGCTTACTCTGGCATTTGTCAATGCACCCACATCGAATTTCAAAACTGGCTCACCTGAATATCCTGTATGCATGGCTCTCGGTATGCAAAATCACATATGAAGATTCTAAAAATAAAATGTCTAGACCCTCATGAGGAAACTTTTATTTTCTAGGTGAAACTTAGATAAACCACACATAGCGTCTCACACACAACATACCATTACAAACGCAAATAATAAGAGCATGAAGGAAAGAAAATGACACATTCTTGCGACGTCAACTAGTGGAACTCAGATCTCATCGGCCTGTGACTGAAATCCTCGACTCCTTACCACAAGAACATCCACTCTAACCTAACAACCATTAGTAATCCTCATAGTGGATGGATCAGGTGCCCTCACTGCTTCCCTCATCAACTCCGAACAGATGGCCTTATTTTGGCCCACTTGGTTGCAGTGGAAACATAACAGACTCGTCCCCTAGGGACAATATCTGCTGACAAAACAAGCATACCACACGTGTAGCAACCCAAACCCCTATATCGACAAACTCCATCATGCTGCTTCTTGCACGTGCTGCACTGACCTCGGCCCTCATGACCAATCACTCGCTGATTAGAAGTCTTGGGTCTCTTCGCAGGACTCCCAACTGGCTG
The DNA here is from genome assembly GCF_002870075.4 of Lactuca sativa. Taxonomy (NCBI): domain Eukaryota; kingdom Viridiplantae; phylum Streptophyta; class Magnoliopsida; order Asterales; family Asteraceae; genus Lactuca; species Lactuca sativa. The sequence continues at coordinate 232,721,509 of NC_056624.2, forward strand.
CACCTATTTTGGGTTCCTCTTCCCGAGGTGCTCCAAATCTATCTCCCGCTCTCAGGCTCTAGCTAATATGTCCTCTAAAGTCTGACAAGTTGAAGAGCTAACAAACTCCCTGAAATCGTCTTGCGACATATCATTGTACCGAGTCTTCTTCATATCCTTGTATGCGGCATAATATGAAACCAAAAGAGTCTTATCCCTAAATTTTGTGGTGATCTCCACCACAGTCTCATTCGTCTATCGAAGGTCTTGAAACTCCCTTGCCAACTAATGCACCTCGATAGCTGGTGAAAACTCCACCCTAAACCGGGTCACAAACTCATCCCAAGTCATCGTCTCAATAGGCTCGCCTCCTAAAGTGAAGTCTACCTCCTCCCACCAATTTCACGTTCTGTCTTTCAGACGACAAGAAGCAAATCTGACGTTAAACCCCTCGGGGCAGAAACTCGTCTGGAAAACGTTCACTATATCCACTAACTGATGGGTTTTGGTCATAAGACATCCTATGTGCTCATACAAACCCTAATGTTTGGATCTAGGTTTCTCAATTGTACATGCTTTGAATCCAAGACTATAAACCCTAATTCTAGCATATGTAAATCGATATTAACATATAATTAGGTTTATGATATTACCTTGATTGTTATGTAGCAATAACAATCCCAATTCCTCCTTGAATTGACTTTGGAAGGCTTAGAGTCACAAGTGTCACTCCTCTATTGGCTTACAAACACCAAGAGCAAATGGAGAAGGTATAAAGAGAGAGGAGAGGTATAAGAATTCGTCTCTAGGACCTCTTGGGAAGGCATGGACGAATTCATGAGCCTTGGGGTCTTTATATAGGTGTAGAGATTAGGGTTTTAGTCCTTATCCTTATCTAGTTTTTTGCCCACCAAGTAACCATAAGATAAGCCTTGAAAACCCTTATCCTAGTCGAATTCTAAGTCCTTATCACCTTAAATTCGTCCAACCTATTAATAAGATAATCCTTACCTTATTTTGTAACTATCACATAATTATAATTCAGCCCCTCTAGTTTAATTAATTACACTTGATCACAAAATTAATTCTTAATTAATTATTGACCAATATTAATTAAACAAATATGATTTCTCCTTTAATATATTATTCTTATAACATATTAATAAATCATAATAACCTCTCTCTTTATTTATTTCTCCAATCAAGTTGCTTTGGTGAAGGCAACCCAAAAGGACCATGCACCATCGGGTCAAGTACATACCAAAATAGTTATGGACTTAGACACTAATCCAACAGTCTCCTACTTGGATAAGTCTAATAACTATTATGCGTATGACTTCAGATCCTGATCTGCAATCGTAGCTTTCCAAAGCCGCTGTCAACTCTGATCCTATCAGATACGCGTGTCCTTAGATAAGGGATCATATATTCCTCCATTCTAGATATCATATGAGATATGATTTCAAATCATTCTCTTTGTACTATATCTCGATTCCGATTTATGACGACTGACTAATTGAACAAATCAAATTAGCCCCAGCCCGGCCGAGCATTTACGTTTGTCATCACTAAATCATCGAGGGGCCCAAAGATATCGCTTTTACCCTACTTCGGATAAAAGGAACGGATAAGCTTTGATTCAATGCTCGCTTGCACTCACTCACCGAATCACACACAACAATATGTTTTATAACACCAAGTTACTGGTGCGTTTACATATTATCAATGTGCAACCGATTTGCAAGATACAACTCACACATCTCGGTTTCAAGAATATAAGATGTTATCGTCTCACCAATCACTCGTGATACAATTCATGGAGTAACCCAAGTGAGCGTGGGTTTAATCCAATGCTCAAATCATATTCATAAGCACTCATGAACGTTGCAGCAAACATTTGCTTATGTCTAATGTTCTTTAGACAATCCACACACCAATTCACGACAGTCTTCATTCATATCTACTTCCAACATATGAATGACTGTGGCTCGTTCGAATAATTCGATTATTCTTAATAAACTCAATTATTCTGGAAGTCAAAACATGCAAATGTGAAACACAAGAATAATACTAATCCCATATGGCCTCAATCCTTTGAGCATAAATAAAACACCTTTTATTTATCACCATATTGATTACTCATTATTTGTCGTTTCGGTTAATCAACTTCTTACTTGAATTACAACACTTGTCCCATGCTCCTGGCATGCACACAATGTTTACCTATGGTTCTTATTTTGTGAAATAGATCACGTTGAACACATTTCCAATCATTCTCATTTCACAACTCCAAATCCTTTTTCCATAAGTTAAAGAATATCAAATTCTTGCTACTTATAGAATATGCTAGATTCTAACATTTTATGCAACTTATCCTTTCGTAATGTCACTGCACCAAAGTCACAAAGACTATTGCCAATGATATTACAAAGTCTTTTATCGGAAATTGTTACAAGACAATTCCTTAGATATGATGTCTCTCACCCAAAGTTCATTCCTTTGAACATCCTTTTGCATAAAAGTTTCTAATCTAGTCATTGATTATCAATATTCAATTCCCAATGTGGATACATTTCCATATTTTCCATATGACAACTTATTCTTAATAGAATCTTATCTATTCCTAATAATGTCGATATGGTCCATCTAATATGAAAACATTTCCATATCTTCCAATACTATACTTCCAACTACTCACAAGCAACCAATCCTCGTCGAACTTGGATTGTCCTTTGATAGTTGTTTAATTATTTTAGTCTAAACCGAGTCTAGTCCTTTTTCCCTCTAAATGCGCTAGACATTTGGAAAATTTTAGAATGGTCAAACATTAAAGCATTTGCAATCGATCCTATACCCGAAGCGTATGGGACACGACGCATAATGTTTTATTTGCTATGTTCTCAAAATTCGAATTGTGAAGAGGAATGTCGTAATCATAATCGAAATTTTAAGAACACACTATGTACCCTTGACTAAATTTATTAACATTTCTCAACCTAAACCTTTAGATTTGAAATGAAGCATAATATTCTCTCCCTTAATTATAACAAAACAACTATTCCATCCTTACAACTTTACAAAGAATGACTCTTGTTTTCTATAATTAATATTGCCAACTTGCAATACTTTCCTTAATAATCATACAATCATAACATTTATGCTCCCACTATCATGATGATTATTATAAAACATAACACTTATGCTCCCACTAGCTTCGACATGTATTCATAAACATCTTTAACTTTCAGAAAAACAATACCTATTGAATTTCTTAAGTCCATGTTTCTAATACTTAATGCTTTGATAATCTTTTATCAAGGCTTCTTGAACTTATATACCTTTGCCTTAGATAGTTCATATGTGTGTGTAAACAATTGCCAAACCTCACAATTCAAATTATGGAAAAGGATACCGTAACCATGATTGAATTCGAGAATGCAATTTTACAATTACTATCTTCTTAAAATCTTTCTTAGTGAAAGCATTTCCCTACAATCATTTTCATGAAGGAGGAAATCTTATGACACTTAGATTTTAAACGGTGTATGTGTTCCTATCCATGTGAATTTGTTAAAACCAAAGTTTACGACAAATTCAAACTCATATGGATCGAACTTTCTTAATCTTGATTTCTTGCCTTATGGTAACACAGCTGCCTACCATATCTTCCAAGTAGTTAAGCAGCTCACCCTTTCCTATCAATGTACCTTTCATTGATTAAGGTGCTTTGCCTTTTATGCGTTCAAAATGAGAACTCATAGAACTCACATGCATAATTAACTCGATTGGATTGGCACAGAAACAAAATAATGTCAACACGATAGGTTGTAAACCTCAACTCGTGTGCTAGTGATGATCGATAAGGTTTATTTGATTTGTTCTTGAAACCTTTCAAGACCATTAAGACTCTCACTTACTCCTTGACATATAAGATTCTCTTGTCAATAAACATTTCTTGACAAACAAATATCCAAGAGTTAGTGTAGCTCATATGAAAAATACTTCATAAATTGGTCCTAGTTGGTCTTTGTCTTATCCAATACATCACAACTTTCAACATTTGATGAATGTTATAAACCTTACTTTTTCACTCGATGTCACAATCTTAACTTTAAGACTTGTTATTGGAACGAAGTATGATTGACTTATTGATTTAACCATTTCTTCAATTCTTGATTCCTCTTCTTAGACATACAATTGTACTAAGACTCATTTAGAGGATCAATTGAGATATGGTTCTTAATCATTAAGACCTATCATAAAGCATAAAAGGCACTCTCCCATCTTCTTAGAATGGAGAAACTTTTATCTTTCTGCCTACTTGATTCTTCTTATTCGTTCTGCTATTGATCTAAACCCTTTAATCAATTCAGAATTACACTTAATCTTGTAAGTATAATCATATTTACTAAACCTTTAGTAAATCTTGACGAATATCTTTGTTACTCTTATGGTGGACTTGATCAACACGCAACTTTGTGTATTCGATCTCCAAGTCCTTCACTTGACACTTTGTCAATGAATTAGTCTAATTTCCAAATATGAAATTTCTCATTCATCGTGCAACCAAGTTGCATGATTCCAAATTTTTGTCCAATTGAAACTTGGGCGATGAGAAACTCTCCCTATTTGGTAAATTCTCGACTTTTCCATAAACACCATAAATAAGAATCATATCCATTTGTTGTAAAAATATGCAAACACCAATGCAAAATCCATTGAAAACTATGTATTTCAAAAGAAAATTTTCTAACAACTCTATCATAACTATCTAAGCTCAAAATCTAATCTTCAAGTCCATGCGATCAAGATCCATTCCTTGTGATTAGATTCATCTTGCTCTTTCACCAAGCTTCCTTTCTTTTCATCGATCCTGTAAAACATTCAAATGCAATCTTATTACATTATGTATTAAGAATTAATGAATAGGAACTTAATGGAGTTAGATAGTGGATTTTACCTGAAGCGTAGCCATACTCCTTGACTCTCCCATCTTCTGGACTCTTCAGGCTCTTTGGGCAGACTTGTATCCAACGCCCTATCTTTTGGCAGAAAACGTGGGTCGGTTCTCCTAGAACGTCCTCGGAAGCATGGTCGGTTAACTTTCCCAACAAATACGCTCCATTGCTTCGCCAAATCATTTCTGATTCAGCAGCAATGAGCATGTAAGTTAGGTCAATGAGGTTGTCGTCATGATCCATCATATAATACTTTCTTTTGAACTCATTATATGATTCAGGAAGTGACTGCAAAACCCAATTCACAGCCAACTCATCTGGGAATGACACACCCAACATTATCAACCTATCAATGTGTGATTTCATTCCTAGAACGTGGGCACACACGGGTTTACCATCTTCATGTTTCATTTCCAATAGGGCTTTAGTGATATTGAACCTTTCAATTCTTCGATCTTGTGGGTTGGGGAGACCAATAGGAGGAGGAGGAGGAAGTGAAGCATGATTTCTAGTTCCTCAGTTGCATCGTGGAACACCGTCTTCATGTGGAATGCTTGTTCCACGGGATTTGGGAAGACCATAGTTGTCGAACTTTGACATCTACAAAACGGGAGAAAACAAATTCAAGTTAGTTGATTGATTGAGTCCTTAGTAAATCAACCAAATGAGATACTAAGGCTAGGACCCAACACAATATTCTACAACTCGGGAGAGGGATGTCGTAACCCTAATTGCAGAATATTTGAAGGTGAGTGAATGACGATTCACTAATTTCCACCATGAAAAACGAAAAAGGAAATTTAAGTTTTAAATCTATGAAAACTCCTAGATCCTTTTAGATACATTGAACTTTCAATGGCATGTTTAAATCTCGATATGCCCCTCTTGTTTGTGACTGGGATGCAGAGGATCACAAAGCGGGTGTGAATAACCATGCAAACTTACATGGTGCCCTCACATGTTACAGTCACCTATTCGATGTGCCGGTAAACCACACACGCTCCACCGAACTATGACAAACATTGAGTCACCCTTTTCTACCTTTTCTTAGAACCATTTAGTGTGCCGGTTAACCACACACGCTCCACTAATGTCTTCGCAAGGGCACAAAGTGTAATTTCAAGGAATTGCATCAATTCACTTTTGCCTAAGTAACTAAGATTGGGAATTTTTTAAAACATTTAGTTACTTTTGTACTTTATTATACTTATAATGAAAGGTTTTGTCCTATCCTACCCGTTCGGCTAACGACCCTCCACTAGTCAAGAGTGCGGTGGGTAAGAGTGGATACCCATTCAATCGCCATTTTATAGGCAATTTCCTTAAACACCCCTTATAGACCAGCTTCGTGAATGAGGCCTACTAACGGTAAGATTGACTTTTACTCATACATACATACATATATATATATATATATATATATATATATATAATGTTAGACTTTTAATGTTATATATAGTATAGGGTGTATTTTATACTTTCAAAATACTAGGTGGTCTAATCTAACAATTATACTTTTAATTCAATTAAATTGTAAACCTAAACTTTTATGGATTTATTAAACTTCTATTAATTATACGCCTTAATTAATTAATAAAACCATAAGGGTGTGATTTGAACTTTTCAAAACAATACTAGAGTTTTAGAATTTAACATTCCTAATTAAACTTTTAATCAACTTTTAAATTCCAAAACTTGAGGGCAAGTTTTGAAACATTTCAACACATTAGGGTTTAGAATTTAAACATACATCAAAGTTAAACCATTTAATCAAAATTTAAATTCCAAAACTTGAGGGCAAGTTTTGAAACATTTCAAAATATTAGGGTTTTAACTATTTAAATTTCAAAACAACAAAACTTTTGGGTTCAAATTTAAACTATAAAACCTAAAAGATAAAATATGAAACTTTTCAAAACAACAAGGATCAAATAACAAATAATCTAAATTAACAATTAATCACCTAATTCTCCATATTTGATTTATTTAATGATTTCTTGCAAAACAATTTATCAATTTAGTCAAACATAATTAATCAATTATCACATAAGGAAACAATTATCTTATTAATTGATAAATATCTTCAATTAGATCAAGAATATAGTCAAATATATCATAAAATCGGATTTATATGGATCTAATATGATAAGTTAACTATCCCAAAGCAAAAACAGCAAGAAATTCCGAGATATACTCCATCTGACGAGTTGACTCGTCGAGTTTGCATGGACTCGGCGAGTTCAGCTATGGACTCGGCAAGTCCAGCCTCCAGAACATCAAAAATCGAATTTTTTGAACATGTAATGCATCAATACAATTGAAACCAGTCTAGGCTCTGATACCACTGATGGGTTTTGGTCATAAGACATCCTATGTGCTCATACAAACCCTAATGCTTGGATCTAGGTTTCTCTATTGTACATGCTTTGAATCCAAGACTATAAACCCTAATTCTAGCATATGGAAATCGATATTAACATATAATTAGGTTTATGATATTACCTTGATTGTTATGTAGCAATAACAATCCCAATTCCTCCTTGAATTGACTTTGGAAGGCTTAGAGTCACAAGTGTCACTCCTCTATTGGCTTACAAACACCAAGAGCAAATGGAGAAGGTATAAAGAGAGAGGAGAGGTATAAGAATTCGTCTTTAGGACCTCTTGGGAAGGCATGGACGAATTCATGAGCCTTGGGGTCTTTATATAGGTGTAGAGATTAGGGTTTTAGTCCTTATCCTTATCTAGTTGCTTGCCCACCAAGTAACCATAAGATAAGCCTTGAAAACCCTTATCCTAGTCGAATTCTAAGGCCTTATCACCTTAAATTCGTCCAACCTATTAATAAGATAATCCTTACCTTATTTTGTAACTATCACATAATTACAATTCAGCCCTTCTAATTTAATTAATTACACTTGATCATAAAATTAATTCTTAATTAATTATTGACCAATATTAATTAAACAAATATGATTTCTCCTTTAATATATTATTCTTATAACATATTAATAAATCATAATAATCTCTCTCTTTATTTATTTCTCCAATCAAGTTGCTTTGGTGAAGGCAACCCAAAAGGACCATGCACCATCGGGTCAAGTACATACCAAAATAGTTATGGACTTAGACACTAATCCAACACTAACAACATCCTACTATCAATGGGTCCTTCTCCACAAAGAAATTAAGAGCCCCACAAGCATGGAACTCGTGGAAGGAAAGAGTGTGAGCTCCCATAATAACCATAATCTCAGTGCAGAACATGCCAACACGCTCATCCAAAATCTCCATGATCTACTCTTTGACCTAACCGAAGATCACAAGAGTTTGATCCAAAATACAGTAGGTGATCTCTAACGAAATGAACTCCCGCATTCGTTCATCCAATGGCTCAACACCTGCACCTGAGCCTGTACTAGAACCTGAACCTCCTCCACGCATGATCATCACCATTATGAAAAGCACACCTATAAATGATCAAAACATACCCAAAGAACCCTCATCCTATAGGCTTCCTAGTTTCTTCGTGACTCTCCTCGATTCGAGTATGGATCCCGTGCTTTCAGTAGTACGGGCTCAATACTACCTTCCACACCTATCCATACTTTCCTCAAGAATTACCCCGAATCTTCTAAGTCATCCTCTCACATTGGTACACCAAGCACTCGCTAAACGTCGCATCCAAACCTACTAAACACTTCCTAGGCTTTCCTAGCTTCCCGACTTCACTCTACCATCAGCTGTTGAAGAACTCCCATTAAAGACAAATAACTACTTCATGAAAGCAACCACATGCAACAAAGTTTAGATAATCCTTTGAGTAAAAGACTCATCCCTACAACGGTTAGACTCAAACGAGAGTTGTGCAATATAGTAAAATCCATCACTCTGAAATTATTTAACCTTTGCAGCCTGTGACTTAACGTATTCACTTAATAGTTAACTCACATCACTAAGGGTCGCATAAAGCACAAATCAAGCAGTATTTTTGAAATAACACTACAAACCACAAAACAAACAAAGGACATCCCAAGCTCACTTGCGACTACCATGCTAGGAACTTCTACTCTAACTGCTGATTGCCTTATGCATACAAATTATACACAATACATGATCAAATAGACTGTCGAATAAAAGACTCTACCCTATGACCACAACAAGATGAGGAACAATAAATAAGGCTCAATCAGTCATTCCATGGCAATATGATCCTAATCGTATACAATTTTTAAAGCATACACTTAGCAATTACTTCTACCAATACATAATCCAAATCTAGCATCCAAATCCTCCTAGGCTACAAGGCATCACATATTAGGCTAATCTATCATGTAGTTCCTATAAGTATCCTTAGCCTTATTCTAGCATGCAAGCATTCATATCATATAACATATTAACATGTATGGGTATTCTGGGAATCACTTACTTAAGCTCGGAGGATTGCATGCATCACACCCCCTTTTTCATTTCACAAAAATATCTTTTTAGAAATCATTTTGTTTTGAAAGATTTTATAAATCCTCAGTTTGAGTTTAGAAATACCTGAGAGTCTGACCGAATCCCTCAAACCAATGCTCTGATACCAACTTGTAACCTCCCAAAAATTCATAGTAAAATTTTCATTTTTAAAACAATAAGCCATACAAATGAGTTGTTCCAAAACCGATCAAAGTGAATATATTGTTTAAACATTAGAGTAAATATTGAAAATTGCTAATGTGAAAAACTTTGGTGGATGCGGTGCAGTTACGTCAGGCCCTAGCCTTTTGTACCGGAATGCCTGAAACCATAAACATAAAACCGTAAGCATAAAGCATAGTGAGGTTCCTAAAATACCACATACTATACATACAATAAAGATTGTTATGTTCCATTCAAAGTCTTATAATTGCCATCATGCCATGAGTCGTATCATGGTCTTTACTTGCCAGGCCGGAGGCAAAATCCTGGGTCTCATAGACAAGTGCCAAGAGCCAACCTGGTAGGCCCAGCGTACGACGCTGAAGCCCAAATTCGTCTACAAACCTCTTAATTCCTTAAGACAACATGTATAACATCCAGATCTGATTCTTATGGGACGTCCTAAGTTGTAAAGTTCCTAACTTTATGACTTTTCATGGCTTAATGGTGTCCAACCAAAGCCCTAAAACTCTAACTCCATTAAAAGACCACCAACTCATGTATGGAGGGAAAAGAAGGACAACGATCACATTTTTATGGTTCCTAACTTTATGACTTTTCATGGCTTAATGGTGTCCAACCAAAGCCCTAAAACTCTAACTCCATTAAAAGACCACCAACTCATGTATGGAGGGAAAAGAAGGACAACGATCACATTTTTATGGTTCCTAATAACTCCATAATGGATAAAGTTTCCAAATTTATCCATTAGAATGATCCAAACAACTAAGATCATGTCTTAAGTCTCAAAGGGACCAAAAATGCATCTTTTTCAACTTAATCCATTAAGTCCAAGTCTCCAACCATTAGATCTGAATCAATATGATGTTTTGATGGATAAAGTTTCCAACTTTATCCATAACAAGGTCACAAACTTTCAAGATCTAAAGTTTATGCACAAAAGTGACCAAAAGCTCATAACACCCAAAACTAGCTAGATCTAACAAATACATCATCAAGATTCAAGCTTAATACCTCTAGAAGAAAGATAAAGGTGAGCAAAGTCTGGATCTATAAGCTCCAATGCAACCAACTCTTTTCCAATGAGCTCCTTCTTCTCCAAGATGCACTAAGAACATTCTAAAGCACTCAAAAACACCTTCTTTTGCTCATAAGGCTCAAACCACGAAAATAGGGCTAAAACCATGAAAATAGAGTTTGGGTTCTGATTGCATATGCCCAACATACTCCAGGTACGCCCAACGTATTAGGGATGCCAAATATGCCCAACCTACTAGACTAAGCCCAAAACATTCCTGACTTCTAACAGTCACAAATTTTTCATTGCAACTCTGTTTTCAATGATATTTATATCCACATTGATGTATTGAAGATCTCTACAACCCTATCTAATTATTTTTTACTTAAAACACATTGTACGAAAATACTTAATTCATAAAATAAATCTGAAACATCACTTTTCCCATTTTGCCCTTGCCTTTGACTCCAAAGCACGAACCAAACTCTTGCATCACATAATCTACATCACCTACATCCAAATAGGTGTAAACCTCTCTTTCTCCAAAGCCTGAAGCCTTATGATACTTGATCTTCGGGTCACGACATATATATATATATATATATATATATATATATATATATATATATATATATATATATATATATATATATTAAGTACAACTAAGATAACAAAGGATAACAACCCTGATATGACTACCCAATAAAAGCACTGATACAGCTACCCGATAATAGCCTCGATACGGCTACATGACAATGGCCCTGATACGGCTATATGATAACAACTCCGATACAACTTTAACACTGTACTTAGTGGTTACTATGCCGAATTTCATACTAGAGAATAACTAGAACTATATATATATATATATATATATATGTATGTATACGTATATATATATGTATATGTATATGTATATATATAGTAAGTATAACTTTATACACAACATAAGGGAAAGCATAATACCTTATAAGGCTAAACTAAACAATTGTTAAATGAGACGATTCACTCTTCTTAAAAGCTAATTAGTTTTAAGTATACCCCAGCCTATAATCGTGGATATTCACGACGAAGTAACGTGCAGGGCATTAGTTAGATCTGAAAACCCATTATGAGGAGCTCATTGTAACGTGTGTGTGTGTATATATATATATATATATATATATATATATATATATATATATATATATATATGATACTTGAACCCTGGTATGTTTCATTATTGCCCTGGTATTATGTAAAACTTGTATTTTGGTCCTTGTGTTGTACGCGGGGCGTACGACATAGTATGCTTGGCTACAAGTTGCGAAGCGAGTATGCGGGGCGTACAACATGGTACACTTAGCATACTCATGCGAGGCTTGGATGGGGTTCCAAAGACATATGCGGGGCGTACGTAAGGATTCTTAAAACCCTAATTTACAAAGGTTGACACTATATAATCATCTTTATGGCTTATGAAACCCTCATTTCTCGGCTTACTCTAACCTTTTAGCCTCATATTCAAAACCGTAAGCCTCTCCTTTGTGTTTTGAGCTCATTGTGTTAATTTTGGTGTGCTTTAGTCCATATTCAAGAAGTAGAAGCTTGGTGCAAGGTGGTGGATCAAGGAACAACTTGTGGATCTTGAGTATTTGCTTCGTTTCCAGCTTGTTTGTGGTAAAAAGCTATGAACTTGTTCATTAATGGCTTATATCTATTATATATGAGTTTTGGTCCCATATTGGCCCCAAGAATGAGATCTAGTGGTTTGATAGCACTCTAGGAGATATGAGTTGCCACTCTTTGTGTTTCTGAGGTTCTAGATTCATAAAGTTGTCACCTTTAGGATCTAGAATCCCCCATGCATGAGATTGTGTCAATTTGGTGAAAGTATAATGTTATATCTTGAAGTTGGGTTCTTTTGGGGTATGTAAAGTTACTAAGTCAGTGACTTTATGGTTCTAGACACTTATTAGGACTCGGATCTGTGGTTTAGACTTCTAGACTTAAGAAATAAGAGCTTAATGAACAGTTTGACTTAATGGATGAGTACGCTAGGCGTACAAGTCCGTACGTGCAACGTACAAGCCAAATAGCGTGTACGCTTAATGTACAGCTAAGTACGCCCCGCGTACTTAGTCAGGTGGGATCTTGCATATTAGGGATGTCAACGGGACCAAACGGGAGCGGAAATAGCCGCCCCCGCTCCCGGTCCCGCCCCCGGATCCGCCGCTTACATAGCCCCCCGGTCCCACCCCCCGTTACCTCCATCACCCCCGTTCCCCCGGTTTATAGGCTTAAAAATGGATTTTTTTTGCTAAAAATTGTTTTGTTTTAGGCTAAAAATATTATTTTTAATAACTTAAAAGCTTAAAACCTAATCTTTTATAAACAAAAAAAAATCCAACATTACATATCCATCATTACAAAACAACTATTCCAACAATCTTACAATGACAAATCCAATATTACAAATGCAAAATACCACAAATCCAAAATTACAAATATAAAATACCAACGTGTCCAAAACTTGACCAATTCACTACATCTTCAATATCCATTAATTTCCTTCAACTCTTCATGCATTGACATTTGAATATCCTCCCTGAATAAATAACAAAAAATAATAAAAAAAATTGTTATATTTGTTTATTCAATACAAAATGCAAAATTTAACAATCTTACCTCAATTCCCTCGTCGTCTTCATCGGAATGTAAATCATCACTATCAATAACACAACCAAACCAAGAAAAAAATAAAGGTAATAAGCAAAAAAAATCTGAAAATGGTTCACACAAACAATCGGTGAGAAATCGTGTATATGACTTTATCAAACACTGTATATGACTTATCTAGCTAAAAAATACATGTATGATTGAAGTGATCAGATCATGTAAGGTAGAAACTTATTTGATTTAGATCTAAAAATAGTTTATACAAGTCCAACATATGTATATAAACAAACATGTAAGCCCTTGATAAATCAAGAATCGATGAAACATAAAACATCACTAAAGTTATAAAATTACACCATCAACATCTAGTTTGAGTTTCTCTTGCTATATTCACAGAATCAAGTTAAAAATCTTCTATTACAATTCTAGTTTGTGAAATTGATCAAACATAGAACATCACTAAAGTTATAAAATTACACCATCAACATCCAGTTTGAGTTTCTCTTGCTATATTCACAGAATCACAGTTGACTATATTCACAGAATCACAGTTCAAAAACTTCTATTACAGTTCTAGTTTGTGCAACTGATAACAACAAGCAATAGATATATTGTATGAAATTATGAATCTCAGTTCTTTCCAGCACAAACACCTCATAAGGTAGACAAACTTTTGTTCACTAAATACACCTTTCTCAAATTGCCTAATATAAATGGAGTTCTGATACGAAGGAAGGAGAAAATTTGTGGTAGTATTTATTAATCGGTTGTGAAAGTTAATAATCAACAGTTTTCTTCTACGAATTTGAAAGAGCAACCTTTCTCTCCAACTATTAATCACCATAAAAGCCATTACAAAATAGGAAAATCACATAATTAACACACGAATTTCCAAAAGAAAACTGTGAGAAATCGAAATATGTTCACTGAATACACCTTAATTGTAATTGTATCAGAGAAGTAAAGAAGGAAATTAAGGATACATTATCGTCAAATGCGGAAGGGAGTCGGCGGCGGTGACGGGAAACGTCAAATTCAGGTCGTCGGTTGCCGGTAAGAGATGGAGACTTCGAGAAGTCGCAGTCGGAGTACAGGTCCTACGGGAAGGAAGCTGAAGTCAGAAGTCCAGTCGAAGATCTTGAAGGCCGAAGCTAGAAAGTCGCCATTCGTTTTGTGAAGACTGAAGACGGATTGAGAAGTGACGGATGAAAGCTAAAGCCCTAATTTCCCATTTGTATTTTACATTAAATATATATATTTTTTATATAAATATAAACGGGGCCCCGCGGGAGTACAGGACGGAAATACTCACTCCCGCCCCTGGTTCCGAAAATAAACGGGAATTAATCTCGCCCCGGCCCCGCTCTCGCTCCCGAATATTTTAAAAAATTAGTCCCGTACGGTATCGAGGTCCCACGGGAATGTGGTCCTGCGAGGGTTTTTGACATCCCTAATATATATATATATATATATATATATATATATATATATATATATATATATATATATATATATATATATATAGTAAGTATGACTTTATACACAAAACAAGGGAAAGCAGAGTACCTTATAAGGCTAAACTAAACAATTGTTAAATGAGAAGATTCACTCTACTTAAAGCTAATTAGTTTTAAGCAATACCCCAACCTATTATCCTGGATATTCATGACGAGGTAACGTGTGGGGCATTAGTTAGATCTAAAAAACAATTATGAGGAACTCATTGTAATATTTTCTATCCGTGTTAAATTGATAAATAGTACATACATTTTTATGTAATAATTCTATGAAAATTTGAAATGAGGAATTCATTGTAACATCGTGCATCAGCCTTAAATTGATAAGTAGTACATACATTTTTATGTAATAATACTATGAACATTCGAAATAAGGAACTCATTGTAACATATTCCATCAGCCTTAGATATATAAGTAGTACATACATTCATATGCAATAATATTATGAACATTTGAAAAGAGGAACGCCCTAAGCATACAGTTATATAGGAGTAACAATAACAATTATAGGATAAAATAGTGTCTTGTTGACCCACCTCCAGTAATCAGTTATAGGACGATATCTTGTTAACCTACCTTCTGAGGTATAGGAAGCAGGATAAATCACATTGTAAACATACGATAGAGAATACCTAACAAGATTATTACATACCCCATTCAATAGGGAGACCCCCAAAGAATAGGGTAGTATACAATAAACATCAGATAGAGTAAGATAACCAGAGTACCTACAAATTGTAAGATCTTACTCTAAAACCATATAGACCCAAAATACTTTTATAACTACATATTGTTATGAATAAAAAAAGTATTTTAAAACTACAAAATATGTAAACTCACCAACATTATGCTGACATATTAAAGCCATATGTATTCCTAGGAAACTATGAGGTAGGAGATAGCACTCCCTGAAGTAGCAGTAAATGAATGGGGCTACGGGAAGCTTAGTATCAATTATTTTTATGCCTATTTGTCGAGACACCTTCTGTATTAGAGATTCTAATAAAACATATTCCAATGTATTGTTCAATGTATGTCCAATATATGTAACCCAACATTCTAACGTCCAACAGCCCGACGATTCCGTCGTCGGCTAAGGGTGTGACAGATTGGTATCAGAGATATTGGCTATAGTGAACTAGTACTTCCTTAGGAATTACGACTATAGCCTGAGGACTTATACACTAATTAAGTTTGTCCTCAAACCTACAAATAAGAGTATTATTATTAATTACACTGCTAATACTACTTACGAGAGAGGTGTCAAGAACGAACTAGTCGTTTGGGTTGCAGGATTTCAGAACGGCTATATGCTAAAATGGTTCTGCCCTCCGACTTTTCCTACCTGGTTGATCCGTACTTGATAGTATTAAAGAACAAAACGAGAATCAATAAAACACACAAACTTCAAATATAAAGTATATATATAAACTCTATCCCTCGATGAGAAAACACCTAAGTATACAACAAAACCCATAAAAACCCAAACTTAAGAAGTGTAGGTAATGTACCATATGTGAGATTAGCACAATATATGGGTCGAACCACAACTAGGCATAGACTGTATACCTATGCTTAATTATGGTTAGACCGACATACAAATAATCTTGGATATAGTCGTTGATAGACTAAACTGTATAGATTCTCATAGAACTTAGAACCCAACGATTCAGGAAAGATAACACAGTTATCGCAAAAGAATGGAAGATCTTGGAAACAGCATAATAAAACCAATTACAGAGAAATATCATGTTGAACCACCCTCTAACTAGATCAATGAAACTTATTTTCCCAAGACTTCCACACACCTATTTTCTTTAAACCCCAGCGAGTAACCCTAAAAGGTGAACGCTAAACTCTAGAGCCATTCGATTCATCATAAGAATCCTTCAAGAACCATTCTGAGTCCTCCGAGGAATATGATCCTACTGGGGGGAGAGAAATCCCACTAAATAAGAAGAATAGATCTCGCAGTATAAGATTAAGAATGCTTAAACTTACTATAAAGGAACCGAAAAAAGCTAGAGTTTATCACTATGGAATAAGCTGTACTATCAGTCAAATCATTTCAACTTTTTTAGAAGGTCCTCACATCAAATACAACTATGAAGGGTTGTGGATCAGATACCATTCCACTTTAAGGTCAGAAATCACCATGGGCTTCACAACTTATATACAAAACAAGGGAAAGCAAAGTATCTTATAAGGCTAAAATAAATAACTGTTTAATGATTCGATTCACTCTTCTTAAAGCTAATTACTTTTTAGCAATACCTAACCTATAATCGTGGATCTTCAGGACGGATTATCGTGTAGGGCATTAGTTAGATTTTAAAATCTATTATGAGTAACTCATTGTAAAGCTGTCCATCAACCTTAAATTGATAAGTAGCACATAAATTTTTATGTAATAAACTACGAACATTCGAAATGAGCAACTCATTGTAACATCGCCCATCAGCCTAAAATTGATAAGCAGTACATACATTTTTATGTAATAATACTACGAACATTTGAAATGAGGAACTCATTGTAACATCGTCCATCAGCCTTAAATTGATAAGTAGTAAATACATTCATATATAATAATACTACGAACATTCGAAAAAAAAGGAAAATCCTAAGCATAGAGTTATATGAGAGTAACACTAAACATTTATAGGATAGAACGGTGTCTTATTAACCTGCCTCCAGTAAATAGTTATACGACAGTATCTTGTTAACCTACCTTCTAAGGTATAAAAAGCAGGATAAATCACACCGTAAACGTTCGATAGAGAATACCTAACAATATTGGTACACATCCCATTCGATAGGGAGAGGCGCAAAGAATATGGCAGTATACAATAGATATCATATAGAGTAAGAAAACCATAGTACCTACATATGGTACAATCTTACTCTAAAACCATATAGGCCTAAAATACTTTTATAACTACATATTATTACGTATAAAAAGTATTTTCAAACTATAAAATATATGAAGTCACCAACATTATGTTGAATTTTTAAAACCACATGTATTCCTAGGAAACTTTGAGGTAGAAGATTGCACACCCTGAAGTAGAGGTAAATCAATGGAGCTACTGGAAGCTTAGTATCATTTATTGTTATGTCTAACTATCGAGGCACCTTTTGTATTAAAGATTCTAATAAAACATATTCCGATGTAATATTTTTATCCATAATGGAAGTGATATTCATGGCACATATTGTTTTGTACTATTCAGTGTATGTCCAATATCTGTGACCCAATATTCTAACATCCCACCGCTCGACAATTCTGTCATTGGTCGAGGGTGTGACACTTCAACATCTGTTGATATATAATAAACGAACAAACAAACAATGCAATAACATAATAACTGTCTAAGCTACTCTACATGTCTAACAACTCACTACAACATGTCCACATCATACAACGGGCTCATACTACACTCTACGTTACAACTGGAAGATCACCAAATGAATTCATAGTTGTATGTAGTCAGAGATAAGATAGTTGAATAGATGATACCACTTTAAAACCACAACCAAACAAGGAACATGCAAAAAATTCTAGATCAATAACTCTCATGCTATCTTATATGAGTACAGACAACCCCTACGACTATCATTACGACGATCACCAATCCTATTGATACTCTAACCAACATACCACCATTCCTTTATATCTTATCATGCAAGGGTATTCATTATAACACATAGTATAGTGAGAAAACTCACATTAGCTAAACAACAAAAGCTTAATAGCGACCTTAGCAACAAAACAACTAATGCAAGCTGCCTAATGTCAAATCGAGACCATCCCTTAGTCAAATACATACTTATACTCATGTTTGACCAAAAGTCAATCTAGTCAAAAGTCAACAGTCAACGTTCAAACCTCCGCGTCGTGGCCAACCAATGACTACATTGTGGCTGCTGCACGACAAGACACTCGAGGTCGAAACCCATCACCGTTTGTGATGTTAACCACCCACCACAACGTTGTGAATATTCAAAATAACTTAATAGGTTAAGCACTTAACCCTTAATCTCGAGAGCTCAAAAGCTCAGATCTGGCGACTCTAATGGTCTTAATGGATAAATTTTCCAACTTTATCAATTCTCATGTCTCATATAAACCTAACTTCAAAGTAAACCAAGAGACATGCTTGACCTCAAGAGGGAGCATGCAAACACACCTTTCCTTCAACACTCAAGCCCAGAAGTTACTTGGGTCACTTAAATGGTCCATGAGTTCCTCAACTCCAAGGATATCTAAGAAAAGGACTCAAAACCACCCAAAAAGGTGCATAAACTTAGTTTATACTTCCAATGACACATAAATCTGAAGTAGATGATGGATCTAAGCTAGCTCCTTGCTTCCTTGCACCAAAGAGTTCCTTCTTCCTTAAGCTTCACAAAATCAACAAAATAAGCTCAAAAACCAAGTATGAAGGCTAGGGTTTGGTTGGGTAACGTTGTTAGATGATGTAGGCTACCAAATGAGGCAACCTTAGTCAGGGGCGGAGCATGAACAATTACTTTTTTTTACCGGGGGGGGGGGGGGGGGGGGGGCGAAAGTATAAATTCTTTTTGTTAAAGAATCCTACTTTTATTTCCTTATATTAGAACATTATACTTTCTAATTTTTCTTATTAAGTCTACTTCTACAAATCTACCAAATTATAGCATTGTACTTTCAATTAATTTCTTATCAAACAATGTAATTTGAGAAATACATCAAATTACAACAATAACTATTGATTACTATTTGAATAACATTATTATAATTAGATTAATTTTTTAAAGTACAATTTTGTAATATGAAGAAATGGAATTGGAAAATTTTGTCACATTTATGAAAAATATCATGTTTAAATTAGAAAAAAAAATAAAGAACACACCTATACTCCAGACTCTAGTGAAAATGGCAAGATCTTTTTCTCACCGAATCTACGAGCTTTAGCAGCACAAACCTATTTTAAAAAATAGTTAGTTTCATAAACAAAGAACAAAATTTGTTTTAAAAACAATAAAAACCTTAATGTCAACACGAAGCTTGTTTAGAATCAAGGTAACCAATGATTCATTATCCACATCTTCAACAACAATTAGTTATGGTCTTTGTTTTTTTAATTAAAAAAAAATAAAAACATCAATACATAACCGCATAACATATTTCAAAATGAAATAATCATTTTCAATACATTTAGGAATTGGGACTCTTTACCTTCCCCGAATGATAACTTCAACTCTCATCAAAATCCTTTTTTTCTTCTTTTGAAACCGTAATCCCTAAATCCCACTTGATTTCCTTTTTCTACCCATCTCACATACATGATCGATTCCAGCGAGGAGGTAAGTAGTAGAGCTGTCGGCGGTGATTACAGATTGTCGATTGGGAGGTGCCGAGGTGGACAAGTGCTCCAGCGAACAACGAAGGAGGAAGCGACTGCGAGGGTTAGATGGTCGATGACTTTGGTTCAATTTGGACAATTAGAGAGCAGGGGCAGGCCAAACTTTTTATTTCTAGGCTTAATCTGTGTAAAATTTATTGGGCTATGAGTACTACTAAGAAAAAAAATCAATTGTGGGGGGGGGGCTCCTGGTCTTAAAGATGCTCCGCCTCTGACCTTAGGAGTAGAGCCATTAAATAATGATCAAAATCCGAGATCTATGGTTTTGAACCATATCTACCACCATGTCATGGGCCAACTTTAGAAGACATAGTGACCACTTAAATTACATGGTTGCGCCGTGGTGGTTCCCCATCACCACACCGTGGTCAGTCAAAACCGAAAAACTTCAAAGCTTAAAATATATAACCCATAAGAATAATACCGAAAAAGCAGATGTCACAGATTAAATTGATTTTCTCGCACGCTTTATATCCATTTGCATGTAAAATTTAGGAGTGGGTAAAAAAGAAACCTAACCTAGAATCGAAACTTTGTATCCCTCAATTCACGTTGTTTTAAATAACCAACAGTTTAGTTTTTGGTTTCACGAAAACCAAAATTTTAGGTTCCATCTTTTTCAAGTCATCATGCAAAACAAAAAATTACAGCTGGGTATAAACAATAGCTGTTTACTCGATCAAATAACTTATAGGTAAGTAAATTCCAGATGATATCTCAAAATAATTGTTGATCAAACATATAAAAAATAAAATTCAAAAAAGACACACATACAAAAAATAAAGGCAAAACAAAACATAAACAAAAAATAATTTTGAAGCTATAAACAAACTTTTTCTTGTTCAGTTTCTATTTTATACATAGAATGTCTATTTTTTTCCCCTTTTATGGTTTAAACTTGTTTTATGACAAGTATCTCCTTTTGTAAAACGTTTTATAAAGTGAAGTTTGTGGGAATATTTTGCAAAGAAAGTATATTTTTAAAGCATTTTGTTCCTTATAGAAAATTTTACTTTACAACTTTATATAAATAAGAAAAAAGAAAGATTAAAAAAATATATATTATGACATTTACATGACAACTTTATCGAAATAAGACACGTACGTTTAATTTCATTGATATATATATATATATATATATATATATATATATATATATATATATATATATATATATATATATATATATATACACATGACTGTTTCATTTGACAGTGTAAATACCATAACAATTCTTCTTTTTAGTTTTGCTTAAAAACTTTATTAATTTAGCATATACGTTGTAGGAGTTAAATATGAATAGGTAAAAAACCCCAACCTCGAAAAAAGTTATTAAAGAAACAGAGCAAAACCCAGAGACGTACATGGTGGAATAGTATATGGAGTATGGCCCCAGATACGAGGTTACCCACGTTAGTTGTTTGTTTGCTGTAAAAAATAAAAAGTTGTACAATTAAATTTAAATTTGTCATGTAACATTTTAACTACCTCAATTTTGGAATAAACTTTATAATTTTATCCAGATGTTAAATATATTTATTAAATGATAGATTGCAGAAAATAATAACATATTTTACTTTCTTTATCTGTATAAGGAAATATATTTTATTTTTATTCATAATAATTTTGTATTTATTCTAATAACATATATGGATTGACAATTTTTGTTAATAAATTTATCATCCAAAAAAAGTTACCGAAGGATTGGAAACCATGTTACCAAGTACCAACAAGGAGGCCAAAATTTACAGCTAATAAATAGCCTAATAATATTAATACTGTAATAATAGAGTGAAAAACAGGAAAAAACCAAAATTAAATTGGTCAAAGGTGTTGAGGTTGTGATAATGTGATTTAAATTTGACCGACATGATTTTAACGGAGTGGCCGAGCATCCTGGGTCTCACGTGACTGGTGTCA
This sequence comes from Lactuca sativa, assembly GCF_002870075.4. Lineage (NCBI taxonomy): Eukaryota > Viridiplantae > Streptophyta > Magnoliopsida > Asterales > Asteraceae > Lactuca > Lactuca sativa. The sequence goes on from NC_056624.2 coordinate 232,743,609, forward strand.
CGATATACGAGGTTAACCATGTGCTGAGTCAGCATTGCTTCGAGTTCACTCATTGGACCATTGTCTCTCACCCTTCACTTACGTGTCAACATCTATCGAGATGCCGCGAGCTGTTCTTTTCCGGTCTGTCGTCGGAATCTTTTACCTCCGAACACCGCCGATACTTTTACCTCACCAATTACCAAACCATCAAATTTTACAAATCAGCTAAACTTTTACTTTACCTTTGCTCAAAATTTTGAACTCCAATAATCAATAGTTGAATACATACATAATTGATAAATAAAATAAAACAAGAATCCGCAACTGTAATTGTTGATCATTTTTCCTTTCTATTTTTTAAGATAATCTTCCAAGAAATGAGTATTATGATTTACAGTATTTTATACTATGGAATAAGACGATTGCTTCCGTTTAATTTTCAAGTCCCGTCGCTACTTTTAGCTCGTCGGTTTAAGATATTTTTGGGTCCTTTTAATTATTAGTATATTTTAAATTAAAGAAATATTTATAATTAATTGAGTACGTTGGAGTCGGATCCTATAAAACTCTAAATTTCTCTTCTCTTGTCATTTCAACTTCCAAATTCTTTTGGTCTTCTTTTCATATTCTCTCTCTCTTTCTATATCTCTTGCTTCTTTAAGAACAAAATCTACCCACTTGCATTCGCCATTGATGCACCCCAAACAACTTCAAGCTTCACACACCCATATCGTATGTGTCTTCTTTTTCGTAAAAGAACTCTCTTTTACCAATTAATCAGCTTTTCCTTTAAGGGTCTTCTTTTTGAAGAATTTTTATTCGATTCTTGATTCTGGCTGAAGCTTCTTTCTGACTAAAGATCCTAACTTTCAGTCGTTTCTAAAGAAATCTTTCTGCGGGTTCTTTTGGATGCGAGTTTGAGTTAATTTGTATGTAAGATGGATAGCTACGATATGTTACGTCCGATCAAGTACACTCAACACAAAAACGTTACAACAATGGTGGCTGCTAACCCATTAATGGCGGTCAAATCTAAGAAGTTCTCTGATCGGCAAACGGCGTCGTTGCCAAAAGTTGTACGAATATCGATGACTGACCCTGATGCTACCGACTCCTCCAGTGACGATGAAGACGAGTTGTTTGGACGGCGTCGGGTGAAGAAGTATGTCAATGAGGTTAATATTCAAACCTCGTTAAAAACAGCAGTGGCTGCCGTCGGTGGTCGGAAAAAGACAGCGAGAAACGGTGAAGGGTCTCTTCAAGCTAAACAAAAGGCGATGAAGGCTGCCGGTGCTCCAGCAGTGCCGGCGGGGGGTATTAGAAAGTTCCGGGGAGTACGACAAAGGCCATGGGGGAAATGGGCGGCTGAAATTAGGGACCCAGCTAGACGTGTACGGCTGTGGCTGGGTACTTATGATACAGCGGAGGAAGCTGCTATGGTGTACGACAATGCCGCTATTAAACTACGTGGGCCCGACGCTTTAACCAATTTTGTGACGCCGCCGGCCAAAGAAACTACGCCGGAGATTAACGTTCCGTCAACGTCCGGTTATGAGTCAGGCGAAGAGTCAAACAACCTTCCATCTCCGACATCAGTGTTACGGTTCGAAAGCGAGAGCAACTCAAAAGAAGGACTTGAACCGGTCAAGGAAGCCGAGGAGTGTCAATCAGACAATGGGTCGGGTCAGGAGAGATTTGACTATGAAATGATCCATGAACTTGGAGCGGGTGAATTAGGAGATTTCACAATGGATCAATTAGAAATGGATGATCCATTCTTGGATAATCTATTCGACTTCCCAACCCGTGACCAGCTCCACTTTGATGACGAATCACCATTCCTAAAATACTCTCCAATCGACGAGTTCGACTTACCCGACCCGATCCATATTGAAAACGAAGCCCCATCATCAGAGTTTGTAACAGACGATAATTTTGCGACACTACCATTTGAAGACACCCAAATATGGTGCAATGATGCTACCAACAATTCATTATGGGACGAAGACTTTGGAATCTGTAATGATATGATGCTGGATGTTACTTCATCATCGATACTGAAGGTTGATGACTACTTTCAAGATATTACTGGCGATTTTCTTCCTGCTGATGTTCTGATGACAGGATGTTTTTAAAACATAAGCATCCCTCCGTTGGATGGTTCATACTTGATACTTGATATGCCATCCAACAAATTTTGCACCGATACATGAAACGGTTATCATAATAGTAATGTTACCATCTATATATTTATTAATTAATTAGGAAATTTTCTTTTAATTTATGTATCTCTGAAAACGGAGATTTGAGTGAGCTCTTTGTTTGGAAGGATAATAATACGTATAATATTTCTAAAAGCCCCTGTTTTTTTTTTTTTTTTTTCTATTTCTATTATTTAAAAGTTGATGATATCCTGAAAAAAAAAGTTGTATTTACATCGTGTATAAAGCAATAATAACTATAGAAGCTTGTATTAAGTGAATATTTTAGGTGTATTCATCACACGGGCAGGCGTGATTTGCGCTGCGGGCGATTTTAGTTTGACCGGTCTATTAGAATTTAGAAAGCTTTTTAGTTTTAGTGGCCGATTTAATATAATTGCACGCGGGGCGGGTCGGACCGGGTTCTCACATGTTCTATGGAAGTCTATAAAGGCAGAAAGTAATGAGAACCCGAGGGAGTGGGAACGAACTTGTTTCTCATGTTTAAAGCTGATTTACAGAAATCGCTCACTTTGATATAATAAAATTATTGCATTACATTTATGAATTTTTTAATAAAAAGTTAATCTGGGCTTTTCATAAGAAAATGACATACTTATAATAACTAAAGGAAGTTTTGTTTTCAAATTCTAGTTAAATATCATCCCTTTTAAAGCTAACAAATTAAAGTTATGTAACGATTATACGTGGTAAATGTAAAAAGCGTTTTTACTTCAAACGTGTTACACTGTATGATTTGTCAGATTGAGTTTTAGCTCATAAATATTATTTATTTATTTATTTTAATTTTCTAAAACACATGATTTGGAGAATAAAACATTCTATAAGTTATAATCAGACTTAAATACAATTCAAATAACTTTTCAAATCTAACTTAAATCATTTATAACAAAAAATTAATTGGTGATGGGATAGGGGCATACAAATGCATGGTTGGCATTGTCTCCAAGTGATGGTACATGAAAAGGAATTTTTGCATCATAATATCACTTTCATTGAATTCTCTCAGCATAGAATTATAATTTTCAAAAGCACTTTTCTAAAGTCAAATTAACCCCTTTCACCGATAATTGACCACGTTAAATTTCCAAAATTGGATCATAGAATAACTTGAATGTCAAAATTAGTATCAACTTTTTAAATGAAATATAGTATAATTTAAAGAATATCAACACAGTCACTGAGCAAAGTCTTTGATGATAGATCATGTTCTTTCTTTATTAGTAGAGTACTATCTTATTAGTTTTGTGATATTTTATATTTACGTTGACACTATAATAATTTTATCCATATAATATATGATCGGATAATTAATGAGTTTAATGATATTTAGATACGATCGTGTGTTAATTTATAAATTCAACAACAAAAGTTGGCTCTCAAAAGAGAAATACAATGCTGACACCTGAAGTCTGAGAGCATTAACAAATAACAACCACATATGTCACATGTGCAACTCCTCTGTATATCCTCAAACAGAAGAAAACTACTTTGTACTCTATAAATAACATGTCATCAAAAACATTATATGTTGTTTAGCTTTCACTTCACATACAAGTACATAACATCTTTTGATTAGTATCTTCAGCCGGAGGATAAAAATTAATCATAGTTACCTCATTTCATATTCTCATGGGATCTCACTCGCATGTCTTTGTCCAAGCAATTAATTTACTCTGTGATTACCATCTAAAATTGATGCGATAAAATATATTATAATAAGAATACTTGGAAATTACATGGCTTTTGTTTGGAAGAAATAATTGTAGTAGGTTGCATGTCATGTGGGGTTTATGACAAACCTTAATTCTCACTCAAAGGTGTGTTTCTCCATCACAAGAATGAATGAATGAAAAACAAATCAAACATTCCCTCATTATTATGTCCCAATCTACATTTAAATTTCAGTTGATAAACCGCTTGTTCGAATGACACCCAAAATAATAATATTTATCCATGACCCTGTAATGAATCTTTCATAATTATTTATAATATCCACAAATTTAAAGATATTAAAATTAAAAGTTGAATTCATCACTGTCCCTTGGTTATATAGAGAAAAGCCCAATCAAGTGATTAATGTCGAGTATATATATATATATATATATATATATATATATATATATATATATATATATATATATATATATATATATATATATATATATATATATATATATATATATATATATATATATATATTAGTTTATAACCGTGAGAAACACGGTTATAAAATTAATTAAATTTTCATATTAAAAAATTAAAATTATTAATCAATTATTTTAAATAAATTATTACTTAAGAGATATTTTTTATTATATAAAATTATAATTGTTGATTTAAATAAATACTTGAAGTTATATCATCTTATAATCTGTATTAATTTTATTTTATTTTTCAATCTAATGTTATGAATTTAATATAATTAGAGTGGAAACTTTAAATTTTAAAATTTAAAATGGATAATCAATTATTAATTAGTGTAATTATAGTGGAAATTTAAATTTTGAAATTTAAATTGGATAATTAATAGGTTGACAAATGGCATGATTGGTGATATATAACATTAATGAGGAGCTCTAATTATATGACACTTGTCAATAAGAGATTAAACATATTCTTTTATTAGAATGTGGATATATATATATATATATATATATATATATATATATATATATATATATATATATATATATTATTTACATTTTTGTGATTAAGTACTTAAGAAACTCGTTATCAAAACTCTTACTGAAGGACAAAGACACAATTGACTGACTTGCACCTGAGTCAAAAAGCACAAGAGCAGGCAAGAAATTCACTAAGAAGGTACCTAGCAGAATCATAAAGATAAGCATACCATAAAATAATTTAGCAAAATAATAAATGAAAGATACCAGTAACGGCGTCTTGCACCACCCTGGTCTCCTCTAATGTGAGCTGGAAAGCACAATTATTACCCCTCGGGAGCTCCGACCTGCCTTGGCATCCATCCGTGATCCTCAAAGTACTTGGGGCTAGAGCCTGCATCGGCCTCGAAGCAAGCAAGGGACATTTGGCCTTTACATGGCCCACCTAATCACAATGGTAACAAATCCCGGTGCTCGGTTCCGGTGCCTGCTGGTGACAATCTCTCGCATAATGCCCCTTTTGCTACATTTGTGGCATACAAAAGAAGATCGACAAGCACCCTCATGAACCTTACCGCACTTTCCACAAATGCGGCCCCTATGTCCTCTAGACCGTGCATTAGTGGGCTTGAATCGCTTTGCTACAGGCTGTGACTAAACATTAGCATGCCTTTGTTACTTCGTCTAGGTCTCTATCTCAACTCTCGCCTCATCGTGCCATTTTGGTATGCTCTGAAGCAACAAACTCGGGACAGAATAAAGCCTTCTCGGTAAACATCTTCGTAATCTTTGTCACCGTCTTCATAGTTTGTTTCAAATCCTGGTACTCCCGAGCCAATCTTTCCCTCTCCACCAGCCTAACTGGACCGCCTCGCAGGACATGATACATATATGAGCCTTTAGCCTGACTGGACTGCCTCGCAAGGCCTACAACCTATCTGGAGCGCTCTCTGGGCCTTCGGACTGAATGGACCTCCCCAAGTATCTTGGCCTTTAACACAAAACATGATCGCCTCAACCCAACAAACCATAACATGTCAATATATACGATAACAATCAATAACCAACAACACATATAATCATACATATCTACCAATCTAATGCATACACAGTGAACACATGTAATCATACAGATCTACCACTCTAATGCATACTCAGCATAATATCAATCCAATAGACCAAGATAGAAAATCCAATGGGCCGGCCTTGGTGCCTTCGACCCACAGGTACAGTGAGGAAAACTCACCTCACAATCTGAAATGATAGCAGAAAGGAACGCTGGTCTAAATATAAACTCTACAAGTCACTTATACACCAAACAATGACCTAGTCTCAAACATGCTCAAAATACCAAAAGTACCCCTAGGTTAAACTTGGTCAAAATCCTTGTCAAGTTGTAACATCCAGGAATCAGGTATATCTAATTAATCCCTCTTCTTTTCCAAGCTGTCAAAATTAGTCCATGAGAGAATATTGTAGCAAATGAGTATGTTGGGCGTACTGAAGAGTATGCTGCATGTACTCATGAGCGTACTTTTGACGCGGATGTTACCCAGTACGTTGGGCGTACTGGGCTCAGACATGAAATCCTAAATGAGACTTGAGCACTATAAAAGGAATGCTATGGCCTCCATCCCAACCACTATTTCAAGTGAGTGAAACCCTAAAAGAGCTAAGCCTTCATTTTAGAGCTTGTGTGTGCGAGTTTGAACTTGATAAAGTGTTCTTGTGAGATTTTGAAGAGAAGAATGGTCATTGTAGAAGCTAGATTTGAAGTGCAAGCCTTGGATATGAGCTTTTCAGAGGTTGGAGCATCTTCTGGAGGTAAAAAGCTCAAAGCTTTCTTAACCTTTTTTGGATTTGTGCATTATGGAACATTTTTAGGGTTTTTGTCCCAAAGGTGGAGACTTTATGAGTAAATGGTCTCCATAAGCCTTGATCTGACCCATTTTAGTATAAAATGTGTTGTAGATCTATAAAAATCCAATCATGATCGTTAATATTGAGTCATGCAAGAGATAAGAGCTTAATGAGGATAGAGGATAATAGTTTGGAGTGATTTGTGACCTTTACAGCCATGCAAAGGCTTAAAGGCTTCGACTTTATGGGTTAAGAGGCATTAGAAGGACTAGATCTGGAATATGAGCTTGTGTCTTAACCGTTTCAGACCAAAAACCATTAAGAGCATAAAACTGGGACTTACGTTGGGCATAAATCCCAGTACACGTCGCGTAGGGGGTCGAGTACTCCGATTCTGGAGGACCGCAGAGTACGCCCCGTGTACAGAGCTGGTGCACGCAACGTAACTCCCTACAGTTGACTTTCGTTGACTCTTAGGGTATGAACCATCCTTTTTCTTGATAAAAAGGATCGGCGCTCCCCACGGTGAGCTACTCGGTCTAATAAACCCCTTCCTCAGCAACTCTTGAAGCTGCGAGGATAACTCCTGCATCTCTAGCGGCGCAAGGCGATAAGGCGCCTTGGAGATAGGTGCTGCCCCCGGAATCAAATTGATGCGGAACTCAACCTGCCTCTCGGGAGGCACACCCGGCAACCCCTCGGGGAAAACATCCAGGAATTTGAACACTATCGGAACATCATCAATCGAAGTCGGCCTCTCGGCAGCCACTCACGCATCCAACACATAGGCTACAAACCCACTGCAACCTTGCTGTAAACTCTGTCTCGCTCTAGCAGCCGAACAGAATGCTCACCCAGAACGGGTACCCTCGCCATAAATCGTAAGAACTCCCCCAATAGGGTCTCGTATGGTCACCAGCTATCGCTCGCAGTCGATAACCGCTCCAAACTTGCTCAACCAGTCCATGCCCACGATGACACAGACATCTCTCATCGCAATCGGGACTAAATCAATCGGAAACTCACCGTCGAAAATCTCGAGCACACAACCTCGAATCACATCAGTGGCATACACCGCTCGCTCATCAGCTATGGAAACTCGTAGAGGTCGACTCAACGCCTCTCGCTGGGTACTGATGTGCTGACTAAAAGCTAAAGACACAAATGACCGACTCACACTCGAGTCAAATAACACCAAAGCAGGTACATAACTCACAAGATAAGTACCTACGCATATCGCAATATAAGCACAATATTTCATAACTCAGCATAAATAAAAGAAAGAATACATACCAGCCACAACATCGGGCACTGCGCGGACCTCCTATGCTATCAACTGGAAGGTTCTCCCATGAGCCTTCGGTGCCTCGGACTTCATCGGTCGGGCCTCAGTAGCTCGGGCAGCAGGTGCAGATCCCTGTGTCGATCCCTGTCGCAGCTGATGGCACTCGGCCTTCCGATGGCCGGTCTGGTTGCAATGGAAGCAAACCATGAATCCCTGGGGACAATCCCTCGCATAGTGCCCCTCCTTCCCACACTTGTAACACACCCCAGCTCTGCACACTCCCTCATGGCTCTTGCTGCACTTCCCACAAGTGCGGCCCTTCGGACCCCCAGATCTCGAATCAGCGGGCTTTGCCCGCTTGGCTGACGGTTGCGCCTATACCGGTCGCCTGTCCCTCCTCTGAGACTCGGCCTCCTCCCTAACCTGAGTCTCCAATCTTACGGGCATTTGCCTAGAGCTCGGCAAATGTCCGGTATGACGAGTTCGCCACGAACCCACGGATATCCCTCCTCAAAATGCTCAAGTATCGACTCATACGTGCCTACTCGGTCGACACGTGCTCAGGGAAAAACATCTCCCTCTCATGAAACATCCTCATAATCACCGTAACAGACTCAGTTCCCTTCTTGAGGGACAAGAACTACTGGGCTAGACGTTCTCTCTCCATAGGTGGAACATACTCATCTCGAAACATCGTGGTGAACCTCTCCCAGGTCACCGCAGTAAGCTCTGCCGTAGTGAAGTCTGCCGTCACAAACGTCCACCAGTCCTTCACCCCCAAGCGAAGCTGGTTCAGTGCAAACCGAACTCTCAAATGCCCCGGACACGAGCAAGTATAGAAACATCCCTCAATGTCCAAAATCCATGTCATTGCAGCGATCGGATCATGCGTCCTGTAGAACTCTGGTGGCTTCGTGTTGTTGAACTGGTACAGCAACGAGTCACCCCCTGCGGCCTCGCAGCAGCAATGGCTGCGGTGGCCGCAGCAACAGCAGCATCAGTAAGAGCAGCGTAACGCTTGTCAAAAGTCTCGATCAGAGTGGTCTTGATAGACCCAAACATCTCCGGTATCTCGTCTCGGATAGCAGCAACCACTTCCTCGTGAATCAACCTGTGGATCTCCTCATCACTAACAGTACTGCTCTCAGGTGTGTGGTGTGTCCCAACCATGATGTCTCTCTGAAATACAACACAAAATATCAGAGATCCGCTCGAGCATACTTGCACTCGATAACTCAACCCTACTTGCTTCCTAGTATCCTAGGGATTCTTACTTAGATTGCACACTGATACGGTGTCTTCGATAGTACGGGCCCTTATACTACCATCCACACCGCATCAGTATTCACTCCAAGTCCTCCTCCTTGGATCCCAGATCACAAGTACTCTACACCTCGCTAGCATAGGCTACCCTTCGGTAGATCTCTCATAAGCTCCTCACTGTTACCTACTCACTCTCAAGCAGTAGAAATCTTCCTAGGCTAAGGCATCAAAAATCAGGCCACTCTAGTCCTAATATGAATACCTAGCCTACTCTAGCATGCATATCATATCATAATCATAACTCATAACATAGAATGCAAAGGTATTTTGGGAAATCACCGTTAGGGCGCTGGCTGACCGTACACACTGCTTTCTCCTGTTTTTCTCTTTTACTTCTTTAGAAAAATTGAGTATTTTATTAAAACTTTCTCAAACCCTCAGTTTGAGTCCAGACACACCCGAAGGTGCATCCGAATCCGTCAAACCAAGGCTCTGATACCAACTTGTAACAACGTAAAATTCAAAACAATTTTTCACTTTTTAATAACGCAATTTCATTCATAAAAAGATTCCAATTCTCAATGTTCACATAACAAATCCATAAAATCACATCCCAAGATCAAACATATGAAACTCCGGTAGTGTGTACTGGTCATGCCGGCGCCTTTCCACGATCCTCACTGGTACCTGAAACACATCACACAAACACTGTAAGCACAAGGCTTAGTGAGTTCCCCAAAATACCACATACAACATATATGCCTCTCGAGGCAAAAATACGACCCTCCGGTCGATGTGTCTCAGCAGGACCCTCCAGTCCCGTAGCTCGTTGGACCCTCTGGTCCAGTCATAGCTCGTTGAGCCCTTCGGCCCGGTCTGTATCGTTAGACCCTTCGGTCTGGTCTATATCGTTGGACCCTCCGGTCCGGTCTATACAATCACATAGCATACATATATCACATTGCACATAATCTCATACATACACATAGCACACAAGACACCCCGTTCTACACAAATATACCACTCTAGGTAATGTATAGTGAGAAGACTCACCCCGGGTATCTTGGATAATCTCGCACTCGAACACACTGGTCTAGCCCCCGCCTAAACACATAAAAACACTCTCAAATAAATAATGACTCTCAAAGGCTAGATTAAATCCACTCTACAATTCCACAGAAGGGTAAAAGACCATTTTACCCCTCCCTGACCCTAAAAGTCCAAAGGTTGACCAAAACCCTAAAAGTCAACGGAAGTCACCAGAAGGTAGTACGCGGTGCATACCTTCTCTATATGCAGGGCGTACGCTGGCGAGTCACAAACGGGGTCTCAACCCCTTAGGCCGCGCGTACTGAGAGTCACGCCCAACGTAAGTCTCAGTTTCAGCCTTTCCTTGGTTTTTGGTCTTAAACAGTTAAGACACTCATTCAACTTTCAGATCTGACTCTTTCTAGACCTCTTATCCCATAAAGTCGGAACCTTTAAGCATTTGCATGGCTGTAAAGGTCCCTACACCCTCTAACACTTTTTCTTCCTCCTCAAAAGGTCTAGATCTCATGCATGGCTCAATATCCACGTCCAAGATTGCATTTTTATGAACATACAACTCTTATAGCCCTAAAATATGATAGATCTAGGCCAATGGAGACCATTTGCTCATAAAGTCTCCATCTTGGGACCAAAAACCCTATAAATTAGTCCAAGAAGTACACAACACAAATGACAAGTCAAGATTTGAGCTTTTTACCTCAGGAAGAAGCTCCAACCTTTGAAAAGCTCGGATCTACTCTTGCCCACAACTCCTAGCCTCCAAAATGGCCTCTTCTTCTCTTCCACCACCTTGAAATGACACTTTGAAGCTTAGAACACCAACACACTAGCTACAAACGAAGGAGGACTCTCTATTAGGGTTTCACTCTCTAAAATGGGCGCTAAGGTCAAGGCCATAGCATTCCTTTTATAGTGCACAAGCCCTAAATTAGGGTTTACACCTGGGCTCGCTACGCCGAGCGTAACCCTAGGTACGCCCAGCGTACCCAGGCAAGTCCGCGTCCAAATTAAGCGCGCGAGTATGCGCAGCATACTCTTTTGTACGCCCAGCGTACTCACAAGCCTAACAATTCATTTAAGGTCTTAACTTGACAATTTGGGAAAAGGAGAAGGGTTTAAGAGACACACCGGAATTCGGGATGTTATAGTTGAAGGCTCACAACGTGAGTTGGAGTTTTCTAGAAGATCAGTATTGGGTGGAAGAGTCCTTGTACAACACGGATAGATGTGTGCTCACGACGTGAGACGTTATTTCTCACGACGTGAGCCTGGAAAAATCAGATTATAAATATCCTTTGTCCATTATGATTTGAGAGACTTTTGGCTGGTTGGAAGGTTTTCAGAAGACGATTTTTAGCAGGAGAGAAATTCTGGAAAAAGGGTTTCAACACCAAAGGAGTGAAGGTTCTTAATAAGTTTATTTGTTTGGTACTTATGAACATGTTTATTAATTTGATTTATGTTTGTTTGATTGCTGCTATGAGTAGCTGAATTTAGCTACTCTTGTTTAGCTAGATGAAGCTTCTGACATATGGTTTAGTTTAATTATTAATGGATTTGATTAGTTGGTAAATTGCTTGGGTTTGATTTGTTACAACCTAGCATGTTAATATTTGTTTCTTTAGTTGCTTGAATTCATGTTATGTGTAGCTTAGTGATTATTGAATACATGAACTTGAAACCTAGTGATTTAGTGAACATTAAATTGCTAGAGCTAGGATCGACCTAATCTTAGATAGCAATTAAGGTAAATAAATTTAGATGTGCTAGAGAACATAAATTATGACCATAATTGTGTTTGCCTAATCTTACATAGCAAATTCATAATCTACAACTTATTTTGTGTTTGATTGTGTTTGACCATACATAGTTTTACATGACTTAGTTTAATATTGGTAAATTTAGACTTAAATTACTAATACAATAATAACCAACTTGATAATCTATAATTGTTAGCTAACCATAAAGAAGAAGTGGATTCGAACTAAACAAGAGTCTTTTTAGTAATTGGTTGAATTCCGTGACTTAAGTTCATCTGGTCTTATAAAATCAGATAAAAACCCCAACTTTGTTGATAATTTAGGTTTATTTAATAATAGATAGGTTAATTAAATCAATACCGTTCGCTGAGATCGACACCCGACTTACCCGACTATTCTATAATTTTGACTAGGTACACTGCATAGGTGCAATTAGTTAGTTAAGGTAGTTAGGTTATAAATATTAAAATTAGGTGTAGCTACTTGCATGCAGCACAATCCAACCATAAGGTTGTGGGTCGGAAAGGGGGCAATCCAACTGTAAGGTTGTGGGTCGGCGAAATCCAACCGAAAGGCTGTTGGCCGGGAGTAATCCAACCATGAGTTTGTGGAGCCAATATATATTATTTGTATATGTTTCGTTGCGTGGTACTTTGGGGAAGCTCACTAAGTTTTGGCTTACGGTTTAAGTTTATTGTTTTAGGTACTTCAGATGATCGGGGAAAAGCAAAGGCGTGATCGTACACATCCTTCGGTGTTATGTTTTGGAGATTTGATTACACTACATTCTGGGATATTTGTATTTGATTCTTGATTTTGACTTGGGTGTTGTTTGAAAACAATGATTTTCCTTAATTAAAAATGAAAAACTTTATAGTGATTTTTAAGATGTTACAATTATAAAATATGTATATGGGATTGGGAGCCTAATCAAAATCTCATTTATTGTTTTTGCCACTTTTGTTCTGATTCTCTCAACGACTTCTTCTTTGAGTGTTATACCCCTATCGAACCTAATCTTCTTTGAGTGTTATAGCCCTATCGAACCTAACATGGGATGAAATTCAATTTAAATCCCAACAATGTTCCTTACAAGTGAATCGAAACCATATCCCTCATCATGCAAACCTTAAAAAGTAAGATCGTATGGTTTTTTACTCGTCGTTTAGTGCTTACAGATACTTTCTCTGCCACCTTTAGATCAAGAGAAACAATATGATCTTCAAGAATAAGAGAGTCCCATTCAAAATGATGGTCAATAGTATTACTAATAATGTTCGTTTGAGACTCATGAGCCTGACCCTCAAATACTCCCCAAATGTTGCTAAAGCCAAAGCTCTTTAAAGGCTCCTTATGCAGAATAAAGATATCACTACAAAGCACCCACATTTATCATTGTCCAAAGGTTTGTTTCTTGTTTTCTCTTTGTGGTTGGTCTTTGTTTTTGTTGTGTATGTACTTTTATGACTATGTATTAGCGTGTAGAGCATGTTCTAGTCTCCTACTTTTTAGATGTTATCCTTATGTTGTTTTGGTTCTTGGAGCTTGTACCAAATCTCTATCTTTTCCGTAGGCAGGATCCCTTTCTTTTCCGTATGCATGTTCTAAGTCCCCGATGTGTTATTGTATTAATTTTGGTATTAATAAATATTTAATTGATATGTCGTCGTCTGTTATAGAAAAAACTTCAATTCAAGCAAAAACAAAAAAAGTTATAGATGAAAAATGTTCCATTGCTTCGAACTTAGAATATCATTTAAGCAACTATAATACTTAATATTTTTATGTTTGAGGTTGAATTACAAATTCTATAACGTAGAAAAGGAGAATAGAACTAGGATTCTCACCTTTGAAGCTTCCAATGGATGATTTAGATTTTATAACTTCAAATGGTCTCAATTGCACTCTAAATCGCCACTTTCCCTCGCATTTTTCTCTCCAAAATCGATCCAGTTAAAATGAGAAGAGAGAAGTGGGTACAACTCTCAAATGCTTGGCCAATTTTACATATTTAGCCCTTATGCCCTTGTTTTTCATGAAATAGTCACATGGTTATTTTCAAACTTCCTAGCACACGGTTATTTTCACTACTATTCCCTTTCCATAACTTTCAGTCTTTCACAACATTTCTATGTCCGTTGGGTTAACTAATGGGCCAAAGAATTTGTCTAACACTAATTTTTTTCTAAAAGTTACATTTCATCCACTTTCTCAATTTATGATCTTTAATAAATATTTCTTTCATGAAATTTTTTTCTACCATCATCATCATTATTATTATTATTATTATTATTATTATTATTATTATTTATTCAATTTCAATAATTACACGTTTTAGTTTACTTATTTTGAATTAAATTACAATTTTATTTTCTTTTATCTTTTTAATAAAAAAGGTATAAGTTTTAAGCTCAAAATGATAATGTTACATTCCATAAAATAACATTTATATGAGATGGGTACTAGTTATATCATGTTTGCATAGTTACTATCGTAATATTTAAATATGATAACACTAAAAATGGTTCTAAGACGACTGAAATATTCCAACATGTTAGAATATGGAATCTATGTAGAATTTTCTTAGTACAATTAAGTATGAGGAAGTCAAACACATTGCAATAATTCGGCGGACTAGTCCCCTACAAGAAGAGGTGGAGATGGATCATGATTCATGGGTATAGCCCTCTTCCTTCTAAGGCTTATCAATGCGCTCTACTCTACGGGCGTAGCCCTCTGCTGATAATGACATTTTTGTCGATCCATAACTCAAATAAACCAGTGTATGGGGCACATGTCTCGGACATTGATCGTCAACTTTTGGTTTTGCCATAAGAAATACACATGGAAATGTTAAGACAATTAAAAATGAAAAGTATCATCATACTATCTTATAACTTATTGGTGTGATTTTATGATTCTTTTAGATTTGTAAATCAGTATCAGATTCAGACTCAAAGTCAATAAAATAAAACTATGTATGGATGACCAAGGAAAAGAAACGATGTTTAAGAAATAAATGTCTGGCGGATGGATGGACCTGTGAATAGGCATTGGGGTCACGTGGCTTTTTGTTTACTCAAATCAGATTGGAGCCCACCCACTGCCGACAAAGCAATTAAGGTGGTATGTAATAGTTTAATTTCTCTTTTGGTTAAATACCAAAAAATAATACTCCAGTAATTGAGTTTGTCTTAATTTTTATTTTAAGGCTAACAATTAATTAAGTTGGGTTAGTGGATCTAATTAGTGACTAACTTTTAATCGTATTTGACTTCTACTTTTATAAGATTGTCATAATGAAAGAAAAGATAAAAGGTATTATTCACATGTTAAAGTGAAAGATACTCAAATCTTTGCTTGTACTATGTTTCAGTCGTTTTCAAATCGATTGTTTGACTTAATGAGATTTTCTAATTACGGCCTAGCTATTTTTCGGTGTTTCATATTATAGTATTTTAACAACGAAGACTTGTATTTCTTGAGATAAAAGTTTTAAAATATTTTCAGCTTACGTATTTGTATTATAAGGAGATAAAAGGGACGGTTTGACATGCTGCTAGGAGGACCAGTTTTCGAATTGTTATGTGTCACAAACATTTTTTTTGTTTGTCATTTTCAAATTCCATTTATATTAATATCTTATACGTGATCATAAGAATAATTATTAGAATAATTGTCAAAGTTATATCTAGTAAAGCAGTTGAGTGATGAAAACACTCCAACATGCTTAGACACCATTTAGATTGTTCATTCGTTCGGTTTGTTTTTCTGAAAAATAGGTAAACAAAAATATCCAACTAAAGTGAAATTGGTCTTATAAATCGAATGGGTTTGAGTTTGTATTTGAACCAAGGTAGTTTGTATCCGAATACAGCGAAAATTCTGCGAAATGATTAAATGGAAAACAATAGCAATGTACTTTTGTGTCAATATGAAAAAACCTGTTTAAAATATTGATTAGAGACACAAATGTGGGTAATGAGATTGTTTGATTTGTTTATTTAACTTGGTTACTATTTTATATAGATAAATAAGAAATTGGCCCAATATCATGTTTTTTTTTATATTTTGTATTGAGATAAATTATAAATATGTATCGTTGAACTCGGTGATTTATAAAGATTAAAAATATGTAATTTGTTATGAAATCGATAGATATTTAGGATATCAGAATTAATAGAAAATGTCAAGAAGAAACTTACAATGATATAAGAAAACACATGCGGAAATTCATCTCTTAACATAACATTTTGGTATAAGTTATGATGCATATGGTACATTCGGAGATAGAGAAAAAAGAATAGTAGCAGCGGCTCCAAGAATCCGCTCACCCTCAACTTTTGCGGTGTCAAGTTGGTCGAAATTGTATTCCCGACAGTACCACAGGTACCTTCCTTAAACTGTAGCCACCAGTGGTTTGATTTCGTCTACCCTCAATGATATATTCATCAGAGATTTATATAAGAAAATTATAATAGAACGGTAGATTAAACTACTTGAGTTGATATAGAAATAAAACTAAAATAAATAAACAGATTTACAATTACTAGCGTTCAAATTCTAAAGTGTTATGTATTATAATGGTTAAAAACTTAAAATAATTGATTTGTAAATACATTATTATATAATGAATATTGCAATTAACTAATCAAATAAAAGCAATTAGCTTTTATAACTTCATAGACATTAAAAAGAATTATAGGTTTGACTAAGAATAAAAATATATACTATAACTTTATAGACCTTTAAATGTATAACACCATGTTATCACCCCTAATAAGAATCACACAAAAAAATGATGTTATAAATGGGGATTTAAGTTCAGTAAGTTTTCTGAAAGGATGGGTTCTCAGTTCTATGTTTCTTCTGCTTGTTGTTTTAATCGGTCCATTGTGGATGCCGAGTTGGTTGATATTCCTCTTGGAGGTCCCTGTTTTACTTCGTATGATAGCCGAGGATCGAAGTTCAGTAAGTTGGATCATTTTTTGGTGTCTGTTTATCGATGTGTTTCCTCATCTCTCGAGTCTTATTTTGGGAAAGATTCTTGTCCATCGTACGATCCTTCTTTTGGAGCATATTGTTGATTATGGGCCTTTTCCGTTTCAGTTATTTCATCCTTGGTATGGTATAGATGGTTTTGAGGATATTGTTGATTATGGTCCCTTTCTGTTACAGTGTTTTTTCATAACCTCTGGGTTAAATAAGGAACCTTCTTGGGTGTGTTCCTTCTACTCTTTTGTTTTATCATGTCAAACCACGACATGATTGATCGTTTTATCATGTTAGAGAAAAAAAACGACATGATTACCCAGTTTGTTTGACACACGCCACAACAAGGTTTTTTGTAACACCAACACGACACTACACGTTGTCGTATTTTTTTTTTAACTAACATGAAAACAGACCAATTAAAAATGACAAACACGACACAACAAAGACGAGAAATGTAACACTCCATTTCTGGTATGTAAATTTAATTAAAGTATCTCCATTTCTTAAGGGGTACTCGGCGAGTCTGTAGCCCGACTCGTTGAGTAGAAGCGGGATGAGCTCACGATTTAAGTTGGCTACTCGACGAGTCCATATGTTGGGACTCGGTGAGTCTGCCTGTCTGGACGAAGCCCTAATTTCAAGGGTTTGTACCCTATTTAAACGTCATAATAGCCTCCCACCCCAGCCTCCAGCACCTTTAGAGCATTTCCCCTGTAAACCCTAGCCCCCATTGTTAAGCTTGAGTGTGTTTGTGCTAGTTTGGAAGTTTTGGAAGAGAAGGAAGGAAAGAAGGTCCATAGAAGAGAAAGGAGATCCATGAGTTAGCTTCCATCTGTTTCTCATTCAAGTAATGAAGTTATTACCTTGTGTATTCCTCCATTAAACCCTCTTTTATGCTTGTTATGTCTTCTTTGGAGCCTTTTATGATTCAAAACTTGAGATATGGACTCTCCTTTGGATGGAAACCTTAGATCTGGACGTTATTGAACTCCAGGAGCTCATTATAGCCACCTTTATGTAATCTTGGCCTTGTTCCAAACCCTAAGTGCTTAGTATTGGTTGATTTTGGGCATTTTAGCCTCATACTCTTGTGCATGCATGTAAAGTTGGAAAGTTTACGTGTAAAACCAATCCTAGAAGCTCAGATCAATGATTTGGAAGCACTGAAATTGATTAGAATCGATTGTATAGTAATAGCATGCTTGGGAGACGAGTTGTTCTTCAGACTCGACGAGTTGTTCATACAACTCGGCGAGTCGGATGAAGTTAGACTCGATGATAGCATCGAAGAAGAACTCGTCGAGTCTTTGCCAAACTCGACGAGTAGAAGCGGGTAGAGGACTAGAATGGATGATAGGGACTCGGCGAGTTGACGGCCCAACTCGGCGAGTCCGGTCAACTGGAAGTTGACTTTGACCAAGAAGTTGACTTGACCAGGGGTAAATAGTCATTTTACCCTGAGATTAGTATTCAATATTTGATTTGGTGTTTATGGGATTTGTAGCCGGGGAGTTCCGGAGTAGCAGTCAGGCAATTTCAGATTTAGCATCTCCACAGACAACGTTACGAGGTGAGTTTCCTTCCGGTAGGAACGGGTCTTCGGCCACAATGTCGGCCCGTCTAGTAAGTAGTAGTTCCGAAATTCGGTCCGATGCAGTAGTTCAGTGTGCTTGATGTCTTTGTGATTCAAGCCTGTCTTTGTGTTATGTGTTCCGGACTTGGGTTCGATGCAGTATGTAGTATATATGTTTATGCTAGTAGTTATGATTATGCTATGCTATGTTCAGCCAGTTTCCGGACTTCGGTCCGATGCAGAGGGCGAGGCCCTGGTTAGTTTCGGACTTCGGTCCAATGCAGTTTCCGGATTTCGGTCCAATGCAGAGGGCGAGGCCCTGGTTAGTTCTGAACTTCAGTCCGATGCAGTTTCCAGACTTCGGTCCGACGCAGAGGGCAAGGCCCTAGTCAGTTCTGGACTCTGGTCCGATGCAGTTTCCGGACTTTGGTTATGCAGTAGGCAAGGCCCAATATGTGTTTATGTGTTGTTGTATGGTATGTGGTAGTTTGGGGGAGCTCACTAAGCTTCGTGCGTACAGTTTCAGTTTTGGTTTCAGGTACTTCCGCTAGCAAAGGGAAGAGCTCGGGTTGATGGCATCGCACCCACCACAGCTTCAGTTTTATCCTGGGAGTTTTATTCAGACATTTTGTTATGATCGATACAGTTTTGTTTTGACACAGTTACTATGACTTTGAGTACTTATTCCATGGTTCTTATTATATATGACATTGGATGATGTGATTTTTAGTAATATTAAAACAATTTTTTTTGGGTTGTTACAAAAAACATGACAAACAAATGTTAAATCGTATCAAATTTTGAACAACACGAATTCAAATTTCAATTTCTTCCCAACTTTGTTTCATATTGTGCATTTTTGTTATGTCGTGTCATCAATTGTCAGCCCTAGTTACTAATGAGTGTTAATATGACTCGGGTGGCTAGTTGGAAACTGGTGATTGATCGTTTTGTTAACAAGTTGACTACTTGGAAGGCTAAGACGTTGTCTATAGGAGGTCGTCTTACTTTGTTGCATTATGTTTTGGGCAGTTTGGATTCATATTTTATGTACGTGTTTACAGCTCCGGTTTTAGTTTTGAAATTTTTTGAGTCTTATCATGCCATGTTTTTTTGGGGGTCATTTTATTGAAAAATTTGGTTTCACAACCGGTAAAATTAACAACAGAAGCTTTAAAAATGTTGAATAAAACTACAACTATTTTACCCACCACGGATCATTTTGCAAGAGTTAGAAAGATTAAAACAACCATAGAAGGGAAAGCATATCAACCTTTGAAGACTTTGATCCTCATGGGAGGTTGTAAGTTGATGAAGTATGGCATGAAACTCTAAAGCAAGAGTTCTCTACAAGTATCCACCAAGTAAGAGTAGAACCATCAAAACATGCTAGTATTCACTTGTAATTTGTTGTTCATAAGCCTTTGAAATATATATCAAATATATGTTCAAAGGTGAAGCAGCAAAGGGGCTTTGTCTAGCATCAAAATACAAGAGAATGAATAAGAAGAAGAGCCTTCAAATTCCAAAATTTGGCAATCCTCTAGAGAGCATGGAACTCTCGGATTTGGCTCTAAGAAGAGGAAGAAGAAGACTTGAAAGAAGTGTGTCAAAACCCTTCCATGCTCTCTCTTATATAATGACCAAAAAGTGAAAGAGAGACCTTAAAGCAAAAGCATGGACAACTTTGTTCCAATCATGGCATGAATTGATTAAACAATTCAAAAGTGAGTCATGCTTGATCTCCTCTTCTATTTTTGCAAAAGCTAGGCACAAAAGAAGACAAAAGTTGTCTCCTGACTAGTTTATATATACATACATGTTATCTTTTTAAAAATCAATCATTTTTTTAGAAAGAATTCCCAACATATATATATATATATATATATATATATATATATATATATATATATATATATATATATATATATATATATATATATATATATATATATATATTTATATAACTAGTCATATATAAATATCTTATTTTAGATAAAACTATCTTTTATAAAAATTGTAACTAGCTAATTAAAATATAAATATGAATATATAAGTATCTTATTTTATATAAAACTACCTTTTATATAAATTGAACTAGTTTATTAAGATATATAAATATAACTTATAAATAAGCTTACTTTATGATATATTTCATAAGTTTTTATTTCTCCAATAAATATTATTTCCACAATAAATTCTCAATTAGTAAAATATTATTTCCATGAAATAATAATTTTTCAATTAAATACAAGTGTTGATATATTTATTAATAATCAAATTATACTAATAAATAATCAATTGATGGTAACTTGCTATATGGTGTGACCTTATATGATCATATATTATTAGCAATATCATTCTATAATGACTTTTAAGCATATTAAATCTTTCAGGTCAACTATTGGGGACCGCAAATTGCATTGGGTGTGGTGGGATAAGGTGTTGGCTAGTCATAATGAAGGAGGGTTGGGGATTGGTAGTTTGTTTGCTTTTAATCGGTCAATGTTATTTAAGTGGTTGTGGAGATTCTTTCATTTTCCAGATAGCTTTTTGGTGTAAATTGTTAAATCTTCATATGGTTCAGATGGTATGTTAAGATCGATGCTCCTTTGTAGGTCTATTTTTAGACCATGGAATGGGATCCTTAAGGCTCGTCATCGGTCGTGGGATTGATGGCATGATTTGACTTCATTATGTAAGATTAAGGTGAGTGAATGGAAACTTATTGATTTCTGGCATGACTCTTGGCTTGGAGATAGTTCTTTGTTTGCTTCGTTTCATAAGATTTATTGTTTGGACGAGACCAAGATAGGGGTAGTTGCAGATCACCTTTCGGCAGGCTCCTCGGTTGATTTTCTAATATGTCATCCTTATGGTGATATGGAGGAAGATCAATGGTTTCGTTTGGTTTCCTTATTGCAGGATGTTCAACTTTCTACTTTTTTTTGACAGATTGATGTGGTCATTGGAGAATTCAGGTGAGTTCTTTGTTTCTGCTGCGACGATCTTTTAGATAATGGTTCCTTTGTGGGGGATGATCGGGAAACTAGGTGGAACTCTTGGGTCCCTATCAAAGTCAATATTTCTATGTGGAGAGTCATTCAGGAGAGAATTCATACGAGAGAAAGAGAGAGAGAGAGATTGTCAATTAGTGGGATAGAGGTGGAGTCGATTCTTTGTCCTTTGTGCACCTCTTTAATAGAGACTGTTGATCATGTTTTTGTTGGTTGTGATGTGTTTCGTCATCTATGGATTTGGATTACTTTAAGGTGGGATTTGGAGCTTCTAGAAGATTGGCCACTTTCCCCTTTTATTTCGTGGTCGGATAAGGTGTCTCTCTCGGCTGCTCGTAACAAGGCTTTTGATGTTGAGTTGGTGATTACTTTTGATTTGAAAGTTTAGAAACAAATCAATTTTTGGGATGGATCCTCCTAAGAAATCCATGCTTTCTGATAATATTTTTCGTATTTTTTTTCCTAATAGGAGTAAGAAAAACGTTTTGAGTTTGGTTGCTTGGTTACAAAATCCAACCCATGTTAGTTTTGTCTTGTAACATTTCAGTGCTAACCTTTTGCTAATTGCTTAATAATATTCGTCATTCCGAGAAAAATGAAATTATAACTTAAAAAAATAAAAACATAGTGTTACAATTCACTAGATACTTTCAATGTTATAATAGATATAGTTTAGAAACACTAATACACTAAAGAGAAAAAGATAGTAATACACTACAAAGAAAGAGAAAATGATAGCAATACACTAAAAAGGTGTGTGTCACTATTTTGAATTCAGCTCAATTTACTCGATGTTTGGAATTGTTTATTTGAAAAAAAAAATCATTTATTAATGCTTTTATACGAATAATAAGTTATTTTAAAGGTTTGAATAGAAGAATATTAAAATTGACTTAAATAATAAATTTTTTATAAGTATTTTTCATTTACATATCGACTTAAATAAAAAAAATGATAAGTTTCCTTGTAAACAAATTTTGTCAAAGATTAAAGAGTAATATATCAATTATAACTTTCGGTACCGGGATAAGTTAACAAAACATCTTTTAACTCAATTTAATATATTAATAGGATATTCACGAAAATAATCATATGTTTTTGTTTTATTATAAAAAATCATATGATTTTTGTTTTATTATTAAAAATACCAAACTATTATATGTTTCTCTAAAAATGATTTCTTACTCTGAAATCTGATCATTTTGGAATTCGGGGTAAGGTAGTAGTATATAAGAAGTGATTTTTTTTTAACCGGCAAATAGATAGAGGTTAATCCGACCCGATGGATCAAGAATGTCTAGCGGGCCACCAAGAGGGGCACCACTCACCACCAAAGGGAACGAAGAATCGAACCCACGCCAATCCAAAGAAAAACCTCCAAATGTGTTTAGCCAATAATCGAACTCTTGATATCACCACTGAGGCCTATAACCCAGGATGCATCACAACCTAGGCTGGTGATCACTTGCAAGAAGTGATTATTTCAATTGCTTCAAAAATACTTGTAAAAAAAATCTTTATTCTATCTTACTATTGGTAAATCCAATTTCATGGGATTTACAAACAAAATGGCATCTTTTTATTGACGTTGTATCCTAATATATTCTAGTTTTTGTAAGTTAGGGTGGCAAGCATTATTTCAAACTTCGAAATAAATATTGTTGAGTTGTTCTTCAGGTTTTGGATTTTGGAAAACAAATGGTTTGCTATCTTGTTAAGCTTCGTGATGTTGACCCCCAAAGTGTCATCGTATGCATTTTTTTAATTCGAAATGTTTATTTTGGAAATGTTCTTTGGATTTTGAACTAATTTATATTCATAATAGAAACGTACTTGGTTTGGAATAGGGATCGTTTATATTTTGGTTTGTTGATAATGGGTACTTAAGGTCGAAATATATGACATTTAAAAAAGTCGTTATTTACCAAGAATATATATATATATATATATATATATATATATATATATATATATATATATATATATATATATATATATATATATATATATATAAAAGTCATCATGCAATTTTAAACTATAGTTTTATTTATGGATGTTTAAAAATAAACCTCCTATATTATGTCTCTAGTTGTGAGACCTATAAATTATATGGATTAACTTAAACAAAAAAATTAAATATAAATGTCAAAATATTTCAAAACTTTAATTTATAAGAAAATAACCAAAATAATGAATTATTATAATGAAAATGTTTTTAATCTTTTAAATTTAAACAAATAATTTAAATAAATAAACAAAAGAAACTAATTTTGAGAATTTTGAAATTAAAAGGTAAGTTGATTAATAAAGTTGATATTCATTTATTATTACATTTATTGCAAATATTATATTAAAATATTATGTGGAATTTAATAAAATATGAAAACTCATAAAATGACATATGGAAAAAAAAATTAATTTAAAATAACCACAAAATAATATTTGGCAAATTGAATGAGAGTGTGACAAGTGGTAAAAAAAAACTTTCATTTATTAGAGTAGATTGCCAATATCATTATTGCGTCGCGTAAGAGAAAAACTCAGTAAACATTGTAATTGGTAGCTTTCTTTCATCTCTTGCTAATGTATTAAGGAAATTTATACTATTATAGGTCATTATATTATAAATAACCCTATGGAAGTACGTCTTTGTCTATTTTACATGACCAATAATGTCTATACATATACATTGAGTGGAAAATGAACAACATAACCTAGCAAAACTGTCTTGGAAATCAAACATACTCTACGCCTTGTATGTCTCCCAAACACCATTCCAAGTCTGGTTTTTTCCAATCTTAGTTCGTAAATTCATAAGCAAATGTTGACAACAAAGGTTGTGATATTCATCTAAGAACATAATTTTTATGGGTTATGTTAATGGAAATTTCATTATTGGATAAGATGGATAAATTCTCCATATTACCAACATATTCATCTAACCTTGATAATCATAATCATAATTTCTCATTTTGTGTTTTTTCCAAGGGCATGGATTTGGTTGTCATTCATGGAAATCGTTGGGAACATAGTTTCCAAGTATTTCCCTTTTAGGTGAGCATCATTAATTATGATAAGGCCAAACGGTATACGTATAACGAGTGGGTTTGTGGTCGAGCTGGCCACGAACAACGAGCGTGCACACCACCTCGTTGTTTCGTGGTGGCTCGTTTTCGTGGTGACTCGTGCTCGGGACAACGGATTCAAACGAGGCATTTGATTGGTTGTTTGGTTTTTGGCCGTTGAACGGCTATTTTGGCTGTTGAACGGTTATTTTGGCCGTTTCTTTTTTTTTTTCAAACTCAATTATAAATAAACTTCTATTACCAAAACACATACACATACATTCACATTCTATTACACCACATTCTATTCTCTAAACCACAAAATACATACACATGGATCCCACAATACATATGGAATTTTTAAAAAGTTTTGACTCGGATGACAACGTAGAATTCGTCGAGACATTCTTCAATGTTGTGCAACACGTTCACGCCGAAGAAAGTTCGAATGCAGCGCGTACAAGGGCGGTGGTCAATCGTGATCGTCAAGCCGCACACGACTTATTGGTACGTGATTACTTTGTCGATAATTGTCTTTATAATGACGACTCGTTCGAACGTCGTTTCCGTCTGAATAAGGCTATATTTTTACGTATTAGTAATGTTTTAGAATCTCGTTATGATTTTTTCAAACAAAAACCTGACGCTAGAGGAAGAATGGGTTTTAGTAATATACAAAAATGTGCGGCTGCTCTTAGGTATTTGGGATACGGTATAGCATTTGATGCATCTGACAAATACTTGAAAGTATCCGAGAGGACCGCAGTTGAATGTGTTGATTGGTTTTCTGCATGTGTTTATGAGGTTTTTCACGAAGAATATTTGCGTAAACCTACTCAACGTGATATTGAGGGATTATATTCGGCTCATGAAAAGAGGCATGGATTTCCTGGTATGCTTGGCAGTCTAGATTGTACGCATGTGGCTTGGGAAAAATGTCCAACTGCATGGCGTGGTCAGTTCACTCGAGGAGATATAGGTGAACCAACTATCATCCTAGAAGTTGTTGCATCTCAAGATTTGTGGATATGGCATGCCTTTTTTGGAGTAGCGGGGTCTAACAACGACCTTAATGTTCTTGGTCAGTCTCCACTTTTCAACGATATTTGGACCGGCAAAGCACCTGATATGACGTTCACGGTAAACGGGCACGCGTACAAATACGGTTACTACCTTGGTGATGGGATATACCCGGATTATTCTACATTGATGAAGGCATACTCGGTTCCTCGAAGTGAAAAAGCAAATTTTTTTACAAAAAACAGGAATCGGCGAGAAAGGATATCGAGAGGGCATTTGGAGTCCTTAAGCAAACATGACATGTAGTGAAATATGTTACACGACTCTGGGATAAAGAAAGAAGTAAACGAATGGTCCTAGCATGTATTATAATGCATAATATGATTATTGAAGATGAAGGTCGAGCGATTTGCACGTATGATCCGAACGACGTTGTCGTTCCAATTGAGGAGTTCGTACCCCGAACTGATGCTTTTTTAGAGCGAGTTGTTGAAATTCATAACAGTGAAACGTGTTTCAATCTTCGAGAAGATGTCGCGGAACATTTGTACCAACATAGCATGAACGACGATTAAGATTTTTATATGTACGTTTGTTCGTTTTCTTATTAATGTAATGTTTTTTTTCTAAATTAACTAAGTAATGTAGTTTAAAGCTGTTATTTTATTTTTATAATTAATGAAAAAATAGTTTTAAAAAAAATGAATGCTTTTTAATTATAAAAAATGTAATTTTATTGTAATTTTTGAATTAAAAAAAAAGTAATTTTATTGTATTTTTGAATTAAAAAAAATAAAAATAATAATGTGGAGTGGTGTGTTAGTGGTAGGTATCCAATGTTAGTGGTAGTGGAATGTGGTGCTGATGTGACACTCACCACATATGTGGTATGTGGTGGGTATAACGGATGGTCTAAACATACATAAGAAGTTTGTAAACACCTGAATCTACAATCTGTTATATCAATTAATATAAATTGGAAAATAATCAACCATGCAACCGATAGTCGGAGAAGTACTCAAACTACTTGACATCATTAGCCTTGATATGGGTAACCGGTCATCGGTTCATCGTTTCCAAACTATAAATATATATAGAGATTCTAAATAATAATAATAATAATAATAATAATAATTTTTTAAAAAATATCCTTATGTATGAGACCCTTATAGTTGTAACGTGTAACAAATAGTATGTTATGCATATGGATCCAAAATCTTTTCAAGTTGCACCAATGACCCACAAGAATATATTTTTTTTGCGGATATAATCATGTCAAACATAAAAAGAGAACGAAAAATTAAATATTTTTTTTTACCTTTTGGTCATTCTTATCTTCATACTCCTATAAAACTTGACATGTGTAATCCATTAATTCTGTATTTTAATCTTTTTTCTTGATTTTGACATTTGTCTTTGTCTAAATCTAATGAGTAAGAAGATTAATATGAACAAAAGGTATGATGATATTTGATTTGCCAAAGAGTATTATACGCTTTTAGTTTGTGATTTTTTTTATATTTTTATCTCTGTGTGTGTGTAAACTGACTCAACGTTGTCACAGAGTCTTCATTTAAAACACTTGAAATCTCACCATAAACCAAGACAAGAACTCATCCCCTCCTTTTATGTTTATGTTGTTTTACGATGCACTAGATGAACTTCCATTTTCATGACCCGACAAAGTACTCACCCATTGTGGCTTTGCATATGGCAAAAGTTGAAGGCGTGTACAGACATTCCAAAACAACGAACTCCACCAATTTTCTGCATTATTACTATCCATATCACAAGCCCATTTATGAGTTAGGTTTTCATATGAAAATTGTAGATGGCTCGACGATTACGCAACCCATTTGACGAAAACGCAGGTGTGTTTACCGGATCTATGGTTTCGATGGCTAATTTAGAGAAAAAAAAAACTAATTTTTGGCTAAATCATTAAGAGATTTGACTATTTTGAAAATTCCTCAAAAAATTAAATATCAAAACGAGACATGTAGTAATTTAAGAGAGTATTTCAACTTTTACCAAAAATAAATATAAAAATCCAATCTGAAGCAAAGGATTGTCCAAAATGTAAACCAAATGTCAGTTTGAAACGAACATTTAGTCCGAAATGTAAGATTTCAGATCATTTTATGTGAACATTTAGTCTGAAATGTAAGATTTCAAACACATCAAAGGTTTTCTGATAGTCCAAGGCACGAGTCCAAAACATATTTGTTTCAAAGTTGTTGGTCATTTTTTGTAATTCAATTAAAAGTTGGTGATATGAGGATATGCTTTCATTTCTGATGATCGAATATCCTTATATTAGATTACTAGTTTATAACCCGTGATAACCACGGTTATAAAATTAATTAAACTTTCGTATTAAAAAATCAAAATTACTAATCAATTAATTTAAATAAATTATTACTTAAAAGATATTTTTTTAGTTATATAAAATTATAATCATTGATTTAAATAAATACTTAGAGTTATATCATTTTATAATTTATATTAATTTAATTCAATTTTTTAATCTAATGTTATTAATTTAATATAATTAAAAGAAGAAATTTTAAAATTTGAAATTTAAAATGAAGAATCAATTATTAATTTAATAAAATTAGAGTAAGAAATTTAGATTTTGAAATTTAAAATGAATAATTAATAAGTTGACAAATGGCATGATAAATGATATATAACATTAATGAGGGGTTCTAATTGCATGACACTTGTCAATATGAGATTAAACCTATTCTTTTATTAGAATAGGGATAGGGATTAAATCAACTTATTAACATATTTAAATCGGTGTTGACAATATCAAATCAAACCCATCATATTCAAATGTTTGCTCACATCCGTATTGCAACATCTACTAAAATTTCCATTGCTCTCTCAAATTTCACTGGCATGTATATGCCTCCCGTTAACGGACTCCATGTGTGAAAAGGGGAAAACAAAATGTTCAATCCTTGTTATGCACACCAAACAAAATGCAGCCTAAAAATATACAAATTTAGGAAAAGAGTAAATCAACACCTAAGACTTAGACGTTCTAATACAATGCCAGATTGCTATTTGCCAAAAGAAACACTCAAAAGAGAGAGTAGTAATAGTAGTAGTAGTAGTCTTTTTAGTTTTTAACCTCTGGCAGATAAAACGTCCAGACCATTTGAAGAACCACCTTCGGGTATATAAACTTTTGTGACATTTGTATTAACTTTAACTTGATGGAGATCTGAGATGTAACCATGGTGTTCCCCATCTCTATCGGCTACCTGATGAAGATGCAACAATGCCAGCATGCTAACCGCAAATAAAGCTGCGTTCCCAAACAAACCGCCAACATTATCAACCTTCAGGGACTTTTTTGCAAAATTAAAACTAGAAATCACGACATTGACCAGAATGTTTGACTTCTTTTCTATGTTGTTATAGGAACAACTGTGATTTTGTACTTGTCCAACAAAAGCCCTTGCTTCTTCGATGACTTTGTAGTTTTTACCATGATGATCCGCTAATCTTAATGCAAGCACGATCCGGCTTTCTTCTAACCGAGCAATTGCAGCATCCCTCTCTGCCCGTTGTTGTGTCTGCACAGTCTGCATCCAAAAAAAAAAAAAAAATGATATTCGGTTCAAGCTTTTTTCCTTGCATATGTATATTTAATTGGGGGTGTAGCAATTAGCATAATGCAGATGATCAGAAAAAAACATCTTAACCTTGGCTCCAAAAATAATAAGCAATACATTATTAATCTTTATTACTAGGATTGTTAAAGGCCTAAGGCACAATTTAGATTTATGTATTGCACAAGAGTTGGCATACAAGGTTTGCTTTCAATTAAACAACTTTGCTCATGCATTTGTAGGTGTAAAACTGTAAATTTCTTTCATAACAAACAAGTAAAGTTGAAACGACCGATTCCATGAACAAATTAGACACCATATCCTTCAGGATGCAGCAGCAACCAAACTGTACATTTGCATTACAAGTATTCATAAATATAAACCATGACTAACAATGATCCACTAAAACCTGCCAGTTTAATCCACTCATTAAAATCTCTTAATCAGTAAAATCCCTAATTAAGCTTATTCATGGCTTGTACTTTAGATCAGCTCATACGTCCCCGTAGTTAAACATATAATGGAATCCAACCACTATACAAATTAGGTCAAATTCTAACAAAATTCCTGGTCTCGTGGCCAAAATATCAAGCAATCAAAGAAATTAGGGTTCGCTCCAACAAAGAAATTAGGTCTGCTACAACACAATTCTCGGACAAAGGACATAACTAGTATTATTCGAAGCAATAATTTAACAGAAACTCACATGAAAGAACTCAAGCTGGTCCTCGAGGTTCTCGAGAGCGGTACGAATAGAATTCAAACTCTTGGCCTCATGAATAGCCGAGTGAGCATCTTCCTCGATCGGGAAGTCTTTAACATAAACGAAACCTCCTTTCACTTCATCATCGGAGACTTTCTTGTTGTTATCTGCGGCACGGTCGAATAGATCGTTGGAACTGCGTAAGGCTTTGACGGAAAGAAGAAAATGAGATCTGGAAATGGAGTGAATAGCATCGCTAAGCTTATCGTGCAAGTCCCAAATCTTCTCGAGAACGGCTTCCACCTCTTCCATCTCCATCTCCCATTTCATGAGTGGAGGAAACTACAGAAAAGGAAAGGATGGAAGCGATTCGAAGCGGGAATAGGAAGTTTGCGTTAGGGTTAAGGTGGTCCCGTGTGTATGTGCGTGGAAAAGAGTAGACAGCTCATTGGACAGCACTACAGCGATGAGCCTTGATGCGAAAAAAAAAATGGAATTTATGCATTATAACTGATTTATAACTTATGTCTTAAATTTACATGGTTTTACATTTTGTAAAATCGCCGATCGGATCCAAATTTTTTTGCAAGAGTAAGAGTGCGAGTGCGAGTGCGAAGTATATATTATAACTTGATGTTCAATAAGAACTTCACAGCGGAATTAAAATTAACTTCTTAAACATGAACCATAATTTGTGTTGTTACAAACTATAAAAATTAAAAATAAAACTACTTATTAGAAAAGGAAAAAAAATTATTTTGATCGTGTACAGCTAAACTAAAGACATAGGATCATAAATGGATTATTATAAATGTGTTTTGCTTGATTCAAGATGAATTGATAAATTGATAATGTTTTACAATACTTATTGGAACTTGTGATGCTTGATTTCAAGTTGAATAGACGAATTTTTGATATTCAGCTATATCATAAAAATACAGAGGTGAGATCGAGATGTTGTCGAATGCTAGAGAAAATCAGAGATGGTTGTCTTCAGGCAATCAAAGATGTAGGTTCCTACCAGAGGGGTTACCGATGCAAGAGAAAAATAGAGTTTTCGGATGTTGACAACAGTCCGATGATTGTTCACATCATCAGTGGCATTCCAGAGGAGGTCTGATGGTGCTCCCCTGGTGGTGGTGGTTCTTTAGAGAGAAAAAGATATGTAACATACGGTAGGTGGGTGCTAAGACAAGACCCATAATTTAGTTAAAATGCTTTTTTAATAATAAAAAATATTCTGTAATATTAAAAATAAATGAAAAAGAAATAGAAACGGACAATATAGTCATTTAGTGTCTACAAGGGACCAAACGTACATATTTTTATAATATAAGGGACAGTCCGACTTGTAACGTACCAAAATTTCAAAATAAAATTTTCCTTTTTAAAATATAATAAACGTCCATTTTATTAAAGTTACATTCAAGTCAAACCAAATGTTCATAAATCATAATTAAAAATTAGAGTTATAAGGAAGACAATGCGGAATCTTGAATCACAAAGCTATTGATGCGTGTGTATAATCTCGCATTCGCAATTCGTCAAGTACTTAAAAAAATTTATTCTGCAACTATAAGAACAAAGCTTAGTGAGTTCCCAAAATACCATATACATCACAACATAATGATCAACTATAAGTTATCAGCAACCCTGGGGCTATCAATAGTCCTGAGGACTATATGCAACCCTAAATATTACATAGAACACCACAATATAAACAATTATGGTTTATTAGCAACCTCGAGAACTATCAGCAGTCCCAATTGGCTAACAGTACTCCCTGTGGGTTATCAGTAACCCTGGGGACTATCAGCGGTCCCAATGGACTGATATCACGCCCTGGAGCTATCAGCAACTCAGTAACATATAACAACAATCAGCAAATAAGACCCAGTTGGTCAACATACACACACTGTGACATAAGTAATACAGTGATAAGACTCACCTGAACTAAACAGTAGAAGCTCAACAACATTCTCAGCAATATAACAGCTAAATCGAGCTACCTAAAGGCAAACCAAGACTATCCCTTAGCGAAATACTCATTTCTACCCAAGTTTGACCAAAAGTTAAACTAGTCAAAAAGTCAACGATTAGCGATCAAAGTCAACTCATACTGTCGTAACGTCGTGGCCAACCCATGGCTATGTCGAGGATAAGCAACCATTCGTGATTAAAATTTCTACCATGTCGTTGCATGCATGCCACCACAATGTGGCATTTTCCAAACAAACAATCGCTACATTCCTCTTCACCAAGTTGTGGCAAGCACCTTGCCACGTCATGGTCCCTTCATCTGGACAACTTAATGGATTGAGTCCTTAATCCCTCAAGTCATTTGTTCATACTTTCTAGGAAGCTTATTGGGACCCTAAAGATCCATAAAAACTCAAACTTTATGGACATGCATATCTAATGCATGTCTCGCCCAAAACTAGGTCAAAATTGTAAGAAATGGGCCAAAACCTCATGCATGGCACCAAAAAAATTATGGGAATCCATATCTGAAACATATAATACTCTTAGGACTTCATTGATCAATAAAGTTGCATACTTTATTGAAAACAATAACCCAAACTTCATCAAATGCACCAAACATGCATATAAAGCACTAAAACTCCAAGTACTCTTAGATCCAAAGAGGAAATGTAATAAAGCAAGGATCTTTGAAACTTAAAAAGGTCCAGAAGGTAGATGGAGGCTGATTTCTTCAGTTCCAAAACTTCAAAACCAAGACTTTGAAGAACAACACACTCCAAGGTCACAAATACACCATAAAAATAAATAATAAGAGAGGGGAGGGACTTGATATATGTAGGGAGGTTATGGTTAGCTAGAAATATGGTTTCTTGATGTAATGGAGGTAGAAAAAATGACCAAAAACAAGGGGTTGGAGCCTTTAAATACAAGCCAAGCCCTAAATTAATGGGCTTGGGCAGCACAACTCTTTGTGTCCTGGAGAACTCTTCACCACGTCATGGAGACACGTTTTTCCCGAAATCCATCTCAGCTTCAAATCGTCATAATTTCTTTGTTTCAACACCGTTTTTGACGATATTTATATGCATGCAAAGGTATTAAAAAGACCCAAAACCCCATGTAATTAATTTTGACTTAATACATGTTGAAATAAAACCATAACCCACACAAGAAGCCTAAAATATTACTTTTCCCATTTTACCCGTTTGCTTCAATGCATAATTCAAGGGTTTTAATCACTTAATCAACATTCGATAGGGTCTAAGCTCTAGTCCCTTGAAGCTCAAGACCTTTTACATAAACACTCCATGGCCTACTATCCTGAAATTAGAAACTTCTCGAAACCGGAGGTTACAATTCTCCCCCGCTTAAAATGTATTTCGTCCTCCAAATCCGTCTTGGTTAAAATCTTTGAAAACAACGCCAACACTTTCCATATGCTTTCTTCAACCACTTCATAAAATTAAGGCATCCACAAAGAAAACTTGAGACATGTGACATCCCCCTTTTCATGGTCATAAAAGACTTTTTTATTTATGCTTATTTAAAAATAGAGTTTATTTATAATTGTGGAATATGTCCCATATAGTATTTCCGAAGAAATGTTTTTCATTGATTTATTTAAAAACTTGGGATGTCATAACTGATACAAGAAACATAAGCATAAACATAGTCACTATTAGCCTTACAACATCTAATGACCTATATTTCCTCGAATCTCTCATCAGATCAAAACATCATATACTTTTGTATTGATACCTGTGATACAAAGAAACTAAGAGGGTCAGGTTGGATAACCTGGTGAGTACATAGGGTTTTCAACCCACAATATTATAATTAATTTATTATAATTATATAATACACATCAGACAATTAACCTGATTACTCATTCCCGTTATTCTCACTCCTTGATCCTAGACCGATGATTTCAAGGGAACTATCCTAAAGGATCTTTAAGTGAACAATATTTCCTAGGGGATTCCTTCGCAATATATGATAATAAGAAGAACATGGGGTGAACAAAATACCTACATGAACAATTTATTAATACATATAGGTCGTAGTCCTGTCCGTATGTGGTTCCTTAACATCTACAGGTCGGAGACTTGCCCATGTATAACTTAGTAACACCTATAAGTTTTGTACCTGTTCGTATATGTTTCATCAATGCCTACAGGTTGTAGATCGATCCGAAAACAAGTTCATAGACATCTACAGGTTGTAAACCTGCCCATGTATAATCGATTAACACTTGGGGGTTGTTTGTTTTTTTTTTTGTTTTTTTGTTTTTTTTTTTTTGCAGATCTGCACAACCACTTTTGTTTGTTCCGCGTAGACATATGCCCTCACAGAGTGTTTGTTTTTTGGAGGTGCACAGATCAAAAAACGTCTACGCGAGGTCTTCCTGGCGCAGACATGGGTTACTGTCTTTAAAGGTCTTCGCACCTCATTTTAACCTACACCAAAAAAAACATCGCTTATCTCTTTTTCCTTTCTCCATCGCCTCCAATCCTTGCGACGTATCCTCATAATCGATTGGTCCCTCCACCGCCGGTCTTTCTTTAGCTTCATCCCCTCATCTCATCGCCACCGTCCAGACACACCACCGGCTCCCGCAGACGATCTCTAGCTCCACCGCCGGTTTTCTTTTCTCCACTGTCGGTTCTTCACTTACACAACAGGTTCGCACCTTTCCTATTTCTGGTTTTTTTTGTTTAATATGAAATTGAAGGTTTTTTTTTGGTGAAATACTCTCCATTTTAATGAAATTAGTTGTTTAATTTGTTGAAAATACTCATTAATTCTTAAATTTAATTGTTGAATGTGCTAAAAATCAATTTTGCTTTTAGGTGTTGCTGAAAATCTGAAAACCTTCATGAATGTAGCATTTATTGCTTAATTTATTGTTAAATGTTGCTGAAACACAATATTCTTGATGTATTTTGCTAAAATAGTAATGTATATGTGTTGTTTTGTGTTGAAATGTCAAATAAGATGTTTATATGTTTTTTTGCTGAAAATGAGAAATAATGGTGTTTATATGTTTTTTTTGCTGAAAATGTGAAATAATTGTGTTTATATGTTGTTTTTTTTGCTGAAATGTGAAATCATGATGATTATGTGCAATTTTTTTTGCTGAAAATGCATTTTTTATGTTTATGGCTTGAAATTAAGTTTGAAAAATCAGTTTATTTCAGCAACTGCAGACTTTAAAAACAAACAACCTTCTTATTGTAGACTGCAAACATTTGGTCCACCTCTTCTGCCGCAGAGGCTTGCAGATATGGTCCACAAACTGCAGACATTTTGGCTTCAGAAAAACAAATAACACCTTACAGGTTGTAAACCTGCCCGTGTATGGCTTATTAACATCTACAGGTTATAGGTCGATCCATGTTTGACTTATGAACATCTATGGGTTGTGTACCTGCCCATGTTTGACGTGACTTGTCTAAAATAGTTTGTGGACATCATCGATACCCTACTAGGTAACTACATTACTAGTTCGGTAGTACTATAAAAGTCTTGGGCTCTCTTCATTATTTTCATCTCCATTTACCCTATAATACCCCATATGTTATAAGTATAAAAATACATATATGGTTAACAAAAATTAGCTTATATAGTTTCATCGAACACAAAAAGTTTCAATACAGATAATTGGCACATATAACACTTAATTATCGAAAATACTTCATATCTATGTTTAAGATGAAAATAACTATGCACTCACTTGTTAAAAGTGGATGACTAGTGATTTTTGCATACTTTCGCCTAACACCTTAGCTTTTCCTTTTGACGCAACCAAGGTATGAATATCACTAAGTTTTAGTCTTATATTCATTGTGACTAATGATAGTATAGATTACTCACTAATCCCAATGTCTACATAAAGATCTATCAAGTAAGGAACAACGAGGTAGGATCATATCGGAGGTAGGATCTGTTTGATATACGGAGTATATTGTTTGGAAATCCCGCTTTAAACACCTCACTAAATCCAACCAAGATATCATCCCCGTAAGTATATTAATCAGTAGAATGGCTTGGAATTACTGATAAATCTTGTTTATAGGTTCATAATAACGACTATTAACATAATATAAGTTACACTTGAAATAAATTAATAGT
Organism: Lactuca sativa; assembly: GCF_002870075.4. Lineage (NCBI taxonomy): Eukaryota > Viridiplantae > Streptophyta > Magnoliopsida > Asterales > Asteraceae > Lactuca > Lactuca sativa. The sequence continues at coordinate 232,779,768 of NC_056624.2, forward strand.
AGCTTAACTTATAGAGATTTTATCAAAAATCGAGAAATTATGCGGGCATAACTTCGACTCGAACACTTTTTTTCGTCGGGCTCTTAGAGCTCCAGAGTTTATACTAAAATGTTCTAAAAGTAGAGAAAAATCAAACTCAAATACTAGAGAGATTTCAGAGAGTTTTGAAGTGAATTGATGAGGAAATAAGAAGAAAATCGGCCAATATTTATAGAGTCCCAGGGGCACATGCTGCACACATTATTAGGCGCGTCGCGCCTTCGGAGTGAGATGGCTCCATAGATTCATGCCATGTGTCGCCGTCTCCATGATCCACCTATTTGCTTCTAAAAGGCTGCCACGTGTCACCATTTGTGGTTTCATGTGTCGGCTTTCGTGGTGCAACATCATCATGTCTGCCAAAGGAGTCGGCTGCCCAACCACGCCACATGGTGCCACCAGGTGGTGCCACGTCATCAGTACATGCAGTTTCTTGCAAATATTTAGATGGCTATAACTTCTGCATACGATCTTCGTTTTCGAAGTTCTTTATCTCCTCAAAATCCTTTCGACGAGCTCTACAGCTTTCATTAAGGTCTCAACATCTAATTTTCGCTCTAACTAAAATTCATATTTAGACTGGTTTAGACTATTAAAGTCTGTGTGAAATTCATAACTCCTTCATACGGAATTTGTTCTCGACTGTCTTTATAACGACGAACTCTTAATCACGAGATCTTCAACTTTCGTTTAGATTGTTTTATCTAACAATCAATCGATTTGAATTTTTATTTCTATATCCGCACTACTGTGCTTAAACTTAGAAAAATCATTACTTCCTTATATGAAGTCAGATTTGGACGTTCTCTACATGCACGCTCGGTTTTATGATTACTATGAATTTCGTTTAGATTGCTTAGGCTAATAAGCAATCTATCTAAAATTTACTTTTTACGACCCACATAGTTGTGTCGGTTAATCGCGAAGCTTCAAAGATGCATAACTTCTTCATACAAAGTGGGATTTCAGAGTTGTCTCTCTCTCTATATACATATACATATACATACATACATATATATATATATATATATATATATATATATTGTAACATTCTAAAAATTCCAACCAATTTAAACTTTTCAAAAACAACCCAATTTCATAAAGTTATTACAAAAAGGTTTTCAATACATTTATTATTTGAGTATTTCCCATAAACCACATCGTAAGCACATAAAACTCGAGGAGCGGTACGATCATGCCTTTGCCTTGCAACGGGGTCCTAAAGTACCTGAAACATTTAAACCACAACTATAAGCCCGAAAGCTTAGTGAGATACCCCCAAAATACCAACACCATACAATCATAACCATAACATATAACCGATACAGAACAGCCATGCACTTCGGGTCTACTGTGTGACTGGTCCGCCGCACCGGCCTACAGTCCACCTGGTCCACCCTCCGAGTCTAGCCATATACATCGAGTCTACAGTGTGACTGGTCCGCCCGCACTGGGCCTTCAATCCACCTGGTCCACTCTTTGAGTCTACAGTATGACTAGTCTGCCCGCACCGGGCCTTCAGTCGGCTTGGTCTACTCTCCGAGCCTCAGCACGTCTGGTCCGCCCTCGTGGGGCCTACAACCTATCCGAACCGCTCGCTGGGCCTGCGGGATAATCGGTCCGCCCTGGGTATGTTGGCCTACAGCACAAAGCAGGACCCGCCTCAACCCAACTCCAGTCCAACAACCATGTGCACATAAATATATAATCATATAACAATACGCATCCAATCAAACCGATCTAGCAGATCACATAACATAACATCATCCTAACCAGGATACCGACCTAACCGGCCACTAGCATAGCATCATCCTATATACCAGGATACCGACCTTAACCAGGTCTCTAACATATACCATCCTAACTACCAGGATGCAACATAGCAAAGCAATAACATAACAACAATACTCGGATTACAATCCGATAAAGGGTCGGCCTTAGTGCCTTAGACCCTGTTGATATAGTGAGGATAACTCATATCGCAACTGCTAACTGAAAAGGATAAGATCACGCTGCTCCAACCTCCGACACGAACTCCACCACTGATCAATACCAAAAGACTGAACTCAAATAAATACCCATAATTACCAAAATACCCCTGGAAGTCAACTGGTCAACTCTTGGTCAAAGTCAAAGTCCTCAATCAAAGTCAACCCTCCTGACTGACTCTACTCGCCGAGTCAACCCGCTGACTCGTCGAGTCCCCATGCTTTGAAACTCCCATAACACGACTCAACTCGCCGAGTCGCCCCAAGACTCGTCGAGTCCCACAACTCTGAGTCTAACCTTAATCAACTCACTGAGTCATCCCTTGACTCACCGATTCACAGCTTAACCAGAAAAGGTTAAGACCTCACGACCAGAATCGCCGAGTCCAAGAACAGACTTGCCAAGTCCAAGGCTATCTTCAACCAACTCGCCGAGTTGTTCTTCCAACTCGTCGAGTTGTTGCCCATCGTCATGCAACTCGTCGAGTATACCCATGTGACTCACCGAGTACCACTAGTTCTTAACTCATACAGAGGCTTTCCAAGTCATGCAGGGTCTCAAATCCATAGATCTACTCTTATACAAGCCATCCATCACGTAAAGTAGCAAACTTTACGTGAATCCAAGGAGATCTAAGCATAATACACTCTTGGCTAAGGTTTGGGACTAAAAGGCTTCATCAACAGCTCTTGAACAGGGACTTTATGCTCTTTTGGATCATCACTACTCTAGATCTGAGGTAGCAACCTTAGATCCAACCTCCAAACTCAAGATAACACTAGATAAATTCCCAAAAATCCCACAAATGATATATCTAGATGGATAACAGCTCAAGCAACGAATCCTTACCTCCAAAGAAGACTCCAACAGAAGAATAAGCCAAAACCTTGCAAAGCCCCTTGCTCCAAGCCTCTTAATCTTCAAAGATTTCTTCAACCAACACTCCTTCAAGACCCAAATGCTCTCTAATTCTCTCACACACGAAAATTAGGGTTTATGGACTTCAAAGGGGAGCAAAGAGGCTGGGGAGAGGGTATTATGTTCTTTATATAGGGCTCAATCCCTGAGATTAGGGTTTTCTCCACACAGCACCAACTCGCCGAGTCCAGCCACCGACTCGCCGAGTTGGTCACTTAACACGCGACCAGAATCGCGACCCTACTCGCCGAGTCCACCCATGGACTCGCCAAGTTGACCATTCACATTTTCACTTTGAACCCTGAACTTGCACTCCTGAACTCGGGATGTTATATATATATATATATATATATATATATATATATATATATATATATATATATATATATATATATATATATCGAATCCTTGTCACATATACTATAACTTTAGTTAAGATTATTTATCCTAAATAACCTCTATCAAAATGTTGTTTTTATGATTATATTTTAATTGTCTAACCTGAAATTACGGACGTTACAATTATCTCCCCCTTATAATGATTACATCTCATAATCATCAACAAAACAAGGATTGCATAATGACTCCATACATTACCTTTCCATCCTAGGTAATAACCATAATTCTTATGTCTTTTGAAATGAGTTTCTAACTCTTAGACTTTTGGACTACTGACGGTGCTCAATCTTGCACCTGCTCTTCATTCTAAATTCGATCTTCATTGGAGACTCAGACTCCTTCTAGAATAGACTTAACCTAAGATAAGATTTTTACCTCAACTATCGTAATAGACCGATGGGTCATGCTCTAATGACCTTTCATCGTATGATGTAATTGTTGGGTTTTTTGGGCATAAGACATCCTATGTGCTCATACAAACCCTAACGCTTGGATCTAGGTTTCTCTATTGTACATGCTTCGAATCCAAGACTATAAACCCTAATATTAGCATATGGAAATCGATATTAACATATAATTAGGTTTAGGATATTACCTTGATTGTTATGTAGCAATAACAATCCCAATTCCTCCTTGAATTGACTTTGGAAGGCTTAGAGTCACAAGTGTCACTCCTCTAATGACTTACAAACACCAAGAGCAAATGGAGAAGGTATAAAGAGAGAGGAGAGAGGTAGAAATTCGTCCTTAGATGCTCTAGGGATCAAGTTCACGAAATCTTAAGGCCTTAGGGGTCTTTATATAGGGTTGGGATTAGGGTTTCCGTCCTTATCCTTATCTAGTTACTTGCCCATCAAGCAAACATAAGATAAGCCTTGAAAATCCATATCTCTTGGACCTTGGACGATTTTAAGGATATCCTTATCCTTGAATTCGTCCATCCTTTAACAAGGATAACCATTGCCCTATTTTGCAACTATCACATAATTACAATTCAGCCCCTCTAGTTTAATTAATTACATTTGATCACAAAATTAATTCTTAATTAATTATTGACCAATATTAATTAAACAAATATGATTTCTCCTTTAATATATTATTCTTATAACATATTAATAAATCATAATAACCTCTCTCTTTATTTATTTCTCCAATCAAGTTGCTTTGGTGAAGGCAACCCAAAAGGACCATGCACCATCGGGTCAAGTACATACCAAAATAGTTATGGACTTAGACACTAATCCAACAGTCTCCCACTTGGATAAGTCTAACAACTATTCTGCGTATGACTTCAGATCCTGATCTGCAATTGTAGCTTTCCAAAGCCGCTGTCAACTCTGATCCTATCAGATACGCGTGTCCTTAAGATAAGGGATCATATATTCCTCCATTCTAGATATCATATGAGATATGATTTCAAATCATTCTCTTTGTACTATATCTCGATTCCGATTTATGACGACTGACTAATTGAACAAATCAAATTAGCCCCAGCCCGGCCGAGCATTTACGTTTGTCATCACTAAATCATCGAGGGGCCCAAAGATATCGCTTTTATCCTACTTTGGATAAAAGGAACAGATAAACTTTGATACAATGCTTGCTTGCACTCACGCACCGAATCACACTCAACAATATGTTTTATAACACCAAGTTACTAGTGCGTTTACATATTATCAATGTGCAACCGATTCGCAAGATACAACTCACACATCTCGGTTTCAAGAATATAAGATGTTATCGTCTCACCAATCACTCGTGATACAATTCATGGAGTGATCCAAGTGAGCGTGGGTTTAATCCAATGCTCAAATTCATATTCATAAGCACTCATGAACGTTGCAGCAAACATTTGCTTATGTCTAATGTTCTTTAGACAATCCACACACCAATTCACGACAGTCTTCATTCATATCTACTTCCAACATATGAATGACTGTGGCTCGTTCGAATAATTCGATTATTCTTAATAAACTCAATTATTCTGGAAGTCAAAACATGCAAATGTGAAACACAAGAATAATACTAATCCCATATGGCCTCAAACCTTTGAGTATAAATAAAACGCCTTTTATTTATCACCATATTGATTACTTATTATTTGTCGTTTCGGGTAATCAAATTCTTACTTGAATTACAACACTTGTCCCATGCTCCTAGCATGCACACAATGTTTACCTATGGTTCTTACTTTGTGAAATATATCACATTGAACACATTTCCAATCATTCTCATTTCACAACTTCAAATCCTTTTCATAAGTGAAAGAATATCAAGTTCTTGCTACTTATAGAATATGCTAGATTCTAACATTCTATGCAACTTATACTTTCGTAATGTCACTGCACAAAAGTCACAAAGACTATTGCCAATGATATTACAAAGTCTTTTATCGGAAATTGTTACAAGAAAATTCCTTAGATATGATGTCTCTCACTCAAAGTACATTCCTTTGAACATCCTTTTGCATAAAAGTTTCTAATCTAGTCATAGATTATCAATATTCAATTCCCAATGTGGATACATTTCCATATTTTCCATATGACAACTTATTCTTAATAGAATCTTATCTATTCCTAATAATGTCGATATGGTCCATCCAATATGAAAACATTTCCATATCTTCCAATACTATACTTCCAACTACTCACAAGCAACCAATCCTCGTCGAACTTGGATTGTCCTTTGATAGTTGTTTAATTATTTTAGTCTAAACCGATTCTAGTCCTTTTTCCCTCTAAATGCACTAGACATTTGGAAAATTTTAGAATGGTCAAACATTAAAGCATTTTCAATCGATCCTATACTCGAAGCGTATGGGACACGACGCATAATGTTTTATTTGCTATGTTCTCAAAATTCGAATTGTGAAGAGGAATGTCGTAATCATAATCGAAATTTTAAGAACACACTATGTACCCTTGACTAAATTTATTAACATTTCTCAACCTAAACCTTTAGATTTGAAATGAAGCATAATATTCTCTCCCTTAATTATAGCAAAACAACCTCTCAACTCTTACAACTTTGCAAAGTATGACTCTTGTTTTCTATAATTAATATTGCTAACCTTGAAATACTTGCCTTAATAATCATACAATTATAACTTTTATGCTCCCACTATCTTGATGATTATTATAAACATAACACTTATGCTCCCACTAGCTTCGACATGTATTCAGAAACAGCTAAACTTTCAGAAAAACAATACTTATTGAATTTCTTAAATTCATGTTTCTAATACTTAATGCTTTGATAATCTTTTATCAAGGCCTTTTAAACTTATACACCTTTGCCTTAGATAGCTCATATGTGTGTCTAAACAATTAAGACTAATTGCCAAACCTCACAATTCAAATCATGGTAAGGGATACCGTAACCATAATTGAATTCGAGAATGCAATTTTATAATCACTATCTTCTTAAAATCTTTCTTAGTGAAAGCATTTACTCACAATCATTTTCATGAAGGAGGAAATCTTATGACACTTAGATTTAACGGTGTATTTGTTCCTATCCATGTGAATTTGTCAAAACCAAAGTTTACGAAAAATTCAAACTCATATGGATCGAACTTTCTTGATCTCGATTTCTTGCCCTTGATGGTAGCACAGCTGCCCACCATGTCTTCCAAGTAGTTAAGCAGCTCACTTTTTTTATCAATGTACTTTCCATTGATCAAGGTCCTTGCCTTTTATGCATTCAAATGAGAACTCATAGAAATCATATGCATAATTAACTCAATTGGAACGACATAGAAACAAAATGATGTCAACACGATAGGTCGTGAACCTCAACTCGTGTGCTAGTGATGATTGATAAGGTCTATTTGATTTGTTCTTGAAACTTTTCAAGACCATTAAGACTCCCACTGACTCCTTGACATATAGGATCCTTTTGTCAATAAACATTTCTTGACAAACAAATATTCAAGAGTTAGTGTAGCTTTTATCAAGACTCTTCATAAATTGGTTGTAGTTGGTCTTTGTCTTATCCAAGACATCACAACTTTCCACATTTGATGAATATTATAAACCTTTAATACTTTTCACTCATTGTCACAATCTTAACTTTAAGACTTGTCATTGGAACGAAGTATGATAGACTTCTTGATTTAACCATTTCTTCAATCCTTGATTCATCTTCTTAAACATACAATTGTGCTAAGATTTACTTAGAGGATCAATTGAGATATGGTTCTTAATCATTAAGACTCATCATAAAGCATAAAAGGTACTCTCCCTTCTTCTTAGAATGGAGAAACTTTTATCTTTCTGCCTACTTGATTCTTCTTATTCGTTCTACTATTGATTTAAACCTTTTTTTTTTCCAATCAATCTAGAATTACACTTAATCTTGTAAGTATAATCACATTTACTAAACCTTTAGTAAATCATGATGAATTTCTTTGTTACTCTTATGGTGGACTTGATCAACACACAACTTTGTGTGCTCGATCTCCTAGTCCTTCACTTGACACTTTGTCAACAAATTATTCTAATTTCCAAATATGAAATTTCTCATTCATCATGCAACCAAGTTGCGTGATTCCAAGTTTCTGTCCAATTGAAACTTGGGCGATGAGAAACTCTCCCTATTTGGTAAATTCTCGACTTTCCATAAGAACCAAATCCATTATTGCTAATATTCAAACATCAATTTTTCATATACGCCATTGCAAGGATAAATAAATAATATAAAATCAAAATTTATTTTATTGCGGAAAAATTTGTCGTTACAATGCAATTCATTGAGAAACTATGCTAATACATCTTTCTTAGCAATCTAATTCTAACTCTAAATAGTAGCTCAAGAATCTAATCTTCGAGAAATGCGGTCGAAATCCATTCCTTCATGGTTGGATTCTGCTCTCTTCTTCCCTTAAGCTTCCTTTCTTTTCTTCGATCCTACAAAACATCAATTGTAATCTTATCACATTATGTATTAAGAATCTAGAATAAAAGCTTAAAAGAGTTAGTTAATGGATTTTACCTATATTAGAGCCATACGTTTCGACTCTCCCATCTCTTAGATCTCTTAGGTAAATGGGGCAGCTTCGTCTCCAATGCCCTTTCTCTTGGCAATAAAAGCAAATTGACTCTTTTGGAACATGACATGGAACTACTTCAGACATTGCCTTTCTCTTATGATCAAACTTTTCGATCATAGCATGTCTTTCGTTGTCATTGTCTATATCCATAAAGGTCTTGAAGGAAAATTCACCAATCAATTTTGCTTTTCTATTGCGCCAAACCATTGTTGATTCAGCAGCAATAAGCATATAGGTGAGATCTATAAGGTTCACGTCACGGTTCATCATATAGTACTCTCTTACGAACTCACTATATGGGTTAGGAAGTGACTGAAGAAACCAATCAACAGCCATTTCCTCACAGACAACGGATCCCAACATTATTAACCTATCAATGTGTGACTTCATCCCTAGGACGTGTGCACACACCGACTTTCCTTCTTTATGTTTACTTGCCAAAAGGGCTTGAGTGATCTTGAACTTTTCAAGCCTTTGAACTTGTGGGTTAGGGAGAATAATTGGAGGAGGTGGAGGAAGTGAAGCATGATTTCTTATTCTTCGATCGAATCGTGGAATATCGTCTTCATGTGGAAGGCTTGTTCCACGGGATTTAGGAAAACCATAGTTGTCGAACTCTGACATCTACAAAACGGGAGAAAACGAATTCAAGTTAGTTGATTGATTGAGTCCTCAGTAAATCACCCAAATGAGTTACTAAGGCTAGGACCCAACACAATATTCTACAACTCGGGAGAGGGATGCTGTAACCCTAATTGCAGAATATTTGAAGGTAAGTGAATGACGATTCACTAATTTCCACCACGAAAAACAAAAAAGAAATTTAAGTTTTAAATCTATGAAAACTCCTAGATCCTTTGAGATTCATTGAACTTTCAATGGCATGTTTAAATCTCGATATGCCCCTCTTGTTTGTGACTAGGATGCCGAGGATCACAAAGCGGGTGTGAATAACCATGCGAATTTACATGGTGCCCTCACATGTTACAGTCACCTATTCTATGTGCCGGTAAACCACACACGCTCCACCGAACTATGACAAACATTGAGTCACCCTTTGCTACCTTTTCTTAGAACCATTTAGTGTGTCGGTAAACCACACACGCTCCACTAACGTCTTCGCAAGGGCACAAAGTGTAATTTCATGGAATTGCATCAATTCAATTTTGCCTAAGTAACTAAGATTGGGAATTTTATGAAAACATTTAGTTACTTTAGTAATTCATTATACTTATAATGGAAGGTTTTGTCCCATCCTACCCGTTCGGCTAACGACCCTCCACTAGTCAAGAGTGCGGTGGGTAAGAGTGGATACCCATTCAATCGCCATTTTATAGGCAATTTCCTTAAACACCCCTTATAGACTAGCTTCGTGAATGAGGCCTACTATCGGTAAGACTGACTTTTACTCATACATATATATAGTGTTAGACTTTTAATATTATATATAGTATAGGGTGTATTTTACACTTTTAAAATATCAGGTGGTCAAATTTAACAATTATACTTTTAATTCAATTACATTTTAAACCAAAAACTTTATGGATTTTTAAACCTCTTTTAATTATACACCTTAATTAATTAATAAAACCATAAGGGTGTGATTTGAACTTTTTCAAAACTATAATAAGGTTTTAGAATTTAACATTCCTAATTAAACTTTTAATCAACTTTTAAATTCCAAAACTTGAGGGCAAGTTTTGAAACATTTCAAAACATTAGGGTTTAGAATTTAAATATACATCAAAATTAAACAATTAATCAAAATTTAAATTCCAAAACTTGAGGCAAGTTTTGAAACTTTTCAAAACAATTTAGTTTTAATCTTTCTTAAAAATTTCGAATTTATGACATTTAAATTAAAAAAAATTAAATATTAAAACTCTTGATTTAATAATTATCTTGAATTAGACTATTAATTTAATTATTAAATCATAAGAGAATATCTAAATCATGAGGATAATTACCATTTATACATTTAAGATATCCTAATCCCTTAATTATCTCTATAGATTTCGAAAATAAGGATAGGATAATGCAAAATTTATAATTACCATATTTAACAATTAGAGGATAATTACAAGATATGGGATAATCCAAATCCCTAAAATTTGGGATCTTATCTTGGGGAGGAGGCTAATTTCGAAAATCAAGGGATTAAAACAAACCCTAGATTTCGAAATTTAAGGGTTTAAGGAAAGGATTTGAAGATCTTATTCAAACTCTTGCAAATTAGGGTTTGCAAACCCTAATCTCGAAAAAAAAACTTTAGCCTCTTAGGGTTTATTGGCAATAAACCCTAATATGTCAAGTTCATACAATTGAATTTTTTTATACATATTAAGCATCAATACAATAGAAACCAGTCTAGTCTCTGATACCACTGATGGGTTTTGGTCCTAAGAACATCCTATGTGCTCATACAAACCCTAATGCTTGGATATAGGTTTCTCTATTGTACATGCTTTGAATCCAAGACTATAAACCCTAATATTAGCATATGGAAATCGATATTAACATATAATTAGGTTTAGGATATTACCTTGATTGTTATGTAGCAATAACAATCCCAATTCCTCCTTGAATTGACTTTGGAAGGCTTAGAGTCACAAGTGTCATTCCTCTAATGGCTTACAAACACCAAGAGCAAATGGAGAAGGTATAAAGAGAGAGGAGAGAGGTAGAAATTCGTCCTTAGACGCTCTAGGGATCAAGTGCACGAAATCCTAAGGCCTTAGGGGTCTTTATATAGGGTGATTAGGGTTTCAGTCCTTATCCTTATTTAGTTACTTGCCCATCAAGCAACCATAAGATAAGCCTTGAAAATCCCTATCTCTTGGACCTTGGATGATTTTAAGGATATCCTTATCCTTGAATTTGTCCATCCTTTAATAAGGATAACCATTGCCCTATTTTGCAACTATCACATAATTACAATTCAGCCCCTCTAGTTTAATTAATTACATTTGATCACAAAATTTATTCTTAATTAATTATTGACCAATATTAATTAAACAAATATGATTTCTCCTTTAATATATTATTCTTATAACATATTAATAAATCATAATAACCTCTCTCTTTATTTATTTTTCCAATTAAGTTGCTTTGGTGAAGGCAACCCAAAAGGACCATGCACCATCGGGTCAAGTACATACCAAAATAGTTATGGACTTAGACACTAATCCAACAGTAATGGCTAGACTCACAACTAGAATAGAGCATAGAAGACACTTCCCTTCATGTTCTAATGTTATATAATCACATCATAATATTTAGTATTTCTAGCTACAGTCTGCTTAGTCTTAACGACGACCATGATACTTTATCGATCGCTTCGATCGTCTTTCCTTCGATCTTTTAACTAAAGTCAGATACAACATTGATCATGGTTCTCTGAACCAAGTAACAAACTTAGATTTATTGGAATCGATTCATCATGACCACTAAGGTCAGAATAACAATCATCTTCTTAGTCATTTATCAAAATGATTGTAATGATGGAAGCAAACGAAACAAACTTAACTACTAGTGCCTCGGTAACCTTGTGACTCTTACTGATCCAAGTGTGAGTCTTGTGCTTCTGGTAACATATGTGTCTACTACTTTTCACACTTACTCATACTCGTCCCAAGAATTGCATCGCAGTTCTCCAAGTCACCATACAAGAAAATCGCACAACATCTTATCGCATTAAGTCATATAACATAATTAGGGATTGTATTACTTCTTGAAAATGATTACAATGTCATTCAAGTTCACCATACATCATGGCCTTTTTCTATCGGGTTACATAACATAATACTATCTATATAGGATGACTATTTCATATCTTGGACTCGGGACAAGCAACTCCTTATTCTTAATTTTCTGAAGTGTCATCTGCTTCATCAAGAATCATCTGGAATGCTCTTGCCTTTGGATTTGTGGAGCATTTGGCCTTGCTGCTTCATTTCTCTTTGGACAGTCATTCCTAAGACGCTCTGCTTCTCCACACTTGTAACACACACTTTCGGTGTAATTACTGACATAGTGACCAATATTTCCAAAGTTGAAGCAAGTAACTTCATTGGTTCATCTCCTAAATTCTTTCTTCCTGCACTTCTCACACCACTTGGCTTTAGTGTTATCCCCAGACCTCTTGTCGTTGGGTCTGGAATTTGAAAACCTACTCTTTTTATCGGGCCTTGACTATCACTCAAACTTCCTTTTCTCTACGGTTTCAGCTTTTTCCAAACCTTTCTCCCTTATCTTGGTCTTTACATTCCTAGCCACTTAAATGGTTGCTTTCAGAATGGTCGCTAGCTTCATCGTTGGACCAAAATTCGTTCGTAGTCCCATAGAAAACTTGTTTACCTTGGAAAGTTCGGTAGGGACCAAGTTAGAAACTAGCTTCTTCTTTTCAGTGAAAGTTGTAACATACTCACTGACACTCATCTTGCCTTTCTTTAGATTCTGGAATACATTATTGATCTCTAGAAGATCTTGTTCACAATAGTATTGCAGTTATAACTCTTCAAGGAAGTTCTCCCAAGACATTTTAATGGCTTCTTCTTTCGGTATAGTACCAACTAATAGCTTCCACCAGCTTAGTACTCTAATCTTCAATTGTCTTAATGTAAGGACAGTCTTCTGCCTGTTACAGCCACAACTTTCAAACATCATCTCTATTTCAAAGATCCAGTCCATTACTTCCACCAGTGTTGAGTTACCAGAAAGACTTGGTGGTTTGGAAGCCATGAAGTCTTTGTACTTGCATCCATCCTTTTCAATTTCCTTATCAGGATTGTTCCTCCTAACCCTTCGTGGTTAAGCTTGGCAAACAGTCCAAATATAGTTTCCTTCCTTTGGCTATTCCTCATTCAACTCAGGTTGCACAACTGGTACAGTAGGTTCATCCCTATTATCCAGTAGCATTTTGTATCACCTCATCCATTTACTCGGCTAACATGACATGAATTATTACTTGGACTCCTGTCATCATGACAGGTTCAACTATTGGCACGTATTTAGGTGCACACTCATTCGTACGAGGCTATGTTTGTCGGTTTCCATTACCGTTTCCTAATCCACTTTGTATCTTTACCATGATGTTATCTACACCGGAACAACCGTTCAGGGTCTCAGAATTGAGAATACATTATGATAGAGAAGATTCTACTTATGTTTAGACACATGATCCTCCTTATTACCCCCTAAAAGTTATATGGCAATTTTAATACAGTAATTAAACATTTAGAATCCTAGACACCTAATGTTTCATAATCCATGTCAGCAACATGCCTTAAATATAGTCAAGTAATAGCAAGTTAGGAAACCTAAAGCATGTTGTTAATCATTTAGCACATAGCAACAAATTAGGCAACTTATCCTAAAGTAAGCTAGTGTTTGTGTCAATTCAGGTATACTAAAAATAAAATTGACACACGCCTCACGACCATTGCTTAGAATTCTAAGTTTAAGTATAGATTTTCTCAAATATTTCTAGTTCGATTAAAGTAATGCTTTGATACCAACCGTAACATCACCATTTTTATAGTCAGAAAATACATTTTATTTATGCTTATTTTAAAACATAGTTTATTTATTGTTGGATTAATGTCTAAGTCCATAACTATATTTGGTAAGACTTGACCCGACCCGGCATGGTCCATTTGGGTTGCATACCATCATGCACTTGAATGAGAGAAATAAGACACTTATGGTTATTAATATATTATAAGTTCTAGTATATTAATAATAAGAATAATAAGATTATTTAATTAGTATTGATCAAGAATTAATCTAGGATTAATTAAGTGATCAAAAGAAGACTAATTAAATATATGGGTTGATTGTGTAAATCATCCATACTTGTATAGTGGGCTAATGCTCCATGGATAATCAAGTTGGGCTAAAACCCATAGGATGGTCCATGGATGCTCCATGGTGTATTTGTACCCATGGATCCAAGGAAATGGAAAGCCATGACAATTAAGAGTTTACCCTAATTGTGTAACTATATAAGCATCTTATTATTGAGGAAAAATTGGCCACTAGTAGTATTCAAGAAAGGGCTAGCCGATTTTGGTAAGTGTAGAATTCTCTCAAGTCATTCTAAGTGTTTTGATGATTGTGATTCCATTTGAGGTGTCACACTTGGGGCACTAAGCACTCAAGCTTCATGAAGACTTTCTACATCAAGAGGTATGTATTCTATCTTGTTACATTATTGTTTTGTATGCTAGATTAGGATAATACCTTGGAAGTTCTTATTTGCATGTATAATAGAGAAAACATAGATCCAAGGTATTTAGGGTTGCATGTACACTTAGGAAGTGTTAGAATGCACAAAACCCAACAGTGGTATCAAAGCCACGGGTTGTTTTCTGTTATATTGATGCAAATATCTTATTTTCAAAGTTGGAAAAAAAAACATGAAGTTTGTCAAATTTTAAAATAATTACTTGTTCTTGTGAAAAACTAATTATTTGTAAAATTTGAATAATTTGCTTTATGAGTTGAATTAGGTCAAATTTAATAAAAGATAAAATAATATGATTATTTTATTAGTTTTAAAAGTTTGATCTAAAAAGTTTTATTTTTTTTGAAACCTCCATAAGTTATGGATTTGAAAAGGTTTTAAAAAAAAAAAAATTGATTCAAAGTTTTTTTGGAGTTACAAAATTTGGTGTTAATGTTTTAAAGGATTACATAACTTAAGAATAAGTTATGGATCACCAAAAGTTTTTTGTGTTATCTTGTTTTATGAGTGAATTTGGATTAATGATGAAAATTATGTGATAGTTGGTTTTAATCCAAATTAATCTAAGAATTGATTCTAAAATGTGTTTTTGTAACTTGTCCTCAAGTTATATGAAAAGTCACATTTAAGAATCATAAAACTCATAAAAATTGGCAAAGGTTACAAAATGAAGAGTCTAGTTCTAATTAAATGGTTTTATGACTCCATAACTTGTCCTCAAGTTATGGAGGACCAAGAGTCTCTTCATTTAATAAAATAAAATAAAATAAAAAAAGGTGTAACCTTAATTAATTCCATAAGTTATAAAATAAAGAAAAGTTAATTCTTTTATTAGTTTAAAGTCTTCCATAACTTGTCCTCAAGTTATGGAACTTGAAGAGTTTTTGGATTAAAACTACTTTAAACACATAAGTTATGGAATTAATTATTTTTGAATAGTTTCAAAACTTGCCCTCAAGTTTTGGAATTTGTAAAGTTTTCTCTAATGAATACTTTAATTCCAAGTTAGCCCTTAGAATTTTAAAAGTTAAAATTCAACCCTTATACTTTATAATATTATAAGTTAATAATATATATATGTATAAGAGTAAAGTCAGTCTTACCGCTAGTACGCCTCATTCACGAAGCCGGTCTATAAGGTGGGTATAAGGTTGTTGCCTATAAAATGGCAACTTAATGGGTGTCCACTCTCACCCACCGCTTGCTTGACTGGTGGAGGGTCGTTAGCCGAACGGGTTTGACAGGACTAGAACTCTCCCTTCATTAAAAGTATTAATGATAATACTAAGTAACTAAACTCTTAATAATACCCAATCTTAGTTACTTAGGAAAAATGTGAATAAGGTGCTAATCCATGAAATTGCACTTTACACTTTGTCTAAGTCGTTAGTGGAGCGTGTGTGGTTAACCGGCACACTAACTTGGACTTAACAAGGTAGGAAAAGGGTGACTTAATATTTATCATAGTATCGATGGAGCGTGTGTGGTTAACCGGCACATCGATTGAGGGGTAATTTATTAAGGGTACCAAGTGATTTGCATGGTTACTTCACACCTTGTTTTGTGATCCTCGGCATCCCAGTCACAAAACCTGAAGGGCACACTCGAGATTGAAACATGCCTTTGAAAAGTTCAATGAATCTCAAAGATCTAGGAGTTTCAAAACCAATTAAAACCTAATAATACATTTCGTTTATCTTGGTGGAAATTGGTGAATCGTCATTCACCTACCTTCAAATATTTTATAGCTTGGATTACGGCATACCTCTTCTAAGTTATAAAATAGTTTGTTGGGTCCTAGCCTTAATATTTCATATTGGGTGTCATATTAAGGACTTTAAATCAACTATCTTGAATATCTCCCAAAAGATGTCTGGTTTAGACACCTATGATCTTCCCAAATCTCTTGAAACAAGGTTTCCTAATGAAGATGATGTCCCATGGATATCATACTTCTTCACCTCTTCAAATTATTCTCCCTAACCCACAAGTTCTTGAAAAGTTTAAGGTCACTCAGGCCCTATTGGCAAGGCAAGGTCTAGGTGTGGTCACATCTTGGAGATGTAGTCACATATTGACAAGCCGGGAGAGTTGGGTGTCAAAGTCTTGAGAAAGTTGGTGGTTCAACTACTTTCTAAGTCACATAGTGAGTTCTTTTGGAACACCTATGAAAAAGACTATGACAAGACCCTTAATGATCTTGTCTATTTGTTAAGATCAACTTCCTAAAACTTTATGGACATTGACAATGATGACATTGGATATCCAGTAAAGCATTCTCTTCCCAATGGAAAGGGATCGGCTATAGTCAACTCGGTTGACCAAATGGTAAAGAGAAAAGCTAAGTCTGTGATAGTCCTGTGTACCATTATCAAAGGGTCCATATGTTTGTATTGCCAAAGAAAGGGCATTGGTTGCGAAGCTGCCAAATTTACCTAAGGATGTTAAAGTCAATAAGTTTGACTCTACTTCAGGTAAATTCCACTATCTAACTCTGTTAAGTTTCTATTATGAGATTCTTGATACATGTGTGACTGGGTCACATGGTAATGTTTTAAGAATCAAAGAAAAAGTGAAGAAACTTAAAGAAAGAATATGCTGAATCTGATCGCATAGATGGATTTCTATCGCGTAGCTTGAAAAATCAGATTCTTGAGCTACTTCTTAGGAGTTATGATATTTTTGCTTAGGAATAGATAACAACAAGTTTTCATATGGAATGTAAGGATTAGTTTTTCCGCAAAGTTTTAAAATAATCGAAAAATTTTTATTTTATTTTAAAATATCCTTACAATGGCATCTGTGGAAATTTTTGTTGCTTATAAGATTCCATTAGTAGCAAGAGTGGAAGTATGAAATTGATTCTTTCATTTGTGGTAATGTCTAAATTTACCAAATAAGGAAAGATTCTCATCACCCAAGTTTCAATTGGACCGGAACTTGGAATCATGCAAGTTGTATAGCATGATGAATGAGAACTTTCAAGTTTTGGAAAATTAAGACTAATTACTTGTTCACATGGATGTGTGAGTCAAGTAAAGGGCTTAGGGATCGAGTACACATTCTTGTGCACTGATTAAGTCCACCACTAAAGATCGATAAGAAGAATCAAATAAGGTAGAAGGATAAAAGTTTCTCAAATCTGAAAAGATGGGAGAGTACTTTAGTATCAGTTTTTGTGATCATCTTAATGATTAAGAAACCATAGCACAATTAGTTCTCTAAGGAAATCTTAGTGCATTCTTATGACTAAGAAGAGGGATCTTGAATTGTTGAAGTGGTTAAATCAAGAAGATGAGTCATACTTCGTTCCAATACAAGTCTTAGAGTCATACTCCAAGATTGTAATTTGAGTGACATGTCTCAAAAGAAGGTTAAAACACTTGTCAAATGTAAGAGTAAAAGTTTTTCTACTCTTGTACATTTGAAATTGGTAAGTTGTGATGTTTTGGATAAAACAAAGACCAACTTAGGCCAATTGTGTGAAGTGTTTGTCTTGATTAGAATCCTCACTATCTCTTGTATATTTGACAAGGGAGTCTTATATGTCAAGAGGACAGTGGGAGTCTTAAAGGTCTTGAAAGTCTCAAGAAATAATCAAGAATAAAACCTGAAGTTCTTCGCTAGCACACGACTTGAGGTTTATAACCTATCGTGTTGACATATCTGTGCCCATTCCAGTTAAAGTTGGCTTTGCATATGAGTTCTTAGAGTTCTCAATTTGTTGCACAACAACTTGGAAGCAATGGCAGGCCCTTGAGCTGTCAGGTGGCAAGAAGTTAAGATTGAGTTCAATCCATATGAGTTTGGATTTGTCATTATCCTTGTCTTGTGACTATGGTTTTGACAATTCACATGGATAAGAACACATACGCCATTAAATCTAAGTGTCATAAGGTTTCTCTCTGATTCATGAAAATGATGGTGAGGAAACACTTTCACTAAGTAGATTTTAGCTAGATAGCAATTGTGATATTTGCATTCTCAAAGTCGTTAGTGGAGCGCGTGTGGTTAACCGGCACACTAATTTGGACTTGTGAGAAGTGGCAAAAAGGTCTAAACATTATGATTACGGCATCCCTCTTCATAATTGTTTAGATACACAAGTGTGCTATCTAAGGGAAGGTGTATGATTTTGATAAAGACTTATCAAAACAATCTAGTATCAGAAATCTGAACTTTGGTAAGAAAGTCAGCTGATTTCTGAGTACATGTCAAAGCTAGTGGGAGCATAAGTGTTATGCTAATAATCATCATGTTAGTGGGAGCATGATAATTATGATAAGTATTGCAAGTTAGCAATGTTAATTATAGAAAACAAAAGTTTCAATTGGGAAAAAGTTGTTTTGCTATAATTAAGGGAGAGGAAATTATGCTTCATCTCAAATCTATAAGCTTAGATCGTGAGGTTTTTATCATTTAGTCAAGGATATATATGAATTTCATGTTGGAATGGCTCAACATAAGGAAATTTTGTATATGGGTCCATTATTTGCGTTCTAAAATTCGATTATGATTACGGCATCCCTTTTCATAATCTGAATTATGAGAACTTGGCAAATAGAAATGGAAATGTTATAGCAAAAGACTGGTTTAGTCTTTATGTGAGACATCATGAATCGTGTCCCATATGCTTCGGATATAGGATCGATTACATGTGCTATAATCATCCGTTCTAAAATTTTCAAAAATGCCTGGGGCATTAAGAAGGGAAAAGGTTTAGAACTGGATATGACTAAAAGGATTAAACAATTGTCGAGGACAATCTAAGGTTTACCAAAGATTGGTTACTCAAGGACAACTTGAAGTATAGTGATAATTCCGGAAGGACCATATTGACATAATCTGTAAGGAGGCAACTCTTGTTCAGAAGTGATAGTCAAAATGGAATCTGGAAATGTTTCAAAGTTAGTTTTTTTTCAATCCGTGTAAGATTAAGGAAACTTAATGCAAGAAGGATGTTTCCAAGGAGATGATCTTCTTTGGAATGCTCTGTAATGTTTGTTGTCAAGTCTTTATGACTTTGTGCATAATCATTACAAGAGGATCAATGCATATAAGTTTAGAATCTAACAGATTTCAGTAAATGGCATGAATTTGGAATTCTTGCATTTGCAGTAAGGATTTGGGAGTGTGAAAAGAGAATCATTGAAGTTATGTTCAATGGATCTAGTTCACAAAGTAAAGATCATAGACAAACATAGTATGCATACTTGGTGTATGGCATGACTAGTGTTAAGAAAACATAGTGTACATGCTTGGAGCATGGGACAACTATTGGTTTTAAATTCAAGAATAAAGTTGATAGCTGAAACAGTGTACAATGAATAATGTGTAATCATATGGTGATAAATAAAAGGTGTTTTATTTATGTTCAAAGGGTTGATACCATATTGGATTCAATTATTATTGTGTTTCACTTTGCATGTTTTGACTTCCCGAATAAACTGGGTTATTCTTCCGGAATGACTAAGTTATTCAAACCATCCACAGTCAGTCATATTTTGGAAGTAGATATGAATTAAGACTGTCATGATGGGTTGTAGAGGTCTAAGGTGTTGGACAAGGCTACAACAATCATGAGTGCTCATAAGTTCTGAGTATTGGATTCAACCCGCGCTCATTGGAATCACTTCATGGATTTTATCACGAGTGATCATGAGACGATAATATCTTATATTCTTCAAACGTAGAGATATGAGTTGTTACTATGAGTTGATAGTACATTGATAGCACGAAAACGCATTTGGTAACTCGGTGCTATAAAACGTGCCTTTGTGTATGATTCAACAAGTAGTAGAACAAGCCATATGAGTCGAAGTTTATCCGTTCCTTTTACCTTCGGGATAAAAGCGATATCTGTGGGCCCCTCGATGATTTGATGATGACAAATGGAAGTGCTCGGCCGGGCCAGGACTGATTTGATTTGTTCAATTAGTCAGTTGTCATAAATCGGAAATCGGGAAACAACAAATGGACAGAGAGAATGATTATAATCCATGTCTCAGTCCATATGATATCTAGAATGGAGGAATATATGATCCCTTATCTAATGGACAAGTCACTGACAAAGGTCAGAGTTCATCTACAAGGTCAGAGTTCGACATAAGCTTTTGAGAGCTACGATTGCCGGTTGGTTCCTGAAGTCATACGCAATAATAGTTTTAGACTTATCCAAGTGGGAGACTGTTGGATTAATGTCTAAGTCCATAACTATATTTGGTAAGACTTGACCCGACCCGGCATGGTCCATTTGGGTTGCATACCATCATGCACTTGAATGAGAGAAATAAGACACTTATGGTTATTAATATATTATAAGTTCTAGTATATTAATAATAAGAATAATAAGATTATTTAATTAGTATTGATCAAGAATTAATCTAGGATTAATTAAGTGATCAAAAGAAGACTAATTAAATATATGGGTTGATTGTGTAAATCATCCATACTTGTATAGTGGGCTAATGCTCCATGGATAATCAAGTTGGGCTAAAACCCATAGGATGGTCCATGGATGCTCCATGGTGTATTTGTACCCATGGATCCAAGGAAATGGAAAGCCATGACAATTAAGAGTTTACCCTAATTGTGTAACTATATAAGCATCTTATTATTGAGGAAAAATTGGCCACTAGTAGTATTCAAGAAAGGGCTAGCCGATTTTGGTAAGTGTAGAATTCTCTCAAGTCATTCTAAGTGTTTTGATGATTGTGATTCCATTTGAGGTGTCACACTTGGGGCACTAAGCACTCAAGCTTCATGAAGACTTTCTACATCAAGAGGTATGTATTCTATCTTGTTACATTATTGTTTTGTATGCTAGATTAGGATAATACCTTGGAAGTTCTTATTTGCATGTATAATAGAGAAAACATAGATCCAAGGTATTTAGGGTTGCATGTACACTTAGGAAGTGTTAGAATGCACAAAACCCAACATTTATAACTGCTGAACTTTTCCCATAAAAGTATTTATGAGGAAACATTTTTCATTGATTTATTTAAAAACTTGGGATGTCATAACTGACAAATGAAACATAAACGTAAACATAAACATAGTCACTACTGACCTTAAAACATTTAATGGCTTATATTTCATTGAATCTCATCATCATATCCAAACATCATATATACCTACGTATCGATACATGTGATAAAAAGAAACTAAGAGGATCGGGTTGGGAAACATGGAGAGTACATAGGATTTTCAACTGTAACACCCGTTTCTGCAAGTACATCTCTTAAAACTTTAATTTTATTTTATTTTGGAAAATGGGTCCTACGCGGAGCGTAAGTAATCACCTACACATGATGTAGGTCATCAAAATCATAACGGGGACTTAGGTCCCTACAGGAGACGTAAAGCTTGGTACGCCATGTACAAAAACGACATGTCAATCCGACTTGGAACGAATGAGATATGGATGTTTTAAATTTTTCACAAAAATCGGTTCCGACCCCTAAAAGTGGTTCCGGTTTACTCGGATCCGATGAACCCAAACCCGGATAAAATCATTCTTTAAACCCGGAACCGGAACCAGTTTTATATATTCTGGTTCCAGTCCGATTCCAATTACAGTCCGATTTTAATCTCATCCCTAGTTTCAACATGTTATAAACTAGTTTATATATATAATTAAAAAAAAAAAAAGAAAAAAAAACTACACAAAATAAATGAGCTCAAATTCTAAAAATAACCTTACCAGTTTAATTAAACATATTGAAACCTATTTACATTACTTGGCTATACCAATGTCCAGCTAATACCGGTTATAAGCCTATAAATGGACCAAATTTGTCTATCGACTTCAAGCATCCAAATTATACGAGGACCAAATTTGTCTATCGACTTCAAGCATCCAAATTATACGACATGTCGTAGTCCTTCATGTAGGCTTTATGCTTATAAAGTTTGTGTGGTTAGTGTTTATTGTTAATTTTTTTATAGGATATTATAATATATAACTTGTTATATATCATATAATATTTTTTTAATATATATATATATATATATATATATATATATATATATATATATATATATATATATATATATATATATATATATATATATACACACACACACTAGCCGTCTACCCGCGCAATGTGATGGGCGACGAATAGTTTGTTTCGGCAATTCGTTTTTTTTTTTTTCGGGATGAAAACTAAGAATCTAGGAAACCACATGGACCATTTGTATAAATTTGTTTAAAACATATTAAAATTTTCATTAATTTTAATCATCTAGTTGTAATAACTAAAAAAGACAAACGCAAAACAACATACATGTAGTTACTAATGGTTGATTGTATAATCACGCAATATTTCTTTATACATCAGATTTGAGGTATAGACTTTGTCATCGTTGAACCTTTTGCAGGATTCACTAATACATTTATATTATCACATGATGTCCCTCTAGACACTGCAACATAAAGTTTCCTATGTGACAAAATAGTTTTTGGTCGGTGATTAGTTTTTGTTTAGGCGAACGTCAATTAATTCCATTTCGGTGAGTAGTTTCTTGTTGTCTATTAGCTTCATTTTGACAGACAATGATAATTTCCTTATAAACATGTGATATTACAAAGAACATGAAATGCATCAACATATATCTAAATTTACGTTATGGTTTAAGGTTTAAGAGTTACGGTTTAAGGTGTAGGGTTTAGATGATAAGTGTTAGTAGCAGGGTCATAGGTGGCGTTTTTAATGTGGGGATGATGTGACCGATAGTTTTCTTTAAGACAAATAGTTTACTCTTTTGAAGAATGACATTATTTTTTTCAATGAATAGTTGTTTGTTACTATCTTTAAGACTTTTGTATCGATATATAATTAACAAAAAAACAAATAATGACAACGAATGTTTGAGCAATCTACTTTATTAGGGTAGATACAATGTATTCATGAAAGATGCAACTTAAAAATGTAAATATAAAATGAAACTAAATCAAATAAGATTCAGTTTATTCAGTTTCGGTTATTGAGTCTAGTTAAATAGACAAATTCAAATCAAGTTTTCTTTATTAAATAAAAAGAATAATCCAAAAAACAAACAAAAAAACGAAGCTCATTCGGTTGGGTTGGTTTTGATTTTTTTTGACAACACATAGCAATGTCGACTAAATAATTATATTAGTCAATGGATTTTTAGGCATCAAATCTCATGAAAAAAATGTCACAAAATCACTTTTTTTTTTTTTTCATAAAATACATTTTTTTTATGACAATATAACGATACAATATGACAATACATATATAGAATTTGGAAATTTAACTAAAAACAAAAAAAAAACTGAAGATGATCTTTTTTAAAAGAAATAGACATTCAGAACACTTGTGTAAATATTTTTTTTGACTAAAATCACAATCATTCACATAGAAAGCAACATAAATATTTATTACGTTTTAATCGTTTCTTAAACAAGGAACTCCATCGTATTCTCACACTTAACAAAACATAAGATTGAATTTTTAATATCCAATGATCTTAGACTTTGCTTATTAATGATAATCTTATTGTCGATTTCAAGCTAAAGCCCACAATGTTTTTGCTCGATGGTGATTACAAAAATGTTGAAAAAAGCATTCTAGTTATTGATTATCGAAGAAAGCATTATGAAGTTACAAGCAAACAGAGATGCAAATAAAAAAAGGTTTTAAATAATAATAATAATAATAAACTTATTACCAGTCCCCAAGAAAGGAAAATACATATTTTTTCAGTGTTGTTGGGGGTTTCTTGCGTGGGTTGTCTTTTGGCGTGTGTTTCTTTGGTTTCTTTTCCTGGCTAGCTGGTGCTCTCTTTACAGTTAAGGTGTTTGCATCTGTTACTACATGTGCTGTTCTTTGGCTCCCTCGATTTGTTTGTCAGTTTTTGCCCCAATGTTGCTGTTTCTTGCTTTGCTTTTTTCCATTTTGCCCCTAGTTACTATTAGGATTGCTGTCATGTTGGTTTTTTTTACTGTCTTGCCCCTTTGCATTGTTCAGATTTTCCCCTTAGCGCCTTTTACTGTTGATCTCTGATGGTTTGGGATTGGTGGTGATTTGTGTTGCCTGTGGCTTGTGTATGTCTGGTGCTGGTCCTTTTTACCCTCGCTTTGGTTTGGTGTTTCAGAACTATTGGTTCTCTATAACTATGTTTTCCTTTTCTTTGGGCTTAGTGTTGTTGGTGTTTTTGTTGTCTTTACTATGTTCTGCCCTTAGCTGGCTTTTATTTATTCTGTTGTTTGTTTTGCCTTAAAAAAAACATATTCTTTGCTAAGCTCAAAAGCAGTATAGTGGTAGCTATTCTTAGTTGGCTCCACCCACAGAAAACACAAACTCTATCGAAACTGAATTCTATTTTCTACTACAATATATGGTTGGCTGCTCCCATCACTACTTCATAACTACTGGTGTAACAAAGACAATACATGCCAACATTGAAAGAATGACAATATTTTCTTCTTTTTAATGCAATGTCATGATATTGTGGTCTAGAAAGACAATAATTACCTCTTTTCGGTCGTTTTTGTTTCCAACAACATTAGCATTGATGTTTCTCAGCAATGTAAATATTAATAAAGACAAGGAACATTATTCAAGTGATAATAAAAAAGGTACATATTAGGAGTGAGTAAAACTAACATAAAAACTAAAACCAAGAAACCTCCAAAGTTGGTAAAGAAAATCATGGATAACTTTATTGATAAAAAAACCAGCCACGGTTTTTTAAAATAGATAAATGTACAATAATTTTCTTATCATTTCCCTTCTTTCTTCTTTGGGTTTCTCTTCTTTGCATCAAAAATATAGAAAAAACATAGATCACATACTGTGTAGGATCATATCGGACATTAGGAATCACATACTTTATCAACATGCATACCTCCATAAAAAATCCTAGGAGAGTGGAATCAATTTGAAACTTGAAATATGGAAAACAAGAAATCCGAGCTTGAATGCTCTATGAACCAGATCAGCAAAGCCCTTGGGAAAAAAAGCTATTGTGCAATTCGTGAAATTCGAAATCAAAGAGGTTTCATTCTGTTTTTTCAAACACACACATATAAAGATATACAGAAAGGGCGATCAGGGTGTTTTACCTATTTTGAGTCGATATAGAGTAGCAGGAGTGTTTGCGGAACATCAAATTCATGTAAAGCACTGAAAAGAGACAAAAACACATTTATTATAAATCATGCGATGGATTCCTATAAAAACAAACTTTGAGAATATCAAAACTCAAATACCTTGATCTATATGGAACAACAAGATAGTAATTGCCATCTTTTTTAAGAATTGTATGCCATTAAACTGGAATCTGGAAAAACCATTTATGGCACCTGGTCGAATTCATGAAATTAGAGTAATTGCCATCTTTTTTAAGAATTATATTTATGCAAAATACATGAAATTAGAGTAATTTGTATTTTCAGAACAACATATACCTTATTTACACCATCATTTTTCCAGTATTAGTGTTGAGTAGTACAAAATCGAATTCATGAACATAGTATGTGTTATAACTAATAAAAAAATCGAATTTATAAGTAGTTGAGTAATAAAAATGTGATGCACATTATCAAAATCATTACCTGGTAAATGTTTTCTTAAGTAGATAAAAGGTAGCACCACCATCGTTTTCTGGTGGTGACACCCATGTCAGTGGGTGTGTGAAGGTTACTCCACCATCTCTATGTACATTTACATACTATATTTTATGAAGAACATGGATATTAGGTTTTAGATTCGCGTCACTGAAGACCTATTTGGCTACTTCGATTGCAGTAGAGAGAATCACAGGCGGAGGTCGACAAGCATGAAAGAGAGGGATAGGATTTAGGGTTTCTAAAGAAAGAAGTAGGGTGGGAATAAGTTTCGTCGTTGGTAGTTATGGTTTATGGAGGTGCGATGGTTGTGACAGATAGGGTTGCTGGAGGTGAGCTAGTGGTCAGATGATGGTGTGTTGGCCTTGGTTGTAGGAATGATGGAAAAGAGAACGTTTTTGCTAATCGGTTCCACATACTCCTTCAAGGTTTCCAGAAGAACAACCTATTGAACAATTAAGGAGAGATATGATGATAGTAAACAGTGGTGACGGAGAGACGAAGATGGATGTGCGATGGTGGTTAAGCGGCTGTCGAGATCAGGGTTTCTAGAAAATGGGAGAGAACACATTAATATTTGTGGTTTCTTTCCGAATTTCATTGAGTTTTCAAATTTGAATAAATTTTTTTACATAAAATTCGGGGAATTTGAAAGAGTCTTTCAACTAAATTAGATAATACTGAAATATGAGAACAGATATGAGACGCGCCACAATAAAATAAGATATATATATATATATATATATATATATATGCATTGTTGTGGATGTTTGTAATTACTGTATTATCATTTGGACAACATAAATTATGATATTATTTTATTAGTGGTTACTTGTATTATTAGCTTAATGGTTTGGACGTCTTAAAAAAATAATATTATTATATTCAATCTATTTATAGAAATATGTAGATTTATTTTATAAGATAGTAAAGATAATATATATATATATATATATATATATATATATATATATATATATATATATATATATATATATATATATATATAGAGAGAGAGAGAGAGAGAGAGAGAGAGAGAGGTAAATTTTATTAAGAACTTAAAGATTTTGCGGGAACTCAAGAACTCGTAATTCGCTCATCATTTTTCAAAACCGAAAACACATTTACACTCCTAGACCAACGACTAAGGCATATCCATGGTCCAAAAAAAAAGATTTGACAATTTTTTTTTTGAAATGTGCATGCATGCACAATTGGCAGTTATATGAACTGCAGATGTATGATTATCCTTAGTAATATTGATAATCATCAGTTATATGATGTCACACCCCCAAACCAGAACGACGGAATCGTTCGAGGGCGGATGACTTCATGTAGTATCGAAACAGTTGAATACATAGTAAAGAAAGTAAACACAACCAACATATATATAATTGAAAAAGTTACATCGTTTGTAGGTATTACAGGTTCCAAAATATCAATTACAATATGTTGTCAAAATAAAATTAAACTAACGCCGCAGCGTCCCTTCTTCAAAAGCAGTAGTTTACCTGTATTACTGAATCCCTGAGAAATACAAGGAGTTTTGAAAGAGTAGGTCAGCATTTAAGCTGGTGAGTTCATAAGTATTTAGTGACAATGTTTGAATAAAATCAAATGAAATTTGTTTGCAGATGTTTCGAAAGACTCCTAGGAAATCCAATATTTCCTACTAGTATAAAAGTAGTCTTCTACAAAGACTCGACTGTTTTGAAGGTTTTCTTTTATAAATCCAATATCCGTTCATAAGTGTGTGGTAGTTTAAAAGTTCCAACACTGAAATGCAATCGTGTTTTTCATGCCTAGAGTAGTAAATTTGTGTAAGTATAAAAGCACTAAGGCATTTGATAACCCGGTAAATCAATAAGTTCTTAATACTCCATGTGAGTTTTATAACCATACTAATGACCCAGACTGCCTGTAACAACGTTCTTCAGGCGTTGAAATGTTATGACATTTGTCATCTCAGGCCTGCAGGCCTAGCTGTAGCTAACAACTTACGTGCGGGATTGTCAATCCCGTATAGATCTATACACAAGTATCACGCTCCCCCTACAAGGGATTATGGTATATAATACAGGACTTAAAATGCATACTCGAAGGTACGTGAAATGTTTCACAAAACTTAGTATAAAATAGATTTACGTATGAAAATGTCCATTTGTTCTTGAATATGAAAGTATCTCTTTGATATAGTATTTCTAGTATGTAAATTTTCATGATTTCCTCGTAAACTATACCTATTATAGTTATTCAAAGTGTGTGTTTCGTTCGTATAGTAAATCCTAGTGTAATGCTCACTTGTTATGTAAAGTATAACATCTAAAGTGACATAAATGATCACATATACTTCAAGTATAAATAAAGGGTTTGATTCGCATATATATATATATATATATATATATATATATATATATATATATATATATATATATATATATGTTTTATTTCCAAAAGACAAGATGTTATCGTGAATATATATTGCATACAAAAGTTCCCATGTAGTAGTTATGAATCACATATGATTCACTTGATAGAAAAGAGTATATATTGAAACTTTATGTTACACACGATAATAACCGTGTGTTTACTTGTATTTCCCCCCCTTAAAAGTGTATAAAAAGCAGTGATAAACATTTGAAAGTGTAGTTTATAGGGGTATGAACTCACTTGATTGATTGGAGAAAATGAGATGAAAATCGAGCAGAACTTCGGCTTGTGAAAGTCGATTTTCTCGGGATTCTTGGGAATCTCGGGAGAGTAGAACCTTCCTTCGGAACTTGAGTGTGAAAACCGGGGCTTCGGGAGGGCTTCGGGAGCTTAACCACATAGTTTCAGCACGAGAGAGGGAAGAATGGAGCACCTAAACCCGACACCCCAAGAGTTCTATTTATAGGGGGTATTTTTGAGTGCCACGTCGTGTCAAGGGTGTGCCACGTCGTGGGGAGAAATTCTATCCTCTACCATTGATGGGACGCCCTCAGTCACTTGCCGGGTCGCGGCAAAACAGTGCCATGTCGTGGCAAATCTCACAGCCTCGAATTTTGGACCCCGAACTTGTAAAATCCATAACTTTCGCGTACGAGCTCCGTTTTCGACGTTCTTTATATGCACACGTAGCTAAAAATATGATCTACAACTCTCGTTTAGACTGCATCGACAAATTTTGAATTTATTTTTAATTATTTATTTTTAACGGGCCGGGACACGAAAAGTCCGTATAAAATCCATAACTTCTTCATCCGATGTTCGTTTTCGTCAGAATTTTCGCCGTTGCGCTACTAATGTTGAGACCTTCGATTCTCATTTAGGTTGTTTTGGTCAAAAGTCTCTTGAGCTCTATTTCGAGTTTTTTTTAGCTGTCTACTGCTATATTCAGATCTTGAAAAATCATAACTTCCTCAAACGAAGTCAGATTTGGACGTTCTTTTTGTGTACGCTCATGGTTTAATGTTATCTATAACTTTCATTTAGATACTTAAGGCTAAATGCTATTGTATTGAAACTTCGTGTTTTTCGTTTAATCGGTGTTGTCAGTTTTGTCGGAAATCTTAGAATGGTCATAACTTCTTCGTTATAACTCGGATTTTAGTGTTCTTAGTATTTCTATAAACCTTGACACAATATCTAACATAATAGGTATTCTTATAAAGACTTTTACATATTTAATTCTCGAAGTTAATTTCATTATTTCAAAGGTAGCTACAATACTTGACTTTTTAGGTCATTACATAAAGTCGAAATATCGGGTTGTCACATATGAGCTGCAGCCGTATGATTATCCGTAGTAATATTGACAATCAATAGTTATATGGATTGTGTGTCCAGTCCATATAAGTGCTGATTATCAATATTACTACGGATAATCATGCGTCCCGCAGTTCATATAACTGTTGATTGTGTATACATGCACATTTCAAAAAAAATTGTCAGAGTTTTTTTGAGCCTATATATGGCTTACACGCACCATTTAGAGAAGATTGATGGGCTTAGTTATGAAAAATGATAAGCGGATTACGAGTTCCCACAAATCTTTAAGTTTTCACAACAACTCACCATATATATATATATATATATATATATATATATATATATATATATATATATATATATATATATATATATATATATATATATATATATATATATATATTCACTAAAGTTGTCCAAAAAGTGAATCAAAACTTGATCCAGTAAAAAAATTAATCATCAAAGTTTTTTCCGAGAATTTTCTTTTATGAATCACGTTATTTTTGTATCACGTAATGATTCATTTTGTTGACTGACCAAAGAACATGCAAATGATGCAATTCTTACTCTTCCTGCTACCAAATATTTTACTTTATATTTGATCTTGATTATATATATATATATATATATATATATATATATATATATATATATATATATATATATGTGTGTGTGTGTGTGTGTGTGCGCGCGCTTGTATAAAGGTTTTTATTGAATGAGTGAGTCTGACTTAAGTTGTAAAGAAAAGAAAAAAAAAAATACAAAGATATAAGGGTGGAAACGTGTGGTATCGTCTGCAAGATTGGGATGGGTGAGGTTGCAAGGCAGTACCGGTGAAAAAACCTCCCTGAACTTTATAGGTACCGTAGAAATCTCTCGATTCGGGTTCCCATGTTGAATGTGATAAAAAAATAAGAAGAAAAACGAGATACAGAGAGTATTCCAATTGAGGTGGCATTCATGGTGCTTGGGAATAGCACCCCGATCTTTAGGTATCGACAAACAAGGTAGGATGTTTTGGGATGACATTGTCTACCTTGAAGGATAAAAATTATATGATTAAGACAAAATAAACATGTATAAATAATTTATTGGATATTAACACAAAAGCTTTTAAGTTTGTCAAAAATTGACGATTTTATCACATATATAATGCATACATACAAGACTCATATTTAACACCTCAGTAGGCCTATATAAGCTTATAGCCCTTATCATAAAGACATGTTAGACTTCCAACCAACTCAGAGTCAACACCTCAGTGGGCCTGTAGGCATAAAACCCTTATCCCAAAGACCTATTAGACTTCCAGTTATCCTATTAATGGCATTGAAGGCTTACAACTAACTCCCCTTATGATCAATACATACCAAGCAAATAAACTAACCAATTTAGCACACAATCACACCCTATTAGTACCCATCCAACCTACCACTCTAGATATACAATGTCATACATGATATAGTGATAAAACCACCTGACTTAAAATATGAATAATCAGACGTTCACGTACTCAAATGGATATGCAACATAAACCACCTAAATAACAATCAGAGGTCAAACCTCAGTATACAACTTGAATCCCCCAAACTTGACCAAAAATCAACTTGGTCAAAAACTTAACGATAATGTTCAACGTGTCGCGAATAGCTAATGGGGGCGTCACGATCACAAGGCTAAAATACAGTCGCGAATCCAGTCCAACACTCACATCACGACCTAACTTCGTCACATCACGCTTTATGATGTGGAAGCCTTTTTCTCATTAAGCACTTAATCCATTCATATCAAGGCTTAAAATTTCAGATCCAAATCTATCAAAGGACTTAATGGATAAAGTTTATAACTTTATCTATATCCATAACCCAATCAAACATAATCTGCAACTATAACTCGTAAATATCCCAAAAATGAGTTGAATCCTTTAATGGAAACAAGAAACTCAAAATGCACTCCTAAGGTTCTAAGCAAGTCTAGAAATCATCCAAAGTTAAAAAATAGTCTTGGAGTTCTCCAAACTCCAAGAACTTCATAAAAGGACCAAATGTGATCAAAATCTCTTCACAAGTCTATATCCAAGAATGAAAATGAATAAATCATGGAGCTTTAAGACTCACAATGCAAATAGAGGGTTTAGAAGGTGGAAACTTCAACTGGAATCATTTTCCAAGATCCACACGCTTTCTTCTTCTTCTTCAAGATTCTCAAAAACATACCAAGAATCTTTTAAAGACATAATAGAAGCCTAGGGTTATGTTATGGAGATGGAGCTGGGTGTTAAGATAGAACTCTAAAAGTTAGCATCATTATATAGGGCCCAAGGCCTCATACCTAAGGTTTGGGCTATGGTGGCTTCGCGTCGCGACCTATACACGGTCGCGTTGCTACTTATCGGCGTAACTAACGTCGTAACATCAAAAGGTTTCGTCTTACTTAGCCAAAAACCCCAATTCTCAATTTTAATTCAAACTTTAACACCTATTTTCATGTATGAATTTTACTTTTAAATTTTGAAAAGTTTGGATGGCCACGACATAGTGAATGGATCACTACGACATGTCATTGTTGCATAAAACATGTGTTTCATTTAGGCACCACGACGTGGTCACTATATGGCCACGACGTGGTGATAACAGAATGAGAAAACCTTAGATTTTGCGAGCTTTGAGCCTTATTTAAGAATACAGTGGCTAGGGTTTCATACACCCTCAACCTCCATCACTCCTTTTGACCTCAAGACAAAACCCTAGCCCTTCTTCAAGTTCTTGAGCTCATCCTTGGTGTTTTTGTGACATTTGAAGGAAGAAGAAGAATAAGTTCTAGTGCAAGGAATCATCAAGCAACTCATATCCACCCTTGTTGGCATCTTTTGGACCTTTGTAAGTCATCAATACTTGATCTTTTTGGTTCGTTTCTTATATTTCTAGGATTATTTGCATGTTTTGGTTCATAGTTGAGATTTGAATGGTTGAATGAGATAAATTTTGCAAGTTTGTGACTCACCAAGGTTCCTTGAGCATAATATCTTCTAGGTCTAGAGGTTAGACGATAATTTTGAATCATGCATGTGGTTTAAGTCATTTTTTTTCCATATTTTGGCCTACCTTGAGTGAGGGACATGCATGTGTCATACATGTCCACAAAGTTTGGATTTTTATGGATCTTTAGGGTCCCAATAAGCTTATTGGTGAGTATGAACAAAGTTCTTAACGTATTTACGACTCAATCTATTAAGTTGTCAACATGCGGCAACTTCGGTATGGCGAAAGGGAAATCCGCGACTGTTTTTAGCATTAAACTACCATCATGTGGTGACCTTCTAATTTTACTTTGACCGTTGAATTTTTAACCTAGTTGAATTTTGGTCAAATGGCTAGTTTTAGAGTGTAGAATAAGGTTTAACCTTGAATGTTTCGATAGGTGGGTTGTAACACTAGTTTCTCGATGGTATGAGCTGGAATTGATCCGATTTGAGTGTGAGGCGAGTTTTCTCACTATACTACGTAGGTTGCTAGATTTTCTTTGTGACATTTGCATGAAAGATGTGGTAGGATCACAACAATTGTATGAAAGACTGTGATTGAATCACATCAGTTGTATGAAAGACCATGGTTGGATCATGACATGAAAGATTGCAGTTGGGATGTAGGAATGGAAGTAACTGTAAGACTATGGTTGTATCATCGCATTCATATGGGTTGAAATATACCCCCAGGCTAGGCCCACTGATATGTATTGTATGTGGTATTTTGGAAAACTAACTAAGCTTTGTGCTTACGGTTTTATGTTTAAATGTTTAATGTACTTCTGGTTCAAAGGGAATGTCCTAACCTGAACGCAGTGCTTCCCCTGGAGTTTTATTCTGCACTATATTTTTATGATTCATTCAGATGTTTTGAGGATGCTTTATACTTTGTTTGTCTTTTGAACAAATGATTGAATGTTTTGGATTGCTTAAAAATGAAGTTTTTACTTAGTATTTTTGGGACGTTACAAAATTATTACGAAAACAACTCATACCTAGAAAATGGGTGTGACAAGCAAAAAATCACTACAATGGTTTTACACACTTGATTCCTTCCTTTCTTTCACAATTTTGCATATAAGGTTATCGTCCAACATTATTGCTTCCTTTTTGCCCCCTCTTGCCATTAATAAAAGATATATTGTCTTTCAGCTTAAACAACAATAGGACGATTAAAAATTTGGTAAACGTTTAAAATATAAAAAAGGGTACATGCTTAACATTGTCCCAATCAAAACTAATGTGCATATCAGAAATTGATATGTAGATCGATGACATGTTTCCAATTAAAAGACATCAGAGAGAGGACATATCGATTTTGATGATAAATGTTGGAGTTTTTGGTGGGCTGTATTGATTATAGAAAATGGTGGTTGGAGGAGAAGATTTGATGGAAGCTTGTAAACATAGATGAGGAATTGATTTGAGGTGTATGTCTCAACGGATAACATGGGAAACTTAACTTTGAATAAATAGCACAAACTACCTTTAACTTTTAGAAACTACAAGTTTGATCCCCGAAAACAATAAACAGCCTATATGGGAATATAGTTAGCACCAAACGTGACTGCCATATGACATGGTAACCTACCAACGAAGGTGTTACCTGCTAAATGACATATATAGAAAAAACATTGCACAATTTAGGCATCTACACATATAAATTTGTATTTACTATTTAGAGTAAAACTGTCATTTTATGGCAAGCTTACAGGTTTTTAATATCCCATAATTAATTTCTTGTTTTTTTGTGTGTTTTATGCAGAAAGTTTAATTATTTTGGAAAAAACTTCGATAAAGTCCCAAATATTTTTTTTATTGAACAGAAAAATGATATTATTATGAGAAATCACATAATCTGTCATTTCCTGTTAAAATATAAAAAATGATTTTTTTTCGTTAATTTGAGCAACATATTAAATAATCGGAGACTTTTTGGTTAAAAAAAAGATTTAGGACTTTATCATTTTTTTAAATAATTGGATTTTTCTACATATTTTATTTATTTATTTTTGTATATAATATAAAATATAGAATCAAGCATTTTAACCCTTAAATGTTTGGATAATGATAATATGTTATTGAAACATTTAGAACAAAAATCATACATACTTATAAAGCTAACATTTTTTCTTAAATCCCCCCCTTTTTAACTTCCTCAAACCACATTCATTTGAAACCCCATTTTTTAACTAATGCAACTCAAAAGTTTTCTTAATTATGATTTAACACTCAAAAGTTTTATAACTTAAATTATGTTTAATTAGCATTTAGTGAAAAGTTTACTATAAAAAGGTCAATCTTTTGGGAAGACATGCATACAAATCATATACAAATTTCAGAAAGAAAACAAACTTAAAGGTTTTTGTGTTGGGTTTAGGTCTTATGACCACTTTTGGAGATATGCTATTATATTAGAGATTTTAATTTTGTAAATTTGTTATACTAATTCGTTTTTTTATAATTTCTTCGTTTTTGTATTATTGTAATACAGTCGTTGTATATTGTGGTTTAATCGTTAATATATTAATCATATGTTATATAGGGTGATGTCGAAAATATTTAATTAATTATTTTAAATATGTTTTTTTTGTAATTGTACCGTTTCAAAAAGATAATTAGTTAAAACTCATACATATGTTATACTTTCCATCTCTCTCTCTCTCTCTCTATATATATATATATATATATATATATATATATATATATATATATATATATATATATGTCAAAACATTTCAACCAAAATTCATTTAAAATCTAATATTTCAAATGCTTTTTAATAATGATTGTAAAATTTTCAACGTGTGTTACTTAATTGATTAATTAATAAAAATATTGATGTTTTGAAACTTCTAACTCTTAAACTTATATTATTTAATTTGTTAGTTAACTAAAATATTTTTCCTACATAAAGATAACATTTTTATGTTTGGTTACTCATATTTGTTTATGTAATTAGAAAAAAAAATGTATATAGAATGACTACTTCAATTTCACATATGAATCGATACCACTAGAGAGGTATGTTGTCTTTAACTGGTGGTAGGAGATCCACAATTCCACATACCTTTTTTAATTATTTATATTAATGCTTAGTAATATCTATTTTATATTCCTATTCATCTTAATTTTTTAAGTACAAAGTAAGGAAGAGGATTCTCGACACACCCACATAAAGTCAAATGTACGCCTTGCAAAATATGTAATTAAAATTAAATATCATATTTACTAATCGACTTATTTTAAAACTCTTGATGACATTTATGTATAATGATATATTTTGTATGACTTCATTCTTAATTTCTTAATATTTGAAAGTTCATATATGAAACCTTGGATGTTTTGGTGTAATATAAATAGTATAATATAAAGTTTATTAGTTCAATATTGTTTATTAATAACTCATTCAAAACAACTTATTTTTTTATTTTATCCAAAAATATTATCGGACATAAAAAGAAGTAGATTATATTAATGTTATACAAAAACTTATAATATATATTGGATATTATAAAAGTAAAAGTAAAGTTTATAAGTTATGAACTATATTAGATAGTATCAAAATATAAGTTGATGAATTTTTATGTTATTTGATAATTCGGTTAATGCCGAAAACATGACTAAAAACATAAATTTCAACATATTTCTATTTTTTCCCCATAATTATTTAACCACTTAAATGCATTATTGCGCAAAGTGCGAGGTTACGCCTAGTAACGATGATAATTAAATGATCATTAATATCTATATTCTAATAAATGAATATGTTTATTCTCTTATTGACAAATGTCATATTATTATAACTCTACGTTAATATTATATGTCACCTATCATGCCACTATCAACCTATTAATTATTAATTTTAAATTTCAAATTCTAATTACATTAAGTTAATAGTTGATTTTCCATTTTATTTTTTTTCACTCTAATTATATTAAATTAATAACATTAGATTAAAAAATAAAATAAAATTAATACAGTTTATAAGTTCATATAACTTCACATATTTATTTAAATCAACGATTATAATTGTATATAACTTCAAAATTAATTTTAAGTAATAGTTTATTTAAAATAATTGAATAATAATTTTGATTTTTTAATATGAAAGTTTAATTATTTTTATAACCGTGGTTCTCAGGTTATAAATTAATCATCTATAATAAATGAAGATCAATTTTGACACATATCAATCTTTCATTAGTTTTGACACTTGTTATTTTATAATATTTTTGAAATAAACAATATTCGCATGTCAATTTATAATTTTTTTTTTTTAATTTTTAAAATTAAAAAGTCACATGATACTTATATATTTATAAATATAAAATATTAAATGTAATAAATATGATAATAATTGTAACTAACACGTTTCTTTTTTCTTTATTTTAAAATTTTATTTAAAAAATATTTAATGTTTATATTTTAATATTTAACATTTTTTTTAATAACACGTAAATAAATCCAAAATTGTTATAATTTCCGAATACAAATACTCAAATAGAGACTTGCAAATTTTGCAAGGTGTAGAATGATTCCATGATATAGAAGATTTAGCCACGACGAAAATACAAGACCTAGCAATTGGGTTTGTTATATAGGTTTTGACACGTATGAACACAGCCTACTTCATAATCAATTTTGATTCGGTTTCCTTTTTCTCTTTGTGGCGTCAGAGCGTTTTTCTCAATTCCCTTGCTCCCCAAGCAATTTGGAGACACAAATTCTTCAATAAAAGCTGCGATCAAAAGGTAATCTTTTTCTTCTCGTAATCATAGTAAACATGATACTTAATTTGGTTAAAGATGAATATATGTATGGATTTCATTTCAGGATTAAGATCCTATTGGTCAAAGTTTTGAATTGAAGGGACATGGTAAAGAAGAACGAATCGATTCAGTATGAACACGATAATTTGTTTACGGACCCCGATCAATCTCCAGGGAATGCTATACATGAATATGAACTTGAGTTGATGTCTGAATCTTCAAGAATGACAGAACCCATTAAACCTCCGCCGCAACAGCCTATACCAACGAAGATGAATGAAAAATTAGGGCTTTGCGAAAGAGCTTTATCCGCCGCTGGCGCCGCCTTCCTCTCCGCCATTATTGTTAACCCTCTTGATGTGGCCAAAGTATGTAATTTCTCTGTTTCCCCCTTTTCCTCTGCACCACCTTTACTTTTCTCTTCATTTTTTTTTCAAGCCTCTTTGGTACCCTTTTCTGTACGTCTCCCACAAGGGTTTTGTTACAAAGCATACACCATCAATAATTTTTTTTTTGAATTAATTTTTATAAAGGGTATCCAAATATTCAAGTTCAAAAGCAACTGTTTTTGACATACAAACTCAAGTTCAGATATCATTAATGCTCCCTTGAAAACTATGTATTACTTATTAATGTTGCTAATCTGTTGTTCATTCTTGTTAACTTCATATTGGGTGTTGATGACCATGGTAATGATTCTTCATTTTGTGTATGGTTGTGATCTGACAGACAAGGCTGCAAGCACAGGCTGCTGGTGTAGCATACTCACATCCAATGACTAATCTTACGAGTCGAATGGCTGTTTTTGGACCAAACATGGTATGGTTGCTTGTTAGAATGTTGTGCAATAATTATGATGTTGATAATCATGTAATTGTTTGTTTTAGATGTTTGCGGATCTAAGATGTTCTCCATCATGTACGCGCGCCGGAGTACATGGTACGGTGTCCATCTGTCCACCAGATTGCTTTGAGTACAAAGGAACACTTGATGTTTTCTATAAAATTATTCGACAGGTTGCTCATCTTCTTCCTTTTATATATATATATATATTCTGTAGTCCAGCAGTTTTCTAATTGTTGATCATTTTAAGATTTGTGAGTGTCTTTTCAGGAGGGATTTGCAAGATTATGGCGAGGCACCAATGCTGGTCTTGCATTGGCTATACCAACTGTAAGGCCCTGAACCTGATTTTTCTTTTTTCTTTTTCTTTGATTAATGAATGCTTAATGTTAATATATTGTTTGAACAGGTGGGAATCTATCTGCCTTGCTATGACATCTTCCGTAATTGGTTTGAAGAGTTTGCAGCTGAAAATGCTCCAGGCATGACACCATATGCCCCTTTACTAGCTGGATCATTGTCACGCTCATTGGCTTGCACTACCTGTTATCCTATAGAACTTGCTAGAACCCGTATGCAGGTTGTTATCAATAATACTACTTATATTTTTATCTTATCATCTAACTCTACTCACATTTTACTAATCTTTGATTTTTGTCACCACATAGGCATTTAAAGACTTCAACACTGGTAAAAAAGCTCCGGGAGTGTGGAAGATGTTACTGGATGTGAAGACAAATGGTAATTTAGATATAAAGTTATTGCACTCAAATTCAAGATTTTAATAATTGAGTTTATTTTTATTGAGTGCAGTGCAAAGCTATCGCGCTCTTTGGACAGGTCTTGGAGCACAGCTGGCACGTGATGTGCCTTTTTCTGCAATTTGTTGGTCAACCCTTGAGCCAGTAAGAAGGCGGCTTCTGAGTGTGGTGGGTGAAGAAGCCAATGCCGCCAGCATGCTTGGAGTAAATTTCTCAGCAGGTTTTGTTGCAGGTAGCCTTGCTGCAGCCGCCACCTGTCCGCTTGATGTTGCAAAAACCAGAAGACAAATAGAGGTATGTATCATTTGTTGTATTTCCTTCTGAAAATAATTTTGGGTGAATTCTCATTTTTTACTTTTATGTTGACTTGTTATCTCACAGAAGGATCCTGTTAGAGCATTAAGGATGACAACAAGGCAGACTCTAATGGAGGTTTGGAGGTATGTGCCAACACAAAAACAGTTATATAAATTAAGTCACTTTTGTGAATTATTATTAATTATATTTGTTTCATCAGGGATGGGGGAATGAGGGGACTATTTACAGGGGTGGGCCCACGTGTGGGGCGTGCAGGGCCTTCTGTTGGAATTGTGGTGTCGTTTTATGAAGTTGTCAAGTATGCTCTGCATCATCAACGTTCAACTTCTTGACTAACATGATCTCAAACTGTTCATTCTGTTAGACTTGATCTCCAGCTTGATGATGATGATGATGATGATGGAGGAGAAGAATAATACTCAATACATTATGTTGGCATGAAGATTAGCAGAGTTTTTGGTAGTCAGTAGTAGTTTTAGATGCTCTTCTCATTGCCTCATGAACACAACACTAATTTCCTTTTTTCTTTTAAGTTTTCTCTCTCCTCGAACAAAGTCAAGCTGTAGTTAAAATTTTGTATTTGATGCTGAACAATTTTGAACAGAATACAATATATATATAATGATCAAATTACTAATCGTTGTGTTGTCGTTATAAAGTATGCCAGTTTCGTTTATTATTGCATTTACAAACTGAAACATGAAGTGGAAGATAGATCAGTCATTGTAAATGCACAACTATTCTTATAAAGTATGAGAGAGTCTTTTGTCTACTGATATTAAAAAAGAAAAAAAAAAATCTTATTTACAATGTAAAATAGTAATAAATAATACAACATCCTTTTGACAATGTACGTCTGTCCATTCAATATGACCAAAATGTTGCATAATATAATCTCACATGATGCACCAACGCGAACACATCAATGGCTTATTGAGAGTGATATAGCTATCTGGGCGTAGGTCACGTACATGTCTGGGATTTTTTATTTTTTTATTTTTATTGAGCATTGCAATTATCACAACAATCTTTTTAAAAATTTATTATCAGTTTTTGTCTTTACCCTACAAAATATATACATGGTGAGCGTAAGTTCCATAATATGGAATAATTAATTATGCTCACAAAATTAAATCTTTCGTATTATGAATATCAAAAAGAAACTAACGAATCAATACAACGTAGATCTAAATACTCTCTACCATCTCATCATTCCCACCCTTCAAACCTCCAATTCAAGACGAAATATCTTTGACCATAAACTTGGCTTTCCAAGAAACACAATTCCATGCACAATACATCTTTCTTGATGAGCTCGTGTTTCTTAGGAATAAAAGGATGACGAATGGTGAAAAGAAACTCAAACTCAATGAATGAGGTACGTTAGCGCCAAAGCCACCACCATTAGCACGCAAGCGATCCCTTGATCAATCGTTAATCCTGTTTCATCACCGCATATACATATAGGCACACACATCAACTGATACAAACAATAATAGATATAAATAAAGATAAAGAGACAAACTGACACGGACCATCGACAGTTTGATCATCAAGCTCAGGGAATTGAGCCACGGATTCGGAGGTGAACCTTGGCCTTTGGTTTGGTGCCATCGTATGTGTCCTTAGCAACGCTAACGGTAGCCCTGCAAACGTCTCCGTGAGCAGAGTTACGTTTCGGGTGGTTTTGAAGAAGAGAAAAAGAAAAAGCCCGGAATTAAGATCAAAGTGAGGGTAAAAGGAACCAATAAAGGATATTGATGTATGGTGGTGAGAAGAGCAAGGGGAAGCAACACTTTGATGAGAAATAGTCAACCTATTATTCGTAATATATCCCTACAACTTATCATAATATATGTAAAATGCCTAAAGTTTGATGGTATCCAAAACAAATTTCATGTTTTATCATCCAACATGTTAGAATAAAGGGAAGGTTCGTTGTGAACCACTCATAAGTCCGATTGATAATCGTTTTTCAGTTAAGAACCAATGATGATGGTAAAACATAGAATGTCAAATTTTGATTAATTTAATTAAGGAATGAGCATGTTTAAGTTTACATTTTATCTATTTTTGTTAAATTTAACATCCTTACACTATTTCTAGAACATCGTAATTTTATTTTATCTCAAATTGGTAATTTTCTCAAACTCGTAACATATGTTAAAGAAAAATATATTTTTTCTATAAATGATTCAAAATAAAAAATACATGATAACCTTTTATAAAATCTATTAGACCTAAGGTCGGTGGCGGAGCCATTGTCAAAGTAAAAAGGTAGCACAAAAAAAAAAAAAAAAAAACAAATTCCGCATAATATACAAAAAGAAAAAAAAAATAATAAAAACCACAATTTCATTAGACATAACAAAGTGACAAAATAAACTATAAAATATATATTATATTTTAAAGTTCACCTCTTCGTTCTTTCATTTTTCAAAAACGAGTTTCATTTGCTTATGAAAGACTTCACTAATATA
This sequence comes from Lactuca sativa, assembly GCF_002870075.4. Classification (NCBI taxonomy): domain Eukaryota; kingdom Viridiplantae; phylum Streptophyta; class Magnoliopsida; order Asterales; family Asteraceae; genus Lactuca; species Lactuca sativa. Next base: position 232,821,952 of record NC_056624.2, read on the forward strand.
TTGGTTTTTTCTCAATAGAAAATCACACTATTTAGTTTAAAAGTCTTTTATCTTATTATTATTATTATTATTATTATTATTATTATTATTATTATTATTATTTGTGTTCTAAGGGGCATAAACTCAAATATTACATGTGGATTTAGTCATTGTCATCGATTATAGAGGTTAAACATTTTAGGCCGACACTTAAATGACTGTCAGTGGTAGTGGCAACGGTAGTGATGATGGTGAAAAATAATATCATATTAGAACTTATAATAAGTTATCCAAATTAGAAGTTATTTTTCTTTGTTTTCTGAAAAAATAAATCAAGAAAAACCTTTTATGTTTTTTTATCATTTGAAAAAAATAAATTGTCAGTTCTTAGAAAACCGTAAAAAACAAACACCACCTAACTCTTTAGTTATTCCTTGAAGTCATTTTGATTTATACCGGGAAAATGACTTACAATAGCTATCAATAACCCAAATTTTGCTCTTTGGGTCACTAAACTTTTAATTGTATCCAATAACCAAACAAACCTTTTATTTTGGTTTTAAAATACCATCGATTACAATTTTTATCGGTTAAAATGACAACGAATACCATCATTACCCATGCCACGTCTTACTAATAACCCATTGCAGTCATTTTTTCTCAAACCACAACTTCAATTACATAGATTTTTACCAATTAAAATGGCAAGATCACAAAACAATATAACATTGCTAATGACTATAAGTTGTGTGGGTGTTCATTGTCATTTTAATCAATAAAAATCATAATAGTTGGTATTTTACAACTAAAATAAAAACTTGGTTTCTTATTGGATATAATTAAAAGTTTAGTGACCTAAAGAACAAGTTTTATGTTATTGGTTGCCATTTTAAGTAATTTTCCTTTCTTTAATCTGCAATCTCACACTCAGCTCTCCTCATGTAGAAACTTTCACACTACCTTGGCTCTTGGTTTGATTCTTTCTTCTTCGCACATTGTCGCTGGCCGTCGCCATTGACTACAACCTCTTCCGATCATCCTTCATCTTGACCCTGTGCAAGTAATATCCTAGACATTCCCTAAATCCCTCCCTCAATTCCTCCACCTCCACTCTTCTGTGACCTTAGCTTACTATGGTTTTGTTTAAGAACTTCTAATCTTCCAGTGAATTTTGTTTTAGAACTAAAATTATTTTAATTTAAGTCATTACGCACTACACCACATCCTTGTATCACACTCTCATTAACACATATACACTTAGGGCTGTAAACGAACCGAATGAACACGAATGATGGCTTGTTCATGTTTGTTCATTTAAGTTAGCTGAACAAATGAACAAAAACGAACAGATAAACAAACGATTTTTCTTATTTATGTCCGTTCGTTTAACAAATTACATTATTGATGTTCGTTCGTTCATGTTCGTGAACATGCTAAATGAACGAACATAAACAAACATAATTGAACATATAATATAGTAATGTAATCAAACACAATTAAGCATATATTAACATAAAAGGAACCTATATGAACGAACAGAAACGAACGTTCACGAACATAACTGAACAAATGAAACAATTGTTCATGTTCATTCATTTATTAAACTAATGAGAATTTGTGTTCATGTTCGTTCATTTATTAAAAAACGAACATAAACGAACTTTCCGCTGAACGCTTCACGAACAGTTCGTAGAATGTTCAGTTCATTTGCTTCGTTTACTGCTTTTTCTTGATAGTTCTTAGAAAAAAAACATATTAAAAGGATTTTGTCAACTAATGTCATATGTTTTTAATTGGAATAAACATAAATTTATGATGAGTTTATTGATTAAAATTAGTGATGTAAACAACATTGTGTTGTGGTTTAAGGTCAATGAAATTAGTGATAAAAAATAGTGATGAATTATGATAACTATTAATGGAATTATTACAAGTTAGGGTTAACACATTTGATATGATGTCTTAGAAGATGTTTCTAAAAAAATAGGTTTTCATTGACATATACTAACTATATTAAAAAAAACAAATGAAATTACTATTTAAAAATAAATTATATAGAATGAAAATCATAATGTTACATATCAAAGTAGGTGTTTGTAACACTCCTAACACTTTGCCACACAAGATTGTTAACATTTAATCTTAGCATTTGCTAGGGAGTGGTAACACTCATACAACTTTTTTTTTTTTTTTTTAATTTCTTTTCATAATTTAATTTAATCATTTTATTTTAATATACAAATATTAAACACATTTTATTATTTTAAATCACACACATTTTTGCAATCTAAATCCTCTCCCAATAAATACCCCATTTTTTTTTCGAGAAATTAAACATCCTCCTACTTTTTGTTCCTAAAAATCCTCATACCAAATGAAATAGTGACATGTGTAACATTTAATGCTCATTTAATGATATTTTAATATACTAATATGATACATGTTATCATTTAATTGGGTATGAGGAATTGCAGGAAAAAAAGAGGAGGATATTTAATTTCTCTTTTCTTTATCATTAGATCACTAGCAAACGGGTATGAGTTCAAGAAAGGAAACAGTTAGGGGTGTATGAAGATCAATTACCCCCCTTTGAACTTTTCATTAAATCCTTTCCAGATTCTTGAAATCGACCCACCTTTTTCTCCTCTTTCCCTATCTTCCCAAATCTTTTCTGAAATTTTTGTGTTTTCGTTCATAAATGGGTTTCTTATTTCATGAATCGACAAGTTTATTGAAGTGGGTGTGTGAAGAGCATACGCTCATCTTCAATTAGCTTTTAAATTTTTAGGGTTTGATTTGATTTCACCAGGATTGAGAATAAAAGGTTGTCTCTGTTATCGGCATCGAGAGATTTTGGATCATGTATCTTGTTCTTGGTGTTTGGGGCAACTTTTCTTTTCGTCTTCTTGTCCGAAATTGCTGGTAATTTCTTCAACATTTATCTTTTTGCCGTCCAGTCCAACCATTTCCAACCAATCACAGTGCTTTGCTCTCTTCTCGCCAAAACTTCAACGACTGCCCGATAGCAAACCCCTTAGCGAGTGTTAGGGGATGGTGTTTCAAGTTGGCTAGTGAGCGTAGCGAGGCCGGTGTCAATCTACACTCCGTTTAGCCTAACTTCTAAGGCTGGAGGGAGTGACCTCGCCACCCCTCTCGCCAACAGCCTCGTCAAGAGACGCTACACCACTCCTTAATATTCGCTATGAAGCTCGTTAGCAGGAGTTCTAGCGAGAGGAAAGAGAAAGAAATGGAGCAATATGATTGGCAAATGAATTTTTTTTCCATGAAATTGAAATTTACAAGTTAAAAAAAAAAAAGAAATATTATCAATTTGCTCGTGGATGACAATTTGGCAGTTTTGGTCCTTCGATTTTAGCTTTATGACAGATTCGACTCCAACTTAAGTTCTTTTACAACATAAATTTCTAGAATTGGCATAAAACCCCTGCAAAATTTTGTTGTAATTTTTTTAATTTAATATGAAATGTTGTGTTTAATTGTTTGCGGTTTAAAAAAAGTTACTTAAAAAATATAATTTAATTAATTTTGAAAAATAAAATTGGTGTGTTAGGATTTAGGTGTTAAAGATAAAAAAGATGATGTAGCACCCAAAAAAAGTGACGTGACAACATATTACGAGGGTTATGGTTTGTTTCGAGTACCCCAGTCTTGCTAAGGTAATCTGAATCCAGTTTGCCTTTCTTGTTATCTGCTCTTATCGTTTTCTAGGTTTAGCTTCATTTGGGAAAAAAATGTCTTGCTAAGGTACTCCAACTCTTCGATAAAAGGCCTACCATTTGTAGTGTTATAATAACTTTAAAGATCAGGGTTTTAATCCTGGGACGTTTGTAGTGTTTTGACGTAATCTTCATTTAGTCATAGTCAAGTCAGCAATTAACGTTTTAAGAAACCTTAGGGAATGGCTGTTAAGTGGCAAATTAGCTAGTTATGACGAGGGATATTACAAAACACAAAACATAAGATAAAGAAATGAAGTTCTCCGGGATCGTGGGCAACCACCGCTATCTCCATCGCCTCCATAAGTCTTTAATTGCAGCTGGAAACAGGACACTTGTAAATGATATAGGGTTCAAGCACAAGTTCTCAGGATTGATATCAGAAGAAGAGTCAGAACTGAAAGAATTCAATGATTATCTGGATAATCTAAAGAACCATGAAAAATCCGGTGTTCCAAAAGGGGCTGGAACCGACTCCGATGATGGTTTTGATCTGGGAAGGATGAAACGGCTAATGCAATCGCTTGGAAACCCTCAATCTAAATTTAAGGTTTGTGTTCTCTTTTAACATTGATTCGGGTCAAATATCTGAAACTTGAAGTTATGATCATTAATTATACAGGCCGTTCACATTGCTGGGACCAAAGGAAAAGGTTCAACTGCTGCATTTCTGTCCAATATTTTACGCGCTCAAGGCTATTCTGTAGGTTGCTACACCAGGTATTATTACTTTTTGTTAATCAGTAATCACATTAGTTTAGTACATGATTACAAATGATGTTAAGCCACAAGACATGATCACAGTCCACATATCAAGACCATTAGGGAACGCATAACATTAGGAAGGCTGGGTGATCCGGTATCAGCCAAGACAGTAAATTCCTTGTTTCAAAGGATAAAACTTGTTCTTGATCAGGCTGTGCAGCTTGAAAAGGGGCACCTTAGTCATTTCGAGGTACGACAAATTAATCACAAATTTGCTGATTGCTAGTCTGAATTGAATGCTTAACTCATGATATTTAGGTTCTCACTGCTGTGGCCTTCAATCTATTTGCTGAAGAGAATGTTGACATTGCAGTTATTGAGGTTCATTTCATCTCTAGACTAAACTAGATTTCACCAGAAAATGGCACATTTGCTAATGCTTTGCCCTTGCCCTTTTAATGAAGGCTGGATTAGGTGGTGCACGCGATGCGACTAATATAATCTCAGGTTCAGATGTTGCAGTTTCCATTATCACAACAATTGGTGAAGAACATGTGGCTGCATTAGGGGGCTCTTTGGAAACTATCACAGTTGCAAAATCAGGCATAATTAAACATGGACGCCCAGTTAGGTGGTTTCTAAGTGGGGCCATATCTTCTTCATCTGGCGATAAGCATAAAAAAATTTTATAAATTTTTTTTCAGGTGGTTCTAGGCGGGCCCTACCTTCCACACATCGAGCTCATTCTTCGCAATAAAGCATCTTCATGTTGTTCTCCAGTAATCTCCGCATCTGATCCTGGAAACACAAGTGTGATTAAAGGGATTACCAATGTCTCTGGTATTCCTTTCCAAGTATCTGATATCATACTTCACATTAACAGAGACTTACAACTGGTGTGTAATGTGATGTGATGTGATGTGAATGCCCTTTTCGGTTATGAATGTATCACTTTATCCGTCTCCTTTATTCATTCAGTAATGAAATGTTGTAAACTTATGTAGTGTTTTGAGGCGTATGATGTAAAATTGCGTTTGCTGGGATGGCATCAACTTCAAAATGCTGCAACCGCCACATGTGCAGCACTCTGTCTTCGTGATCAAGGTGCTGCCTGCATTTGTTTGAAAGAGTTGTTGTTATAAATAAATATGTGTATATATTTAATTTTGTAATTTGTGGAATTCCATTTTCCATTTTCCAGGATGGAGAATATCAGATGGATCCATTCGTAGTGGTCTAGAAATTACACACTTACTGGGAAGAAGCCAATTTTTAACATCCGAAGAAATAGAGGCGTTAGGACTACCTGGTGCTACCATACTACTGGATGGAGGTTCAACTTCAAATGTGAATGTTTTTTTTTTCTATGAATTGAAAAGAAAAAAGAAAGTTTGATTAATTGATTCATTCCAGCACATACCAAGGAATCTGCCAAGGCTTTGGCTGACATGATTCAGATAACATCTCCGGAAGCAGCTTTGGTTTTTGTGGTTGCTATGGCAAGCGACAAAGACCATCAGGCATTTGCAACAGAATTACTTGCAGGTGCATGTGCTAGTTCTTTCATACTTGACCAAATATGAAACTTGTAAGCAATATATGTAACATGATGGAAGTATGAATGTGATAAATATCGAAAATACCCCTCAGAGATAAACTTGTAAGTAACATTGATAACTCTTATTTTGTTGTTGTTGTTGTTGTTGCAGTGAGGCGACCGGTTGCGGTATTGTTGACGGAAGTTAGCATTGCTGGAGACCGGTACAGGAGTGCTTCTTTGTCCTTGTTAAGAGACGCTTGGATGGAGGCGTGTAATGATTTGGGTATTAAAATTTATGAAGAAGAAGAAGATAGGCTGAAAAAACACAATGATGGTAATGCTATGTTACTGTTGAATGGTGGTTCGTTGATGGAGTCGTTGAGGGTTGGAGATGAGATCATTCAATCGAGAAGCCGGGATACAGCAGCAGCAGCAGGTGTTTTAGTGGTTACCGGATCCCTGCATATTGTTTCTTCGGTTTTATGCTCCCTCTGAACTCGGTTTCTTGGAGGTTCTTTCAACTTGTTTTCGTGTATTTAAAGATTGTTCAATGTTCCAAATATCAAATGTTCTTCAGGGATCGTCCCATTCAGCTTCAAAATGGTTCAATGGAGTTTCGTTTGACACTTCCAACTTGTTAAGATTAATTACAGATTCATATTTAGGAAATTTTCAGAATACTCCTTATATTATTATTTGATTAACAACAAATGTTCAGAAAAGTCTCGTATTGTTGCTTCATTAACTGTAACCTTACTTTATTTGTAACGTCCTAAAATTTAAAACCAAAAATTTCATTTTTATATTAACAAAACCATCAACCAAACATGTTAATAAAAACCATAAAGGAAAATCATCCAAAATACATCAGAGTTAAATGAGGCGAAAATCATGGTGTGTGTAATGTGATAATCCCGAGCTCTTCTCCTTCGATCCGGAAGCACCTGAAACACAAACTGAAAACCGTAAGCATGAAACTTAACGAGTTTCCCAAAATACCGCATACCATACATATCTGCCCGCTTAAGGCTGTGTCAGGTCTATTTCACCTCCGAGTCTATTCCAACTCATGTGTCGGCCCAAGACCGTACCAGGTCTATTTCACCACCGATTCTATTTCAACTCATATGTTAGCACAAGGCTGTACCGGATCTATTTCACCCCACATACATATAACAAACATGCACACATGCATACATACATATAACAAGAGTCGCAACGACTACAAGCACATACAATCCTAGTGTCCTACAATGAGCAAACTCACCTCAGTCTGCTGTCAATCAAACGAATGCTCGGGCTGTTGAACCGGGGAGTCCTCGCACTAACCAATCAAATAAAACCCTAATTAATAACTAGGCCATAAACCATATCCGAGAATCTAATTCATTAGTCCCAATACCCAGAGTAAAAGACCAGTTTACCCTTACCTAACTTGGCCCAATAACCGAGGCCCAAATCCAATGGAACTAAATCCCAATAGTGATCCAATTCCTAAAGGACACCCCAAAGCCACCTATGGGCCTAACTACAAAAGGCCCCAAAGCCTATCAATGGCCTAAAGTAAAAAAACTAGTGGCCCAACAAGGTCCAAAAACCGTGAGATTCACTCGTTTCGATTCCAAAAACTCGTTCCCGACTCAGACAACTCAGCAAGGGATGGGTTTCACCTCCTCACGTCGTGAGACCTCATGTATCACGTCATGAGAACGGTCTGAAGTCAAAACCAACGTTTCAACATTCTTAATCCATTCAGCCTTTAATTTCGACTCTTACAGAAGCTTAAGGGGACCCTAATGGTCCATAAAAAATACTTGCTTTATGGAAATGCTTGCACCATGCATGTCCCTACACCATTTTAGGTCAAAAGTAAAAATATGGCCTCAAATTCTCATGCAAGCCTCTAATACTTCACCAACTTCCAGATCTGAATGAAATAAGACTCAAAAGACCATTTGAATCCATAAAGTTGCTAACTTTATGGATCTCCTTCACTCCAACTAGCTACAACTTAAAGAAATGGGACCAAAAGCCTAGATCTAACGATGAAATGAAATGAAGTTTAGGTCTTGGCACTTACAAATGGTCCAACAAGAAAAGAGCTGATGATAATGATGCTTCCGTGCAACTTCCACCACAATGATACTTCTTTCTCTTCTTTTCCTCTTCTTCAAGCAAGCAAAACAATAAGAATTATCAAGGATTTCAAAGAGGGTCGAAATCAGGTTTCAGGAGGCTTAAAGGGTGAGAGAGGCTGAGGATGTGCAATCCTAGCCTCTCATTCCTTTAAATACCCGAAATATTAGGGTTTTGAGTCATCAGGTCGTCCTCACGTCGTGAGACTCCAAAAGATGCCATCAATTGGTCAACTAACACTCACGACCTGGCCATCATATCTCACGTCATGACCCCTTAATAAACTAAAAATTTAAGAAATTAAATACCTACAGGATCTGGATGTTACATTATTATCTCTATGACATACATTCTTGTTTTGCTATAATAAGTGCATATTTGGTCTACATGTTTAGCAAAGTTTTGGAGGTCTAGTTTTTTTTTTTTTTTTACATAAAGTGAATTTGGCAATGTTTTCTTGCAGGGTTTAGCTCCTCATTTTCACCCATCATCTATTTGGTCTATTAAAAATAAAGAAATGAAGATTTTACTCATTTTTATCTTTTATTATCTATTTACTTGCCAATTATTAAGAGTGAGCCCCACCTACATTTCACTGCATTTTATTAGGGTCCTCCTATATGCACAAATTCTTTCGTGTATTACATCGAAATTAGTAAACTAATATTATAAAATTTTTAAATACAATCATACGACATGGTGCTACTGACCATCAAATTCTATATTTTACTTTTTGCCCTTTTTATTTGGACTGATTTTCAAAAAATACGTACTTAATGTTTTTATTTTATATTTAGTCTCTTTTCATTTTAGTAATTTTGAAATAATTAACAAATAAAAGTTGTATATTAACATAAGAAATCACAATCTATTACATACGCTAAAAAAATACATTAATATTATAAATTTATTTTTTTATTGAATTAGTATGCGTTCAACTAGATTTGTTTGACGATTTGTTAAATATAAATGGAGTTATATTCTTTAGGCAAGCTCACTATAATAGTAAAATGCAAACTCCAATAACAAAAGTTATAGACAAAACCAATGAACATGAATGTAATTTTGTTTATATATGTTCGTTTATGTTTTAACCAAACAAATGAATGAAAACAACTGAATTGATGAACGTTTAGTTCGTTTATAATCATATTTATAGCTATACAGAAAAAAAACCATTATATTATATAAAACATAATATCCGTTTTCCTAATTAGTGGTAAAACAAATTATATAATTTATTATTGCTAGTTTTTTAACAAAGAAAGCAATTAAATTTTTTCCTATTATTTAGTATGCTTTCGATTCTTCATTTCCCACTATATCGGTTATTTTCGATTCTCTGTCCGGTTCGTCCAGGGTCCGAGCCGATGCTCACTTCCAGAATTGTAAATTCGTTAAATTTTAAAAAATAAAATATAACTAATATCAGAACAAAGTTATGAAGCATCGCTAATATCATAACAAAATAGTTTAATATTATGGTGGATGGTGGTGGCGATGGAAATGGCGGTGGTAGTGTTTGTAGGTGGTAAATGTGTTGATGACAATGATAGATGTGGTGGTGGTGGTGGTTGCTGGCAGATGGGAGGTGATGGATTTATATATGAATATATTTACATTTATTATCACATATAAATATTACCAACCCCCCATCGTGTGTATATGACATAACGTTTTTTGAAAAAAAAATTATTGGCTAAGAATGATTTCTATTTTCATAATCTTTTTGTTTCAATTGAATTTACATTTTTTCTCTCTCTCTCTCTCTCTCTCTCTCTCTATATATATATATATATATATATATATATATATATGTATATATATATAGATATATATATATATACATCTTTCTCTCTTTCTCTCTTTCTCTCTCTCTCAGTGGCGAACCTTAGTGGTGCCCCAGGGGTCCCGGACCACTGCTCCGACGCCTGCACATAGTGTAATTTTTTTTAATGTTTTTTCTATTGGGTGCACCGGCTTAAAACATGAGTAACACTACTAATATAGATTTATTTGGAAATTTTTTTAGTGCCACCCCCAACGAAAATGTTCTGCTCCGTAACCAAGGAACCAAGAAACCAATCTTTTTTTCAACTTTTAGAACTTATTTTTTATAAAAAAAAACTAAAAATACAGAAATTCATAACTTTTTATCCTTTTTCCAATGATATAAATTCGATTTTTTTACGTCAAATTCACAATGTGAATCTTCGAAAATTCACAACGTGAATCCGGATTCACACGGTGAATCCGAAAAATATTTTTCACATTCACAATGTTAATATATGAATTTAGATATTTTTAGATTTTTTTTCGATAAAGAATAAGTTCTAGAAATAAAAAAAGATTTGGTTCCTTTAAGAACCTATAATTATGGTTCTCTATTGAACTTTTCCATATATATATATATATATATATATATATATATATATATATATATATATATATATATATATATAAACTAAAATTTTAAAAAGAATAAAGTTTGATTTCAAATCTATATAAATATAAGGGGCGTTTTATGTAAATTGAAAATTAATATCTTCCAATTTTAAATAAAGACAAATTTATTTTAATAGATTAAAAATAGTTAAATTTGCTGAGTGACATATATCAACTCAGCGACATGGTGAAGACACTAGGTAGCGGTGGTGGATAGTCGTCGGAGGTAGGTGACGACGATGTTGTACAGTTGCTGGAGGTAGGTGGCAGCGAGGTTGTACATTCATTGGAGGTAGGTGGTGGTTGTAGATAGTAAACCTTTATAACTTCTATTTCGTGAGAATTACAGTTTATGTCATTCCGTGTTTTGACAAGAATTTCCCTTAATTAGTTGGTTCTTAGGTTCTTAATCTTTTTTGGTTCTCATTTGAACATTTACCTATATATATATATATATATATATATATATATATATATATATATATATATATATATATATATATATATATATATGCTAATAAAAGAGTAGCTCTTTTGCCATGTGTCACCATATTAGACATTTTAATTAATATGTTGCCACTTGTCAATCTATTAGTTTTCCATTTTAAATTTATTAGACCTCCTCATTAAAAGAGTAGCTCTTTTGCTATGTGTCACCATATTATACATTTTAATTAATGTGTTGCCACTTGTCAATCTATTAGTTTTCCATTTTAAATTTATTAGACATCCTCATTAATGTGATTCTATTTTAAATTTTAAATTTTAAATTATTATTTTCATTAATTTACAAATAAAAAATATCTAATATATATTAAAAATTAATTTTATATATTTATTTGAATCAATGATTATAATTTCACATAACTAATAAAAAATATCTCTTAAATTAATAATTTATTTAAAAAAACTTATTAATAATTTTGAGTTTTTACTATAAAAATTTGATTAATTTTATAACCGTGGTTCCCACGGGTTATAAACTAGTATATATATATATATATATATATATATATATATATATATATATATATATATATATATATATATATATATATATATATATCATCTTACCCTAATAAATAAAAATGTTATTGCCACTTGTCATTCTCTCATTCAATTAGCTACATGTTATTTTGTCATAATTTTGAGATATATTAATTTTCCACTTGTCATTTATTTCATTATTCATTTTCAATATATCATTAAATTAGTTTTTATAAATTAAACCTACTATAATAACTATTAATTTCAAATTTGAAATTTCAATTTTAATTTCAAATAAATTTACACTTTAAACCTTTGTATTTAACATTTTGTTATAATAACTGGTTTAGTACACGGGTCTAACAATTAAACATATAACTTTAATTAATTTATTTTTTGCATGTTTTTTTTTCTCATAATTTTCACTTATTTCATATTTCAAATTCAAATAAACTTCTCATTTAATCGCTCCTATTTAACATTATGTTTTTACATAAAGTGAATTTGGCAATGTTTTCTTGCAGGGTTTAGCTCCTCATTTTCACCCATCATCTATTTGGTCTATTAAAAATAAAGAAATGAAGATTTTACTCATTTTTATCTTTTATTATCTATTTACTTGCCAATTATTATGAGTGAGCCCCACCTACATTTCACTGCATTTTATTAGGGTCCTCCTATATGCACAAATTTTTTCGTGTATTACATCGAAATTAGTAAACTAATATTATAAAATTTTTAAATACAATCATACGACATGGTGCTACTGACCATCAAATTCTATATTTTACTTTTTGCCCTTTTTATTTGGACTGATTTTCAAAAAATACGTACTTAATGTTTTTATTTTATATTTAGTCTCTTTTCATTTTAGTAATTTTGAAATAATTAACAAATAAAAGTTGTATATTAACATAAGAAATCACAATCTATTACATACGCTAAAAAAATACATTAATATTATAAATTTATTTTTTTATTGAATTAGTATGCGTTCAACTAGATTTGTTTGACGATTTGTTAAATATAAATGGAGTTATATTCTTTAGGCAAGCTCACTATAATAGTAAAATGCAAACTCCAATAACAAAAGTTATAGACAAAACCAATGAACATGAATGTAATTTTGTTTATATATGTTCGTTTATGTTTTAACCAAACAAATGAATGAAAACAACTGAATTGATGAACGTTTAGTTCGTTTATAATCATATTTATAGCTATACAGAAAAAAAACCATTATATTATATAAAACATAATATCCGTTTTCCTAATTAGTGGTAAAACAAATTATATAATTTATTATTGCTAGTTTTTTAACAAAGAAAGCAATTAAATTTTTTCCTATTATTTAGTATGCTTTCGATTCTTCATTTCCCACTATATCGGTTATTTTCGATTCTCTGTCCGGTTCGTCCAGGGTCCGAGCCGATGCTCACTTCCAGAATTGTAAATTCGTTAAATTTTAAAAAATAAAATATAACTAATATCAGAACAAAGTTATGAAGCATCGCTAATATCATAACAAAATAGTTTAATATTATGGTGGATGGTGGTGGCGATGGAAATGGCGGTGGTAGTGTTTGTAGGTGGTAAATGTGTTGATGACAATGATAGATGTGGTGGTGGTGGTGGTTGCTGGCAGAGGGGAGGTGATGGATTTATATATGAATATATTTACATTTATTATCACATATAAATATTACCAACCCCCCATCGTGTGTATATGACATAACGTTTTTTGAAAAAAAAAATTATTGGCTAAGAATGATTTCTATTTTCATAATCTTTTTGTTTCAATTGAATTTACATTTTCTCTCTCTCTCTCTCTCTCTCTCTCTCTATATATATATATATATATATATATATATATATATATATATATATATATATACATCTTTCTCTCTTTCTCTCTTTCTCTCTCTCTCAGTGGCGAACCTTAGTGGTGCCCCAGGGGTCCCGGACCACTGCTCCGACGCCTGCACATAGTGTAATTTTTTTTAATGTTTTTTCTATTGGGTGCACCGGCTTAAAACATGAGTAACACTACTAATATAGATTTATTTGGAAATTTTTTTAGTGCCACCCCCAACGAAAATGTTCTGCTCCGTAACCAAGGAACCAAGAAACCAATCTTTTTTTCAACTTTTAGAACTTATTTTTTATAAAAAAAAAACTAAAAATACAGAAATTCATAACTTTTTATCCTTTTTCCAATGATATAAATTCGATTTTTTTACGTCAAATTCACAATGTGAATCTTCGAAAATTCACAACGTGAATCCGGATTCACACGGTGAATCCGAAAAATATTTTTCACATTCACAATGTTAATATATGAAATTAGATATTTTTAGATTTTTTTTCGATAAAGAATAAGTTCTAGAAATAAAAAAAGATTTGGTTCCTTGAAGAACCTATAATTATGGTTCTCTATTGAACTTTTCCATATATATATATATATATATATATATATATATATATATATATATATATATATATATATATATTTCCATATATATATATATATATATATATATATATATATATATATAAACTAAAATTTTAAAAAGAATAAAGTTTGATTTCAAATCTATATAAATATAAGGGGCGTTTTATGTAAATTGAAAATTAATATCTTCCAATTTTAAATAAAGACAAATTTATTTTAATAGATTAAAAATAGTTAAATTTGCTGAGTGACATATATCAACTCAGCGACATGGTGAAGACACTAGGTGGCGGTGGTGGATAGTCGTCGGAGGTAGGTGACGACGATGTTGTACAGTTGCTGGAGGTAGGTGGCAGCGAGGTTGTACATTCATTGGAGGTAGGTGGTGGTTGTAGATAGTAAACCTTTATAACTTCTATTTCGTGAGAATTACAGTTTATGTCATTCCGTGTTTTGACAAGAATTTCCCTTAATTAGTTGGTTCTTAGGTTCTTAATCTTTTTTTGTTCTCATTTGAACATTTACCTATATATATATATATATATATATATATATATATATATATATATATATATATATATGCTAATAAAAGAGTAGCTCTTTTGCCATGTGTCAACATATTAGACATTTTAATTAATATGTTGCCACTTGTCAATCTATTAGTTTTCCATTTTAAATTTATTAGACCTCCTCATTAAAAGAGTAGCTCTTTTGCTATGTGTCACCATATTATACATTTTAATTAATGTGTTGCCACTTGTCAATCTATTAGTTTTCCATTTTAAATTTATTAGACATCCTCATTAATGTGATTCTATTTTAAATTTTAAATTTTAAATTTTAAATTTTAAATTATTATTTTCATTAATTTACAAATAAAAAATATCTAATATATATTAAAAATTAATTTTATATATTTATTTGAATCAATGATTATAATTTCACATAACTAATAAAAAATATCTCTTAAATTAATAATTTATTTAAAAAAACTTATTAATAATTTTGAGTTTTTACTATAAAAATTTGATTAATTTTATAACCGTGGTTCCCACGGGTTATAAACTAGTATATATATATATATATATATATATATATATATATATATATATATATATATCATCTTACCCTAATAAATAAAAATGTTATTGCCACTTGTCATTCTCTCATTCAATTAGCTACATGTTATTTTGTCATAATTTTGAGATATATTAATTTTCCACTTGTCATTTATTTCATTATTCATTTTCAGTATATCATTAAATTAGTTTTTATAAATTAAACCTACTATAATAACTATTAATTTCAAATTTGAAATTTCAATTTTAATTTCAAATAAATTTACACTTTAAACCTTTGTATTTAACATTTTGTTATAATAACTGGTTTAGTACACGGGTCTAACAATTAAACATATAACTTTAATTAATTTATTTTTTGCATGTTTTTTTTTCTCATAATTTTCACTTATTTCATATTTCAAATTCAAATAAACTTCTCATTTAATCGCTCCTATTTAACATTATGTTTTTACATAAAGTGAATTTGGCAATGTTTTCTTGCAGGGTTTAGCTCCTCATTTTCACCCATCATCTATTTGGTCTATTAAAAATAAAGAAATGAAGATTTTACTCATTTTTATCTTTTATTATCTATTTACTTGCCAATTATTAAGAGTGAGCCCCACCTACATTTCACTGCATTTTATTAGGGTCCTCCTATATGCACAAATTTTTTCGTGTATTACATCGAAATTAGTAAACTAATATTATAAAATTTTTAAATACAATCATACGACATGGTGCTACTGACCATCAAATTCTATATTTTACTTTTTGCCCTTTTTATTTGGACTGATTTTCAAAAAATACGTACTTAATGTTTTTATTTTATATTTAGTCTCTTTTCATTTTAGTAATTTTGAAATAATTAACAAATAAAAGTTGTATATTAACATAAGAAATCACAATCTATTACATACGCTAAAAAAATACATTAATATTATAAATTTATTTTTTTATTGAATTAGTATGCGTTCAACTAGATTTGTTTGACGATTTGTTAAATATAAATGGAGTTATATTCTTTAGGCAAGCTCACTATAATAGTAAAATGCAAACTCCAATAACAAAAGTTATAGACAAAACCAATGAACATGAATGTAATTTTGTTTATATATGTTCGTTTATGTTTTAACCAAACAAATGAATGAAAACAACTGAATTGATGAACGTTTAGTTCGTTTATAATCATATTTATAGCTATACAGAAAAAAAACCATTATATTATATAAAACATAATATCCGTTTTCCTAATTAGTGGTAAAACAAATTATATAATTTATTATTGCTAGTTTTTTAACAAAGAAAGCAATTAAATTTTTTCCTATTATTTAGTATGCTTTCGATTCTTCATTTCCCACTATATCGGTTATTTTCGATTCTCTGTCCGGTTCGTCCAGGGTCCGAGCCGATGCTCACTTCCAGAATTGTAAATTCGTTAAATTTTAAAAAATAAAATATAACTAATATCAGAACAAAGTTATGAAGCATCGCTAATATCATAACAAAATAGTTTAATATTATGGTGGATGGTGGTGGCGATGGAAATGGCGGTGGTAGTGTTTGTAGGTGGTAAATGTGTTGATGACAATGATAGATGTGGTGGTGGTGGTGGTTGCTGGCAGAGGGGAGGTGATGGATTTATATATGAATATATTTACATTTATTATCACATATAAATATTACCAACCCCCCATCGTGTGTATATGACATAACGTTTTTTGAAAAAAAAAATTATTGGCTAAGAATGATTTCTATTTTCATAATCTTTTTGTTTCAATTGAATTTACATTTTCTCTCTCTCTCTCTCTCTCTCTCTCTCTATATATATATATATATATATATATATATATATATATATATATATATATATACATCTTTCTCTCTTTCTCTCTTTCTCTCTCTCTCAGTGGCGAACCTTAGTGGTGCCCCAGGGGTCCCGGACCACTGCTCCGACGCCTGCACATAGTGTAATTTTTTTTAATGTTTTTTCTATTGGGTGCACCGGCTTAAAACATGAGTAACACTACTAATATAGATTTATTTGGAAATTTTTTTAGTGCCACCCCCAACGAAAATGTTCTGCTCCGTAACCAAGGAACCAAGAAACCAATCTTTTTTTCAACTTTTAGAACTTATTTTTTATAAAAAAAAAACTAAAAATACAGAAATTCATAACTTTTTATCCTTTTTCCAATGATATAAATTCGATTTTTTTACGTCAAATTCACAATGTGAATCTTCGAAAATTCACAACGTGAATCCGGATTCACACGGTGAATCCGAAAAATATTTTTCACATTCACAATGTTAATATATGAAATTAGATATTTTTAGATTTTTTTTCGATAAAGAATAAGTTCTAGAAATAAAAAAAGATTTGGTTCCTTGAAGAACCTATAATTATGGTTCTCTATTGAACTTTTCCATATATATATATATATATATATATATATATATATATATATATATATATATATATATATATATTCCATATATATATATATATATATATATATATATATATATATAAACTAAAATTTTAAAAAGAATAAAGTTTGATTTCAAATCTATATAAATATAAGGGGCGTTTTATGTAAATTGAAAATTAATATCTTCCAATTTTAAATAAAGACAAATTTATTTTAATAGATTAAAAATAGTTAAATTTGCTGAGTGACATATATCAACTCAGCGACATGGTGAAGACACTAGGTGGCGGTGGTGGATAGTCGTCGGAGGTAGGTGACGACGATGTTGTACAGTTGCTGGAGGTAGGTGGCAGCGAGGTTGTACATTCATTGGAGGTAGGTGGTGGTTGTAGATAGTAAACCTTTATAACTTCTATTTCGTGAGAATTACAGTTTATGTCATTCCGTGTTTTGACAAGAATTTCCCTTAATTAGTTGGTTCTTAGGTTCTTAATCTTTTTTTGTTCTCATTTGAACATTTACCTATATATATATATATATATATATATATATATATATATATATATATATATATATATGCTAATAAAAGAGTAGCTCTTTTGCCATGTGTCAACATATTAGACATTTTAATTAATATGTTGCCACTTGTCAATCTATTAGTTTTCCATTTTAAATTTATTAGACCTCCTCATTAAAAGAGTAGCTCTTTTGCTATGTGTCACCATATTATACATTTTAATTAATGTGTTGCCACTTGTCAATCTATTAGTTTTCCATTTTAAATTTATTAGACATCCTCATTAATGTGATTCTATTTTAAATTTTAAATTTTAAATTTTAAATTTTAAATTATTATTTTCATTAATTTACAAATAAAAAATATCTAATATATATTAAAAATTAATTTTATATATTTATTTGAATCAATGATTATAATTTCACATAACTAATAAAAAATATCTCTTAAATTAATAATTTATTTAAAAAAACTTATTAATAATTTTGAGTTTTTACTATAAAAATTTGATTAATTTTATAACCGTGGTTCCCACGGGTTATAAACTAGTATATATATATATATATATATATATATATATATATATATATATATATATATCATCTTACCCTAATAAATAAAAATGTTATTGCCACTTGTCATTCTCTCATTCAATTAGCTACATGTTATTTTGTCATAATTTTGAGATATATTAATTTTCCACTTGTCATTTATTTCATTATTCATTTTCAGTATATCATTAAATTAGTTTTTATAAATTAAACCTACTATAATAACTATTAATTTCAAATTTGAAATTTCAATTTTAATTTCAAATAAATTTACACTTTAAACCTTTGTATTTAACATTTTGTTATAATAACTGGTTTAGTACACGGGTCTAACAATTAAACATATAACTTTAATTAATTTATTTTTTGCATGTTTTTTTTTCTCATAATTTTCACTTATTTCATATTTCAAATTCAAATAAACTTCTCATTTAATCGCTCCTATTTAACATTATGTTTTTACATAAAGTGAATTTGGCAATGTTTTCTTGCAGGGTTTAGCTCCTCATTTTCACCCATCATCTATTTGGTCTATTAAAAATAAAGAAATGAAGATTTTACTCATTTTTATCTTTTATTATCTATTTACTTGCCAATTATTAAGAGTGAGCCCCACCTACATTTCACTGCATTTTATTAGGGTCCTCCTATATGCACAAATTTTTTCGTGTATTACATCGAAATTAGTAAACTAATATTATAAAATTTTTAAATACAATCATACGACATGGTGCTACTGACCATCAAATTCTATATTTTACTTTTTGCCCTTTTTATTTGGACTGATTTTCAAAAAATACGTACTTAATGTTTTTATTTTATATTTAGTCTCTTTTCATTTTAGTAATTTTGAAATAATTAACAAATAAAAGTTGTATATTAACATAAGAAATCACAATCTATTACATACGCTAAAAAAATACATTAATATTATAAATTTATTTTTTTATTGAATTAGTATGCGTTCAACTAGATTTGTTTGACGATTTGTTAAATATAAATGGAGTTATATTCTTTAGGCAAGCTCACTATAATAGTAAAATGCAAACTCCAATAACAAAAGTTATAGACAAAACCAATGAACATGAATGTAATTTTGTTTATATATGTTCGTTTATGTTTTAACCAAACAAATGAATGAAAACAACTGAATTGATGAACGTTTAGTTCGTTTATAATCATATTTATAGCTATACAGAAAAAAAACCATTATATTATATAAAACATAATATCCGTTTTCCTAATTAGTGGTAAAACAAATT